>NC_133392.1:146401541-147808541 GCF_047511655.1 Castor canadensis | reverse complement strand
AACAAATAAACAAAAGGCTCCTAAGGTCACATCTGGGCTTAGAAAGATAAAGAGCTGTCATCAATGCTATCTGGCTTCAGTAAGGCCTACATTTACTTTCAGCTGTGGTACATTTCCTACAGGAGTTAAACTAAGAAAAAGGTGATACTGATGAAGGCTGCAGGTGGTATAAGAAAAGGGGGTAGAAAGCAGCAGTACAGGAAAGCAGTGAAGAAGGAAACATTAAGATTTCTGAATTGGTGCTTCATGCAATTATCGTATTGGATCTATAGCAAATCCACAAGGTTGGTGACATCCTCATATTATACGAAAAACGTAACACTCAGGAAGATAAATGTATTCAAAGTGAAGACAGGACTTTTTGATTATTCAGATTACAAAAACTACATTTAATTGACCACAATTTGAATTCAGAAAGGCACACTTCAAAATTACAATGTGGTTTGATAATCAGAGTAAACATGTAATAGGCAGAGAACAAGAAACAGAAGAGAAACACAACAGGCAGCAGGCTTTGCCTCTCACGTAACTCTCATGAAACTATGCCAATTCAACTTCTGAGCAGTAAGCTCTTATGCACATGAGCAACAAGAAAACTTCACTCAACTCAATTCATTAAGCGACTGGACTGGTAAGCTTTTTTTCTTCATCTACTTACCAGTCTTAGGTCTATCACATCTTGAAGCATGAATCGAATCCTAGATGAGGTTTTTCTTTCTTTCACAATTTTCTCCATCTGGTTAAAGTACTGGTCCATACGTGGCTACAAGAGAAAAAAATCACTAGTATTCCTGGCTGAAAAAATTCAAATGTGACTTTCACCATGAGATTTTTTTTTTTTAATAGGGGTGGTACAGGTCTCATGCTTGCTAGGCAGGCGCTCTACCACCTGAGCCACTCTGCCTGCTAGATTTTTAAATGCTCTAGCAACAACTTATCATCAAAAGTTAATAGTGGAATTGGTAGTGGTAGAATTTTTAATTGACCTTATGACCACTCAATATACTTTTTCTAGGCTTCCTGGAACTGTTATATTAAAGCTCTGTAACCTTCTTTAAAAGAGGTGTGGCTGTATCCTTTGCTCCTATTCCTTGCATCTCTGCTGAGAGTAATGAGGACAAGGATTATAACTTAGGAATGCTAAAATTTTAAGCTGGATGGACTTATCCCAGAACTCTGTTTACTAAGTAAGAAATAAGCCCCAATCTTGTATAAACTACTGATATCAGCACCAAACATAATCCTAGCTGACTCAGATATTATGAAACATTTCTGTATCAGTTCTTTGAGTATTTCTAATTTCCACATACTTATCTGGACAATACCATGTTATGACTGAATTTTATTTTTTCTTGTATTATGGTTAGATAACTGTGCATTAATTAGACCATATACTTAAAAATATTACTGAGGGCCAGGCATGGTGTCTCATGCCTGCAATCCCAATATTCAGGAGGCTGAGGCTGGAGGATCATGAGTTCAATGCCAGCCTGGATGTCATAGTGAGACCCTGTCCAAAGAAACAAATGAAAACGACTGGGCCTTCTTTACTTCTGCATCACCTTCTGGCCTCACCATGGTAGTTTTCTTCCTTCTTATTTCTACAAAACTTGCTATACAAACAAATGACCTATAATGTGATTATAAAGGAAAAAAGAGGACAAGAGTCAAATAATCTGAACGATCTACAAATTGACTTGTATATAATCTGGGAACGACCTCATCTCTGCATCTAATGCAAATATGGTAAAGAACACTAACAATGAGATGGCAAAGGAGAACATAAACGGTATAAACTGTAAGGGCAAAATGGGAACACTTTTGTTGACAGCCTAAGTGTTTTTGCAATCGATAGAGGTCCTGCAGAAGGGTTGCTTCTGAGTCTCTGGAATTTTACCTTTGCTTTCTCAAAGTCCAGGTCTTTGCCGATGGTGGTGAGCAGGCGACACAGGCACTCCAGGGATTCTTCATCATGGTTTTTGAGCAGCTTCACCACACAGTCATGCATGATGGCTTCAGTCAGCATTTTGAGTTTAAAGAGCTCTCCGATAAACTTGATGTTACCAATGGATCTCCGCCGGGCTTTGTCCTTGGCTTCTTCCAGTTCATCATGAAGCCTCGTCCTCTCCTCTGGCTATTGTGTAAGAAGGAATAAAAGTATAATGATGAAACCTGTACTGAACAGGAAATGGTAACAGTCATGGACCTTGTTCTTTTTAGGGCTCAGATGTCCTTTGAGAATCTGCCACAGCAACTATGGACCAAAACTCCTCAGAAAATGGAGCTGTCAACAAAAGTTTGCAATCATTTCAGATTTTCTGAAACCCAACCTCTCTGAAGTACAGGATTACACTGTATTCCTGACTTGCAGGGTAGGGTCTTAACATTTGGCACTAAAAAGGACTAAAGCAATTGTCCTTAATATCAACATGGTACCTCTCAAAAAACAAAAACACAAAACAAATGAAAAAAAAAACCGTGGTACCTCTCTCTTCACAGGGTGTGGAGTGGAGGGAAGACTACAGGCACCTTTTAAGGTAGAAGGGAGATGTAGCTGGCTTTATGAAAATTCTACTTGATATACTCAACATGCACAGTCTGTGAAAACACTTACAGCACTGGCAGCCTCAAGTTCTTTCTGCTTCTTCTCAAAGACATCATCATCTGCTTTATCTTTTTCAAACTCCTTCTGGCAGCGGTTTAGTAGCAGCTTCCGGAAGTTCACTGTGTTACCAGGTTTGTCTGCCATGGGTACTTTCAGCTGCATCCAAACAGAAAATGCAAAAGCAGCAAGGTTACTTAAAGACATTCATAGTAAGTTTTCCTTATTGTGCAAAATAATTCTGACTAAACCCCAGATAAGCATTCTATAAGAGGTATACAACTTAGCTTCTTGCATTTCATAATCTAACGGTTAACATTCCTTGACTTTTATATAGAAAAGACACATTGTTCTCATACACATGTACTATACCTTTTATGGCTATGCCTCCAGCTGACTAGGAAATCCATTTCATGTCAATTTTTTGGCAGTATTGCGGTTTGAACTCAGGGCTTTGTGATTGCTATGCAAATGCTCTACCACTTGAGTCATGTCCCTAGTCCTTTGTGCTTCAGTAATTTTTCAGGTAGGGTCTTATGCTTTTCCCGAGTTGGACTTGGACTATAATCCTCCTACTTATGTCTACTATGTAGCTGGGTTTACTGATGTGCCCTAACATACCCAACTTGTTAGTTGAGATTGGGGTAGGCTGGGGTGGGGTGGGAATTCTCCCTTTTTTGAGGGGGGCAGTACTGGTGTTTGAACTACTTAAATTTGTTAGGCAATTGTTCTCTATCACCTGAGGCCGCCCATTACTCTTAGAAAACTTGCCTCCAACAGACTCTGCCCCTCTGGCTGACTACCTGCCTTACCTTAACCTTCTCAGGGAACTTCTCAGAGAGCATGCAGACCAGATCCTGCCCCATCCTATAACAATTTCTGTTAAACCAGGGGATCTTGTGCTCCTAAAAGGATCTTCTAACCTCTCCATTGGGACTTCGGTGGACCAGCCCTCTTCTGGTCATTCTCATGACACCCACTGCTGTCAAGCTCAATGGGATCTCCCAGTGGCAGCACCTCTCAAGGAACAGTTAGAAAAATGGAGAAGGGAGTTGAATGACTCTTGGAATCCTCTAGGGAATAACATTTCACAGTGGTTCTCCTGGCTAATGCCCATCCTAATGCCTATATTTCTTGCTCTCATATTCTTAAGCTTCCTCCCTTGTATCATAAAAACAGTACAAAGATTTCTTTTAGACCGCATGTCTGCTATTGCTAATCAAAAGTTTAAGCAGTAAAAAAAAAAAAAAGTTTAACCAGTTATACCTCCAGGGATATCAACCTCTCCAAAACCATACAGAGGACTGCTATAAGGGCCCGCACCAGGACGCAGGAGTATGAGGATCTTGTCCCATACAGCACCCCCTGCCAGCAGGAAGCAGCTAAGAGGCTGACCCTTAGCCCCAATTCCCAATCCTCAGCCCCTATTCCCATCATTATTAAAGAAAAAATGGGGGAATGATAGAACAATAATGTCGCCATTTTGTGAATTGGCCAAAATGGCAGCCCCTCCCCTTAACAGAAATTCCCACACTCTAAGACAGCCCCACCCCTACCAGAGACTACCATGCACGCGCTAACTTCCTTAATCTTCCCCTTCTATAAAAGCCACGCCTGGCCCAGATTCACTGCTGCGCCATCTTTTCCCTGGCCAGCCTGGCAGTTGGGGCCTGCCATTAAACTTTGCTGTATGGACGTGAGACTTTTCTCATGAGCTTTCTTTGTGAGCGGCATTTTTCCTAATAGTCTGGGCATAAAGCATGATATCCTATCAGAAAAATAAAGCAAAAAGTTCTGGAGGTGGGGCTCAAGTGGTAGAGCCCTTGTCTAGCAAGTGCAGGGCCTTTAGTTCAAATTCCAATACCAAAACCACCAAATAATAATAATAATAATAATAATAGTTCTCAAGAAGTTTGCCTAACAAATAACCATTTTAGAAACACTCTTGACATACAGAGGCAGAATGGATGGGAGGGGCCATTTGGAGGTAAATGCTCACAAGGTTTCCATCCACATTCAACTTTTTAGCAATGCCTATCTTCAAGGTTATTTGCAATCAAACACAGAGATGTTCTTATGACTGTGCTTAGAACAGAAAAAAGACAAACTACAGCACTGAATCTGACCAAAATATCTTGTTTAACAGATGAAAGCCCCCAAGCACCATTCTGAACAACAATATTATTATTATGTATATATGTATTTTTAATGTATATATTATTATGTATGTATATATTTTTTTACAGCGGTACTAGAGCTCAAACCCAGGGCCTTGTACATGCTAGGCAAATCCCAGCCCCTGAACAGCAATTGTATAATGTGGGCAAAACAGCCTTTCTGGAATCATAAAGTGAAATGTGAGAAAATGATGAAAAACAGGATGCACTATACTTAATTTTTGGAGTATGGGAATTGAGCCCAGGGTCTCATTCATGCTAGACAAGTGCTCTACCACTGAGCTGTGACCCCAGCGCTAGGATGCACTGTACTTATATCATCTAGAGTGAGCTTGGACAGCTGCTAATAAAGGGCTGAATGGCCAGAGAAACTTCTTGGAACTGAGGATCACGATGCTGCCCTATACATCCTCCAGCATGTTCTCTACGAGACTGTTTAACAAGTCCAGTCAAAATCAAGCAAACGACCACACGTTATATGACACATTTCTTTTCTGCCAGAAACATTAACTTGGGAAGAAGGGAACATCATCAAATAATATTTTAGACAACTACAGAAAACCCAACATATCCCCACTTAAATGGACCATTTTCATAGTCAGGCCTACTCTACAGTAAACAAAGGGGCTCCGAGGTATATTAGCATTCAAGAAGAAAAATGTTATATAAAAGCAAAAGTTTTCCAAAGCAAAAGCCACAAGGAGACTCTGTCTTCTACTATATAGGACTCAAAATATGTAATAATGCACTAGGAAATATAAAAGAGAATGAAAAAGCATATCTGTGCTGGGTGCCAGGTGCTCACAACTAACTACTCTGTCAGTAGCTTAAAATCAGTCACAAAGAGAATTTTATCATTAAATTTTACAGATAACACAAATGGAGACTTTTTCCTCCCTAGATATCCAATGTATTTGTTACACTTAAAAAAAATGAAAAATAAAGCCCAGCACATTGGCACATGTATGTGGGAAGCAGAAGCAGAAGTTCAAGTTCAAGACCAGCCTAACCTACATACAGAATTCCAGGCCAGCGTGAGTTCTACAGGAAGATCCTGTCTCAAACACAAACAACCCCTACCTCCCACACAAAAACATTAAAAAAATAGGTCAAAAACCTATATTCTTCAGTATGTGGTAACTTTATATGCATATATATATGTATATATGAATATATATACTTATAAAATTACAGTACGGATCTTTCCCACATATACACCTTGTACTAGAGCTTAAATTCATGGCTTGTGCTTGCTAATCAAATGCTCTGTCACTTGAGCCATGCCTGCATCACTCCCCCATTTTCTGTGCTATTTTAGGTTATCATATAGGTGTGGTCTTGTTTGTTTGGTTTTTTTCCCCCCAGCCTGGACACAAATCTTCCTAATTAGGATCTCTCTTTTTCTCTCATCTGCAATTCCAGATGTGCACCACCACACCCAGCTTATTTAGATGGGATCTTGCTAACTTTTTGCTCAGGCTGGCCTCAAACAATCACCCTCCAAAATATCTGGGATTACAGGAGTGACCCACCATGCCTGGCCTATTGCAACACTTCTTGCGGTTGCAAAAACATAAAACAATCTAGAAATAAAGAGTGAGGGCAGAATAAATTATGGCATATAGATATTATTAAACATTAAGTAACTCCAGAAAAAGTGTAAATAAAATCTATCCATAATCTCCTAAAAGGCTACCAAAACATTTAAGTGAAAAAAGCACAATGTAAAACAATTTATGATATAATTAAAGAATAAACACTTCACATACACGCATGTGAGTGTATGTATGTTTTAATAGGCTGGAACTAACAGTTCTCCTGCCTCAACCTTTTGAGTGGCTGGGATTACATGTAACTAGGAATACAAAAGAAAAACTTTCAGTTGTAGCTTGTTTGCTGCTCAGTTCTCCTGTGCTTTGTTATTCCAGGATTCCTTTCTCTCTCATTCTCCCCATGCTGAGGAGCCCAAAGTTAACACCCTTCATTTTTCAACTACATCAGACAATCTTCTTGGCCCTATCTCTCTTTAGCCCTTTGAAGGAATAAACTTCTATAAACCAAGACATACATCACAGATGGACCACCTGTAAACTGGGAGACAAGAACCAAGGCCAAAACCTGCTCTGGGACATGCATTTTGTCAGGTACCCTGAAACAAAGTTCCTGAGTTCTCCCATTAAAAAAGTGGACATGTTTCCTCAGAAGAGAGATGACAGAATTTTGAGGCTGACTTCCCTTGTCATCCTCTTAATCTAATAAGAAAGTATATCCTCAAAACCCTTTTCTCATGGGAACTGAATTTCTGGTAACATACAGGCATCTACCATAATGTCTATATATATTCATAATATGTTATTATGAATGTCTATATATTCATAGTATGTTATTTTATGAATATAGAGAAAATTATGGAAGGATACATTAAAATCATTCCCAATAACCGTCTTAAAAGGGAAGGTGGCTAGGGTTTCACATGGTTAGTATTAACCTTTTCTCTGTACATCTTTATATTTTTTCACTTGTTCAAGTAGACTGTTATTCTGTAATTTAAAATAACCCAATAAAGGTTTTAGCAATCTCATGAGTGCCTGGTTTATACATATAATGTCTTCCTATTACAACTCAATTTGGACCTTTGCAAAGCCTTTTAAATATCATTTGTCATTAATGTCACTCCTCTACTAAAACCATAAACAAATCTTTATTGCCTGTAGAATAAAGAGCTCTTCAAGTATGATCCAGAAGCCAGACACCAATGGCTCTTGCCAGTAATCCCAGCTACTCAGAAGGCAGAGATCAGGAGGATTGTGGTTCAAAACCAGCTGGGGCCAAATACTTTGCGAGACCCTATCTCAAAAAACCCTTCACAAAAATAGAGCTGGTAGAGTGGCTCAAGGTAAAGGGCCAGTACTGGAAAAAAGAAAAAAAATTATAATTGATAAGATCTAGGTTCTAGTCCTAATTTTAATGAATAATCAGAGGATGTCAAGGCTACCAGAAAAAAAAAATAAAAGTCCTGGGATTAAAGCTGTCCTTACAGAGAGTAAGAATATGCCCCATACCAGGAGGAAACAGCACAGACTGACTATCCAATGCCTAAAAGATTTTAGGGTCTTCAGTCCTTGACTGGATAGCCAGCAGTTAGACACAGCAACGGGAACACACAAAGGGAACCTAAAATGGAGGATTCTTCAAGATGTTGAGTCCTTGAGGAGGGAGAATGTTAGGTGGCAGGAAAACGTTAAGTGGTGACCAAGGGAAAAAGTCATTAAAAGATCTCTACGGGGAAAAACATTGTTATTAAACTTTCCAACTCACAGGGGACAATAGCAGGAGAGTCCAAGATGGTGCCTAGAGGGAGGAAGCAGAAAGCATGCTTCCTAAAGTAAAATCTTGGAGATGCTGGAGATACACAATACAGGAAAAACCACCAAGAAGAGGCAAAACATTGACTCCTCCACACCCCGAGCCTGTGTGTAACATTCCCACTTTATGTTAAATGGAGAAACCAGGAGGGCTCCCACGCCGCCAGACGCCAGCGCCCAGACCACTTGGGAAGACACGGACCACAAGGTGAGCTAAGTGGCACGCGGTACTCCCACAGACAACCCTGGGCCAGATCAGCACAGCCCCCTGGACAGACCGACCCCCACCCAGGGCAAAAAGAAAAAAAAATGAATAATAAGCAATAACAACAAAAAAGACACGTAGCAAAGAGGGCAGGGCGCCCTGAGCACCAAAGAGGCGGGGAGGAGCAATCCCTCACGGAACTGTAAATAAACAAGCTGGCTGGAGAAGGCAGGAGCAGCGGCACCCGCCCAGCAACCAGGAGTGGGAAAGCTTGTAAAAGTGGCAGAGGGAGGAAAACTCCACAAGAGAGGGGGGAAGACCCACTTCCTACATGAGCTGTAAATAAACATGCAAGCCTGAGAAAGTGGGTGCAGTATCACCTCTCCCAGTGTGCTTGGAAAGGGGAAAGTTTGTAGCAGTGGTAGTGGAGCCCAGGAGAACTCTAAGTAAACAAAGCTTGATGGGCTACGTGAGTGTTAAGCTCACTCCTGAGATCTGCATAAATAAAGACTCCAACAACAGCAGGATGACAGCAGTGGGCAGGCGAGCCGCAGCCTCAGATAGCCATTCACAGAAGTGTCTCAAGAGTCTTTTTTTTTTCCTCCCTTCCTTTGATGAGACAACAACTGAACTACACCTGCATGCTGAAAAACTTATTGAAACTGCATTGCATTTGAACTTGGGACATTTTATGGTGTTTTTTTGTTTTGGTTTGGTTTGGTTTTTTTCCCCTTCGATTAGAAAATGACAGAACTACTTCTGAGGCACCATCTCCAGGATTGGAGGCTGAGGGACTAACACCAAAATTATTAAGACAAACTTCATTGCATTTGAACTTGGAGATTTTTAAATTTTTTAAAATTTTTATTTAATTTATTTTATTTTCTCAATCCTCTGTCTCTCTAATGCCTGTTCAGCTTACTGTTGATTAGTACACTATCTCCTTCTGTTTATATCTTTGAAATTTTTTTGTTTATTTTTTTTACTTGTTTATTTGTTTTTCCCTCTTTCTTTAACTTCTTTGCTTTCCCTCTCCTCCCACCCTTCCATTCTAAATATCACCACTGTTATTATTGCAAACTAGAAAATACTTAATTGCACACAGTACAGGGACAATAACAACACCAAAGAAAATGATGGGAAGACAGAAAAAACAGGGAAACCAGTTTCCCCACAGCAAAAAATTAGTATATGAACCAGAGGGAAATGAAGAAAACAGACACTCAGATCCAGATTCCAACAAAATGAAGATAAACTATGCCAAAGAACCCAGTGAAGCCCACAAGAATAATCTAAAAGAAGAAATAGTACAGGTAATCAAGGAGAATTTTAAGAGATGATAATGGATATGGTCAACCAAAATGGACAGGAGACACCCAAGAAATTCGAAGACAACAAAAACAGAGAATTTGAAAAAGCACAAGAAGAAATAAAAGAAACCGTAGAAACACTGTATAAACACCAAAGTGAAACAAAGAACATGATTAATAATGAGATAAATGAACTCAGGACGAAAATAGACAACATTAAAGAGGAAACTACTCAGGATATGGAAAACCTCAGAAAAAAGAACGAAACAGAACTGCAAAACAAAATGGAGGGCCAATCCAGCAGAACAGAACAAACAGAAGACAGAATCTTAGAACTCGAAGATGAAATGGTAATTAAAGGAAAAACCGAAGAACTATTAATTAAAAAACTCAAGACCTGTGAAAAGAAAATGCAAGAACTCACCGACTCCATCAAAAGACCAAACCTCAGAATCATGGGCACTGAAGAAGAAGAGGTGCAAGCAAAGGGAATGCATAACATATTCAACAAAATAGTAACAGAAAATTTCCCAAATCTAGAGAAATTTATTCCCATACAGATGCAAGAGGCCTCCAGAACACCAAACAGACCAGATCAAAATAGAACTACCCCATGACATATCATCATTAAAACAACAAGTTCAGGGAGGGGGTGGGGGCAGGGGGGAGAAATGACCCAAGCCTTGTATGCACATATGAATAACAAAACAAAACAAAACAAAAAAAACAAGTTCAGAAACTAGGGAAAGAATATTGAAGGCTGTAAGAAAGAAAAAACAAATAACATACAAAGGTAAACCCATCAAAATCACAGCAGACTTCTCAACAGTAACATTAAAAGCAAGAAGAGCGTGAGGTGAGATCTTCCGGACACTGAATAAAAATAACTTCAACCTCAGGATATTCTACCCAGCAAAACTATCATTCAAAATAAATGGAGCAATAAAAGTCTTCCATGATAAGCAGAAACTAAAACAATATGTGACCACAAAGCCACCACTACAAAAGATTCTTCAAGGGATTCTGCACACAGAAAGTGAAACCCAACATAACCATGAAAGGATAGGCAGCACCAAACTACAGGAAAAGAAAAAGCAAGAAAGTAGAGAGTAACCTCAACTTAGGTACACACAATCAAACCTTCAAACAACTAAGACAACTAAATGACAGGAATCACCACAAACCTATCAGTACTAACGCTTAATGTTAACAGACTTAATTCACCCATCAAAAGGCACCGCTTGACAAAATGGATTAAAAAGAAAGATCCAACAATTTGTTGCTTACAAGAGACCCATCCCACCAACAGAAATAAACATAGGCTTAGGATGAAAGGCTGAAAGAAGATTTACCAAGCCAATGGCCCCCGAAAACAGGCAGGAGTAGCAATACTTATCTCTGACAAAGTAGACTTCAAACCTACATTGATCAAACGAGATAAAGAAGGACATTCCACACTAATAAAAGGGGAAATAGAACAAAAGGAAATAACAATTATCAACCTATATGTACCCAATGTCAACATACCCAATTTCATCAACATACCCTGAAAGACCTAAAAGCATATATTAACTCCAACACAGTGGTCGTGGGAGATGTTAACACCCCATTATCACCAGTAGATAGGTAATCCAAACAAAAAATCAATAAAGAAATCCAAGATCTAAAATATACCATAGATCAAATGGACTTACTTGATGTCTACAGAACATTTCATCCAACTTCTACACAATATATATTCTTCTCAGCAGCCCATGGAACCTTCTCCAAAATAGATCATATCCTAGGGCACAAAGCAAGCCTCAGCAAATATAAGAAAATAGAAATTATACCGTGCATACTATCCGATCACAATGCAATAAAACTAGAACTCAACAACAAAAGTAAAGACAAAAAACATGCAAACAGCTAGAAACTGAGTAACTCATTACTTAATGAACAGTGGGTCATTGATGAAATAAAAGAGGAAATTAAAAAGTTCCTGGAAGTTGATGAAAATGAAAACACAACCTACCGGAACCTATGGGACACAGCAAAGGCAGTCCTGACAGCAAAGTTTATAGCCATGAGTGCATATATTAAAAAGACTGAAAGATCCCAAATCAATGACCTAATGATACATCTCAAACTCCTAGAAAAACAAGAACAAGCAAATCCCAAAACAAATAGAAGGAGAGAAATAATAAAAATAAGGACTGAAATCAATGAAATAGAAACTAAAACAACCATACGAAGAATTAATGAAACAAAACGTTGGTTCTTTCAAAAAATAAACAAGATCGATAGACTCCTGGCAAACCTGACTAAAATGAGGAGAGAAAAAACCCAAATTAGTAGAGTCAGGACTGCAAAAGGGGAGGTAACAACAAATACCATGAAAGTCCAGAAAATCATCAGAGACTACTTTGACAACCAATATTCAAATAAATTTGAAAATCTTAAAGAAATGGACAGATTTCTAGATACATATGATCATCCAAAACTGAACCAAGAGGAAATTAATCACCTGAATAGATCTATAACACAAAATGAAATTGAAGCAGCAATCAAGGGTCTCCCCAAAAAGAAAAATCCAGGACCTGATGGATTCTCTGCTGAATTCTATCAGACCTTTAAAGAAGAACTGATACCAACCCTCTTTAAACTGTTCCATGAAATAGAAAGGGAAGGAAAACTGCCTAACACATTTTATGAAGCCAGTATTACACTTATCCCAAAACCAGGCAAAGACACCTCCAAAAAGGAGAACTATAGGCCAATCTCCTTAATGAACATTGATGCAAAAATCCTCAACAAAATAATGGCAAACCGAATTCAATAACACATCAAAAAGATTATTCACCACGACCAAGTAGGCTTCATCCCAGGAAGGCAGGGGTGGTTCAACATACGAAAATCAATAAACATAATAAGCCACATCATCAGAAGCAAAGACAAAAACCACTTGATCATCTCAATAGATGCAGAAAAAGCCTTTGATAAGATCCAACACCATTTCATGATAAAAGCTCTAAGAAAACTAGGAATAGAAGGAAAGTACCTCAACATTATAAAAGGTATATATGACAAACCTACAGCCAGCATTATACTTAACGGAGAAAAACTGAAACCATTCCCTCTAAAATCAGGAACTAGACAAGGATGCCCACTATCTCCACTCCTGTTCAACACAGTACTGTAATTCCTAGCCTAGAGCAGTTAGGCAAGAAGAAGGAATAAAAGGAATACAAATAGGTAAAGAAACTGTCAAAATATCCCTATTTGCAGAACAGCTTCTAGACATCATCAATAGCTATAGCAAGGTAGCAGGATATAAAATCAACATAGAAAAATCATTAGCATTTCTATACATTAATAATGAGCAAACTGAAAAAGAATGTATGAAAACAATTCCATTTACAGTAGCCTCAAAAAAAAAATCAAATACCTAGGTGTAAACCTAACAACAGATGTGAACGACTTCTACAAGGAAAACTATAAGCTTCTGAAGAGAGAGATTGAGGAAGACTATAGAAAGTGGAGAGATCTCCCATGATCATGGATTGGTAGAATCAACATTGTAAAAATGTCTATACTCCCAAAGTAATCTACATGTTTAATGTAATTCCCATGAAAATTCCAATGACATTCATTAAAGAGATTGAAAAATCTACCGTTAAATTTATATGGAAACACAAGAGGCCACGAATAGCCAAGGCAATACTCAGTCAAAAGAACAACTCTGGAGGTATTACGATACCTGACTTCAAACTATATTACAAAGCAGTAACAATAAAAACAGCATGGTACTGGCACAAAAACAGACACGAAGACCAGTGGAACAGAATAGAAGACCCAGATATGAAGCCACACAACTATAACCAACTTGTCTTTCACAAAGACGATAAAATATACGATGGAGAAAAAGCAGCCTCTTCAACAAAACCTGCTGGGAAAACTGGTTAGCAGTCTGCAAAAAACTGAAACTAGAATCATGTATATCACCCTATACCAATATTAACTCAAAATGGATCAAGGATCTTAATATGAGACCACAAACTCTAAAGTTGATACAGGAAAGAGTAGGAAATACTCTGGAGTTAGTAGGTATAGCTAAGAACTTTCTCAATGGAACCCCAGCAGCACAGCAACTAAGAAATAGCATAGATAAATGGGACTTCATAAAACTAAAAAGCTTCTGCTCATCAAAAGAAATGGTCTCTAAACTGAAGAGAACATCCACAGAGTGGGAGAAAATATTTGCCACCAACACATCAGACAAGGGACTGGTAACCAGAATATACAGGGAACTTTAAAAACTAAATTCTCCTAAAACTAATGAACCAATAAAGAAATGGGCAAGTGAACTAAACAGAACTTTCTCAAAAGAAGAAATTCAAATGGCCAAAAAACACATGAAAAAATGCTCACCATCTCTAGCAATAAAGGAAATGCAAATTAAAACCACACTAAGATTCCACCTCACCCCTGTTAGAATAGCCATCATTAGCAACACTACCAACAACAGGTGTTGGCGAGGATGCGGGGGAAAAAGGAACCCTCTTACACTGTTGGTGGGAATGTAAACCAGTACAACCACTCTGGAGAAAAATTTGGAGGCTACTTAAAAAGCTAAACATCGATCTACCATTTGATCCAGCAATACCACTCCTGGGGATATACCCAAAAGACTGTTACTCCAGAGGCACCTGCACATCCATGTTTATTGCGGCACTATTCACAATAGCCAAGTTATGGAAACAGCCAAGAAGCCCCACTACTGACGAATGGATCAAGAAAATGCGGTATCTATAGACAATGGAATTTTATGCAGCCATGAAGAAGAACGAAATGTTATCATTCGCTGGTAAATGGATGGAATTGGAGAACATCATTCTGAGTGAGGTTAGCCTGGCCCAAAAGACCGAAAATCGTATGTTCTCCTTCATATGCAGACATTAGATCAAGGGCAAACACAACAAGGGGATTGAACTTCGATCACAAGATAAAAGCGAGTGCACACAAGGGAGATATGAGGATAGGAAGACACCTAAAAATTAGCTAGCATTTGTTGCCCTCAACGCAGAGAAACTAAAGCAGATACCTTAAAAGCAACTGAGGCCAATAGGAGAAGGGGACCAGGAACTAGAGAAAAGGTTAGTTTGAGAAGAATTAACTTAGAAGGTAACACACATGCACAGGAAATCAATGTGAGTCAACTCCCTGTATAGCTATCCTTATCTCGACTAGCAAAAACCCTTGTTCCTTCCTATTATTGCTTATACTCTCTCTTCAACAAAATTAGAGATAAGGGCAAAATAGTTTCTGCTGGGTAGGAAGGGGGTCAGGGGGAGAGTAAGGGGGTGGGGGGAGGTAAGGGAGGGGATGGGGGAAGGGGGGAGAAATGACCCAAACATTGTATGCACATAGGAATAAAATAAAAATTAAAAAAAAAAAAAGAACAAAATAGCCCACCAGTTTATGGGATGTCATAAGATATTTCTGAGACACACATCATAAGTTAGGTGAACATCAGTTCTTGAAACTATAAATCTTTACTTTATAAAACAAAGATCCAGGCCTGTAAATCCAGTAATAGTTGGCACATTATAAATTTGTACACTCACCTTGGCCTCTTGATCTTAACCATGACTTCAGCCTGCTGATCGTAGGGAGGGACTTAACTCTCCAAGCCCCTTCCAAGTAAAAACTTGTGCCAGAGCAAAAATAACTGCTGCTGTCATTTTCACTCTAGAGATGACCCACTTTTAGTCTATTGAGAATGTATTCCTTTCCCAATAAAAGTCACTATCACTTTCATTGTATTTTTACTTCTTGTCTGAGTTCTTCTCTGGCCAGACTCAAGGACTGAGGTAGACTTTCCAATGACACTTCCATGTAACTATGATATGTAATATGATAACTGGCTGAGTTTAATAATGTTGGACTGAGATTCTAGCACTGCCACTTACTAGTTATGTGACCTTGAGCAAAGTATTTGATTCTTTCTAAGCCTAGTTTCTAATTCAACAAAGTGGCGCTAATAACACTGACCTTTACATATATTACAGCTATATGTAAAGTATTTACTCTCTTCGCAAGCCAGAGGTGCTGAATAGATGGATTCTGATGATGAAGTCATCCTCTTTCTATGGTCTGCACCATCACCAACATAGTTTCAGTTTATTTATGGCTTACTAGAGGCCAAATACTCTAGTAATTAGGAACTTAACATAGTCAATTTCACTTATAATTAATTTTGTTACAATATCATGTCTAAATTAATTTTAATTTTATGGATTAAAAACCAAGGCGTAAAGAGATTAGCAATGATTTTGTTTAATTAATTACTTATTGTTATTTTGGTGCTGGGGATTTAACACAAGATTAGCAACTATTCTAAGATTATAAAGATACAAGTGGTAGGGTATGAGTTTGCATTTTGTATGTTATACCTAGGACTGTGAGAGTCCTAAGCCAGTGACTCTAATGTGCTTCAGACAAGGTTTGCTGCTTCAGAATTGAACCTGCTCAGAGTGCGTTTTTTTTTTCCTGTACAATTGTACCCCCATCAAGCCCAGGACCAACTCCAAGTCCTCACTTCACGGAAGTCTTTCATTCTCACCAAGTCAGTGACTTCTTCATGAGATGCAGTTGTTGGTCTAAATAATCCAGTCAGGCAACAAAACACTGATGGCCACACCGCATCTGTTATTTTTCCCTTGGAAATGCTTCCCCTGCCCCCCCTCCCACCCCCCATTATTGACTTTTAGTTTCTTAAAGATACAGCTTTTCCAAGTCCCAACAGACTTACCTACCTTTGACATAGGTACTCAAAAATATTGGTAGACTAACAGAAGTTTGCATTTTCATAGCTTATTTTTTAAGAAGCAATGTATAATGACATTGAGTCACAATAATTGTTTTAAAAATCCTAAATGTTAAAGGACACATATTTCTGTCATAAGTATCCTTGATAACAGTAACAAAGGAAAACACAGGGGTACATGGCAGTTTTAAGACAGCTGAATAGAGGACAACTAACAGTAATCAGAAGCTTTTCCATCTCCCATTTTGTCTTGCCTTAGATTTGACAGGCTGGGGAGATTAAAGAGCTTTGACCAATATAAAGAGAGAGAAATTAGCTAAACTTTAAAGAGATGAAACTGGACTGGAGGTGTGACTCAAGCAGTAGAGCACCTATTGTGCAAGCACAAAGCCCTGAGTTCAAACCCTCAGATTCACTAAAAACAAAATAAGAAAAGAGATGAAATTATTTGTTTTGAATCTTTCAACCTTTTTTTTTTTAGGCATTACTGGGGTTTGAATTCAGCTCAGGCGAGCTACCACTTAAGCTGAGCTCCATGGCATTACTGGGGTTTGAATTCAGCTCAGGCAAGCTACCACGTAAGCTGAGCTCCGTTCTCAGCCCTGTGTTTAGACTTTTTTGAACACAAGACAACTATCCTTTTATTTTCATGGGGGTTAGAATTAGAATCAGTGGGTTGTTTAATTTCAAATTTATTTAAATGTGAAAGTAAGTATGTGCTTTATTTCTGTAAGATGACCCTCCATGAAAAATTTGCTGCCTATGACAACATTACACATAATTTAAACTTAAATGAAACTTCCTCATGTTGGATGGGACCATCTAATGCCCATTTCAATCTAGTCTCCATATTCCGTCTAGAGGTGAGTATGTATTTTGTTAAAGCAAGATTCTTTTTATTCAATGAAGATATTATATTAGTAAGTGCTAAAAATATATTCTCCCCTTTACATTGCCCCAATAATACTTCTGGGAAGAATGTGCAGTGAGGGGAGAATATACCTCTTGGAGATTTCTGGTTTTACTCCTTCCTGTCTTCTTACCGTTACTAGACATCGACACATGTTTGCGTAAGCCACAGAGAAACTGGGTTCATCAATAGCCTTCTCAAAGACGAGGTCAATGACTCCTTTAAGCCGCTCCTCTGTGTCAACAGTAAGTCCTGACACTTGCTTCATGAGTTGGTTGAACATCTGTGGTGTCAATTTATTTAAGATACTTCGAACTTTTCTAAAAAGTTCCTAGAAAGGTAAAAAAAAAGAATTACAGCAACTATTACAATATGGTGATCTCAAGGAGTATTAAAATATAATTTATAAAGTTTAACTACTCAAATTATTTACAAGGATGTGAACTAGTCAAAAGAACTAAATCCATCTATTTTATTATTAAAAATTACATGCCTTCTTTTAACTACTAATGAGAATTCTAGGAACCAAGTATATTCACACTTTAAGGACAGGAATATCGCAATACATTTCTTTCTTTCTCTCTCTCTTTTTTTTTTTTTGTATTGGGAATTGACCTAGAGCATGCTAACCACATCCTTTACAGCTAAACAGCCCTATCTGAACCAACCTCCCTCCCTCCCTCTATTTTGTTGTACTGGGTTTGAACTTGAGCTTATCAGGCAAACGCTCTGCTGCTTGAGCCATACATCCAGACCTTTTTGCTTCACTTATTTTTTTAAACAGGGTCTTGAATTTATGCCTGAGAATTCCTCCCTCCCTCCCTCTCTCCCTCCTTCCTCTCTTCCCTCCCTTTCTTTATTTTATTGTACTGGATTTGAACTCAGGGCCTTGAGCTTACTAGGCAAAAGCTCTGCCACTTCAGTCATACACCCAACCCTTTTTGCTTTTTGAATTGGGTCTCAAATTTTTGCCTGAGCTGGCCTGGACAGATCCTCCTATTTATGCTTCCCTCGTAGCTGGGATGACAGCTGCACATCACTATGCCCAGCTTTTACTGGTTGAGATGGGGTCTTGCAATCTTTTTTCCTGGGCTAGCTTACAACCAGGCAATTTCTACCTCCCAAGTAACTAGGATTATAGGCCTGAGCCTCTGTGCCCAGCCCCACTGGAACATTTCTAAGGCCTATCTGACAAAGGGAATCAAATGGTAGATGTATCACTGAATCAGTAATTAAATGTGGGATAGGTAAACAGATTTTAGATCAAATAATTTTCCATAATCACTTACAGAAATAACTTCAAACACAGGTATGAAATATTAGGAATATTAGGCAGAACTCTTCTGAAACAATGTATAGAAACTCTTAACCTATCAGGAATAGAAGAGGGTTGCCTTAGCTAAAAAAAGGGCATCTATAGTCCTACTTAATGGCAATATACTAGATGTTTTCCCTTACAATTGGCAGCAAAGTAGAAAAAGCTATTACTACCATTTCTATGAAATATCATACTAGAGGTTCTAATCAGTGCAACTGGCAAAGAAAGGGAAATAAAAGGTATAAAGATTGGAAAGGAAGAAACAAATTCTATTTGCAGATGATATAATTGCCTATAGAGAAAATTGTAAGGAATATACAAGAACAGCTACTGCAGGATATCATGTCAAAGTGGAAATGTCAACTTTATTTCTATATTAGCAATGAATTAAAAATGAAAAATTTAAAGTAATATTTATCATAGCATCAAAACCCGTGAAATAACTTAGTTGAAAATCTAATAAAATATTCATAGGAGCTCTATGATGAATACTATAAATCACTGATTAAAGAAAACAAAGATCTAAATAAAGGAAGATATATTTTACACTCATGTATGAAGAGATCTATGATTGTTAAGATGTCAGTTTTCCCAAAGTGATCTACTTGTTTAACATAATCCAGATCAAAATTCTAGTAGAATCTGTGTTTTGCTCTTGGTAGAAATTAAGAAGCAAATTCTGTAATTTATATGGAAAGCCAAAACCAAAAGACGAGTCTGAGCAACTGAAAAAATAAAAATAAAAATACAGGTATGTATACAATCTGACTACAACATGAACTACATATTTACTGTTTTTAAAAAGTGTGTGATAATGGTCAGAGGATAGACAGTACAATGGAACAGAATGGAGAGTCTTAAAATAGGCAAGTCATCATATATGACAAACTGATTTTCAACAAAGATGCAAAGAACATTCAATAGAGAAAGGACTTTCATTCTTTTGAACAAATTAGGCTAGGATGACTGGACATTCATGAGAAAAATACCTTTCACTTTTCGATCACAGAGCTACATATAAAACTGAAACACACAGCACTTAAGAGGAGGATAGGGATTTTGAGGCCAGCTTGGGCTATGTAGTAACTGAGTCCAGCCTAAACTATATAGTGAGATCTGGTGTTGAAAGACAAAAATAAGCTAGGAACCAGTAGTTCATGCCTGTAATTCTAGTTTCTTGGGAGGTTGAGACCAGGAGGATCTCGGTTCAAGGCTAGTCCAAATAGTTCTAGAGCCCTCATTGCTAAAATAACCAAAGCAAAATGGACTGGAGGCATGGATCAAGAGTGCTTGCATTTTAAGTGTGAAGCCTTGAGTTCAAACCCCAGTCCTGCTACAAACTTGTTGCCTATGTTGGTCTTGAACCATGATCTTCCTGATCTCTAGCTACACAACAGTGAGGATTCTGGGTATAAAGACAACATACTGTGCCAAAGTAATTGTTTTGACAAAATAGAATAAAACAACAGAGCAAGAGCAAGAGGCAACACAGGTATGCCTATTAAGAGGAAAAGAAAAGAACAGCAAAAGAGAGTAGGAGTGGAGCAAAGAAAAAGTGTTAAGAGGTCATACTGGGTCTGAAAAAATTTATTTAATTCTCCACTGGACTTTCTGTATCTATTTATCTATCTATCTATCTATCTGTTTTTGAGGTAAGAATCAATAATGGGGAGAACTCTGTTATGCAGCAGAAAGGGAGATAACGGGTTGCAACAACTTAACTATTCAGTAACCATGACACTGTAGACAACGTATCTCTGGAAGCTTCAGTTTTCTCACATGGACATAAGGGACATTATACATTTCTTCTTCAAGGGTGTAGTAAGAATCTAATGAAATATGGCATTAAATAAGTGTCTTACATACTAAACCAAAAGATCTTCATATCTTAAATTATCTTTATAACTCTGTAACTGTCAGCCTCCACAATCTTGGTAAGTATTTTTTTGGCAGGCTGGAGAGAGAAATAGACGTTTTTTTATTTTGCTTTTTTTGTATGTTTTTTTTAAGGATGAGATTGTTGAGACAGATGGCAGGAAATTTAGGGAACTGGATCAGTGAATATGAAGGACATACCAGGGACTTGGTGGCAAATGTCTCAAGCAATCACTGGAAAGATGAAAAAAGAAAATTGGCAAACAGCCAATTACACTGACTAGTATTTTTTTTTTTTTAAATGTATTTCTTTGAGAGTACTGCAGTTTGAACTCAGAACCTCACGCTTGCTAGGCAGGCACTCTATCACTTCAGCCCTCCACCAGCCCTAGCATGGCTTTTTGATGGGCAGTTTATTTTCATTCTTGGTTTGTATGAATAAAAATGTTGGCACAGTTTATTCATGCAACAAATATTCACAAAGCATCTACTCTGTATGAAGTTCTATGCTGATGATGCACCAAAACTTACCTGGGCTCCAGGAACCGTGCAAAATGCTTTAGATAACTTCACTTAATCATCACGATAGTCCTATAGCGTAATTAGTACTTGTAATTTCAATCTGTAATTGAGATTAAAATCCTGCCTAAAAGAGGCAGGACTCTGTCTGCTGATTTGGAAATTTTTCATGTGCTACACTGAATTATTCATGATGAGTGAAAAGATATATAAGGATTCAGAAAATGAAAAGTCAGAATGTGATCTGTGGTACCTGGGTTTAGTACAGTCATGAATAGTAAGAAGAGACTGCAAGTTAAAAAAGCAGAATAACCAAAGGACATAGTAGAAGTAATCTAGGGATAAAACTGGCATCATGTACAGAAAATACAAAGAATTTATATAATTTGATACATAAGAATTAGTTTTGTGGATTAAAAAGGGTATTAATTCAATTTACCTTAAGGAATTTTGATAGCAGGATATATGCAAGAAGAAGCAAAAAATTAAATTTTATTCCAATGACTCCAAAAGAAGATGGATTTTTAAATGTTAGGTTATTAGAAATGAACAGGTGACAAGGAGACTAACGCAACGTACCCATTAGGTTAGCGTGGGGTGAAGAGACTATCACTGAGCATCTAAAAAATGCATTTTAAAGAAAAACAAATATTAATCTAAGCCTGAATGAGAAGTCACATATGAACCCCCTGGATATAGTTTTTTAAAAAATGACACAGCAACTTCCCCTTGCTCCATTTTTTTTGTTTTGTTTTTTTGGTGAGACTGGGTTTGAACTGAGGAGTTCATGTTTGCAAATCTGGCACTCATTTTTGCTCTGGTTATTTTGGAGATGAGGGTCTTGCAAGTTATTTGTCTAGGCTGGCCTGGAAGCACAATTCTCCCAATCTCAGCCTCCCAATTAGCTAGGATTATAGGCATGAGCCTCTTGCGCCCAGGCTTCCTTCTTTTCTTTATATTTACCCCTCTCCCTTCCTCTCTTCCTGTCCATTCCTTTTTCTTCTCCTTTTCTTGGTGGTGCTACAGATTTAACCCAGGACCTTCTACACTCTAGGCAAATGCTCTGAGTGACATCCTTAGCCCACAGACAGCAATTTCAAAGAAACAGTGGCCTGTATGGTATCCATGATGGCCTTCAGAATAATGTTTTCTTTTTTTTGGTGGCACTGGAGCCTCACACTTACTAGACAGGTACCCTACTACTTGAGCCACTCCACCAGCCTTTTAAAAGCCTTTTCTTGTGAGTTTTTATTGTTTTTTGTTTTGCTGTACTTGGGGTTTTGATCTCAGGGCCATACCTTGAGCCATTCTACCGGCCCTTTTTTGTAATGATGCTTTCGAGATAGGGTCTCACTATTTGCCCAGGCTGGCTTTGAATCGCAATCCTCCTGCTGTCTATCTTCTGAGTAGCTAGAATTACAGGTGTGAACTGTGTTCAGCTAGAATAATGCTTTTAATAGAAAAAAAACCTGGGGAAGGGGGGGAGGGGGGAGAAATGACCCAAACAATGTATGCACACGTGAATAAATAATAAAAAAAATTTTTAAAAAATAGAAAAAACACCTTTGAAAAGTCTTAAACTGATGTTTCTCTATATATTAATAAGGCAAAACAACAAATTCAGTTAAAATGCTATCATTTCCAAGACAATATGAGGCTATGCTCCAGACTCACCTGAGTTTTAATGTTTTCGGGATCCTCAGCTTGGCTATCTCGTTTTTGGCTGGGCTTCCAAGCATTTTCTGCCTTTTTTAAGTGCACATCTTCTTTTACAGAAACTGTGATGATCTTTCGGGGCTCCCTTCTCTGACCAGGTTGAGACCTCCGTGGTCCCACATTCGACAACTAAGACAAAAATAGATGTAGTCAGAATGCTTACGATTTACTGTGTGTATTGTGCTGTTCAAGTAAAGTCTGATGTTCACACAGAACAGAAATTGGGTATCAGATGCTCAAGTTAGATGTCACTTTTTCTTTTGAGGTGTTGGGAGGGAGGAAAATTAACCTAAACCAACAACATATTGTTCTCTATCACTATAAGTTTTTGATCCCAAGGTCCCAAATGGGAAAGGTAATGAAAAACGATGGTTCCTAAAATTGTTAGTTTTAACAAGAAAGACTATCCCCAACTGATGCTCTGCATTTTACAAACAGTGTGACTTTTGATGGGTCACTCCCATAATACCAAAACTTCATAGTCATCTGTTACAAATTTCTTCAGAAACTGATATTTATACTTGCAGAATAAAATGCAAATACAATCTCATCACTAAAAGTCTCTGTAACACAGACACCAGCCCTTCTGTGGATCATACTGGATACCTCTAAAATTGATGGATCAGAGATATTAAAGTAAACCCTTCTTATATCATTAAAGGGAACTGAGACTAAATGTCTTTCTGTATATATCAGCTCCCTGTTTTGGCCACATTCCTACTACACTCTGTTAATACCAATATACACTGGCATGTCATGATGTTCTCCAACTTAAGTATTGTCACTTTAAGAGATAACAAACTAAAGCTCTGCTACCTCCCAGGCCTACTACATATTGCCAACCTTTAATTTTTTTGACACATCATTCTTTTAATGCTGAGAAAATATTGCCATGAGATTTTATAAGGGAAGAAATAAAATCTTTACACAAGATGCAGACCAGAATTGTATCTCACTCAATGCTCCAACACTACCCATTTGAATTCACTTAAATGGTAGAGAACAAATAGACAAAAATGCTATGTTTTATGTAAAAATACAGCTTCTAGGATAGACATGTCCTGAGGTCCACACTGGTAAGCTTAAAGCTTGTACATATCAATCATATAAATGATATCAATCATGTAAGAATGATTACACTAACCCATCTGCAATTACAAATGGTAGTATCAAGGATGCGTCAGGATCAAAAGCTGTAATTTCTGGTAAATTCACACATTACTGATGATGATATCAAAAACTTCTTGGTAAATACTATAAATGAAAAAACAAGTCTGATAAACCCAGAAGTAGACGTGGTAAAACTAAAAGACAATGAAAAAATATGGAAAAAATGCAAATAGGAAACAGTTGCTACAACAGAAAGTACTATGTACAATAATAACATTTATAACTGAATATTTGATAGGGTTGCCTAGACCAAACAATTCTCTTAACACAATACAGTAAACCAAGTACTATCTGTTTTTCATAATCTAGGTTACAGTCTAGTGTTGACTGTTGTCAGTTAGTATCTTTCAATGCTTGGATATGTCATAAGTAAATGATTGTATTACAAGGCATTTAATTTAATCTTAACATAAAAATGTCAAGAACAAATGTGCCTGAAGCAAGTAAGAGAAAATAGTTTCAAAATCATCTAAGAGTCACAGTATACATATTTGGAGATAAGTCCATACAATGTCTATTTTCCAAAATCTACTGCAAATACCAATGGAAGCACTACTGTAAACAGAAATGACTATGCCTGAGAGTTGCATCTGTAACATGACAGACAAGATTTATGCATATCTCTTTACCTGCTCCAAAGTTAAAAAAAAAGTTCTGGAAAACTAACTGGTTTAAGTTGTTATTTCAACATAAAACAGGTGAGTCAGGCGCCAGTGGCACACGCCTGTAATCCTAGCTACTCAGGAGGCAGAGATCAGGAGGATTGAGGTTTAAAGCCAGTCTCGGCAAACAGTTCCAAGAGACCCAATCTCGAGAAACCCTTCACAAAAATCCGGCTGGTGGAGTGACTCAAGGTGAAGGCCCTGAGTTCAAGCCCCAGTACAGGAAAAAAAAGCAAAAAAAAGATAAAACAGGTGAAATTATAACTGTCAGGCAAGCCCCCAAGATAAAATAATTAAATGGTCTTGCTGAATGTACACAAGAGAAATGCTATTTACAAATACTTATTTAAATATTTTGAGTCCTTAACAGACATATTATGCTTTTAAATCCTTAATATGCTTATTAATCAGTCTCTAATAATCTCACATTTATACTCTGAGAATGAAGTCACTGCCTATAAAGACTGTAATGCAGTGGCAAAAAGAGGCAGATTAGGAGACAAAAGAACTGGGCTTTTTTTTTTTTGGGTGGCATTGAGGTTTGAATTCAGGGCTTGGCGCTTACAAAGCCAGCACACTGGCTGGTGCCACCCCTCCAGTCCATTGTGCTCTGGATATTTTGGAGATGGGATCTTGAACTATCTGCTCGGGATGGCCTTGAAATAAGATCCTCCAAATCTTAACCTGCCAAGTTAGCCAGGATTACAAGCACAAGCCACCAGTGCCCAGCATGCCAAAGCTTCTTAAAGAAAGTAAACTTAATAATGAGAGGTGATCTTTCGGGAAACACTACAAATTCTACATAATATATCATGTATCTGATATATGTAGGAATATAGATGAATGAGTAAATATACAGTTTGAGAAAGTTACTTTTAAAATTCATTTTCTATTTTCAATACTAAAAAAGACATAACTCATTATCAACTTACATTATTTCATTTTTTTGCTGAACCTGACATTAAAAATGATGACTAAGGAGATGATAATAAAGTGACAATACATATTAAAAGAGGATACATCACAATTCATATCATCTTATGAATAACATGAACAAAACTGACCAATATGGTAACACCATATGCTATTATCCAGCGAATAATCAAAACGAACGCTATTTCAAACATTATTTGAAATGTTCACAAAACAGTGTATAAATCAGGATCAAATTGAAAAGTAATACAAATACAAATTTAAACTATCAAAAGAGGAAATAATGCTGAAAGAAAATTTGAGGCATAAAATGGTTTTTAGAAAGCTAATTTATGGTGAGATAATTCAGCTTTAGAAAATTATTAACTTAATATTTAGGAAAAAGATGTTAAATTTTAATTTTAATTTGTATTTGAACAGAATATAACACACACAGAGGTCTTTAAGATGATGGTGCTTGCCGGGCACCAGTAGCTACTCAGGAGGCAGAGGTCAGGAGGGTCGCAGTTCAAAACCAACCTAGACAAATAGTTCATGATACCCTATCTTGAAAAACCTCTTAAAAAAAAAAAAAAAGGGTTGGTGGAGTGGCTCAGGGTATAGGCCCTGAATTCAAACCCCAGTACTACCAAAAAAAAAAAAAAAAAAAAAAAAAAATGGCAGTGCTCAATAGTGAGTCTCAACTCAAGGAGGTTTTCTATACTCTATATAAAGCCTTGAACATGGTAGAGGAATTCAAGTACTTTCAATCAGTGTTTAGCTGTAGGCAAATACTAATTAAAAAATCTATAACATGATTTGTTTTCAGACAGTGTAGTCTTATTTGAAAGCAAGTTTCAAAAGTTGGTCTTCCAGAAATAAAAAGGTAATGGGAAAATAAAGTGTCATATAAAAACCTTTTTATAAGCATAGAGAACTCTTAAGAGGATGATCTGCAAAGACATATGAAACCCAAAGAGCTCCTCTAGAGTTTAAGTGCTCTTTAAAAGATGCCACTCTATAGTGGGGGAAAAAAGGTATTCAAACCACTGGCAACATTCCCTGTGCTTTCTGCAAATGTGCAAGGGCCAGAGGAGACAGAGCTAGCTGAATTCTGCACAGAGCAGTGCCCCAGCACAACTCCACTGGTGATGCCACTTCCACCACTGAGGACAATGCCACTGTAGGTATAATGGCAATCTCCTCTTTTACACATGTCACTTTCTACATTTTGATTTCACAATCCATAGTGAGACGAGCAAGACAAAAAATACTGCAGTGGACCACAGACTATTTTTTTTTTTTTTTAAAAAGAATTCATCGCACCCCTAAAGGCAGGTTTTTCAGGGGTGAGTGCGACATCACCAGTGGAGTACAACTTGGGGCTTTGCTCTGTTCCAGAATTGGCAATCCATGCCTGCTCTGCATGTTGCAAATCTGTAGAAACAAAGACAAAGAATGACTGTTACCAGAAAGCTCCAGTATGCTTCTGACACCTCAAAACAAAACAGGAGCCCTATCGAGGCTGGGTTTATTTTTAAATCTACTTACAGGTCATTTCAACTGAAAAAATATGGGGAAAAAACCAAAATCATATCAATGCACACCAGGTTCTTTCAAGTAAAAGTGACTCGAAGTTTGCTTTAATGTTCAGCTGGAAAGGACTATCTTTGCCTCTTCTACAGGTTATTGACAGGAATCAACAAGTAAAAGCTATTCTTTTTCTATTAGGAAGATGTCATGCAGTCTGTGACAGTTTTCTAAGTGATTCGATTGTAGGTGACTTGTACTTACCGGTATACCTCTTCCACCAGGTGTCTGCCTTCCAAAATCTGCAAAGGCTGGAGTAAAGTCTGGCCCCCGAGGCAAAATCCGAGGATCCAGAGTTCTCATTGGCAATTTGGGTTGGCTGATCTGCATGAAGAAACAAAACAGTTTAAAACATAAGTGTTCTAATACATTTAGTGCCAGAAAATTAAGACAAACTTTGAAAAGTAGTCAGCTGAAGTGGGTAAGCACTAGTTTCTGAACCAGTGTAAGTTCAACCCGCTGCATAGCAGCTTCTACTGGGCTAGCCTCAGCTCTCAGAAACAAAAATGTGTTTTTGATAATCTGGGACAGATTAGGCATTAAATTCCTAGGACAAGGCAAAACACAGCCAATAGACTGTCTACAAGATGGTTAGGAAGGGTAGAATGCCAGAAGAGAAGTTATTTGGAGTTGATCTAAACTAGAGCCAAATTTTTGGATTTTTAAGAAGCTACTGACCAGGAAATCAGAGCACTTGCCTATAGAAATCATGATATTGTTTGCTTTGGTTTTGATGCATACTGAGTAGGAAAAAAGTCTCAAAGGAGCTATGTCTCGTATGTAATGAAGCATTTAATATTTAATTTTGAGCCCGGTGCTGGTGGCTCACCCTTGTAATGCTAGCTACTTGGGAAACAGAGATTGGGAGGATAAGGTTAGGAGGCTGGCTCGGGCAAAGAGTTTGCAAGAATCTCAATCTCTGGGCCTCAAGGCATGTGAACTGTAATCTCAAACTCTGTGGGAGGCTGATACTGGGAGTATCAGGATCCCGTGCCAGGCCAGGAATATAGATATTGAGAATCCCCCTCTCAGAAAAAGAGAAGTTGGATGTGGATGGCATCCCCTGTCAACGCGTGGTGCGAGGAATCAAATGGCAGGGTGTGATCTAGGTTGGTTGGGGCAAAAAGTGAGAGCAGCTACCTAGCGAGTATGAAGCTGAGTTCAAACTCCAGTACTGTCTCTCCTTCCAAATTAAGATTTTACTTTGTCTCGTTAACATGAGATATGTAGCTTTTATTAAGCACATAAAATGACTATGAACTCAGCAAGGCTAAATAGCTCAGTGATAGTAATGACTGACTAAAGTCAGAAACAAGTAAGGTGGAAAGACATGTTTTCTAAGAGGATAATCTAATTGCCCTCTCAAGTACTGAAGCACCCTTAAATTCAACAATTAGTCATCCACTATCCTCATATAAGTACCTAAGAGAAGACTTAGCTTTAACAAGAGAAACTAGAAATTAGTTGCTATGGAAATGTAAAATAATACAAATAAGATTAGAATAAACAGCTGGAGAACATCTCCATAAAAAATGTGTATCTCATTTTATGAAAGTTAACTTCTACATTTTAATGAGAGATAAACAGTTCTTCGAAAATACTTCAGACATTGGAGGTATAGCTCAAAGGAAGACTGCTTGGTTGGCATGCTTGAGACCTCTAGCTTCCATCTCCAGCATTACCCAAAATAAAACAAATCAAAAATTTTTTAAGCTTAGTCAGCAACACTGGTTCATCTCTGATTTACATAAAACTACTTATATACACCTTATATACCTTATAAGGTATATAAGGTATATATACCTTATATACACCTGACTATTCCTTTTAACTTATTAAATGAACAGTGGCTATACTAATTTTCTGTAAGCAGCAAGACCATATGTAAAGAGAAAGAATGCCTAATGTCTATCTGTTTGCACCGGACTGGGGACTTTAGTTAACAGAAGTAATGACATACATTATTTGAATTATGTTGACCTCCCACACAAACACACAAGTTTTATCCGCCAAATACCTTTCCAGGTTTCTGACCTGTCCTCATCAATAATCAAATTTTGGAAGAGCGGGAGCCAGGTGTCAGTGGCCCATGCCTGTAATCTTAGCTAACCAGGAGGCAGATATCAGGAGGATTGTTGTTTGAGGTCAGCCTGGGAAAATAGTTTATGAGACCATAACTTGAAAATACCAACACAAAAAAGGGCTGAGGAAGTGGCTCAAGTGGTAGAGTGCCTGCCTATCAAGTGTGAGACCCTGAGTTCAAATCCCAGTCCTGCCAAAAAATAAACACATTTTAGAAGAGTGAGGAAAGAGCTTTATCAAATTTAGCCTTGTGCTATCTTCAACAAACAACAATTTTTAACTTATAATGAGGAAAGAGCCATAATAAGAAAATACATTATTCAATTTTTAGAAATCACCACTCAAATAAGGGCCCACACATTATTCTAACCAGCAAAAAGTAAAACTCCCACAGTGTTTTGGGAAAATCTAGTTCTGAAACGTTACAAGTTTCTATTCAAATGACATTTGGTCTAACAGTTCCTAAAAACTGCTCAAGTATGTATGTGAAATACATATCTGTTTTGATAAGTTAAAATCAGCTCCCACTGAAAGACCTGGTTCTCTCAAAGATGCAGCTTACCTTGTCAAGAACCACATCAGTGATAGGAGGCAGGCCCTCTGGTTTTTGGATACAGGCTGGCATAAATTGAAAGTCCAGCAGAAATTCCCTGCCATACTGCTTCTTGCCTTCAGTATCAGCAGGCTTCCAGGATTCTAAAAAGAGAGATGTAGGCAGATAACTGTTTGCACAAACTGGATTGCAGTATTTAGTTTATTTCCTTAAGCACAAACAAACAAAAAAAAAAAAAAAAATCAAAGGCAACCCTAAACTTCAAATACCTCAGAAATAAGGAATTCAACAAAACCTTTGGCACCACAGAAAACAAGGATACTTTGGTTGTTCATACAGAAATGGTATTTAGAGAAAAGAAAAAGATTAAAGGACATAAAACACAAAAATAAGTAACTAAAGGTACTGAAAAGTCTAATCATATATATCTGCTGTATAATCTGAACAAAATATAGTACAAAACAAATATCCTGGCTCTGAAAGCACTCTTAGCTATTATTTCTGTTTTATTTTGTTGAGATAGGGTCTTTCTATGTAGCCTAGGCTGGCTTTGAACTTGTGATCCTATGGCCTCAGTCTCCTGAGTGCTAGAGTGCTAGGATTACAGAAGTACACTACAATGCCCAGCTTAGTTAATATTTTTAATAAGAATTTTAAGTTACTATTTTACCATAGAAGTTTACCTTGCTACCAATGGTACTGTACCAGTAATCACTAATTTAGCCCCACTCTCTCTAAATGAAACTGGAGAAATTCTATATAATATTTTATTGGATAATGAAAGCAAGCAATGATTCTTTTAATTGACAGAATTCCTATGAAAATCAGACACCAGATCAGTTCATGGTAGCAGATTTTAGCTTCTATTTGCAGAGATTATAGATCCACTAATGGTCGGCAAAATTTTGCAGATATTTTTAACTAAATCCTATTACCTTAATATGTTTATTAAAAGGTGGCCAACTTATCAGGATCTAAATTTTAAACTGCCTTTTGTCCAACTACTGCTGTTGAATACTGTATTAGAGGGATAAAAGGAAGTTGATCGATTATAGTTGACTGGCTAAAAGTTGTACACTTTCACCATGAAAAAATGATACAGTATAATCTACATTTGTAAAACAGACAATACTCTCTCAATTTCCTGAAGAAATACTGGTGGTAGCTGCAAGTTTTTGGTGTTCTGGTATGCACCCAGATTGTCAAAAGTGACTTAAAAATACCAGCTTGAAAACTGAAAAAGAGTTTTTACCTAAAAACTTTTTAGGTCTTATAGCTCCTAAACACTGTGTGAAAATAGAAATGACAAAACCTAACAATTTCATAAAGTCCATTAGCAGGAGTGTACTGTGAGTAAGATCAGTATATCAAGGTGGGAAGTATAAGACAGTGGTTTTCAAATATTTTTGATTACAACTCACAGTAACAAGTACAACTTCATGACTCAGGATAAACACTTACAGAACTAAAATAAAAGTTTCTTGAAATCACACTAACTTTTATTACATGTAATGCACTGACACTTTTCCTTTTATAAAATTATTGGTAATGGCCCACTAGATTTATTTCATAGGCTACTAAATGTATTAAGACCAGCAGTTTGAAAAAAATGGTCCTCCTTATTTTTGAAGTCTGGTATTTTTACATTCAAACCCTATCTCATGAAAAATTTTCCTTTTTGTTGTTTTTATTATTGTTATTACTGGCAGTACTGGGGTTTGAACTCAGGGCCTCATGCTTACTAGGCAGGTAGGTGCTTTACCACTTAGGCCATTCCACCAACCAGGGTCTTGCTATGTAGTTCAAATGACCATGAACTCTTTTTTTTTTTTTTTTTTGCTGTACTGGGGCTTGAACTCAGGCCCTTCACCTTGAGCTACTCCACCAGCCCTTTTTTGTGAAGGGTTTTTTGAGATAGGGTCTCTCAGAACTATTTGTCCAGGCTGGCTTCAAACTTCAATCCTCCTGATCTCTGCCTCCTGAGCAGCTAGGATTACAGGCGTGAGCCACTGGCACCCAGCTGGCCATGAACTCTTGATCTTCCTGCCTCAGACTAATGAGTATTAAAGGCATAACCCACCATGCCCACTTTTAAAATTTATTGTAGATCTGGCAGACTAAGAAAAACTTTTCATATACCTCAAAGTTTCATCACAGGGAACCACCTTTTCCCACATGTCCACAACAAATTTTTCCCAAAATCTCAAAGCCAAATCATGGTGCACAATATTAGGACAGAAGTTTTTTGTTTTGTTTTTGAGATGCTGGGGATGGAACTCGGGGTTTCATGCTTGCTAGGCAAGCAAGCTGCCACTGAGGTACATTCCAGTGTATAGAATTTTAATGCATTTGACGGTGTCAGAAGATGAAAGATCTTGCAGTTTATCATAAATTTCTCAGTGCCATCTCCCAACACTACAGGTATTTGATAATTTAATTACATTGCCTGGCTGATTTATATCAGAGTTAAATTCTACCATGATTTCTGTCAACAAACTGAATCTAAAGCTTATGAAATGATAATCTCAAGGGACATGGTCAGATATAGTATCCCTCTGAATTAAAATGAACAAAAGTATCTCTTTCTTTTTGGTGGGACTGGATTTGAAATAGGGCCTCGCACTTGCAAAGCAGATGCTCCACCACCTGAACCACACCTCTGTAAATTTCTCTTGTTGAATTCCAACAGCCTGGCAGTAATGGATTCCCTTTGGCAACTGCTCTTCCAATGCCAGAAAAGTCCTGAAATACCAACATCAGGTATCATTTCTGCCAGTACAGAATTCTCTGGATTTGCTAATGACTAAATTATGTTTGTGTGTGTATTCTGTAGTTAGTATTTTGTGATGAAGCTTTTCCATCTAACATTTCAATGAGGAAGCAATATTTCTTTAAGATTACAGCAGAGTGAAGGGGAGAACGAACGAGGTACCCAAGAATGCAGAGATAAACATACCTGACTTAAATGGGAATGTGACCCCATCACCAGTACTATCAGTAGAGCCTGAATTAGCATCTATTCCTTCACCCTCAGAAATATTCTCAGCACCATTGTGGATAGGCTCAACTTCTTCTCCATTTTCTTCCACAGCTTTCACTCTTTTTAGGTCAGAGAGGTCTTTGTCCTGATGAAACCCTTGGCTTATTTTATCTTGTTGAGATTCAAGTACACTGTCAATTGAAAGTTCCTCTTCAGCTTTAGGCTAAAGTATAAGTGAAGATAGAAATTACATATTTTTTCACATGTATAAACATAAATAATGGCATATATCTACCTCCTACAAAAAGCACAGGAAAGCACTGTCACTCAAGGTAAGACTGTGTCAGCATATACTAGAAAGGTAAAATTTTAAAAAGCATGTTACTCATTTCACAACCTGGGATAAGGCAGACAATTCAAATAGCTACTGAAATGTTTTAAAATGTGAGTAATGAAATCAAAATGTACCAAAGGGTATAATGGAAAGAATTGTTAATCCTTGGAATTTGATGAACATGAAAAAGTTCTAGTCAGAAATCTGAAATAAGCATTCCTCTAACTAGTAAGGCTCAACAAATATAAACAGAAACACTCTGGAGACTGTATTTTGGTGCTGTCTTTGGCTGAGAAATGGAGAGTTGGGGGAATTAAAGCATTTAACTCCTATAAAGCCAAATGTATCTCATGTTACACGGAGGTCACATGTTAGTTAAAATCAATTTGCTTGGACTCGGAATACATGAGTGTGTGTGTGTGTGTGTGTGTGTGTGTGTGTGTGTGTGTGTGTGTGTGTATAAAAAGCTCAGAATGTTAACTCTTTAGGGAAAAATCTGGTTCTGAAGTATCAAGTCTATTTTTTCGGCAAAGAAGAATTGAAGCTATCCCTCAGGTTGTTTTTCACCATGTATCTGGGTGCCAGATATCAAACAAAACAGCTTTCTAAGGTCATCCTTAACCACCAAAACTCCTGAGGCAAAGTTCACCATGAAATGTCTCTTTCTTTTTCATAAAGAGGAATACACTGAAGACAATTCTATGGAAAAAGAACTCAACAGAGCACTGAGTAAGGTGCATATTCTAAATATCAGAATGCAGACCATCACAAATGATTATGTTTAAAAAGATTTGAGTGACAAATCTACTTTATAACACAAAAGAATTATAACAGAAATAATACTAGTAAGTTTTCTTTTATGATACATCAGATCACAGAAAAAAAGACACAAATTTTCAAATGTTATCAGTAGAAATAGATAGTTTTTAGGTCCTGATTATCTAATGGAAAAAAAAGTTTATGCAAATATGCTTGGCCCCCCCCCCACCAAACACACCTCTGTAAGAGGCAGTATATGGAAACTATCAAAAGATAGATGTTAGGAATGGTAATCCTAGCACTTGGGGAGCAAGTTTCATGAGTTTGAAGGCAGCCTGGGAAATAGCAAGGTCTCAAAACAAAAATACAGCAAAATAAAACAAAACAAAACAAAAACCCCACAGTACCACCAAAAAAAAAAAAAATCCACGAAGAGAAAAGAACTTGCAATCCCTACTGTGGAGGCACAGAAAAGAGGATCACAACTGAAAGCTAGCTGGGGCAAAAAGTCAGTAAGATCCTATCTCAAAAACAAAATGTAACTGCTGGACATGATGGTACATGCCAATAATCCTCGCTACTGGGAGGTAAAGATAGGGGGTTTATGGCCTATACCTCAGAAACTGAGAAGAAAAAACTTCATACTTATACTTTAAATGAACTCATAATGACTCCAAAAAACAAACTTTATAATTAAGTACAGGTCATCAGGAAAACTCTCCTTCCCTTAAACCCCAGAAGAGGTCTAACTATGTTGCCCAGGATGGCTTCACTATCTCAGAATCAAGCAATTTTTCTGTTGCAAATTCCCAAGTCATTGAGACTATAGTAATGCACTATCATACCCAGCAAAACTTTTAATAATCTGAAGTGTAGGCTAGATTCAGTAGTTCATGCCTGTAACTCCAGCTTTGGGGTAGGCAAGATTATAGTTTGAGGTCAACCCAGCAAAGTTAGTGAGATCCTATCCCAATCAATAAGCCACATGTGAAGTTGTATTCCTGTGATCCCAGTTGTGTAGGAAGCAGAGTTAGGAGGAACATATCCCAGGAAAACTCTAGAAAAAAGTGAAAAAGGGCTAGGGGCGAGGTTCAGGTGGAAGGTATACCTGCCTCGCAAGTGCAAGGCCCTGAGTTCAACCCCAGACCAAACAAAAACAGTAACAACCCCCAAGACGTACAAAACCCTGAAGTGTATGTATATAAATGATAGTAAAGAACAGGATAACTGCATTATATGATTAAGTAGAACTCTTCTTTTAAATCTTGCAAAATGTGAAAAGAAAATGCCGTTTTAGAGAGGAAAACTGGGTATTCCTCTCTGTATCTAAAATCCGTAACAGACATAAACAGAAGTTTATTATTTGGAACTTCAATTTCTAACACCAAAAAGACGTATAAAGACACTTTCCCCATGAACAACAAACCGTAATTTAGAGGACACAGAATCACTAAAGTGTCTCAAACACAATGTTATAAGGGATATTTCAAAAGAATCAACAAAAATAGGAAAATTAAATATGTGATTATTTTTCTTTCATCAGGGTGAAGCCCTATCAAACTAGTCCAAAAGAGCCTTAATAGTTTCTATTTTTTTCACTCAGAAAACCACAATGAATAAAAAGAGAACTCCATTGGCTTGATAGCAAAAGGTGAAACTTTTGTGTTGAAGGAGAATTTAGTTGACAAAACTCCAGCTTAACACAATGAATCTTTTAATACATGGAGAACTAAGGATGCAATGGTTGATGAAATTTCCTAAAATTTTATAACAAATTTTAAAATGCTTTCACCGGCAATTTTAAAAAGAAAACATTTTGTTACTTTTCTAGGCTATAACTTAAAGAAGCTAATAATATATATTTATAATGATTCGACAACAATGACGTATTTGTAATGATTCAAAATAGAATGTGCCTGCATATTATTTTTTTAAAGGCTGAGAAAATAACCTAAGGAAGAGAGTGCTTCGTCAGTGCAAATGAAGGAAAAGGTATCCAACAAATAAACTACTCTAATAATCACTTATTTTAGTTAAGGCAAGGAAATTACATTTCTGAAAGAAATCTATATGCAAATGAACAAATACTTTTTAAATTTAACATTTATCCAATAAGGGTAGGAAATAAGTGACTGATTAAAAATGAGTTAAGGTACTAGGGTGTGGCTCAAGTGGTATAGCACTTGCTAAGAAGGCATGAAGCCTTGAGTTCAGTCCTTAGTTCCACTAAAACAAACAAACAAACAAAAAATGAAAATAAAAGACTCAAAACAGTTCTCCTTTTTGAAGAATAACAGGCTAAAGCAGGATTATAGCAAACTATAGCCCACTGCCAATTTTGCCTCAGTACTTATTTTGTAAGACAGGCAAGGATAGGATGATTTTTATACTTCTAGTAGTTCATGACATACAAATTCAAATTTCAGGGGCCACCAATAAAGATGTACTGGAATATAGCCAGATTTTACTGGTTTACCTATTGTCTTTGACTGCTTTGGGGCTGAAGTGGTACAGTGAGGAGTGTGACAGAGATCACAACAGTCCATAGGTCTAAAATATTTACTATTCCAACTTTTACAAAATAAGTAAGCTGTTTAGGAAACCCTAACTAGTCTTAAAATGTCACACACACATACAAAACCAGTATGAATATTTGAAGACATGAGAAATATAGCTATAGGACAAAGGAACATGAAACATAACAGAAGAAAATGAATAAAAATCCAGCTGCACCTAAAAAGAAGTCAATATATATAGCCATACCAGGAATATATGTGATTCCCATGCCTCTAGAAAGTATTTTATTTTCTGTAGGAGCAGCATTTTCTTGTTAAGCTGCAAGAGGAGTGTAACAACCACTGGCACCTCTACTGTTAGTGCCAAATCTTACTCCCTGATAACCACAATCAAATCACACCCATGCAACATGTTAGTGGTTGCTAAGGGCCTAACTGTGACATCAACAGAACATCACATAAAGGTAATGGCAGGACAGGGAAAGCAACAAAGGGGTAATGTAAGCTGCAGGAAGAAGAAAATTTTTTCTTTTTAAGTGCTGGGGTTTTAACCCACAAGCTTCTAAATTTGAGCTATCCGCCCCGTCCATCGTGTCCCCCCCCCCACCCAACACAAACACCGGTCCTTTTTTGCTTTAGGTGTTTTTTAAATAGAGTATTCCAGTTATGCCCACGCCAGCTTGGACTACAATCCTCCAATCCTCCTCTTTATGCTTCCCGCATAGAAGGGGATGACAGGCGCACAGCACCATACCTAGCTTTTATTAACGGAGATGGGGTCTTACATACTTTTTGCCTGGGCTGGACTGAAACAGTGATCTTCCTGAATAGCTAGGATTATAGGCACAAGCCACCATGCTTGGCTAAGAGAATAAAAATTTTAACTAGCTAGAAAAGTAAATGCATTTAAAGTTGCCTTAAAACAGCCTATCTATTTTAATATCATTTTAAACCTTCAGAAAAATTATATTATTGAAGTGGTCTATAAGAATAGTGTAAGGCCAGGCCTTGTGGTCACTTTCCATAGTCTGAGCACTTGCGAAGCTGAGGCAGAAGGATATCAAGTTGGAGGCAAGCTGGACTGCACAGTGAGACCATGTCTCAAAACAACATCAAAAACCTTCGAACAAAAAAGAATAGATTAAAAAGCCAGGTGGGGGTGGCCAGCCTGGGCTACATAGTGAGAAGTGAGACCCTCATGTCAAAAACCAATAGTATAAAAGGAAAACAGTTACTAGCAGATTGTCTATACTACTCCATAAGCTTTAGTGCCCAACACTAAGGATGATGAGATCACAAACAAGGAAATTGTTCCAGCAATCCTTAGCACTGCATTTGTTCTTGTTTCTGCCTCGCATCATCTTTTGGAGTTGGTATTTTTTAAACTATAGCAAAATCTGGTGAGGCTTATTTCAACACAGACAAATGATATGAAGAAAAGTTACTGGGATGTAGGGGAAAAGAAGATTGGAAATAAATTTTCCTGTACTGTACTGACTATTTCCCCCACAGTATTTCTACCATCACTGCTAATGGACATTTCAAAAAAAAAAAAAAAGCTTTTGCTTACAAGATTAGTCTTCTATGTGGAAAGTTTCAATTAGGAAGAGGTTTTTTTTTGGGTTTGTTTTGTTTTTTAACCCAGGGTCCTAATGCTGAAAAGCAAGCTCTCTTATCAACTGAGTCATGTACCCAGCTGCAAAAGTTGGCCACTTACAAGAGAGATTTTCAAGGCAAGAATTCAAATGAAACTAAGCATGTCATTAAAAATCGTTTAAAATCTACAGTAAACAGACTTTTAAAAATGAACTTTCTGAGCTTGATAAATCTCACAGGTAATTTGCAACACCACCACTGACCTGAAGATAAGTTAAAGCTATTTGCTGCCTCTTACCTCCAATTCAACCTCTAACACCTCTTCATTGGTTCGGTTTCGATCTTTTGGTTTCTTCCAGGTCTTTGGTGCAGTAGTAACTGTTTGCACTGAAACACAAGAATAGGCAATTAATTACCCCTGCAAAGTCATGCTGAGAATTATTAGGTCTAAGTCATACCTGTATTCAAATTGAGAAGAATAAAAGAGAAGTTCAACTGTACCAAGAGAGATTTGGATGACTGGCAATTGTGTAGCTGCAGCCCAGAGATTTCAACAGCAAACATATTAGGCACACACTCCTAACTTTCTGACCAGTGGCTTTGGTTCCTCCTATATCATGATAATTACCTGGCATGTTATTTGAGTGAGACTGAGCATCCCCAATCTGAAAATCCAAAGCATTCAGATTTACAGAGTAAGGCCGTTCAACCAGTAAATGTATGCAAATATTTCCAAACTGGAAAAATTCTGAAATACTTCTGATCTCAAGCACTTCAGAACAGGGATAGCCAAAATTGGCTTGTGTGCCAGGCACCAGGCTCACACTGTAAATCCTAGCTACTTCTGAGAATGAGATCAGGAGGATCATGGTTTGAGGCCAGCCCTGGCATAAAGCGAGACCCTATCTCAAAATTAACCAGGGGAAAATAGACTGGAGGTGTGGCTCAAGTGGTAGAGCACCTGCTTTGCAAGCGTAAAGCCCTGAGTTCATACCCCAGTCAATTCTAGACTTGTGTCTACTTCTATTAACTATAATTTTTTTTTCTTTTTTCTTCCAGTACTGGGAACTAAACTCAAGGACCTCGCACTTGCTAGGCAGACATTCTACCCGGGCCCTTTTTGCTTTGGTTATTTGTCTGGTAGGGTTTTGTGTTTTTTACCTATAGCTTCAGTTTGAAATCCTCCAACTTACAGCCTCCCATGTAGCTGGTTTGACAGAAGTGTGCAACCAAACCTGGCATGTTGGCTGAGATGGGAGTCTTGCTAACTTTTTCTTGCCTGGGCTGGTGTTGAACTGATATCCTCCTGATTCTGCCTCCCAAGTAGCTAGGATGACAGCAGCAAGCCACTATACCAGATGCCAACTGTGTAATCTTAAGTAAGTCACGCCATCTTAAGTCTCTTTACAATTCTATATAAAGTGTAAGAGATTGGTAGCTGTAAGAAAATATTTTGTTCAGGACTCAGATATTTTTTTAAAGATTTCTAGATAACAAAAGTAAATTTTTATGTAACACTTAAATAACATTTGGTTTTCATCTAAATTCAAAATCATTGGCCTACACTTTACTATTGCTGGGATAAAATTAAGAACAGGCCATTTCTTTTTTTTTTTAACTGGATTCTTCTATACTGTATTGAAATTCTAGAAAAAAAAAACAGCTTTTTTTCTTTTCTTTTTTTTTGGGGGGGGGTAGGCTCTACCACTGAGCTACACTTCTAGAAGACTTAAAAAGACTTAAAAATTAACCTGATTTACAGATTCCACAGAATGAACATTTGTATATAAAATTTAACTATAACTTAACCATCACAAAGTGAACAGAAAATATTAAAAGGATCCTACAGAAGGCAATTTATCAGTTAGCATATGGGAGTACAGTGTTAAAGGTGGGTGGGTAGGGAAAGGAGTCACTTAATAGCAACATTACCACAGCTGAACAGACACAAACTAAAGGGTTATCATTTAATCTGATTCCCTGCAGAGCTATAAAATCACTCACTGAGATTCTGGGATGGTGGAACAGTGTGTATAATCTACACAACTGGTTTGGGGAACAAGGAAAAAGAGACATTTAATACTTTTCTTCTCAAAATTATTGCATCATAAAAAAAATTCTGCAAAACTTTATTGACATACCTCAATTCTTCTTTAACCTTCCCCCCAGGAATCACAATGAACAAGAAAATAATAATAGGAGAGCTATTATTATTCCTTTGTGACCTATCCAAGGTTAATCACTTTCTTCAAGTAAGGAAACTGTGCAGTGTAACATTTACCATTGCTTCACAGCCTTCTACCAAGTTCTGTAGTTATGTTTTATATGATCTTCAGTTTGACATAGCCAGTCTGTTTTAAAAAGTATTCCCCAAAATACTTTTGATTTTCATTCTGCTTCCATCCTTCAAAGAGTTATGGCATATTTATAATCTTGTCACAATCCATTTAACAAAGTTTGATTAGATTTCAGTGAAAATTTCCAGAGTATTTTTTTTGTGGGATGGGGGTTAAATAAGTTTACTATAATTAGTACGTATGGTGTAGAATTTCATGCATATGAAGAGTGCCAGCAGTGTGATAATTTAAATGTATTTAAAGAAAAAACAAAAAAAAAGACAAATGCACAAATTTGCTGTTGCTTACATCACTGCAGCTTCTAGAACCCAGTTTCTTTTAGTGATTCAAATACAAAATGGAAAAAAAAAATTTTGTGCCTGGAAAAAAAGTTATGGCATTTGAAGAATTTGTACATTTTAAGTTTCATTTGGTTTCATTTCACACTGACATGCATTCAGCTCTAAATCCCATTCATGGAAAAGAAGAAGACTAATTTTGAGGGGAATCTTTGGAATTTGAAATAAACTCACAAATACAAACTTTTCTTTCCAAAAATGTATCAAGCTTACAAAAACCTAAAACATAGAACAGAACATTTCTCCTATGAGTAATATAACACATTTAAGATTTTTTTTTTTAAATAGGTATTTACCCATTGGGAATTGTTATTCACCTTGTTCAGCTGGTTAAAATCTTTATTTTATTTTATTTTATTTTTTTTGTGGTACTCAGGGCCTTCACGTTGAGCCACTCCCCCAGCCTTATTTTTGTGAAGGATTTTTCGAAATAGGGTCTTGTGAAGTATGTGTCTGGGATGGCTTTGAACTGTAATCCTCCTGATCTCGACCTCTTGAGAGGCTAGGATTTCAGACATGAGTCACCAGCGCCTGGCCTGGTTAAAATCTTGATTTAAACACTTGAAAGTAGTAATTCAGAAAAAGAGTGCAGAGGGTAGGGCATGACTCAAGTGGAAGAGTGCCTGCCTAGCAAGCCCTAACGACCCTAACCTCTTCTTTTTGAAGAAAAGTACTTCTTTTCTGGAATAACTGCAAGTTTTTATAACTTTCTGCTCAAAATTGTCATGGTAAGCTTGGCTAAAGAAGCCTGCAATAACTATGCCACAGTGTCAGTCAGGCTCCACCAGATTATGTCACCTTTACATTGAGCCTCCCACAAAGTCTAAGGCCAAGGACAAAATGTAAACAAGTTCTTTGCCACAACAGAACACAACCAACCTCAAATCCAATCTTCAAAAAGTCCCCATTCCCATCTGAAACCTCATGAGCCTGACCTTCACCATCTGTATTCATGTTGGCATCCTGGTTCACTGAGTCCCACTAGACTCTCCTGTTAAACTCTGTGTAGAGCATTCTGGGGCTTCCCTGATCCCGGCCTTGAAACCTGTCAAAATTCTACCCACAAACAAGTTCCAGAGGACTAAGAACCACATGGTTAAATTTAGGTACAGCAACAGCCCCACTGGTCTGGTACCAATTTTCTGTATTAGTCAGACTTTTCACGAGGTACGCATCAAGGAGGTAAGGGAGCAGGAACAACATGCCTGTACTAGTGGGCTTTCTCCTTCATCCCCTTTGATTCCATCTGGGGCCTCAGCCAATTACATGATTTTTGCCCACATTAAGAGTGGTTCTACCCCTTTAGATATCCTCTCTGGAAATGGCTTACAGGACACCGTAAGTGTGCATTAATAAGCATTTCTTAAATCAATCAACTTAACAATCAAGATTAACCATTATGGTCTAAAATTGTGATTCTGAAAGATATCAGAAATGTTTCAGACTAAGTAGGATGACAATCATTAACTCCTATCATTGGCATAATGTTCCCTTATTTAGATTATTTAACCAATATTTTTCTAATCATAAACAGAAGTTATATGCTCCCCAGCACCAATGAAAAAAGACGTATGACTCAAAGAACTACAAAGCACAGACAGACAACAAATTAAAAAACCTACATTTTAGCTGGGTGCCAGTGGCTTGCACTTGTAATCCTAGCTACTCAGGAGGCAGAGATCAGTTTGAAGCTAGCCTCTGGCAAATAATTCAGGGGATTCCATCTCGAAAAAACCCACCCCAAAAAAAGCAGTGGCAGAATGGCTCAAGCAGTAAGAAAGCATGCCTAGAAAGCATGAGTCTCTGTGTTCAAATCCCAGTACCACCAAATAACAAAAAAACAAGAAACAAAAAGCCCTGCATTTTATTTCTAAATATTATCAACAGCTCTGCCCAAATCCCTCCATAGCCAGTTTGCTAAATTTTGTTAAAGTGCCTAACAGTTCATAATTGGTATTTTGAAATAGGATAACTTGAAAGCAAGCAAGCCATAAGGATACAATTCAAACTTAAAAAGCTGTAACAGGCAGAGAAAGATAGGAGTTAAAGGACATGAGCTTAAAAACTAAGTCATTTTAGTTAAGAGTAAATATGATAGATAAAAAATGTCTTGACTAGTCTATTGAAAGTTCACATTAAGATGAAGTTAAACTGGTTAAAATTTTGCATCTTCTGACAAAGACCAAGTCACAGCACAGATTTCTATGAGCTACTCCTTGTAGCAGAGCCAAGAACATTTCACATGCTAGGCAAGCGTCCTTCTACTGAGCTACATCTCCAACCTTAATGGTTTCAATTTATAGTGGGTTATGTCCTAGTCACTCTTGGCCATGAATCCCATGGTAAGTCAAGCATTCCTTTGATATACATGTAAATCTTTTTAAAAGCCAAAGATTTTTTATCAGCATTTTAACTCAGGAATCTTTAAGAGCCTGGGAGCCACTTCTTTGGAATTTAAACACTAAGGAAGATACGGTGTTGCTTTCCTGTCACCATGACAGTTTCACCAAAATTGCCAGAAGTATTTATAAAAAGCTGCACTGCTAACGTCATTACAGGAAGATAAGATGGTTGTATCTCATAAGAACGCACATGGCCAGGTAGAGCAGTGCATGCCTGTAATTCTAGTATTCAGGCGGAGTCTGAGGCAGGAGGCTGTCTTGTTCAAAGACAAGAGAGTTAGACTGTCTCAAAAAACCAAACAGTAATCTAAAATAAACGAAAAATAAAAAAGAACACATACATAATGGATCATAGCCCTGTAAGGGAAAGATTTCCTTTAGTCTCATTAGTGAATTACTGTGATATTTTTTACAGATTAGTGTTTATTCAAAAATAACTTTCTTGCTTTTCTACATATGTGCAAGGATTTGCAGGCTTGAAAGGAGATTTTAATTTTTTCCTCCAACAATTTGGTAACATGAATAGGATGGCCTGAAAGGGCCGGAATTTAGTAGTCTAGCATAAAGCATGTGGCTACATAAAAGCCAGATAAGAGACCCTTAATTGTAAAATGTCGCCCTTTTATTTTAGCTCTCTATTCTTTTGGGACACCACAGGAACCAATTCCTACGTCTAAGATTTGAGATTAATGTGTACAGTCCAGGGCTATATTTAAGATGAGGTATGAAGATTTATTAAGCATACATACTTCACTATTAGGGAGGATGAGCACAAGTACATTGTCATAGAGGCATACATAAACAGATTAGAATGTTCTAACAATGGAACCTTCAGAGAGAGTTCCCATTCTTAACACCTGGTGTTAACTTGGCCTTCTCTTCCATTTTTCTCCTTTTTCTTTTACTTTTTCTTCTGTTAGATTTCTGAACCTTCTGGTTAGCAGTAAATCACTCTGATTATATCATCTTCATGAGCTCTGTCCCTCTAACTACTTACAGGCTATGGAATCTACTTCTTTCCTTCATTCCCTATTTTTCTTTCAGAAATTCTCATGGGAATCAAGAAAAATGCCATGATTTATTTAGGAAACCGGTGTACTATAAAGAAGAAACACAGGTAAGAAAAGGGTAAGTTATGTAGTGAAGATGTAAATGAACTGGCAAAGAATCATGAGGGTGAATATGTAAGAATGATGGGCACTGAGAAATGCCAATCCCAAGGAACACTAGAAAGTAAATCTACCAGTGTTTGCACACCACCCTTACAGGGATGCTATCTGAAACAGATGTTTCCTTGGTAATTATGCATCCCATTGCATGTTAAAAATTGGCTTTCAGCTCTATGACTGCTTCATAAGAAGTCTGAATAGTATGAGCTAGTCTCTCCATGGCCTAGGCCTAGCACTGACAACAAAAAAGTATAATAAAACAAAAGGCAGTGGGGCTCAGGCCTGTCATTCCAGCTACTAGGGAAGTGGAGATAAAGAGGATCACGGCTAAGGTCAGCCCTGGCATAAAGCGAGATTCTATCTCAAAAATAACCAAAATATAAAGGGCTAGTAGTGTGGTTCAAGTGGTAAAGTGCTTGCCTACCAAATGTGAGGCCCTGAGTTCAAGCTCTAGTACCACAAAAAAGCCAAAAACAACGACAAAAAAAGGCTAATAAAACTATTACGTGAACTTAAGGTTTCAAGACATTAAAGTGATAACAGAATGAAAATACTATATATACTATATGTGGCACTTCCATATACAAGTGATGAGCAAGAACTAAAATGACAATTCATTTATAATAGTGCTTGACACCATTATAAATCTGATAAAAGACATGTATATTATATACTTCAAAATACTAATGAGAATTAAATAGGCATCAAAATATACCATTTGCATGGACCAGAACACTCAATATTGAAAGATATCAGTTCAGTGTACAGACAAAATGAAAACAAAATCAAATTCTAAAAGGCATTTTTTTGTTGTTGAAAAAATATAGAAAAAAAGTATTTCCAAAATTAATGTAGAAAACCAAAGTAGCTAGAATTGCCAAAAGAACTTTGAAAAAGAAGAATAAACTTGGAGAACTTAATACAAAGCCTCACTAATCATGACAATGTGATATTGGTATTAAGTCAGCACAGAAGGATCAAAAAGCATTAGAGAACCCTAAAACAGACACACATAAGTATCCAACACAGATTAGAAAAAGGTATGAAGGAAATTCACCAGCAAAAGGGTAGCTTAAAATTTCTATGCACTGCTGATAGGAATATAAAATTACTTTGGAAAATAATTTGTAATTTCTTAAAAAATTATGTACCTATATACAACCTAGACATTTGACTCACAGTCATTACTCAGAGAAGTGACAGTCCGTTTCTGCCCAAACAAACACGTTTACATCAACTTTATTTGTAACAGCCAAAATATCGAAACGAAAAATAAAAAGTCAATCCAATGAAAGAGTAAAGACTGGTAAATTCATATTCAGCCATTTTGCTTAGAGAATTATTATCATACTGAACATCATGGATAAATTTCTAAGTCAAAGAAATCAAACAAAAAAGAGTTTTTACTTCATTTATATGACAATCTTAAGACTCAATCTACAGTGACAGAAATAGATTGGTGCTTGCATAGGGAAGGGGGAGGTAAGACAGCAGGGAGGGGTTTAAGAACAGGTGTGAGGAAAAGTTATGAGGTAGTAAATATGCCTCTTATCTTGATAGTAAATGGTTTATATAGAAATACACAAATCAAAATTAGGAAAACACTTTAAATATGTATATGCTAACTTTATGTCAATTTCACCTCAAAGGAGTTACAGTGGTTTGGGTGGCTAATTAAAACATAAGCATATTCATACATCTAATTATGCACATATCCAAACCAATAATATTTATTTTGATAGAATACTTAAATATAGACATACTTAATCTTTCTAAAAGGCTTTTAAGTAGCATGTAGCCAGGCACGGACTCAAATCTATAATCCTAGCTACTCAGGAGGCAGAGATTAGAAGGATCCTGGTTCGAAGCCAGCCCAGGCAAATAGTTCGCAAGACCCTATCTCAAAAAAAAAACCCATTACGAAAAAGGGCCTGGTGGAGTGATTCAAGGTGTGGGCCCTGAGTTCAAACCCCAGTACTGCAAAAAAAATAATAAAGTAGCATGTATATTATATTTCCATTTATGAAAAGAAAGATATATCTACACATCCAAGCAGTTGAATTCCATGGGCTTTTTGTCTACGCCCTTCTCATTTTGTTGCTTTTTACATTTAAATTATCTTGACTTAAATGACAAGTTATCAATGGGAACAAATATAATGGTAATGTCCAAACTTCCAAAATAACCAATTCTCTTTGTTTAAGGTGAACTTTGCCTAAGCAGGTTAAAAATCTTAAGTATGTTACCTTAATATATCCTTAATGATTTTACAAAAAAATCACAACCAAATATACAAGTTTATTTTAAATGCAAACCTGAGGTCATGCTATGTAAGTTGTTCTATAAAATGCCTTATTTTCACTTAATTTGTTAACAAAGTCCTCCTGGTTATTAAATGGTACGTATGCACCATTCCTTCTGAAAGACCTTGTATTTTTTGCTGCTTGTCCTTATTTAATGTTACTTTGATTCCTGAGATGAGTCAAAAAACTAAACATAAGCCCACATTCTCTTTCTCTCCCATCTGTGTTTATTTGAATAGTTGATAATTTATTTTGCATCCTTTGAGAAATACATGAGTCTCAGATTTCCTTCATTCTCACAGGTACTGGAGATTGTATTTGCTAAAGGAATGACTAAAAAATGGCATTTTCCACATTCATTACCTATTTTCATCACCCAATAGTTATTTCTGTTTTTAATCCTTATGACATGTTAACTTATTTCCTTTTCTTTTCCATCTGCTGGTATTCTTTATAGGTAAGTAAACGTATCACTGTCTTCTGATGTCTTTTTTGCCAAATTTTAAAACATTGTTATGATTTTATAAAGAGTTTTCTCTAATAAATATGTACTATCATTGAAAAAACACACAAATAGAATGAATATGTAAGAAATGTATATTTTAATTATTTGAAATTAAGACAAGGAAAAGTTTTTTTTGTTTTTTTTTTTTTAAACTTGTATCATAAAGCAAATTAAGGGGAAAACAAAGACACAGAATCTTAAAAGCCTTTCTTTCAGGAATGGGTGTGGTACACGCTTGTAATTCCAGCACTTGAAAGACTGAGGTAGGAAAACTGAGAGTTCCAGACCAGCCTGGGCTATATACCCTGTGTCAAAACAAGAACAACAAAAGCCTACTATCCATTCAGTATTTATGCCCAGCAGGTAAGTTGCTATGTAAATCTAGTTATGAATTTTGGGAATTACAAAGGAAGAATATTCAAAAAAAAAAAAAACAACCTCCCTTGGAGAAGACAATGAGAATGTTCTTAGTATTGTCATCACTTGGGCTATCCTAGCAACCTTAAACTCAGAAGGTTATTGTGCACTATGATGGATTCAATTAGCCCTGTGGAGATAAATTTCATTTTACTGAACAAATAAAATTGACAAATAGGGCATTTAGCTGATAAAATTTTCAGAAACTGTATAAAATTTCAGTAAGGTAATGAAACATTTTTAAACCCAATAAAATGATTTACTTAATATGGGCCTTTTTATTTAAAACAGCACATACCAAGTAGGAAAACTATAAATTTTCAAATACACATGAATAGTAATAAAAAATGCTTCCTAATTTTTGTGAAAAAAATAGTAGAATATATGAGGCATGTCCTTAGGGAGAAAGAAATGTGATTACTATTCTCAAGAACAAGAAATATGGACATCTATCTTTCTTGAATTAATTTATATTGTAGTAAGAATTGATACTTGCAATTCAGAGAAACAGGCTTAAAATTCTGGTAATTTATATTGTAGACTCTGTTAAGCAGAATTATATTTTGAATATACTTTATTGTATTCTCACCAAAACTTGGGTGGAGATCATGGATTTTTTTTCCCTTAGTAACTTCAAAGACCCTGATCTGCAACTAAAGACTCAACGACAGAACAAGTGTTTATAGAGTTCTTAGACCTTTACTATTTTAAAGCAACTCTCTTTGGTTATTTCCCTGGGAACACTGCTTTAGAATTGGTAGTAACACAAGATTCCACATAGTGAATCTATAGAAAATATTTCTTGTTAACAATAGTCTAACTCTGTGTTGTTCCTTTAAACATACAGCTATCATCTCATGCAACATGTGTTTGCAAATGTTTCTGTGTAATTCATATGCACAAACTTGAAAATGCCAAGAATGTACTGGTATCTATAATGTATAGGAGTAACATTAATCTACACGAAAACCTAAATGTATCAGATTTATAGAGAAAACAATCCAATTTCTCCATTAATCAAGCACCTCTTTTGTAAAAAGAACAATGTTACATTGTTTTGCAAATTAAAATCCAAAGGCCAAGAAAAGCTAAGGTAATCACTCTATCTATGTAAGGCCAGACAAAGAGAATATAGACTAGCACAATAGAAACTCTATAGAAGCTGACCTCAGACCTTGCCCAGGCCCAAAGAGCCACTTGGGCTCCAAACAATAATTCTTTGATCATGGATGTTGCCACAAAATTGTCATATCCACATCACAGTATGGACTGAATACCAGCCCTTAAATTAGACTCGGTTGTGAGCAGGTGCTTCCATTGTCATATATATGCTTAGCTGGAAGCGCACTACTAGATCCAAGTATTTGTCATCATAGTCCAGTCTGTGGTATTACCCGGGTAGAAGATAATGCTTTCTCATGTGTATAATCTGAAGGCCCCGGGTCTGCTAGATGCTTAGGCTCTACTCAGAATGGGCTGGACAATAAAATGAAATGTGTAACAGCTCCTGCTCCTCTCATCACATGTCAGCAGGTCGTAATTAGCTGGACCTTTTCGTACTCCCTTCCCAGCCCCTGAGCATGCACTTCCATGACCACACTTCTACCTTTATTTTCTAGATTTCATTATTTGTTCTCAAAATCGATGGTGCTTCCCTCTTTTCAGGTGACAGAATTTGCTATTCTCAAAAGTAGCAAAGGATGACAATTTGATAGCAAATTCAATTGAGTTATTCAGCATTATGTTCAAATTATTTGTAGCAAACTCAATCCTTAAATCTCTCAGCCCACATTCCTATTAAGTCACCAAGTTCTGCTTAATGTTAATTAAGTTTCTGCTTAATGTTGGATAAATTTCTCTTTCAGAATCTCAAGACTTCTATCCTGTTTCAAATAACAATTTCAGGTGACTGAACTATTATTTTTTTATAATGTCTCAAATAGTTATTAAAGTGCCTCTTTAAAATACAAAGATTTTAAAATGAATTCACATACATGAGAATGAAACCACTAGCTTCAAAATCTACCTCTTTAAGACACTTGGAAAAATTTAAAAATTTAGCTTCTAACTTTTAGTCAAAATCAGATCCGTTTCATGTTCTATAGAGCTAAAACTGTTAGACAATTTAATGTGTCCTGCTAACTCTATATAGTTAAAGACTTGGAGACGAATTAACAATGTTATTTGAATTTGAGTTTGAGCCCTTTGAGAATATGTATTGTATCTTACTAGCCTCCTCTCTATACCCTACATCAAACATAAGGCTTAACCTGTATTAGATGCTTACTGCAAATCAGTTAATTAATAAGTGACCAGCAATCAAACTTAAATCTATAGGTAACAATACTGGTTAACTATCTTTGTGTTAGGCAGGTGCTATTACATTATTCCTGTATTTCAGTGATGTGGAAACATTACTACAAAAGGTTAACTGCACCATCCCAGATTAAAGGTTGGAGCTAGAATTAAAACATATCTGTAATATGTGTTTAAAACCCTTTTCGTGGGCTGGGGGTGTGGCACAGTTGGCAGAGCATCTGGCTAGCAAGTGTGAGGCCCTGAGTTCCAATCCCAGTACCAAAAAAAAAAAGATAATAAAAAATTACAACACCAAAACATTGGTCTTTACAACACAATACCCTCTTGTCAACTCTACCTTGTTCTTGTACTTTCTTCTCGAATTCTAGCTTCATTTTTTATATTGCTTATCCTATCTTTTGTTCCTGTAGCAACAGGACTGTGAAGTTTAGCAAGGAAGAATAGCATTTAGAATGATGTTTGTCTATTACCTTTGCTACATAGTATGTCGAGTCATTAGAAAACTAAAATGATAAGTAAAAAGTAAAATGACTCTAAGTAGAAGGTTTGGTTCTAAAAACCTCAGCAGAGAACAGCCCATTATGCAATTCTGTCATCAGTGAGAACAAAGATGACTGTAATGAGACCATTACTGTATTTTCTAGGCCTCTCAGGGGAACTGCAGTTTGAAGCCAGACCCAGGCAAATAGTGCTTGAGACCCTGTCTTGGGAAAAAAAAAACCATGACAAAAAAGGGCTCGTGCAGTATCTCAAGGTTCAGACTCCAACACCACAAAAAAAAGAAAAAAGGTTCTCCTGCCTCAGTCCCTCAGTCAATAGACTTTTGTGCCATTTTACCACTGTCAAAATAGAGTACAATTAAACTAAAAGTTTACCAAGCACAAATATAGAAATGCCAATGACTACAGCACAAATTTATAATTTAATTAGAAGAGACTATAACATAAGTAGTTACCTTTCCATCTACTCAAATGCTTTCATCTCTGAATAAAAGGCTACTGCTTATTACCCTGAATATGTAAACATGTATGAGGGGAAAATATTCCTACATGCTCATCAGAGAGCCCACACTTCCAGTGGCTTCCATGAACCTTAATTGAAGGAAAACACCACAAGCAATAAAACTCACCCTAGCAATAGTAACAATTTCCTCTCTTTTCACCTTACCTGTCCCAATATTTACACATTGGTCTCAATATAAAATTAAGTCCCTCGGGAGACTTTACTTCAGTCATTTCTATAGTCCAGACATCAGAAGAAGGTGTGTCACATAACAAGTATAAATTATTATTGCCCAAATAAATGAAATTGATTTATCAATCAATTTAATTCAAAATTTTCTAAATAAAAATAGTTGAGTATGGATTTATCACATTTTTATCTTGGCACATCATAGCAAACAATCTTTAGGCCATCCATATTTCTTGGTTTTCCATGACAGTTCCCAATTTGAATTCTCTTCCCTAATGTGTCCTAAAATAAGGATCAGAATATGCAATCAAAAAAATATTCTTAGCTATTACTCATTTAAAAATAAATATCAGACTGGTAGAGTGACTCAAGCGGTTAAGAGTGCCTGTCTAGTAAGTGTGAGGCCCTGAGTTCAAACTCCAGTACTGCAAATAAATAAATATCAGCACTAGGTATACAGATCAGTGGTACAGCCCATGCTTAGTACGCACAGGGATCCAAGTCCAATCCCCAGCACCTAAATAAGTAAATATTAATATACAATTTTCAAGAAGTCATCAAATATATCATTAAAATCTGAAGAAAATATTAGCATCTACTTATTCCAAATTTATTTATTTTTCAAACTGTTTTGTTTTATTAGCATATTATTGTTGTACTGGGGGCAAACTGTGACAAGTACAAAAGTGTTGACAATACATCTTATATTCATGCCCTGCATCTTTTTCCTTTATTATACCAACTTTAGGTGCACAAATGCTTTCTGAATGCTACTAAATTGAAAATCCAACTGAACCAAAATTTTCTACACTCAACTTTTATAAAAAATTGACCTGAAACAATACTATCAAAAATAGATGAAATACAAATTTTTGAGGAATACTTACATTCTTCCTATTTATGTAACTCAAGAATAACTAATGTAATAATGAATATGGCACTGCAGGTATTGAGGAAAATTAGGAATCATTCAAAACAAAATAGAAGTTTTGATATTTACAATACATAGTTTTACATACTGACCACATATATATTGATTTAAATATTTAAATATCACTATATTGCTGGGTGCCAGTGGCTCATGTCTATAATCCTAGCTACTTGGGAAGCTAGAATGGGAGGACTTTGGTATGAGACCAATTCAGGCAAACAGTTCATGAGACCCCCCATCTCCAAAACAATTAGAGCAAAATGGAGTGGAGGTGTGGCTCAAGCATTAGAGGGACTGCTTTGCAACTGTGAAGCCCTGAGTTCAAACCCAATCCCCACCAACCCCCCCCCATCACTATAATGGCAAGATATACTGATTTAAATTTCAAGCAACATACAAGTTCTGTTTGAATGTTATGTTTAAAATAATGATTAAAATGTGACAGTGTTGTTCATGACAACTATTAATGATGCTATCATATTACAAAAACTATACTCATTTGTATATAATATTGAGTATCTCACTAAGGTGTCATGGAGATTCCTTCATGGATTCTAGAATCAGTAGAAACCTCAGGAGAAACACAGATGGCAGAGTTTGTGCTTTTTGCTGTCCTTCATTAGTTACATGAATACATCTGGTTTTTGAACTCCTGTCATAATCCACCTTTTGTCTAGCTATTAATTCATTTAATCACTACAGTTATCTGTAATATAAAAAGAAGTCTTACTTTGGCAAGAATTATTTTAAATGGTTTTAAATTTTGATTTAAGTTTAAAATTTATTTATAAGACATGTAGTATGAAAGGCAACATAGAGATGTGGTATGAGCATGAGCTGTGGCATTAAATCTGAATTCTGGCCCTGCCAAGTTTCATCTCTGTGCCACAGTCTTGTCTCCTATCAAATAAGGGTAACTAGGTTTGTAAGGGTTAAAGAAGTCAATACCACAGTGCTTGCTAATCAAGGACAGTTACTAAAAATAATTCTTCTTTTCTATCAGGGTGCTTATTTTAAACACGTGATTTGTTATGGATAGATATTCTAAAAAATAAGATAAAACCTTGGGTGTGGTGGTGCTGCCTGTAATCCCAGCACCTGGGAAGTAGAGACAGGAGGATTCTGAGTTGAGGCCAGCCTGGGCTATGTAGTGAGACCCTGTCCAAGAAACACAACAAGCTAGCTGATTCCTATTACCAAACATTAAAGGAACACGGGTGTTGGTGTCTCATGCTTGTGATCCTAGCTACTTGGGAGGATCGCTTCCAGGCAAGCTCATGCAAAATGTTTGCAAGTTCCCATCTCAACCAACAGCTTAGTGCAGTGGCATGTACCTGTCATCCAGTTATGATGGGACGCAAAACAGAGGATCACAGTCTAGGCTGGAGCAGGTTCTTTAATATGAACTAAGTTGAGAAGACAGTCTCAAGGCAATAATGTAGGAATCAATACTTATCAAAAGGGTATGGGATATTGACAGAAAAAGTTAATAATAGAACTATGGAAATACAATGACTGAGGGCCCTGAAAGCTAACCTGAGAGCATGCACTTTGTATTCTGGAAACAACTGCTTCTATAAGCTTTGTCACATACATGCCATCTGGAAGGACTATTTTCTCTGGTACTTTCTGGGAAATGTGCACTGAAAATATTTCTTTTGGTGGGACTGGGGTTTGAACTCAGGGTTTCACACTTGCAAAGCAGGTGCTCCACCACTTGAGCCACACCTCCAGTTCATTTTTCTCTGGTTATTTTGGAGATGGAGTCTTGTGAACCATTTGCATGGGCTGGCCTCAAACCATAAATCTCCAGATCTCAGCCTCCCAAGTGGCTAAGATTACACATGTAAGCCACTGGCACCCAGTGTGAAAATGGTTTTTAACAGAAATCTGAAAGGAAGTTAGCTTAGACAAGAGAGTGTGTGAACAAATGGAAAGATAAAGCCAAAAAGGTGTGGGGCAGGAGTGATAGAAGGACATGGCTCAACCAAGGTGAAAACAGACAAGGATCAAGTGATGCACAAAGCACCAGCCTGCTTTCAGGGATACTCTAGGTGATATACTCAGTATCAACCTGGGCATACCCTCTCAAACTCAGGTAAGACGTAACTAGTAAAATGTGATGAAGTTAAAATACAGTTTAATCATAAAATGTATCCAAATAGGACAGGAATCCTGTTTTGGCCATACCTCAGTGTTGTTACGTCTCTAGTACTGTCAATTATTATGTTATTGTTGAAGTCTACTTCCTGAATTTCCCTAGCTAGAGCTTACATAGATGCTGGTGGTACACCCACAACACATTCTTAGTTTTGTTTTGTTTTGTTTTTTATAAATGTAACAGCTTTACAGAACTATGTCATGTGCCATAAAATTCACCTTCTACAACTATATCCACAGAGCAGTGTAACCATCACTATTATCTAACTTTGGTACATTTTCATCATCTCAAAAAGAAAATCCTTACCATTATTAGAACTCTTGGTCCATTCCCCTCTCTCCCCAACCCCTAACAACCACTAATCTACTTTCTGTCTCTATGAATTTGCCAATACTGGACATTTCATATAAGTGAAAGCATATAAGTGGTCTTTTGTGACTTTTCCACTTTGTACATTTTCAGGGTTTGCCCATCTTGTAGCATGTACCATACTTCATTTCTTTTCATGGCTGAATATCATTAACTTTTTTTTTTTGGTATTGGGATTTGAACTCAGGGCCTACACCTTTAGCCACTCCACTAGCCCTTTTTTGTCTGTAACAGTTGTTTTCAAGATACGGTCTCGAAAACTACTTGCCAGGCTGACTTGGAATTGAGATCCTCCTGATCTCTGCCTAAGGAATAGCTAGGATTACAGGTGTAAGCCACTGGTGCCTGGCTCATTTACTGTTCTCAGCAGACATTCTACACCCTTCCCAATCATGGCGGGCCACCTTAAGAAGTGATTATTACGAAGATTAAGTGATACAATGTATTATGTTAGTAAAACTTTTAATGAGAGGTTTACACATAGCTTTAGGACTATCCTAAGGAATTCTCTACCATCATGCTCCAATTAAGAATTTTTCAGAGGGTATTAACTTCTTGAGCATCATTTATTTGGAAGATAAATTCTGCAGGGCAGAGATCAAAATACCCATTTGTTCTTTATAATACTAGTATAGTTCAAAGGAAACACTTGGACACTTAATATGAGCTAAAAATAGGCATTAAAATTATTTAACATTTGTAGAATGCTTAACATAGATCCTGTTTTATCTTCACTATAACTTTATGAGATAAATATTATCTTCATTTTTTCTGGATGAGAAAAGAGATTTAGAGATTAAGAAAGTAGCTATGAACATAGAAATAGAGAAAGGTGAAAGGTTCTGGTCATGTCACTAAACCTTACCGCTCATGTTTAGAGTAATCATACACGTGAAAAGTTGCACTCAATCCTCTGGACATACAGTCAGAAATTTGCAGCTGTAACTTAATGGGGCTATTTAAATGACTTCCAGGCTATTAGAACACTGATGGATTTCTGTAGATGACCCTGGAACGTGAAGGGACTTGGATGTCAGAAGACCTTAATGTAAAACTTGAAAAGCTTTGAGTTTATCTTAGAGGTGAGTGCCTTCCACAACTAACCAGTACCTTGAAGGGCTTTAAGCAGAGATGTGACTGACATGGCCAGAATTGTATGTATGTACTTATGTGCATATGTACTATTTTGCTGGGAATCAAACTCACAGCTTCATGCATAGTAGACAAATGCTCTACCATTGAGCTACACTCCCATCCCCCAGACTGTACTTTTTATTTTTTGGTGGTACTGGGGTTTGAACTCAGGGCCTCACTCTTTCGAAGCAGGCGCTCTACCACTTCATCCACCCCACCAGCCTCGTTTTGTGTTGGATATTTTCAAGACAGGGTCTATCAACTATCAGCTGATTTCAAACCAAAATCCTCCTGATTTCTGCCTCCTGAGTAGCTAGGATTACAGGAGTGAGCCACCACTGCCTGGCTCCAGACTTCATTTTAAAAAATGATTCTGGCTGTTTGGTGAAGAAATATTTGAAGGAGTGCAAAACTGGAAGGGGGAAAGAGAGGCATCCATGCAGAAGTATAGGTAGAAGGAAACAGGAGTGGACATAGCCAATGAATATATCAAAATCAGGGAGCCACAGTAAAAAAGCAAAAGAAGACTCAGGGAGAAGCCCATCAACTCTGATACATGATCTAATTAAGCCAGTGACACAAACTGAGAAAAGGAGGACAGATTTAGGGGAACAGGTGATTTAGTATTGGGTATGTTGAATTTGACACGCTTTTTAAATTTCCAAGTAGAGATATTTGGAAGACAATTAGAAACTAAGATGAAGTTTAGTGGGATGTGGTAGCTCATACTTATAATTCCAGCATTAGGAGGTAGAGGCAGGAAGAACATGAGTTCGAAGTCAACCTGCACTATATGATAAGACCTTATCTAAGAAAAATAAACACACACACACACCAGGATTGAAGTTTAGAGGAGATGTTAGGATAGCGATAAAATTTTTTAAATTTGGAGGTCACGAAAACATCCTGGACAAAGCCAACTACCCAGTCATACAGTAGACGAACTCACCCATAAAAAATATATAGAATAACAGTAAAACATGACCCAAATGTAAGTGAATCGGGGGAGGGATGACAGAACTGTGTAATTACATGACTTTATAGGTTTATCAAAACTCACAGAAAGGAATGCTAACAAGGGTGAATTTACTACATATAAATTACGCTCAATGACCCTAACTAAAAAAGGAGAGGGCAACAATTGTTTAAATCACAAAAATTATGTTTAAGATGCACAAGAAAAGACCTGTCAACAAGCAAGATGACTTCTACTATGAATGCAATTAAAAATTACTAAGTACACTTAATGTAAAAATAGAAAATGGAGAAAAATATCTATCAAAGGAAAAATGTACACTGGAGGTATTTTTCTGCATTAGTAGGGAAAAGTAGCTTTCAAGGCATTGGAAACAGTTGCTAAGGATGCTATGTGCACATTGAAGATGGATATTGGGAGAAAGGGGAAGCTTAGTGAGACCTAGGTTTTCTCAAGTGAAAAAACAGGTAAAATGACCACCCAAGACCAAAATAAACCAGACTACAACAAAAGGAAAGATGTTTTGTTTCAGCTAGGTGGAGAGGGGACTGCTGTCACCCAGAAAACTCAATATACCTATCATGGGGAATGCTCTTACATTCTGGTGCATAAATTTAGGCTGTGGATGTCAACCCCAGATTTAGTTCCAGCTAATGTTTTCCCCAAGACATGAGGCAGATAAAGAGAAGGACTTCCCTCAATCTACAACCAGGAATGTTACCTGAAGATGAGTTCATAAAACAAATTGATAATGTATGCAGAGAAACAATGCACTATGAAGAGGGGCCAAAACAGACAATCGAAAAATTAGAAACCTCCCTCTGACAAAACAATTTGTAATAATGGTATTATATCAGATAGAGGAACCTTTTTAAAAGATAACTATTATTTTAAAAAGTGGAAAAGTTTATGTTATATAGTGTATTCATCACATACATTCCTGAAATTCAGCAAAATGAATACCTGGGTGATAATGCGGATATATCCCTCTTTTCTTCCCCAACAAATATATAGAAGCCAAAATAAAAAGTCCGAAGACCTCAAGAAATCACACAATTAACATAGAGTTTTGAGCACTGAGCTCTTGAAGTGGCCAAAAGGAATAAGTAGTCAAAACTTTGGGCAGTCTCTGAGGCTTGTCAGAGCACACTGAAGATAACATGTACAATTCCATTTCACAGAGGGTTGTTCTTCAACCCCCTAAGTATCTCCAATTGCTTCATGGAAACACCACATAGAACAGCTGCAAAAAAATGTTTCTCAGCAGAAGAGAAAGGACTATATCCATTATGTCCATTTTACTGTTTGTATCTCTATACTATATATTGTGTTCATGTCCTGTTTAAGTGACAGCTCTCTGTAAAAAACAAATGGTTCCTGAAGCCATATTGAAGGACCACATCTTCAGGAACAGAAAGTAAGAATTATTCTCAAAATCAACACCAAATACTCTGTCCAGAAGCTGGGCATGGTGGTACCTGCCTATAGCCCATGCAACTCAGGAGGCTGAAGAAGGAGGACTGCTTGAGTCCAAGAGTTTGAAGCAAGCAAGGGAAACATAGCAAGGCCACGTCTCAAAAACAAACACCCAAATTGTTATAATTTGTTAATTTCTCAAAGTAAACAAGATATAATATGTAATTGCAAATAAGATGGCAGTCACTGAACATAGGATTAATTCAGGTGGATATATTTAAAGAGTGAAGGTAGTTTTAACTCTTGTTGGTAACTTCTATAGCAAAAACATTAAAAATTCTGCAGAGAAATGCAAGAGTCAGATAGGCTTTTGTGTTTTTATAATTTAAAAAATACTAAACTGCATACATTTTTTTTGCTGCTGTTTTTTGCGGTACTGGGGCTTGAACTCAGGGCCTACACCTTGAGCCACTCCACTAGCCCTATTTTTGTGAAAGGTTTTTCAAGATAGGGTCTCACGAACTATTTGCCTGGGCTGGCTTTGAATCATGATCTTCCTGATCTCTGCCTTTTGAGTAGCAAGGATTATAGGCATAAGCCACCAGCACCTGGCCATAAACTGCTTACATTCTTGAGGTTCATTTACTATTGGTTCTGAAGAATGTAAGATGTTAAGGCAAATAATACAAATACTAGTCCATTTTCACACATTTATAGGTTAAAAAAAAACATGGTACTAGAACAACATCAAGACAAGTTACTTCCCAGAATTACAAACTACCTCATTCCCAGGCAAGGAGAAAATGCTTTCCTTTCCTTTGACTAAGGTGCTGGTGACTTACGTTACTAATTCCAAGAATACTGACATTTCAAACAAATGTGTCATGGTATGAAGACTACTTAACCCAAAATCATTTGTGTCCATCTAACCCTGGGCACTATCTTGCCTATCAGGCCACCAAAGAGACAAACTGCTTAAAAGGAAAAGGAATGTCAGAGATTGGCAGAAATATAATTTGGTGCAGGATATTCCTTGACCAATGCTTCAGATATGATGTAGGGTCTATATCTTTTATTTGTATTCTCTATGATTATTTGGTTTTTCATTCTGTCATTTATTTTTATGTTTTTAAAATATTTGTCTTCATCAGCTTCTCTAATTTTTGAAACTATCACATCACTAGATACTGAGTAGTTTACAAGTGGGTAACTGAAAGGAAACAATGAAAGGTCAAATTAGTGTTTTCCAACACAATGCTCTCTTTGGAGAGCATTCACCTGTAGTCATCCAAAATTAAGGTATTTTTTTCCAAGAGTGACTGACATATAAGCCCCAGATCATTTTTCTTCACTAGGAAAGAGGCTCCCTAAAACAGCAATGGGCACTATAAATACTGAGGAATATAGAGGCCAGTCTGGTGAGGAAACAGGTGACTTACAAAGATTTATGATACATTTCTCCATCCCAACTGCTCTGCATCATTTGCTTTGCCACTCTATTTCATTATACTGAAGTAGATTTTGAACATTTCCAAGGGACCAGACACTCCCCCTGGACACTGATAAGGAAACTACCTCAAGAACTGAGCTGGGTAGGAAAGCTCTATCTTGAAAGTAGGGATCAGGTTTTTGGTTTGTCAAGTTTCCCACCTATGGCATATATAGTAATAAACACTTTGGATGATGATGACCAGAACTGGTGCATATCTAAGATGAATCATGGGGAGTGCATTCATTTGTTGATGTGCCCCCATTTGTAAAAGCAAATTAGCCTGCCATGTACACAGCAAATTCCACAGCACAGGGCAATGTTGCAGAAGATGGACTGTGCTGACTTATAAGATGTAAGATTCCAATATTGGGAGGTAACTGACTAGAATTAACTGATAACCTCAGATAACTTTTGCTTAGTATTACTGTGAATTAAAATTTGATACAAATGAAAACTCAATACTCAGGTTCTAAGTTTTTAGGTGATGCTACATTAAAACCAAATAAGAACTTCTAAAAGAAAAAGAAGGAAAATATTAAACTTATCTGCAATTTAATCAAGGAGGGCACTTTTGTATTTTAAAAGGAGTTATAAACCTTTGACATTCTGATCGCTATTTTCCTAAATCTTACACTAAAAAAAAGAGGTCTTACATATAGTTGTTCCTTTAAGTTACAGACTGAATGATGGGGTGTTAAAATTCTGAGAAGACATAAAAAGGAAATACAGACCATGCTGGATTTGACACCGGCACCAAAGCAACAAAAAAGCAACTGGAGAAATGATTTATATGAATGAAGTATAAACAAACAAACAAACAAAAAAAACCAACCCAACATGTAGAGACATATACCTTGGAGGCATTTAGTGTATTTTGAAATTCTCATTTGCATATTTAGACAATGGAGTTACTCTTTTGCAGGCTGTACTAAAACACAAACACACCACTGAAGAAATCAGACTAGGAATTTCAGCATTCATTGGATGGTTCTGGAAGTCAAGGAAAGTAGCCAATTAAAAAATAACTCAAACACTGCCTCATCTTCATGTTCAGCAAGCATAAGATTATGAATGGCAGAATAGCTTACCTGAGACAGGGCTCTTTCTTGAATTTAAGTTCTGAGAATCCATAATTTCCTCTGTTTGCCCATCTGCTTCTACCTCTATTTTGTTTTGAATCTCTTTTTCTTCTTCACTAAGGCAAGTTCTTATGCTCTCTTCCTCTTCTAAGACTCTCTGGACTGCAGTGGGAGCACTAACAGTAGTAGCAGCAGCAGGAACGATGACTGGAGTGGGAGACGGAGAAGCTGGAGGAGATGGAGGAGCTGGAGAAAAAGAAGGAACCATGGGAGGGGTGATGGGAGCAGTGATACACTCCACTTTCATTTCTTCTGGGGGATTTTCCAAAATCTCCAACTCAAGAGTCAAGGGCAACACTTCCTGTTTCACCATTTCCACAATGCTCTCCGTGGCTGGTAATCTTTCACTAAGTCCATTCATTTCATTAATTAAGTTAGTGCTAGAAATCAGTGGAATATCATTAGTTGCTATGCTACAGGGTTTCTTGCATATGCCATCGCCAGTTTCATCTGTTGATGAAGGGTCTGATGCTGCTGTGCAAGATGTGGGGCTTGGTATAGGAATTGTATCTTCTTTTGAGGAAGAGAGTTCACATCTGTCATCTACAGAAGTACTGAATATCAGCTGGCTACTAAGAGCAGCAGAGGTGGGGGAAACAAGTGAACTTCGACCAACTGGAGGAACAGTGGTAGGTGATGGAGGCTGAGTAATCTCTGGTGTGGACTCTATTGTAGCAGTCTCAGGTGTCTGGCCTGTTTGTTCTTTCTTCTCGCCACTAAGGACTAGCCTAAGGACTGGGGTGGGAGACTTTAACACTGGATCTGGTTTGGGTTTCTCTTCTGAGGAAGAAAAAAATAAAGAGATTTAAGAATAATTCTTGAAACAAAGATTATATTATATTGCTTTAGGACAATTTTTTTAAATTTCTTACCCTAAATCATGGGCAGCAGAATAGACACCAAAATACTCAGACTTATTCTGGTACTCCAAAAACACTGTTATATTTATTTCCCTTTGAATTTATGCTCACTATTATTTGGTGTCCAATACATATAAATTTTATCTTGGAGAGAAGGAATCCTTTAATCAAATGATAAAGATAAGAGTACCATGAAAAAGCTCATCAAAATCATTTATTTTTGTTTTGTTTTGTTTTTCATAGACAAGGTCTCACTACCATGCTGTCCTCAAACTCCCAATTCTCCTACTTCATCCTCCTGAGTGCTAGAACTACAGGCACCTGCCACCACACCCAGCTATGATAAACTGATCTTAAAGGTAAGGGACTTTCATCTCTACCATACCTTGTTCCTTGTGCAGTATTTTTCTACCAAGGATACTCTAAAGTGACAGAATACGACAAGAATAACTGGAAATTAAATTGTTATAAGGAGACTAATATTTCTTATTAACCTATGCATTTCTGAATTTGGGAAAATTTTTATTTAAAAACTATATGACTTATTTTTTTAAAAACACTTTCAAAGAAAAACCACCATATTATCAATGAAATTTATTATCTGTCAAATTAAGTACCTGAACATAAAGTACTTCAAAAATTAATTTCATTTCTCACAAGAGATTAAAACCAAAAATAAAGGTATAAAAATGAAAACTTATCTGGTATCTTCACAAATAAAATCATTCTTCCAGGAGAAACCAAAGTTAATGCTCAAATAAACAAATCCAACAACAACAACAACAAAAAAAACACTAAACAGTATGTGGGAAATATTTCTAATAATATGCACAATGTACATCAATTGTTAGAAAGAATGAGATCAAGCAAAAAAGAGAGGAGTTGTAGCCCTAAGGGTACCAGAAAAGTTAATGGAATGCTAAGAGTAAATTCCATTGTTTCAAAATTCCAGGAAAACTGACATGTGATTCATTCTGAGCAGATGAAAGGACAGGAGATTTAGAAAAGGTTCTAGCATGTGCTTTCTGAGCACATTAACAGGCTCCACTGGAGAAATAGATCCTTATGAATATTTACAAAACACCAAAAAGCAACAAAAACATTCAAGCACTGCTAGAAAACATTCTACACTGAAAGAGACTGCCTCCTTGAGAATTATGTATATAATCAGTGAAAGTGACTCTTCACAATAAATAATATGCTTAAGTCTATAAAAGAGAATATGCTGCTAATCAGATAAAAAGATGATAAATATTTCTGTTAAGCTATTAACCACTTATTCACTGTTACCACACTGACTAGCCTAAGAATTCACATTAACTGAAGGGCACAGAAATTAAGGCTCCTAAAATAGACTTTGTCTACCTATTGTACTTGTAAAATAAAATTTGTAGGCTCTCATTGCCAAATCTCTCAGACTAAGTTGCAGAACAAAAGACAAAATATATCAGAAGAATATTTCTTCATTTTCTATATATGTGTGTATATATATGTATATACACACACAAACACACACACAAAATAATACATGTATGTTCCATGTGTACCATGTTCATATAATAAATGTTTTTAAAATGTCTCTGATAAAAAACAATTTCCAACTTCCTGGAATAACTGCCAAATGGGTCAACCATATTCATGATGCCAATGGGAAAGTATACCAGAGTATCAGCCTTCACGACCACTGACTGAAAACCAGATGCAGAATTCAAGAATATGTCAAATAAGTAATTTTGGAAAACAAAACTCCTGTTAGTCAAAAAAAAAATTTTAAAAAGCACTTCTACAACACATAAAACTTGCATTTATTCTCTTGAAAACACACAGTACTAAGAAAATAGAAAGTTTGAGAGCTCTTCATTCTGAATGGGTTTAAAGCTTTAATACAAGAAAGTATAAAGTACAAAATGGCAGATACACATAAAAAAACTTCATCCCGTTTTGATGTTATTTTAAGAGTTTGGCCATCTTTAAGAATCAACAGGAGTCCCATCTATTTCCCAAGAAAATAATATGTAAGACTGAGGAAAGAGATGTCTAGAATATTAAAGTAACACTATACTGGGGGGATAAACTAGAATGTCTAATAATGACGTATTTACTAAATCACATGAGATGGGTTTAAAAAAGAGGATTAACAAGTTGCTAATAATAAAAGTACATTTTTGTTTGGGTTCAAAAAAAAAAGCAGGGCAAAAACTGTACGTAGAGCTTAAACTCCACTTGGTAACTTAAGGAACTACTTAATACTAATTTATGTGCATTCGTTTATTAGTAATTAAGCAATAGGCAATGAGATAGATATTTTTTCATTCTTCTTATCTATAATATACCCTATATGAATAGGGTATATTTATAATGGTAAAACTATTTCCCACTCCGTTTCTGGGAAGTACTGGGGTTTGAACTAAGGGACACTGGTTAGCAAGCATTCTACCACTTGAGCCATGCCCCCACCCCCTCAGCCCTCTTTTCCTTTATTTTTTTTAATTGGCTCTCACACAATTTGCCCTGGGCTGGTCTCAGAATTCGATCCTCCCACCTATGCCACCCATGTAGCTGGGACTACAGAGATGTACACCACCACACCCAGCTTGTTGAGATGGGAATCTCACTAACTTTATGCTTGATATGGCCTCAAATTTCAATACTCTCAATCTCTGCCTCCAAAGTAGGCTGGGATTCGGGATTTGTACCACCATGTCCAGCCCCTAAAAACTATTCCCTTTTACTCTAATATGGTGGTGGAACCAGTGAAATAGATAAGTGCCTTTTGGTTGTCACAAGCCTTACAACTACTGAGACGGTACTATTCTCATTTAATAGGCAGAACAAGCATGCCAAGCATCCTGAGGGTCAGTTTCAACTGACAAGAAATATCTTGTCCCAAATGCCAACAGAACCCCAACTGAGCAATGCTCCACTAAGTGGTTGAATTATAACACAATACCCTTCACTGAATACACTAGCTACTTTTAACAAGCAGTAAGACTAAGAATTTAAGGCATTCACTAACTCTTATTTCTATCTATCCATAGATACCTTCAATACACTGGATTGAATATACTTTCTCACTTAGGAAACAACAATCATTTCAGTTGTGTTACACCATTAATAAAACAGAGTTCATTCAATAGGTTTTCTCTCTACAAACCAGTATGAGATATTCCCTTGTCTTTATAAGATATCAGACAAATGGAAAATGGTATACTAATGCTTATGTCAAAAATTTGGGGGAAATTCCAAGATTAATAATTATAACTAACATTTATCAAGCACTTACTTTCAAACTAGGAGCTGGTTTGAATATCACACATATATTACTTCTTTAAATTCTCACAATCACTACTGAGGGAGAAACTACAATGTTCCTATTCTACAGATGAGGAAACTATGGGTTTTAGAGCTTAGTGATAGGCCCAAATCATATAACTAAGCAAATGTTCGGCCTGAGATGATTTCAAAGCCCATATTCTTCCAATTTAAGGTAGAGAACAGAAGGTTATAAAAATAGAACATTTAGGTGAATCAAGCAGGAGAAACATTTTGGAGCTAACATGAAATTCTGTTACCCAATAAAAGCCTGCTGTAAAGAAAATTCTATTGAGAAAGAAGAAGAAATCTGACTACAGAGGACAAAGACAATTATTTTGGGGGAAGGGTAATAAAAGCAATCTTTTAAAACTGAATGCTTGGATCCTTCTTTGATTTTAAAAGGAATTTACAGTTTAAAAAGCTTAAATTACTAGAATAAAGAAAAAGTATAATATTTAAAAAATGGTGAGTACTTTCTAATGGTATTTAATAAATTTGGTTTATAAAATGACTCAAAACTACTTAAACATTGGCAGGCCATGGGTAGAGACTGAGTTTTCCAGTGAATAACTGGTACTATAGGAAGTGATAGTAGCCCAAATAAGCACTATGGATTGTACTTAAAATACTATGGGTTTTTAAACCTTAAGATAATATGAAACATTTTCTAATTCACCATTATCCATATCATATAACATGAAATTCTTAGTGTTCCTTTTCACAAAGTAACTGCAAGAAATATGATGTCATAATTATCATCATCAGTGTATGTTATGAATTTTAAAAAGATTTTCCCATAGCTATAGAGTAAGTATGCAAAGAAAATATATTTTAAGATCTTCTTCCATGGGAAATATTTAATATGCTTAGCATAATTCTAACTAACCGAACAATTACATTTGCGCAAAAGTGCAGTGATAAAATTTGAAGGGAAATACCCTATCAGTTATTCTTTACCAAGATTAAAAACATTTCGAAGTTGTACTTAATACTACTTTATCGCCAGACATTGGAGCACACACCTATAATTCTAGCACTTGAAAGACTAAGGCAGGAGGACTGTAACTTTGAGGCCAGCGTAGGCTATGGGGCAAGTTCCAGGCTGGTCTCAGCCACAAAGTGAGACCCTCTCTCAAAAATAAATTAATAATAATAATAATAATAAACCACTGATGCTTTATCATTAGAGATAAAGAGTAGTCTTCTCCAAAAACTAAAAGATAAATGGCTTTAACCTTTAAAAATTTAGCTTTGAGCATGCATGAGTCCTCCTTTAACTGAACATTTCTGAAGGAAGTATTTGACATTGCAACTTTTAGAAGCAGACCAGGTTAGTATTCATTTCCCAGTTTAAAATTAACTTACATACCAAACGCAATTTAAGATTTGACTCTAATCGTTATTTTAGACAAGGATTCTCAATAATCAATGGGAAACATGAACTTCCTCTTTAAAAAAATCACGTATTATCTTTGCATGATGCAAACACATGGACATCATATATTACAAGTCCATCTTTCAGAAGGTTTATGAGTTGAATAAGTGGCAGGATAGCCACTTCTAAATATTTTTAAAGAGTAATTTTTTAGAAAATGTATTTACTAACAACCCATTAAAAAAAGAAGTTTGGAGGAAGGAATAACTCAAGAAAGTAGGTAACATACATGAAATCTACTCACTCTAGGAGTGAACTGAGAAACATTTGAAAGCATGCTCAAAGTTACTTGCTTCCATCTGTTCCTACTGAGAACTGTTTCCCAGTTTTTGCTAGGGTCAAGCCAAAATCCAAGTAGGCAGGAAAAAGAGGCTATGATATTTTACTTTCTTGACATGAGATTTTCCTTAAAGATTACATTTATATTCCAGAAGGTATTATATTCCCATGAACGTTTGGCATCTGATGTTCAAGGTCAATTCCAGCATCAATAATAACAGTTATAATTAACTAAGTGCTGTTCATGTGCTAGGCATGTCCTCACAACAACGAGGTGGGTCTTCATTCTGTTGTGTAAGTGAAGAAACTGGGATATATAAGCTAAGTGACCTCACTCAAGATCAAATTGCTAGTGCTATGTCATTTCAAAACATGACTAGAATTCACTGTTTGCTCTAACTGGGCTACAGAAAACTGTAAGAAGAAACATTGTATCTTTTGTAAAGATAGCAACATACACAAGGATACAATGAACATATAAATCTGTGCTGCTCTAGTAAAGTTAAACAGGTCTAATTTATCCCTCTAAACATACATTTAAAAAAACAGTTTAAGGCAGCTAAGCTTTTATCAATATATAGCTATTCACAGTGAGGCATTAATGAAATGGCAAGGGCTTTTTTTCTAATCAACCCTACTTCAGCTTCCTAGAAGTAGAACACTTTCCACCTTAGAGCTTTGTTGAAAAGCAGGAGGTCTCAATAATCCTGAGGTATTTTACTTCTGAATGCTGAGAAAAATGTAGTTAATAAAAGGCATTGAAGATAAGAGGGAGGAAAACAGTCATACACAAACCTTGCTTCTGGTCGCTAGCTGCAGTGACAGGGGTGCTGGCAGCAAGATGAGCGCTCTCCACAGTCCCGTAAGCCACAGGGCTGTGCTCGGGGACCTGGCTGGGCAGCTGCTGGGATTTGAAGTACAAAAAAGGGTGATAATGAGCGTGCGAACATAAAAACTAGCAACATGGAACCCAAGCAAGTAGGGAAGACAAAGAGGGGTAAAAGGTCACAAAATTAAAAGAAGGAAAGCAAGGAAAAAATATATAAGTCAATTTAATAAATTCAAAAATTACATGGGAAGACAGGGAAGACAAGGGAAGAGGCAGCAGGAAAGGGAGAAGGAGAAGAGATGATTACCATTAGCCACAGCAAGAGAAGACATCACAACAATCATTAGTACATTTCATTCTCCAGTGTGCTTTCTAAGGACAAGCTGACTTTTCAACCTAACCATCGGTCACATCTGAGAGGAAATTTAACATCCTTCTAGTAAAAGATTCAAGCATTTGGTCAACTTCACTTAAAAACTACCTAGCAAAGTTGTTCATCTGCCAAAAGCATGAAAAACAGAAAATATGAAGGGTTTAAGAAAACATGAAAGGTCACGTTTTCTGTAATTGTATTTCCATAATCATACAGATGAATTGCAACACAGAAAGTATCTAAATTCACTTTTACCTTAAAATATCTTTAGGGTTTGTTTTGTTTTGTTTTGTGTCTCTTCCCCCATCCCTCTGGTCAGAATCAGAAATCCAAGGAAAATACCTGGCTTTTCAGAGCTATGATGAAATTCATTTTTCATTTGGCCACTGTTTAAAATGAAAAATGCCTATCAAAATCAAAGCCAATAGGTTGAGAAAATTGCAGTCACTGCAACTTAGATGGAACAGAATTGCATAAGCATAGACAAAAACACTCATCCTACATCACATTCTAGGGAGGCATTTGTTCTGGATTGGAGGGTTACACAAAAGCTACAAAACAAAGCAGTGTCTCACCTCGGAGATCTAAGATCTATTTTTGGTATCTTAATCTCCTACACTGAATACTAGTAGCAGGGCTATCAGAGCAATTTCCTGCAAAATTCTCTGGGTGTGTGTGTGGGGTGTGTGTGTGTGTGTGTGTGTGGGGTGTGTGTGTGTGTGGGGGGGGGGGGTGTGGGGTGTGTGTGTGTGTGTGTGTGTGTGTGTGGGGTGTGTGTGTGTGGGGTGTGTGTGTGTGTGTGTGTGTGTGTGTGTGTGTGTGTGTGTGTAAGACCACTTAAAAATGAAAGTTAGCAAAATATATATTTTTTTTCCAGGCTGGTATCATGGTTCATGGCTGTAACTTCAGCCACATAGGAGAGAGAGATTGGGAAGATCACTATTTGAAGCCAGCCTAGGCAAAAAGTTAGTGAGATCACATTTCAACAAATGAGCTGGGCATGGCAGTACATGTCCATAAACCCAGCTGCATGGGAATCCATAGGCAGGAATGATCACACACTGAGTCTGGCCCTAGGCAAAAGTACAATACCCTACCTGAAAAATAAGTAAAAAGGGGGCCTGTAGGCAGCCAAGCACAAGGCCCTGAGTTCAAAGCCCAGTACCACCAAAAACAAAAATTAAAAATTAAAGAAATAATATTTTATGTCAGTATTCTTACTTAAAGTTCTAAAAGGGAGAGTATAAATGAAATAGACATATCATTTATGATGGTATCACTTAAGTTAGCACACTTCTCAAAATGTACAATATACAATTTACATGTGACTAGATACAGATTGTATAGAACAGATAAGGGGAAATACTACCATTTCACATATTCATTAGACTATGAAAGTGCTCATATTCCACAATTACTTGTAAATGAAAACTACTGAGCTTATATGTATATATATTTTAAAAAATGAAGCTAAGATTTTTATTTTGAATCTTGGAAAAATAAATAGCATTACAATAATTATTCCTAATCCTTAGCTTTAGTGGGGGAAAAAAACTGTATTACTTTAAATTAAGTTAGAAAAGCTACATAGCTAAAAATGAAAACACAAACTCTGTTCAATTCTATTGGCTGAAAATAGATGTAGAAAAAAGGAAAAACTGCAAGTGCTTTAATTAGTTACATTTCCCAGGAAACAAAGACTTGTAAAATTATACTGCTAATCTGAAAGGAAGAAAATATTAACTGCTATAATTGCCTGGGAAATTAATAACCAAAACATAGGTCAATGAAATGATAGCTATAGATAAGGGAAAAAGTGTAAGACAGTAAAGGCTACCTATGCCTTTAAGTTTGCACAAATCTCAGGATTTTTCAGTGTAAAATACCTTCAAATCATATGAGACAACTACACATTTTAATCAAGAATTTAGTTCTTGAGATGGGGTCTTCTTATGTCGCCCAGGATGGCCTGGAAACCTTGGGCTCAAGTGACCCTACTGATTGAACCTGGGAGTAGGCAGGACTAAAGGTAAGCACCCTCACTGCTGTTCTGCCATCCCTGCTGTTGCTGCTTCTTTTTCTTGTGGTACCAGGGTTCGAACCCAGGTCTTCAAGCATGCCTACCACTAGGATACAAACCCAGCCCTACACAGATATTTTTAAATTAACAAAATCAAGGAAGAATTTATATAGAGAGAGTCATACAAAAGGACTGAGCTCACACATCAGTTTAATAGTTCCAAATTCAAGCATCCAATGCAAAGTATCTATAACATTCGGGGGAAGTACTTACTCCTCAGTTTTCTCAACTACAAAATAAAAATGAACTAAAAAGATCGCATACTTTTTTCAACCTATTCTATAGGCTTCTGACAGTACCAAGAAAAATAGCATATTAACATATAATTAGTTTAATCTTATGTGCATTAATTTTAATTTCAGATATCAAATTTTAGTTAACCTTCTGCTAATCTCATCTATTCTCTCCTAATGAATTAACTCTAAACAGACCATTAAGAGTTCCTTATCTTTTCAAAACATTAATAAGCATGAACTATTTTACCTAACAACTCATAAAAAAAATCAGGAAAGACATGGAATATTGTGACTCAAAACATCACACCAAAAGCATCTTGATCCATATAAAGAAATTAAGCTACATTGTTAAGAATATGGTTAAGGCAGTCCAAAACTATTACCCCTCAGTCACAGTCACTACTGGTGGTAATGAAGTTCACACTACAAAATAATTCTCTGGAGACACTGAGGAGCCAGAGTTGAAGATCAGGGATCACTTAGCAACTTTTCTTATAATGCTGGCAATAGTTCACAACTGATTGTCAGTGCTAAATTTCAACCCCCATAACTTTTCAAAATCAAGATTTTGACTGGTGGAATTAAAAAACCAAATGTTTCTCATTTTTCAACGAGAGTGGTAAAGGAATTAGAAGGATGGCAAGATAGAGGAGACTGTATCCAAGAAATGAATTTCTTTTACAAGTTCTAGCTGAGAATCAATGCTAGTGAGGTTTTATATATTAAAATACTGGTCTCAAGAGAGAATATATGGTAGGCTTGGGCCCAAATACAGGAGGAATTAATTTCTTTTTAAAAATGGAATGTTTATCTATTAGACAAAACAAGCCACCAGGCGTAATGGCACATACCTATAATCTCAGCAGGAAGCTTAGGCAGAAGGATCTTGAATTCAATTTCCAGGCCAGTTAGGGCCATAGCAAGAACTTATCTCAAAACCAAATGAAGCTTAATAAATGAATAAAAAAATTAAAAAAACAGAACAAATGAAACCAAACCAAACCAAACCAAACAAACCCAAAACCAAAATAAAATCTGGAACTATTCTTAAAGACATCTTTGTACAATTTCAAGTTTTTTCCATAATAGGCCACATTTTTTGCCAGAAAGGTTTAAACTGAGTACATGCTAGAACATTTATATAAAGGAGAACACAGAGGGCCAGCAAATATGGTCCAGGACCAAATATGTCAGTTTTTGTATTGCCCACAAGATAAGAAATTTTCACATTTTTAAATGGCAGGAAAAAAGAAACATGAAAAGAAAAACAATATTTCTTGACATGGCAATTATATAAAGTTCAAATTTGAGTGCCCATAAATGTCATGATTATTTTTGTGCTATAACGGTAGCAATGAGTAGTGCTAAAAGAAAGAATATGATTGCTAGGTCTGAAATATTTACTATCTAGCCCATTACAGAAAAGGTTTGCTGTTATAAATCAATGACAGAAAGTCAAAGACTTTATACTTATGATGTAAATATAAGCAGGAATCTGAAGTGATTTATTGTATCATAAGAGGCCACTTTTTTCTTAAGTCTTTCCTGTTTTATAATTTAATGTGTAACTGATTTTTCAAAGGCCCATTTGGTAACTTTAAATAATCCTTATGTAAAACATCTCATGTATTTAGCATACACAAATCCAGGAAATAAACAAGTGTAATTTCCATTGAGAAACATGAAGCAAAATTAGAATATTTTAATGATGTCAGGAAAAAGGGCCAAAACATGCTTCCTTCATTAAGAGAGAGAGAATCTTCTAGTCACACATTATAAAAGGTTGTGTGTGCTTCCTCCCAGAATTTACCATGGATAAAACACTGAGAATTCCCTGGTGACTAAGACAAGATTCTTAGCTTCGTGGACTGAATATCAGAGAAAACAGAAATTGAGAAATAAATCACAAAAGTAATCACTTAATTAGAAGAGCTATATAATGTTATGCTGGAGAACAGAAGATAACATATAACTTAGGGTCTGACTTTGTGTGTGTGTGAGGAGGTTATTTTTGAGGAAGCAATACTTAGGCTAAATTTTAGAGTCAATCTGAATATAGGCACATGGGAGGCACGAGGGAGGAGGTGTAGGAGGAAACAGTTGAGGTAGCAAGAACAGCATGTATGAAAGCTTTAAAAGGAGGAGCACTATGTGAAAAACAGCATGTATGAGAATAAGAACAGCTGGGAAGCTTGGTGTAAAATGAGGAAGGCATGACAGAATACAAAGAGGGCCTCAGAGGCCACTCCAAGGGTTTTGGTCCTTATTTCCACAGCAATGGGAATCCAGGGACAGGTTTTAAGCAGCAGTGTAATACAATCAGATTTACGTTTTCAAGAGTTAAATCTGTGCTGGACACCAGTGGCTCATGCCTATAATCCTAGCTATTTTGGAGGAATAATAAATCAAGAAGATCAAGGTTCAAGCTAGGTCCACTGAAAGGAATGAGCCCCTATCTCAAAAATAACCACAGAAAAAGAGGCTGGAGGCATGTTTTAAGTGGAACAGTGCATGCCTAGCAAGCAGAAAGCTCTGAGTTCAAACCCCAACATTGTTCCCCCTGGAAAAAAAAAAAAGAAGAAAGAAAAGTTAATTCTGCTATCTCATAGAGGATATACTAGAGAGAAGGAAGAGTAGTTAAATGGACTCAATTCATATGGTCATTGCAGTAGTCCATGGGACTGACTACTATAATAGTAGTAGTAATAGGGGAATGACAATGAATTCTACTTAATATAGCAAGCAAACTGCCAGTGATAATCGATAAGGTAACTATATAACAGGGAGGGGATCAAAGAGGGGTAAAAATATGGTTTCTGAAATATGAGTAATCACTGAGACAGGGGACACTGGAGGAGATATCAGAGATCAAGGGTTGGGGAAGAAGAAGAACATCAATTCAAACTGCAAATATGAAATGCTTGTGATAGACCTGAATTCTGAAAATTTGTCACTTGTACCATACATTAAACTGAATGCTGGGAACACAGGGCTTAATAAGATGTGACGCTTTTTGCATCCATGGAGCAAACATCCTAGTTGTACAAATGGTCAATAAACTAGAAAATATTTCAGGGAGAGATTAATGCTATGAATAAAATTAAAGTAGGGCAAAGGACAGGACAGTAAGGGGCCTGCAAGTAACACTTTAGAGTAGTCTGAGATTGATATCCTGAGGAAGTAGTATTAGAAGAGATACATGAAAGAGGAATGAGACAGACTTGTAATGTGGAAAACCACTTTCAGACAGAAAGAAGAGCAAGAACAAAAGCTTTGAGGTAGACGGAAGCTTGGCAAAGTGGCCCATGGACAAGGAATTCAGCTGCAATGCAGTATAGTCAAGAGGAGTAGGAGAGATTCCAGATGAGGTCAGAAACAAAGGACGTATGACCACCCATGGAACTCCAAAATTCTGTGTAGGAACTTTCTATGCTTTATTCACAAGTGGAGAGAGACTAGGTGCTTTTGTGTAGGAAAGAGATGTGACCTGATTTGACTTTTACCAAGATCACTCAGATGAGTGAGAAAGTTATCGCTGTCTAGGAAAGAGATCCATGGGCCTTAAAAATAACTACACCAATAGCACAGAAGATGGTGAGAATGGTGAGACAAAGAGGACTTAAAGATGACTCCAAGGCACATTGCTTGAACTACTGGGGTGGACATTAGGAAAAGGAAAAGTAAGTATGCTAAGCACATGAAGAAAACAGCTAGTAACATAGGAGGTACACACTCAAATCCCTCCATATACCAACAGGTTACTTATTTGTGGGAAGCAAAAGGAATGACACATAACAGAACAATGTAATAAACTGCAGAATACATGATGAGGCTACAAGCACTAATGAAAACTTATTCCTTCAGATACTAACCTGACAAAACAATAGATATATGCAATAGCATGAAAAGCCTCCCTAAAAGCAGTAAGGAGGGAAGCCCATACACCAGAGGTCACCGCTATGAGGTAGACAGGAAGACTTTTAAAAAAATGATTTTAAAGTTCCCATGGGGAAGGGTGAAAATAGAACAAAATGTAAAAATCAAAAATAATGTGAATGGACTCCTAAATATATCAAAACGTATTACAAACTATAGAATTTCCTTTGGTGTGTGTCCCCTATGCTTCATTGGTTGTAATTTAAACACCACTCTGAGATTATTAAGAGAGTGGAAACTTAATTGGACTATGATGTTGGGGTGAGGTCTTTGCAAGGCAATTAAAATTAGATAAGGTCATTAGTGTGGAAGTCCCATGATTGAATACTGGTGGTTACATAAGATGATTAAGAAAGAAAAGAAGACACACACACACAGGTTACTAGTATTTTGCTTTGTGATGCTTTGTACAGTATCTCTGGTCTCTGGTACCAAGATGTCCAGATGTGACTCTTCAACCTTAGGCCTCCAGAATCATGAGCCAAGATAAACCTGTTTCTTTATAATTCACAGAGTCTGTGGTACTGTGTGACTGGCAGTAGAAAATAAACTTGCAGTATAATAATGGAATTAAAACAAGTAAATGGCCAGGCATGGTGGTGCAGCACTCAAGAGGCTGAGTCAGGAGAATTACGAGTTCCAGGCCAATCTGGGCTACACAGTAAGACCCTATCTCAAAATTCTAAGGATGGGATTCAGTGCTAGAGTGCTTCCCTATCATGCAGAAGGCCCTGGTTCTCAGGCTCGGCATACATACACACCCCACCCTGAAAAAACAACAACAAAAAACAGACGGGATAGTAAAGTCCATAAACAGACCAAGGTATATATGATAACTCACAATTCATTAAATGATTAAAGCAAGATCTTAAAGACATATAACAAACTGCCTCAAAACATCTAATTTTTTTAAATATAGAAAATTTGTGAGTCTAAAAGTTTTGAAACTATGTGACAGAAGGCAGTAGTAACAAGGTTAAAAAACATCCAAAAATCAAGAAAAATGTTAACATATTGCTATGGTTTGAATGTGTCCACAAAATTCACTGTTAGAAACTCAATCCCCAATAAAAATAGTGCTGACAGGTGGGATCTACTAAGATCATAAGGCTCCACTTTCATGAATGGAACCATGCTGTCATTGTATAAGTAGGTTAGTTACTATGAGAGCCAGCTCAGCCTTTAATGCTCCCTCATTCTTACCCTCTTGCTCTTTTGCCTTCTGCAATGGGATGATGTGGCATTACTGCCCTAATAAGAGACCAGCACTATGCTGCTGGACTTCCCAGCATTCAACACTGTGAGCCAAAACACTATTGTTTATAAATTACCCAGTCTACACTATTCTGTCATAATACCAAAAAAATACATTAAAACATGTATGTCAGAGGGATTGCTTTAAGATAAAGAGTTCTTATAAACAAGTTAGATGAAAATTACCCAAAAAGAAATACATTCAAAAGCATAAACAGATGATTTCTATACATATAATGTGATCGTAAAAAAAACTTAACTTTACAAATAAGTAAAAAATTAAATTACATATTATCCTTTAATCTTTCAGGTAAGGAGAAATGTAGACAAAGGGGTGTTCTCTTATATCTGAGGTGTAGGAAATAACCCCATAATCCAAGAAGAGGTGTGCAACGCTGCTCCACACATCAGTGTTAACATCGGTAAACCATGAAAGAATAGGAACATCTTTCAGTTAAACTATGGAACATACAAAGAAAGGAATGCCATGGAGTAACTTTTTGTAGGTATATGGCTGCACAAAAATCATGAGAACTAAAATCAAACATAAATATTTCTGCATAGTAAAAATAAATTCTGCATGGTCACTGAAATAAATGTAGTTATAAAATGAACCCAACAATATTAAGTTATGTATAAAACAGACATATGTGTATGTGCATATATGCACTAAACAATGTCTGGAAGGATATACATCCAGAAGGGGTTAATGTCAATAATAAGATTCAGGGTTATACCTGCCACCTTTTTTGGGGGGTAAAGAGGCATTACTGAGGGTTGAACTGTGGGCCTCGGGGTTGTTAAGCAGGCACTCTACCATCTGAGCCACTGTACTAGCCCTTTAAGCATGGGTTATTTTTGAGATAAGGTCTCACTTTATGCCCAGGGTGGCATAGACTGAAATCCTCCTATTTGTGCTTCCCTGTGTAGCTGGAATGATAGGCACATACCATCACACCCAGCCACTGGTTGAGATGGGATCTTGCAAACTTTTTCCTGGGCTGTTATCACACTAGGATCAAAGGCTGAGCCACCACACCTAGCCATACTTTCCTTGTTTACTACTTTCTTCACTGCTTTCCTATTCTTTCTAATGAAGACTTACCATTTATATAAATACAAAAATAAAGTTTTATTACTTTAGGAAATGTATTTCAAATAGATGAAAGACTAAGTGAGAAAGTTCCTTGCAATCTCTCATCACTCATCTTGTAAATGCTTACAACTAAGCATCAGAGTTGGCAGATAATTACAATCCCCGATATCACTGCTCAATGTCTGATTGAAAGCAGGCAGTAAAGGAGAGGAACTGTTACACATACAACAACCCAAGTCATACTTGATCATTAAAATTCTCATTTAGAATATCTACAGTAAAATCATACTACAATAAAGACTAGCATATAATTTGATAAAGAACTGTGAAAAAAAAAAAACAACAGGCTAGGCCCATAGCTTAAGTAGTAGAGGCAGCTACTTAGCAAGCAGAAGACCATAAAACTGAAATAACACAGAAGGGAAAACACAAAACTTAACTTGATTGCCTCAGAAACTGATTTTTGTTTTGATACCCAAACAACCTAAAGCATATTCACTCTCCTGACTTCCACAAAAGAATGTAAGAAAAAGTGGCCTTAAATCAAAATGTTTTCCTACATACTTAAGGAAGTTTTTACACACACAGAAACTGGAGAATTTTAGATTTATTTTAAAAATTAGACAGCTTTACAAAGTAACATGTCCCACAATTATAAATACGAACCACTGACTATGCACAGTTCATTTTTAACTACAGAACTGCTTAACCCGTAAGGGTCCCTGTTTATCTGGGCATCTCATTTAAAAGCTCTGGGAGAATCCTTTCCAGGTTAAATATCTATTTAAAGTGCACACAACTTTCTATATTATTGAAAAGTACAATATTTAAGTCAAAGTAGGTTATTCATGCTAAATTATTTCATTAAAGATGAATTATAATGTGATTTAATTCAATAACTACTATCTTTATTGCAGTCACCACTAAAAACTACACCTATATGTGTCAAGGAAGAGAATGGTATTAATTCACCAGTGACTACGACATAGTGGCATTTTTGTAAGACTGAATTTATTACACACTATATTGCCTAAAAATTCTGTATGTAGAAGCTTACCCCTTTATTGGACTTACATATTTATAACATGGACATTATTGCCAATTCTTTGAAACTAACTATAGGGAACTATTACTGTCAAACTATGAAATGAACTAATTAATAAATAGTCACAGAATGTAACGTTTCTAGGTGTCAAATATAAAAGGAGCTCTTCGAAAGACTTGGGTAATTTTCTCAAATGACAGAGGAGAAGCTATATCCTACCTAAGATGTGCCAGCAATCAACAGTTTCCAACCTTTTTTCTGATCTATGCTTTGGGGTGTCATGACACTTTCCCAGATTATAATCCTGTTTTTACTCTAAGGATAATTCTAAAAACAAGAGGGAAAAAAAAAAAAGGATAGGTAGAAGAAGAACAGAATTCATTTTAAAACAATTTTTAGGGCTGGGGATGTGATTCAAGTGGTAGAACACTACCAGTCTAACAAGCTCAAGGCCCAGTTCAAACCCTGCCGGGTGCCAGTAGCTCATGCCTGTACTCCTAGCTACTCAGGGAGAGATCAGGAAGAGGTCAAAGCTACCCTGGACAAATGGTTTGTGAGACCCTATCTTGAAAAAAACACCATCACAAAAAAAGGCTGGTGGAGTGGGCCAAGGTAGGCCCTGAGTTCAAGCCCCAGGACCCCCCCCACCAAAAATATACCAGGGGAAAGGAATGTGGGAGAACACAATTTTAAAGTAAATTTGATAAACTACCCATCACACTAGAGGTGGAAAATTTTTGAAGTCTTGCCTATCTAGCATCATTTATCTTTATTCACCCTTCAGGGGACCCATAAAGTCTTCTATACAGCTGGCACATATCTTAGTATAGGAACACTGCCATCAGCAATAACTGAGAAATTTGTTATTGAAGAAAAGTAACAAAATTGCTTACTTTAACCTTAAAGAACTAACAGGGAACGAGATTATTTAGTATGATCTTTTATTTCACAGATGAAAACATAGGGGTTTGAAGAGTATACATTTTTATCCACAGTCATAATTGTAAGTGACAAGAGTGGAGACCAGCAGCAAGTGCTTTGTTGCCTCTATGATGTCCAAATAAGCACCCACATTTTTGCACTATGATCACTTGTATCGGGCCATGTATACATATAAACTTATTTTCAACACGTGAGATTTAAAATCTGTAGGAGTTTCCTCATAGACAAACAGCAGCAGCAGTGAAAACACTGGTCTTCTCTCTTCTGTTTATATGGACCTAATGCAGTTTCCCTCAATTAACTCTTAGCTTGTGTCATAAATGTGTTTAATACAGTTGCTGCCTTAGCATCTATCTTTAGAACTGAGAGAAGTAATCTGAAATCCATTCATACCCTTTCAGTTTGCCTGGAAGCTCCTTGTTTCTTATCTCAGTGACTGAAAATCCAACACAGCCCACAGTTGCTGACCGTGATAAAAATTACCATTAACAACAAAGACAAGTTCCACCTTCAAGAGTGTCTCCTTTTAAATAGCCAAACCACAACCCTATGAAAAAGCATAAGAGAGAACACCATGCACCTTAATAAAGGTATGATTCCATGGGTCTTCTTTCTCTTTCTTCCTCTCCTCACCCACTAAGCTGAGCTTCCTCATACCTGCAGACTTCCCATGGCCTCCTGACAGGATCCTAACCTTTAAGCGATCTGTAAGTAATAAATTTTTTGTCTCAGATATTTTGGTTTTATTTCCTCATTATGTCTCACCTGCTCCACAATCCAAACTTACCTTATCCCTAGGCTCCCCTGGACAGTGACTATCTTGGTTTACTGCTATTCTTAACAGAGAGACCTCAAAACAGGATTATACAAAGGCAACTGCTGGAGCAGGAACCAACAGGAGGGTGGAGGGCAAAAGAAGTCAGCAATGGTGGGATGAATATGATCAAAGTACATTATATTCATGTATAGAAATAGAATAATGAAATCCATTAAACTTCAAAAAATGTGGGATAAGAAAAAGTAACAAAGAGGGTGAACATGATCCAAGTACCATTATATGCATGTATGGAAACCATCATATTCATGTACTGAAATCCCTTTATATAATACCTAATACTCTAAAAAAAGAAAAAGTAAAGACCAAATTTTTAAAAATTCACAACAACATGACAGCTTGCCAAAACTTCTGCACAGACAGCCATGAAGAAGAACGAAATGTTATTATTCGCTGGTAAATGGATGGAATTGGAGAACATCATTCTGAGTGAGGTTAGCCTGGCCCAAAAGACCAAAAATCGTATGTTCTCCCTCATATGTGGACATTTGATCAAGGGCAAACACAACAAGGGGACTGGACTTTGGGCACATGATAAAAGCGAGAGCACACAGGGAGGGGTGAGGATAGGTAAGACACCTAAAAAATTTTCTAGCATTTGTTGCCCTTAACACAGAGAAACTAAAGCAGATACCTTGGAAGCAACTGAGGCCAATAGGAAAAGGGGACCAGGAACTAGAGAAAAGGTGAGATCAAAAAGAATTAACCTAGAAGGTAACACACACGCACAAACCTTGTATGCACATATGAATAATAAAATAATTTAAAAAAAAAAAACAACTTCTGCATAGATATTCTATAGTGTTTCACCCTAAACCCAGGCACTTAAGCTTGTGAGCCACACTCACCCTTCCCTCTTCCTTGCACTCCTTGTACCATTCTCACTTATTCCACCATTAGTGGGTCTCTGAGATCTGTCACATTGGAGTCTGTGCTGCATTTCTTTCTACCCCATTGGCAGCAGACACCATGAACACAAAGCACAAGAGCAACAGTCACTGTTAGCACCTTGTTCCCCTCACCTTTAAAGAGACTAGGACTACCTCAGTGACAGGTAAAGGCTGTGGTATCCACTGTACATGCAACCATGTCTGGTTCACAGCATGTATCCTGAAAGACCTAAAGGACTCTTTAACAGTGCATTCTGATGCAGAAGGATGTCCCACCAAAAGTCTTCTAGACAGAACATAGTTTAGCATGTATCTGATATTATGTCAAAATTGCAAATTGGTAGCCCACAGGCTAAATCAAGTGGGTTTTCTTTTACTGACATGTGCTATTTATTAGTGGAATTAGTCACCAACATTTAAATCTTGAAGCTTTAAAAAAAAAAAACTAAAAAAACTAAAGATTTCTAGCTTCTGAAACACTGGGTCAACATTTTTACATAATATATCAATCAGGCAGGAATGACCTTTTTCCTTAACCAAAGGGTCATACTCTCTTAATCTCTCTGTGAACATTTTGTATGATTTTCCAGAAAATAATATCAGTTCTCATCATGATGCTTGTGCTGCTGCTTTTCTTAAAAGAAGAAAGAAGTATTTCTAGTACAGCTGGAGGACTGGCTCAAGTGGCAGAGCACCTACCAAGCAAGCCCAAAGCCCTGAGTTCAAACATCAGTATCACAAAAAAAAGAGAAGTATTTCTAGTACATATGCTTGTTAAAAAACTATTTATTGGGTTGGGGATGTAGCTCAGTGATAACTAGCATATCCAAGGCACTGGGTTTTATCTCTATTACTGGGGGAGGAAAACTGTTCATTTGATGTAATTTCAAGTTTTGGAAAGACAAGAGATTTATAAATGTGGATATGAATGACAACAGCCAAATGAAATACAATTATGCTTCAGAGTGGGTACCACAATCCTCAAAAAAACAGCTCTCTAGAACTGCTGAATAATTTGAAAGTGCACATTTAAACATGCTATATTATTACAGAGACATATATACAGTCATTTTGAGGCCCATGGTTCATAGGGAAATATAAAGCAAAAGATTCCAGTGGCTAAGTATAAAGGGATAAACAGAAGAATGTAGGATCAAGCTTAAAAGATGAAAACAAAACAAAACAAAAGGACATATATATACATGATCAAGCAGAAAATTTAAACACAAAATCAACAAAAGGTGGCAATGATATTTTCTATTTTATTTTCTTAACTTGTTTTAGAGGTGCTAGGAATTGAACCCAGAGCTTTGTACATGGTTAGGCAAACAGTCTACCATGTGAGCTACACACATCCTTTTGGTTTTTGTTTAGTTTTGTTTTGAGACAGCATCTCTTTGTTACACTTGCCCACGCTAGCCTAGAACTTGTGATCCTTCTACCTCTGCCTTCCAAGTATTGGGATTATAAATATGTTCCACTATACCCTGCTTCAAATATGCTACTTTAATTTAAGTAATGTTTGAAGAAATAAACTAAAATGTGACATCCCGATCAAGTAATCCCAAATTTTTGCTATAAAATATCCCCACCTAACACATCTTAAGTAGATACTTTGAAATTGGAAATCTTGTCTGTACCATGCTTGATTCCAGAAAAGAGACTACATGCAAGGACTTCCTTAATCATTCTGACTTGGAATGTCCCAGGAGAACAATATGGATGGTAAAGAGTTCTATAACAATCATTGCTATGACCTTACAACTCTCATACCTAGATAGGCTCACATTACACTGATTTGGATAACGGATGATTAAGATAAACATGAGCTGAGACTATCATCACTTCTAAGTGAAAATACATCATTATAACAAAGGACCAAATTTTAAGTTAACTAAAATTCACAGCTTTTCAAAAAACTCTAAACTTAACCAGCTACTAGTGACCTCAAGATTTAAGAACATTTTAATACATACACTAAAATCAATAGTTCATTATTCTGAAATATCTTGCATTTGATCATCCCCATATCATATGTTAAATCAGTTCTGAGGAATCTCATTACTCAGTCATAAAAGAGAAAAGCAAGGAATCCCCCATTCTTTAATAACTTTGCTTTTATCTGTTTCCATATGCAGGGCTCTCACTTTAAGGAGCTGAAAATCCTTCAACTCTGAATAATTTATCAAAATTTAAAGTGGCCCAGTAATGAAATAAAAACTTTGTCAAATTTTGGAAATTCCATTCACTATTACAGCTTGTTTATTAAACTCCAGCTCCTCCTACAATGTGTTAATTTCCAAAAATAAAAAACTAAACTCTTAGGAGAGCATGATGAGCACATTCTTCACTATGACAGACAGAAGTTACCAATACCCCTAGTAAATAATTCAAGAAACACTTTGCAATTGAGAAGCTCATTTGTGCAGTCTCGAAAGGTGAGAAGCACACCAGTAACATAGGCAATTATCTCAAGCAGAACTGTTTGGCAAAAACATTTAAATTCTCAACCTTAATGTTTGGAGTAATATAGTATATACAAAACATTTAACTCCTAAGGTTCTATAGTGAAAACATACAATATTCACTTAATAATGAAGTTTCCATAGGAATGCAGTGCCTTTTGATATTATACAATAGCTCATTAGGAAGCGAAGAATTAGCTTGCTCTTATTGTGAAAATAATACATGGAAATATTTCCAATAAAAATTTGTAGTTACAGCAATTTGCAAAGAGAAACAACATGTCTGTCTAACTCCATTTAGATTTTCAAGGCTGTGAGACAACTGATAGAAATGGAAAGTAAAGAAAGTAGCTACAGAAAAAGAGTTCAGTAGAGGTTAGTGAACAAATGCACACTATCATCCGTCATGTTCTCTGTCTTACCTGAGGAGGAGTGGGTGTGGACGTAGGTCTCCCTATGGGTGGAGTGGGATTTCTGCTGCCACCTCCAGACATAATCTCCTCTGTTATGTCTTTACCTCCCTGGTTTGGATCACGAATTCTTATCTACAAAGTTAAATGAGATGGCAAATGTACAGAAGAGTTTATAAGTAGCAGAATTACAGTCATGTAATGAATGTAAGGTACAAACTGAGACATCTGTCAAACTATCAAAGTTCATTATCACCACATATGACTATACTTCAATCACAGAACCATATGGGGTCACTGAAAGAAATTTAGGTCATTACCTGTGACATGGACTAATTAGCATAACAAGCTAAAATAGTACAAAGTTGGCTGAATTTCTAGGTCAAAAAGGCAAAGTTTTTTTTTTTTTGCTTATTTTAGCATGACTATCAACATACATTGATTTTATTTATAATTTTTTTTTAAACTTTAACAACTTTTATTAGGATATATTTGTTGTACAGGAGAGATTCATTGTGACAATTCTGTTTGTTTTTTCTTTTTTGGTGGTGCTGAGAGTTGAACTCAGGGCCTTGTGTGTGCCAGGCAAGCACTCTACCACTAAGCCAAATCTCCATCCCTATTTATAATATTTGACATGAAACGAGGTATAGCTGAGTACAGTGGCTCAGGCCTGCCATCCCAGTTACTCCAGAAGCAGAGCTTGGAAAAAGCAAGACCCCCCCCCCATCTCAACAAATAATCTGGAGTGTGGTGGTACACATCTATAATCCCAGCTACCTGGGAGGCATAGGTAAGAGTATGACAATCCCAAGCCCATCTGTGAGAAAAGCAAGAACCAATTTAAAAAATAACCTAAAGCAAAAAAAAGGGCGGGAGACATGGCTCAATGTGCAGAGCACTTGCCTAGCAGTGCAAGGCCTTGAGTCAGGAACATCAATACTTCTCAAAAACCCTACAAAAACAAAATTGACAGGGCTCATAAAACAGTCTTAAAATAAGGAATTTAGTTTGTAGAATAAAGTTGTAAATTCTCTTAAAAATAAAAACTATACAAATCCTATGATTTAGGAATAGGAACTACCCTGCAAATAACTATATACTTATTTGAGGGTGCTCTCTGAGGCAGTATTGTTTTTTCATTGAAAGACAAAGAAACATCATAAAGGTCAACCAAGAACAAAAAGTTAAAAAATTATCCTACATCTTCACAGCCAGTAAACAGCATGAGGCACATCTCCATGTGCTGATGTGGAATTATCACCAAACTATATTGCTATGTGAAAAAATGTAAGACATGAACCAGTGTGCAATGTCTTCCCATTTTAATTTAAGGTTACCTATGCTTATAGTTGCCAGTAGGGACAGTGCTATAATGAAGAGGAGTACTTGGGTGTAGGCACTTAGTGCGGGACACTGTTGAGGCAAGAAAGGCCCACTTTGTTGTTTATTATCTTTATAGTTTAATTAAGGTAGCACTGGCTTCTTGAGAATCACAGACAACTTTGTAGTAAAACCATGTGGATCTGGAAGGTTAGGGAGGGGGAGTTCTTCACTTTACATTTCTGTATCAACTACTTTTTTGGGTATGGAAAATTGTTTCTGCTACAGTTTTAAATATTATATTGATTCACTTCTATTTTATCTTTGGTAATAACAATTATAACTATCTTCCATTTTCATCATCACCTTTATTCATTTATTGGCATTGTACGAGTGCTATTTAAGTCACAATACTACCATGCTGATTCAACATTTTCAAAGCATAGTTCTTTGAACTGTAGTGTCATGATACATTGGTGTGTCCTGTTCATTATGACATTGTGCAGAAGTAATTAGTTCTAATAATAGTGTCATTTTGTGTGTTCTGCTAGGTAAGAGACTGAAAGCCACTCTTCAAAAAAAATGTTATGCAATTTAAATTTTCTACTACTATAATTTAATTCTCTTGGGCTTGCCTTATTAGACAGAGGCTGAGCCCTTATAACTTATTTAAAAACAATTAAAATACATTTATTAAATTCTGCTTTCTTTTTAAATCTATTCAACAAAAAAGGATTTTTCCTGTTGTCAATAATGCTGTCGCAACTTTTACTCCGGTACTATTTGCTCTCTACTCTAAATTTATACTTCAATGGAGAGCTGATTAGGACTAGTGGTAAAGGACAGTGAGGATTGGGAACTGAACTGAAGCTCCTCCCACTGAAGGAGATCTTAGAACACAAAACTAACCCAGTTCTAAAGCTGGAATGCATGTTATCAAGTACCATACTTATCTCAGTAAATGGTAAAATGTGGTATTAAGGAAACAGTATATACACAATTTCTAATGAAGTCCTCATATAAATACTCGTGGTTGAAGTGAATGGTAAGGATATAGGAAAGGGGTAAAAAATGCCACAGTAATTTAAAAACTGAGATGAACAGTGATCATATAGGCTTATTAAATAAGTGAAAAGATTTTTCCAATGTTAAGAAAAATTAATAAAGCTGTCTTACAGTTTTTTTCTCTCTCTTGGCTGGAGGAGGCTGTTGCTGTGTAGGCACAATGATAGGTGCTGACTGATACACTGGCTGACTTGGATAAAAAGGCGTTCCTAAAGAATTAGAACAAATTGAAAAGCAGTCAGTTATTTTGTCAAACATTACAGGACTATTTATTAATGGCTCAGACATTAGGCAATTTCTTTTAAAAAGTAAAACATAAAAGCAAACAGCTAAGCATGTTTCTTAATCATCTCTTCTCTTGTCAGCTACTATCATGGTGAAGAAATTATTCTTAAATTATGTAATGTCTTCAAATGTTAAAAAAACATCCAATATGATACTGTAATCCTAGCTACTCAGGAGGCAGAGTGGAGGAGGATCTCTGTTGCACCAGCCTGAGCAAATAGTTCCATGAGTCCCTATCTCACAAGACCCTTCACAAAAATAAGACTGGTGGAGTGGCTCAAGGTGAAGGCCCTGAGTTCAAGTCCCAGTAAGGAAAAAAAAAATCCAGTATGAAAGCAACAAAGTATTCAATTCTTATATAAAACTGTGCTATAGCACTGCTTCTGTTTTATAAACAAATAAATCTAAAAACAAATCTACCTATCTTTCTTTCTTTCTATCTATCTTCTTGGAGCCCCACTGCCTGCAATGGTGAATCTCAACCAAGGGCTAATATGATTCTGTCTTTGTGGAGGTTTGGTCATGGGCAGGAAGGGAATAATCTGATCATCATGGGGGTATAAGTGGCCTAATCTTACTTATGAAGAACAATGCTATAAAGAGCTACCATTAAGGCTTGGTAAATGTCCTAATGTTGGGGTTTAATAACAAGGAAACCAAAAGACAAAGACCAGATACTAAAAGCTCAAGTTCTAAAACACATTTCCTACCACAGTAGAACTTGAGACTTCTGCTCTAGCTATAATCTATGTCTATTCCTATCCTTGAGTACACCAATCTCAGTGAGATTGAACAGAGTCAAAAGACTGACTTTGTAACGGGTTGAACTGACCAAAGTATACTAACAGTGGGGATACTCTGAGAAACCCCTTTAAAACCTTTGAAATTAATAATGAAAGACAGGATTGTAAAATAGGTATAGTGTGTGTGGGGGTACTTTTGGGAGGGGAAGGGTAAATTAAAGAGATGAAGGTGAGAGAATATAGTTGATGGGTTTCATATACATATACAATATACAACAATTCAGTCTCTTGCAATTGCTTTAAGTGGGGCAGGAGGGGTTTACAGAGTGGAGGAAGTTGGGGGGTAATATAACCCCCACCACTATACAATATAAGGCTATTTATTCACAATTGTCACAATGAATTCCCCCTGTACAATGAATATATGCTGATTAAAAAAATAAAATATGAGAAAAAAGAAAAAAAAGACTGACTTTCAACTCTGTTCATATCTTTGACTATACTGACCATCTACGCAAAAATGTCTTCTTTCCCCAACCCTTTATGTTCCCAAAGACATCTTTAACATTCAAAACTTAAGGCTACTATTACAATTACTATCAAACCAAACTGGCTAGAGCAGAGGTGGAGGAACTATATAGATACTGTGTATTTTGAAAGTGTAGCCTAAAGATTTGCTAAAGAACTGGAAACTAGTGTAAGAATACAAATTAGCAAAAACTGTTAAGTTTTTTGTTTGTTTTGCTTTTGTTGTCTTTGTCTTCTGTCTACACACATGAGTGCACACACGCGCACACACACACACACACACACATACACACACAAGGAAAACTAAAGAAAGAGCATTTGGGCCAGAAAAATCAAGAGTTGACTTTGGGACAATTCTGAGATGTGTGTTAAACTTTTAAATGTAGATGTATCAAGTACACAGGACATACAAACCTGGAGTCATAGGATAGGTATGAGCTAGTGTCATCCATTTTGGAAATAGTAAAATACAGACATCTAAAAGCAGGAGAGAAGATAACTCAGGAAATGAGTACAGACAGAAAAGAAATCATCATGGTGAAATCATTGCTAGAGATCAGAGAAAGAGCACTTGAAATTGTTATAAAGAATTATGCATTAAAAAAACTCACCAAAAATTCAGCCCTAATCTTTTGTCATTAAAATAGCCTTCCTATATAAAATAATACTGACAATGAATGACAGTTTTCTTTAAAGATCTTATTTGTAAAGCTGAAAATATAATACTCTTGTGTGTTTCTTGCTGTATTTTATTTTACTTTTTATTCATTTTACTTGTCAGTGATTTTGAAAACTCTGCAAACTACTGGCATAGTCAGTATTTAAGGATGCTTCTCATTGGTAAAACTCCAAGCATAAATACCAAAAAAATGTACTATACGGTAAAAAATATCTTAACATCTGCATTCCTTAAAATGACCTAGCACAAAGTCTTATGCATTGCAGATGTTCTAAAAAAATTTTTTAATAGTTCATTTTTCATAGAAACAAAGATATCCAGGTTGGCACAGAAATATCATTTTATCCCAACATATACCCAGGCCAACAATTATGTCAGTATACAACCACATCATCAACTACAGGATCACCTCCAGCACAAATCAAATTCAACTATTCTGATCTCCACATACCACAGTGAAAACTACAACTTCCTGGAGCTCTCATGAGCAGAATGAGATATCCAAGCACCCCATAGAGGCTCAGAAAAAGATGGCAGAGGAGGGGAAAATCATACCAGGGTATGTACTGGTTTGAAGTAAGGATGAACAGAATCTTCCTTTTACTATGATAAATTCTCTATCGTTCCCCTCACATCAATATTACTACCACCACTAACCACACCCATTGCTCAGGAATCTAAATTTTCCATCTTGGGCTATCAGCCCCTAGACATGATTTTCTATATCAGGTATTTTTATGACTTAACAGGCAACAAAAAAGTTTAAGAAACACTGATGGGAGAAAAACTGAAAAGTCTACATCAAAAAATATCATTTTCCTCAAAACTATAGAAACACTGCAAGAATTATGATACCTTTCCAGGGGCTGAGGCAGGGGAATCCCAGGGAAGGTAGCAAGACACTGGCTCAAAATACACATTTTAAGTAAGAGCTAGGAATGTGGTACAGCATTGTGCCTACCATATACTAGTCCTTGAGTTTGATCACCAGTACTTCCCCCCATACACACACACACACACACACACACACACACACACACACACAATTAATAGCTTCCAACAGAAATACTATGAACTCAAGTGAAGGTAAGAATATTCTGTGAGGATCATTATTCAAGAGGTAAGCTAGAAATAGGAATAAAATGGCAATATGCTGGAGTGAACTGTAAAGGTAAATATGGAGAACAAAGGACTCTGGGAAAAGATCATCCAATTCATGAACTGGAAATAGAAAAGAAATTGTTTTAACCTAAATGATAACCTGCTTACCCAGGGATTACTGGACTTGTACAAGTATTTACTGGGGTGCCGGGCACCAGTGGTGTATGCCTATAATTGTAGTGATCCAGAGGATCAAAAGGATCAAGGTTCAAAGCAAACCCTGGGCAAATAGTTCACAAAACCCTATGTCAAAAATACCCAACACCAAAAAAGGCTGGCTAAGTGGCTCAACTGTATCCTAACAAGTGTGAAGCCAAAGGTTCAAACCCCCATACTGCTAAAAAAAAAAAAAGAATTTACTGGGGAAAAAGAATCCCTCTCAAAGGGACTAGACACCAAAAATACCTCAACTGTAAGTGCACCTCAACCTACTGTATTTTTCATGAAAATTATCTGTGTCTACTAGAAATAAAGCAAGTCAACAGCTGGAGATGTGGCTCAAGTGGTAGAGTATCTGCTTAGCAAGCACAAGACCCTTAGCACAAACCCAAATAGAGCAAAAAAGCAAGTAAATGTTATAACATTGTATATTCAAATCTGCAAATTGTTTCCCTAAATGTAAATTCATGTATAGTTTCTGTATACAGCAGTAGTACTGAGAACAATAAAGTCTGGCACAGGGCTGGGGTGTGTAAGTGGTAGAGGGCCTGCATAGCAAGCACAAGGCCCTGAGTTTAAAACACAGTACTGGCAGAAAATAAAAATAATTTTACTTTGTATTTAAGTTTCCAGAGTAAGAACCAATACACTGCATGAAAATGGTGAGTTACAACTCAAGGGATACGTTATCAGCATTGGCAATATTCTATGTTAAAGAAACAAACAAACATTATTTACCTTACAACAAAAATATATGAAACAAACTTTCTTCTAAAAATATCAAGTATTTCATTGTACTATTATAAGCAAATAAAGGTGAGTGAATAAACCTATGTATTTGACACATTTACTGAGATTATAAAATAGGTATCACTTTGAATCAGGAAGTTTCATGAAACAATACTGACCAAGGCAGCAAAAAGCTTTCACTTTCTCTAAGAGAAATGAAGTCAGTTATCACTTGGTTGCTTTGCCTATTTCATCTCACAATAACAAAACTTTCTAATACAAATGTACTCTGCTATAAACATTGGTCTGTCTGTCTATCTATCTATCTATCTTTCTACCTACCTTCCTATCCATCCATCCATCCATCTATCCAACCACATTGCGGTTTTTATTCAGGCTCCATGCTTGCTAGGCAGGTGCTCTTACCTCTTGAGCCACTCCGCCAGCTCAAGGTTCTTAACTAAGCCACTAAATTCCAATGTTAGGAAACTGGCTAATGGATAAATTATCATTTTAAGGTAGTTTAAATTTTAATGCTTTTGCTTTGCTGGAAGTGGAAGAGATCTTTGCTTACTGAATCTTAAAGTTTAATTTTTCTAGTATTCACTGATTATAACCCTTCTAATTCACTTTCAATGGAATAAACTAAATGTAGTAAGCAGTAAAAATAAATACTTTTCATTACTTCTTAGTTCATTATTGGCTCATGTGCCAAGTATAAGCTTGGCATTTGTCTCTGTATATTAAAAACATCTCTAAAGCCAAGTGTTGTTGGGAGGCAGGCTTCTAAGTTCAAGGTCAACCTGGGCTACAAAGTCAGGTGTTATCTCAAAACAAAACAAAATAAAACAAAACAAAGCCCTAATTTTTTAAGGCATTTTCATCTGAACTAATTCTCAAAATCTCCCTTATAACATAGCTCTTACCACAGTTTTGCAGATAAGGAATCACAGACAGGTTCACTGAGTTACACTCAGTTATGCCGTGTATTCTTCAAAGTGCCTGCCTGTCACTGCTCTAGGAGCTGGAGACATACCAGTGAACAAAACAAAAATTCTTGCTTTTGTGGATATTACATCCCAGTGGGAAAGAAATACATTAATAAAATCTCTTGGATGAAAGGTGAGAGTAAATGCTTGTAGAAAAGGAAATCAAGGACTGGCGATAAGGTATATTTATGCTATGATCAAAACCCGGCAAAAATCCAGGTAATAGCAACATGACAACAGAAATCTGACAAATGGGCTCTTACAAGCAGAATTTTCTCCCTCTTTCCTTGTAAGCCACTTCCTTAAAAGTAGCTTTCAGAACAGAATAGTGTGCAACATTTTATTTGAAAGTCCTGCAAACCTCCAAGCTTCAATGCCTAAACTGACCCACGAAACAACACAATAAACATGACAAGTTAGCAGAAACTGCTTGGCTTTTCCTACTTACCATAAGCACTGGGGAAGTCCCCAGGTCCTGGTCCAGGATAGAAAGGACCTGGCCCCGGTGGTTGAACTGGATACTGTTGTGGGGGCCCAACATAAGGAGGGCCACTGTGACGGTACTAGAAGAGAGAAAGCACAGATATTTGTATGTAATGTGAAGGTAGCTTGCCACAGAATAATAAAGTGTTCTTTGCATGTTAAAAAGTAGTCTCTGGAATGAAGTGTAAGTGTGGCTGGTTGCTAAACACATTCAAAATGTGTGCTTGACATCCATATGCAACAAGGATGAAAGAGAAAAGTACACCTTGGGTAAGCCACATATAGCAAATCAGTACACAAGCTGCCAGCCATCAGCTCACTGTAAATGATTTTAGGCTGGTAGCATTCAATGAAAATAAATGACATCACAGGAACAGCTGAGTACACTTCAGAGCAATTGTTTACGAGGAAGGGATGCAGAAAGTTACAAAAGAAACCATTTCTCCATGGAAAATTTTAAGCAAAGAAACAGCAATATTTCCTTACAAATTATGGAAGATTAAAAAAATGGCTAAACTTATAACCAATAAAAAAGTTTATATACATCACCAAATATCAGTGCCATCACCCACCCACCCTGCTCCCTCTGATGGTTTAATTTCCATTTCTTTGTTGGACCACATGTGCCTGAAAGATATTTTACCTGTGGGATACAGTACTGAGGACCCTGGGGCACTGGGTACGGCATAGGCAGGTGGTTAACCATCATGATGTGCTGATTGGTCTGATACACTGCAGTGGGTGTTTGTGCACCAGGACGAATGGAAGGACTGCTGTTCGGGATGGTGGCTCTAGGAGGCTGTATCTGAGGCCTCTGGAAAAACTGGGAAGGGAAGAAAGAATTTTTCTTTTTTTACAAAGGGAACTGTATAAATTTTACTGTTTTGAGTTTTCTTTTTTTCCCCACTAATAAAAAAGCTGATTAACCTTAATTAGAAATATAGTATACATGAAAAGAGAATGAGCTGCGTAAATGGCTGGTTCACGGAGCATACTCCATGCTAAGTCAAATTCATATCAATGTCAGTATATGTATAAAATTAGTAGGGCAGTCTCAACTTTCAAGTCTTAGCTATTATAAAATAAAAGTCATGCACCACAATTACTGATTTAAAATGTACAATACAACAAAAGCTGTAGCTGATGATTCTCTGAAAGAATAGGTAGCTCAATACGAACTCTTCAAAAATTGATAGTCCCCTAAAATACTACCTACTTACGAAGTATTTAGGAGAGAGTAAGAAATCTCTCTCAACGTAAAAATTTTCATCAAGTCCATAAAGCTAAATTAAAAGCATCTGTAAGGTTGTTACATGATAAATTAAGCCTTCTTTGTTAAAAAGGGGTAGAACAACCCCATTCTAAATTGACCCCAGTTTTGCTCTCTAGGATAGTCTGCAACAAGGGTGGAAAACCTAGACAGGCTTAACAGTAGTCTAAAATGAGCAGAGCTAAACCTCTCAAATGTCTTAATACCTATAGTTGTTTATGATTCTCACCGTAAGCTTGAAAATAAACAATATACCACTAGTGCATTTCCAACATGAGTGTATTTGCTCATCAGGAAACAATCTCACTGTAATAGCAAGACAGAGTAATAATTAAGAGGCCATGCAGAACCAATAGTTTGTTACCTGGATGGGTCTGAATCCTCCCTTGAAATACGAAGCAAGAAAGCAGCAGGAAACAGAAAGAAAGCCAATGGAAAAGCTTACAGATCAGTAGGAAGGGGTAGGACATAGCATGCAGCTCAAAAAAAAACCTTTCTATTTAGCAGTAATAGAAGAAAGAAGACTAGAACATCAGAATGACAATTCTCCACTTGAGGACTCAAGCACATGGGGAATTAAAGCTCAAATCATATTTAATTGAAAACAAAAATCTTCTAAGAGTAGTCACAAGGTATAGAAAATGTCTGCTTGATGGCAAAAGTACAGTTAAGATTACTGCTTCCTATTTCTGGCTCTCATACCTGCCCATTGTACTATTTGGCATGATTTAGCTTCTGTACAATCTACTGTCCACCTTGAACAGTGATAAAGAGTCAATTAAAAAAAAAATGTGTCAGCCAGGCATAGGTGGCTCATGCTTGTAATCCTAACTACTTGGGAGGCTGAGATCAGGAAGATTGAGGTCTGATGCCAGCCCAGGCAAACAGTTTGTGAGATCCCATCTATAAATAATCAGAGCAAAATGGACTAGAGGTGTGGCTCAAACAGTGGAGCACCTGCTTTGCAAGTGTAGAGCCCTGAGTTCAAACCCCAACACCACCAAAAAAAAAAAAAATATATATATATATATATATATATATATATATATTGTTTTGTGATTTTAAAGTTTGCTACAGTGCTGAGAAATAACTAAACTTTTCAATATGCATCAGACTTTTCATGACAGATATTTGCTCTTTTAAACTAATGAATTTGGTGTATAAGAACTAACATATACTCTAAAATAGAATGCTATAGTAACAATCTTAAAATGTAGTCTGCTCCATGATCTCCAGAATTGTTTCACAGTACCAGACATAAGTGCTGTTACTGGTCCAAATAAACCCAAGCTTTAACCTTTGGGTCCACTTAGGTCTTATTCTGTCCTTTTATTTATCAAGATACCCCAGATACATAAGTAACTTTTTATCTTGTGTGGAAAGTGGGAGAAGTGCAATCTCATGCTCAAGGCTAATCCCCATTCAACCTTCATACCCCAGGGCAAAAAAGAGTCCTAAAGAGACAGCATCATAGAAAAGTAACAGTCAGAAAGCTATAGCAGGAGAATGGAGTAAATGGGCAAGCCCAGTGGGGGGGCAGTGGAGACCAGGAGGCCAAAAAGAGAAGTCTATGGAGATGAAAAGAAGTACAAGAAGCAAAGTGGATATCCCAAGAACCTGAGGTGGGTCACAACCCACTGAAAGAATTGTGAACACAGGCTGCAAACAGGAATACGAAAGTAGTAAACCTTCTATCACTGGCCTGCACTTCCCTTAATTACAAAGCAGATACAGTGGTATGTGTAAATGCTTATTATATAAATGTGAGCCATAAAAATACTTCCAAAATAAACTTGAGCAACATTTTTATAATGTAGTTATTACATAAGAAGCTACAAAAATGTTACAGGCCTCAAGGAAAGCAGAGTCATTGTCTCCTCTAATTATTAAACATTGCTAGATAGCATGCAGTAGATTACGATCCATACTGTGAGATACTATTCCATCAACTCTAGAGGGCAGTACCAGACAGACAGGTGATAATCTACTTTGGTTATAGGATCATCTAATTATGTCCAGGTACTCACATATTGCATGAAGACATGTGGTATTACTTGGTGACATGGGGAAAAGAGAAGAAACTAACACACTCACTTATGCAGAGTATAAAAAACATATATGGGCAAAGTTTCCTGACAAGTTTAATACCTTACATGTGAGGGCTTTTTTTGCTGTGGTACAGGGGTTGAACTCAAGCCTTATACAAGCTAGGAAGGCACTCCACCACCTGAGAAACTCCACCAGCCTGTGAGGGCTTTTCTCAACATTATTTTCCAACTATTCTCATGGGCTTCTTAGCTAGTTTCTCTAGAATAACTAAGGTTATTCAAAGGGGGAGGGGGCTTCAAATGGTATTAAGGCATTTTCTATGGTGATTTTGAAACAAGTGATACTCCCAACATTAACATAGGGCAGGGTCAATAAAACAAAATTTGTGGTTATATTGACATATGATTTTTACACATTAGGATTTCAGTTTTGAAGCTAAGCAGAAATGAATCTACACAGACACATTAAGTAATAACAACAATATGTTACAGACCACTTAACTAGTTACCAGGTACCATCCCCAAGCACTTTACGTATGTATTAAATCACCTCACAGCAAATCTCTACAGCAAGCACCATTACTGACACTACACAAGATATGTACAGAAACTGAGGGACAGAGAAACTAAATAATTTGATGAGGCCCCCATCTATAAACAGTCAGGCACTAGTTCTGTGTACTACCTCTTACAATATGGAATTTCCAGGTATTCTCAAACAAATGTGCTTTATTAGAAGAAATTTTTTCTTTACAAAGGCAGAAGGTATGTGGTAGGTGGGCCCTTCGTCCAACTATACTAATGTGTGGCAGATTCCTCAATTATAACTGACTCCTCCTTTTCTAAGGAAAAGGCTCCAGTGATTACATCACAAAAATCATGTTTAACATTTTGAAATGTTAACATTTTTACAAGTATAGGCTATTGGGAGCTGATTTTTTTCCTCTTAAAGATACAATACCACGGGGGTAAGGGAGGGGGTGGGGGCAGGGGGGAGAAATGACCCAAGCCTTGTATGCACATATGAATAACAAAACAATTAAAAAAAATAAAGATACAATACTACAAAATACACATATGCACACACACCAGAGAATTTACTATCTATACCTCTAGAAAAGTTGTAATGGTTACAAATGCAGAGAATTACAAAGATATGGAGTCTCTTTTTTTGTATCCCTTCTAAGCCAATTATATTTAATGAATTATATTTAATAATGGTATAAGAAATTCAGATTTTCAGATGAGTGGGCATGGTAATAAACCACAGTTATTAAAAGGAATGTACAGAGCTAGAGGAGTGGCCCACATTGTAGAGCATCTGCCTAGCAAGCTGGAGGCCATTAGTTCAAATCCCAGTACCACAGTAAATAAGTAAAATAATAAATAAATGAAATTTCCACCGAAAGGAATGTCTGAATGGGTTTTCCCAAAATGTTTGAAATCCTTCTGAATCCCTTTTCTTCTCAACTCAAGGATGAAGAATCACTGTGAGAGTCAAACACTTGTAGCTGGAAGGACAATATAGACCATTTCCCCATACCATCTAATGGAAGTTTTAATGTCTTTTACAACATGCCCTTGGGGTTATCAAACAGGCAAATCAAGACCCAGTTCTGTTTCACAGTTAAATGGGATTTGGACACGGCCAAGGTCTTTTTATGTACTGGCTCTAAGTTTTTTAGTCGTATCATATACTCACTAATTCATTGTCTATCGCTAAAAACCGCAGTGAAGTCAAATCATTCTCCCTAAGTGACAGACCTCTAAGTTAGCTGAAGAACTGCCATTACTGCCAACTTTCATACCACTGTCTGTTTTTTATTCCAAACCAATGGCCTCCTCCCACACTACATCTCATTACTCCAACCAAGACAGAACTGCCTGACCAGCTTGTTCTCTCTCAATCTGGTCGCATCGCTCAGTTTCAATAAAAAGGAAACCAAACACAATATCCAAGCAGAGTCTGCCCAGAATATACTTGCCCTTCACTCAAAAAATATTTGCTGCTGAATGAAAGGGTAAAATATCTCTTTTTTTATTGCCAATTACGATTCACCAATGAAAGCTAGACTCACAAGAACTGCTTTGTCAACTGCATTTTACACTGACTGGCACCAAGTTATAATCCTTGAAAACTTAAATCTTCTTTACAAATAACATTTATTTATTATTTATTATATTATTTATATATTTATATATAAATATATATTTATATTATAAATATATATTTATAATATATATTATTTATATATTTATATATAAATATATATTTATATATTTATAATATTTATATATTATAAATATATTTATATATATTTATAACAAAAATATATATATTTTATAATATTTATATATTATAAATATATATTTATATATTTATTATTTATTATATTATTTATTTATTTATTTACAAATAACTTATTACCAATAAGTCCACACTTTTGTGTGGACTGAGTTTTGTTTTGACGTTCATACAAAGAATCTTGCATTTTGTTCCTTTGAAATTTTATCTGGCAAATTCAACCCATCATTTCAGATTACAAAGATTTTTTTGGGGGGGTTACATTTACATAAAACTATATGACATCAAACATTTGACAGGATTGTCATTTGTCCAAGTCACTGACAAAAATGCTGAAAAGGGCTAGACAGAGAGGAAAAAACCATATACAATACAAGAATCGTCTCCTAAACTTCAGTTCAGTATGTTTTAAGTCTTCTGTCTTTTCAATGGTTTACCAGTGTGTTAGGAGAATGGGAGGGAAGAGAACAATAATGTGAGGTAGTATGGGGCAGAGCTATACAGTTAGGATGTATTTAAAACAAAGGCTGAACTTAAGTGTTGATGATTGCTCACTTCCCAAAAACACTCCAGAAGCCAGAAGGAAATGCTTTCTCTTGGAAAATTCTTCTAAAGATGCAGGAATCCATACCATTATTAAACGCTTCCTCCCAGTAACACCGGTAATAAATGCTTTTTAAAGATGCTAGCAATTGTAATATCTTCATTACTTTACTTACTGAAAGCATCAAAAGACAAACACATGTCTAACAAATTCTATAAGCCAAAATTCTCTGAAAATCATCTATTTCATTTTCAGAAACAAGAAAAATCTTATTTGGTCACGTAATTTCTTCTATATGGAAAAAACGTTTAAGTACTTAATAATCTGCAAAGCAATAAAAATATGTCAAAATTATGCTTTCTGAAATCACTACTTTATGCAGTATATAGTTCAGCCTACTAGCAGGATAAACAATGAGAGCTTTGATTAAGAATATGTTTTAGGGCTGCCAGAATAGCTCAAGCATGAGGCCCTGAGTTCAAACACTAGTACCACCAAAAAAAAAAAAAAAAAAAAAGAAAAAGAAAAAGAAGAGTATGTTCTGGTACATATCTTCAAATAAAGTATTCTTGCATGATAGTGCTATGGATTATTTGACAATTTACAAAGTTACAAGCAGTAAAGAGTCCACACAATGGGCTATCACTCAGAAATCAACCTGATAATCACCAAATGCACAATTTATAATGAAGTTTATTCATTCGAAATTTTTTCTGTATTTCTCTGTCTTCATGTGGTCAGTACTTATGTAACTGAAGGTGCACTAAGAATCAGAAGGCACAAGGCTGAGCACCAGAACACTAGCCACTAGCCATATTTATTGACTTAAATTGCAAATTCAGTTCATCTCCATTATCTCCATTTCAACTGCTCAATAACCACATGAGACCAGTAGATACAGACATTTCCATCATCATAGAAAGTTCTATTACACAGTGCTGCTCTGGAGAATTATGTCAGATGGGATTTATTCTGTCAGATCATAAGAAGGGATCTGGGAAGTGAGCATCCTTAAAGAATACTTCAACCACAGCTTAAAAATAGCTTGAGAAAAAGGTGAAGGTACGTGGTTTCACTGCTAAAAGAAACTGACACCTACCAAGGACCTATTATTATGTGCCAGACCAGGTACTTTAATCCTCAAAGCACTTGTAGAAAACAGGGGCTACTGTTATCATGCCTCAAGATATCATTGACAACAAATTTTACCCATTTTGCAGTAAGAAAGCTAAGGTCCAAGAACAATTTGTAGTGAAGCCAAACCTGAATCCTAGTTTTGTTGGCTCTTGACACGTGTTTTCTTCACTATCTGTGTTTCATTCCTTGTGAGCAAGATGCCAGATAAAAATGCCCATCAGTGTCCCTCACCAAGCTGAAGCAGTTCTGCTGTAGAGGTTTATATGCTTGACCTGCTATCCTATTTATGCCCAGTAAACTTTGAAGTGTCTGGCCTGGAGCCAAGCCTCCACTGACTGCATTTTCTACCTCTAAGAAACTGCCCAGAGCAATACAAATGTACTTCACAGGAATGAAACAGCATAGTTTTCAGTGAAGAAACCTTCATAGGTTGTAATGGGGAAAAAAAAAACAATCAATATAAATTAACTGTTTGTTAAAATAAAGTAGGGGATTATGCAAAATGAACCAAACTACAACAGAAAAACATGCAGTTTCAATGTCTGCCACCCACCAGGTAATATATTCCTTGAAGGCACATAAAGTTCACTGTCTGTTTATGCTAAAATCCAACTACATTGAACATGGAATTAAAATTATTCGGTATTTGTGAACACTGTGTAAATTAAAATCATATCACATAATGATTTTGTTCTGTGAGCACTTTTTTTATTTTTAATTCTTTTATTCATATGTACATACAATGTTTGGGTCATTTCTCCCCCCTTCCCCCGGCCCCTTCCCTTTCCCCTGCTCCCTTCTTCTCCCCCTCTACCCCCTCACTACCAGGCAGAAACTATTTTGCCTTTATCTCTAATTTTGTTGAAGAGAGAGTATAAGCAATAATAGGAAAGACCAAGGGTTCTTGCTACTTGAGATAAGGATAGCTATACAGAGAGTTTACTCGCATTGCTTTCCTGTACATGTGTGTTACATTCTAAATTAATTCTTCTCGAACTAACCTTTTCTCAAGTTCCTGGTCCCCTTCTCCTATTGGCCTCTGTCGCTTTAAAGTTTCTGCATTAGTTCCTTTGCATTGAGGACATCAAATGCTATCTTGTTAGGTTTTTTTTTTTGGGGGGGGGGGTTCTTGCCTATCCTCATACCTCCCTTGTGTGCTCTCGCCTCATCATGTGATCAAAGTCCAATCCCCTTGTTGTGTTTGCCCTTGATCTAAAGTCTGCATATAAGTGAAAACATACCTGTGAGCACTTTTTAAAATACTAATTTGCCTGGGTTTTCTCATGATAAAAAGGATACTTAGTCACAGTACCTTACCAATATTTGATCTCTATTGTGAAACACAGTAAGTAAAACCAGGATAGGATTATAAATAACTTTAAACCACAACTGCACAAATTTCAATGACCAAACACATGAAATAAGTAACATAAGCAAGCATCTAAATGACTGACTTGTCTTAATTCTGAATGTACTTTCTGCTTTCTCAGATTTTAATTACCTTGGGATTTTCAAACATCAATGTAAAAATAGTGACATATTTCTAAAGCCAAGAGTGTTCTGCATATAAAGAGACATTTGTTGTTTTATTTTTGAAGAAAACTGTAATTCTAAAAGCAAAATGTAAAAAATTTTGAGTAGAGAATACTTACTAATCTGAAGAATCCCTGTAAAAGCTAAAACTAATGGTACTAGGATGATGTGGTGGACATAATCCTAAATGGAGCCTAGTAGTCCTGACTTGAAGGACTCAACTCAGCTTCTCAGAAGGATCATAACCAGAGGCAAGCCCAGGCAAAAAGTTAGCAAGACTTCTATCTCAATCAACAAGTCCAATCTGATGTGGTGGTATACTCCTATAATATCAGCTCCAAGGGAGGTATAGGCAGGCCAAGACCAGCCCCAGGCAATAACAGGAAACCCAATCCAAAAAATAACTAAAGCTACAGAGGAGAAAAAAAAAAAAAAAAAAACCCACAGGCCAGGCGCATGGCTCAGGTGACAGAGCACCTTGTCCAGAAAGTGTTGAGGCCTTGAGTTCAAACCTCAATACTGCAAAAAAAAAAAAAAAAAAATAGATCCAATAAACACTCTGTAGTAGCTTTATGGCTCTATTCAGAACAAAGAAATTGTTGACATTTTATAATCTTGTGATCTGTTTCACTATAATTCAGATAACTTCTTTTACATAGAAAATATATGTATGAGTTCTAGATTAATATACTGGATGCATTCTTGTGATAAGCAATGACTTCCATACAGGCTACCTAAATAACAGTACTTTTTCTTTGCTTTTTTTTTTTTTTTATAGAACCAATTGCTACTTAGCATCCATAAAGTTACAGAAACAACAATCACAGAAAACATCACCCAATATCAAATTCCTTTTTCAAAAATATACAAAACGTGAAAGGAAGTAAGTGATCAGAAAGGCAGCCACTGATTATTGAAAATTGAGGACTCTATTCACTAATCTCAAGGCTAGCTATAATTCTTAATTATATCTGACCAAAGCACACAGCCATAGCTGAAAGCCATTTGTGGCTTCAATTCAACTTAAAGTCTTAAGCACAACAAACCCTTACATCCTGGGACCTAGACAGAGATGCTTTCCCTTCAAAAGTAGATTCTAAGTGTTGTGTTTTCCACTGTATTGTTTTTATTATGCAAACCACTATGTCCTATTTTGTATTGTGAGCATCTGCTTCTAGGTGAATCTCTCAGGGTTTAGGACTCTACCTGACTTTAAATGTGGAAATACACTCTGAAATACAGATACAGTCAGTGATTCTCAAATGGGAAATGGTAGCATCTTTGTAGAGGGTATCCCCAAATAGATGGAGGTGTTTTTTCTTTTGTTTTGTTTTCTAATTGTCACTGGGGGAACTGACTGACATTTAGAGACCAAAGGCTGCTAAACAAAGTGCAATTTACAGGGCAGCTTTACATACTACTTATCCCCCACAAAACGTCATCCTATACTTGCTCCATCAGGAAATAAACCAGATTCACCCCTCTCTTCCTATGGATGCAAGATAGCAAATTCTTCCTAATAATTTTCTCCATGTTGTACACAACACTGGTTCAGGTACATCCAGCTGCTACTTTAACCCTGTGTCTCCTCTAGTTCTCCAAGTAATTATTGTGCTGCCTGAGATTAGGGCATAGGCTTCCTTTCCGAATTCTCTCTGGGATAATAAAAATAATTTAAGTGGTATATGGAAAAGAAAAGCCGCCCACTACCTGAATGTTCTGTATCTAGCAATAATGCTATGGATTTATGCTGCATTTCAGGAACTCAACTGAAAAATTATTGTTAAAAGGCATTTTTCTTGATAAATGAACAAATATTGAAAACAATATAATACATAGCTCTACTTTTTAAGAATCACAATTAGTTGCACTTAGATAAGGATAATCCTAAAGCTAAAAACCAATCAAAACTTTCTCAAGCCATATTAAACATGAAAAATGACTATGAAATCATTTCTTCAAAAAGATCTCTGAAAGTTTTTCTAAATTGTCGGAATTAAGCACGAACAAAGCATATCATACATCCAAATTTAAAAGTATGGAAAAAATAATTTCTCAGAGGTTACTATTTATAAATTCTTAAACACAATTCCAATGTCAGGGCCAGTGCTATTGAATGCAAACAGCAGTAATACTTAGGCCTTTAAATGTCTCCTATTTTCACGCAGAACTTAATTTTTTTTTTTTTCAGATTAACAGTCTTTAAGAGACTGACTACTTTTTTTTTTTTTTTTTAAGAAAGTAATGTTTTCAAAAGCCAGAATACACATTTGGGGGGATGGGCAGCACAGGGGTTTGAACTCAAGACCACACGCTTGCTAGGCAGGTGCTCTACCAGTTGAGCCATGCCTCCAGTCAACACAGGCTACTATTAATAAGGAGATGGGCCTAGACTATTTAGAAATATGACTCTGGTTTTAAAATTCACCCATCATTCCAGTAATCTGCAGACAATCCACCAAAAGAGGTGGGGCCAAAGGCAAAGTTACTTCTTTTACTAATGGTCTACCCTGAGCTGTCTAAAACTATTCAGAGAAGCCAACATTTAAAAAACACAAATATGTGAACAAGGAAACTAAATAGTGCCTTGTATCAAGGAGTTCAGAAAATTGTTCCTTTAATTCCTTCTCTCCACTAAATTCACAAATTAAACAGTGTCTTTCACTCTGATTCTTGAGGAGAAAATCCCCAATTTCTCTCTTAAGACTACTTGGCTTGACCCTGGATTAAAATTTAAGCCTTGCAACAGAGGCCTTGACTAAATTTTTTGAAAAAGCATAATCACTTTAAGTGACTACATCTTAGTAGTAGTAGTGATAATCATACAGCCTGGATTAACTCTCCTAATTGCCTTATTTGCATTATCTTATTTATTCTTCCTATCGGTCTTGATATGGCATTACTAACTCCATCTTACAGTTGAGAAAACTTAACTTGAGGGCATTAAAGAAAATTAAAGAACTTATTCAGGAATATTCAGTTAATAAGGAGAAGTTGAGCCTAGATATAACTGATGCCAAAGTCCAAATGCTTACATTTTACAATACTGTATCTTGAAGTAAAAAGTACGCCTGAGTTTTATTTCTTTATCAGATCTAAAGAAAAGGCATATATCTCATATAGCCATCCATTAGTTCCCCTGCAAAGGACTTGTAACATCTCAGACTTTGGTGGCCTATGTATCCTCTAAATTAGAAAGACAATGTTTTAAGAAGTAGACCCTGTATTAAATCAATAAACCTCACATTATTAATGTATGATAAATCAAAAATAATTTTAAATCACTCTAGACAATGAAAGTCTTCAATTAAGCAATGTCCAATCAGTCAGTAATAAAAATTCTAAATATGGTCCCATGGATAAATACTGATAATATTTCTCTCATTTTCCCCAACAGTACTCTGTGGTTATACAGTAATAGTAAAAACAGCTACTACTTATTGACTGCTTCACTTTGTGCCAGATGCTTCACACATATTATCACTAATATAGAAGGTGGTAGCCCTATTTTACATATGAGGAAACTAAGGTTCAGAAAAAGACCTGGCAAATACAGCTGAAAACACAGCAGAGCTGCTAAATATGAACCCAGATCTGTCAAACTCTTAAACTAGGCTCTTCCTACTGCACCAGGAAGAAATGTTTTGCAACACTCCAAAAGGAGTTTAGGGGAGGGGAGAGAAGGTTTAAATATTGATTCTCCCACAGAGTCATCTCCAACAGATTCTTTCTAAATAACACAGTATTGGTGTGTATATTTTTGAAATTTTAATTCCTACAAAAACTAGGCTAAAACATTAAAATTAAACAAGGTATCTATTTTCTATGTATCATAAGAATAAAGAGTTTTATACAGTAAACAAATGTACATTATTGTTAATCGATTTGTTATAAGGTCTAAATTAGTAATTGAGATTAATAGTAGTTTTAGAAGTTACTAATGTTGTTTTATACACATCACTAAACATCAAGTAACATCAGAGTATTAACAGGAAAACCCTTAGAATGTTGCCTGCTCCATTCAGTTAAACTTAATACAAAGAGCCACAAAATCTGTGATCGCTTAAATACATCTACATTTTTCAAGGGTTGTCTAAATTCAAAGTAATTTTCTGGGGGAAGAAAAAAAATGCAGTATTTTAAAACTGTGCTATAAACAGAAGCAAAAAAGCTTGATAATAACAAAATATAGTGAAAATAATCATATCAGGCATTTGATGATCATACTGGGGTTTGAACTCAGGGCCTCCAGGGCCTCCCTTGAGTCATGCCCCCAGGCCCTGAGCATGGCAGCATTCTAAGAGTCAGCAGCTACTAAAGCCCCATCTATTAGTTAGGGGTGATGATAGAGAAGGGGCAAGAGTACAGTACCTGATGATGGGCTGGTCGAGGCCCCGCTGCAAACTGAGAAAGGGAGGGAAAACAAACACAAAAGGAAAGGCACAAAGAGTCAGAAACACCACAACAAAAAACAAAATGTCACACAATATGCCAAAAAAAAAAAAAAACAGGAAAAAAAAGTCAAAGCTTTGCTGCAGGACAGTGACAGACAGGTACTAAAATTCAACAGGTTAACACCACTACCAAGATACTTTGTCATTTATCAGCTGAGAGAGAAACAGCTAAGCTGTTATGCACCAAGTGTGCTCTCTGAGAGAGGCTATTCCGAATAAACAAATAAAACTCTAAAATAAGGCAAAAGAAAGTTTGAAAGTAGTTATATTAAGACAAACATGAAAACTGAGTATGATAATATGTAACTGATACAGATAGAGGACATGAAAAATGCTTTAACATTATAAGAAATAGCCAGGAGATAATTATAATGTCTAGCAGGAAATAAAGACTGTAATAGGACTGTCTGCAAATTTTCTTCAGTTAAACAGGCTCTCTTACATTTGAATTTGAAACTTTAATACCTTCCTTTATTTCTCAGAATGAAAGTATAAATTTTATGAATATCCAGGCATATAAAAGCAAACAGCTAGTGAAGAAAATCAGTCTTTAGGACGATTCATCAAAATGGCGTTATTATAGGCTTGAGAAGAAAAACGTAAGAGGTCAAATTTCTCAGCTGTTACTCAGAGACAAGAGCAAAGCACTGTACCCCTTGTTTACCTAGTATGCACCGCCTGCTGTCTGATACTGAGAATAAAGCAAAGGAAACACAACTCCTCAGCAAAAGAGTACTTCAAAGTGGATGAAATATATTCCAATGCTTCTCACTTAGAATGAAGAAAAAAGTTCCTCATTTAAGAAATTTTTAAATACCAGACCTCCAAAGATCAAGTAATTCATCAGAACAAAACGTGGATTCTAATAGAGTTTAACTAAAAAGAACCAAGGAGAGTATCGGGGCACAAATAGCCATATACTTACTAGCTAACTAATATATAACTATTATGTTAACTTGAAAGCAGTTTGGAACGAAAACCATATATATCGGTATTAGGGATTTTATTTAATATTTAAGGAGCTAATTAAAATATATATCTTCAGCTATTTTTTTTTTGGGGGGGGGGAATGGTGGTATTATGGTTTGGACTCAGGGAGTTGCACCTGTCAGGCTCTTCCATTTGAGCCATGCCCCAGATCTATCTTCAGCTATTTTACTTCCTATGTAGAACATTCCTCTGTAAATCTTACGAATAGATGAGTCAGACTGAAGATTAAATAAGAAACAATTCTTTATGCTCAACATTTAAGTTACGGGCAACAGAAATTTGCAGATTTCAAAAAGTTTTCCAACAGCCATTACCTCGTGATAAATTTCCAACAAACTGCAGTGGAGCACATGGCCACAATGTAAAAAGACTCAGACATCTCTCTCAAGAACTCATTCACCTTATAAGCTAAAATGTCACTGACTGTTTAAGTAATGAAAAGTATCTAGAAGACCTGTATATATGCTTAGGGTGTGTTAAGTCAGCCATCATATTTGGCTAACCACTTTTAGTTTTTCAGAATGAAGATAAACAGCAGCTGCGGTTCTTGCAGAAAATTTTCTCTTCAAAGAAACTGAGGCCCTATATTTTCAGTTTTGCAATTATGAGAAGAAAACAGATCCTATCTTCCACGGACATCAAGTTGCAAGGTTAGGCAATATCACCCATGAGGATCATGGAAGTGAGATGTTTCTTCATGACACTCCTGGAGAAAATGGTTAAAGAATTAACCTGAGTACAGCAGTACCTGTCTTATCACTGTTCCACAGAAAGGTCCGTTTCCAAAGTTCTAATATCAAAGTTGAAACTTTATGTAATTGGAATGTTCCAGCCAAAAGAGAACTTTCTATGAACAAGAGAACTTATCTTATAAAATTACATAGATATGTTTAAAAAAAAAAAAAAAGGCGGGGCTGGGGGGGGTGGGCGACACACAACTTAAGTTAGTGGGAAAGTATCTTGGGGAAGTACCCTAGTCTATTTTGCACTAGTTACCATTGGCTATTGAGTTTGTAATTTTGAATGACATCGATCTTAATCCTGTTGGGGAGCTGTAAGCAACAGAACAAACTGTAGTCGCTGCTGGCTCATATTGAAAATGGAATTTTTTTTCCTTTTCTTCTTTTTCAAAGTGGTCTTTAAGATGGTGAGGATTATAGATATAAAGAAAGCAGCCTTATGTGAACTTGAATTCAATGTTATTGCTACCCACCCCTCACTTACTCACCCTTCTGTACACAGTTGGTAACTGAGCATGACCAACATAACACCGATGTAACTTTGGCACTTAGCACCACAAAATACAAAAATAACCAATGGTTATAGGTTAGTTCAAAAGCCAAACTGTCCCCCCTCTTCCAATAAAGCTTTCAATAGTCTCACTATTTTTAACAGACTATTTAAAAACAAAATGTCTAAAAGTGTTCCAGGACGAGAAAATGGAACAGATAGGTAACTTATTAGCATTTAAAAAAATATTTAACATGATTTTCCACATCATAAATTTAACTAAGACATTAAATATTACATCAAAATACAGGCACAAAGATATCCTGAAGGAGGGAGGGAGTCATTTGAAGCCACTTGGATTGCAAAGGCAGCTGTCCAGGGAAGAACAGAAAAGCCTAAACTGTGCAATTGCCAATGGCCTATTAATGCAGAAATAGAATGGAGTAAAGCTTTAGCTGCTCTACAAAGCCATGGGTGTGGGCCCTTCCTTAGTACACCTTACCTCTCCTCACATTTGGGACAGCTGTGGGATGGATGAGACTAGACTGTGGGATGTAAACAGAAAATGCAATCCTGCCAAGTTTCATATCCCAATTTTACCCACCCAGCACCAACACAAATAAAATAAAGAATAGTAAACCCAAAACAATACGCAAGAGTAGTCTGGGGTCTGCTAGTCTTGCACTTGTTTTGGGGTCTGTAATGGAATGCTTTATGTGTGGTTTTAGTAATGGGGGTGGTAATGGTCACTAGCAGAGCAGATGGCAAAAATTGTATAAAGGATAGTATCTAGAGTTTATGACCACAGGAAAAAAATGGCTGACAACTACAGACAATTCCCCCTTGATATTCAATCATAAAATGGAAAGGAGGGAAAAGAAGCCTTGCATTATTTTTAAGTTCAAATTTATCTGGAAGGGATATCCCACTTTATGTTTAAAATAAAGAAAAAAATCTACACACCAATTATTCCTGTCTAATTCCCAATAGAGAAGACCCATCCAATTTTTTATTCTTTCCCCCACTGTACTGGACAGAAACTGCCATGCTAGGTTAGACTTTCAGAGAAGAAGCAATCAATGCATTTCTGTTCATCAGCCAGTAAGTGGATGTGGTCAAAAATAATAAGTGCCAGAGGCACTACTGCCTGCAAGAAGTACAGTTTGTTATATTGCTTACAATGCAGTATTTTATCCAGCCTCTTCCAGCCAAGGACCTGTAAACAGGAGTCTGTTCCAAAACCTTCCTCCTCTTCCAGTTGTCTGTGCAATGTATTGGCACTGTTCTGCTGGGCTGTCAAAAAAACTGGTTTAGAGATGCAGCTCTTCAGTCAGGTTTTGCGCCAGTTCTAACGATGTAAATTTAATTCTTCCCCAATAATTAGAAAGGGGCAAGGGATAAGAGGGCTTTAGAATTCTTTGCAATAAGAGCTTACCATAATGTTCCACACTTAATGATTAGAATCAGGGCCTATCTAAATTAACTGGGTAAGATTTCAGGCCCACTCCAAGTGGTCAAGTGTCCACATACCAAAACCACTCTCAGAAAAAAACTTGCATCCAGACATTTTGTTGAACATTTCAGCATAAAAAGAGACAAGCAAATGGGCAACTAGGAATAAAACCCCATGTCTTTAGAATGGTTCCTCCACCCACTGGGGAGAACAAGGATCTGAAAACAGGTATTAGAAAAGAGGGTAACAAGGAAAAGGAAGATGATAAGAAAGGTATTACATATAGGTACAATCTAGGCTCTCCCAGTTCTTTGAGTAAATCTTTGGTACATTTCAACACTTCAAAATTCATGCATAAAACCAAATGAACAATAGCTAATGCAGTGAAGAAGTCCTATACTCTAGGCAAAAAAAAATAAAAATAAAAATAAAACAAACAGGGTTAGGGAACAAAAATAAGATCCCTGTATTCAGAGCTGAAGTACAAATAGGCATGTGAGATACAATGAGAGATGATACAGAAGCACCTCCTAGCAAAAGCTAGTCATGCAGGGCAGTAACGGTAGGTCTAAGGGAAGGACAGCTGAAGCCATTGTGCACACTCTTGTGAAACAGAAGGATGACCTTGAGTAAATTCTCAGTATTTACTGCAGTACTTGTTGCAATCCACATGAAGGATGAACAAAGAGGATGACAGCATTTAAACTGTATGACAATTTATTACCTGAAGAAATTAATATAGCCTTGGTATATGCCATGCATATAATTACACTGTCAAATGGTTACAACTTATCTAGTGATACTGATTCACAAGTATTCCTTTCCAAACCACTGGAATTTGAAGTCCTCATTAGCAAAACTCAACTTGCTTTTAAAAATCCCTTGTACTTTACACTTCTGGATTTTTAACAGTATTACTAACACAATAAGAGGAGAAATAAGTAAACGTAAATACAACTGACTTAATAAAAAAATCTAAGTTCTGAAAATGCAATGCTAACTTGTAATAACAATAACAATAATAATAATGTCATCTTTGAAGCAAAATTCTTAAGTGTAATAAAAATATCTGCCAAAGAACTTAAGTTACTACATACAAAACTGAGGTGGAGAATATTATTTAGAACAAGCTTCTGCTTACTTACCGGAGAACGGGTCTGAGGTTGTGAATTCATTGTCTGAGGGGCTTGAGGGTATACCAATGGGGTTGGACCTGCATTCTGTCCAGAGGGATATGGGGTCTGTCAAAGAACAGCAAGAACAATATCTATTTTTAAAGAATATGGCATGGCAACACAAATTTAAGATATGGGGTTTTTTTTAAAGTTCACAGAAGTGATTATTGATAGTTTATAGTTTTACTTTTTAACTTTATCGCAATATCCAGCAACAAACATAGGCTAGTATAGCATTTTTTAGAAACTACTGTAATCCTCTTGATGAAGAAACATCAGCAACCCAAACTCTAGGCACAATTATTTAAAACTGTAAGTGCAGGGAGCTATTAATTCACTGTCTACCTAGGCAGCTACGTAGACATGATCAGAAATGAGGAAATGCCCCCAATCACAGACTTCATTCCCTTATTTATGAAGCCAGAATCATAAAAGTCCACAGGGCCCAACACCCTGGACCTATATCCTTCTTATCAGGGGCACTTTCCATTATCAAGGCTGCACATGCATCTTGAGGTGCGTAATGACCACATGACCTTCTACTAGCAGGCTAGAGCAGCAAGGGCAAAGAGGATCAAATGTAGTGCACCTGCCTTCACTTTCTCAAAGACGAAGGCATATGACTTCCCACATGGGAGCAGCCACCAAATCATTTCAGGGGGACCACAGAAGAGGGTCCAAATTTCACACCACCTAGTAACCCCTGCCCACGATTGGATAAATTAAAACCTCAAGCCCCCACAATGTTGTGGCAATTGATCCTGGTATAAACTGTCTGCCTCACATCTTGAGATATACTTTTGCTTTGCAAATAAACCATTCCTTGCTACTTTCTACATTTTGTGGTTTTTCTGTTGCCCCTGGAACAATATTTTAATCTTAAATGATGCACCCAAAAAACTAAGAAACAGCTCATGCACCAGGAACATATCAATTTGTGAAATGGTCATCTCAAGTCACAAACAAAATCAAACATAATTGTGAGGACTAATTACTGTTTGTTGAAGTGTGCTATAAGCAAAGTACCTATAAACAAAGGCAGCGCTTGAGAAAGACATCTCATAGCCACAAGTAGCAGCTTGCACAGTTAGTTCTAGTAATGCTGTTCTCTTGCCAAGGTTTACACCTTAATACTTTCACATGATTCCAGAAAAATCAACAGTCAGTAAGAGCCAAGATTAAATGATAATATAATACATAGGCTAACTTACCATTAGGTTTTCTGAAAATAAAAACAAAGTATTCATTTTGAATCCATGTTAAAAGCTAGTAGCTTTTGGTGCCTGTTGACCATTTAATGAAAGTTCAGATGGGATCACCAATTTTTAAGAACATGTTTTTGAAAAGATTCATCACAACATTCAAATAATGAAAACAAAAAACAGTTTCCTATTATTCACAGAGGCTTTTTACAATCTTTCAACATGGTAATCTATTACATAGCCATTTCTACATCTCTTAAGAAGGATCAACATCGAGTGATTTCTTTTATTACTCTAATTCTATTAAATCTGGCAATAAAGTGATTAACATAGCAGTTAGTATTTCATGTTTATTACTATAAACAAGAACAGCTCATTAAACAAAGGATACAACCTTGTGTACAGTAAACTCACAAAGTACGTGGATGGCTTAAAAGTAGTCTTCAATTAGGAAAGTGTTTGAGCTCAATAATCTCAATCACTCAATTTCAAAGTTGCATTTCAACTCCTAATTCTTCAACTGCATCAATCTATTACTTAAACCAAAGCAATACTGTTGCTATTAGTAACAGGATTTTCTCCTTGCATGAGTTTTTATCAGATTGAATTCTGATATAATTGAACCAAACATAAATCAAAATTGTTCAGCTTCTTTCTCACCAAAGGCTATTTCCAGTATTAGCACACTCAAACACTGAAAGGCTTGTCTATTTTAAAAAGTTGTATATTAGGGCTGGCAGAGTGGCTCAAGTGGTAGAGCCCAGTACCAGCAGGGCACGGGTGGCTCACACCTATAATCCTAGCTACTCAGGAGACAGAGATCAGGAGGATCTCAGTTCAAAGCCAGCCCAGGCAAATAGTTCGGGAAGACCCTATCTCGAAAATACCAGGGCTGGCGGAACGGCTCAAGTGTGAAGGCCCTGAGTTAAACCCCCAATATCGCCAAAAAACCCTCAAAACCCCAGTACCACCAAAAAAGTTATATGTGAATTTTTAAAATTAATTATTTCTGGATTTAGATTAAATATATATATATAAATATTTAATATTCATATATAAATTTATAAATATTTAATATATATTTACATACATATATTTCTTCAAACTCTATTACAGCATTTGAATATATTTTTCAAGTATAACACCAACTTTAATATTCATTAAATAAAACCATCAAATGTTCAGAAAGTCATTTCTTAGTGATGATTTTTGTGGGGGGGGTGAAGGGGCGGGGTTAAGCTGGGGACTGAATCCAGGTAAGCTCTCTACCACTTGAGCATACTTTAAGTCTTTGAGACAAGTTCTCACTAACTTTGCTGGGCTAGCCTGGTGATAATTATGCCTCTGGCTCCTGAGTTGCTGGGATAACAGGTGTGCTTATCGAGCGATATTTTCTTTGATCTTATCATGTATGTACACTTTCTTCTCAACATCCAATTGGTATTTATTTGTTTGTTATATTTTGGGTTTTTTTGAGACAGGGTCTGGTTGGTTATATAGCCAAAGCTGGACTCAAACTTATAATCCTCCTGCCTCTGCCTCCCAAGTGCTGGGATTAGAGGAATAACACCCCATCTGGTAAAAATTTAATTTGCATTAAAATATTTCCTTAGAAGTACGCATGCATACATTTATATTTATTGTAGATATAAATATATATGCATATATAAGTAGGTATGTCAATTCATATTAAGAATGAACAAATGTTGACACTTAAATCTGGACAGTGAAACAAAGGCAAGAGCAACACACTGAACATGTTGCCATTCACAGTGCTTCTGGACACTCTGAGCCTCTTGAATGCTTTTCCTAAGCTCCATACTATCAATGCAAATAGAGCTCTGTGTAATGATTATAAATGAACTCTATGTACACTGTCTATAGCAACTGAATACTTTTTTGTTTTTGCAGTTTGAGGGTTGAACTCAGGACCTACACTTTGAGCCACTCCACCAGACCTTTTTGTGTTAGGTATTTTCAAGATAGGATCTTGTAAACTATTTGCCCATACTGACTTTGAACGATGTGCAATCCTCCTCCCCTCTGCCTCCTATAGCTAGGATTACAGGCGTGAGCCACCAACATCCAGCACTACTGAATATTTGAAAGTGGCTAATGCAACTGACAAAATGAATTTACACTTTTACTGAAACCAATTTTTGTTGGTGTGGTGATTGGGATCAAACTCAGGGCCTTACTCATGCTAGGTAAGCACTCTACCTTTGAGCTATATCCCAAATTTCCTTCTTCATTGAAATTTATTCAATTAAGTTTTTTTGTGTATGGCAGGAAACAGTAACATTTACAATCTTAACTATTTTAGTGTATGGTTCTGTACTGTTAACTATATGCAGTATGCAACAGATCATCCAGAATTTTCTCATCTTGTAAAAGTAAAACTCTCTGATTGTATTTACTAACCACTGACTCAATTTAAGTTTTATTTATATAAACTTTAATTACTTAGAATTTAAATTTAGTCCCATATAGCCAGTGGCTACCATACTGTATAGCATAGGTATAGAAAGCTCTTAATTGCAAAACTTTATTCTTCTAATGTCATTACACCACTACAAAGAGAACTATCATTGAACCTGCTATATAGTCTTAAGCATGTGACTTGTCTTCCTCAACAAATGAAGACTGAAGCTTTAAGCCACGTATTCTCAAAGTGTGGATCACTGAGCCCTGGCTTCTAAGTGACTCTAGTATAAGGTCGGAGAGGTAGAATACTTTTTAATATTAAAATGTAATTTGCATATGTTGACATTTGCACAAATGACAGGAATGCAAGGGAGGTAAAACTACAAGTACCTTAATAAACATCAAGGCAACAATAGTCACTGTATTCTTCACCTCCACACCTTCACTATGCAGTCACATATTAAAGCGACAAAGAAAAGCAAAAAAAGGCAGTATTTAACAATGTCACTTAATAGTAAAAGTTTCTGGGTTTTATCTTTGGTTCTTCTTAAATACAATTTTAAATAGAATACACAGAGATCCCTAATGGCAATATCTTTGTATAACTATAGTACAGTATCACAGCAAAAAATAAAGTAAAATAAAGATAAAACATTTCTACAACCCACTGACTTTAATTTTTCCAGTTACAAATGTACATATATTTGTATTTAGTTCTATGCAATTTTATAACATTATATAGACGCACATAACCACCAGTCAAAATACAAGGAAGTTCCTTCAAAGAATTCCATAATACCCTGCCCTATAACAATCACAAGCACCTCCTTCTTCCCTCACTCCTTTCTCCTACTCCCATGCTGGAACTCCAGGCAAATATGTTCTCCACCTCTAAAATTTGATCCTGACACCATCCTATAGAAAGAGGAAAAAGGAGAAAGCCAGACAGCATAGTCCTTCTCTTTTTCTGGTTCCTGTCCACTATGAGGTAAAGAGTCTCCATCTCATGCTCCCCCCACCATGATGTTTTGTTTCACCGCAGACCCAGAATCAACACAGCCACGGACTATGGGCTAAAACCTCTGAAACTATGAGTCAAAACAAAATAATAATTCCTTTCCTTTTTCTGGGGGGAGGGGTGGGTAACTGGGGCTTGAACTCAAAGCCTACAACTTGAGCCACTCCACCAATCCTTTTCTGTGATGGGTTTTTTCGAGATAGGGTCTCATTAACTATTTGCCTAAGGTGGCTATGCAAACCTTGATCATTCTGATCTCTGCCTCCTGAGAAGCTAGGATTACAGGTGTGAGGCACTGATACCCAGAATAATTCCCTTCTTAAATTGTTTTTGTGAGGTATTTTGTCACAATGACAAAAACTAATATAGTATGTGAACAAATAAGAAGATATGAAAGAATTGTGCTGTATACTGAGGTACCAAGAACAAGCATTCATACTAATTTCTGAGTTAATAGCTAAATTAGCTTCTTTCTCATGCAGCAATATTTTACTTGAAATAATGGCTAACTAAGACACTTTGTAAACTTGGGTATGTGGTAGATATATGCTTAGAAATGAACAAATAGCATCTCACCTCAAAGAAAACTGAAAGCAGTTACTAGTGATAAAATTCAGCCTTTAACGTGAAATGAAGACTTTTGGAAATATGTGCCTGCCACCATAAGTGTTGAATCACTCCAATATGTAAAGACTTTTAAAATGAGAATGTGATTATTTTTATACTGTATAATTAAAAATTATTCGTAAGGAAAAAATGCCTAATTCAGTCATTTTCCAAATGACCAATGGACAGAGTTCTAGTTTTGCAAAATGAAAAGAGTCAGAGAGACAGAAGGTGGTGATGGCTGCACAATAATGCAAATGTATTTCGTATCATTCAACAATACTCTAACAAATGGTTAAGGGGTTCAGGGTGTAGCTCAGTGGAAGAGTGTGTGTTTGCCATGTGTAAGGGCCAGGGTTTAATCCACAACACAAAAAGAATAAAAGGGGAGGAAAAAAAGGTTAAGATGGTAAATTTTATGTCGTACAATGTTTTCTTTTTTTAATTTTTTTGGGGGGGCAGGTGTACTGGTGTTTGAACTCAGGGCCTTGAACTCCCTAGACAGGTGGTCTACTACTTGAGACATGACCCCAGCCCTTATTATATATGTTTTGTAATAAAAACAAAATTTTAAGTATGTAATACAACCACATTATTCTATCAAAAAGTTTACTATCAAGTAAGTCTGTATCTGCAGCATCTATTCAATGTCACTAATTATAGCATTAATACTTACTTTGTAAACATACACTTACACATACTCACTTGGATTATGGCATTATATGCCACATGAAACTCATAGATGACAGATGGCTAAATAAAACCACCCAATAAAGATTTTATAATTAACACTTCACAGTCTGCACATAAAATAATTTTTATGTATTTCAGTGAAGGGGAAAAAAAACCCCTCAAATTCTGACCTTTTATTTCTAGGAGGGAAAGTAAAAAAGAAACCACACAGAATACATGTTTTCCCATTTCAGAAGGCAAGAAGTGTTATTTATTTTATTTAGGTTTTGGTACTGGGGTTTAAACTCAGGGCTTTGTGTCTGGATTGGCACATTATCACTAGAAGAATGCTTCCAGCAAGAAATGTTTTAAAAACCAAAATGTATGTACTCAGACATCATTAAAAAAAAAAAAACACAAGTGATTAAAAGAAGTGAGGAACTAATTCTCCCATCACAGAGAAAAACAGTTTTGCATGTCTTCATAAGAGTGTTCAGTTAAGATATCTGTTACTACAACTTCCAACCTCACAGGAGCTAAGGAATTACTTCCTCTTTCTCCAAATCTGAGTTTATCTCTTGTGAGACAGCTGAATCCACATGAAGACATTTTCTTAGCTGATCTTTGGAACAGGCACAAGCACTATGATAAGCCTTAGATTTTAGGTCCAGTCCGAAAGGACAATTTGCTATTTAATTATTAGGAAAGAAGCAGGTATAAAACCACACCTAACCTGGACAATTGTTGGAATTCCTTTCATATGGTAGCCAAATCAGATCCCATTTACATGAAATGAATCAGAAGATATGCAAATTAAAATTCCATTCTAAATTAACACAATATTCCTAATGACTGCGTTAAATTAAGAAATAACAATTAAACATTCTAAGTATAATATGAAAAAACAAATGCTCTCAAATTTGATTAACAATTTTCTAAAACAGAAAACAATACCGTACAAGTTTAATGCACAAGTTTTTAATCTACTATAAAATTATATTCCCTACTTTATAAACACATACACACACACAGCATCAAGAACTGTAACAAACATAATTCAATAAACTATTAGACTGATCCAATATTCCCACTTATTTAAGCACTGCACTGCTTTAAACAGAATACAGGCATTTATGTCTTCTTTATGAATCCAGTTATCCCTTCACTTTCAAAGTAATCTGAGACTCATGTTTACATGGTGCATATGCTGAACTGCAATGAGCAAGAACACTCAAATGTCAAAAAGAGTAAGTCATGATGACTCATTGCTTCCCAGGCAAATGAGTGGAATGTGATTATTTTGAATGTTCAAGATCCTAAGGGCTCTCTTCTCTAAGGACAAGCATATAAATAGGTATACAGCATCATAAGAAGTCATAGCTAAAAGACTCAATTACAATACATGGTGGCACCAACATTCACTACTAGAGAAGTAAATCAAAACACAGTAAAAATAGTCCTACCATGATATAACATTAACATAAAATCCAACAAATATGTAACACTGATATTTCTTTTTCTTTTTCTTTTTTTTTTTTTTTTTTTTTTTTTGACAGCACTGAGGCTTGAAACTCAGGGACTCAAGCTTGCAAGGCAGGCACTCTTACAACCTGAGTCTCTCTGCCAGTACCATACTTCCAGTATTAAAAAGTACTTACTATTTTTGGATAACAATAAGGCTATTTTCACACTTTGTACTTAAACACAAAAGCTTTAAGCTTTACACTAAAAGTAATAAAACAGTACTGGATGACTAAGTCAAAGTAGTATTTAAGAGAAAGTACTCAATAATAGGTATCCATTTTGATTTCCCTATCTTCTGATACTAAGTGTAGAGTGAAAACAAAACAAAAGGAAAACCCCACAAGTTATATTTAGATCATCAAGGGGTTGGTTTAATAAGCATTACGCCTGCTGTGTAAAGTGACTCCCAGAGAACTTACTTTGCAGTGGATAAACAGACATCATGCACACGTAATCACGAGACAGATTTCTGAAAACAGCTGACTCACCGACCCATAGCCCTTCACTTCCTGCTTCCAGTAACTCAGTGGAAATATATGCCTGTCCACAACACTTGGTTGCTTCTCCCATTCCCACCAGTAAGTTCCCGTCGCCTAAAAACTTGTCCTTAATTAACACCAACCAGTTAAGGATAAAGCTCAATTTAAGCATCACATGGTTCTACTCCCACCTTGTCCAATACAAAACAAAAATAAAGGCAAACAAAAACAAGAGGCTAAGTAGGCTGGTAAATTTCAACTCAATTGTGCCCTCTCCACTTCAAGGGTAACAGTCTCTCCAGTCAACCTAGAGGTGAATGTACTTTACTAAATAAGTATTTTACCATGTGCCAAGTTAAGAAAGAACTTTACCATGAAGGTATCTTAAAAGATGTTGAACAGAGCAGCAATATCAACAGATGTATTTAATAAGAGCCTGATCTACATCAATAAATCTGGACAAAAGAGGGAGATTTAGGGGATAATTCATACACTGAAACAACAGAACTTTCTCTGAAAATAGCTAAGGGGTAGAGAGCTGATGATACACAGAGTGGATGATTGGGTGGCTAACTATTTCTGACACAGCCCCAAATCACTGGATCCCAGAACCCATTCCCAATATAACCTCAGATGCCATATTTTTCAGCCAAAGATACCAAGTTTGTTTTCTCTTTAGGTCTTTTCAATAATAGAGAATTATTTGAAAAACTGTATTATTCAGACAGGCAGAAGAAAGTGAGTCCGTCCCGTCCGTTCCCCCGCAATGGGGAATGGTACTATGGTTTGAATTCAGGGCCTCACACCTGTTAGGCAACTTCTCTACCACTTGTGCAACACCCTCAATTCTTTCTGTTTTTTTTTTTTAATAGGATCTCATGTTTTTGCCTGGGCCAGCCTGGACCACCATCATCCTATTTATGCCCCTCATGTAGCTAAAATGACAGGCGTGTGCCACCATGCCCAGCTTATTTGTTGAAGTGGAGTCTCACTAACCTTTTCCACGGGGTGGTTGGAACAGTAATCTTCATCATTTCCACCTTCCAAGCACCTGGTATTATAGGAGTACCCCCACCACACTCAAACAGAAAATGAATCTTTAAAGTAGAAAGATGGAAAATTTCAAAGAATAGGACATAAACTCCCTGAGAGTCTGTTTCTGGCAAGTGGATACCTACATAAATCACACAAAACCTCTATAAACTATATCATATTTTAAATGAGAAAACAAGTGGAAAAGGCAGGCATCCTTGTCTGTACCTGATCTTGAAATAAAAGGTTTCAATTTTTCACAACTTAGTATGGTATTCACTGGGAATTTTTCAGATATGGCTTTTATTGTTTAAGGTAACTTACTGACTTTTTTCATGAAACAATGTGAGATTTTGTAAAATGTCTTTTCTGTATTCAATGAGATGATCAGTATTTTTCCATTCATCTTGTTAATGTGATGCAAATCAAAACTGCACTCAGATTCCATCTCACCAGCTATCATCAAGAAAACAAAAGACAACAAATGCTGGTAAGGATGGAAGGAGAAAAAGGAACCCAAAACATTGTTAGTGGGAATGTAAATTAATCTAGACACTATGGAAAACAGTATGGAGGTACCTGAAAAATAAAAACAAAACTACCATATGTAGTTTTGGTATATGGTATATACCATTCCTGAGTATATACACACAAAGAAATGTAAGTTAAAGCAGTAGAGCATCTTCCTAGCAAGCATGAGGCCCTGAGTTCAAATCCCAGTACCTCCAAAAACAAGAAATGTAAGTTAGCATAAAATAGAGATATTGTTTATTGCAGTATTCACAACAACAACATTATACAGTCAGTCTAGGTAGCCATAAATGTGATATATCACATTCAAAATGTATATATCACATTTCAGTGAAATAAGCCAGACTCAGAAAGACAAATATCACGTTTTTTCTCATATGCGGATTCTGATTAAAAAACAAACATGAAAACAGAAGGTGGACTATTTGGGCTCTTTCCTCTGAAATGGATCAGGGGAAGGAGGGAAAGGAGAACAAGAGACAATAATGGGAAGGAGTGAATGTGATCAAAGTATGTTATATTGTGCACGAAAATGTCGCAGTGAAACCCGTTATTTTATACCATCTGATGTAAACTAATAAAAATGATTTTGAAGTACAGCAACAGCATAGACACAGAAAATCTTCATCTTTCTCTCTAGATAAATTCTCGTTTCTCTTATTACTCTTATTGCTATTATTATTATTGGTGGTACTGGGGTTTGAACTTAGGACTTACACCTTGAGCTACTCCACCAGTCCTTTTTAGTGATGAGTTTTTTGAGATAGGGTCTCATGAACTATTTGCCCATGATCCTCCTGATCTCTGCTTCCTGAGTAGCTAGGATTACAGGTGTGAGCCACCAGCACACAGCTCTCATTTCTCTTATTATTAAGCTCTGGCAGAACTACTCATTCCTGATAAGGCTCCTGTAATAATTTCAAAACGTACATTATAAATTAAAGCCCATCTACTCCTAAGCATGGCTCTCACAGATAACTGGGATAAATCTAAGTTAGGCCTGTGCTAAAATAAAGTACAATTAATCTATTCACATAACCTCCTCTTTCCACCCCTAACCCATTCAAATCTTAAAGCACAAACTTACTTGATTTATTAGTTAGAAAAAATGTTTCAGTTGTTAAAAATATTTAATGATACTGATTCACAATAAGACAGAACAAAAAGGAAAGGTAAGTCATGATTTGGGGGTATAGTTTTCATACTTTTTTATCTTGAATTCTGTTTTTCAAAGTTACTAATGAAAAGCAACACAATGCATCAGCTGTCACCTCTAACATCTTTTGCCCAGATTCTATAGTCGTAACGAATAAAGGGTAAGAAGAGAAGTGAAAATATGGTAAAGAACAACAAGCAAAGAACCATAATATACCTCAAAAAGCAAAAGCCTATATACGTTAGCCAAGAAACTATTTTAGCACCTTGATTTTTTCCAAATCTACAGTAAAACAAGGACTTGGGCTGGTAGAATGGCTCAAGAGGTAGCATGCCTGCCTAGCAAGCTTGAGGTCAAACCCTGATCCCACCAAAGAAGTGAAGAACAAATATGCACAGTGGCTAGAAATTTTCCTGTTCATGTGTTCTAATGTTTTCTTGACAGCACTGTTAAATGCTTTTTGGAAAGGTTCACAGATTAGCCTCACTGCTGTAACTTTCAGAGTAGTTTTCCTGGGATTTCTAAATTACTCTATATATATCAACTTTGCCTGAGTATGAGTTTTGTGATTTTTTTTAAACATTACCAAAGAAATAAATCATACATAATAAATACAGTAAGAGTCAACTAACAAAAGCTTTTTAAAACATTATGTACTAATATTTAATAATAGTTATAACACCTTTAATAAGGTCTGATTTTCAGTAATGATGATTAAAGTATCATGAACTTTAAAGAGCTCAAAAAAAGCAATGAAAACATGATACTGAAATATAATCTTCCAGTAGATACTCATTTCCTAGAATTAACTTTAAAAAAAAAACTATAACAAAGGAAATGAAATGAACATTTACTGAGCATCCAGCATTTGTCAGGGTCTTTGCATCGGTTGTTTGATTCAGTCTTCACATCACTCTTAATGTAGATATTGTTACTTACATTTTATATGGCAAAACTTCCACTTGAAAGAAAGTTTAATTTACCCAATATCTTACAATAAGTAAGTAGCAGAATGGTGATTCACAACTGGGTCTCTTATTTTTTAAATGAAACTTCACGAGCCATGATATATCTCCTATCTCTTCCTATCTCGTTCTCTCCTCCCTCTACCCCCTCCCTCCCTCCACCATCTTCCCTCCCTCTCTCCCACTTATATATACGTACATACAATCTCTAGTTAGATTACCACAAAGAAAATTTTCCTGAGTCTTTGTCATAGTTCAATTGCAAAGTTGTACTTGAAGCAGGTACTTCTTCAAGAGGTTATTCATTATTGAAGGTACTCTTTTTTTAACACCAGGGATATTAGTACTAGAAAATTTAAAGGGCTGTATTATAAATGGCATCTACCATAAATACTGCTCTTCCTTAATTGTGGCCTTTGGAAATTTTTAAATAGATGTTTTAGACAATTCAACCATTTATTCAGTTCACAATATGTGTTTCATTCCACATTAAGGGTCTCCAATTAGTCCTACACTTTGTTACTTCAAAAACAAATTCAAGTACACTTTAAAAATCATTCATCACCATCTATTTCAAGTTTTATTTGCCATACCTCTCAATCAACCCAACTCTAAAAATATTTATTATAAACAATTCGAAAATGAGACAATTTTGAAAAGTAATTTCATACCATATTGTACAAACTGAAATACAGTAACTCAGTACAAAGAAAATATGAACCTTAATCATGCTCATTTGCATTTCTGTAAGTACCTTAACAAGTAAAATTGGTTAAGGAAATAAAAATTTCCTATACTTAATCACAACACAAAGGCTCTATATAAATGCTTACTTGCAGATTATATTCTGAGAATATTCAGACCAGAAAACGAGATCACCTACTCAGAAAAAAGTGACAAATTCCCTATTCAATACACTACTGACCTAGGCCCCGGCCATAGTAATCTAACAAAAGAATTTTTCTACCTTAGGAACACCTTAGTTATTTGATTCATAACAAGAGACTAGCTATAATGTAGATCAAAGAATTCCATATATTCCCTCAGAAAAATCTAAGGGCCTAATGCTAAACTGTTCAAAAATGTTAACATTACAAGTCAAAAAAAACTTCTTTGTTTACTCAAGTGAAACATGCACACTGCTAACAATCACAAAGTAGTAAGTTTGGAAAATTTCATTTAGAGCTAATTTTCATTAATCAAAGACTTAAGAGACTACTTTAGGTCAAGCATGACTAGACATACAGGGGAATTTGTTTTGCTGCTTTAAAAAGTTTGTAAACCTCTAACAGGGTGCCAGTAGCTCACATGGCTAATCCTAGCTACTTGAGAGGCTGAGAGAATGAGATCTGAAGGATCAAGGTTCAAGTCCAACCCAGGCAAATAATGTCACAGTACCCCCAATACAACAATAATAAATAAAAAAAATTTTAAGCACAAATAAAAAAACTTAAAACAAACAGCACAAGTAAAAACCTCTTAAGAAACTCAAAATAGGCTAACAAACTTTTCCTAATCCAATTACGGCAGTTTTTCCTCTCCTGATTAGACTTGGTTTAATAGTCCTTAGTTGTAGTTGTGTGGGGTTCAATGATACCCCATCTCCAAAAAAACCAGAGCAAAATGGACTGCAGGTGTGGTTCAAGTGGTAGAGCAACTGTTTTATGAAGCCCTGAGTTCAAACTCCATTCCCACAAAAAAAAAAAAAAAAACTTTACAATGTACATAAATAAATACCTCAATGACAGCCCTGAAGGGTCAATTACATAGCACCAGTCAGGACATAATTTGGTTTTTGATTTTATTGTGAATAATAAATCAGAATACAAAGTACATTATTTGCAAAAAGTTATGCCAGTTGCTTGTAGTTCCTAGATAGAAATGGCTTCTCAGTCACCAAAGCTTTTTTCTCCAAATTAAGAAATGAACTGATTATGTTTGCATGTGACCTAAAAATGGGAGCACAGGGCTGGGGGCATGGTTCAAGCGGCACAGGACCTGCCTAGCACGCACAAAGCCCTTGGTTCAATCAACAGCACCATAGACAGACAGATAGACACACAGACAGGTAGGTAGACAGATAGATAAAAATGGGAGAATATTTTGCTCCTTTCACTGTTAGGAAGCCTCTTCAGGCAGGGGTTATTAAGAGGCACTGTCATATCACTTTCTCAATCCTAGGTACATAAAAGAATAAAGTAAGCCAATGGTACATAGGCATCAGATAATTCTAGTATGGAAACAGGACAGAGAACCACCAATCTATCTCTTAATTTCTCATTTTTTGAGCAGTGACACTACAGAGCAGTGAAACACTGTGCCACATAAACCATGATTCCTATACTCTTTTCAGTTAGTTCAACATTTAAAACACTATGGTTTTTCCTGAACAAGGGATGGATTCATCTAATAGGATGACATTTATAATACACCTAGGTCTGATAGGCTACTTGTGGTCTCACAATAATAATTACACTACTCAAGGCTTAGCTTAATTGTATACAGCATGACAACTCAGTTTCGCCCTCTGATACAATGACCAGCTCCTCCAAGACTGTGAGCTAAAAACACCATATGCCAACAGAAAGATGCTGGTGGTTCACTGAATCCCGAGACAGTAAAGGCATTCGATAGCATCTGCACTGCTGGTTCCCTGCTTCCAACCTCAGAAACTGCTGTTCATCACACTGCCTGTACCCTGTTCTAATGAACTGCTTTTATATGTACTATTTCATTTATGGTTTCTTCTCATCCAAAAGCATCACAAGCCAGTGTTCTCATTCCACTAATCACACTAGACACAATCTTCTCAAAATCTTGAACCATTTCTTCCTCAACTGCTTCCTTTTCAGACTTAGATGTATTTATCTAACATGAACCTAAATTAAAATACAACGGTGGAAACAAAAAATACAACAGTGGATTATGAAAAAGCAAGGAAGAGAGTCAAGAGTTGAGAAACGAGGATCTGGACTTGGGCCCTTTACAAAGATACTATCTAAAAGACCTGAAGCAAATATGTCACCTTTCACATTCAACCTTCTTAATCTACAAAATGAGGATAATCATATTTGTCTCATGTGGTTACTATAATGAAAATAAAATATACTGAAGAAACTGAGAAATGCTATCAACACTCATAATTTACAATCTATTATCAAACTATTGTCCTTGCCAGGCTGCAGTGGCTCACACTTGTGGTACTACCTATTTGAGAGGCTGAGATAGGGAGGATCGCAGTTCAAGGCCAGCCTCAACACCCCATCACCAAAGTAACCTAAGCAAAATCAACTGGAGGTGTGGCACAAGTGGTAAAGGTCTGGCTTTTTAAGCATAAAATCCTGAATTCAAAGCCCAGTCCCACAAAAAAAGATACTATAATTAAATATAGTAATCTGATAATAAGTGTACACAATAAACATTGGTTCATACTCTTGTAATTCCAGCCTTGTGTGCTGTGAATCACAGCTTTTAATTAAAATTATTTCTAAATGTTTCCTGAGTCAGACTCCCACCACTGTCCCTAATATGTTGAAGACTTCTTATTTTTTTAACAGAGTTTGTCCTTCTGACACCTAAAGCATTAAAATTTCCTTTTAGAGTCAGTAATGACAAGATCTTCTAGTTGTGACTCCTGGAAGGATGGCCACTCTTCAAAAAATCTGGCCTTGGTGGTTCAAGCCTAGTACCACAAAAATCTTTATTACTTAAGACTTTTAGAGTAAGTCAAATTAAGCAGAAAATGCAGGTTTAGTGAAAGATGCCTGTGTGTTCATTCAGCTTTTTGATAGCCTTCACTTTTCTATAAGCTTTAGAAAGGTTTGTGATCCCTTGCTCTCTTACTTCAGTGTTTGTGTTCTTATGGTTTAAGCGTCTAGCTTGACTGATGCTAAAAAACAAGCATTCTCAAAACCAAAAAGGAAAACAGCCTTTATACATACTATCTTTGCCTACTGGCCAGTCTCCATGGCTTTTGCTGCTTTTCCCCCTTTTTAAATGTTGCCAAATGGTTATGTAAATAAGCCAGCTGGCTTCTGAGTTATCACCTGTATCCAACTTCCCTCACTACCTTGAAATACTCTATGAACCCTTAACATTCATCAGAGCTTTTCACTGAGTTCTTAGACATGGCAACTGGACTTTCAGTGATTTTTCTCACTCCAATGGAGTTACTATTGGCAGCAACTGCTCACATACTGATTTCTATCACCTGTCCTTTTGGTAATCCAAAACATTTTTCTCTAAACCTGCTACTTTTTTTTTAAAAGAAGAAAATCTTCATGTGTCTAAACTGCAAAAAGTTAAAAATTCAATAGTCTACATTGCATTCCATGCAAACACACACTGATTATCTCTGAACAACTGCATTCCCTTACCTAACTCCTGAAGAACAGAGTCAGAATTGAATGCTCAAAAAGCATACAAAACCTAGGAACTAAAGTAATATGGACATCATGGCATGCCAGGAATCAAATTAATGTGCTTCTGAGACTAAAAGAAAGCCAACATCAGGGAAAATAATAAAACAGACATTAAAAACGAAAGAATAAGCTGGAATTGTAGCCAGTGGGAATCAGAATTCTTTTGACCCCACAATTTGCAAATAGAAGAGAACTTCTATGATATAGGCACACAGGAGTTTCACATTGAGGCTGGACTTCTTTTCTAATATTGTGGGAAAAGATTTACACCTGTTTCCAAACTACTAAAACTAAAGGACAAAAATTATGTGTTCTTTCTTTTACTGAGTTGTTATTTACTGTAACATTTCAAATTCTTGGTGGGGGGTAGGGGGTGGTAGGAGGGATGGTAGTGGGGGGGGTGTCTATATCAAAGTTCTTACTTCAACTCTCAAGCACTGATCCTTTCTTCATCTACTTAGGGAAAAAATGCTGTGCCCTTCAGGATATACATCTATCATTTTAAAACAAAAAGGTCCTATCAAAATTCTAGTACTTTTTGCAGAAATAGAAAAACTTATCCAAAATTCATACAAAATCCTAAGGGATCCTGAATAGCCAAAAAACTTTTGTAAAAGGAGGGCAATGTTGGAAATCTACTATTTTAACTGTAAAATTTCTTAGTTATTTGTAAAACTTACCTGTTTTGGGGCTCTGTGCATACGGCTAGCTCAGTGGTAGAGCACTTGCCTAACATGCATGAGGCCCTGGCTTTGATCTCCAACACAGCATTTTTATTTGGGGAAGAAAAAAAAGAGCTGGACATGGCCCAGGTACTTGGGAGGATCACTGCTCAAGGCCAGCCCAGGAAAAATTTAGTGAGATCCCATCTCAACCAATCAGCTGAGAAAGGTGAAATCTGATTCTTATAAAATGCTTCAGTTTGATTCCTTTTTCTTTTTCCTTTTTTTGCAGTACTGGGGTATGAACTCAGGGCCTAGTGCTTGCTAGGCAGGTGCTCTACCATTTGAGCCACAACCCCAGACCTTTTTGATTTGGCTGTTTATCAGCCTGGGCTGCGAACCTTCTATTTATGCTTTCTGAGTAGCTGAGATGACAGACGCACTTTAAAATCCTTTAGCTTTCTAAAAGAATATTAGATTAACACTTAGATATTTTAAAATATGGGTTCTAAGCTTGTACATTTGTCAAATTGAATTTAAAACTTGGGGTTCAGTGTGTGTAGTCTGAGCAATAATTACACATAATTATTACTCTTTTAGCAACACTTAAAAACCAATCAGAAATTCTGGGAGAAAAAAAAGCACTGGGATTTTTCTTTGTTAATGAAAGCAAAAACTCAACCAGATGCTGACTGCTCATACCTATAATCCTAGCTACCCAGGAGGCTGAGATCAAGAGGATCTCCAGCCAAACCTGGCAAACAGGTCACAAGACCTCATCTCCAAAATAAACAGACCAAAATAGACTGGAGGTATGGCTCAAGAGGTAGAACATCTGCCTTGCAAGCACAAAATGCAAAGTTCAAACTCCAGTCCCACTAGACAGACAGAAAGATAGACAGATAATACACATAGATAGAAGCAAAAACTGACAAAAGAGCTCAAATTTTTTACTCAAAAGTTGCCATGTTGAAATAAATCTGAATGATAATAAATTCTTTACCATATCACAAATATAAATTATCTGGATATTTTACAGTTCATTAGAACTTACTTTTATATTAATGACATTTGCAAGTTACTTGTAAAGTGTTTAATTATATTTATGGAAAATTTTTCAAAAAATATACTTTTAAGCATGAACATGTATTATCAAAAACAACCAAACAGGTTTTGACACAGACATCAGTCAATAGTGTACATAGCCAAGCCCACACAAAATCCCTGTAAGTCATAAACGTGGTTTGCAAACAACAATCACCTCAAAAGCTACCTTAAGTGGTCTCAATATGTTTCAAGGTGGGTGGACAGGGAATATATAAGTTTTTCTGTTACTTTTTTTCAAGGACATTCAAAACTCACCTATTTCAACACTGAAATGTGATTTACATTTTTACCACTGTACGTATACTTGGGAAACATATTGCCCAGCCTGTTAAATATATCAAGAAAGTTAATTGGTAGTTGTTTAAACACATGATTTAGTTTACTTGCTAATATTCTGTGGTTTCCACATCCTTGTTGACATTATGTACGTATATATTACAAGAAATCTGTTCTATTAGATGACTTGACTAAATTTTTCCCTATAATTAAAAATGGACTGTTTTTTAAAAACCACATTTGCCTTTATGTTGAATTTTAAATATAATTACAATGCATAAGAAATGTTTTCTCATAAAATGTTACCTTTTCCTATCATTTTATATTTGCATGAAATCAGTTTGTGATTTTAAAATCAGAATTCAGTGAAATAAAGTTGTAATATACATGTATCTGAGAAATAGATTGGGGTTTTGGTGGTGTTTTCTTGGTTTATCTTAATTTTCTCAGGGCCTGGTGCCTGCTAGGCAGGTGCTCTACAATGCGAGCCATACCCCCAGTCCTGATGCTTAACTTATAAAAAATAAAACTTGTAAATAAGTTTTCCCATGAGTAAGCAACTCCAAAGCACAAAGAGCATAAGACATTACGCTGCATTTCAAACAGGTAAGTCATAACACAGTCTGTGCTGTCTGCAAGATTGCACTGTAAACCACATTCTTTACAACTTTTCCTACCTGGAATAGTCTGCATTTACCATGTGAATTTTGCCTTGAAAAGCAGCAAAACCATATATCTTTGCAAATCAAATTTCAAATTTATGAATATTAAGTATATAACAGCAGAATCAAATGTGTACATAAAATTATTTCTGCCAGTCTCGAACTGACTAATAACGGAAAAATCCAAGAAATTTGCAGCATTGATTTTAATGGGCTGATGCACATTTATAAACAGAAATGAACAATAAAGGTAAAAAAAAAAAGAAATGGGATTTAAAAAAAAAAAAACAAAACTTCCTCTACCGTATCCTGATTAGCAAGGTTGCTTGTCAGAAATATTAAACTCAAAAGCCTATCAAAACTTGCATGAAATAACAACATTATTAAATAAAGAAAATGCAGGTTACAATGGCTGAAATAATCTAAGAACAACTGCAAGGCAACACAGAAAATTTTTTCTTAGTAAAGGAAGACCCCTGAGATGAAAGTAAAGTATAGAACTTAGAAAAAGGGAAAATATGGTAGGGACATGAGTCACGTGAAACTCATGCTTTACTAATGATGAAAACTGTATGTTAAAATAAATAACAGGATCAATCAATATTTCTTAGTGAAGAAATCTTTTCCTTAGTATTTCTAGAGACAATAAAGAATATAATCAGTGGATCATATTGTAATACCTTCTTTACTCACTATAACATGACTTAAGCTGATCACCCAGAAAAACTAGAGGAAAAAAAGTGAACATTCCAGGGAGAAGAAAACCTATCACCCCACTTCTTTGGCATTATTCTGAGCTTGTCTTATCCCTGATAATTAGGAGCAAAACTCCTAAAGTTTAGAAGTCAAAAGATAAAAGAAAAGACATAGATGTTGACCTTGGTAACCAGTGCCACTTTGGTATTTGTTTTATAATTGCTAATTTTATGAAAATTAACTGAGCTAAAGAAAGAGAGGGGAATAAAGAAGAATGATGGAGGGGGGTGAGAAGTTATATATGATATTTGATACATTGTACGAACTTTTATAAAGGATACAATGTGGGGGAGGGGGGTGCATCACCATTCCTACAATAAATAGGACACTTTTAATTTTATTTTGCTTTAAATAATTAGAATAAAATGTTGATTTTTTTTTTTAAGGATACAGAGTGAAGTGGTGTAATGTTTGCCTAATGTCAAATCTAAAATAAAGAATCTTTAATTCCATACAATTGGTAATTTCTAAAATCCACGGAGATTTTAAAGGAAATTCAGATTATCAACTAAGACAAACTTCCCATTTAAAAAGAATAAAAGTGGGGACTGACAGGCACTTCTACAAGGCTGAAGTCTGAAAAGGCTGGAACTCTAAGTTAGTCTACTAACTCCTGGCAGAGTACACTTCACTCAGGTTTACGTTGAGATCTCCCCCAAGAAGATACTTTTAAATTCTGAATACTTGACCATTTCCAGAACAAGGGCATTTTGGATTTAGAGACTACTCAAGTTCTGCCACTTCAGAGGAATTAAAAAGAATCGACCACTAAAAAAGACTGTCTCACCACTTACATAGTTAGAAAATGTCATTTTCACTATTAACCTCTAAGAGTCTAATGTCTTTGATGTAAAAGAAACAATTTGCAGGGAGGAGGAAGAAGCTACAAAGAATTACAAGTCAAGAATTACAAGCAAAGGAAAACAAACATAAAGCCTTAAACCACTCTACATGCACTCATGTGGGATGCCCACATATATATAAAGTTTCATCTTGGAGGGATATAACCAGGTGATGAGATTGTTAACAATGATACAAAGAAAGTTTGCAAAGCTAGGGATAATGGTGTACACCTGTGCTCTCAGGAAGCAGAGGTGGTAGGAAGATCATGGTCCTAGGCCAGCTGGGCAAAATTAGTACAAGATCTTATGTGACCCAGGCATTGGTGGCTCATGTCTGCAATCCCAGCTACTCAGGAGTCGGAGATCAGGAGGATTGAAGTTCAAAGCCAGCCAGCTTGTGAAATAGTTCACAAGACCCTATCTCAAAAATACCCAACACAAAAAAAAAGGCTGGCAGAGTGGCTCAAAGTGTAGGCCCTGAGTTCAAACCCCAGTACCACAAAAAAAAAAAACAGATCCTATGTGAAAAACAAACTGAAAGCAAAAAAGAACTGGGGAGGCATGGCTCAAGTGGTAGAGTGTTTGTCTAACAAGCTTCAGAGAGGCTGAGTTCAATTCCTAGCAACAGGAAAAAAAAAAAAAACAGAAGATTGGGAACAAATTTTCCTACATTTTCTATCTTCTATATTTCAAAGTTATTAATTCCCCTTTTTTCACATTACCTTCTTTCACTTAGATTCTAGTAGAATGATTGTCAAATATTAGTCATACACATACACAGGTAGCTATTTTGGATAAAAGAATTCAACTTACAGAGGAAAAGGAGACTGCCACATCAAAAAGGATGTATGGCTAAAAGTCAATTTCTCCTCAGCTGGCTGAATTTAATAGTTGTGTACACAATAATAAAATATATTACTGCAAACAGAAAATGGCCACGCCTGGCCCCTAATTATATCCTACCATTGGGAAGAGGCAAAGACCTGGAAGGCATCTACAACTGTTGGGGACAGTTTCTGAGTTTCACAGAAACACCATACAGGTGGCAAAATTGGAAGGTTAGGGTTGCAGCTCAGTGGTAAAGCACTTGCCTACCATAAGCAAGACTCTGGCCTTCAGGCTCAGAACTGGGGAAAAGAGAAAGACAGCAAGATGAGAAGAGGAGGAGGAGGAAGAGAGAGGGAGGAGAGAGAAGGGAGATGGCAAAAGAGGGAGGAAAGAGATGAGAAGGAGAAAGGGAGAAGATGAGAGTGAGGAGGGAGAAGATAAGCAGGCAAGGCTAAAATCACATACACATGCATGCATATATAATTGTTGAAAACTAAGTCTCACAAGCATAAAAATTTTTAAAAATTCCACTTAGTGAATTTAGTTTATCCTATTAAGATATTTTTTCTTTCTTTCTTTTTTTTTTCCCCAGTGCTGGGGATTGAACCCAGGGCCTAGCACATGCTAGCAAAAACACTCAGCAACTGAGCAACAGTCCTACCCTGCTGTGACAGGATTTGACATAATCATCATAACTCCCTTAAAGTAACAGAAAGTTCTAATTTTCCCCTATATAACAGATGAAGAAAACAAGTTCTAAACATAGTAAATCATTTGTCCAACATCATTTAACCAGAAAGGGACGGACCCAGTCCTAAAACCTACGCTTATTTCATTCCACACATGGAATACATACAATGTTTTCCATTATGATCCTTGGACTATTTCAACAGTTAAGTCTAGGGAGACTAAATGTCCCACAAAACTGTCCATTTTTTTAAGAATGCCAACTTAGAAAAACTTCCTCATTCAATCAACAGATATATGTAAGAAGAGAGATGGAAGCTCTAAGCCTTCTCGATTGAAAGGAAGGAGGGAAAAAAAGAGCAGTGAACTATGTGTGACTTATTGGGTTTATTCATCACGTTAGGCACAATCCCGGAAAAAAAAGACCTCAAAGGACCACATGATACTATCTGGTAGCCCTTTTCCCACGTATTCACGCACACTCGCATACACAAGAAGCAAGCTAAACACTGCAAAGAGCAGCACTTTGACCCCAACAACTGACCCCACCAAGGGAACATCCCTTCTTAAATGCAAACTATGCATTTTTAAGAAGCCCTGATTTTCATAAAATTTAAGTGCCTTGGACCAACAAATAGAAACAAGTAATAATTTTAAATGGGGTTAAAAAAAAAACACCTCGCCCTTCCATCTTTGGCCAGGCAGAATGGCTCCCGCAAAGAAGGGTGGCCAGAAGGGCCTTCTGCCATCAACGAGGTGGTGACCCGAGAATACACCATCAACATTCACAAGCGGATCCACGCAATGGGCTTTAAGAAGCGTGCCCCTCGGGCACTCAAAGAGATCCGAAAATTTGCCATGAAAGAGATGGGGACTCCCGATGTGCGCACTGATACCAGGCTCAACAAAGTTGTCTGAGCCAAAGGAGTAAGGAATTTACCATATCGTATCCGTGGGCGGTTACCCAGAAAACATAATGAGGATGAAGACTTAACAAACAAGCTCTATACTTTGGTGACCGATGTTCCTACTACCACATGCAAAAATCTGCAGTCAATGTGGATGAGAACTAACAGCTGAGTGGAAATCAAGTTGTAAAACTGAAAAAAAAAAAAAAGAAAAGAAAAAAAAAAACTCTCTTTATCTGCCAATTATATTGCTTGCCTTTCAGCTCAAAATTCACCCAGTTTGCCTGTGATATGAAAAAGGTCTTTGTTCTATAATTATTTCTATGTTTTGCTGGCAAACTGTTAAGTTTAATCAGTAGAGAACATATAGAGGAAAAGGTTTGCCTCCTGGTTCTTTTGGGCTTGGCATAGGACACTTTCTCCAAAATTTGACTTTTCCAGTGACCAACCAGCTCTTCTGATGGGTACAAATTCTTCAGTGCCAGGCTTTTCTGCTGAAACACTGCAGGCAGCAGCACCCAGTAGCCATCTGCTATTTCTGGTATTCTGTGGAAGGTCTGTAGCCAAGAGACTCTTCTAAGAAACCTCCCTGTGAACAGTTTCCCTTCAGCACCACAGAGGGAAGAATTCTAGCAAGTTCCAGAAGGTAGATTTCCAGTAAATTTCACTGACATGACACCAATGTCACTCAGCAAGCCATAGCATATCTCATCAAAAAGGTCTACATCTTAGCCCAGTGTGAGCAGTGTCTCACCTAAGATTGCTATGAAAAAGCAGCACAAGATTTGGTAGGTCTTTACGGGTTTAGGAAGCATAGCAATACATACTATATTTGAGTGTGCTACCTTGATTGACCTCAGAGTCACCCTGGAAGTTTCCAATTTTGTGCTGGGAAGAAGGGAAAATAAAATTCTGCTCTAACATTAGAGACTCATAATCCAAAAAAAATCCAATGTTATTTGAATCATCTCTGGCAAACAGAGAAACTATGAAAGTCTTAAAACAGTGTGTACTGCGGCAGATTCCGGCTAACAGGAGATCAGTGGTGGCCAAGCCAGCTTTCATAACATTCCAAAAACTCCTACCAGGTTTCAGAGCAAGGACTTTTAATCAATTCTACTGGCACAAGATCACAATGCCTTTTATACCTAAGAGAAGCAACTGCTCTTATATTTGCTATTCTTAGGTTCTTGAGAGTTCTTTCTTTTCAGTCAGTCCATCACTACTCGAATCCCATTATATTTAATAATCCTTTATACTAATCTTTCCCTACTGTAGAGAGGGTGAATTCAACTGAGATATATTGTAAAAACTTTTGTAAATGGCACAATGTACCCCAATACAACAATAAAAAATGTTTTTAAAGCACAAGTAGAAAACTCAAAACAAAAAGCACTGTAAAACCGCAAAATAAATCCACAAGCATTTCCTACTCCGACTACTGCAGACTTCTCTCCTAATTAAGACTCAGATTAAGACACCTTCATTGTAGTTGGGTGGCTCTGTCCACTGATACCCCATGTCTAAAATAATCAGAGCAAAATGGACTGGAAATGCAGTTCAAGTGGTAGCACACTTGCTTTGCAAGTACGAATCCGAGTTCAGATCCCAGTACCACACACATACCCTCCCCCCACAAAAAAAGAGAGTGAAAACCAACTGAAGAGCCTAATTTAAATAACTAAGAGTTCATTTTGTCATGTCTTCAATATCTAAAACTCAAGATTATAGTAGACCAAGTTAGGTACAGCACCGAGTCCATGACAAATTAAAGCGTGTACTCTTTAATAGTCAATCCAACCTTGGTCTGGCAAACTATAATTCCTTTTCTAAACATCCTATAGTCTATAATTAATCAGTGCCTAACTTATAATCACCAATTTAGGAATTATTTTAAGGAATTTCAGATCTGACCTACAAGTCAAGCTCTACAAGGTAATTTTCATTACCCAAACAGTAGCTCTTACATGAAATACTGAGTCTCAAATAACAAGAGCCAAGCTTATTGGCTTGACCCTCCACATTCTAATAATGGCTTTTCTACCTCTAAGCAGCTCTTAACCACAAGAAACCCAAACAAGCATATGATGGTAGGATGGTGCAACCTAACGATATCATGGAAAAACCACTTAAAATGCAGAGAGTCCATAAAGAAATGTTCTCAAAATTGTCTGAATGTCTACTGTACCCGTTAAACAAAAATCACTAAGGAGTTCACAATTCTTTAACAATTAAACAAAACTTTAAGCCTAACAATCCAATAATCTACTTATAAAACCAAATAAACAAACAATTCTCACCGAAGTAAAAGATACTTCCTATTCATACAAGTAGAAAATAACTGCCAACTTTCCAGAGAGAAAGAGAGAGGTAGGAAGCCCACAGCAGATTAAATACCAAAAAGCAAATCCAATTCTCTAAGGGATTCTTTTTTTTTTTTTAATGAAATAGAGAATCATATTAAAATTTTTTAAACAATCAGAAAGGAAACTAAATTATCAACAGTTAATTTTTAATTACTAAAATGAAAGGTATGCAATTACTAGTCATTATTGTGGGAGGGCTTTCTGAAAACATGCAAACAACCAACTATTACTCATCAAGCAATGCTTTATGTTACTGCTTAATAGTCTCTTTAAAGTCTACTTTACAAAAACAGAAATGGTGGTTTTATAAGTTTCTTTAAAAAAAAAAAACTGCTTTTCTTACTTGAGAGAGTCCAGGGGACGATGCATGTCCCGGGGGCGTTGCTGGGAGATTTGGATGCCCCTTGTTTATTTCATGTGCTGAGTAAGGGGAAGGGGCTGGGGGTCCCGGCTGTCTTGCTACTTGTGTTACCTGTGAGGAAATCAAAATTCTGTAAGAACATTATATTAGTAACCTAATCTTAATAAATATGGCTGAAACTTTTTTTTGTCCTGGCACTGAAGTTTGAACTCAGGGCCTCATATTTGCTAGACAGGAGTTCTACCACTTGAGTCACACAATAGCATATCTTTGCTTTCATTATTTTTGAGGTAGAGTTTCAAGTAGCCATCAAAAAGGATAAACACACACACATACACACATACTGATGAAAATCAGTAAGACAAATTCCAATTAATGATATCCTCTCTTTCAATATTTTGATTTTATGATGACACAGTCATACCTATATAAACATTTTATTATTCATTCTGAGTACAGCCAATAAACTACATGAGACATTCAATACTTTATTATAAAATAAGCTGTGTGTTATATGATTTTGCCCAACTACAGACTAACAGAAGTGTCCTCAGCACATCAAAGGTAGGCGATGCTAAGCGATGATGTTCAGTAAGTTAGATATATTAAATGCATTTTCACTTACACCTTTTGCAACTTATGATGGGCTTAGTGGGACATAACCCCATTATAAATAAAGGAGAATCTCTATAGGTATAAAAAATATTAAAAGAAATTCATGTTACAGTAATATATGTGTTCTTTATTCATGCATTAAAGTAATTACTGCCTGTAATCATAATTCAAATAACAGTAAAATTCAGTATTGCACATTTTCTTCATCTCAGTTCTCATTATCTTCTATCAAAAATTTAAAAAAAAAAAAAAAAAGCTCAGCCCACAGAGAAAGGAAAATAATCTCCAAATGACATTACATTTTCCAGGAATTTACTCGGGTCAGAAGCTCTGAAGAAATCCTAGTCCCTAGAAATCTAACCCTGGCATCCCTTATGCCAAAAGCATTTTGGTTCAGCTACCTGACCTCAAGGCTAAAACTTCTAGAGATCTAACTAGAATCAAAAGTTTGGACATTAAGAGACAGAAAGGCCTTGAGGCATGGCTCAAGTACAAGTGTTAAGGTACTAAGAGAGAGAGGTGGGAGAGAGAGGGTGGGAGAGAGAGAGAGGGAGAGAGAGGGAGGAGAGAGAAGCAGAAGAAGACAGGCAGATCAAAGAAGGCAGCCATGTAAAATCCATATTAGCTCAATTCCAAAATTTATCCTGATAAAGCCATCTATAATAAATTTGCCCAGGACAAACAAATCATCATATAGAAAAAAATTCCTAAAGTGCTATTGATATTAAAACACATTTTAAGGCATGCAAGTTGGTCAAACTAACAAAAGTAATTTTTTTTTTTTTAAACTACAATGTACGCCCCCGTAGGGATCCAAGGAAATAAGATATAGATAGTATCCTGTGAATGGGTATATGATATTCCTGGAACTATACAGCAATATCTCACAACTGTTATCAACTACACCCTGAAAAGTTATTCAATTTTGAGAAATACCCCAAAGAAATAATTTCACTTCAAAAATTGGAAACTCAAAAGATATATCCAGCAGTACTATACATGAAGACAAAAGGTAGATATAGCAAGCAATGGGAAAAGGAAATAACATAACTGGAGAAAAGACAAGGTATAAATATGTTGACTGGCATCAACAGAAACAAATATGTGACATAAACCACAAATAAACAAGAAAAAAATCACTTTTTAAAACTAAGTTCATGTACATAATGAAAAAGACTAGAACTATGTAAACAATTACAGGTAAACATTAGTGTTTGTCACTTTTTCTGAAAATTACTAGAGAACTCTTGTTTAAAGCATTGCCCCAGAAAATACAAATGTTTGAGTGAAAGAAAAAATACATTTTGCCAATGCAGAAAGTATTGTTTTCTTGCTATTTGAAAGATACGACGAACATCTTAATTACAGAGGTAGGAAGCAAAGGTATACGACAGTTTATTAAGGCAATACTTACTACCTTCAAAGCTAAAAAAGGGGTTTGGGTATTACATAATATTAATCTTTAAAAAAATCATCAACCAGCCCTTAGAGTATGTATGTGTATAAAAGGTGAAAAGAAAATGTGTCCCTATTTTCTTTTTACTTATTATAGATGTTGTATCTTCACATTCACATACTGATGGAGAAGTAAAGGTACAATCACTTTAGGAAACAATTTGAGATTAGCTAGTAAACTTGAAAATAGTCATGCCCTAAGGCCCCAGCTATCCCACTCACTCCTACATATATACCTGCAAGAAACTAATAAAAGTATATACTAGGGTACATGTACAGAAAAGTTCCTAGTTGCATTGCCTTTTTTTTTTCTTTTGAGGGACTGAGGTTTGAATTTGAGGCTTCCAGCTTGCAAAGCAGGCACTCTACCGGTTGTTTTGGAGATGGAATCTCATGAACTATTTAACCTAGATGGCTTCAAACCTCAATCCTCCTGATCTTAGCCTCCCAAGTAGGTAGGATTACAGGCGTAAGCCACCAAGACCAGGCTATTTTGCTATATTGCTTTTAAAAACCAAAACCTAGAAACAACTTAACTGTTCATGAGTAGAAAGGATCAATAATGAACTATGTTCCTATACAGAACTAGAATAAAATCTAGAGCAATACGAATTAGATGATTCTCATAAATGATACTTAGTAAAAGATAACACTGGAGACTACAAATAGTGCAACTCCATTTATTAAAAATCTGCAAAACTTGACTATATAATCTAAAGAAGCTACAAGGATGGCAACACTGTAAATAAAAGGAGATTATTATTTTACAACAAATAGTATTAACCTCTGGGGAAAGAGGAAGTTTAGAACAGGGAAGGCTACATAAAAGTTTTTTTGTTAAGGTATATTCATTGTGTGGGGGGGGATTCTTTGCGACATTTCCAAATAAGCCTCTTTTTTTATCTTTTTTGGCTGTTTTAGAGTTTGAACTCAAGGAACTGGCTCTTACTAGGCAGGTGCTCTACCATATGAGCATGTCCCCAGTCCAACAGGTTTTTTTTGTTGTTGCTGTTTTTTATTTTTTGTGGGGCTTTTTTTTTTTTTTTTTTGGCAGACTGTGGTTTGAACTCAGGGCCTACACCTTGAGCCACTCCACCAGCCCTAATTATTTGTAAAGGACTTTTTTCAAGATAGGATCTCACAAACTATTTGAACTGGATCCTCCTGAGTAGTGAGGATTACAGGTGTGAAGCACCAGAGCTCAGCTAAAACCCAGGAGGGGTGGTGCACTGCTCCTGGAGGTACTGCAATGCCAGATGGATGAGTGGAATGGACGGGGAAAGCTCCTATTCCATTTCCCTGTTCCAAAAATCCACTTACTATATTGTCCTTGAATAGAGGACATATCAGATAGTAAACTGGTAAGAATAGATACTACACTTCATCTTAGCCAAAAGGCTGAGAAGCAATTAGATTTTTTGAACTGCAAAATGATAGTTTCTGTAGTAACATTATTTGTTAAGCTCTAATTTTACATTTTTTGTGCTTTTATGCACATATCATAATCACTTTTACCTTCTCATACCCAATAGTGATAAAAGACAAAAACAAGCAAAATACTTTAATAAACTGTGATAAAATGAGTTCTATTAGTATTAGCTACACTGCAATTCTCAAGAGTAGAAAAAAAATAGAAAGTAAATAAAAACAAAAATAGTGATGCAAGAAAATCTCAGGTTTGGTTTTTTTTTTTTTTTTTTGTCTTCTTCTGGGATTTTTGTGTGTATGTGTGTTCTTATTTTTTGGTTTGGGGTGTTTTTTTGTTATTGTTGTGTTTTGTTTTTGCAGTGCTAGGGATGCAGACCAGATCTTCACCCATGCAAGGCAAGGAAGTTACTACTTGCCACACCCCCGACCCATCTAAGGAGCCTAAACTGCAATCCCAGCTACTCAGAAGGTAGAGATCAGGAAGGACAGTGGTTCAATGACAGCCCAGGCAAAAAGTTAGTGAGACCCCCCCCATCTCAAATTTTAAAAAGAAAACTCGGCACGGTGGCATGTTTCTGTCATTCCAGCTACAGAGGAGACATAATTAGAAGGACCACAGTCCAGGCTGGCCAGGGCAAAAGCACATGAGACCCTAACTGAAAAATAAGAAGAAGAAAAAGAAAAAGGACTGGGGCTAAAGTAGAGCACCTGCCTAACAAACATGAGACCAAGTTTTACCAAAACCCACATACACACAAAAGAATTCCCCCATAAAATCAGTGATATTTGGTGGTAAATCATAAAGATCATACAAAGTAGAGTCATTAGACATAAAGTTTACTTATCTAGAATTAACTGATCTAATTTGACCAAATATTCTGTCCAATTAACAACTATCACACACATGCTACAAAGTTTCCTGAACTCAAGCATTTTTTTCATGACTCCAATGCAATGGAAACAGCAAGCAGGAAAGACAGGAGGGAGTGGGATAAAGGATAACTGGAAAGAATGGCTGTCCCCAGAGGCAGTAAACATGCAGCAACTCAGCTGCAGCCAAGTGATGCAGAATGCAGAAAAGTATTGATATGATACAATCTTCCAATTTTCCAAGAAAAATTCATGGCAAGGATTTTTGCACAAAATTTTTCAGGCTTCCAAAACATACAAACCAAATAAACAACATATGAAATACACAAGCAGTGTGTGAGCCCAGCTCGAGGGGCACTTCATGATCATCAGAAAAGAGAAACTTTCTACAATTACTCCTGGGTAGACTTATGCCTGGACTCTACATAAAAACATATCGACTGAACAAAGTCAGTGTTAAATGTTACACACATACACACACATAAACACAGTATACACATAAACATTGTGTACACACAGTACTGTTTTGTTGCATATGCATTATATAATGTCTAATTTAATTTTTTTTTTTGGCAGTACTGGGGCTTGAACTCAGGGCCTACACCTTGAGCCACCCCACCAGTCCTTTTTTTGTGTGTGATGGGTGTTTTCAAGATAGGGCCTTGTGAAGGTAACACACACACATAGGAAATAAATGTGAGTCAACTCCCTGTTTGGCTATCCTTATCTCAACCAGCAAAAACACTTGTCCTTCCTATTATTGCTTATATTCTCTGTTCAACAAAATCAGAGATAAGGGCAAAATAGTTTCTTCTGGGGGTCGGGGGGAGAGAGGGGGGTGGAGTAGGTGGTGAGGGAGGGAGTGGAGTGGGTGGTAAGGGAGGGGGTGGGGGCAGGGGGGAGAAATGACCCAAGCCTTGTATGTACATATGAATAATAAAACAAAAAAAAAAATAAATTAATTAAAAAAAAAAAAAAGATAGGGCCTTGTGAACTATTTGCCTGGGCTGACTTTAAACAGTGAGTCTCCTGATCTGTGCCTCCTGAGTCGCTAAGTTTATAGGCGTGAGCCACCAGCACCCGGCCTATAATGCTTTGTGTTTAAGAAAAAGCATACCGATTAAATTTTTACCAAAAGGATAACAAAAGAAAACTCCAGGGTCCTATCAAGTAAATTACTTTTTTAAGCAATAAATGTTTCCTCATATAAAAGCAAAAGGCACATGGTCTTTATCTGAGAAGCAATTCCTTACTTTCTTCCCCCAGCATAAAGTTAATTTAATGAGGTATCTATAAACTCCAACTGAGAAATGACCAGGTTCAACTGGAATAGATGGAAAAGATCCCAAAGTTTTCCTTACTTGACTAATTTGACCACTATGCTCCTAAAGAAGCAGAATGAATGTTTTTCTCCCTCATTAGTTTTTTATATCATCCTAATTCTAGTATCTATATTATATATAAGATCTTTATCTATAAATCTAAAGACATTAGAAAACGAATTAAAGCTGACCTACTCAACTAAAAGAACCACTACAGTGGATACTAGAAATTGTTATTTAGCATCATAACATTTTCAAATTCTAAGTGTTATTATCACCAATCCTTATTAACCACCAAGGGAAAAGAAATTAGCTTTCTTCCTTGTTCTACTCTTAGGTACACTTACAAGGTTGAACTACATGAAATTCCAGATATTCAAATATATTTTTGATCTTTATAAAATGGCAATACCACAAGATTCAAATAATATGTAAATACTCAAGCAATATGTTCTACTATGGACTCGGCGATAGGGTAAATCCTGAGGGCTATTTTTCTTTTCATATTTAGTAAGGACTAGGTTAAATTCTTTTCATATTTACTAAGTGGCCAACAGAAACAAGAAAAGTAAACAAGCCAGGCATTGTGGATCACATCTATAATCCCAGCTACACAGGAGACAGAGATCGGGAGGATTATGGGGCAAGGCTAGTCTGAACCAAAAAATTAGTGAGACCCCCCCATATCTCAATCAATAAGCTAGAAGTGGTGGTATGTGCCTGTTATCTCAACTAAACAGGAGGTATAAATAGGTATATCAAGAAACGAGGCTAGCCTCAGGCAAAAAAAAACTCCCACAAGACCCTATAGTATACTAAAAATAACTAAAGAAAAAGGGATTGGGGTGGAGGGGGGAGAGGAGAGAAAAGATGTTTGACTAGCAAGCACATGGCCCTGAGTTCAAACTCCAGTACCACCAAAAATAAAAACAGAAAAAAAAAAATCAGAAGTTTTTCATTTGTTAACATGACTGCCTACTCTAACAATATTAAAAAAAGAAAAAAACAATTCCCCTACCTAATTATCTAGGTGTAAATGGAAACAGTCTACCGTATGTGAATCCTTGGGTACCAGAGGGTGTAAGCAGAATTCGAACATGGCTCTCAATAATCCTGGCCCTGATATAGAAATGCAGTGTAATTTCCTCCCCCTAAAGAATGGGAAGGGGCCAGGCATGGTGACTTATAACTGCAATCCTAGTTACTAGAGAAGCAAAGATAAGATGGCATTTTAAGGCCAGCCTGGGCAGAAATTTCACAAGACCCCACCTCAACCAATGACTAGGAATGGTAGCATGTGCCTGTCATCCTAGCTATAAGGGGAAGCACAAATAGAATCATAGTCTAGCCAGCCCAGACATAAAGCAAGACCCTATCTCAAAAATAACCAACTCAAAAAGGACTGGAGGTGTGGCTCAAGTGGTAGAGCACCTGCCTAACAAGTGCAAGGCTCTGAGTTGAAACCTCAGTACCAAAAAAAAATAAAGAATGGGTAAGACCAGTGAATATAAAGAGATACCACCCAATGATTAGGTCAGTAATTTGAATGTGAATTAACCAAAAGAAAACATCTTGAGCAGGCCTGAGCTTATCAAATGAGCTGTTCAAAGGGCAGCGGAGGAGGTTGGTGGGGTGGTTCAAGTAGTAGGGAGCCTACCTAGCAAGCTCTGAGTTCAATCCCAGAACGCCACACACACACACACACACACACACTCTCTCTCTCTCTCTCTCTCTCTCTCTCTCTCTCTCTCTCTCTCTCTCTCTCAAAAAAGAAGGGAAAGGGAAAGGAAGAAAGAAAGGAAGGGGAAGAAACAGAGAGAGAAAGGAAAGAAAAAGGGAGGGAGGGAAGGAAGGGAGGGAGGGAAGGAAGGAAGGAAGGCAAGAAGGGAGGAAGGAAGACAATGAAACATCAGCAACAATGTTATCTTCCTGGCCTCTAAGACCAAGAAAATTGCCATGTTGTCACAGAGCCACACACCAAGAACCTGAGGAGTAACCTCTAGAAGGTGAGAGCAGCTCTGCCAGCAAGAAAATGGGTACCTCAGTTCCACAACCACAAGAAAATGAATTTGTCTATAAACCTGAATAAGCATGGAAGTGATATTAAAACACTTGCCAACACTAAAAATTTCAACCTGGTGAGATTTTAAGCTTAAGACCCTGCAAAGCAGTGCCCAGACTCATAGAAACTGAGATACTAAATGGTTGTTATATTAAGCTGTTAAGTTTATGGTGATTTGTTAGACAACAACAAAATATTAATATGCCAATAGAAAAAAATTTACATGTCAGAGAAAACAAGTATAAAACCTTGAGGTTTTATCCGCTTGTGTTTTTGCTTTTATTTTTTGTGTCACTGCGTATCCAACCCAGGGCCTCACTAAGCAAGCAGGAAGTCTTAAAGTAAAAGAATGGAAATGCATAAACTGGCACTAGTGACACACACCTGTAATCCCAGCTACTCAGGAGCTATAAAAATTATGGCTTAACTATTAGATGAATAAATGAATGGCTGTGACATACAGACAAGAGCCAAAATGGACCGAGAAGAGGTAATTAAGAGTAAAGTTTTAGAGGCCTAATAAATATTCAAATGGGAACAATAAAAAGGCCACTTGAATCTATGGATCTAAGACTGGAAGAGAAATTGGGACCAGAGAAATGTCTTAGGGTAGGTTCATTATCAAAGTTCCAGGTAACAGCTAACCTAATTAACAAAAATTAGCAAATGAAAATAGGAAAAGGCTTAAATCAGAAATGAGAGGAAAGGTACATATCAAAGCTGTCACTTATTTCTGCATCAATTTGGTCAAAGTTAACTGATGCATACTCCACGCTGTACTCACTTGCTTCATGTAATCAATATGGTCTCTCTGCTTATAATGCTAAAAAAGGAGGGAGGGTGGAACCCAAGATAGTCAAAAACAACTCAATAATTCCTTAAACTAAAAGTGGAGTATGGCTCAAGTGCCTGAGTACATGCCTAGTAAGTGTGGCGGGGGGAGGTGGTCGCCCAAACAATGTACACACATGTGAGTAAATGTAAAAATGATAAAATTAAAATAAAAAACCCTCATAGTATGATGGAGGGGTAAATCTAATCAAGGTACATTGTAAGCACATATGTAAAAGTCACAGTGAACACCCCCTGTGCAACTAATGTATGCTAATAAAAATGTACAAAAAAAAGTGTGAGGCTCTGAGTTTAATCCCCAATACTCCCCCCAACACACACAAAAAAAACAACACATAAACAGTATTTTTAACTATAGATTTTAAAAAGTTCTATGTGTGTATTTTATATGTCCACAAAAATATAAAACATATGGAAGAATTCTCTCTATAATTTAGGCATTTCCCTAAAAAAAAAGGTGGTTTCATTATTTTAGTTGATTTGGGAGACTTTTTTAGTAATTGATATTAATCAGAAAAAAAAACAAAAATCTTTAAAGTCTGCTATTTACGTATAACAGTTTAAAAAAGCACATTGGGAAACAAATAACTAAATATTTTTTTTTTTATCTTTTCTTTTTTTTTTTTTTTTCATTTTTCTTTTATTATTCATATGTGCATACAAGGCTTGGGTCATTTCTCCCCCCTGCCCCCACCCCCTCCCTTACCACCCACTCCACCCCCTCCCGCTCCCCCCCTCAATACCCAGCAGAAACTATTTTGCCCTTATCTCTAATTTTGTTGTAGAGAGAGTATAAGCAATAATAGGAAGGAACAAGGGGTTTTGCTGGTTGAGATAAAGATAGCTATACAGGGCATTGACTCACATTGATTTCCTGTGCGTGGGTGTTACCTTCTAGGTTAATTCTTTTTGATCTAACCTTTTCTCTAGTACCTGGTCCCCTTTTCCTATTGGCCTCAGTTGCTTTAAGGTATCTGCTTTAGTTTCTCTGCATTAAGGGCAACGAATGCTAGCTAGTTTTTTAGGTGTCTTACCTATCCTCACCCCTCCCTTGTGTGCTCTCACTTTTATCATGAGCAAATAACTAAATATTTAAAATGTATAATTAGGAAAACATTTTGTAAATGCTTATGCTTTAATTCTAAGGAAGCAGGAAGACAATTTGTGGTACCCTGATTAACACAGCAAAATAAATTTCAAAAAACATGTCAAAATGCATGGCAAGAGCCTTATGTTAGCAAAAATCATGCATCACTTTTCCCTGTTATACTTGTCTTTGGGCATCTATATTCCTAGCAGGCATATACTAATTTCATAGTGAATAAAATCTGCTGTTTTGAACCTGGTAGTGAAGTTTCCAACCTGGCCTATACAGTCTAACTTAAGTCAATGCTAGAGCTGAGGAAAACAAGCCCCTGCAATCTCTGTGCTCTTGTAGCCATGGAGAGCAAGCAGCACTGTGATTCTCATCTGCTTGCTTTTCTACAGTCCTTATGGACAGGAGTAGGACTCAACGAGTACTTATTAAAATGCTTATGGACAAGTGGACACTTGGCAGTTAAGCATAAATACTACATTGTTATTAATTCAACCAAATCTCATGACCTAATATATGGCTATTTTGGCATAAAATTTATTGAGTATATCAACTCATGATCACCTCAGGTGACCAGGGGCTGCCTTACAGCATAAAGAGAAGGTGAAGATTATCAATAGATTTTTGTTTTTTTCATTGTTAATAGCAACCTGGAGAGCTAAATTAAGATTCCAAGAACCAGTGTATTGAAGAAAGAAACATGGAGCATTAAGGATTATCAATCCTACTAAGCCAAATCATTCAGTAAAACTACAGATAAAAAACAGTAACACTCCACTTGAGTGAAAGGAAATAAACATGTTACTTTTTCAAGGGCTATCTATTTTATAGCCCACTCCCCCTGTGGTCCTAAGAAAAACATTTGAAGCTGGACGAGGTAGTGTGCACTATCATTCAAGCTAGGCAGAAAGCATAATGACTGCAACAGAATTAGTCATTTCCCATCTTAAAATTTACTTTTTTAAATTTATGGTTTGCTTTTCTTCTGCAGTTCTTCACTGAGTTACTAATAAACCAATATGTAACTGATCCAAGGCAAGAGAACTGTTTCCAAATCCAAGGTACAGTAGAGCTCTGGGTAACTAAAAATAACCAAAACTCAAACATATCATTAAAATCCCAGCATTAAATTGCTCTGGCAGAGCAAAAATGGACTGGAGATGTGGCTCAAGTGGTAGAGTACCTGCTTTGCAAGAGGAAAGTCCTGTGTTCAAACAACAGTCCCACAAAAATGAAATAAAATAAAAAAATTGTTCTGGCATAGGTCCAAGTCCCCAATCTGAAGCTGTCACAGATCATCACTTTCTGGACAAAAATTTAAACAAGGAATATATGTAGAGACTAAAGGTATCTTATGAGTAGGCCAAAGAGCACCAATAAAAGAGCATTGATCATGGAGTCAGAGACCTTAGTTTGCATTTATGGTACTACTACACAGAGAGCATGTAATTGCTCTTTTTCTGTAAAAGTGAAATGTTAAATTAAGACTATCACACAAATCTATTTAACACACTAAATAAGTTATAATTCACAATGTATGGTATATAAGGGGTTCAAAAAACAGTAACTACTGTATATAATTTTACAAATATTTACACTATTGGCTTAAAATCTTAGTATTAAGCATATACATGAAGGACAAACACTTTTGGACTGAAATGATTCCTACCCTAATTTTCATTTACACAGACTGGAGAGAAAAACAGGTTTGCATAAAGAGTGTCTCTAAACCAGAGGCATCAACATTACAGTGGAACTTGTTCAAAATGCAAACCTGCAGGCCTCTTGCAGACTTATTTATGGATGAGGCCCCAGCAATAGTGATTTATCAAGCACACCAGGTAATGCTGATGCATCTGAAGTTTAACAACCCCTGACCTAAACACAACAATGACAAGCTTTCACTAGCATTCATACACCTAATGGTATGCCTCCTGTTTTCAGTCCAGATTCCCAGTTCAAATTAGCAGAAGACACACTACTGGACATACATCTGGGTATGCTATATTCCTGCTGTGTAGGACAGGAACAAGATCACAAAATCTTCACCCTAAAACGTGCTTTCTGCACTTATCTGACTTACTATGTTCTCTACTTTATACTACATTCCCACTGCACTTAATGAATATCTATATTAATTTATGATAAAAACTTGAAGTAACTGGGGACTAGCACATTCTATACACTTAGATTTTCCATGTAACTAAAAATTCATCTCTTTAAATAAGTAATTTATTTTCTCCATATAACTTTTGGATGAGCATGTTTTAACACTGTGCATTAAATGTGATTTCGATGCAATTTTTTCTTGATCACACAAATTCAGCATTGTGAATATCAACTTTTATGTAAAAATATAGTTAAGATTCATGAATTGTCAATAAAGCACTTAGCGACTCTACATTTTCTGCCTTGTATTTGCCATCACACAATTAGCTATGACTTCTAGTTTCTAGCAGCATTCCAACTTAAAGCTGTAATTTAACTCTTAATTGATTCACTCCTTCTAATAATCTTTATGGGTTTCAACATTCAAGAAACAATATATTGTGATGCTTTTTATTAGTTTCCTAGTATTCCTCTAACTTCACATACTTATACACCTTCTTCACCTGTACACTTCTGTTTATCATTAAGCAACTCAGGCGCAGTCTTACCTTTCATGAAAAAAATTTCTCAAGATCCTGTTGACTGAGATTTACAACACTGCTCCACACTGCTAAGAACTGTAAGACATTCTCTGCCTACCTCTAACCAGCATCTAGCTCACTATACTATCCAGCCTTCCCACTGGATGACAAGCAACTTGAAGTCAAGCCACATTATATCCTTTGCCCTATGCACAATGCCTGGCAAACAGACACTCCAAAGCCTAAGAATGAATAGGCTATGGTTCAGGGTAGGGGACCTTTGGAAGAAAGAACACTGATTTGGTTCACTGGAGTGTCAGCTTTGTCTAAGTCAAAAGAGTGTGCTTTTTAGTGTTACTATTTGGCTTTGACTTTCATCACTTCTGGTGAAAGGTTAAATAATTTCTATCCTCCAATTATTTCAGTTATACTCCCACTTTTGTGAGCACATTTCATGTCTTTTTTTTTTTTTTTGACTTTGTAAGCAGACAAAATGAGACACCTTTCTTTTCTACTACTTTCTCTTCCACAGAACCTAGCCCAACACATAACAAAAAAGAAGAAATCTGCCCCCAACCCCCGCCAACTGGGTCAAGCTTGACTAGCTTCTGCTGGAAAACAGTTAACACATCTGATAAAATGTTTGACCATTTTTAAAACACATGTTAATGACTTTTCTTCCAGAAAGCTTCCCATCCACCTGAGTCTAATAATCTTTAGTCATACATTTCATTTCAATATTACATCTCGTTTTTTACTAAAACTATCAAGAGAAAAAAAAAGTCTGAGTTGGCCTTTCAAAGTCTCTTCCTTTGAGTAATTTTTTTTCCTTTGAGCAATTCTGAAAGAAATAATTGAAACCTACATCTAATTAATTTTTCTGGATTTTTTTAAACAAAGTTTCTAAATAAATGCTTATTGGACAAAGAAATCAAATATTCTTTTGCTCATTGTTCTATATATATTCTAAGTGGTAATCAAGAATCACAGTTCATTTTTCCCCAGTGCTGGGGACAGAACCAGAGCCTATGCATATTCCACAAGTTCCCCACTTCTGAGCTATATATTCAGCTCAAAACCACAAATACACAAATAAGTACTTTTTTTTTTTTTTAAGACATGGTCTCACTACTGAAAGGGAATAACCCCGACCTGAGGTCAATAATACCATCAGCTCTGTAAAGACCTTGCTGCAAAGTTGATCTGACAGCCCTGCTGACAGCCTGGTTAGCTGAGCTTCCTGTGTAGCTAGAGGTGCAGCAAGAGAAGCCACAAAGCGCCAGCCTGCAAGCTGGCAATAAGAAGCTAGTGGTTTTTCTCAAAAGTCTCTACCTGCAGCAAGAATGTGCTGAGAATGAGGTGACAAAACCAATCAAGAAGCAGAAGCTCTAAATACATGGACTAGTGAACTTTGTAGGAAGGGGAAATAAACGGAGAGCTAAAAGAGCAATAAAAGGAGAAACAGACTACCAGTTTCTAGGTCCTGTTGTTTGACTCTTCAAGCAGTCTTTACTTTCGCTTTGTGCCAATAAAGACTTCCTGTAACTCTGCATTGTTCCTGACTTGAATTTCTTAAAGCCTGGAGAACAAGAATTCACAGTAGCTGGGCACCTTGAAACCGTGCATCACTATACACCTCAACTTCGCCTGGAAAACTCACTGGCCCAGGCTGGCGTCAAACCCACAATCCTCCTGCCTGTGCTTCCAGAGTGCTGAGATTACAGATGTGCACCACCATGTCTGGTTTTATAAAAGATACTTTAGATGTAAGGGCAAGTAAAATCTTTTTTTAATGGTCCTCATGCAAGATAGGCACGCACCGGTTAACTGTAACCTCAACCCAAAATTTCAACAAGGTATCTGTCCATTTGACACATTGTCGACCATAACTGAGCTACTTCTATACATTAGGAATCAGGAATGGAGTGTTAACACAGCAAAAGGGTTAATTAAAGAATACAACAGAGAATCCATGAAATTCCTTGAACTCTATTGGAACTGCAGTTTAAAAGAATAACAACAACAACAAAAAAATTAGGGCTGGAGGAGTACCTCAAGCAATAGAGTCCCTGAGTTCAAATCCCAGTAACACCCCACCAAAACAAAAAAAAAAACCCTTATGTTTGTACAGTTATTGTTCTGCTTATTAGATCTGTACTTTTCATCAGATTTTCAAAAAAGCCCTGAGACCAAAAAAAAAGTTGAAGTGTCTTTTACTTTGAGAGTCCAACAAAAGAATGCGGCTTTCACACAGTAAAATGCAGTATTTTACACAAACTAAAGTCAGATAAATCTATATTCAAATTACGTAACTTCTCCAAATAGCTTCCTTATGTGTAAATAAAAGTTCTCATCAGGATTAAATAATGCCACAAATATAAGCACTTGGCACCAATGCCTGCAACACAGTAATCAATGAAGGTCAACGATGGAGCACTGAATTCAAATCCAACCTCTACTAGTTGAATGACTTTATGCAAGTTTCACCAATTAATACAGGGGGGGAAAAAACTATGCCTACACCTCCTATGGTTGTTGTAAGGAATAAATGAGTTAATATACATAACATGCTTAGAACAATACCTAGTCCATAGTAAGTGTCAACTGACAATAGTGAAGAAAACATTCTACAAACTACTGTGTCAGTTTCTCCCACTGAAGCCTTCTGCCCAGGTCTGAACAGTTTTTACACACGTTTTCATATGCATCACATGGCTCATTTCAAAGGCCTAACGGCAATAAGTACTCTTATTTCAGCATCGGATAGGGCGCAGTCCACCTTTCTGCCCATTTGCATTTTGTGGCTTCCCTGCATATACAGCCTTCTCTGTTAATCAGTAACAACCAGGATCCAGTCTCCAAGTACTTTTACCTAATGAGAAATCATGAAAACAATACTATAAATGTTACTACTTATTTACCTATCTATATTTGGTTTGTACTTCTTTTATGGCCAGGGAAGTTGAGTACTTTTTCATGTATTTATTAGCCATTTGTACTTCTTCCTTTGAAAATCCCCAGTTCAATTCATGTGCACATTTCTTCAAGTGGGTTAATGATTCTTTGGGGATTGAGGTTTTTTGAGTTCCTTGTAGATTCTGGGTATTAATCCCTTATCAGATGAAGAGCTGGCAAAGAATTTCTCCCATTCTGTGGACAGTCTCTTAAGTCTAGTCTATTTTTTAAGCTGTACAGAAGCTTTTTAGTTTCATGCAGTCCCATTTGTTAATCCTTTCTCTTCTTTGCTGAGCTCTACTTAGGAAGTCATTGCCTATGTCTATGTTTCAGCGTATTTCCTACTACTTCCTGCAGCTGTTTCAGTTTCCAGCCATATTGAGGTCCTTAATCCACTGAGTTGATATTTGTACAGGGTGAGACACATGAATCTAGTTTCAGTTTTCTGCATGCAGAATCCAGTTTTCCCAGCAACATTTGTTGAAGAGGTTGTCTTTTCTCCATCATACAAAATAGGTGCCTTTGTAAAAAATTAGGTGGACATAGCTTCGTAGATTCATATCCCCATCTTCGATTCTGTTCCATTCATCTTTATGTCTGTTTTTGTGCCAGTACCATGCTTTATGGCGCTGTAGCATAGTTTGAAGTCAGGTATTGTGATACCTCCAGCGCTGCTCTTTTTGCTCAGTATTGCCTTGGCTATTTGAAGTCTTTTGTGCTTCCACAAGAACTTTAGGGTTGACTTTTCAGTCTCTGTGATGAGTGTCATTGGAATTTTAATGGGGATTGCACTGAACATGTACATTGCTTTTCACAATATTGATTCTACCAATCCATAAGGATGGAGATCTTTCCATTTTCTGTAGTCTTCTTCAATTTCTTTCTTCAACGTTTATAGTTTTCATTGTACAGGTATTTCTGAGAAGGTTTATGCTTTTGCTTTTCACCATCCATAAAAAAGTGAATCCTCTTCCATATTACAAGTATCACCTAAAATGCCAACTTCTCAGTATTTCTACTCATACCAAAATAAAAATCACTGTTACCACTTTTATGCCATTTCTCTCCTTTCTAAGCACTTAATACAATTTGTTCTTTTTTACTTTCATGTAAATGTTTTTCTACCAGCCCATACAGCAGTCCTATAGAGGGTATTCAATAAATACTAGCTGGGTAAACACAAAAATCAATTAATCTTAATCATTCTAGCTAAGAGTACCTCAGAAGTGACACCGCTGACATGCAGGGCTAGAAAATTCCTAAATGGGAAGCGGTCATGAACAGTGTAGATGTCTAGCTGCATCCTGACCTCTACCCACTAACGCCAGAGCACTCCTCTCTGTCCAGAGTTAAACATTACAACATTAAACATACCTGTCCAGGTATAAATGTGATTTTCATCTATAATTTAAATTTCTGACTAGTAAAAAAAAATCTTGATATTTAGCTATGGTCAAATGTGACTCAGAACAATAATAACACTTTATATACAAACAATCTTCTTACAACCAAATTCTTTTTGCCATAAAAAGCAAGTTTCATAATTTTTCCATACCAAATAATTCAAAATATTAAAAAGAAAAAAGATTAAAAGGCTAAAAAGGAGATAGTCCCCTTAAACCTTTGCTAATTCTATAAGCAAAATATGACATTATTTTATCAATATTAAGCATTCTTCTAGTCATTTACTTGCTAAATTCCTTTTTATAACATTTAAATGAACTATCATTTGTCACCTCTCAAACTGACAAAGATGTCTGAAAATGGGAAGATCTGAAGCTGTTAAGATTCAATAAAAAAGGACATACTCCTATAGTGCTTGTAAGAATATGAGGTGCCCTAACTGTATGTCAGAAATATGAAGTATGCAAAAGTGTGTACATTTTTAACTCACTAATGTTGCTTATGTGAATCCTAGCCTAAGAGAAAAAAATGCACACACATACATGACTATGCATTATATGTGGAAGTATTTACGTACATGTATCACAAATATAATGTACAAAATAAGACAGAATCACTAAGCTAAACAAAAGCTTGTCAAATTATAAATAATGTAAATTATAACTCACCACCTTGAGAGGCTTCTTAACCTGTTAAAATTATGGTTGTAAATTCAATATAACAGCACAGAAATTCATTTGTGATAAGACACTGTATTTTTTAAAAAATTACCAAATTGTAAAATCATTATGATTTAAATTATGCTTGATGAGAACCAAATCCTATTTGCTAAAGGGGGAAAGCAGTATATGGAACAAGTGATTAAAACAGACCTAAGGGTAATTTACCATTTTCATTCAGGAACCAACTACTGATAACAGCATAGACAAATCTCAAAATAATTACATAAGTGGAAAAAAAATGCATGAAGTATGATATACTACTTTATACAAAAATCTTTTTTTCTTTTTTTGGCAGTACTGAGGTTTGAAGTCAGGGCAGGCACTCTACCACTTGAGCCACAACCCCATAAAATAAATATGTAAGATAAAATTATGCAACATGGTGCAGTTACATAGTTTATCTAATAGAAGCATATCAATATAAGAAAATAAAACATATCCCAAATCAGCTAATGCATCAACAGTTTTGACATTTTTCCTCTAGCATATAATATGGTACAGAATTTTAAAAATATTTGCTTGATTACCTTTTTGGTTCATGTGATCAATCATGAAACTATGATGACATAAGGGAGCTCTCATCCATGATAAATGTTTCAAGGACAAATTTGTACAAACCAAGTTAAAATAACTAAGGTAAAATATGTTACATGAAGGCATTCTAAAAGCCAATAAATTCAACTTTTGATGCTCCTTTGATTACCAGCAGAGAATCAATCTAAAATGACTGTATCAGAACACAAAACTTCTCCATAACAGACTGAAAAACAGTTAAAAGGCAGAATGTGTGTGTAATCTTTATTATAAAGACTGGCCAGTAGTGTTACTGTCTTTCAAGGAATTTACTCAATTCAATAAAAGTGACATATGGACACCATATACCAAGGCAGTAGGAAGTGAATTGAGAGCAACCTTTATTTATGACACAGAAATAATGCTAATGAACCTATACCCTAGAGGCATAATGACCAACACATAATATTGGGGCAGAAACAGGGGAACTAAGTACTTCAAAGCACCTAGTCACATACCTTCCTACAGATACAATAACAATGTGTACAATACTGTAAAAGTGAAAGAGAGACTAAGGCAGGAGGATCACTTGAGCACAAGAGTTTCAGACAAGGCAACATAGTGAGACCCTGCTGAAAAGGGAAGAGGAAAGAGAAGGGAGTGGAGAACATCATATTTAAAGTAACTTTTACTGCCTAAAATCCCTTCTAAGCAGAAGCACTACATACTATATTCCTGTATGTATTTTACACACACACACACACACACACACACACACACACACACACACACACACACATATCAGTAGCTTTAAATACTGAAAGTCAAATTTAAACTAACTTAGTTCAAAAATCTAGACTCAAACATTTCACATAAGCTGCATAACAAGCACTGTCCTGTCACTCACAGGGTTTTGATATCTCTTCTCCAAAGTAGTGAATTAATGGCCAGGCACAGTGGCATATACCAGTAAGCCACTGCTCAAGAGGTAGAGATCAGAAGACCACAGTTTGAGGCCAGCCCAGGCAAAAAGGTAGTGAGACCCTGTATCAATGAATAAGCTAGGTGTGATGGTGCATACATATCATCCCAAAGACTAGGTAGATAGGAGGACCTTGGTGCATGGGTGACCCCAGGCAAAAATATGAGACCCTATCTAAAAATATAACTAAAGGAAAAAAGGGCTAGGCTGTGCCTTACATGGTAGAGCACCAGGTTAGCAAGGATGAGGCTCTGAGTTCAAACCCAATAAGCACAAAATAAAAAGAAACTAGTGATTTCACAAATTCAAATGCTCTCATTTATGACTAACCTTAATAACATGTCTATTTTTATTTTCTTTTTTGAGATACAGTCTCAGTGTGCCAAGTTGGTCTTCAACTTCAGATTCTTTTGCCTCAGCTTCCTGAGTACTATGATTACAGGCATGCACCATATACCTATTCTGTTAATTCAATAATTGCATTTATAAAAAACTATTCTAACTGGGCACTGGTGGCTTACACCTGTAATCCTAGCTACTCATGAGGCAGAGATCACAAGGACTGGGGTTCAAAGCCAGCCCAGACAATAGTTCCACTGCTCAGGACTACTACTAATTTTCATATTCTTCATCTTTTTTTTTTTTAAGAGGGGGACTGGTACTAGGTTCTCGCACTTACTAGTCAAGTACTCTACCCCTTGAGTCAAGCTCCCAGCCCTTTTGCTTTAGTTATTTTTCAAAAAGGGTCTCATATTTATTTCAGGGCTAGCCTGCACCATGATTCTCCTAATCTCACTGCCAAAAGAGCTATAATTACAGTGCGCATCACCACACCTAGCTTCCTTTTATCTTAATTTTAAAAATAGTTCTTCAACACAGTGCTCTGCCTCACGCCTATAATCCTAGTTACTTGGGAGGCAGAGATCAGGAGGTTTGCAGTGTGAAGCTGGCCCAGGAAAATGGTTCACGAGATCCTATCTCAGAAACAACACAAAAAGGGCTGGCAGAGTAGCTCAAGTGGTACAGCACCAACCTAGCAAGCATGAGGCTCTAAGTTCAAAAACAAAGTAAAAGGGCAGAGTGTTAGGTCAATGATAAAGCGACTGCCTAAAATGTGTGAGGCCTTGGGATCAATCTCCAACACTGGCCCACCCAAAATGTGACTCATTAACACAAAGATCACTGCTCGATCATATTACTTTATACACTGCCTCACAAGACTGTATGTTTATTCACAGCACAGGCATAAATGATATGTGAACTGAAGTATTAAAAGGCATGCTGGACTACTAAAGTCCCTACTTTAATTCCCTTAGATTGACTGCAAGACACTTCAAAACTTCCTTCTAATTTTATTACTGTCTTTCTGAGTTTAAAATTACCCTTCATTTATGAATTTCCATCAATCATAACAAAATTTAAATTCCCCCCACTTTTTGCTAATCTTTCTGCATATTTTATATGTAATTAAGGAGAAAAATCATAAAAAAGAAAAGAGTGGGTATGATGGTACACACCTATAATCCCAGCTACTCAGGAGGCAAGACAGAAGGATGATGGCTGAATGCTCGTCTAGGAAGTTAGCTCCAGACACTATCTAAAAATTAAAATCAAAATGTGTGGGAACTTGGCTCAAGAGGTAGAGAAATTTTGAGGTCCTGAGTTCAATACCCAGTATGGCCAAAACAAAAAAACAGTAAAAGAAAAAACTGAAGGTTTAAAATGGAAACTAAAAGAGTTTTAATGAGAAACAGTCAAAAAGAAATTAAAAATCAGTATACAAAAAGAATCACAAGGGGTTAGCAGTGTGGGCTCAGTGGTAGAGCTTAAATATAAGTGCATAGTATGTGAGAAGCCCTACATTCAATCCCCAATACAGAAAAAAGGGAGAGAAAAAAAGAATTACTGTATACAGCAAGAGGTTAATATTTAAGGAAAGAGAAAAAAAGACAGAGCCAATGTATCATAACATAATGTTTGTTTCACCTCTACTTCTTAGATCATGATGATGAAACAAGGTTTTTTCACCTAGTTAAATTGCTAATGGGGATTTTGTTGACCCTTTCACCAAAAATCTATGCCCATCAAACAAACACTGCCTGTATAACCAAGCACTCACATGTAGAAGCAGACACACAACATGACAAACAACCTTGAGATGCTCACCGTGCTGTAGACTGCGGAGACGGTGGGAGGGAAGATTCGATCCTCCAGAGGCTGCTGCACAGGTCCTCTAGGAATTCTACAAGAGTGAGTTAAGGATGAGAGAACTCAAAAATGGATTGCTTTAGCAGTAAAGAGAAACTTACCACCACAAAAATTCTGCCAGTGACCCAAGTTGTTTTTTACCCACTTAGTGGAGTTATGTATTTATTCCTTCACAGAAACTGGAAAATAAGGTATTTCAAATTTCTTTTTTGGTGGGACTGAGGTTTGGACTCAGGGCTTCAGACTTGCAAAGCAGGTCCCCCACTGCTTGAGCCACATCTCCAGTCCAATTTCACTTTTCTTTTTTTTTTTTTTTTCAATTTCAAATTTTTTAATGTGCTTAGTTATTAGCTTGGCCTCTTCAACATTCCATGGAAACTCAAAACAAACCAAAGTATGCAAGCCCCCCAGCTTTTGACCCATGATGAGAACCTATCACCTTTACTATCTATAGAAGACAACTAAGGAAGGAGAAGCAGAATACTCAGAAGACAAGGCTAACTAATAAACTGACCAAGCCATCTATTCTAATGACACAGGATTTTTTTTTTTTTTTAACTTAGCTTCACTTTCCCCATATCCTCCCAACAATTCCCCATTTTTAAAAGCAGGCTCTCCAATATTACTTTAAAATAGTATTTCAGCACATCATGTTCTAAATTAAGACCCATAAAAATATTTCAGCACATCAACAAGACATTCTGTTAAAAGACAAAATACTATTTTACTTAACTTCAAAACTAAAAGTTGCAAGTTCTTCTCATTGGTACACTGGTATTTTGGAATAGAAAATGCTTGTTTACACTGGACCTCTTTAAGAATGACCACCAAAAGATCAAAAGCAATTACCTCTGGATGATGAAATTACATAACAGTACTGTATTTTTTTCAACAGAGGATACATGATTTAAACGATTTAAAGATATTATTTAAAGAATAACTATAAATTGGTGGCAACAAGACTGAGGTCATCTAACCTAAGTACTGCTAATTATAAATGTTTATATATATAATGTTTAATTATATATGTTTAAATGTTATAATCATTAAAAATTATTATAGGAGTCTTTGCTCCCGTTTCCTGTGGGGAACAGGAGATGTTTCTCTCTCTTGCTCTCTCTCTCTACCCCCTACTCTTTGTCTATACTTATCCTGTTATACTAAAATAAATCCTTGCCAAAACTTTTTAAAAATGATTATAAATATCATAAACACCAAATAAGAATTTTTCCTTTGACTAAACAAGTACTTAGTATTTCTAGTATAATATTCTGTTAGAATCCAATGAGAAGGATTTTGGAAGACAAAGTAAATTCTACAAATAATTTTTTTTAAAAAGAATGACCACAAGTTACCAAAGTCTGAAAGAATCATTACAAGTTTAATATCCAAGTAGCCAGTTTGCTGAGGTAGAAGACAGAAAGACAGAGAAGAACATTTAAAAAAAAAAAAGCTTTACTCATTAAAATGTCTAAAACAATTACTGTGTAGTCTCTGGACAGCTTGTTAGGCTAGAACCTCAGACAACAGTTATATGCAATGCCACCATCCCCTACACTAATTTAAAATGCTGCACTGAGAAGTGACAAAACTGAAGCATCTCACAAAGAAACTGCCTCATCCAAACTACATACACACTCTCTTTCTCTGTCTCTGTAGAAAACAGAAGCTTAACAAGTTTCAGGACAAAAGTCCTTCTTGTCAGTTCTTTCAGAATGAAAACTGCCCTCAGCTAAAATAAAATATTCTTTGGATTAGAGTTCTGCAGTGTGGTCATGGGGCTGATGAAAAATGAGGTCATTCTTTCTTCTGCAGTGCAAACTGCTACTGCATTTTTCAGGTAAGACTAATTCTCACAGTGTGAGGATAAGATCTCAAATGAGATATCAATACCACATGTAGAAGCTGAGTGGCTCCTCTTAACATTCCAAAGGAATGGTTAGGATTCCTGACTTCTATCAGTTACTTTACTACTTAATAAGATTACTATAATTACAATATCTATCTGTAAAAAGACAACCATATATTTTGGTCAATCACAGAGTAACAAACATGCTCCCTTTTCCTTCTTGTCCACAAGTACAGAATGTTGACTTCATTTATTTCACTCCCTGTAAATCAACAATAGAATATTCTGGATTGTATGAAAGTAATTTTTAAATAAAACCATAGTCCTATTGAAAAACTGAAATAGAAATCATGACATCAGGATCTCAAGCCTGGTTACAAACCTAAACAATTAAAATCCACTTCTCCAGTAGATAACTCAGTATGAGACAAACATGGTAGACATTTCTTCCAGAACAAGATGAATTCAGAGAAATAATTTGTATGAAGTTTTTATTCCACAATAGACTGTCTCCTCATTCTGCTGGGCAGTTCACAGAGTTCCGGGCCTCCACCATTAGTCAATGGCGGCTTATTTCATTCAAGCTCATAGTACCACTTAAAATTCTAACTTGACCAATAAGCAGCATAACATGCATGTATAGTGCTCCTAAACATGCTGTTTTTAATTTTTAAAAAGCTATGATTAGCTGAGTGTGGTTATTCACACCTATAATCCTAACAGTCAAGTGGCTGAGGAGGAGGATCACGAGTTCAAGGCCACCCTGGGCTACAGAGTAATAAAAAAAAAAACAAAAACACCCCATTATTAAAATACAGTAGCAGACCTACTTGGTATTTCCATAGCTCAAACTGCTAGGATTTATATTATAAATAAGGAAGCATAAGCAAAACCATTAGCAAATATACAGATGGTATGATATAATTAAGACCAAAGTAGAAACAAAAGCATAAAATATTTCAAAATTCTTCAGTCTTTTCCAAATTAAAAAAAAAAAAAAAAAAGATAAATTTCAGAAATATGGGGCTGGTGGAGTGGCTCAAGTGTTAGAGGGCCTGCCTAGCAAGCATCAGGCCCTGAGCTCAAACCCCTGTACCACCAAAAAAAATCAGAAATATGAACAATTTGAAGATTAAATAATATTAAAGCACAACTGATTATGAATTGAATATAAATCAGTGCATACTCTATACATTAAATGTCAACCATGCAATTCAAATCTGGTGCAGATCAACTTTTCTCAGAGAAAGCTGAGAGTCCATGAGATTACGCAATGATTTTGTTTCTCTCCTGCCTGTAACAAGATAGAAAAGAGGGGACCAAGTTTTGTTGCTGCTACTGCAGCTGTTGTTGGTTTTGAGAAAGGGTGTCATTATATAGCCAAGGCTGGCCGGAAACTCTCAATTCCTTATTTATGCCTTCTAAGCGCTAGGATTATAGGCATGTGCCACTGTGGATCAATAATTTCAGTTTACTGAAACTTCATGAATGATGAACACTCTTCAATATGAACTTGGTCTATGGCAATTACAAGTTACGCTGGGCTTGATTCCCAGTTAGTACCTTCTTAAAAAGTTGATTTTTTGCCTGGTGTCAGCAGCTCACACCTGTAATCCTAGCTACCCAGGAGGCAGAGATCAGGAGGATCAGAAGGATCAGGAAGCCAGCCCTGGGCAAATAGTTCCACAAGACCCTATCTTGGGGGGAAAGGGGGAAAACCTATCACAAAAAAGGACTGGTGGAGTGGCTCAAGGTGTAGTTAAAACTCCAGTACAGCAAAAAAAAAAAAAAAAAAAGAAAGTGGATTTTCACAATTTATAATTCTACAGTGAAAGTCAACAGAAATCTTTCTCTAGTTTGCTGAAACACTACTGTTCCAGGTCCAACTTCCAACTGGGTATTTCTAAGCCATGCCCCACTGCCCTACAAGGAAAACCACATTCCAAAACTTGGCATAAACAAAATTTTTTTTTGGAAGTACTAGGACTTGAACTCAGGGCCTTCACCTTGAGCCACTCCACCAGCCCTATTTTTGTGAAGGCTTTTTCAAGATACGGTCTCTCAAACTTTTTGCCCAGGCTGGCTTCTGAAACGCAATCCTACTGATCTTTGCCTTCGGAGTAGGTAAGATTACAGATGTGAGCAACAGGAGCCCAGCAAATAAAAAATATTCAAGTTATTATTTCCTCACTAAGAAAAAAAGGGTACAAATGCTGTTGCACAATACTGCCTCACAGATGAAACAGGCAACTGATGTTAGTAAATGAAAACAAATAATGCAAAAGGCAATTTTCTGTTTTATTCCTTATTTAAGCCTTAGGTCAACATGGTAATGTTAGTCAAAGTATGTCTTCTCCACTTTCTCTTCTTTTTTCTACATAGTTTAGACAATGAACAAGAAGTTGACTAGATAATACATGGCAGAATTACTAAACTATACCCTATTTCACAAAGATACTACAAATGTTTTCTCAAAAGGAGCACTTTTTAAAATGTACTTGCTTGCAAAATCATTATAGTCTCTTTAACATCAGTTCTCACCTATTAAGAATATGCCTTTGAAAAATTAAAGAAATCCAGTCCAAACAAACCAGAATGTTTTCAAATATTTTCAAAATAACCGCTACCAAAGAAATTTTAGTAGCTTTAAGAAGGAAATACATTAGTCAAAACTGAATAATAACAGTGTACATGGTTTTTATTATTTCAAAAAAAATCTATTACAGAAAAATGATCCAGACCAATACATGATATTTAAAAAAAATTTTAAGATAGTCCTAATTATATTCTTCAGAATTTTAAAATATATGGCATATAGAAACCTAATTAACTGATAAGTTATAAAAAGCCTATTTAAATATGAACCCTCTCCTGCTGGGGCAAATGGATAGGCATATGCAAAAGTTTAATTTTGCACACCTACCTGACAGCATATAAAAAAGTTAACCCAAACTAGATTCAAGATTTAATCTAGAGAATAAAACTACAAATTCTTGTAAGTAAACATAGGGACAAATCTGCATATCATGGAATTTGGCAATGGATTGTTAAGTATGACTCATAAAGCACCAGCAACAAAGGAAAACTTAAACCGTACTTCACCAAAATTAAAAACTTCTGCAACTTCAAAAGACATCCCACAGTATAAGGAAAAATATTTGGAAGTCATGTATCTGATAAGTGATACCAAAATACATTTACATAGGAGTAAGTTCTAATTTCCTGCAGAATAGAAGGCTAACTATAGCTCACAAAAATTATTTTATAAAGATCTAGAAGAAAAGAGTTTGAAGGTACCCAACACACACAAAAAAGCTCAATGCCTAAAGAGTGAAGATGCTATTTATCCTGATTTGATCATTACACATTCTGTGTATGTACTGAATTCTTACACTGTACCCTAGAAATATGTATACTTCATGTTTCAGTGAAACAAAACTTCATAAAATGAAAAATCACAGTTAATTCACTAACTATAAAAACCACTTCAAATTACAGTTGGAAAATCTCCCTAACTGAAATGAAATGCAGGGATTTCTAATAGACTAGTACGCTCTGCTCCACAGGAAAACCATCCAAATATCAAACAGCTATTAATGCTCATCCACAAGTCTTTTTTAGGTGAAACATTCTCACTTCCTGGTATGACCAGTGTAAAATGCAATGTTCACAACTTTATTACTAGGGAATGCAACTTTAGATTGTGTAAGCTTCCATTATAACTCTGTAATTGCTTATTCATGTTGTCTGTAACAAACTATGATCCATGTGTTCTCTTTCATGCAAAATTGCTATGAAATGATCTCATTCACTCTGTAAACAGGTTCTTAAACTGCTTTTTGCTGAAAAGCACTGACTCATTACTTCGGTCCACAAATTAACTAAAAGCTTGGCAACTCTATCTCCATTTTGTATCTGTCCTTTGCTCTCAACCATTCTCCCCTGATAATTATGCATATCTTTCACCCCCTCCCCAAATTCTTTCTCTTTTTAAATCTAAAGTTCTTGTCTGTACACCTGAACAGGTTACTTTGCCTATTCCCAAGAAATACCTGTGCCAAGTAATAAACACTCTTTTTCTTGCTCTTCATCATTACTTACTTGTCTCTTATTTGGTATGTCAGGGCCAGTGGCGAGGCCTGACATGAGGAACCCCTAGAGTTGTGTGGCCTAAAACCGTATGAAAGTAAGTAGAAGATTTTACATTTCTAACTATTAATTTCATGATGCTAATTCTGGTCCATTTCAATGGAGGGGGAACATTATTGGGGTTGATCTCAGAGCCTTGTGCTTGCTAGGCAGTGGCTCTACCACTTGATCCACTCTGTCAGCTCTTTTTGCTGTTATTTTTGAGATAGGGTCTCAATTTAGGCACTGGCCAGCCTAACTGCAATCTTCCTTATGTGCTTCCCTACATAGCTGGGATGACAGGCATATGCCAGCACACCCAGACACTGGTTGAGATTGGTTCTCTAAGGGTTTTATTTGGCCAGGCTGTCCTCAAACCTCAATCTTCCAGACCTCTGCCTCCCAAGTAGTTAGGATTACAGGCTTAAGCCACCACCCTTAGCTCCATATCATTTTTGGTGGTGTTTGTTTTCTGATACAGGGTATCATTATGTAGCCCAGGTTGGCCTTGAACTCACAATCCTCCTGCCTCAACATCTTAAATACTGGGGCTGCAGATGTGCGCCACCACATCCAGCACTGGTTCATTTCATGTAAAGCTAATCCTGAACTTAATTTCTTTCATCTAAGTTTCCTATTACTCTTTGCAAGGCAAAGTTCATCTTAGCCAGGAATGGTGGTGCATGCACGTAATCCCATCACTGGTGAAGGATGAGGCAGAAGGATCCCAAATCCAAGCTGGTCCAGGCATAAAAGTGAGTATTTGTAAAATAACTTGAAGTAAAAAGGACTCATGGCTTGGCGCAAGTAGTATAGCACCAGCCTAGCAAGTGTGAGATCCTGAGTTCAACCCCCAGCACCACCAAAAGAAGGAAGGAAAAAAAAAAAAATTCTCCAACAGCCCAGAATTTACATAGCATATTCAGAATGTCAAATAGGACCCATTTAAAATTACTCCATATACAAAAAACGAAACAAAAAAAATTGTGACCAATTCTTAAAGAGAAATGATTGATTAATGGATACCAATCTTGAAAAGACTCAGATGTGACAGCTGGTTTCAACAGCAGAATGGGGATGACACAGTTAATAGTCAGAATCAGAAAGCAGATTAAAAAGAGAAAAGAAAAAGAAGACAAAGTATTTTATTTTTAAGACAAAGGGGTACGGGGAGAGAAAAATGTAAAACTACAAATATAGAAGTTTGCTGTGGTAAACTATAAATCATCCATTTACTTATCCACAGACAAGTGAACTCTGTCTTATGAAATCAGATTTAATACTTGCACATCCCTAGGATTCCTATGCGCCTGAGGGTCATGTGGTCTCTGTCACAAAAGGCTCTCCTAGGTTGTTGTAATGAAAAAGTAACTATAGATAATACGTAACATGAATGGGTTTAGCTGTGTTACAATAAAACTTTATTCACAAAAAGGGCAAGACAGCAATACAACTTTACTGACAAAAACAGGCAGATAGGCAGCAGGCCATAAATTGCCAACCCTAACTTCACCTAATTTCCTCAACACTTTGTACAATGCTGACAATGTCAGATTACAAATGCAGACTATAAAATATATTCAGTAACACAGTCTTAAAGTTTCCAAACATTAACCAAGTTCATCCATAATACACATGAAAGATGCATAACGCTATGCCAATATATTGATACTAGAGATTCTTAAAAATCATCATTAATAAAAATCTGATGGTAGTATTTGAAACAATAACAGTGTTTCTGATATAGTACTGATGATACTGAAATGATAACCAGTGACTAATATAAGCACAAGTAATAATCATAATTAAAAATTAAAACAAAAGAAAAATGTAGAAAAAATTAGTATCTATCCATGTTAAAAGACACAGAATAACATATTCCATTTCAGTTCTCTTTCCTATTAAACAATCTTTAATAATAAAATTCTGTATTAAAACCAACTATATCATTATGCTTTCCATTCTAACAAATTTATTGTTCTAGGAGGAAAATATGTGAATGTATTTCTAAAAATCAATTATTTCCAAAATACACTTATCTCCCCTTAGTACAACTCTTCTCTAATGCTCATTAATACTTTTAAAGTGGGCATTGTGTGGTTTGTTTGATTTTGCATATTAATATAGCAGACTGAAATACAACAATCCAGCAGCCCCACCCAGATGGCCTGCTGGCCTCTGTTCCAATACTGCATTCTAATCACCTTTCCTGTTCCTTTTCCAAAGGCTACTGTCAGCAATACAATCTCCTACACCCAAAGTTTACATTTAAATAGCAAGAAGGCAGCCAAAAATGAAAACTAAATCTCCCTAATTCCTATCACTTGACTCCTGTTAAGACTGTAGAAAAATTACAAAGAATTCCCAAGAGAACAGTGAATGAGATTCATTTTATCAAGAGAAAAACAGTCAAAACAGTAACTTTAAAGGACAGGCTTTTGCAGCAAAGGATGAAAGACAAGAGGAAAAAGAATGAGAAAGAAGATCTAACTTCTCCAATTTTTTTTTCTGCAGTAGTGGGGACTGAACCCAGGGCCTTAAGCATGCTAGTTAAGTGCTCTAACAGTCCCCACCTCCCCTTTTTTTAAGTGACCAAAATCTGACTTTCCTAACTATGAGCAGCTTCTACACAGATTCCCCTTGCCACTATCAGGTATGGTGGAGCACGCCTGTAATCCCTTCACTTGTAAAGAGGAGTAGGAGGACCAGAAGTTCAAGGTCAGCCTGGGTTACATAACTCTGACTCAAATTAAAAAAAAAATGGATGCATTTATGCATGGATGGATGGATGGATGGATGGATGGATAGATGGATGGGTGGAGAGACAGGCAGAATCCTAGGCCACTTTGGATTGCAGGCAGTTTAGAATCAATCTTGGGTTCTACTTCTACCTTTAGACCTTAGTAACTCTATAATCAAAAATGGTGGATAGTAAGACATTCATAGCAGGGCACTGGTGGCTCACACCTATAATCCTAGCTAGTCAGGAGGCAGAGATCAGAAGGATTGAGGTTCGAAGTCAGCTCAAGGAAATACTTCTTGAGTATCAAAAAAAAAAGCCCAACACAAAACAGTGCTGGCAGAGGTCCTACCTAGCAAGGGTGAGGCTCTGAGTTCAAATCCCAGGACCACCAAATAAATTCATAAATTGGTCCTTGGATCAGTGAAATCACCATATGAAATACTCTACACAATAACTGGCATTTGACATCCACTCCCTGTGAATTCCTCCTTCTGGTCTCCAAAATAGCAATAATACAATACAACCAGGGCCAAAAAAATGGTACTAAGAAGGCAAATGTTTAGAGGTCTACCTGCAAGCAACTAGTTACCTCCTTCCTCATTCACCCATTTTCAACAATTTTATGAGTTGCTACAAAGTAGTAAACCAGATACCAAATTTACCATGTTTCTCTTACATTCTACTGGGGAAAGATGAGCCCTAAACAAACTAGATAATAAATAATGAAACAGTATGAAGTGTTTACAAAATTATATAACAGAAGGGTAATAACATTCTAGATACTGAAGAAAAGGTAATATCTAAATTGAGATATAACTAATGCAAATAAGGCCATCCTGTGAACAGTAAGGATAAGGACACTCCAGGAAGGTGGGCATCAATTACAGGGGATCTAAGTGGGCAAAGGCTGTGTGCAAATCTCATGACAGAGATTCATATCAAGGAAACTATGCAGAGTGCCATTCAAAGTAGAAATTTAAGCAGGAGCTGTCTACATCATTTAGAAACTTGTGGGGCCTAGAAGGACAAACATTTCTAGAATCAACAGGCAATAATGGCCAGGCGCTGGTGGGTCATGCCTATAATCCTACCTAAGAGATCAGATGGATCGAAGTTCAAAGCCAGCCTGGGCAAATATTTCCTGAGACCCTATCTTGGATTAAAAAAAAAATCACAAGAGAGGGCTGGAGAAGTGGTTCAAGTCATAAGAGTGCCTGCCTAGCAAGCATGAGGCCCTGAGTTCAAACCACAGTGCCACGAAAACAAGCAAAAAAGCAAGAATTGCAGAGTTTAAAGAGAGGAGGGGAATGATATTAATACTATTTTTAAAGACTACTCTGACCGTTTATAAAGAATGAACTGGAGAAGAGTAAGAAAGAAACAAGACTAGTTCGGAGGCTACAGCAGTCATCTAATGATAGTAGCCTACAAGAGGTGGCCACAAGTAAAGGAAGAAATAATGCTAAGTTTAAGTAGTAAAAAAGCAGCAGGATTTGCTATTGCATAAAAGATGTGAAGGGAAAGAATAATCAAGAGTAATGGACAGGGGATTGGACTTTGAGCACATGATAAAAGCGAGAGCACACAAGGGAGGGTTGAGGATAGGTAAGACACCTAAAAAATTAGCTAGCATTTGTTGCCCTTAACGCAGAGAAACTAAAGCAGATACCTTAAAAGCAACTGAGGCCAATAGGAATAGGGGACCAGGAACTAGAGAAAAGGTTAGATCAAACAGAATTAACCTAGAAGGTAACACACATGCACAGGAAATCAATGTGAGTCAACTCCCGGTGTAGCTATCCTTATCTCAACCAGCAAAAACACTTGTCCTTCCTATTATTGCTTATACTCTCTCTTCAACAAAATTAGAAATAAGGGCAAAATAGTTTCTGCTGGGTATTGAGGGGGTGGGGGGGGAGAGGGAGGGGGCGGGGGGAAGGAAATGACCCAAGCCTTCTATGCACATATGAATAATAAAACAATTTAAAAAATTTAAAAAAACAGTAATGGACAGATGTCATATCCTAAGCGGTGGTACTATTTACCAAACCTTTTGAAGGAAATCAAAAGGGCTGTTATTGAGGCACAAATTCTGAAATTCCTATTGGAAATCCAGGAGGAGATGTAAATACACAAGTTGGATATATGTATATGCAATTCAAGTTACAAATCTGATCAAAAGAAATTTGAAGGGCTGGGGATGTCACTTGTAAGTAGAGTACCTGCCTAATATACACAAGCCCTTAGGTCCGATTCCCAATAGAGGAGAGAAAATAGAAATATGAAAGTCATGAATGTAAAAAGAATATTGAATGCCAAGAGAAAAGGAAGGCAGCAAAGAAGGGTGAGACAAAGGAGAAATCAGCAGAGTACCATGCACAGCAGAAGCCACTGAGGGAGAGGCTCACCACCAGATGTTGTGTTGTCAGGTAGTCAAGAACCATATCAGTATTCAGAGACATCAGCATTGTGTCCCTTCCACTCCCTTTTCATTACTGCTGACACGCCCAGACAAGATTAACTAACCTGTGAGTGAGTCCTTCAGAGAGCCAGAGAATCAAATTTAAGACCTCTTTACTAAAATCTCTTCAGCATTTTTTTAAAAAATTAAATACTATCTAAGGCACCTACCAATGCCTGCAATACAATAAAGCTCAATGTTAGCCATCACGGTGGGTATTTTTTAAACTATCAAATTTTGTAAATAGCATTGACAGTCACACATTCTGTTGACTAATATAAAAATTCCAGGGTTTCAGAGCAGGGCCCTCCAAAGATAGATGCCTTTTTAGTTAAGTTTGTCAAATGTGTAAAGCTTTATTAACGAAAAAATCAAACTAAGCTTTGCTACAGCTATTCACACAAGTGATGCCAATTTCTTGAAATGAGGAGATACTAATCTCTTTTCCTACCCCAGTGAGGGGGAGATTCCAAAACAGAAGAATTATCCTCAACATTAATCAGATATGTGCAGCTTGAGTAAGTTACTTGTGTTTCTCAGACCCAGCTTTCACAGAAGTAGGTAGTTCAGAGGTTAACACAATCCTTAAAGGAAGATAAAAAAGGCAACAAAAAGGGAAAATGATATAAATCAAACTCACTACCCAGGTCAAACACCAGATCCCAAGAGCATAAAACTTCTTAATCAACAAAAAAGTCACAAAATGCAAAAAATGGCTCAGCTCTGTTATCTAATTACATATGGCATCTTGTAAAAAGATGCAATCTTAAAAGAGATGCAATCCTAAAGAAAATAAATAAAATCTAACCACCTGTTAATCAAGAAACCTCTCATTAGACCCATGAGGAAGTCCTGGGTATAAAGAAAAGATGTAGATATCAACTCTATCACTCAAAAATCAGTAATTTGATTTATATGTAACTTCTACTGTTGTCTATTCCACTGACCATTAATAAGTTTTTGTTTTGTTTTGTTTTGCACTACTGGGGCTTGAACTCAGGGCCTTCACCTTCAGTCACTCCATCAGCCCTATTTTTGCAAAGAGTTTTTTGAGATAAGAGTCTCCGAACTATTTGCCCATAGCTGGCTTTGAACCACGATCCTCCTGATATCTGCCTCCTGAGTAGCTAGGATTATAGGCATGAGCCACTGTAAGATTATTAAAGAGTGGGGGGGAGGAGTAGGGGGAATTTACTGGAATTTAGTATCTTAAGATACTAAGTAGTATTCCAACATTGAGTACATAATTTGTTAAATAACCTGGCCCCTAAATAACAGACACTTTGCGCTGAGATGGAAAAAATATGACCCAATCTGACTGTGCTAGACTTAACTGGAACCCAGCATAGAGATATCTGACGTGACTCATTTACAAAAGATCTGCAAATAAATTCTGACTCCATGCAGCTTTGATATCAACAATCCCCAATTCCAGTGTATACCAACTATCCCAACTACTTTTGCCCATTACACAATTTCCATCTTTGTTCCAAGGCCAAACAGGTTACATTCCCATTAATAATCTCCACCAAGATGAATATAAAGATTCTGTCCAAAAACCAAGGTATCAAATATTAATAAACTGTATTACATTTTAAGAAAAAAAACCTACTGGTTAAAAATGCTTGCTACACACTACCTCTACCCTAACACAGCAACCATCCAATCACTAATGTATAAGCTAATAAGTGGGATAAAATTTTAGCCCAAAAATTCATTCAATTTCCTCTTTTTACCACTTTTATGATTTTTCAAGAAGCCACCCTCACCTTTCCATTTCCCAAACAGATCTTCATTTATTCTCTAGCTGCAGTAGCTGCTTGAACTCTCCTACCTGAGATCGCTGCCTCTTCAATTTATACTGTATCAGTCCATGTGGTCATCAATGAATAATCACTGGCTCCCCAAATTACCTCCAAGTCCAAACCCTGTGATTCAATTATCACCATACATGGGATCCCTCTCTACTTTATCTTTATTTCTACTCCCTAAAATGAAACCTTTCCAAAATAAAAAATACCAGGCTCTTTCCTGTTTGTTTACTCTTGCAAGCTCCCAAAACCTGGACTGTCTTCACTTTATTCCTCTATTAGTTTAAATCCTTTCACCTCCAAACTACGCATTAGGTTAGACAGCTGGTTTCCCTACTTTGAAACAAAATATCACATACTGATTCCTTTTGATTTGCCTTGGTTATCTTATTTATTATTTGCAAAAGAAAAAAGAAAATCCCAGCACCCAAACACTAAGATAGGACGATCCAGAGTTTGAGGTCAGCCTAGGCTTCAGAGCAAGTTCAAGGCCAGACAACCAAGGTTCTGGGGAGAGACTTTTACGTAAGCAGAAAAAGAGTAAAACAAACAAGGAAAAGAAGTAAGTGCTGACCCCAGCATTTTTCCCTACCTACTCATGTTGCTTGGGAATTAATTGATGGAATGGAAAACATTCACTTTTAGGAAAAATGACTTTTTTTTTTTTTTGGTGGTACTGGCAGTTGAAGGCAGGCCTTCCTGCTTGCTAGGCAGGTGTTCTACTGCTTCACCCACTCTGCCAGTCCCTGACTTTAAATCTTGATCTCTTCCTAACTTGCAAGTCACCTCTCTCCTTCAAACCTGAGTTTCTTCATAAATAAATGGTATTAACTGTCCACAGAATTCCACGTTCTGGAATATGGTAGACAATAAGCAGAATGGACGCTGGAGATTTAGCTCAAGCAGTAGAGCATCTGCCTAAAAAATGCACAGTCCTAAGTTCAAACTCCAGAACTAAAAAAGTTAAAAAAAAAAAAAATCACCGAACAGAATGGCACTGTTTTATATTTTTGCAAATTTCTTAAATGTCTAACATAATAGACCAGGTAAATCTTTTTTTCCTTTTAATTTTATTTTGAATTAGCATACATCAATAATATACAGTTTCACTGTGATAATTCCATACATGTGTGCAGTTTACCTTGACTATGCTCACTGCCTCCACTATTCCCGCCACCTTCTTAGACCAGGTAAAGTGTTACGGAAGTGTCATTACTCAATCTGTTGCAACAGGTTATTTTGAAGTCTATGAAAAAAAAACTGGTCTCACACTGATATGCAGTTGGAAGAGGGAGGAGTGTTTTAATACTCTTTCCTGATAACTGTGCATATTGTTTTTATATTACACCAAAACGTCAACAGCAATAGATTTTGGAGGTTAGATGTAATCTGATATAAAACCACACCAATGAATTTTTCATACACTGCTACATTGAAATCAACTAATCTGTATTGCATTTTTAATGACTCATTCACCTGTACATGATTTTGTAGCACCATGCACTCATCACCTGGAAAATATTAGTGCATTAAGTTATGCAGACCTTCCATGACACAATTCATGGTACGATCTCAAAAATTTTACCTGCTAGTTATCACCACTGATCTCATGAGAAAAGCTATCAAGTTCATGAATTTTCCAATATTCTAATTTTCTTCAAAGCTTCAATTTTATCATTTGCAACCATTTTTCTCTGACAGGGATAATCATCAATTTTTTATAACATACCTGTGAAGTATCCAAGTATGAATAAATATAGCTTATTCTTTTAAGTAAAAATGCCAATACATGAAAAAAGCCTTGGGTTCAATTTGCAGCTCATGTAAGTGGGTTTCTGGGGTGGCTGTTTTGGTTTGGTTCTTTGGTTTCTTTGAGATAGGGTTTTGCCAAGTAGTCCAGGCTGGCCTGGAACCCAAGATCCTCTTACCTAAACCTCCCAAGTGTGTGCTGATTACAGGAGTGTATCACCATACTGGACTCAAGTTTTTTTCATTAAGACCATCATAGGAAAACTATGAAACAGAAGCACTTTATGCGTATTTCTCATTTTATCACATAGAATACTAAAAAAATGGTATGTACCCAAGGACTAAGACTTAATAAAATTAATCACTATTGCTATTTCATCAGAGACATTAAGTAAAAAATGAAACGGGCTATTTTTTCTTTTGATCCTTTTTTTTGGACAATGCATGTTAGTGAAGAACACAATCATTATAAGTACATTTGCAGGACTGCCATGACTAGAGCTCAGATACCAGAAGCCATACCTACCACTGATTTGGAGCAACCGTGAAAATGTTAATAAAGTAAAAAAGACAAAAACTATCTAACTGTAATTACTGAAACAGTTCTGACCTCTGACTCTGAACAGTGAAGATATTCTACCCTAAGAAATTCATATACTCTCATAGGGCCCACTGATGACAGAAGCAACATTGTTCACACATCTAATACCCAAAATAGTGTATCAAGAAGCACAATAAATCTAGGTGACTAGGGAAAAAAGCATACTTCCCCAAGTAAATGTGGGCATCAAAATCCACCATCAATGTAGTAATGCTATGTTAACTAAAAAATGGTAACCAAATGTCAAATGAAGTCATGAAACAAAATTCAAAGGACTTTCATTCACACTGACAGAGAACCAGTGTACATTTGAGAAATGAAATATGATTACAAATTAATGTTCTGAGAAAAAGAACTGATACATACGCTAGAGTACATTCCATTAGCTCATGTGTAGTAAAACTATAAAAAATAGTATCAACTGGGAGCTTTTTCTGCTGTTTTCCCAATGCAGCCATTCCATGTGAGCCTCAGCCCATGGTCAGATAATCTTCCTTCTTCACTTCACCCTTGGGATCTTACTCTCTGGGCACTTTCCACACTTCCCTCACTCAGAAGAGCAGTTGAAATCACTAGGAAAGGAAAAAAACCCGTTCTTCCTTTCTCACGCAAAGCTTTTACATTTCTATAACTACGGTTAAGTAGCTGAACATCCACCTCACCCACCATCACAAAAAATCTGTACCAACCAGATACAGTGGCTGACAGATCAAGAGCTCTGGGTTGAATCACTCACATTCCATACAAGCCTTTAGTCTATAAATGAGAACTAGTAATCCCAGCCAACATATAGATTTCAAAGAACTTGAATATTTTCAATTTGAAGCCCAAAATTTAACCGAAAATGATCAATTTCAGATTGTATCAAAAAAATTTATTACAACACTTCTAATAACACTGAACCAGGAGACAGTTATTCTTATGAATAAATTTGGTTTTAGCATTCTGATTCTTCTACTTACTACCTGTATGATTGCCAGGGCAAGTTATATTTAAAATCTTTAAGAAAGTGCTTCTTTGCCTGGAAAATAAGAATAGCACCTACATCAAAGAATTAATGCACAATTTAAATAAGATGACATATTTAAAGCATTTGACCAGTGCCTGGCATACAATGGCACAATAAACCACTGCTGCTATTCATAACTGTAAAAGCAATTGTTCTGCCAGGCACCAATGGTTCCAAGCTAGCCTGGGCAAACAGTTCAAGAGACAGTATCTCAAAAAAAAAAAAAAAAAAATCATAAAAAAGGGCTGGTGGAGTGGGTCAAGGTGGAGACCGTGAGTTCAAACCCTAGTCCTCGCCCCAAAAAAAGAGCAATTGTTCTTTCCAGTGTGAAAGTCAAAATACTGTATGATGCTTCAATAGCAAATGAACAACGTAAGATGGCAGAAATGTTCCCTCACATCAACGACATTATGTACAAGCCAGTGTATATAACAGAGCTGAATAAATTTCCAACACGTGTAGTGTACTACATGCTCATCTTAAAATATGTGACAACCACATCTTGGCTCCCCAAGACTTACTGTACATACTTAATACTGAAATTGAATTTATAAAGGTCATAAATATTTTCTATCACACACTGTGTAGTATTTAAAGGGTAAGGAACTGTAGTACTCACTAGGTTTATCTTCACAAATGAATTATCTAAGGGGAAAACCTGTGACAAATAAGGTAATAAAAATAAGCATAAATTTCACAAGACACAGATTAAGACATCAAGGCTCAACAAAATCCTCCAAAAGTCAATCTTAAGAGTGCAAATACAAAGGCAAGGCACAATGACTCATGCCTATAAGCCCAGTTACTGAGGAGGCAGAGACTGCTGGGAGAATCTTGGTTCAAGGCCAGCCCAAACAAAAACCTAGTAAGTCTTTATATCAACGAATAAACTGGGTATAGTGTCATGTACCTTGTGATCTCAGCTATAAGGAAGTAGCAGGTAGGAGGATCATGGTCCAAGAGGCCAGTCCCTAGTAAAAGACCCTATCTTAAAAATAACAAAAGCAAAAAAGGGTTCAAGTGGTAGACCATCTGCCTAGCAGGCCTGGTTCAAACCTAGGAACCACTAAGCCAAAAAAAAAAATCCAAGTATAAGGGTATCCAAGATGCTAAAGCAAGTGGATCATGAGTTTGAAGCCAGCCAGGGCTATATAGCAAAATTCTGTCCCAAAAAGTAAATAAATAAAAATGATACGATGGAGATAGGCACAACAGTGCAAGGCCGTGGGTTCAATCTGTCCACTTCATATTATCTAATAGAACATAAAAACATTAACCTCAATACCACTGACATACTGGTGTAAAACTCTTGTGGGGTTTTTGTTTATTTTGTTTTTGGTGGGACTGGGATTCCCATTTAAAAATCAGGCGCTCAAGCCCAGCGGAGGTAGCTCACACCTGTAAACCTAACTACTCAGTAGGCAAAGATCAGGAAGATTGAAGTTCGAAGCCAGCCATGGCAAATAATTTGCAAGACCCTATCTTGAAAAAAACCCATCACAAAAAAGGACTGGTGCTATACTCCCAAAAGTAATCTACATGTTTAATATAATTCTCATCAAAATTCCAATGACGTTCATTAAAGAGATCGAAAAATCTATTGTGAAATTTATATGGAAACACAAGGGGCCACGAATAGCCAAGGCAATACTCAGTCAAAAGAACAATGCAGGAGGTATCACAATACCTGACTTCAAACTATATTACAAAGCAGTAACAATAAAAACAGCATGGTACTGGCACAAAAACAGACATGAAGACCTGTAGAACAGAATAGAGGACCCAGATATGAAGCCACACAACTATAACCAACTTGTCTTTGACAAAGGCGCTAAAAATACAAGATGGAGAAAAAGCAGCCTCTTCAACAAAAACTGCTGGGAAAACTGGTTAGCAGTCTGCAAAAACTGAAACTAGATCCATGTATATCACCCTATACCAACATTAACTCAAAATGAATGAAGGATCTTAATATCAGATCCCAAACTCTAAAGTTGATACAGGAAAGAGTAGGAAATACTCTGGAGTTAGTAGGTATAGCTAAGAACTTTCTCAATGGAACCCCAGCAGCACAACTAAGAGACAGCATAGATAAATGGGACCTCATAAAACTAAAAAGCTTCTGTTCATCAAAAGAAATGGTCTCTAAACTGAAGAGAACACCCACAGAGTGGGAGAAAATATTTGCCAGCTACACATCAGACAAAGGACTGGTAACCAGAATATATAGGGAACTTTAAAAACTAAATTCTCCCAAAATTAATGAACCAATAAAGAAATGGGCAAGTGAACTAAACAGAACTTTCTCAAAAGAAGAAACTCAAATGGCCAAAAAACACATGAAAAAATGCTCACCATCTCTAGCAATAAAGGAAATGCAAGTTAAAACCACACTAAGATTCCACCTCACCCTTGTTAGAATAGCCATCATCAGCAACACCACCACCAACAGGTGTTGGCAAGGATGCGGGGCGGGTGGCGGGGTGGGGGGAAGGAACCCTCTTACACTGTTGGTGGGAATGTAAGTACAACCATTCTGGAAAAATATCTGGAGGCTACTTAAAAAGCTAAACATTAATCTACCATTTGATCCAGCAAAACCACTCTTGGGGTTATACCCAAAAGACTGTGACACAGGTTACTCAAGAGGCACCTGCACACCCATGTTTATTGCGGCACTATTCACAATAGCCAAGTTATGGAAACAGCCAAGATGCCCCACCACTGACGAATGGATCAAGAAAATGTGGTATCTATACACAATGGAATTTTATGCAGCCATGAAGAAGAACGAAATGTTATCATTCGCTGGTAAATGGATGGAATTGGAGAACATCATTCTGAGTGAGGTTAGCCTGGCCCAAAAGACCAAAAATCGTATGTTCTCCCTCATATGCAGACATTAGATCAAGGGCAAACACAACAAGGGGGTTGAACTTTGATCACAAGATAAAAGCAAGTGCACACAAGGGAGATGTGAGGATAGGTAAGACACCTAAAAAATTAGCTAGCATTTGTTGACCTCAACGCAGAGCAACTAAAGCAGATACCTTAAAAGCAAGTGAGGCCAATAGGAGAAGGGGATCAGGAACTAGAGAAAAGGTTAGATCAAAAAGAATTAACCTAGAAGGTAACACACATGCACAGGAAATCAATGTGAGTCAACTCCTTGTATAGCTATCCTTATCTCAACTAGCAAAAACCCTTGTTCCTTCCTATTATTGCTTATACTCTCTCGTCAACAAAATTAGTGATAAGGGCAAAATAGTTTCTGCTGGGTATCGAGGGGGTAGGGGGACAGGGAGGGGGCGGTGTGGGTGGTAAGGGAGGGGATGGGGGAAGGGGGGAGAAATGACCCAAGCATTGTATGTACATATGAATAATAAAAAAATTAAAATTAAATAAATAAGTAAATAAATAAATACCTTCAATGGTAATATGAAAAAAAAAAAAAGGACTGGTAGACTGGTGATAGGAAGGTCTGCCACGCGGGCACCTGTGGTTCACGCCTATAATCCTAGCTAATCAAGAGGAAAATGGTTTGAAGCCACCCAGACAAATACTTCACAAGACCCTATCTCGAAAAATCTTTCACAAAAATAGGACTGGTGGAGTGGCTCAAGCTGAAGGACCTGTGTTCAAAAGAAAAAAAAAAAGAGTGCCTGCCTAGCAAGGGTGAGACTTTGAGTTCAAACTCCAGTGCTGCCAAAAAGAAAAAATAAAAGCAACCACTCTGGCCACACCTCCTGTCCATTTTGTTTCATTTATTTTGGAGATGGGGTCTTGTGAACTATATGCTGGAGCTGGCCTCAAACCACAATCCTCATGATCTCAGCCTCCCAAGTAGCTAGGATTACAGGCATAAGCCACCAGCAGTCATCTAATAGTAATGCCATCAATATTTTTTTTGGCAGCACTGGGGTTTGAACACAGGGCTTCACACTTCCTAGTCAGGCACTCTACCACTTGAGCCATGCTTTCAGTCCTTGTATTTTATGAATGAATATCAAATCACAATGAATTAGGTAAGATACAGTTACAAAAAGTCTTTGACTGTACATTTTTTAAAACAGAAAAAAAAAAAAAACAAGTCTTGCAGTGTGGCACTTTGCCCCAATTTTCTTTATCCAAATAAACAGGAAAAGCTTTGCTTTGTATTTTTCATTACAAGAGATTTTTCTTCCACAACTGTTTATTTTTAAATAAGGAGATAAAACTTTTAAAATGATTTAATTGTTGCCTTGAAACATGACCACTGAGACTGAGGATGGTGAGAGAGGCTAGGGCAAGCCTTAACAAAGGCCCTGCACGCCAATTCTTGGCTAACCCCCTGAATGAAAGCACTCTTTGTTCTTCTGGTCAATGCCAGTCCTTTCAGTGTCCCAGTATATAGTTTTTTGGGGGGGGTTTTATTATTAAAAAAGAGAGGAAGAGACAAAGAGAGAGAAAAGCAGAAGGATGGTGAGTCTGCATCTTTGGGGACATCCCCTAATCAGCCTGGCTACAGTTAGGCCAAAGGTTCCATGGACACTGAAAAGTTTTCCAAGCATACAGCTATGGAGTTTTTGTGTATTAACAAAGACTAGCAAGGAGTAGTTACGTGTGCTGCTTATATACCACATCGTATTTTACTATTACACAAATTCTACTTCACACTGATCACCTCAGTCTAGTTCATTCAGAAAAACACAGAGCAAATAGTCTTTTGTCTTCCAATTTGGACTCCAGGAATAATCCCATCCATTTTGCTTGAGGAGGCATCAGAAAAGTTTAAATTAAAAAAGATATTTCAGGAGCTGATGGAGTGGCTCAGAAGGAAAGGAAGAAGAGAGAGAAGAAAGGAGAGGAGAGGGGAGGGAAGGGGAGGGAGGGAAGGAGGAAAAAGAAGGGAGGGAGGGAGAAAGAAAAAAAAAAAGTAAAAACTCTAAAGTCTGAGGGTGTGCCTCAGTGGTAGTCCCTAGCATGTATGAGGCCCTGGGTTCTATCCGCACCACCAAAAAAACAGAAACAGAAACAAAACAAAAACAACAACAGCAAAAAAAAAAAAAAAAAAAGACATTTCAGAAAGAAAAAAGAAAGATGTTATCTCTTTTTTTTTTTTTTTTTGGTTCAAACTACCATATAACAAAGGAAGCTTTCTAACAAAACTAACAGTTCAGTGTTTTATTAAACACTTCACATTTGAATACACAGATTCACAATCAAGAGACCTCACATCACATTATTCATTGCTTTGTAAACAGTAAACCCACCCGGGCTCCACCTGTAATCCTAGCTACTCAGGAGGCAGAGATCAGGAGGATCAAGGTTCGAAGCCAGCACAGGCAAAGAGTTCACAAGACCCTATCTTGAAAAAGACCCAATATAAAAAAGGGCTGATGGAGTGGCTCAAGGTGTAGGCCCTGAGTTCAAATCCTAGTACCAAAAAAAAAAAGAAATAGTAATCCCTCAAGGTATGAATCATAACTATTTTCCTCACTGCTGCAACTTAACTTGAAGCTGTCAATTTAACTAATTTCATTGATAACCCATTCTGCAATTATCTATGAAGCTACAATCAGAATTAAGACATTTACTGAAGAGATTTTATTTAAAAAAAAAAAAAACGCTCATTCTCCAATGTTAAGATTAAAAATCAAAACATTGTCTTATATAAGATATGCTTTCTTTACTGGAAGAATCAAAATCCAACTCCATGACCAAGATTTTATGTATGTTTATGACTGGCTTTATGCAGTTACATTAGAATTCACATATGAGACAAATCAGACTGCAAGTGCATTTTAATAAAGTTTATATGAAGGTAATCTAGATTTTATTAACATTTAAGAATTACTAAATTCTGGATTGGTAGAATGGTTCAAGTAGTAGCATGCCTGTCTAGCAAGCATGAGGCTATGAGTTCAACCCCCAGTGTCGTCAAAATAAATAAATAAATAAAAGAATTACTGAACTCTACCTTTTGAGTGGAAATGAATATGAAACTACAGAATCAAAGATTTGGCAAAGGTCCTGGGAGAAAATCTTATGAAATGAGTATCTGAATAAATGAAGAGAGTTTAAAAAACTCAAATTAAGTAAACTGCTAAAGGCCATACACCTAAATTACCTTTGTAATGACTGCAGAAAATAAAAAGGCAAACTCATAGCCAGGTGCCAGTGGCTCATGCCTGCAATTCTAGCTAATTGGGAGGCAGAGATCATGAGGATACAGGTTCAAAGCCAGCCGGGGCAAATATGCAAGAACCTATCTTGAAAATACCCAACACAAAAAAAGGTCTAGCGGAGTGGCTCAAGCGGCTGGGCACCTGCCTAGCAAGTGTGAGGCCCTCAGCTCAACCCCAATGCCACAAAAAATAAAAAGGCAAACTCAAGCACAGTTTGCAACCTCATTTTCACTGGGTCACATCTTACAAAATGAATTAGTCTTCTACTCATCACAAAAGGACATTCAATTGTCTGAAATACACAGAATTCTAAAATAAAATTTTAGTGACAATAAAGGGATATGGTAAATACAAAGAATATCATCTACCTGTACTTGGTAAATGAAATGAATAAATAATACATACTTTGACACAGGACAAAGAAAATTACAGATACACTCATGACCTGTTGATCTACAGACACCCTATACTGCTATAAGTGATTTTTTTAAGTATCACTTGATGACTATTTAAAAAGGTATTTATCAGTGGCTTAGCTAGTGGGGGGATGTGGACAGAGATCAGAAGGATCACAGTTCGAGGCCAGCCCAGGCAAAAAAAGACAACATCTCAACCAATAACAGTCTGTCATTCCAACTATGCTACATAGGAAGTTTGTGGTACAGGCCTGCCTGGGCATAAACTCAAAACTCTTATCTGAAAACTTCCTAAAGCTAAAAGGGCTGGAGATAGCCTGCCTGGCAAACACAAAACCTTGAGTTCAAACCCTCCCAAAAAAAAAAATTCAAATAATACAGAGGACACAATGTAGAAAGTACCAGTACTGAAGGATATAAAGTACAAAGTACCTTCTGCCATCCAATCTTTTGCTCCCAAAAATAACCTGTCAAGTTTCTTATGCATCTTTTCAGAAATTTTCTGCATATATATGCTATCATTTTTGACAACTTTTAAAAGCTGCTTCTGAAATTGCTCAAAAATTATCTAAAATGTCAGATCACTGCAAGTTTAAGAAAGGAGAAGGAAATTTCTAAAACACGAATCATTCGCAGATTATGAAAATATTATGAAGATTGCTGGATAAAAGTCATAAAATGCAAGACTATGGATGTAGCTCAGTGGTAGAGCACTTACACAAGGCCCTGGGTTCAATTCCCAACCATTCTTACCGCCCCCAAAAAAATTTTAAGTGGAAAAAATAAATGTACCAGGACTGGAGGAATGGCTCGAGTGACAAGAGTCTGAAAAAAAAAAAAAAAAAAAAACTAAATGTACCAAACTTTTAACAGAATGACTTAGTCTAATATTCCTTCCTCAAAGATCATTTTAGCATTTTTTCACACAATGGAGCCAATTAAAATGTGCATACTAGATGACTGAGGCTGTCACTTTTGAGAAGCTGTATAATCTACTAACCTATAGCAACTATATCTCAATACGGCTTAGTTTCACTTTTACCACTTCTTTCATGTTATATCATGTTAAGTCTGTTCTAATCCTGTAATCACTCCTTTATAAATAAAATTAGGTCAAATCATTAACTCATAACACACTCCATGTCCCAAAAAAAAAACAAAAAACAAAAAAAATCAACAAATAGGGCTGGGGATCACGGCTCAAGTGGTAAGAGCCCCTGCCTAGCAAGTGCAAAGCCAGTTAAAAAAAAAAACCATGTAAAAAATTTTAAATCATAAAACTCTAACACACTATACATGTATAGTATTCAGTAAATATGTTCTAATAGATTTAAATACAAGATGTCCATTTTCTAGCTCAGTGGTGTGCTTACCTAACATGTGCCTGTCATCTGATTGGCTGGGGCAGGACATGGAAGGGACAAAGATATGACACTATGTATTGTGCATGAACTTCAACAATTCATATAAAGCAAGATACATTTCCATGTAACAACAAAAAATATAAAGATGAGAATTTTAAAATCAGACTTGAGTTGGTGGAGTGGCAAGTGGCTCAAGTGGCAGGGTACCAGCCTAGTAAGCATGAGGCTCTGAGTTCAAACCCCAGTACCGCTCCCCCTGAAAAAAAAAAAAAAAAAAGATAATAAAATCAGACTTAAAGCTGGGCATATGTCATATTCCTAAACCTGGCTACTTAGGAAACAGACAGCCAGCTCATGAGTTCAAGGCCAGCTTAGGCTACATAGAGAGACCCTGTCAAAAATTTCAAAAATTAAAGGGTCTGGGAATTTACCTCAATGGTGGAGTGCTTGCCTGGTATGCACAAGGCTCTGGGTTTGATTCCCAGGACTATTAAATAAATACATAAATAAATACACACACACATACATACACACATACATTAAAAAAAATCTTATTAGCACTAAGGTGGCAGAAGCCACTTCAAAGCCAGCCTGGGCAAATAGTTTGAAAGACCCTATCTCAAAAAAAAAAAAAAAAAAAAATCACAGAAAAGGGCTGGTGTAGGCCTTGAGTTTAAGCCCCAATACCACATACATACAAAAAAAACCAAACATATCAGATATGCTAGAATTCCAGTTCCACCACCAAAGCTTAGTTTCCAAAACTGTCAAATGGTTTTGTGGATTTTCTTGGTACTAGATGCCCCCAGCCCTAAAATGATATTCGTAACAAGCTTACCACCTAGCAAACACTCAACAAATGGAAGCAAGTGTTAATATCATATTATTATTACTATTCTAAAAGAGCTTCATGTTATAATAAATGTAAATGCTTCCTTCCAGTATAGTTAATACTTTGAACACGAAAGTACCCACAAAGCAGAGATCATAATACAATTCAAAATTTTTTAAATAAATATATATTCCATTCTTTCAATTTATAGTGTACTCATACAATAATAATTTGTTTTTGTTTTTTTGTCTTTTTGTTTTTGTTTTTGTTTTTTTGCAGTACTAGGGTTTGAACTCAGGTCCTATACCTTGACCCACTCCACCAGTCCTTTAGATTTTTTTCGAGATAGGGTCTCGTGAACTATTTTCCCAGTCTAGCTTTGAACCACAATCCTCCTGATCTCTGCCTCCTGAGTAGCTAGGATTACAAGCAAAAGCCACAGGTGCCCAACTCATAAACTTTTAAGAAATATGAAAACATGGCAAAGGGCTGATAGAGTGGCTCAAGGGGTAGAGTGCCTGCCTAGCAAATGTGAGGCCCTGAGTTCAAACGCCAGGGCCACCAAAACAAAAAAGATGTAAGTAAACGTAAAAATGATTAAAAAAAAAAAAAAGAAAGAAAAAAAGAACCTTGAACAGCTCGGAGCTGGGGGTTGGTGGCTGGTGGTTTACACCTGTAATCCTAGCTAATCCAGAGGCACAGATCAGGAGAATGGCAGTTTGAAGCCAGCCCAGCCAAATAGTTTGTGAGACCCTACCTCGAAAAAAACCCATCACAAAAAAGAGCTAGTGGAGTGGCTCAAGGTGGAGGCCCTGAGTTCAAATCCCAGTACTGCAAAAATAAATAAATAACACTGAAAACATAGCAAAAATACCATCTGAACATACCCTTCACATTCCCATTTGGCCTTGTACAACATCTCATACATCAACTTCAAAGATGGGAAGGGAAACCTCCAGTTCTTTAACAGAGGGCCCTCTTTATAACACATACACTGGCCATTACAGACCATTTCCCTGCCTTTCATTCTTTACATTGTCACTGCAAAAAAAAAACAGCGATGCACAAAGGTTTTGGTGAAAAGAACAACTGTGAGCAGCAGTTTCTTCCCTCACTGCTCATCTATCAAAATTCTTTGATTTTGAGGGCAAATTAACTAAGCTTCATCTGCTGTCTTTACAATTATGACTTAAAAATGTTACTACACCCACCCAAATCGTTCTAACTAATATGTCTTGTTGTCTGCTAGTCTTGTCCTTCTGAATGTCCTACACTCAAAAATGGCCAAAATTGATCATCCCAAAGCCCCCCTCTTCCTGCCGCTCACTGTTAATAACATCACCATCTGTCTAAAAGTTAAGCAAAGCAGCAGCACTCAGCCTTAATTTCCCCTACTCCCTCACCCTATACATTTCATTTATGGTCCATTATTACAACTATTTAGAAAATGGGAAGATCACTACTATAGCTTAAACTGTGATATTAATTAAAGTTCTTGAATTAGCTGTCGATTTTTCAACAAAACTATTGCATTGAAATATGCTACTTTAGTTCTTCAGCTAACATCTGAACAGCGTAAGAAAGGGAGAAAGTTTCAGATTCTCAAACTTGAATCCCTGTGAGAGCATGTGCCTAGCCTATAAAAAAAACAAAGGCAAATTGCTCCTCCTCGATTTGCTTCAGGGAAAAACGCGGATGAGGAAGTATGGAGAGGAAAGGTGCTGCTTTGGAGAAGAGCCTCTCAGCTTGACTAGTATTGGGGTGGGAGGTGAGGGGTTGTGAAGAGTAATTGAAACAAATATATCAACAATAGCAGACATATATGTATGTGTATATATGCACATACATTTGTCTCTTAAGATTCAAAACAAATTGCAAACTAGGTGCTATTTTAAAACCCATTTTATACCTTAGGAAAGTAAGGAATAGAGAGGTAGGTAGCCCCTCTCCAGGTCACATAGCTAATAAGAATCAGAGCACAGACTCCACCCATGTGATCTGAGCTGCACTCCCAATGAAGTCCTTGATTTCCCCCCTGGAATGAATTCATGTACTTATAAACAATTAATTTGAGAACTGTAAAGAAGCTTAAGGAATGGCAGAGTGGCTCAAGTGGTAGAGCGCCTGCCTAGCAAGTGTTAAGGCCCTGAGCTCAAACCCCAGTACCACCAAAAAATAAAATAAAATAAAGAAGCTTAAGCACTGCTACATTTCAATTTGAAGGGATAAAAAGAATTTAGATGAGGAGCTGGGGTTGTGGCTTAAATGGTAGAGCACTTGCCAAGAAAACTAGATGCCCCAATTCCATATGCCCCCCACCACAGCAAAAAAAGTTTAGATGAATTCCTAATATAACACTTCTACTACAGTACATTCACCCCACATCGACCCTCAGGTGGACATTTTTCAAGATATGAAAACTCCTTTACATAAAAAGATAAATTTCAATTGTTAAACAAAAACAAAATCATATAAACACAAGCAAGAAGTCAAATAATTTCTAACCTCCCATATTTTGACAACAACAAAAAATTAAGTGATTAATTGACATCATGTAACTTTTTCCTGTCGACTTACCCTGTATTATAAGGTACACAGAGAGTAAAAGGAATAACCTTGTTTACTTAGTTTAAGTTAACCAGAAAATTAGTTGCAAATTTAAACCTGATGGTTTTTAAATAAACATTTATTTAATATGACTTCACACTGCTCATGTTTTAAGACTTTTAGCAGTCAGCACACAAATAAAGAACAAATTTCCTGCTAGGACAAACAATAGATTTTTTTTCTGTTTGTGTTAACACAGACAGGTTCAGCTGTGATTCAATTACTATAGCCCAAACCAACAGTATTGGGCACTTTCATGTCAGAAAATAACACAATTTAAATGTGTGAAAAACTTCTTTCCAGTGCATTTAACACATCAGCTGAGAGCTTAGTTTGCCAGTTTGTATTACACATGTGAACAATGTGTAACTGCACTTGTACTTGTAGAAACGCTGAGTTTCAAGTGGCAACAGGTTCAGATTCAGAAAAGACCAGAATTATGACAACTGCAGAGGCTAGACATTTACAAGTCAAAATTGTATATTAAGGCAAACTGCACAGGAGCAAACATGAATGTGATGACCAAGCTTTTCAACCTAAGATGTCTTCACTATCTTCCTCATTCTCTCTTAATGTTAAATTATCAAAGTAGTGAATGGTTGTAAAACATCTATCCAGTCTCAAAAGACTTGGAACTTTTTTTCAATCTGCTCTAGTCCACAATGACTTTGGAACAATAGTTGGCTTAATAACACAAGACAAAATGCAGGGGGAAAAAAAAAAAAGAAAAAGAAAAAGGAATCAATCAAAAGGAAAGGAATTGCCTGGAGCTGAGGCAGGAGGCTAGAGAGTTGCAAGGCCAGTTTGGGATAGCGGGACACATACCAAAAAAAAAAAAAAGTAAAGAAGGAATTGATGTCTTTAGTGTCTACACTGAATGCTCTGAAACAAGAGCATTTAAAATTTGCTGGCAGTGGCTGGGGGTGGGCCTGGCTCAAGTGGTAGAATGCCCTGAGTTCAAATTCAGGTACCACAAAAAAATTAAATAAAATGTATAAATTTAATGATCTCACACACAGGTAAAAATAAAAAAATAAATAATAAAGAACTAAAGAAATAAAATTCACTGGCAGTAAGGTAAAAGGGGGAGAAGACTTAAATTCCACGGGACATTTTAAAGAGAAGACAAACTTACTGCACAAAAAGTTGTTTCCTACATTATAATCAAGCAAACTACTGCTATACGGATGCCATGAAAAATACAGAAATACTATTCAGTGGTAAAATAGAAGGCATTTCCATGAGAAAGAATTTTACTATGGTACACATACCTTTCTGACTGTATAGGGATCAATTTAGGGGTTAGAAATAACATCATGTCTTCCTCAACTATCTTTGTAAATATATATTACTTTTCCAAGTTCAAGGTGTATGACAAAGCTTTCAATAAATGTATTTCATTTGACACACACTCAAACTGCTGTCAAAGCACCTACATTATGAGATGAGCCCTACTGGACTCAAACACCAGGGCCAACAAACCTAGTGTTCTATGAAGGCACTTAAGGGACAGGCTCTATACTGCTTATTTAGAAGGCCAATTAAGACATGATCCGAGAAGATATACTGATTGCCTTTCTGGGACAGTCAGAAGCCTCCAGGAAATGAAGGAAGCAGGGAGGAAGTCAAATTGTCCCACCCAAGCTTTGCTGGTTATCTCCGTGTGTTGGCTTCTGATTTTTTTTTTTATACAGTCCTTCATAAAGGAAGCACAAAAGCTAGTTATTATGGCACATGCCTGTAATCTCAAGCGGAGGAGGCAGGAGGATCTCAACCTCAAGGCCAGTTAGGCAAAGTTAGAGAGACCCTATATCCTATTTATTTTGGCCTGCCAACAAAATACATTCCTAAATACTGTAATGTTTTTAATAAGATTAAATTAACCATTTAAATCTGATCAAACTAAAGGCCTTCATTTTTAGGGAAAAAATACTATAGAAAGTGCTGCTTTTCTCTACTGTTAGCCAAAAAAGGGAGGAGGCTAATAATCATGACTTTCTATTACATCCAGGCTAAGAAATAAGTTCCACAAATTCTCATCCAAAGTGATACTGCTTCCACCAAAAAATGTAGACCGGTAGCAGAAGATGCTACAATTTTCAGAAGACAGGAAATTAATTTTAGCTATAGATCTACCTACTTTAAGACTCTAATTTCTTAGTAATTGTGACTTGATGCTTTGTGTAAAAAGAGTAAAGCTGGGTTTTACATATGGAACATTATGTGATATAAAAAACAAGAATCCTAACACCAAAAAAGATAAAAATAAATAATAAAAGAAAAAATAAAAAACCACTAGAGAATAGTGATTCTGCATGTTTGGATAAAATACATGACTCTGTTTAACACCTAGAGAATTGAACTCTTTAGTAAGTAAGTACTTCTGTAATAACAGCTATAACTAACATGAAGTTTATTTAATGGTCAAAGCTCTAAAACATAATATGCATTAACACACATAAGCAATTTTCAAGAGTTAGACTAATATGAGAAAACTAAAGCAGTATTTCTATTTAAAATGTTCCTTTAGTCATTATAAGTTAATGATACAGTGGGTTAGTAATTCAGGTACAAGGTATCTCTGGGCACATGGTATCAGACAAATTTCATGAAATTTGAATTTGTCATATTCAATGTCATATTGACACTGAAACTCCTAGTGGTCACTAGTTAATTTAAAATAGAAAAATTAACCACATACATCTTAATAACCTTCCGTCTAGGAGTCAGCACATTTCATCAAAATCATTCAACTGCTGAGAAAAGTTACTATGAAGCAAAAAGTGTTTAAACACTGTTAAAACAATCACCCCACTTTTTCAATGGCAAAAGTCTAGAAGAGTTCTATTAGATATCACCTATAATACAACAGCTAACATTGAGCTAGGGATATAATTCAATGGTACAGCCCCTTGTCTGCCTAGTACATACATGAGGCCCAGGGTTCAATTCCCAGTATCATAACAAAAATAAAACTAAGCTAACATTATTGACACTTACTATGCCAGCCTATTCTATGAACATTTGTTTACAACAAACCTAGGAGGAAAGTCTGATTATTTAGCTCCATTTCAGAATGAGAAAAAAGGCAAAGAAAAAGCAAATAACCTAGCTCTTCTGACTCTAGAGTCCACAGTCTGGATCCAACCACATGTACTACATATGTCTAAACCATAAGAGTTTTAAATAAGCAAACATGTCAACACAAGAGAAAAAAAGGCAGCTGTAGATAAACTGATAAGATAATGAGTTTGCTTTGAAAATATCACTTCTACATTCTAATCTACTTCACCTCACTTGGTTGGTCTCCTCCCCACCTTCTTTCTTAAATCTAGTATATTTAGGCATAACTAAAATTATCAAATTATCAATCACATAATATGCCTTAATAAATAAGTGACCGAGAACTGGACACCTTATAGGTACTCACTCCTATAATTCTAGCTACTGGGAGGCTGAGATCCAAAGGATCAGGGTTTGAAACCAGCCCTAGCAAACAGTGATAAGACTCCCATCTCTGAAACAACCAGAGCTGCATGGCTCAAGTGGAAGAACGCCTGATTTGTAAACTCAAATCCTTAAGTTCAAACCCCAGTACCACCCAAAACAGAAATAGTGTTAGCCAGACACAGTGGTAAGCCCCAGCACTTGGAAGGCTAAGGCAGAAGGATTATTTGAGAACAGTCTGGACTACATAGAGAGATCTTGTCTAAAAAGGTAGCTCATGGTTAAGTGTTTGCCTACCATACAGCAGGCCCTATGTTCAATCCCCAGTGCTGCAAATAAACAAATTGATTAAATAAATAAATAAAGTTTAAAAAATAAGAGAAAAATAGAAATACAGTGCTGAAGTTCAGAAAATACCTTACAGGCTAAAAAAACACATTTCAATTGAGATTTAATAATGTAATGATTTCTTTGGTCAAAGTAAAAACAGATATTTGGAGAACTTCTACATAGATTTTCAGTAAACAAAGAAAAATTTACATTCAGTTCATAAATTCAAATTAACAGTTAGAATTACCTCTGGTGAAGAGAAACAAGTGGTGAGGGAGGATACATGCAAAAGACTTTATAACTGATAATATTGTGTTTGCAAAGCTGATAAATACTTGGATTTGCTATTTTTGTGTATCTGCAGTATTTTTTTTTTAAAGTGTGTGTGTGTGTGTGTGTGTGTGTGTGTGTGTGTGTATTTTTTAGCTGGGTATGGTGGTACATACCTGTGATCCTGGTACTTGACAGACTAAAGCAGAAGGATCTTAAATTCAAGACCAGCCTGGGCTATAAAGCAAAACTCTGTCTCAAAAAAAATAATTTAAAAAATATATAAAGTTAAATTTTTTAAGTTTTCAAAGCAGATGTGTGACTCTTCACCTTCCTAAACACAAATATAAATTTTAAGCAACACATATCCATTATCATGCTATCATTAGATTCTCAGAGGAGAGATATATCCCAGCACATAAACTAAAGCACTGACTTGGTCCAAGAGAAGCAAATCCCTTCACAGTAGACAGCATAACTCATTTTCATCATCTACACAATGAGGTCAATACCACCTGCCTATTAACATTACTATTAAAATTAAACGAGACAAAAACATGCATAGACCACAAAGTATATTTTCATCAAATGTTAGTTATTACTGGAAATATGTAAAGTATAAAAACTCTAAAATATGACAACTGAATTTACTTACTAGAGCCTTGACATATGGACTCTTACTTTCCACTACCACTGGTGGAATAAGTTTGGGACTGGATGGATACACATGTAACTAACATGAGTACCATAACACACCCAAGTCCCAGAAATGTAAGGTATGTCAAAAATCTTCACAGGCAGTTCTTAGCATAAAGACTTCTAGTAGGCATTTATTTGTTAGTGTCTAATTTGTTCTTAGCATTGACAAATTCTTGGGGAAATAGAAACAACATAGTTCCTGCCTTAAGTAGTTGGTTTAATGAAAGAAAAAAAAAGATGAAAATAAATAAATAAAATCACAATACAGTGCCCAAATACCTAGAAAACATTACCACAGCCATCAGTAAAGCAACTAAAATTGGAAGAGGTAGAAGTGTCAACATCCTGACAGGTACTTCCAGACAGTACCTTCCTCCTTTTCATTCTATCCCTTGACCCCCAGTTCTACTACTTTCTCCATTGCTGGTGTTTTGTTTTGCTGTGTTTTATGTGGTGCTAGGGATCAAACCCAGAGCTTCATGCATGCTGGGCAAGCACCAATGAGTACAACCGCAGCCTGAATTAATTAATACGGGATAAAATTGTTCCTCTTCTTACTACAGTGAATTTCACTACACAACACTGAAACCCAAACACTTTATCTAAGAATTACAGAGGAAGAAACTTCAAAATATCCTAAAACAAGATGCTTACTGATGAATGCAATCCATTTAAATTACCTATAAGCAGATATTTATAGCTCTGTCTCCTGGGGCTAAAAATCAAAACTCTTGTTTAGATGTCTAGAGAGAACCTTTGAAAATAATTTACTAGGTACACTGACCCCAGTACCTCAAGAGTGACCTGAAGGAAAATGAGGTCCAGAATGAAAGCAAAAACTGTTCAAATTCACTCAAAGCAAAAAAAGACAGAAAACCTAAAGCTCTTCTTCCAGAAATAAGTAGGCTTTTCCAAAGCTCCTTAAAGCTTCTAAAAAGATTGAGCCAAAATAATACCCACAGACCATAATAACTGACTAGGCATTCCCTCATCTCTAGAAGAACCCTATGGAGAACTATTATTCTTCTACTAAATATTCTTATATGTTAAAGTCTCAAAACCCTGGAAACTGGACCCCAATGATCTCTGCAACCCAGATCCCTAAGTCACAAAACCAAGGAAGGCCCTTTGACAGTACTTTATAACACAAACAAGATGTTATCTAAAGGTCAGACAAGGCCTTAGAAAAAAAGCAGAAAAACACCAGTGCTCAGCAACTCTCCAGGATGAAGCAGGACATGAGCACAGGAGCATAGCAAGACCCCATCTCAAAAGGGAAAAAAAAATGCTGATCTCAACTCTTACAAATAATGGCCAAGTGGTTCCATATCCCTTGGTGGTGATATGACACAGGAAGGGGATATTTTGATAACAGGCTTCTTTTCACATAAGACTACCCTCAGCTTAAATCAGGTACAAATTCGTACCTATACTTCTATAGAACCCGATGCTTTTCTTTAATATACCAACTACACTACACTGCAATTACGTCTTTAATTGTTCCATCTCCCTCACCACACATACTGCCAACTCCCAACTTTCTCTGGTACTTGACATAATGTCAGATGTATTGCGAGTGCTTGAAAAACATTTGCTGATTGAACAGGTTAATATGGAGCTATTCTATCTCAATATGGCAGTCACTACAGCCATTTAAATATAAATTTAAATTAAAGAAAATTTGGAAGCTGAGTGTAGTAGCGCCCGCTGTCATCCCAGTGTCTTGGCAAACTGAGATAGGAGGATTACAAGATCCCAAGAATTGAGGCCAACATAGGCATCACAGTAAGCTCTCACCTCTAAATTAAATACATATTAAATTTTCAAAATTTACTTATTATACTTACCACAATAGTGACATCTATACTGGACAGTTAGACACAGAACGTTTTTATCACAACAGAAAGTTGTGTTAGACAGTTCTGGTCTGGAGTGGCCAGGATTCTGGAGGCAGCTGAAAGGCAAACTAAATCATAATTTTTCATTAATAGGATTATTGTTCTGAGAGAGAAAAAGTGGAAGGAAAAATGTGCCTTAATCACAACAGCAATATAACCAAACTAAAAAAGTTCTTTTGCAACTGTCTCTAATATCAATTATATTTAATTTTGTCCATACATTTTTCCATACATAAAATATGTGTAGTATATATATAATATTATACATATTTATATATATATATAAAAATATATATATATATATACTTTTTATGTTTGGTTTGGGGTTTTGTTTTTTGTAGTGTTGGGGAATAGAGCCGGGGCACCGCACATGCTAGACAAGGCTTCTACCTCTTGAACCATGCCCCCAGCATTCTGATAATTCTTTACTGTTGAGATCTGTTTGGTTACCATGTATTTCCTAACTGTGCCTAAGAGGGTCAGTTTTTGTTTCTAGGAAGATGGGGAAAGGGATGTGGGGCTATTTCTGACCTAATCATAGACGAATAAAATGTAAAGATCACAAGGGACTCTGCAGTTGATTTAGTCTATTTAATAAAGAAATAGCTTTACAGAGGAAGAGAATGAGCACAAACAAGTAAAATAATACCATAGAGAAGAAGAGATGTTAGAAGCAAGTGGAGGAACAGAAAGGGCATGGTGCAGAGAAAGGAAAGTTTGGTGTTTCACCCAAAATTACACAAACTTAGCCAAAATGTCAAAATAGTCAACATTTAAGAAGGCAGTAAAAGGGCTGGAGGTGTGGCTGCGGTGCAAACACCTAAGTCTAAACCAAAGTATCACAAAAAATACGTACTATTCTGACAAATTATTCAGCATCAAGCATTTAAACAAATACTGAATTCTGTGAAAAGGTACAAAATCTCTTTGAAGGGGTTTTGTATCTCATCTCTCACACCGGAAGCTATAGGAAAGCTTTTATATCTGCTCCATTATGGAAGTAGAACATAACTAACCTACACCTAAATCTTCTTTCAATGAAATATGCAAAATGAGTGACAACTCATTAATGGTGAGTACCGTGTATTTTATTTTCCTGGTAACTTATCTTCAGTCTTGTTTGTAAGTTTGTTTGTTTTTAAAGAGAGAGTGTTTTGCTATAATGCCCAGGCTGGCGTAGCCTCAAGTAATCCATCCCACCTCAGCTTCCTAAGCAGATGAAACTAAAAAAATATGCCATCAGGCCCACCAAAAAAAAAAAAAAACTTTTTTTGGTTGTTGTTGAGGTCAAACTCAGAGCCTCAGGTGTGCTAAGCAGGTGTGCTCACCACTAAGCTACACACCCAGCCTCAAACCATGTTAACTTCATACATAACAAAATATATACATATCTAATTAGAGAGATTTTAAATAATACAAAATTCTATTTCAAGAATATTAGATATTTTAAAAGTCAGACACACAAGAAGCAAAGCAGTAATTTCACAGTAATGAACCTGGAGTTAAGGGAAGGAAAAGCAAGCAGCTGAAAAACCTCTTGCAAAGATTTATCCTACATGCATTTCAACAAATTTTCAAGTTAATCACTAGATATTTCATCATTCTTTGATACATCTAACAAAGGCTTTATTGGTAAACTACAGAGTAACATAAAGTTACATACAATATATTGTTAAAATCTAATTCTGTTACTTGGGTTATGACTCAGTTGTTTAAAATTCTTTTACATGTGGATGTGTAATCTGATGTAAGAAGCACTTAGCCCAAATTACATCTCAAAAAACTTCATTCAGTCTTCCTTTTCAACAGCTATCAAATATACAATACGCTTCTTTTGTTTTAATGAATTGCTGTTTAACTATTTTACATAGGTATCCGTGCACAAAAAGATTAACGCTAATTTAGAATGAGGCAGTTCATTTTTCTTTTTTTGGTAGGACTGGAGTTTGAGCTCAGGGCTTCATGCTCACAAAGTAGGCACTCTACAGCTTGAACCACACACTTCCAGTTCATTTTGTTCTGGTTATTTTGGAGATGAAGTCTCTAGAACTATTTACCCAGGCTGACCTCAAATCACGATCCTCCCCATCTCAGCCTCCCAAGTAGCTAGGATTACAGTCATGAGTTAGCAGCGCCCAGTGAAGCCGTTCATAACAGGTATACATGTCCTCTATCTTCTGTATAGCTCCAGCATAGATATAATCAAGCAAATAACTAAGTAAACAATACACACTTAAAGAATTCTTTTTCAGTACTTAGGACTGACTTCAGGGCTTCACAGTGGCTAGGCAAACATCATACCACTTAAGCCAAGTCCCCTATCCAAAGAACTTAAGTTTTAAAGCATAAATTATCACTGGCTGACTAATCACCCACTATGAGCCCATTATTCTTCTGGGTTCACATCCTCATAAGAAACCTCTATTCTACCAGCTATTTGTCTCCCAACTTCTGCTTCTACCCTCTTTCCTTAATAAAAATAAAGTGTAATATATGAGTGTAAATAGAAATAGTGGGCTGAAGGTGTGGCTCAACTGGAAGAGTGCCTGATTTGCAAAACCAAAGTCCTTAGTTCAACCCCCAGTACCACAATAATAAATAAATGAATAAGAAAGGAAGAAAGAAAGAAGGAAGGAAGGAAGGAAAGAAAGAAAAAGGGAAAGGGAAAGGAAAAGGAAAAGGAAAAGGAAAAGGGGCATGAGTCTTCTGGCAGGTGGTCTTTCAGAGAGGAATTTTCCCCATTCTCCTTCCTGATTAATTGTAATGCGAACTTATTAGCTAGAGTTGATGCAGTCCTGGTAAACAGAGGACATGCTCAAAGGAGAGAACTAGGCTCCCTAACACCTGAGCACTGGAATACCTCAGGACCTGGTGACATGCTAATTAGCGGAAGAATTCCCATGAAAATCAAGAAGTCCCTGCACTGAACACTAGGGAATATGGTATTACTTCTCTTCTGTAGCACATGTAATTCTTTAAACCTTAGGCTTACAGTTCTTCAACTAATACTCAGTAACAGCGTATGCTTTAGGAGTCAGGACTATATCTTACTTATTTGCACAAAGCCCTGTACATAAGAAACTTAGCCGAATTTACAAAGTACACTCAAGGCCAGGAATGTAACTCACTGACAGATCACTTACGTGGCATGTGCAAGACCGTACATTTCATCCCCAATACAACATAAAGAAGAAAGAAGCCAGATGTGGTGTTGCAGTGAGGCAGACACAGGAAGATCACAATCCAAGACCAACCCCAGAGTTAATATAAGACCCTATCTGAAAACAAACTAAAAATGAAATGACTGGGAACATGGCTCAAGTAGTTCAGTGCTTGGAGGTCCTGAGTCCAATTCCCAGTATGGAGAAAAGAAAATGGAAAAAGAAAGTTTACTTTAGCCAGACATCAGTGACTCATACCAGTAATCCTAGAGACACAGGGAGCAGAGATCAGGAGGACCTAGGTTCAAAGCCAGCCCAGGGAAATAGTTCTTGAGACTCTATCTCAGAAAAAACCCATCAAAGAAAAGGGCTGGTGGGATGGCTCAAGGTATAGGCCCTAGACTGGTTTAAACTGGTACTGGTTTAAACCCCAGTACCACAAAAAAAAAAAAAAAAGAAAAAGAAAAAGTTCACTTTATAATGGGAAAGAAAGTAGACGAACGCTGCCAGTGCCATGTGCCATGTGTTTGTTAAATCTGACTAATTAGATACTGGTAATAAAATATTACAAGTTGTAAGAGGATGTCGAATACAAAATGCCCAATTTGTACTTTATCAGTTCCCAGAACCAAGAGATTTCAAGAGAAAAAAAACAAGCTGGGCACCAGTGGCTCTTGGCTATAATCCTTCCTACTTGGGAGGCTGAGACCAGAAGGATGAAGGTTCAAGGCCAACCCTAGGCAAACAGTTCGTGAGAAACCATCTCTAAAATAACCAGAGCAAAATGGACTGGAATGTGGCTCAAAAATCACCTGCTTTACAAGCACAAAGCCCTGAGTTCAAACCCCAGTCCCACCAAGAAAAAAAAAAAAAAACACTTTCCTTTCCTCCACACATTTGCAAAACCCCATTTTTACTACTCATCTAGAAATAAAACTTAGGACACATCACTAAGAAATAAAAGAAACAATGCTTTTCTGAATCATTGTAAATCAAGAATCTTGGAATAGACTTCAAATCTAACAATAAAGCATCATGCTGGTACTCAAAACTCTCAGAAAAGATACTGTCCCAAATACAAGCAAATACTAAGCAAACCTTATATAATAATCAAGACCTAAATTAACTCAGAACTAAGCATTCTAATTTTCTAGACCAAGGATTTTAATTCTAATGTATATCTAAAACTCAGCTCAAAAATCTGATACAAGTCTATTATTTAGTCTTTAGGGTTTTTTGGGTTTGGTTTGGTTTTCTTTTCTTTGGTAGAACTGAAATTTGAACTCCGGGATTCACGGAACACCTCCAATCCATTTTGCTCTGGTTGTTTTGGAGATGGGGTTCTCAGAACTATTTGCCCAGGCAGGCCTCAACCATGATGCCCCTTGATCTCAGTCTCCCAAGTAGCAAGGATTATAGGCATTAGCCACCAGCACCCAGCTGGTGGATTTTTAATGAACATTAATCCTGGGCAATGTTCTTTCCCCAATACACAGTAGGACAAAGGGATAAAGTGCAGGACATGCTCCCTAACCCTGTAGATGGATTCTAGGATTGCAGGTGTCAGCCACAGGAGACCAGCTGTTTTTTGTTTTGTTTTGTTTTTTGAGAAAAGGCCTAGCTCTGTAGTCTAGGCTGGCCTCTATCTGTAGATCCTCCTGCCTCAGCCTCCCAAGTACTAAAATTACACATGCAATACATGTATAGCCTGGCTGCTATACTTTTTTAATGGCAAAAGTAATTCCATAAGCAGCCAAGATTAGAGTACACCCATTCTAGCCTTACCATACATTAATTATCCTAATTAAGGTACTTCCTTCAATTAGAAACCAAGAAAAGAGACTAAAAGATCACCTATTGGGTAACCAGTGAAAATGTTAACTGCTCAATAATTAACAACTCTCAACAAGAGTATTGCAGAAAGTATGTTTCTTTTAGGCTGCTGGAGTGACACAAGTGGCAGAGTGTCTGCCTAGCAAGTGTGAGGCTCTGAGTTCAAACCTCAGTGTGGACAAAAAAAAAATCAGAAAGTGTGTTTCTCAGGGAAATATAATGTTCTCTAGAAATCTGTAGATAACTAACACATGTCAAAATGATTATCAAGCTGATTCTCCAAATGGAAACATGGCAACAAACTAAAAGGAAAGGAAGCAGAAGAACAATAAAATGTTCTCTCTTTCACTAAAATTCAAGCTCCTAAAAGCTTCACACAATTATTTATGCAGCAACCTATAAAAAGATAAAAATAGGGCTGGTGGAGTAGCTCAAGCAATAAAAATGCCTGCCAAGCAAGCGTGAGGCCCTGAGTTCAAGCACCAGTGACTAGTGCTGTCAAAAAAATAAATAAATAAGCACTTTTCAGCAAGGGATGACATGAAAACAAGACTAGGGCAAGTGGTAGAGCACCTGCCCAGCAAGTACAAGGCCCTGAGTTCAATCAGCAGTATCAGGAAAAGAAAAAAGGTTTTAGTGAAAACAAGACTCCTGCTATTAACTATATGAAATAGGATCTGAGAAAAGGTTAGGATGGAGGGTGGTTACTTTTTTCTCTACTTTATAAAAGCTTTGAAGCTTCCAATTAAGTTCTTTAACTAAAGAACTTAGAGGGGGGAAAAAAGTTATTAGCAGTTACTAGAATACAATTCATCACTATAAAAGCATCCAGAGGGCGGGAGGCAGAAATAGAGAGATAGTGGTTCAGGCAGAAAGTGCAAGACACCATCTCAACAAAACTACCAGGCACTGTGGGACACAATTATAATCCCAGCTACATGGGAGGTGTAGACAATAGGATCACAGTCTGAGGCAAGCCCCAGGCAAAAGTGAGACCCTCCCTCAAAAGTAAACTAAAATGAAAAATAGGTGTGGGGGGGAGGGGCATAGCTCAAGTGGTACAGTGCTTGCCTAGCCCAAGTTCAAACTCTAGTACCAAAGAGAAAGAAGGGAGGGGAGGGGAGAGGAAGAGGAAAAAAAAAAAAATACAAATTAAAATAGTGTGTCATTTTCAACTATCACATTAATCAAAATTTGGCTGAGGATATAGCTCAATAGTGAAGCTCTTTTTTGCCTTGGCATTGTATGAGATCCTGGCTTTGATCCCCAACAGCACCAAAATAAATAAATAAATAAAAACTGCAATATTGTATGCTGGCAGAAGAATAACAAGCACTAGGAAACACTGCCGTAAAATGAAAATATGTATTTGGCGAATGTGTCAATTATTCTAGTGCTCACAACTGCTGCCTTAGTCATTTTACCCTTACAAAGGAAATACCTGAAATAGTGAGAAGCACTGTACACAAAGATGTTAGTCTCAGCATTCCTTTTAAGAGCAAAATCGTAAACTTAAAAATGCAGCAATAAGAAATGTTTTAAGTAAGCAGTGGTATAAGCATACATATAAGTATTATAAAGCCACTTAAAGAATCCTTCAAATGCTTACTAAAATAGGAAAAAAATGTAAAATTACATTTACAAAATGATTTGCAGCTGTACAAGTACTGTGCACCTACATAAAAATATAAATGTTAATACATGTGTACATAAACACCTACATATATAAACAATTCAAGAAATTTTACCAAAATGTTAACAGTGTCAATGAGTTATGTGGGGGTTATTAAGTAAATATTTTTCTTTTGTTTGCTACAATGATCAAATAGGGCTTTTCTGAAAAGATGGGGTAGGTGTCAAAATTTTTTAAATTTTTTTTAAAAAGCAGAAAAGCCACACTGGGCATGGTGGCACACATCTGTAGTCCCAGCTACTTGTGAAGCTGAGGCAGCAGAATCACTTGAGCATCAGAGAGTTAAAGACCAGGCTGGGCAATACAGCAAGACACCCTATTCAAGAAGGAAAAAAAAAAAGTTTTTATTAAAAGCATTAAAAACTGTTCTTTGTCACACTGACAAAGAAATGTAGCATTTTACTGCCCATCCAGCTAGATCCTGGTTGCTAAGCAGAAGACTCCGATGTTCCTACATCATGCCCTAGCCACAGACACAAAGGACAGGAACTCAGGCACAAACATGCCCCACACAAATGGCAGTATATTTAATCTGAGAAGTGGCCTCATGGACACAAACAGCAACTTCAATGCTCCACTCAAACTACTATCTGTCCTTACCTTTACATTATAGGCTTACTTGGGGTTTTTGGTGTTTTTTTTTGTTTTGTTTTGTTGATGGTTCTGGGACTTGAATTCAAGGCCTTGCACTTGCTAGGCAAGCGCTCCTGGACTTGAGTCATGCCTGCACCATGTAGGCTGCTGACTTTTGATGTATTCCTCATCCAAGCTGCATACCGGGAAAGATCTCTTCAATTCTCCAGAACTCACAACCCACTCCATTTTAGTAAATTTGACAACTAAGCCACAAATCGGTATAATTCTAGATACTTCGCTGTCATCAACTGATACAGATAGGTAAGCCTTTCTGCTCTGTGAAAATGGCCAATCCTGCTTGGTGAATGACAGCATCTGCTAAGATTTCTTATGTCTACAGAGAAGGGGTAGCTCTCCTGCTGAGGCTATAAATTCCAATACTCGGTGGCATTTCCTCCCAACAGCAGCATGTGCAATGTAGAAAATTCCAATTCTCATGACAACACCATGGCTAAGACAGTCCTGACCCAGGGTGCTGCCCCCAAACTTCCCCACCTGCTTCATCACAGGAGCCACAGCAGCCAAGTCCTATACTCTGCCAGCCCCTGCTGCAGTAGCAGCCATTTTTGGCTCAGCCCTGATGCAGCCCCAGCTGAAAGCCAGGACAGTAAGAACAAGATGGCATAGAACTTTAAAAAAGGAACTCAAGCAAATAACAAATTGTGCACCAGAAAAATGTTCACTAATCTGCCACATCATTAAAAATATAACTTTAAAAAAATGATGCTTACAATAGCCAAGTTATGGAAACAGCCAAGATGCCCCAGCACTGACAAATGGATTAAGAAAATGTGGTATCTATACACAATGGAATTTTATGCAGCCATGAAGAAGAACGAAATGTTATCATTCGCTGGTAAATGGATCGAATTGGAGAACATCATTCTGAGTGAGGTTAGCCTGGCTCAAAAAACCAAAAATCGTATGTTCTCCCTCATATGTGGACATTAGATCAAGGGCAAACACAACAAGGGGATTGGACTATGAGCACATGATAAAAGCGAGAGCACACAAGGGAGGGGTGAGGATAGGTAAGACACCTAAAAAACTAGATAGCATTTGTTGCCCTTAACGCAGAGAAACTAAAGCAGATACCTTAAAGCAACTGAGGCCAATAGGAAAAGGGGAACAGGTACTACAGAAAAGGTTAGATCAAAAAGAATTAACCTAGAAGGTAACACCCACGCACAGGAAATCAACGTGAGTCAATGCCCTGTATAGCTATCCTTATCTCAACCAACAAAAACCCTTGTTCCTTCCTATTATTGCTTATACTCGCTCTACAACAAAATTAGAAATAAGGGCAAAATAGTTTCTGCTGGGTATTGAGGGGGGGGGAGAAGGAGGGGGCGGAGTGGGTGGTAAGGGAGGGGGTGGGGGCAGGGGGGAGAAATGAACCAAGCCTTGTATGCACATATGAATAATAAAAGAAAAATGAAAAAAAAATGATGCTTATCTCATGGATTCTTGAAAGCAAATGTGAGGAAATCTAGTTATTGACAATGTGAAATCGGCACCAAAATGATGTTACAGTAAAACAAATTTAATCAAAGCACTTAAGGAACACAAGTTTCTATTTAAGTTAGACAAGTAGTTTTTTCTTGTTTTTGGTTTTTTGAGTGTTTTGGGTGTCGAACCTAGGGCCTCACACATACTAGGCTAGTGCTCTACCACTGAGCTAAATTCCCAATCCTTAAAGTTTTTTTTAAAAAAAGGTCTTTCTCTCCCTTGATTCCCTGTTGAAAATCTCTAACCCCACAAAAAATTTTAAAAATTATTTTTTAAAAAGCCTAACTTCAAAGTAATCCTTGAACACATATATATGTGTATGTATGTGTGTGTGTGTATATATAAAATCATCTCTTAGAATATTAACAAAATTTGGGGCTGAAAGGATAGTGGTAAGAGCAGTTGCCTTCATGAGCTAAGGCCCTTGCACTCCATCCCCAGCACAGCAAAATAAATAAATCAAAATTTTAACCTAACAGTTCAATTTCTGTTTTATTACCTATAGGCAAGAGAAGTAAATTCCTAGATCAAACTGTCTCTCACCTGCCTCCCTTAGGAAAAAGAGATTGGTTTTCACTCTCTAATTCTAGATATTCAGTCAGTAAAACAGACTAAGTTTAAATGAAAGAAGACAGTAGCAGAACCACAGGGAAAACTGGTACTACATCTGGGGGTTGTTGTGGTTGTTCCTCTTTTGCAATACTGGGGTTTGAACTGAGGGCCTACCCATTTGCTAGGCAGGCGCTCTACCACTTGGGCCATTCTGCAGAGCCCACCTTAGGGAAAACTGAAAGCAACTCTATTAGATAAAATTGATCCAAGTGGCACACAGCCATAATCCCAGATACTCAGAAAGCAGTGGCAGGAGGCTCTGTCCATTTAATTCACAGGCCCTGCCTCCAGCCACTGAATCTAAAAGGGCAGAAGTTTTTATTTCCCTACAGACAGATAAAATCTGGTATAGATACAATGGAATATCGCTCAGTCTTAAGGAAAATAAGGTAGTGATAAATGTTGTAACATGGACAAACCTTGAAATGCTAAGTCAAAAAAGCTAAGACACCAAGGACCATGTATTATATAGCTGTATTTACATGAATGACCTCAAATACACAAATCTATACATACAGAAAGCAGACTGACCATTGTCTAGGGATGGAGGTAGGGAGTGAAAAAAAAATGCAGAACATTCTTAAATGCATGAAACATTCAAAGGAGCCAAGCATGGTAGTACACATCTTAATCTCAGGGCTCAGGAGGTCAGGCAGAAGGATCATGAATTCAAGGCCAGCCTAGGATACACACTGAGTTTCAAGGTAGCTGGCTAACACAGAAAGACCATGTCTCTTCAGCTGGCCTGGCAGCTGAAGTGGCAAAGCACCTGCTACCTACCTAGCAAGCACAAAACCCTGAGTTAGAACATCAGTAATTAAAAAAAAAAAAAAAAAACTAAGAGCTACAGAAATTTAAGTAAGCCTCACAATGTAAGTCTCAGGTGAATCAGCTTAAATACTTGTAAGTTGATTCCTAACTGTTCCAAGTTCCTCACTGCTTTCTCAAATCAATTTTCTAATTACAACAAAAACTTTCAGGGACAATGACTGCTCTCTTTTTTATCCCACAGACCTCCTGAAGTATACAACAAGCATTAAATGTGTGCTGCTTCTGCACCAAGTTGCTTCCACCACTTCCTAAAGAATGCTATTTTCTAAGGGAGGCTGAAAAGTTCTGCATCTTAAGCATTCCTAGACCAAAAAAAGTTCTCTGTCATTAGGAAAATTCTAATGGCACTCTGAATAGCACTATCACTCATTCTTATAACTATCAACTGTGGCATGTGCCATCATGACATTCCCTTTTGATAGTTGAGGTTATCTGAGAAAGAGGCTCATGATCCATTCCAACTCTCATATTCTAAGACTGGTTCTTCTTATTCTCAGTCCCAGCGTGAACGCTGGATATGACAGAGGTTTGGGGCTGGAGGATGAGTCAGCAGGTGAAGCCATCTGTGAGAAGCAGCTTCATTTCACTTGGAAAAACAGGGAAGCCAGAAAAAAGTCAGCTGCCATTGTTTACGTTGCAGAACAGGCCTCAGTAAAAGCACTATTGTCAGTAAGACCCATTCTTCTTAGTTAAGGGTTAAGGAGAAGGGTTAAGACTTGGCACAGTGAACAATCTCTTTTCTCCAAGCAGAACTAAGTTGTTTATCCACCAAAATCAGGGTTACTGGTTTAATAGAATTAGCTCATTTGTAAAGATGTCTGAACCAGAAGCTGATCACTCAAAACCCAATCTTACAACTCGGAATGTGCCTCTGGTTGCAATATCCAGGGCTCTGAGTAGACTACTAATGTTACACATGCTCAGACACTGGAAAAATGCTTCCAATCACAACAAAATAAACGTTGAGACAATTTTTTTTAATCACATAATCCCATTAAACTATTTTCTGCACAAAGAAAGGAACTGGAAGAAATAAATAAAATATGAACTGCTAATCTTTTTTTGAAAGCCAGAAAAGCAAAGCAACATGAAATACCCAAGGAAACTATCCCATGTTCTACTTTTAGGATTTTCAAGACAGTTTTAATTCTAAGAGCCAAAAAAGTTAAACATTAAGAATGCTCCCATTGCCAGGCCAGTGGCTCACACCTACAAGCCTAGCTACTTGGGAGGTTGGAATCAGGAGGATTGTTTAAGGCCAGCCCAGAGAAATAATTTGCAAGAACCTTTCTCCAAAATAACCAGAGCAAAATGGACTGGAGCACCTGCTTTCCAAATGTGAAGCCATGAGTTCAAACCCCAGTCCCACCAATAAAAAAGAAAAATTTCTTCTATCATAAGAATCTGCTCTTCAAATAAATTTTTTAAAGTTTTTATTTCCAACGAAGGACTGGAATAAAACACTTCCTAACTGCTTTCTGATTTCACATCCAGGCACTACACCCTGAACCCACCTAACTTCCATTTTCATTTCAAAGGCACCTGAAGCTGGGCTTGGCAGCATGTATGTCTGTAGTCGGGAAGCTGAGAAAGATCATTTAAGCCCAGGAGTTTAAGACCAGCTGGACAACATACTGGTAAGATACCCATCTCAAAAAAAAACAAAAAACAAACAAACAACAAAAAAAAGCCTAAAAAATTTATACACCTATACACTAAACCACAATAATGAGGCAAAGACCAGCTACTAAATAGTGCCTTTTCTTCTGATTAAAATTGATCAATTAAAGGTGTCAGGCTAAGGATGATGCTTAGTGTGAGTCACTGAGTTAATCCCCAGCACCAAGGGGGTGTTAACACTGTTTATATAAAGACCTTCTACTGAAAAATATGAACTTGAATTAACCATTTCACAATTAACTACTGCACAGCAACCTAAGAGGGAGTGATTTAAACATTGTTTTTAAAGTTTTAGTTATAAAATGTGATTGTAGAAAAAATCCAAACCTATTGATTTAAACAAAACTATTGAAACAAAAGCCCTTTAAGGATTAACTTCAGACTTGTAAGGAAAAACAGCAAAGAATTCCTTTTAGTCAATCCCCAACCTTTTTTAAATTTAACAATTACTTAGGTAGAACTCAAGAATTTTAAATCAAAGTCTCCTTGTCAAGTACTAAATGTCACTTTCTCTAACTACATAAACCAAGCTGAGAACCTCTTGGGGAAAGCGGAAAGGTAGTGTTTCCTTGATTCTCTTATTTCCTCTCTGCAGCTTCTTTCTCTTTTCTGTAGCTTCCTTAACCTCCTCAAATAATCACCATTGCACAGACTAAAAAACTTTGCTTTCCACTCTCTCCATTTTGCTTATGCTACCACAGATTTGTTTTCCAACCCCTCTGCTTACATTTCTTCTCCTTACTTTCAAATACCTTCACTTACCTCTGTTTGTTAAATGAGTCAGTTACTCCATTTATTTCAAACTCTACATTGAATTCATCTGTCCTCTCTCAAAATAATGAACAAAACTAAATTCTCTATCTCTCTTATTCCATCAATGGCAGCATGGCTTTCCAATTTTAACCCTTTTCCTTCATCAAGGATATTCTAATCACAACTCTTTCTTCCTCTATGATAGTCCCAGGGTAAGCTGAGCCTTTCCTTTCATTTCCCTTTAGCTTGGATGTACATCAGCACAACCTTGGAAAACCATCAATAGTCTCCATGCTTCCTGTGTCATCCATCCAGCACCATCTTCATCCTCCTCTAATAACAATTCTTAAATCTTCAAAACCCTCTACCTGCTAAGGGATGAAGCAGAGATTATACCAGCTAGATATCCAAATGTCCCATGCCTGACACATCCACTGCTTTCCATCTGTACCAAGAAGGTCTTCTGCCTACTGCAAACACATCAGGCACCATTTCTAAACTGCTGACCACAACTCTGCTCATGCTACTGCCCTCAAGTGTATTGGGCACCCCCTGAACTTCAGCCTGCCCAAATCCTCTTCCTACTCCTCTAGTCCTCACTGACTTGAAGGCTCTGCTCTCCCACCTCCATTTAGAAAAGACCTTACATTCTCCAAATGTTCTTTTTCTATCTCCTTCAACAATTAGTACATACTATTTATTTGCTCCTTTGATCACTGAGTAAATAATTATTGTGTGCCAACTAAGTACCAGGCACTGTGTTAGCTTAATAAGTAGTATCAAAACAATGGCCAATATTTCCATTCTTTCCCAGTTCTCTTAGCTTTCTCAAGATTACATTAGTTCTTTCCTTCTCCCTTAAACATCCTAAATTTACCATTACCAATTATCCTTTTCTATTCAATTGAGCTTTCAGTTGAATAGAAAAGTTGAATAGCAATTAAACTAAATTATTACTCTGGAATATTTTACTCTGGATTTTTCTCCACAAATGTTCTAAGAAAAATGAGAAGGAATAACCAGCAGCATGTCCCTGAGATTATTTGACCAATTGTAGGCTTCGCATTGATTTTCATACTGGTGCCCTTATAAACAGACCAAAGTCTTCAATTTCACTAAAAGCATGGGAAATTTTCCTTTCTGTACCTGGACTCTGTATTTGGTACACATATACAAAACTGAACAAAATGGATTGTTATTCTAAAAGTGGTTATGAACTGTAACGTATGATGGCCAAATATTTACATCAACTTAGCTCCTCCATGTGAAATAATTCACCTGACCTAACTGGCATTCAAGATTTAAAACCAAAAAAACATAAGATAGGTGGGTAATCCATGGGTTTTACAGGGATGATGAAAGAGCACATTTTAAATCACATCAAAACAACTTACTCTTAGGCAACTTAAAAACTGTGAAATACTTACATGTTTTCACTAAAACAAACTGTTAGATATAAGAAGTAAAGACACCAGATATGCAGGTCCAAACACAACCTAAACATAAAAGATCTTTCAAATTCGAGCATCTGGACACAAAAAAATGGGTAAAAAACAAAAACTTCTATACATTTCCTTCTTTTATCTATTCTACTATTACTATTATAAAAAGAAATCCTCTTTAGATCTAAACAAGTATTAATATAAACTAAGAACATGAATCCTGGGAAAGTCACAGACTAGGCAAACTAAGAAAAAAAAATTACATGTGACATCCTATAATAACTTGAAACCATACTGAAAATTGGTAAAAATAATAATGATGAAAATGAGTTCAGGTACGGTGGCTCATGCCCAGAATGCCAGTTACTTGGGATGTGGACATCAGGAGAGCTGAAGTCAGCAGCAACACATCTCACCCAACAAGCTGGGCATTATGTTGCATGCCTGTGATCCCAGCTGCAGAGGAGGCATAGGTAGAAGGACAACAGCCCAGAATGGCCCCAGTCAAAAATGTAAGACCTTACCCAAAAAAGTTAACTAAAACAAAAAAAGGCAGAGGAGACTGACAGTGTAGTACAGTGCCTGCCTCACAAACATGAGGCCCTCAATTCAAACCCCAGTACCATCAAGAAACAATAACAACAATAATGAAAATGGAAAAACAAGCCGGGCGCCAGAGGCTCACTCCTGTAATCCTAGCTACTCAGGAGGCAGAGATCAGGAGGATCACAGTTTGAAGCCAGCCCAGGCAAATAGTTATCGAGACCCTATCTTAAAATATCTAATACAAAAAGGACTGGTAGAGTGGCTCAAGGAGTAGGCCCTGAGTTCAAGCCCTGGTACCACAAAAGGAAAATCAGAATAATTAAAACAAAAAACTCTTAAGAGTCATAAGTAAACTATTTTTAAAGTTCATACTGGATCAAAACTATTAAAACTAGTTTCTTGTTTGAATTCTTAAGTGTATAAATGAGTTTTAAAAGCTAGTAAGGAAACAGAAGTCATCTAAATGTTGAGACAAATAAAGAAAATAATATGTATCTATTACCTAATTAGTGAAAAAGTGTATGTAGTTTTGTTTATTTTGTTCTGTTTTGTCCTATAATACGGCACAAAAGATCCTCCTGTCTCTACCTCCTAAATATCTGGACGCCACTAAACCCAGCAGTATTTGGCCATTTAAAAAACGAATGCCTATCAAAAAAAGAATGTGAGCACCAGTGGCTCACACCTGTAATCCTAGCTACTCAGGAAGCATCTGAAGTAGGAAGTTTAAATAGTTTGGATAAAAATAATGACTGTGTTCAACAAGAGGTAGTTCTGATCATCTGAGCTACTTTCAAAACCGTGAAATTCTATGATACTAAGAACTAAAGTACAACCCAGTAGTCAGTGTAAAAATTGTAGGCTACAACTCTCTAGACAAATGAGAAGCTTCAAGAAGCTTCAAATATATTTGCCTCAAATTAATACCAGATCTTTTTAAAGTTGCAGAAAACATACCTAATTTTATGAATGAAAGTATTCCCAGAAAAAAAAATTTTGAGAGGCTGGCGGAGTGGCTCAAGTGGTAGAATGCCTGCCTAGCAAGCATAAAAGGCCCTGAATTCAAATGCAGTCCATCAAAAAAAAAAAAAAATTGAAGCTGGGCATGGTGGTACATGCCTGTAATCCCAATACTCAGGAGTAAGGGGCAGAGGGGTGAGAACACAAGGCCATCCTAGGCTACAGAGTCTCCTGTCTCCAAAAAAAAAAAAAATTAAGTAAATTTTTCAAATGAGTTTCACAGTAAACGTGCTGACATAGTGTTGGGAATGTGGCTCAGTGTTATAGCACTCCCCTAGCATGCCTGAGACTTGGGTTCAGTTCCTACATCACAAAAAAATTAAAATTAAAATTAAAAAACATAGATTCATTTTTATAGAAAATGTATTTGAGCCTATATGCAACAAAAGTTACAACTATCTTAAAACAGAAACCTTTTCAAAATTCAAATCAGACATGATGGCTCACACCAGCAATCCCAACCACTCAAGAAGCAGACACTGGGAAAAATCTCAGTTTGAGAACAGCCCAGGAAAAAAGTTAACAAGACTCCATCTCAAATTTGCTGGGTGTGTATCCCACAGCATGACGCTGTAATCCACACTACTTGGGAGGTAAACATAAAGAGGATCTCAGTCTGAGGCTGGTCCCTCAGCAAAAAGTGAGACCCTATCTGAAAATAACTTAACACAAAGGGCAGGGAAAGGGCTAGGAACATGGCTGAGGGTGGGGAAGGAGGACAGACTGCCCCCTACTAATTAGCAGAGGTCTTAAGTTCAAAATCTAGTTACCACCAAAAAAAAAAAAAAAAAAAAAATTCAGCTTTTATGTAAGGGAAATAGATCAGAGGTAGAGAGTACTTGTCTCTGGTATGGCTGAAGCACTGAATTCAATCCCTAACTCTGCAAAAATAAAATTCAACTAGCCGGGCACCAGTGGCTTGTGCCTGTAATCCTAGCTACTCAGGAAGATCTCAGCTCGAAGCCAGCCCAGGCTTTTGAGATAGGGTCCACAAGACCCTATCTCAAAAAAAGTTAACATACACACACAAAAAAAGGGCTGCTTGAACTCAAGGTGAAGACCCTGAGTTCAAGCCCCAGTACTGCAAAATAAAAAAAAAGAATAAAAATCAACTTAAAACAGAAAGCTCAATTTTCTCATCACATATTTGTATTATTGCTCCAAACACAGCTAAACTCCCCTTCTATTTTTACCCTTCTTTTAAGTATGAAATTGTTTTATGTTTTGCATTGTACCTCTGTATCTCCCAAATAATTGTTTTGATCCTTTGGTTTTCTAAAGGTATTTCTTTCCTTCTTAATTTCTCTTATACTACGTCTTTAATTGCCTTACATCCCGTATAAAATACTTCAGGGGATTTGGCTCTCTTTACCTTTTTAATATTGTCTTTAAATTTCTGAATCAGGAAAATAAAAAGAGTAACCTGGGTAATTAATTCCCCAAGTACAATTTTCTGCTTCAAAGATTCTTCTGGGTAAAATTGTGTAGAAGGGAAAACTAACCAGTCTGATTCACTTCAAAAATACGCTATGGTTCTTTCCCAAAGTGATAATTAGCAAGCTGGCAGTGTTATAAACTGGTATCATATCTCTGCCAAACAGTAAGGACAGTAACAATATCATAACTTTTGAATCCATTTCTTAGAATTCAGCCCAAGAAAAGACTCTAAAGAACAAAACAATTCATTTTATACCTTCTCAGAATTGTCAGAGTAAGAAAGAGTTCAACTAGTTCAAATTCCCATCTAATGCATAAATCCTGACAAGACGCTCAAAGCAAATAATGCAAAGAATTCAAATATCCAGGAAGTAGGATATTTGAAAATATGGTAAATAACTGCCATGCTATGTTAATAAGGCAGATTGAGGGCTAGAATGTGCTCAGCGTCAGACAGTCTGACTAGTAAGCATGAAGCAAGGGAAGGGAAGAACCATAAAATGGGCTACAGGCACAGTCCAAGCAATACAGCACCTACCTAGCAAGCATGAGGCCCCAAGTTCAACCCTTAGGAGGGAGGGGAGAGGTAAGAGAGAGGGAGGGAAAAGAGAAAAGGACTGGTAAAGTGGCATGAGTCATAAGAGCCCCAGTCTAGCAAGTGTGAGGCCCTGAGTTCAAACCCCTGTGACACAAAAAGGAAAAGAAAAGAAAGAAAGGAGAGAGAGAAAGAATGAATTTATGACAATTCCATAGACTAAACTAATGGAAAGGTATTTAAGAAACAAAGTTGAAACCAGTGGCTCATGTCTGCAATCCTATATTCAGGAGGCAGAGATCAGGAGGATCTCAACTACATAGTGAGACTGTCTCAAAAAAAAAAAAAAAAAACACACACACACACAAAAAAATAAATTGAGCTGGGGGTGCAGTTCAGTGATAAGAACATATTCTCAATCCCCAGCACAAAAAAATAAGATAAAACTGGTTCCTTTAAACATATATAAAAGTTACATATCAGGAAGTGTTAGTTGTATATATTATTTAGAAAGCTACTTTGAAGAGAAACCTTCAATATCACAACATACATAGATTATTCACTGCAACTCTGTATTGCAAAGTATCAGAAACAATCTAAATGCCAATAAATATGGATGACTGAATAGACTATGGTACATTCACAAAATGCAATACACTGCAGCTATAAAAAAAGAATGGGTAGTGCTGAAGATGTGGCTAAAGCTATAGAGCTCCTTCCAGAAAGTTCAAAGCACTGAAAGGGAGGGAAAGGGAGGAAGGGAGGGAGAGAGGGAGGGAGGGAGGGAGGGTGGGAGGGAGAGAGGGAGAGAGGGAGGGAGGGTGGGAAGGAGAAAGGGAGGCAGGCAGGCCTCTATAACTGAAACATAGTAATTTCCAGGCTGTACTTTTTTGTATACCCCATCCCATCTAGTCTAAGACCTCCCATATGTAAGTGGGTTTTATCAATGTTCTCTATTTTCTACTCCAAAGTACTGGGATTACACAGGTACACCACCACATTCAGTTCTCACAGTGCACTTTTAATTGGAAAAAATTTTAAAACGCCAAAAAATGATCTACAGTACTTTTTTTTGTTTATGTTTTGTTTTGGCAGTACAGGGTTTAAACTCAAGACCTTAGCTTGCTAGGCACTTAAACCATGCCCCCGGCCCTACAGTATGATATTTTCACTTAAGAAAGGGGATGTAAGAAAATTCTTAAGTTGTCAACTCATTTGTGAAAGAAAAAAAAAAAGCAGGGAAGGAAAAACCAGAAGCGACTGGTTACCTACAGGTTTAGGTAGGAAAGAAGGCAGAAATAGAAACTGTGTGGCACAGATGGAGGGATGAAAAAGAGTAACTCCTCTGAGTATATCTTTTTGTATAGATTCTTAAAACCAAAATAATAGTCCACATATTTATAAAACAAACAAAATCAAAAGTGGAGGAATGGGGTTAGAAACTGTGAAACTATTTTACATATATACTAGATTTAAATAAGTAGGTTGTTGGAGAAAGAAGTTAACAATTAGGGAAAGAGGGAAAGTACTGCAAGAGATAGAATTAGAGCTATCGGCATAAATCGTGGCTTTTAATATATGCAGATACTAATATACAGATGTTATATCAGTTAGTATACATACATGTAATATATTTCCTAGCTCTGTTTGCTAAAAGGCCTAGAAGCAATGACACTTATTTCCTAGCTCTGTTTGCTAAAAGGCCTAGAAGCAATGACACTTTAGTAATAATGACAGGTATACCCAGGACCCAGGTCTTGATCTCTAACACCATTCTCCAATAAAAAGAACCAGGGTTTATTGGAGAAGTGGTGGATCCCTAAACTGAGGCAGGAAAAAACAAGATGAGCTTGGAACATCTTGTAGTACCAGAAAGAAAAGAAGTGTTTAAAAAATAAAAAAGATGGTGCTTGATTAAAAGAACACAGGAGTCACCGGAAGGAACTCCTGAGAGCCAAACATGGAAAAATTTGAACAACAAAATAAACAAATGATCATTCTGGACTTTAACCCATACCATAAAATTTATACCTATGAGTCCAAAGTGATAAAATCAATAAATAAATAGAAAGCTTAAAGGCTTAACAATCAATAAATCTAGAAGGAAAAGGGAATAGAGACATTTACAATTAGACAATTCCAAATGTAAATGCTGCAGACAAGATCTACCAGGAGGAGAAATATTATTTGCAAAGTCTAAAAATAGCTCCCACAAGATAGTTATCAACTATAAAGGGAAAGACAGTAACTCTATAGAACACACCCATTTAATCAACCAATCACCACCACACTGACATCATGACCCTCCTGATAAGATACACTGAGAAAAAAATGTCTAACCTCACTCCTTTCATGACAAAACATTGAATAATCCAAACTGAAGGACATCTTATAAAATACCATCAGTAATCTTCATAAATGTCAAGGTTAGGGCTGAGGATGTAGTTTGTTGGCAGAGAACATGCTTAAAAGTCTTGAGTTCAATCCCAAGCACAATAAACACATACATACATACATACGTGAGTGAGTGAAGAACATTTACAAATTAGAGGAGACTAAAGAGAAATTATGAGCTGTAGACATAGCTCAGTGATAGAGTAATTGCCCAGCATGTGTAAAGCTCTGAGTTCATCCCCAGCAAGTAGGATAAAGAGGGGAGTAGAAAGCTGAAGTCCCAATTTACCCTTCAAACACATTTTTTATCTCATTTACTGAGTGTCTACAATGTATAAAGGGAAAATAGGTTAATGCACACTTGTATGTTTGGATCTCTAGTGACTTTTTTAAAGAAGGTCAAAAATGAAACCACAGTAGCATTCAGCTTTCACCACCTAGCCTAAATTTCAAGTACACCCAGTCACCACAACATAAAATGGTATGTAAGCTAAGATCAAGTAGTCTGCTGTCTGCTTTTGAAAGAGCAGTTCCCTCAGGAAGTTGGACTGCTTCCAAATTCTAATATTTCTGAAAAAGATCACCAATGTGGTAATATTAATAATATTAGCTGACTACATTAGCCTCAACGATTCAACAGTATTAATCAGATACTTGATGTAATTTAAATTCTACAGAGGTTAATTAAGACCCATTCCTTTGCATATTTATTAGTAAGACCTAAGGTAGAGATACATATAATGATTAATAAAAAAGTACATATAATTTTACAAAACCAATAATCTTGTTCCCACACTATAGTATTTCAAACTTAAGTCACTAAAGAGTTTTTTTTTAAAGTGGAAAAATCTTCATCCAAAGCTAATAAATCCTTTTTTTATTAGAACTGTAAGATTATAAAATGCCTTTTTTATTGAGGTCTTTTCCTGAACAGAAAAAAGTATCCTGTTCGACAAAGGTTAGCACTATTTCCCAACTTTGTTATCTTTATAATAATGCATACATTAGAATAGCCTGAAGGTATAACATTAAAAATCAATCAAATTTAACTTGAAAATTATTTAAATACAACATATGTGTAATACAGTAACCAAAAAATCTATAACTTCACAATTTCAATCCTTCCCAGAACAATGAAATGATCAAATGCCTTTTCTTTTTACAAAGTAATCCCTACTTAGTAGCAATCTAGTCAGGAATGGAGGTGTGGCTCAAGTGGAAGAGCACTTGCCTAGCATCTAGCATGCACAAGACCCTGGATTCAATCCCCAGTACTGCAGGAAAAAAAGAAAAAGAATAAAAGCAGAATCTCTTGTGAGCAGGTTCTGTTTTGTGGGCTTGATAAGAAGGTTAAAAATGGTCAAAATTCATTTTTTCAACAGGCCATATTTCACAAATAGCACAAATCAGTAAATTTAATGGATTGTAAAACCTTACACGTAGTTAGTTATATGAAGCTATTTCTACTCTCCTAATCTTTCCTGCTTTTTATTTCAACTTGAACATTTCAACCAAGTCTTTAAAATATTCTTTTCATCACATCAGTTTCTAATAAAAAACAAAAACTACAAATGATTTTTGACAAGGTGCCAGGACAATTCAACCAATAAAAAACTGTCTTCTCAAGTGGTACTGAGACAATTACACTATCCACATGCAAAAGAATAAAGTTGGGGCTAAGGGCATGGCTCAGGTTATAGAATATCTGCCTAGCACACCCTTAAGGCCCTGAGTTCACATCCCAGTACTGTCAGATTAAATAAAATAAAATTGGACCCCTACTTCACACACCACATACAAATTAATTTGAAATGAATCAAAGACATAAATGTAAGAGCTAAAATTTCAAAACTCCTAGAAGACAGCATAGGAGTAAATCTTAGGAACCGTGGGTTCAGCAAAGACCTTTGAGACATAACTAAAAAGCAAAATGACACAAAAAATAAATTAATTAGGTAGGGTTCATCAAAATTAAAAATTCTGGTGCAAAGACCTGAGTTTATACTCTAGCACCACCAAACAAAAACAACAAGAAAAAAATTTTAGCACTTCAAAAGACATTATAATGACAATCCACTGAATAAGAGAAAGTATTTGAAAATCTTGTATCTGATAAAGACTTACTTCCAAAACAGAACTCTAAGTCAACAATAAAAATACATATACTAAAACAAATAAAATAAAGATTAAAAAAAAAAAAAAAACCACAATAACTTCATACAAAAGGCTCTGGGTTTGATCCCTAGTATCCTATCCCTCCCCTCAAACAAGACAAATATGTCGAGTAAAAATTGGACAAAAGATTTGAACAGATAGTTATCTACAAATGGAAAATGACCAATATGTGCACGAAAAGATGCTTAAAATTATTAGTCATTGGGAAAATGCAAATCAAAACCACAATGAAATAGCACTCCCCAACCACTAGCAAGGCCTATAACAAAAGACAGGTAACAAGTATTGACAAAGATGTAAACAATCTGGAACCCTCACACACTGCTAGAAGGAACATACAACAGTGCAACCTCTTTGGACAACAGTTTGGTGGTTCCTCAAAATGTTATAAGTTAACTCATATAAGAAAGCAATTATACTCCTACGTATATACTCAAGAAATTAAACCGGTGGCTCACATCTGTAATCCTAGCTACTCAGGAAGACAGAGATCAGGAGGATTATGGTTCGAAGCCAGCCTGGGCAAATAGTTAGTGAGACCCTATTTCAAACCCCAGTATCACAAAAAGAAAAAAAAAAAGGAAAGAAATTAAAACATATCCACATAAACATGTTTATGAATGCTCACAGCAACATTCACAGCCAAAAACCTTATCCAGCCTTTTTGGCAATTCATTGCCAAATGAATTGAAACAATCCAAATAAATGGATAAAGAAAATGTGGCACACAGAGTATTATTCAACAGCAGAAAATTAAGTACTAGCCAGGTCCTGGTGGCTCACACCTATAATCCTAGCTACTTGGGCGGTTGAGATCGTGGCTTCAGGCCAGCACCAACAAGTTCTAGAGACCCCATTTCCAAAATTACCGGAGCAAAAATGAACTGGACGTGTAGTTCAAGCGGTAGAACGCCTGCTTTGCCAGCACAAACCTAAGGCAAGAGGTAGATTAGCACTGGTCTAGGGCAGGGAGCCCTGGAAGAAACAGGTTCTTTTGGGGAGTAATGAAAATGTTCTAAAACTGTGGTGACAGTTGTACAACTTCCAAATGGTTTTCAATATGCTCAAAACCACCTGAATTGTATACTCTAATAAATGATTTGTATGATATGTCAATTATATCTCAATAAGAACTGTTTTATTAAAAAGTTGGGGTGGGGTGTATAACTTAGTGGTAGAGTGCTTGCCTAGCTTGTGTACACAGGTGAAGTCTAACTTCTTACATAGATTCCAAGCCTACTAGACTCTAGATCCATTATCTCGAATATTCTACCACTAGAATCTTCCATGCTATGCACACAGATCAGGACCCTTAGAACCCAGTATATACTGTGCTTATTTCAAGTCTAACTCTTTGTTCATATTGGCCACTCACTCATAATTCACTCCCCTTGCCCATCCAAACCCTGATTGCAGTCCTGTTTTTGTTTTTTTGGGGGGTTTTTTTGTTTTTTGGCAGTACTGCCGTTTGAACTCAGAACCTTACACTTGCTAGGCAGGCACTCTACTGCTTGAGCCATGGCCCCAGCCTCCTGACTCTAGTCTTATTAAATTTTCTTTCTCTCTCTTTCTTTCTCTTTTAATTCATCTACCCATTCAAGCTATTTCTAAGGCCTAGTAAAAAAAAAAAGAAGTCAGTGGTAGAGCACTTGCCTAACAGGTGCAAAAAAAAAAAAAAAAGTCAGGAGTCACCTCACCCTTTCTCACATTCTTCCATTCTACCTTTAAGGGTTAGTCCTTTCCAATTTTTGTGAATATATTCTGGTTCAAACTGGGCTGCGCTCACTTTCTATTTCCACCTACTTTCTCCCCTTGTCATTTCAAAATTCTGTTTGCTACAAAACTTCAATCCATATCCCACATGGATATAGTACTTTCCTCCTTCCTTCACTTACTCCTTACAGTAACGTTTCCTGAAAACCAAGTAAAGAAATCAAGGATCATTTGTTGTCTCTCTGTTTAAAAAAAGAGAGAAAAGAAACACACACACACACACACATCATAACTAACAAATACTACTCTGGACACTAGTTATACTTGAATATATTGATGAAGCTGGATCCAAAGGAATAAAAAAAAAGAGGGGACAACAGCAATGTTACATTGTTTTAACACTGTAAATAACTACAGGCACAACAACTCAAGTGTTTGGTTTACTGATAAAGGTTTGAGCCCTCCTCTTTTTTTTTTTTTTTTTTTTGTGGTACTAGGGTTTGAACTCAGGGCCCACACCTTGAGCCACTCCACCAGCCGTTTTGCAAAGGGATTTTTTGAGATAGGGTCTGGCAAACTACTTACCCCAGCTGACTTCGAACTATGATCCTCCTGATCTCTGCCTCCTGAATAGCCAGGATTACAGGCACGAGTCACTGGTGCCTGGCTCAAGCACTCCTCTTTCTAACGTGCAATTTTAACTTCTAAGCTACATGTCAAAGGTGAAAGAATATCCCCAAGAAACAAGTTAATTTGTATTCCAAATTGACTATTCAAAAGTGTTTTCTGATAGCAAACAGTTAAGTAATAAGAAAGATGCAAGGCTGGGGGTGTACCTCTCTGGCACAATACCAGGCACTGGGCTCAAGCTCTAATACCACACAAATAGATGTGATTTTTTCCTTCCTTCTTTTCTATCTTTCATTTTCCTGCTTTATATGTTATTCTTATTCATAAAACAAGTTTTTATAAGTAGTATTTGACTACAGATATTCCTCTTTGGTCTTACACCAGCCCTATTCCTGAGTATCTACACTTCAAATACAGGTTGGCCACTTTAGCTTTGTAAACTGAGTCAATGTTATTCCATCTCAAAGGATATTATATGGATTAAGGATATAGCTTGGTGGTAGAAAGCTTGCCTAGCATGCCCAAGACCCTCAATCCCCAACACTAAAAGAAGAGAAAAGAGGAAAAGAAAGAGGGAAGGGAGGGAGAGAAAGGGAAGAAAGGAAGGAAGGAGGGAGGGAGGGAGGGAAGGGAGGATATTATTTAACTGTTTTCAATTTAATTACATATCAGTGGAAAACAATTTACAGCAGCCTTGAATGCTAAAAGTGAATTGTGATGATGTCCACATTAGCCCTAAAAGTATCTGCAATCTGAGGGATGGAATCCAGAATCTTAATGTGTTAGGTGAATGCTATACACTGAGCTACATCCCCAACCTACTCCAACCTACTTAACCAACATTTCATTCAATAATTATTTACAGACTGCTATCTGTATTCTAAGCACTATTCTGGTACCATCAAGTCCACAGTGAGTAAAAACAGACAAAAAATTCTGCCTTCATGGATCTTACATTCTACATTCTACTGACAAAATTCGAAGTCTTATAAAGAGTCAGGAAGCACACTGGGCTCAAAAAAAAAAAATACAAAACTACTACTTGCTAATAAAAGTCATAAAAACTGACAAATTTCAAATGTACTTAAAATAGCTTAAACCATCTCAAATTTCAGGTGAAACTACAGCTGAGAAGAGTGAAAAACTCCTGGTTGCCAGAAAGCCAAAGAACTGTAAGTCATTTGAGAATTCAGAAGTAGCTTAGGATCCTGCAATATTTCATCCAGGTATATCTCAGCTGGTTTATTCACTGTTTGAAGTCATACACCTGGTTGATAATCAAGAAATAGTTTCCTATTAACTCAAAGTATTATTCCTAAAGGAAAAACAGATTGTGTCCCATCATTAGAGTTTATTCCAGAATTTCTCCTCAACAACTCAATGAACTAACTATATCACCACCCAGAGTAAGCTAGCCACTGATCATGGCAACCTTATTTTATGGTCTCAAATCATCCCAAAACTGACTATAGTCTTCATGACTAAAGTCATAGAGGCATTTCAGACTCTTTGACTAAACCTGAAAGCTAAAAGCTAGACCCTTCTTATATGAGCAAGTGTGGTCTTGCCTCTGATCTGTGTTATCATGCTCTAGTTATCAATAAGCTGCCATATGAATGTGACACTGTCTATCAGACAAAGGTATCATTAATTAACCTCTGTAAGTCTTTTCTCTAGCCTTGCAAAAACAAAATAAACCTCAAAGCATAATCTTCAGACTCATACGCCATTATTGGTCAAGAAGGTCACTCAATTAAGTGAGTGTGGCCCTTATGTTTTAGAGAAAGGAAAACTGATGCACAAAGCAGTTAATGTGACTAGTCCAGTATAATACCTCTATTAACACAGAAGAGCCTAAATGAACCCAAGCACTTCTGAATTTATCAAGCTAAGTCTTACATGTTAAGGCTAATAGGCACTATTTCTGTTTCCAAGCCAAAGTCTAATATCAAAAGGACAGGGGTATTATGAAGTGGGAAGATGGGGGAGGATCAGTTCTTTATGTCCTCCTCATATACTAATTCCTTAGATTATTATGCATAAAATACTTTGAATCTGGATTTCTGTTGTTCTTATTGCTTTGGGTGAAATAGGATTTGAACTCATGGCTTCATGCTTGCTAGGCAGGCACTTACTGCTTGAGTCACACCTCCAGTCAGCAATTATGTTTTGGCTGCCACCTTGTTTGGTATCTCCCCTACTTTCCCTGTTCCTACAAAAAGAAACCTGAAATATGACTGAAATCCATTTAAGCAACAGAATTGGGAAAAGTCAGTTGGCAGAGAAGAAGCTATGTACACCTAATAGGTTAATTCTTACTCATTCTAACTTCATTCAGATGTCAACTTCTTCCCCAGACCAGACTTATAGCAGTTATCACTGTAACCTGTTTCATAGTATTCTGTCTGTTTACCTTTTTAAACCAAGTTCTTTGAAGGCAAAGATTGTATCGTAGCTTTTTAACCACAGACCCAGCACCAGTCTGGTATATATCGAAGCCCCAAAATAAATGGCTAAAATGTGGCAATCCTCTCCATTATGATGTAAAGCATGGTTTTTCAAACATTTTTTAGAAGATGGACGTTTTTAAAAAGAAATCTTGTGAGTGCCCATGGCTCATGCCTGAAGTCCCAGCTACTCAGAGGCAGAATCATGAGGATCCTGGCTCAAGGCCAGCCCAGGCAAATACTTCTCGGGCTGATGGAGTGGCTCAAGTGCTAGAGTGCCTGCCTAGCAAGTGGGAGGCCCTGAGTTCAAGCCCCAGTACTGCCAAAAAAATACTTCTCAAGACCCTATCTCAAAAATACTCAACACAAAAAAAGAGCTGACTAGTGGCTCAAATAGTAGAGTGTCTACCTACCAAGTATGAGGCTCTGAGTTCAAACCCCAGTAATTCCAAAAAAAAAAAAAAATCTTATCAGAAACGCCAATATAGCAAAGCAACACATTAGTTTTAGTCAAACTCTCAAGTTGATTAAAAAAATAAATACTGACTTTGAAACCCATAAAGCTATGGCAGGGAGTGACAGCAGATGAACTGTAACTCGGTATCTGAGAAACTTTTCTCCCCTTTTTATGTCTTCCTCTCCCTTTCTTATGTGAGGACCTGCCCTCAATACTTGACACTTTTGTGATGGTGGGGCTTAGGAGCAGAGAAACTGCTGGCCGCCACATGATCTACAGAATTCTGGTTATAATGGCATTTTACCGGAGGCCTTGCTGACTTCTGACCTAGCAGAAACATGTGCTGAATCAAATGTGGAGAGCCTATGCTTTAAGGCTCAGTGAGGTGAGGATAACCTACTTGTCTAACAGTTATGTGGCTGTGAACTAATTAAAACAAGGTACAGTATCACTGTGTTCTAGATTACTCCAGAGTTTTTTCTGCATATAAACTTTCCCCCCGACTCTCAAAATATAGGGAGAGTATTCTTCCTTCCAGTCCCACATGCAGGTTGGGTGAGAAATAACCTAACATAGTAAAAAAGAACACCCATGGGCATGAGTCAGTTATAGCAGTCTGACTCACAGACCACCTTTTTTTATTAGAGTAGGTATCTTGGAAACGCAAATACTTGCACTTCAATATCCTCATCTGTAACATGTGAACAATACCAATCTTATTAGAATACTTGGAAGAATTCAATAAAACCATGTTTGGCTCCCAGCCAACACGAGGCACTCAAAAAACCGATATTATTAATATTATTCAGATTTAGATTTGGCAGAGAGGCAAAAGATAGGAAACATCACTGGCTTCAGCCTGTAAGATAAAACTGAAAATCAACAAAGGGGGAAAAAATGAAAATTGTAATGCCCCCCAAAAAAGCAATGGGAATACTGGTTTCAGATAAGATAGATAAGGATAGAGATGGATGTATCATATGTCTATGACAAAACAGTTGAGGACACAGGTCATTTTCTGGTTGACACAAGTCTGTACCTATTTAGTTACTGGGAAGAACCCACTGTCTGATTTGCTTATCTGAACTGGCTGCCCCCAAACAGAAACTAGACTCTCCAGAAGAGTCAGCAGCCCTGAGAGAAATTATACCCTGAAGTCTTACCATATAAATAGAGAGAACACTGTGTATTCATAACAGACTGCAAAACTGTTCTGTGTAAGTCAGAACTATTTGAGCACCTGAATTCAAACTCATTTATCATAAATTCTTTGAAAGGTGAGCAGTTTCAATCTAAAGGAGGCTTTTAATGAGGTCCCAATAACATACTGAAAAATATAAGCAAGACTTTCTGTGTATGGACAGTTTTCTGTGGAGACAAGCTATGTAGCTTTCACCAAAATGTCAAAATTAGGGCTGGAGGTGTGGTTCCAGAGGTAGAGTACCTGCCAACCAAGCATGGGAAACCCTTAGGTCAAACCCCAGTACTGCAAAAAAAAAAAAGTCAAAATTATTTATCACCCAGAAAAAGGTTAATAACTGTTAAGATTCTTAACAGAGCCTCTATCCAAGTCAAAGCAAATATTTTTTGAAATGCCAATTTTATCAGCTGTTTCATGTTGGCCTATGTTACGTGAGCCTCTAGCATATTTCTCTTTTGCTTTTGGCTTTCATATCAGGGTTTTTCTTCCTCCACAATCCTGCCCACCCTCTACCAGTCACTGTCCTTTGAATCTTTTGCAGTCAGAGAGGCCATTTCTCCTTCAAATGACATCATGGGCCTTGCCATGCAAAACTGATGCCTAATTAAGTAGCTTACAGTTTATACTCAAATCTATTAATGCTAACACTTCCCTTCATTTCTGATTTGTCATTTGAACACTAAATATAAATGAAGGACATCTTATCATGTCAAACTCTAATATTTTTACAAATTTAAAATATTGTCTGAAATAATTTTTATTAGCATGTATTAATTGTTCAAAGTTTCGTTTCCATATACCCATACTGAACTTACTAATTTGATGCAAACAACTTGACCCATACATTTTGAGAAACAGGAGATCTATTCAAGCCATGGAAAGCACAGCTCCAGCTCTGTGCTCCAGTCTCTGCTTCAATGTTACCAACTTATCAAATACAAAATCCCACATTCTCTGTGATTAGAATAGCAGAACTGCTCTACTTTAATGCCTTGTGTGTGTGTGTGTGTGTGTGTGTGTGTGTGTGTGTGTGTGTGTTGGTTCTGGGTTTGAATCGGGCTCACACTTGCTAGGCAGGAGCTCTTCTGCTTGAGCCACTCTGCCAGCTCAATTCCATTTCTAATCAATTGTCATTATCAGTTGATAGCATCTCACTACATGTATGTTCTGATGAAATCTGTAACCTATACTTCATTTACTATTTATGTAAATAGTTTTATTTATGTATTTGTATTTTACTGATTGAAACCCTTCAGTGTGTAAAGCAAAGAGAAGATAACAGCAGTGTAGAATACATCAAGATGAAAATTTTAAATTCAATGACATGAGGCAAAATAAAAACTTAAAACCACATAAAACTAAGTATCCAATATTACCACAAGTGGGTTTTTTAATGATCTTCAGAAATAACATCTTAAATGTATACATCTTTAATAGTTGTTTATTTAAAAAAAAAAAGCCTCAGTTGCAGCAGTAACCACTTTTATATTGCAACCAACTCTGTGAGAATCCTTCCTTTGTGAAACACACTGAAAAAAAGCACCCCTGAAACAGTCAAGCCACAGTTCTTTGTGTCCAAATAAGCCACCAGATTCACCAAGCACTGTCATAGTCAGCACTGCAGGTCCCACTTATTACTTTGTACATCAAGAACACATACTAGGGGTTTCCTTTCATTTCTGTTTAATTGCCAAAACAGCTAAAGATGAATGCACTGGTGGCACAGTTCAGAAACAAGTACGGACAATCAAGAAAAAAAACTTAGAAAGGAATTTAAAATTCACAAAGTACTAAGTAAAGACATACAATTGAGATCCAGCACTCAACTCTACCTTCAAGTAGGCAAACCAGCCAACTTTTACTCTCCCAGTAAAGCAATTACAGATGTTGATCAAAACTAACCAGGTTTTCCATGAGCAACACTAAGCATTCTCATCAGTGAGTAATTCTTAACTTAATAGAATCATGCAGAATAAAAACATTATGAAATCAGCACACACATCACACTGGAATGGAATTTATCCTTCCTCTGCACCACACTGTCTGGAATGAAAAAATGTGGACTAACAGTATTAAAATAACAGAGAAAATGGCTCTTGACAGAAACCAAACACTGACCTGAAATGACTCTAGAAGGGAGATGCCTCTCCCTTCCCAAAGTAACCGATACAGACAGGAATCACACTAGGACTGTGAAAGACTGCGGCCCTCGATGCTGTTTATTTGCTCCAATACTTTACGATCGCTAAAAATCGAATACACGGTAATACAAATACAAAAACACAACAGATCTGACATCCGATGATTATTTATTAGTTCACACAAATACAAGAAATGTGGGGTAGAGGAATGCATGATGAAATGCTATTCTCAGGTAAGTAATACCTTGGTAAATCTCGGCGGAATGTGTACCCTCACCGGCTAGTTTTTTACTAAAACACCTGGTCACCTAGATTTTTTCAATCAAAGCTGTCCAAAAGTCTACAACGGAACAGGTAACATGAAATTAGAAACATTCAAAAACTATAGACTTTTCTCCGGGAGCGTGGTACCCTCCAGACACCAGGCCTACGAAGAGCAAATTAAAGTCTTTTTTAAAATATTCAGCAAAACACAGGGCTTTCCAAGAAGTGACACTTTTGGGGGTGATGGGTAATGTCTGTTAACTTCCTCTTCCTTTCAAAAGGTCAAAGACAGGGAAGCGTCCGGTGTACCATTTCCTCCTTAGAACGCGTCCTACCACAAACCATACCCCAGCTCCCCCAATCGCTGTAAACTATTAGGCAGAGGGAGTGCTTTTTCTGTACATTCACACCGAAGCCTGGAAATCCAACTTACCTCGGGAACGAGCTGGTTAGTTTCAACCAGGAAATTTACCAATAAAGTTTACTAGGTAGTAATAATAATTCGGAGAGGTCAGCAAGCCCCACTGTAGGGGAAGCTGAAGGCAGGAGGCTGGGCTCCCGACGACAATCAGCCTTGCCCGCAGGGCTGGTCCCAGGCACCAGCAAATTCTGCCCAATGAAGGGGAGGGGTTTGGGGAGGAAGCGAGAGGAGGAGGGTCCCCGATCGAAAGGGAAGCTGCGGAGGCATGGCCCACTGGAGTCGGTGCTCGCGGTACTGCACAGGGGGGTCTCGGGGACCTCCCGCAGTACTGCTGCCGGGGCACCCCAAAAGCTCCAACCAAACCCGGTGCGGGGGCTTGAGAAGAAGGAGCAGCAAGAGCAGCAGCAGCAGCAGCAGCCCCTTTCCGGGCTGAGCTGTGGCCACCGGCAGGAGGGTCCCCGGAAGGTCCCCCTGGACTGCGGGGTCCCCACCCCGCCCCGGGCTGCGGTGACAAGAGCCGAAGGGCCCACAGGAAGGTGAAAAGGATACTGTTGGGGCGCCTGGGTCTGGAGGGCCCTGATGTTCGGGTGAGGAGGGGCCGCTGCCGCCGCCGCCGCCGCTGCTGCCGCCGCCGGGTGAGGAGGCGGTACCGCTGCTGCCGCCGCCGCCGCCGCCGCCGCTCCGGTGCCGGGTCCGGTTCCTGCTGCAACCGCTGAGCCTGATTTCAGAGCCGGTTTCTGCGGTAAACTCATGGCAAAGCGAAGCCACCAACCCCCCCAGAGCGGGACCGGGCGCGCCGGGGTGCAGGGGCCGGGGGCAGCAGGGGGGCGGGATGGGGGCAGACCCGGGGAGGCGGCGGGAGCGGGGGACCTGGGGGAGGCTGGGAGGAGGAGGAGGAGGAGGGGGCCGGGGCCGGTCACACACGCCCTCCGCCGCCGCCGCCGCCGCCGCCGCCGCCGGCAGCAGCAGCCGCCCCGCGGGCCAGCACCACCGGCTGCCTGTCTCCGTGACAACGCGACCCCAGGGGGGGGGCCGGACACGGCGGGGGCAGGAGGCGGAGAGACCGGACCTTTCACGGCAATATCCTCATGGGCCGGCGGCGGGGGGTCTTTGTCCCCCTCCCCGGGGGAAGCGGCGCCCTTCTCGGTAGCGGGGCTCAGGCGATGCCGGCGGATTTTCTTCACTCAACGAGCAGAGCATCCAACATGGCGCTGCGGCCGCCTCCAGCAGTCCGGCAGGACGGCCGCTCGGAAAATATCGGGCCTTTTCGGAACGGCTCGGCAGGCCGAGGGTGGGAAGCTCCTTCGGCTCTTTCCGGAGACTGAGAGCGGTCGGAATTCTTCGGAAGCACTCGGGCGCGTCTTCGGCCGATGTTCGTGAGCGCTCTGGGGCTGACAGCTCGGCGACCCGGGCTTCTCAGGCTCGTTGCCGCGAGGGTGCGGGGCAGAGGGAAAGACCAAAGGAGAGGTCTGGCCTGCTAGAGTCCTCCCCTGCGGCCTGGTGTAGAACAATGGTCACCGCCCCGGAGCCTCCAGTCCACAGAGCGGCGGCGAGGCGAGAAACCCGGCTTCCTGTGGAAGGAACCGCTTAACCAGAGTGAAAGCCACCCGCCACAGGGACTTATTAGCATAACAAATGCCACTCTGGGTCTCTTGACGACGCATTTCACATACATTATGTCGACACGTACTGGTAAATGGAACGAGGAGCCCCATTTCCAAAGAGGCCCGGAGAGGAAAAGTGACTGGCCCAAGATTACCCCAGCCGTGAAGGGACAGAGCCTGTCCTGGATTTGAATTCTTCCATCGCTTAGATGAACCTTGCCGCCTCCCAAGTTGGCAGGGGTCTGTGATCTGATTCACCTTATCTAATCAACAGGCTTTACTGAGGGCTGTGCACCCCAGGACTGTGCAGCCAGTGATCAGCTCCCCATCGTCCTATGCTGGGGTAACATTCGTTGATTAAGCCCCTTCCTCCCTGGCTGGACCTACCAAAATCACTCCGGCTCCCACCTTGCACGGCCCATCCCCAGCCCTTGTCGCAAGCACATAGTAGCATTGAGTCTCGGGATCATGGAGCTGTCCAGGTACAGGGCGCTTCCTCTTCATTAGTCATAAAGTCCCATGAAATAGATAGTACCCTTTTCACAAATGTAAAAACTGTGACCCAAGGGAGGCTCAACACCATCACGCAACAGAGCTGCTGAGAAAATTGAGGTTCAAAACTGACAGGAAGCTTTGCCAAGGTCGTGTGTGTTAGGGTGAACAAAAGGAAGCTATGTTAGGTGGACTCCCTGGTGTAATGGTGAGCACTCTGGATTCTGAATCCAGTAAGTTAGAACTGGACCCCCTCCCCCTTTTAGATGACCTACTGGAAACTCTTCACCCAGCCCTAAAGGAAAAGAAACATCTACCTTTAGCCATTTACTAGAAACTCCTCTCCTGGCCTAGAAGAAATGACCCACCCTTAAACCATTACCTCAAAAGGGTCAGAGGGCCGTTGTAGACTTTCCTGACCAGTGACCTTCCTGGGACTTCTCTACCCACCTTCTATGTCTACCCCCTAAGTGGTGGGCTCCAGCTTTCTTGCTGGGGACCCCTCCATAGGACACTCACAATAAATCCTGTGCTGGCGTTGGACTGTCTTCCCTCCTATCCATTCTGCTCCTCTTTCATTCCAATAACCTGGATAGTTTAGTTGACAGGGGCAAGATAGTGTCCAGTTCTGACTCCTGCTACACTGCCTCGTACTGCCTGCCTTTTTTTTTTTTTTTTTTTTTTAAAGCTTTGCGTGTAGTAGAAGCTTAACTCATGACAGCCCCTGGGAGCCCCGGATGCTCCCTCAAGGATAAAAGAGCGTCTGGAAGAGGGTGGGTGATACCACAACCCCCTACCACCTCTAGCTGGGGCTCCACAGTTCCTGGCATTGAAAAGAAAGCCCCATCCCCCCTCTCCAGACTGGAAGACAGCAGCTACTTCCTATTTTGAAATCCTAAACCGTTTGGATTTGTAGCACCTGGTTATTTAAGTTTGGATTTTCTACTCCTCTCCAGACTTGATTCACTCCAGGAAAACTTACCAAGTGGTCCTTTCCATTGGTTCTCAGATTCCCATTTGTGTTCTGAGATGGAAGCCTTTTTTTATCCCAATCAAAGTCTGTTCCCAGCAAAAGATTTGACTTCTCATTTACACTAGGGTGATAACAGACTGATAATTGCTTGTTATTCTCTTCTGAGCTAGTTTCATTTTCTAGCCTAATAGCTACAAGCCGTCAGGCAATTAGTGTATGCCTGGTTCTTTGCTAAACACTTTTAAAATGGATAGACCTTGGGCGAAATAATGTAAAAGTCCCTGATAAGATTTTAGTTTCAGGCGATCAAAGGCAGAAGTGTGTAGGGAGCAAAGAAAAAAGCTGGAACTCTCCTTCACTCCTAAAACAGGACCTTACTCAACACCTCTGCTCCCCCACAGAGTACCTGATACTTACTGAGCTCCTATGTGCCAGGGTACAACTTTGCTAGACATTTTTTCTTAGATTAACTCATTCCACTTATAACTCTGTAAAATGAATATTATATCTCATTTTTTAAAAATAACATTAAGCCAGGCATGGGGCACATGCAGGAGGACCAGGAGTTCAAGGCCAGCGTGGGCTACATAGCCCCTGTCTCAAAGAACCAGCAGCTGGGGACACAGCTCCAGTGGTAGATTGCTTGCCTGGCATGCATAAGATCCCAGATTCATTTTCCTAGTATCGCAAAAAGAAAAGAAAGAAACAGATTCAAAGACATAAAAAGAAAGCTTGTGGCCATGGGATTTGAACTCAGGGCCCACACCTTGAGCCACTACACCAGCCCTTTTTGTGATAGGTTTTTTCCAGATAGGGTCTCATGAACTATTTTCCTAGACTGACTTGGAACAGTGATCCCTGATCTCTGCCTCCTGAATAGCTAAGAGTACAGGCATGAGCCTCCAGCGCCCAGCAATTTGTGTAATTTCTAAGTGGCAGTACTGGGATTCAAACCCAAGGCACCCAACTTTCAACATTGAAACCTCCTCATTACCGCCAGAGACACTGTCAGCAAGGGGAGCTGATCTTGTCAGTTTGCCAGTTAAGAGTCTTGCATGGCTCCCCCTTTACCTCCAGGATCTGCTTCTTACTTGCCACACTCCACCTCAAGTCCAGAGCTTCAGCCACCTTGGTCTATGGCACCAAGCTTCATCCTCACCCTGGGGCCTGGATGCTAGCTGCTCCTATTTCCTATTCCCCAAACTGTCCTCTATTCCTTTAGCCAACTGGCTAATTCCTGCTTCAAGGCTTGGCTCTGGCATCACCTCCACCAGGCAGCGTTTTCTTGCTCCCAGGAATGAGCTAACCACCCCTCTTAGGCCCCCAGGGCAGTGGAAGCCCAATTCTCAGTGTGGAGCAATTACAAGCCATTGGAATCAAATTACCTGCGCTTGAGTCTCAGCCCCGCCCATTACCAGCTGTATGACCTTAGAGGAAGTTCTTAAGCTCCCCAAGCCTCCATTTTCTCAGCTATCTCCTAAAGTTATCCTGAGAAATTAAAAATTCAAAGCATTTAGTCTAGTCCGTGGCTCACAGTAATTTTTGATACAATTTAGCTATTATTATTCATTTATGCAGGGACATTTCTTAGTTATTTAAAAATATCCCTCCTATCTAGTATTCAATAAATGGATGTGAGATTTACTGAATGACTTAATAATTGTGAATTGCCAGAAGATTTGGTGTGACGCTGAAGTAGTCCTGGACAACACGAAGCCCAGAGGGTCAGAGAAGAGCCAGAATACTCTAGGACAGGCAATGCTTGTGCCCAAGATGAGTGTTGGATCTTTGAGTAGCCATCAACTTCTCCAGAGCCCAGCGCAGCCTCTGCAAAGACCTGCACTTCCAGTGACATGAAGGTGATGACTCATCGTACACATCTTCTCCAGGCCCAGTGACCTAGTAGCCTGTGGGTCACCGCTGCGTTGCTGAGTGAAATGGGACGGGGTTCAGTGCTGGGGATGAGTCAGGGCCTCTTGCAAAGTAGGCAGGTACTCTACCGCTGGGCCACACTCCTGTCCTGATGGTTCTCTCTGTTCTCTTTGGTTTGGCTTTGCTTTTGTGGTACTGGGGATCAAATCCAGAGCCGTGAGCATGATAGGCAAACACTAACACTGAGCAACATCCCCAGCTCACCTAATTTTCTTTATGATCCTCTTACTGTTGTACGTGGGTACGTTATGACATTTACAAAAGCTCTTTCGCTATGTCACACTATGCATCCTCCCTCCTCCCATTCCTGTACGGAACAGTTCCAGCAGGTCTCACTGCTCCATTCTCACGCATGAGAACATATTTCCGCCATATTCGCCCTCCTTCACCCTTTCCTTATGTCCTCCTCCTCAGCCCATCTCATTTCTTTTTCTCTGCAATACTGGGATTTGAACTCAGGGCCAACACCTTCAGCCACTCCTCCAGCCCTTTTTTGTGATGGGATTTTTTTTGAGATAGAGTCTTGCAAACTATTTGCCCTGACTGGCTTTGAACCTCGATCCTCCTGATCTCTGCCTCCTGAGTAGCTAGGATTACAGGCGTGAGTCACCGGCGCCTGGCTGCAAGCCCATCTAATTTCTTAATTGAGGTTCATAAGAACTGGTTTATAGTATCCTGGTGACATAATCTTTATAAAACAAGTGAGCTGGTAGCCTCAGTTTTCCAATCCTTACAACTATAGTTCAAAAACAAAACACACAGGCTGGGGACATGGCTCAAAAGGTAAAGCACCTGCCTAACAAGCTTGAGGTCCCGAGTTCATGCCACCAGTAAATTAATTAAACCACAACCACTATCTCAAAAATGAAAAAAGAGGAGGGGCTGGGGCATGGCTCAAGTGGTAGAGCACCTGCCTAGCAAGTGCAAGGCCCTGAGTTCAAACCCCAGCACCACCAAAAAAGAAAAAAGAGGAGAAGAGGAAGGGCTCACACCTGAAGTCAAGGGCCATGGAAGGAGCAAAAGCCCAGTGGAAAAGTAAAGTGTTGCCCCATCTCCTGTACAGGGAGCATGGTCACAATGGAGTAGTCATCTTGCAGTGAAGAGCAGGCCCTTTGACATGTCTCACGGCCCAGTGGTAGGGAGCTGTGGGAGGGTGGTAGTTCTGTTCACAGGTTATAAATTTTTTCTTTGCCTGCTGGGGATAGAACCCAAGGCCTCTCACAAGCCTGGGTACACATCCTATCAGTGAGCTACAACCTCAGCCGGCCCAAAGGTCATAAACTTTAAGACAGAGCTAGACTCTATCTATCCTTGTAGACTAGCTGGTCCACCATAAGCAAGTTTCCTAATTTCTCTGGCCCATTAGCCAAGTAAAGACACGCAGTCTAGGCAAAAGTTTAAAGAACTGTCTGTAGAGACTTTCAAGAAAACCCAGGGTGCAGTGAGCACCTCCACAAACCTTAGCTCCTTCCTTGTTCCCTCCAGGCCAACCTTCAGCTTCTCTGAGTCACTGTCACTCTCAGTTCTCATGTGCTCAGGCAGTCCTACCCCTCTGCCCACTGGGTATGTAGCAGCTTCCCATCCTCAGCTCCTCCTTGCCAGTCACTGAGGCTGCAGGTGGTTCAGCTTTACCAAGATGCAAGAGAAAACAAAAAGTATTATCATAGAACAATTAAAGATGGTAAATTTTAGGTTATGTATGTTTTACCACAGTTTTGTTTTGTTTTCTTTTTAAGGTGTTGTAGTCTAGTCAAGGCTGAAGTTTCCCTTTCCCAAACTCTTGGTTTTAGGGATAGATCACAGAGTTGGGATTGTATATTGCCAAGGTCATACAACAAGTGAGCAGCAGAGTTCCTACTGAGTGCTGGGATTACAGGTATGCTCCACCACACTTGGTAAAGTTACTTTTTAGTTACTTTTTTTTTTTTTTTGCAGTGCTTGGGTTCAAACCCTTGGCCTCATGCATGCTAGGGAAGAGCTCTACCAACTGAGCTGCCTCCCTAACTCTTGCCTTCTTAAAAATTGTGTTCCCTCTGTTTTCCTTGCTGTTGTTGAATTGTGGAAATTCTAGCTCTGCCACTTTTTTTTTTTTTTTGGCGGTACTAGGGTTTAAACTCAGAGCTTTGTGCTTGTGAGGTAAGCGCTGTACCACTTGAGTCATGCCTCCAACCTGTGCCACTTTTACCTGTGTCTTTGAGCCACTGTGCCTCAGTTTCCTCAAGTATAAAATTTCTTTTTAAAACCTATTAATTTCTACTTCCTAAAGCTGTTGTGGCTCTTGACTAAGCTAACCAGCAAACAAACCAACCATCAGAGTGTCTGGCTGATAAAAATACCTAATATTTATTGAGCACTTACTATATGCCAAACATTAAACAAAGCTCTTCACACGGATTAACTCAACTGGACTCTGTATATTTTGTTTGTTTGGTTGTTGGGTTAGTTTGGTCTGAGCTTTGGTTTTTTGAGACAGGGGCTCATAGCCCAGACTGGGTTGGAACTCACTACATAGCTCAGGCTAGCCTCAAATTCAAGATCCTTCTGCCTCAGCCTCCTGCGTGCTAAGATTATACATGTGCACCACCATGCCCAGCAAGCTCTGGGCATTAATGATGCCTGCATATAAGGAGGAGGCCTCCTTCCTCCATTGTCTAGCAAATCACATGTTCAGTAGGCGGCCACTTAACCTGGGGACAAAGCAACCTTTGGCCTTGCTGATCAGGCTGTATTAGTGGAACTCTTGCACATACCACAGCCACTGAGTTGTCCTGTCACTGAGACCAGCCTGCACCTCCACTGGGCCAACCCCAGAGAAAGTCCATAATACCTACTAGCAGACTTTTAAGTTTTTAAGCCAAGGGGCGTCATCCAGTACCCACACATCCCATCCTGAATCAAAAAACACCTCCTTCTACCCTGGGTGGCTCAACCTTCCCATGACCCTTGGCGTCTGAAGCCATTTAAATACCTTGCCAAGCTTGCTGCCTTGGGAAAACCCGGGCTCTAATTTACCCCATATCTAGTGACTAGAGGAGGAAGCTGGACTTCAAGATGTCCACAGCTGGCGCCAAGTACCAGGCAGGCTCCAGTGATCTCCGTGGAAGCCGGCCTGCCAACCTGGCCTGGCCCAGCTGCCCTCCAGACACCTGGAAGGACACAGAAGCATCGCAGTGCACAGCCTTTCTCACAGTCATCTTTTTTTTCCCCCACCTTCATTGCATGCCTTGTCTTCACTGGACTAGAGAAGTTGGAGAAGGGGCTTGGTTCTCACTGTTCATGCAGGTTAAGCAGGAATGGATAGAGTTCAGGTCCTCAGCTGGGCTCCTCCAGCCTGTCACATCAGGCTCCTGCCCATCTCAGCACCTCATCTCCTGCCACTTCTCCACCGACATGCACCCTAAACAGTTACCCAGTCATGTCTCTGAGGCTTTTGGTGCAGTCCCTTCCCACCTGGATTATCTTCTGCTCCTAGATGGCCTAGAAGCTCTTATTTTATCCCACAAAGCTCAGCTCAGGTATCGTCTTGTGGGGCAAACTTCCCTGGGTTCCCCCTCCTCCCCTAGGCAGTCTTCATTGCTCTCTCCCTTCTGCTACTTTTGTGTTGGACCTTCTTTTCTTCTTCTTTCTTTTTGAAGTGGGGGAGAAACAGGGGTTTGGCCTATGCACTTGCAAAGCAGGCACTCTATTGCTTTCAGTCCATTTTTCTCTGGTTATGTTGGAGATAGGGTCTCACAAACTGTTTGCCTGGGCTAGCTTCAAACCACCATCCTCCTGATCTCAGCCTCCCAAGTACCTAGGATTATAGGCATGAGTCACTGGGGTCGGGGGGGGGGAACCTTATTTTCTTGAGATACTGTCACACTGTCATAAGGGGCTTATGTAGCCTGGTACCCGCCCCACAATCAGTACACAGTGAGTAGCTTATCCATCTCTTCTGTGAAGCTGGAAATGGCTGCAGGATATTATCAAGCCTTTTTTTGAACATAAAGAGAACCTCTCATTTCAAGCCATCATATGGCTAGCTTCATGTCTTTCTCCCAAGGACAGGGGCTGTGCCTTTCCCCCTCATTGCTGTAGGCCCAGCACAGAACCCAGCCCACAGGAAGTGCTCGGTAAACAGTTGAAGGATGGGTGATGATTGAGTCATGTTATGAAACCCTACTCTGGCAGATTTGGGGAACACCCTCTACTTGGGGATGTTAGAGTCCTCTGCCAGTCAAGGATTTCTGGAGTGGTTTTCTCTGTGCTTAGGAGAACGCTTGGGACCCTCTCGTTGGCACCATACTGAAAACGGTGGAAGATCAACAGACCTCCCAATTCTGAGACCTTAGTTAAATCGCTTCAACCCTGGGCCTTGGCCTCTTAACTCTGGACAACGGGGGTTATATTAGTCCAATGTTATAGCAGCCCTGTGAGGTGGAAAGATCTAGCATGGACCAGGGACACACAGGAGATTGTCAATAAATGAGGGTCCCCTTTCCTTTCCCTTCAGCTCTGCCTTACCTCTGATCCCACTGAAGCTCTAACTCCCAAGCCAGAAGGGGACAATGGTTAAGAGCTCAGGCTCTGGAGCCAGGTGGCTTGGGTCATTAGCTGTGTACCTCAGTCTCTCCATCTGTAACAGAGCACTGACTTTCTGAGGAGTACAAGAAGTGTGCCTGCTTGCAGGTGTGGCTCAGTGGTAGATCATGTACTCAGCACACTCAAAGCCCTGGGTTCAAGCCCAAGCACCAAAATAAATAATAGGATGCTAAACTATGAGTCAGCTCTTTTTTTCCAATAAGGGGGTTTTTTTTTTTGGTGGTACTGGGATTTGAACTCAGGGTCTCACACTTGCTAGTCAGGCACTCTACTACTTGATCCACTCCACCAGCCCAGCAAGTGCCTTGCATAGCTTCAGTTTGGTCATCTTCATAGCTTCCCATGGCTAGATCTGTCACCATGACTTGGGGTTTGGTGGGAAAATAATCTCTGGACTTTTCATTTCTTGCTACCCCTCACTCTACTCCTGACCTGGAAGTGAGGGGAAACCGGGCTGCAGAATGCAGTCCAGTGTTGTGATGGAATGTGTAGAGGGGGGCCTGGTTTAAATGTGTCCCCAAAAGCTGCATGTTGGAGTTTAATTCCCAGAACTCATGTTAATAGTATTTGGAGATGAAGCCTGACAACGTAATGAGGATTAGTGAGGTCATGAAAGTGAGGTCCCAGTGATGGCATTAGTGGCTTTATAAGAAGATGAGGGCTGTGGATATTAGCCGAGTGGCAGAGCACTTGCCTAGTACAGACAAGGCCCTGGGTTCAATCCCTGGTACTGCCAAAAATAAAGTTTCATAACCAGTTTTTGGTTTTGTTTTGTTTTGTTTTGTTTTGTGATACTGGGGTTGAACTCAGGGCCTACACCTTGAAACACTCCACCAGCCCTTTTTGTTTTAGGTATTTTCGAGATAGGATCTCGGGAACTATTTGCCTGGGGCTGGCTTGGAACCACGATCCTCCTGATTTCTGCCTCCTGAGTAGCTAGGATTACAGGTGTGAGCTACCAGCACCCACCCATAACCAGGTTTAAGTGAGAAAATTAGAAAAAGGAAGAGAGAGCTGACTGTTGCTCTTGCTGTCTCACCACGTGTTGCCCTCTGCCATGTTACTGTACAACAAGAAGGCCACCACTACGTGCTGGGGCCATGCCCTTGAATCTCCCACCCTCCAAAATTGTAAGACCTAAATTTCTTTTCCCTAGAAGTTACCGAGTCTGTGGTATTCAGGGATAGCAACAGAAAACAGAGCAGGAGAGAGGGCAACACCTGGGCTCTGGCGTCAAGCCCCACCCGGGTGTGGGTCTCAGCTTTGTCACTTCCTAGCTGGCTTGGCTTCTTCTCCAGACCACCGAGAACAACAGTGTGGATCCGAGGATTACAGGACACAACGGTCAAAGGTCCCACTACAGAGCCATGCCCAGGGCCAGTGCTCAGAGACACGGTTCCCCTCCTCGCCCTCAGGCTGGTGTTCCGCCCCTCCCCCGTGCTGGCACTGCCCACAAGTTCAAAAGTGGCTGCTGCAGCTGTCGCTTCTGAAAATACATTCCCTGGCTGCTTTGTGTCTTTTCATCCAAGTCTTCCTCCAAATCTTCAACATTTGCAAACCAAGGGTTTCAAAAGACAAAAAACCCCGGTTGACCAATCCAGGCCACTGGCTTGGCAAATGTCCCAGAGGATTGTGACCGCCTGTCACTCAGCTGACATTCAGTCCCCTCAGTCAAGTTCACTCCTATCTGACAAGATCAATGAGACAAACAGGCAGTGATGATCAAAAGGGCTGACAAAGGCTCTTGAGGCAGCTCTCCCAGCAGGAATGTCACACCTCACAAAAGTGCATGCAGGGGGCGTGCCATAAAAGCTTCTCCACCCCAGGCGTCCCTCATGCCCAGAGACACCAAAAACTGGTTCCCATGGCAACGCTGCTACAAATGTTATATATAAATGTGTGTGCATCCTGTGTGTACACAGCCACATGGAGATGCACAGAAATAAACTCTCGGCACATTTTTTTTTCCTATTCCCAATACAAAATAACCTGCAAAGATCGACTACTGGAGGAAAGGACAAAGAAGCTTCCTGAATGAAACGCCTCTAACGGACTGGCGCCCAGGGTCACACACACCTGTTCCGATGTGTGGCTATCTTGTTTTCTGCACCTGGGATACAGTAGATTGCCAATAAATAATTGTTGAATGAATAAATGATAGATAAGTGGCAAAAGGGAAAGGAAGGAGAGAGGAAGAAGGAGAGAAGCAGCCTGGTATGGCAGGGCTTGAAGGCCTCCTACTGAGTGTCCAGTCCACCTTAACCCCTATTTTTCTATTGGAGAAACTGAGTCTCAGAAAAGAGAAGGAAGCAAGGTGTAACAGGGCATACCTGCAATCCTGTCTATTTGGGAGGCAGAGGCAGGAGAATCTTTTTTGAGGTTGACCCAAGCAAAGTTGTTGAGACCCTATTTCAAAAACAAAATACTGGGCTGGCGGAGTGGCTCAAGTGGTAGAGTGCCTGCCTAGCAAGTGCAGGCCCTGAGTTCAAACCCCAGTGCCGCCAAAAAAAAACCCAAGAAGGCTGGGGCACAGCTCAAGTGGCAGAGTGCCTCATGGTGCAAGAGTCTGAGTTTAATTCACACTGCCAGGAAGAAAGAAAGTCCCAAAAGAAATTACTAGCAGAGCCCCAGTTCCAGAAATCTACTAAGTACTAATGAGAGTTAAATTTCTCTGATAATAAACATTCATTCAGCAATTACTGTGTGCCAGGGTCTGTACTCAGACCGTAATTGCATTTAAATTTGCAACCATAAGGGGCTGAATGGACCAAAGTAAAGCACACCCACACTGGGCCTGCATGGAGACGCCCCTTTGAACATCAACTTAACTATTAATAACGAAAACCAGGATGTAAAATAGGCACATTGAGTGTGTGGGTGTGGGTGGGCACTAGTGGGAGAGGGGAGGGTGAAAGAAGGAGATTAAGGTATATAGCAGATGGGCTTCATACACCTACATGAAACAGAACTAAGAAACTCTTGCAATTGCTTTAAGTGGGGTGGGAGGGGGCAGAGGGGGAGAGATGACGGAGGCAATGTAAATAGTGTGCAATATAAGACTAATCAGAATAAATATATCCTAATAAAATATTTTTAAAAATAAGTTAATAAAATTTGCAAGCTTGTAATGAGTAGCACTTTGTCTATACTTTACAACACTTGTTGTTGTGCATTATGGTCAACCATTTAGGAATGCATTCCTTCAAATAAACAGTGAGGTCTTCAAGGACAAAAAATAAATAAGATAAAATTTGCAACCATGCAAGGAGTGAGTTAGAATTCTCATCTAACAGAGATGGAAGCTGCAGCTAACTCAGAGTGGGAATTAAACTTAGGTCACTCAAACACCAAGTTCTGAGGCTCTTCCTAAAATGAGAGCCAGGGAGGAGCCAGGTTAGGTTGTTAACTCTGTTCTTACAGATACTGGGAGCTCAGAGAGGTGAAGTCTGTTGCCCAAGTCAGGAAGTTGTGGGGGAGGGCCTAGAACTCACATTTCTAGGCACCCAGTGCAGAATTCCTTCCAGCTTCCTCCTGGCCTTCCAACGAACTCCTAAGGACTGGAGTCAGCCATGTTTCTGGGGGAGAGGAGAGGAGAGGATCAAGGATTTTTGGGCTGTCTTTGCTTTCCAGGACTCAGTCCCCAGGGGTAGACCCAAAGCTGATTTCAAGTGTCTCTTTGGGTCTTGTGCCCCCTGGTGGTGACATCTTAAAACTGTAGAAGGAAACAGCTCCCCTAAATGAGAACACACCCTCTTTAGAATTAGAAGTTTCTGAAATGACCCAAGCCTTGTATGCACATATGAATAAAAAAAAAAAAAAAAAGAATTAGGAGTTTCATGTGTGGAAGGAAACGCAAAGGTGGCATAAGTCCAAGTGCAGGTTGCTTGCCACCCTGGGTATACTGTGCTCCCCTTTTGTCTCTGCTTCCATTTCAGCTCTCCTCCAATCCATTCTCTGCACAGCCCACCCAACAGCTTTTAAAAACCCAAAGTGAACCAGGGGCAGTGATGCATGCTTGTAATCCCAGCACTCAGGAGGTTAAGGAGGTTGAGGCAGGAGGAATCGAGTTTAAGGTCAGCCTGGGCTACACAGTGAGACCCTATCAAGAAAGGACAGAAAGATGAGAGAGAGAGAGAGAGAGACAGAGACAGAGACAGAGAGAAGAGAGACAGAAAGGGAGAGAAAGCCCCTAAAACTGAGCATGCTACTCACTCCCCCACTTACACTCCCTAAGAGCTTCCATGGATCTGAGGATAGAGCCCAGTCCTCATGGCCCACAGGGGACCAGAGACCAATGACCACCATCTCTCTCTCCCTAGCCTCACTGGTCTTCCAAGTTGGAAGAAGCATCTGAGTGCTTCCTAAGTGGGCTTTTCCCATGTCCTTTCCTGTGCCTGGCACACCTAGCCAGTTCTCTGCACCTGGCAAATTCCTGTTTGTCCTTCAAATCCCTGTTGAAGGTGATGGCTCAGAGATTCCCTCATGCTAGGCAAGCACACTGTCCAGATCTGCACCCTGGCATATCTGCCTGCATTTCCACTTCTAGGGTGCTCTGGGAACTGCGCTACTTGTCCAGTGACCGCCTTTATGGGTCATTAACAAGAACCCTGCTCATTCGATGCTGTGTGGCCAGAACCTAGCAAACTCCTAGTACAAACTATGGTTTCTTTTCTTTATCTTCCTTCCTTCCTTCCTTCCTTCCTTCCTTCCTCCTTTTCTTTCTTTTTTTTTCTTTTCATTTTTCTTTTATTATTCATATGTGCATACAAGGCTTGGTTCATTTCTCCCCCCTGCCCCCACCCCCTCCCTTACCACCCACTCCACCACCTCCCGCTCCCACCCCTCAATACCCAGCAGAAACTATTTTGCCCTTATCTCTAATTTTGTTGTAGAGAGAGTATCAGCAATAATAGGAAGGAACAAGGGGTTTTGCTGGTTGAGATAAGGATAGCTATACAGGGCATTGACTCACATTGATTTCCTGTGCGTGGGTGTTACCTTCTAGGTTAATTCTTTTTGATCTAACCTTTTCTCTAGTTCCTGGTCCCCTTTTCCTATTGGCCTCAGTTGCTTTAAGGTATCTGCTTTAGTTTCTCTGCATTAAGGGCAACAAATGCTAGCTAGTTTTTTAGGTGTCTTACCTATCCTCACCCCTCCCTTGTGTGCTCTCGCTTTTATCATGTGCTCATAGTCCAATCCACTTGTTGTGTTTGCCCTTGATCTAATGTCCACATATGAGGGAGAACATACGATTTTTGGTCTTTTGAGCCAGGCTAACCTCACTCAGAATGATGTTCTCCAATTCCATCCATTTACCAGCGAATGATAACATTTCGTTCTTCTTCATGGCTGCATAAAATTCCATTGTGTATAGATACCACATTTTCTTAATCCATTCGTCAGTGCTGGGGCATCTTGGCTGTTTCCATAACTTGGCTATTGTGAATAGTGCCGCAATAAACATGGATGTGCAGGTGCCTCTGGAGTAACAGTCTTTTGGGTATATCCCCAAGAGTGGTATTGCTGGATCAAATGGTAGATCGATGTCCAGCTTTTTAAGTAGCCTCCAAATTTTTTTCCAGAGTGGTTGTACTAGTCTACATTCCCACCAACAGTGTAAGAGGGTTCCTTTTTCCCCGCATCCTCGCCAACACCTGTTGTTGGTGGTGTTGCTGATGATGGCTATTCTAACAGGGGTGAGGTGGAATCTTAGTGTGGTTTTAATTTGCATTTCCTTTATTGCTAGAGATGGTGAGCATTTTTTCATGTGTTTTCTGGCCATTTGAATTTCTTCTTTTGAGAAAGTTCTGTTTAGTTCACATGCCCATTTCTTTATTGGTTCATTAGTTTTGGGAGAATTTAGTTTTTTAAGTTCCCTGTATATTCTGGTTATCAGTCCTTTGTCTGATGTATAATTGGCAAATATTTTCTCCCACTCTGTGGGTGTTCTCTTCAGTTTAGAGACCATTTCTTTTGATGAACAGAAGCTTTTTAGTTTTATGAGGTCCCATTTATCTATGCTATCTCTTAGTTGCTGTGCTGCTGGGGTTTCATTGAGAAAGTTCTTACCTATACCTACTAACTCCAGAGTATTTCCTACTCTTTCTTGTATCAACTTAAGAGTTTGGGGTCTGATATTAAGATCCTTGATCCATTTTGAGTTAATCTTGGTATAGGGTGATATACATGGATCTAGTTTCAGTTTTTTGCAGACTGCTAACCAGTTTTCCCAGCAGTTTTTGTTGAAGAGGCTGCTATTTCTCCATCGTATATTTTTAGCTCCTTTGTCAAAGATAAATTGCTCATAGTTGTGTGGCTTCATATCTGGATCCTCTATTCTGTTCCACTGGTCTTCATGTCTGTTTTTGTGCCAGTACCATGCTGTTTTTATTGTTATTGCTTTGTAATATAGTTTGAAGTCAGGTATTGTGATACCTCCTGCATTGTTCTTTTGACTGAGTATTGCCTTGGCTATTCGTGGCCTCTTGTGTTTCCATATAAATTTAACAGTAGATTTTTCAATCTCTTTAATGAATGTCATTGGAATTTTGATGGGAATTGCATTAAACATGTAGATTACTTTGGGGAGTATCGACATTTTTACTATGTTGATTCTACCAATCCATGAGCATGGGAGATCTCTCCACTTTCTATAGTCTTCCTCAATCTCTTTCTTCAGAAGTGTATAGTTTTCCTTGTAGAGGTCTTTCACATCTTTTGTTAGGTTTACACCTAGGTATTTGATTTTTTTTTTGAGGCTATTGTAAATGGAATTGTTTTCATACATTCTTTTTCCGTTTGCTCATTGTTAGTGTATAGAAATGCTAATGATTTTTCTATGTTGATTTTATATCCTGCTACCTTGCTATAGCTATTGATGATGTCTAGAAGCTTCTGAGTAGAGTTTTTTGGGTCTTTAAGGTATAGGATCATGTCGTCTGCAAATAGGGATATTTTGACAGTTTCTTTACCTATTTGTATTCCTTTTATTCCTTCTTCTTGCCTAATTGCTCTGGCTAGGAATTCCAGTACTATGTTGAATAGGAGTGGAGATAGTGGGCATCCTTGTCTGGTTCCTGATTTTAGAGGGAATGGTTTTAATTTTTCTCCATTAAGTATAATGCTGGCTGTAGGTTTGTCATATATAGCTTTTATAATGTTGAGGAACTTTCCTTCTATTCCTAGTTTTCTTAGAGCTTTTATCATGAAATGATGTTGGATCTTATCAAAGGCTTTTTCTGCATCTATTGAGATGATCAAGTGGTTTTTGTCTTTGCTTCTGTTAATGTGGTTTATTACGTTTATTGATTTTCGTATGTTGAACCACCCCTGCATCCCTGGGATGAAGCCTACCTGGTCGTGGTGAATAATCTTTTTGATGTGCTGCTGAATTCTATTTGCCATTATTTTGTTGAGGATTTTTGCATCAATGTTCATTAAGGAGATTGGCCTATAGTTCTCCTTTTTGGAGGTGTCTTTGCCTGGTTTTGGGATAAGTGTAATACTGGCTTCATAAAATGTGTTTGGCAGTTTTCCTTCCCTTTCTATTTCATGGAACAGTTTACCTCCTTTTCTTTCTTTTGAGGTATTGGGGCTTGAACTCAGGGCCTTCACCTTCAGCCACTCTACCAGCCCTATTTTTGTGAAGGGTTTTTCAAGATAAGGTCTCGCAGAACTGTTTGCCTGGGCTGGCTTCGAACTGCGATCCTCCTGAACTCTGCCTCCTGAGTAGCTAGGATTACAGGTGTGAGCCACAGGCGCCCAGCTCATTGTTTGTTTTAAGAAAAAAATATTAGTGACATAGTGTAGATTTATAAGTATGTAAAAAAAGAAAACATACTGGAGGAAAGGATGGGGTGGTGTCAGTCAAAGAACACAAAATTTCAACAAGAAGCTGGGCACTGGTGGCTCACACCTGTAATCCTAGGAGGAGATCAGGAGAATCGAGGTCAAAACCAGCCCAGGCAAATAGGTCTGCAAGACCCATTCTCAAAAAATCCCATTACAAAAAAGGGCTGGTGGAGTGGCTCAAGGTGTAGGCCCTGAGTTCAAACCTCAGTGCCATAAAAAAAAAATTCAGTGAGGAGTAACAAACTCACAAGATCTATTGTACATCACAGTTATTGTGATTCGTAACCACATATTGTATACTTGAAAATTTCAAAGAGATTATTTTTTGAGAGCAGATTTTAAATGCTCTCACCATATACAAAAACAAGTAATGAAGTAATGCAGATGTTAATTAGCTGATTTAACCATTTACAGTGTACGAATAGATAAGACATCATCAGGGCTGGAGGAGTGGTTCAAGTGGTAGAGTACCTGCCTTGCAAGTGTGAGGCTGAGTTCAAACCCCACTACTGCCAAAAAAAAAAAAAAAAAAATTAAGTTGATGAAATATTATATCATATACCATAAATACATACAACGTTTGTCAATTAAAAAGAAATAAAATGTCTAACCACAGTACACAAAGATAGGAGGGACTGTAAGTGCCTTGTTGTATGGTGATTTTGCTGCATGTGAAACAATATAATATTACTGGAAATCAGACTGAGATTAAACATATATGTTGCAAACTGGGCACGGTATCTCACACCTGTAATCCTAGCTACTCCAGGATTGGAGATTGGGAGTGTAGCAGGGAAGAGAATCAGAAGAAAACAGACTAGGCTTGAGTTCTGATAAAATAGCAGGGAGGTAGGGATGGCACAGCAGAGAGATAAAACTGGAGGAATCTGAACGTGGAGAGGGTCACGTAACACTGGGGTGGGGAAAGTCATGTAGCATTAGAGTAAAGTAGCCTATGGAATTGTACATAGCCATATATGGATTAGAGCTTGCTTTTTGCTTCTGTACCCTGCTTGCAAGGGTTTATAAGGTGAGACCCCTTTGTTCTTGGGGCCCAGCCTCTGGACACGAGTCCGCTGAGTCTGTACTGGTACAATAAAATGTTGCTTCCTGCTAAACTGTCTCAGTGTCCCATGTCTCAGCTTGAGATTCCCACAACAGGAGGATGGAGGTTCTAGGTTAGCCTAGGCAAAAAGTCAGCAAGACCTCATCTCAACAATGGCTGGGTGCAGCAGCACACACCTGAAGCATAAATAAGGAGGATCGTGGTCCAGACCAGCTGCACATAAATATAAGGAACAACTGGAAAAACAACTAAAGGCAAAAGACCTGGGGGCATGGATCAGCCAGTAGTGCTCTTGCATAGCAAGGCCCTGAGTTTCAACCCCAGAGGAAAAAGAAAAGAGAAGATATATGCATTGCAGATCTTAATTCAATGATTGAAAAGCCATGTTTGTGGGCCAAATTTACTCTCCATCACTGCTGTTTTTATTTATTTTTTTTAATGTGGAGGTACTGGGGTTTGAATTCAAGGCCTCACACTTGTTAGGTAGGTACTCTCACTTGAGCCATTCCTCCAGCCATTTTGTGTTGGGTTTTTTTCAAGATAGGGTCTCAAGAAGTATTTGCCCGGGCTGGCTTCGAACAGCAATCCCCCTGATCTCTGCCTCATGAGTTGCTAGGATTACAGTCGTGAGCACAGGTGCTCTGCCCACTGTTGTTTTTGTAGAACTTGCAAGCTAAGAATGTTTTCTACATGTCTTATATGGCTGAAAAAAATCAAAAGAAGAATCAGACTTCATGACACACCAAAACTATAAAAAATTCAACTTTCAGAGTCCATAAAATTTTATCGGCACCTCCTCTACATTTGCACATTGCCTGTGGCTGCTTTGGCACTCCAAAGTCCGTGACAGTGATAGAATGGTACACAAAGCCTGTGTTTGCCGGGCTGGGGGTGTAGCTCAGTGGTAGAGTACTGGCCCAGTGTGTGCAAGGCTCTGGGTTTGATCCTCAGCACTGCAGAAAAGAGAAAGAAAATGTTTGCCAGTTTCTGCTGAATGAGTGCCTGAATGAGTGCATGAAGCACAAATTCTGGAAACAGTGTTTCAGCTCACAGGGCTAAAAGGCCTATAACTGGTTGCATGAAACCTGGCCCCAAAGGTGACCTATGCAGAGCTGCTACACTGCAGAGGGAGTAATCCAAAGGCTTAGGGGTTGGGATATCACAGTGGATTTCTCATGAAAGACTGACTTCCTTCTGGGATGGTCAGAGGACGCGCGTGCCAGCGCTGAGATGGACAAGACGTGGGAGGAGCGCCCATGTCCTTAAGGAGAGTGGTGCTCTTTCTCTTTACCTCAGAAATCACAGTGAGAGTGGCTGAATTTCCCAATGCACCAGGAACCCCAAATACAGTGGGGGGCAATGGGATCCTGGGCTCGCAGAGGTCAAGCGGTAGTGCTCACTCTGCCGGGGACAAGATGCACCAGGTTCCGGAATGGACATCAGGGCTGAAGCAGTCACCAGAAGAACCTGAGTGATAGAGACCTGGTGCCGGCTCATGGTGAATCATGGCGTCCCCAGAGAGGAGAAAATGAGCCATCCACTAAATTCTGATTTGATCTGCGTAAACTGAATCACCAAAACAGAGATCTGTGGCCTGCTTACAGACTTGGAGACCCAGAATCCCTAGATTGGAGGGGGTGACAGTTCCTCATCCCAAGGAAGGGCTCTGCTGCACCGCCAACATTTGTACTGTTACTCTTTCTCCCACTCCCACCCAGGGACCGATGGATCTTTACCAGAGTGACTGTATATTGGAGAAGCTGCAGTAATCAGACTTGCCAGGGGTTACAGTACACTGGCTATGAATTGGCGCCCAATTCCTGGAGACCCAAGATGATGTCCTCCATCAGAGTAAGGGCTCCTGGAAGTCATGGGATCAATGGAGTTTTAGATCAGGTCTTACGTGTTGTGGGCTCCATGAACACTGAAATCCATCCTGCAGCCAACTTCCTGTCCTGGACTGCATAACTGAAGTGGATATACTCACCAGCTGGTAGAACCCCAGCATTGGTGTTCCCTGACTTGTGACATGAGGCTCTTTTTTTTTTTTTTTTCCAGTGCTGGGGTTTGAACTCAGGGCCTACACCTTGAGCCACTCCACCAGCCCTTTGTGTGTGTGTGTGTGTGTGTGTGTGTGTGTGTATGATGGGTGTTTTTCAAGATAGGCTCTCTCAAACCATTTTCCCAGGCTGGCTTTGAACTGCAATCCTCCTGATCTCTGCCTCCTGAGTAGCTAGGATTACGGATGTGAACCATTGGTGCCTGGCAGGAGGGCTCTTAAGGCAGGAAAGGCTGTGCTAGAATGGCCTATAGATACAAAATCAATAAACCCCAAACCCACTGCATTTCCAGAGGATTTACGATATTAGTGCTGTCATCAGGACTTGAAGGAGGCAGTGGTGGCCACTCACTCCTCTGCTTGGCCTGCTTGGCCCATGCAGTGGGTTGTCATAGGTCAGTGAGTGACTCATTGCAGCTGCTCTTCCAGCTAGGGTTTCATTTCTTTCATGAATCATCCCATCCTCTAGTACCTGGCACCACTGCCCCCAGCCATGTGACACACTCAAGTCTGTCTTATGCCATCAGGTGACAGGCTCACCATCATGAGACACACTGAGATTCGTGGTACCTGGTATGCAGCCATGGGTCTGGAAAATACCTTTTTCTCCACACTTGTCCCTAATGGCCATCCCAAGTGATTTTCTCTGAACTTGCAAGGTCAGCAGGACACTTTCACTGTCCTGCCTCAGGGGTCTGAAACCCCTCAGTCCTATGTCATAATTTAGTCCTCACAGATCTCGACCCCCTGTCCCTTCCACAAGCCATCACGCTGGCCCATTACCTCGTGACATGGCCGAAGGTGCCTAACACGTGGGAGGCAGCATCTGTCCTGGACCTCTTGGTCGTCCATTTGCATGTCAGAGGGTGGGCGATCAACTTCCTAGGGGACCGACCTGGGGCGTGGGCAGGTGAAAAGACACGACCTCTCTGAGGTGAAGGACAAGTTGTATCTGGACTCCTCCATCCAGGAAAGCGGCCCAGCACCCAGCAGTTCCCTTCCGTATCTGGGTGTGTTACTCTGGCTCATTGGCTGGGGGATTGGAAAGGCTGCTGGTTCCGGGTGGGCCCAGAAGACAGGCTCTGAAACAGACCCAGGTCAAGCACTGTGCAGGCTGCTCTGCCACTGAGCCCTACGAACAGCTGTCCAATGGCCCTAGAGTGTCACTGGCAGGTAGAGGTGCTTGGAGCCTCTGGTGGCCCCCTGTAGGCAAATCACAGCACAAAACCTCAGGGCTTTGGAGCAGAGTCCCCACTCCTCTCCTTTTGAGAAATAGCTTTTGGCTTCTTACTGGGAACTTGACCATAGGCCACCAACTTACCAAGAAACCTGAGCTGCCTTCACGAACCCTGGCTGTCTGACGCACAGAGTCATGAAGGTGGACACACACAACAGCATTCATGATCAAGGGGAGCCGTGTATTTGAGATTGAACTTGAGGAATCCCTGAAGGCATCAGGAACTTGCATGAGGAAGTCACTCAGATACCCATGGCTCCTACCCCCGCTACACCTCCCTCTCTGGGCCTTGCCTGCCTGCAGCCCGTCGTCTGAGGAAGAAAAACGCAAGCCTGGCTCACACCTGGTTTTGCACAGAGCAGGCATTTGCACACTACAGCTCCTTTCTGGGATGTTCCTGAAGGACAGTGGTGGAGGGAAAGCCTCCAGTGGGCAGACCTTCATTTTGCCGTCAGGGGAGTGGCTGTAGGTTTGAGTCTATATGGACTCACGGTTATGTTCCATAATTGGTTGTATGGAAAGAATGTGACTGGGAAATTGTTGATGAGTTTGTAGATGGATCTCTCTAAATGGGCAAGAGTGGGAAGATATTTATATCCTACGTGGCTCAAGGGGTAGAGCACTTGCCTTGCAAGTGTGAGGCCCTGAGTTCACACCCCAGTACTGCAAAAAAAAAAAAAAAATTAAATTTTTTTTAAAAGGTGAACTTAATGGAGGAAGACTCTCTCTCTCTGTCTCTATCATCTCTCTCTCTGTCTATTCATTTGCAGCACTGGGGTGTGAACTCAGTGAGTGAGGCAGGCACTCTATCACTTGAGCCACTCCACCTGACCTTTTTTGTGTTGGGTGTTTTAGAGATAGGATCTCATGAACTATTTGCCTAGGACCGGCTTCAAACCGCAATCCTCCTGATCTCAGACTCCTCAGTAGCTAGGATTACAGGCGTGAGCCACTGGTGCCCAGCTTGTTTAATTATTTTTTATGGTACTGGGCTTTGAACTAAGGGTGCTCTACTGCTTAAGCCACACTCCCAACCCTCTGCTTTATTTTTTTCTTCCTTTTTATTAACATATGTTAATTATACAAAGGGATTTCATTGTGATATTTACAACATGCATATAATGTACTTTGATCAAATCCACCCTATTTTATTACTCTTTATTAATCCCCCTCTCTACTTTAGTTATTTTTCTAAAGAGGTCTTATGTTTTTGACCAGGTGGCCTGGACCACGTTTCTCCTACTTACACCTTTCATATAGCTGGGATGACAGGCACACATCACCATGCATGGCTCATCAGTTGAGATGGGGTCTCTATACATTTTTGCCTGAGCTGGACCCAAATTGCGACCCTCATGATCGCTGCATCCCCAGTAGCTGAGATTACAGGTGCGTACCACCATGCCTGACATAGAGGAGAACTTTAATTATCAAGTGGATAGGGATGACCCATTCCATGGACTTCAACTAGCCTTCTTCCCTTGCCGTACAAAGTGGCCATGGTGGCAGGGACAGAGGTTTGCACCAAGGTTGATCTGGCTAGCAGCATTGCTGAGGGCACTCTGCCAGCAGTAGAGATCAGTATAGTCTCTGGTCACCCCTATTCCCCGGGGTGGTCAGCTAGCTGCCGCTCAGCAGGTTGATTACCCTGGGCCACTTCCATCATGGAAGGAACATCACGCTGTTTTCATTGGACTAGATGTCGACTGTGGACATGCATGGCATGGATTTGCCATCCTGTACATCATACTTTTGCCAGAATTACCACATGCTATGGCTTGGATGTGACTTGAGTGTCCCCCAGGGGTCCACTGTGGTTAAAGGTTTTGGTCCCCAGTGTAGCACGTTGGAAAGTGCTGCTGAAGCTTGGAGAGGTGAGGCCCAATGTGGGGTCCTCAAGCCACTAGGGGTGCCCATGGAAGGGATTGTGGGACCCTGGTTTTTCTCTCTCTGGCTTCCTATTTGGTGATGTAAACTCTTTTTTTTTTTTTTTTTGGTAGGACTGGGGTTTGAACTCAGGGCTTTGTACTTGCAAAGCTGGTGCTCTACTGCTTGAGCCACACCCCCAGCCCATTTTGCTCTGGTTATTTTGGAGATGGGGGGGGTTTCATGAACAATTTGCCCATAGTGGCCTTGAACTATGATTCTCCTGATCAAAGCTCCCAAGTAGCTGGAATTATAGACATAAGCCACTGAGCTTGGCTGTGTTGTAAGCATTTCACGCCTCTGCCATGATGTGATTCAGGTGAGAGAGAAGGCCCTCACCAGACCTGAGTTGTACCAGCTCTCGAACCTCCCAAAGGGTGAGTGGAATAAATCTCTTCGTCATTTGTAGCCGCGTCAGGTATTTTGTTACTGTGAGGAACAGCTGACCAATCATTGACAGACTTACCGTCTTGCTTCTAGCTAAGAAACTGTCTTCCACTCCAAATGAAATGTGGCAATGGCCCAGGCTCATGGAACTCACTGGCCTTGCCATGTTGCCATGGTCCTGAAGCAGCTGGCTTGATGGCACAGTGAATTGTCTTTCCAACTAGGTGGTAATACTTTGCAGGGCAGGGGCAGTGTCCTCCAGGATGCTGTATGTCCTCTAAACCAGCATTCAATCTACGATCACATTTCTCACAGCCAACACCCAGGGGCCAGGAGTCAAAGGGTGGTGATATGAGTGGCTCCACTGGCTGGCAGCCTCAGGGATCCATTAGCAAAACTTTGCTTCCCATCCCTAGGCTCAAGGTCTTAGCTCCAAAGGGAGAGATGCTTCCCCTAGACAACACGATGATCGCACTGAACTTGAACTTGACACTGCCACCCCGCCACTGTGGGCTCCTCATGCCTCTGAATTAACAGGCAAAGAAGGAGTTTACTGGCTGGGTGATGGATCCTGGCTGCCGAGGAGAGCTGGAGTTGCTGTCGCACAGTGGACGTGGAGATGGGGAGGCAGGTGCTGCTTTAGAGCACCTCGTGGATTATCATTCCCCATGACGAAGGTCAACGGAAAACTGAAATACAGCAGCCCAGTTCAGGCAGGTCTGGTAACGAGCCAACCTTTGCTGTTATCAGTAAAGATTGGGTCCCCCAGCCAGCAAAGAACCGTGATCAGAGGGGGTGCTTGCTAGAAAAGCAGACAGAGAAAGAAAAGTGTTGGGGGAAGCTAGAGAACCCCGCTCTCAGCTCATGACCGAGAGGAATGAGGACAGTCACAGTTTCTTTATGAGTATTTCTCCCTTGTTTTGTGATTAATATGGTTGTATGTATATTAACCTAATATTTTTGTTTTTTTACTCATCTTTTTCATTATCACTTCACATAAGGTGTGCTAAATAATAGTATGCTAACTTTATATTGCAATGTTTAAGTTACTAGATGTCAAAATGAAGAGAAAACATCTGCCAAGGGCCATGTGTGTCCCCCTCCTGTCCCCCGCCAAGGGCTATGGTTGTGTGAAGTAGAGTTGGGGCATGTTAGCTGGAAGTATGACTTTGTTATTGTCTGTATTTGGAAATTAAATGGGGTTTAAGGATTTAATGGAGAAAATTAAAACTGCCCAGTAAGTTTTAATTAAAAAAATTTTTTTGGGTAGTACTGGAATTTGAACTCAACCTCACTCTTGCTAGGCAAATGGTGTTCCACTTGAGCCAGGCCCCTAGCCCTTTTTGCTTTTGTTTGTTTTTCAGATAGGATCTCCCACTTTTGCCCAGACTGGTCTGCAGCCAAGATCCTCCTACTTCCACTTCCTGAGTAGCTGGAACCACAGGTGACTAACACCGTACTCAGCCCAACCTTTAACACTTTTTTGTCCAGACATTAAAAACTCTCTTTAGCCGGGCACCAGTGGCTCATGCCTGTAATCCCAGTTACTTGGGAGGATGAGATCTGGAAGCTCAAGGGTTGAGGCCAGCCCAGCAAATAGTTCGTGAGACCCCATCTCCAAAATCACCACCGCAAAATGGACTGGAGGTGTGGCTCAAGCAGTAGAGCACCTGCTTTGAAAGCATGAAGCCCTGAGTTCAAACCCAGTCCAAAAAAAAAAAACAAACAAACCACCTTTCAATGTAGTTTTTCCTACTATAAGATTTATTAAGATTAACACTCACAGAATGACGGCTTTCAATTCAAAGCAAAGCCCTGCTTCATTAAATTCTTCCCAAGACAGCCTAACACGAACCCAAAATTTTTTGGGGGGGCTTCTGGGGATCGCACATACTGAGCAGGCACTCTACCACTGAGCTACATCCTCTGCCTCAGATTCTAAAACATACTTTGCAGCGCCATCCCACTGACACCCCTGCGGTTTCCTATGGTGTGTGTTCTCTTTCATGTCAACGAGCAATAAACACAACTGTTTAACTACAGATGTGTTCCTGGTGGTCTTTAGTGAAAGCACTCTTCAGTTTTGTTTATTAGAGATGGGGGTTCAGTATGTAGCCCAGGCTAGCCTTGAACTTGCAATCCTCCAGCCTCAGCTTCTGGAGTGCTGAGTTTGTAGGTGGGTTCCATCATGCCCAGTCTAGCTTAGGGTATTAATACTTGTTAATTCCAAAGCTGGTCACTGGTCATATATCCTAGCTATTCCAGAGGCAGAGATCAGGAGGATTGTGGTTTGAGGCCAGTCGGGACAAATAGTTCAAAAGACCCTATTTCAAAAACACCAATACAAAAAAGGGCTCATGTGGTACAGCATCTGCCTAGCGCCTGCAGATATGAGGCCCCCAGTACTGCAAAAAAAAAAACTCCTAAGAATTTCATTTATAATATTGCTACTGTACATGGGTTTTCCCTTTCAATATATCTTCTAATTGGTTAGTATTGTGTGTATAAATGCTGTTGATTATTATACGTTAATGTAATATTACTTAAGAAGTTTTTTCGTTGGGTGCAGTGGCTCCTATTTGTAATCCTGGATATTCAGGAGACAGAGATCAGGAGGATAGTGGTTTGAGGCTGGATGGGCAAAAGTTAGCAAAAACCCCCATCTCAACAAACAGGCTGGACATGGTATCACACATCTATAATCCCAGCTACACAGTAGGCATACCTAGGTAGGAAGAGCATGGTCAGAGGCCTATCCAGGTGAAAAAAAAAAACCAAAAACTCAAGACCTTAGCCGAGAATTTTGAGGTTTTTTTTTTTTTTTGGAGGGGGACTGGGGTTTGAACTCAGGGCTTTGAACTTGCAAAACAGGTTCCCCTACCACTGGAACACACCTCCAGTCCCTTATCTAAAAAATAACTGAAGCAAAAATGGGCGTCACGGGTGTCACTCGAGTGGTAGAGCATTTGCCTAGCAAGTACAGACCCTGACTTCTAACCCAAGAACTAAAAAATACTTTTTTGGTGGTGCTGGCATTGAACCCAGAGCCTTAGGCATGCTAGCCCAGCACTCATCCACTGAGCTACACCCTTCTATGGTAATTTTGTTTAAGTCAGTTCTTTTTTTTTTCAGTTCTGGGGCTGGAAACTAGGGCCTTGCACATACTAGGCAAGTGCTGTACCTCTGAGCAGCACTCCAGCCTCTCTGTGGATTCATTTTCCTTTCTTAATTCCCTCTTTCCACTGTCACATCTCTGAAGGGGACCACTCCTCTCTATAGGGTCATCCACTGATACCTATGAAGATCCCTTCCAGGAATCCCATGGGTCCCAAATCTGCTTGCGTCCTTTGTATAAAATGGCATAGCATCTGCACTCGCACATCTTCTCCTGCGCTCTGAGTCACCCTAGATTACTGACAGCAGCTGACAGAATGTAGATGCAGTGGGACAAGCTGCTCTGTGTTAGCAAACAACAACAAAGAGAGCAAGTGTTTACAGACACAGCCATTGGAGGCCTATTTACATTTCCAGGTGTGGCGTTCAGAATCCCTGGTTGTGGAGAGAGCCACCTGCATCTGATTGTCCCCAAGAAGCCATGTTTCTCAGAAGCTGCCACTCTTTCCAGAAGCTTCCTGGTAATTGGTGCTGGGAGCCATTATGACCCAAACTCTGGATTTTTGGATTTGGTGGCAAATATTCTGAAGATGACTTTTGTTCATCTTCCTGTGAGGTCCCACCCCTCTTCTGTGGCCTTGCCCTGAGAGCAGCGTCGCTCGCCTCTCGAAGTTCACACGTGGCTTCGTTTCCTTCTGATGTTGCTCATTTCAGTTTTTCTTTTTCTTTTTTTTTTTCTGTGCTGGGATGGAACCCAGCTCTTTTGCACATGCTAGGCAAGGGCTCTCCCACAGAGCTGCAGCCTCAGCCCTGGCTTAAATCGTTATGGAAGGAGAAAGTAAGTGGGAAGATTTGAAATGAGGGAGTCATCACTCTCTCCCAAGCCTGGAAGTCTGGGTAAATGCTTTTTAAAAAATTTTAAATATTTTTTTTATTAGGATATATACGTCACACAGGGGGAATTCATAGTGACAATTCTGATTGGATTTATATTGTACATTGGTTAGATCACCCCCACCGTCTCTCCCCCTCAACCCCCCTCCCCGCCCCACTTAAAGCAATTGCAAGAGGTTTCTTTGTTCTATTTCGTGCAAGAATACGAAGTCCATCCACCACATTCCCTCACTTTAATCTCCTTCCTTCCCCCTCCCCCCACACTGTGCCTGTTTTACATCCTGGTTTCCGTTATTAATAGTTAAGTTGATGTTCAAAGGGGCGTCTCAATGCAGGCCCAGTGTGGGGCGTGCTTTACTTTGGTCCATTCAACCCCTTCCATTGCTCTCCCTCATCCCTTTACCTCCCACCCACCCCACATCTTTCAACAGCTTTCAGTACACATCCTTATATCCTCCACCTTCACATCTTACGTTATGCGACATTACTGATGCTCCATCATTCTCTCTTCCTTTCCCTCTGTCCCCGAGTTCCCTAGAGTGGTCCCCTGTTACAAACATGTTCTACAGCCGAGATTGTATACGATCATGCTTGGTTTTGTGTACATGTTTAAAATGCTTTTCTAACTAATTAAATTAAATTTTATCTTTTGGCGGTACTGGGGTTTGAATTCTGGGCCTTATACTTGCTAAGCAGGGTGTCCAACGCTTGAGCCATGCCCTCAGCCAGTGCATTTTAAATTTAATAAAATACTATCAAATTGGCTTTCGATGTGTTTTTAACAATCTGACAATTGACATTCTCATCCCCAGTGGGTGACAGTCACCAATTCCTCAGATCCTCACCAATTTTGCCAATCTGGTATTGTGTGTGTGGGGGTGGGTAGATGGGTGGAGGGGCGAGAATGCTAACTCATTGTGGTTTGTATTTACTCATTTGTGTTTGTTTGTTGAGATAGAGTCTTGCTTTGTAGCCAGGCTGGTCTTGAACTCAAGATCCTCCTGCCTCAGTCTCCCAAGTGCCACCATGCCTGGCCCTAATTGTGGTTTTAAGTGCATTTCTCATATGATTAGTGAGACTGGGCATCTTTTCCAAAAATTGTCTTTTTTTCTTCTCTGAAGAGTCTGTTTGAATAGTTTTCAATTGCTTGGGTTTTTATTTTGGAAGAGCTGTTTCCGTATGTTCTGGCCCTTTAGACATATACGTTACAAATATTTCCTCCCAATCTCTCACTTGTCTTAATTTTTAAACTATGTCTTGTTTTATAAAAGAATTAAAATTTGATACTGCCAAGGTGTTAATCTTTTCCCTTATGGTTTTCATGTGTATCTTTTTGAAGGACAGACCTTCAAAAACCTTCAAGGAGACAGACCTTCTCCTCCCTAGGAAATGCCCGTTTGCATTTGAAAGGCATCTCTGCCATCAGGCAATGCAAATAGGCTATAAAACCCCACTCCCCACCCTGACCCACGGGATCACCGGTTTCCGGGTCCCCTTGCATTCTCCAATGTGCAGTTTTTTCTCTTCTGTTCTCTACAGATAAATTCTCTACAAATAAAATCTTTCCAACCTCTGCTGTTAGAATCTGTCTGTGCTTTCATTCTCAGAGCAGGCTCAAGAACCCTGAGCACCTGAAATCATTTTTATTTATTTAAAAAAATTTTTTTTTATTGACACTGATTTTATTGATTGAATCTACACTGCCAGGGTAGAGACTGTGGACCCTATCTGAGAAGAAAGCAAAAAGGGCCGGGGGGTTTGGCTCAAGTGGTGAATGCCTGCCTAGCAGGGACAAGCACCCCAGTGCTGCCGAAAACAAGTAAGAGGCTGCAGCATGAGCTCAAGGAGAGGAGCAACTGAGTGCAGGGTGCAACCATTTATTTATTTATTTATTTTGGTGGTACTGGGATTTGAATTCTAGGCTTTGTGTTTGCTAGACAGGCGCTCTATTGCTTGAGCCACACCTCCAGCCCTTTTTGTGTAGGTTATTTTGGAGATGGGGTCTTGCTTTTTGCCCAGGCTGGCCTGGAATGCCATCTTCATATTTTCGCTTCCCATGACAGCTGGGATGACAGGTGTGCACCACCACACCCAGCTGTTGGTTGAGATGGAGTCTCACAAACTATTTGCCCAGGCTGGCCTCAAACTTTGATCCCCCTGACCTCAGCCTCCCAAATAGCTAGGATTATAGGCATGAGCCACTGGCACTTGGCAACGTGACTGATCCTTAAACAGGCATCCTTACATCTTCCTAGTTTGTGGGAGAAGAGAGTGCTAACTGTCCATTCTCTAGCTAGGGGAACTGAATCCAAGAGAAAGGACTGGCTCTTTTGTTTTGAAGTAGCATCTCTCTCTGTAGCCCAGGCTGATCTCAAGCTTGTGATCCTCCTGCCTCTGCCTCCTGAGTGCTGGTGATATGGGGTGGGCAGATAGAAGGGAGGGACACAAAGGAGCCAGGGAACAGGTGCAGCACACACCCAAGTACATTTTGTCAAATAGTCAACAGTCCCCAGCGACAACCTCAACAGACAGGGACTTTCCCAACTCTAGAGGTCAGTCAGAGGCCTCATCTACATCTCATTAAAGCTGTGGTTTCATGCACGCCCCTCCCCTCAAATTGCCACCTGGGCTCTGAGGACACCTTATTAGGTAAACCAATCCCCATCCCTGGTTCTTAGAAATGCCCTCCCATTCCTTGGGAACCTCAACTACGAACAAATCCTTAGCCTAGTCACTAAACCCTGTCCATGAAAGTGCCTACAGCTGAGGGCTCAGACACGTGACCTCTTGGTCACACTGCCTGCCCTATTTCCTTCGGAGGTACTATGTGAATCCTGACCCTCCCCATTCAGTCAACACCTATCTGAAACCTCTCTACTGGAAGCCTTTTCTGGTTCTCTCTGGCATTGATGCATTCGGGTTGGCCCCCTCAAGCATATTGCTTATGGCTCTGCCCATCTCGTGTCCTTCCAGCCACCCATCCATTTGTCCAGCAGACACAGGACTCTGCTATGTGCCTGCCCTGTGCCAGGAGCAGGGCTGCTGGGGACTGGGCAGGAGCCCCCAGAACCTACAGAGATGGGATCTTTGTGTTACGGGTTGAATTGTGACTTCCCACCAAATTCATGTGTTGAAGTCCTGACCTCCTGTGCCCACGACCTGCATGGATACGCTCTGTGAACCTGACAAAGAGCGGTGGGAATGAGAAATAAGACACACACAGACATACAGACATAACACAGAAAAGCTGGGGACGGGAGGGCTGCACATTCCTGATGGGAAACGTGAGCCCCTACCTGAGCCAGAGTGTTTATTTTATAGGTCAGTACAAGGAAAAGACTCAGGTAAAAATCAAGCTTCAACAATTCTTGATGCAAGGTGAAAGGAATGAGGTTTGGTGGGCTAATTTTCCTAAGGCTACAGAAGCTTAATTACAACACATCAGTTCTGGAATCATCAAGGCACACAGCACACCTTTTCTAAGGTATTGATTAATCTGGCATCAGGGAGTTTCCTAACAGTTCTGGTACTTTATCTAGTTTCGCATGGGGCCGGTATGCAGACACAGCAGGTTGTATTCTTCAAGGAGATGTGAGAACAAAGGTCAAGACACCAGGTACTGGGAAAAATATGGCAGAAGAGGCTGTGCAAACTTCTACATGGAGAGGCTGTGCAAACTCCATTATATCCCAGTCCAGGGTTCATGCCTGGTCTCCAACACTCCTGCACCTCCTCATGGAACTTTATTTGGAAATAAAGTCATTGCAGATGTAATGAGTTAAAATGAGATCACTGGGATAGGTCCTAATCCAGTATGGCTAGTCTCCTTATAAAAGGGAGAAATGTGGACACAGACAGACATGCACACAGGGAAAGTGCCATGGGAAGGAAGATGAAGGAGCACCAAAGGTGTCAACGGAGCACCAGAAGCCAGGAGAGAGCAAGAGACAGATTTTCCCTCAGTCCTCAGAAGGAGCCAACCTGCCAACGCCTTGACCTTGGACTTTTAGCTCCCAGAACTATGAGACAATACATTTCTGTTGTGTCTCCCAAGGTCGTGGTACTTTGTTACAGCAGTCACAGCATAACTAATACACTCCAGGGGAGCCCCCTGATCTGGACTGGGAGGTTGGGAAAGGCTTTCTGGAGGAAGTGATAAGGAGTGGGGCACTGAAGGATGGGTAGGCGTTTATCAGGCAGAAAAGTCAGGGAAGAACATTCCAGGCAGAGAGGGCATATGCAAAACCCAGGAGCCTCTTTCTTGAACCTCTTTGAATTTCCCTATTTCCACCTGCCCAAGTACCTGAGGTTTGCTAAGTCCTTTGCTTCAATGGACAGTGTTTTACCAGGAGGCCTCTTGGGCTCAGGTGGTGCTGTGCATCATTCTCACCAGGAGGGGGCGCACACATGAGCATCTCCATGAAGGAATGGCTAGGTGGGCAAAGTGACCTAGATTGATCAGGAGAGAGGTACAGCCAACCCTGGAGAGGCTAGGGCAGCTCTGTGCTGGCCAGGGCCTCCCAGAGTCCCACAGGAAACACACCATCATGGGAGAACCGACACTCAGACATGTGGCTCTCAGTACAAGTACTTTATTTTAATTACAATAGTGCCACACCAAAACTACAGTAGCACAAAACATAATAATACAAAACATAGATTCCCAACTCCAAACCCCACATCTGTGTACCCACAGGGAAGGTGAGGGGTCTCTCTTTAGGGCCTGAGGGAGGGGTCTCTCTGAGTGCAGCTGCCCGTCTCACCTCCACCTTTCTTGAAGCTCTGGAGGGGTAGTGGGAGCAGGGTGGGGTGTTGCCTCTCTACCCACTGTTCCCTGCTGGGCCCAGGCCCTCATCTCCGCCTGTCCCTGCCCACCCCGCACACCCTGAGCAGTAAGTGCAGTCTAGTTTCCTCAGGCTGGACCCCAGCCCAGGATACGTGCATCTGGCCGGTGGCACTGACCCTTTGCAGGAATGCCCATCCATGGGGAGGCAGGCAGGTGGGGAAGAGGAGGCAGGAGGACCTGGGTGGGGAAGGTCCTCCTGTGTGGCAGTTCCTGTCTAATTTTCCTGCTGAAGAGTTACCAGCCCTTGAACTTGTTTGCTGGCCTCCCTGCCAGTTCTGAGGCTGACCCAAAGTTGGCAGGACCATCGCTGTAGTCTGTGCTTCTTGGGCACGGAGGACTCTGGCTTCCTTGGCAAGGGGCTGGGCACTGTGGGGGCACTGACTAGCTGCCCCGCCCCATTTACAGGGGTGTGGGGACTATACTGAGGGTCACCTGGTGGAACTCATGCCTCTGCTGTCTGAAGAAGACATGGCCTTAGGGAGCAGACATCATTTCTGGTCCTCAGAAGCTGTTGCCCAGATTTAGTTGGGGAGCTCTTTGCTCACAGCTCCCTCTGGCGCTCAGGATCCCCAAAGGAGAAAATCCATCTAGCTACTGTTTGATTCAACCATAGGGGTTGCAGGTGGCTGGAGTCCAGGGCAGGTGGTTTCCAACTCCTGGTGTCTAGAGCTACTCCCTGCAGGCCATAGCTTCTGGGGGCTGTGTGGAGTGGCCCAGGGGGTCTGGGAGTGGGGGTTTGGTTTGGGGTTCCAGTCAGGACACTTGGGGGCTTCAGTGAGAGGCTAAGGGCGGGCAGTGGTTGCCTCCTTGGTGAAGCCCAGGAGCCACAGCCTCGATAAGGCACTAGAGAACCGGTCCTGGAGCCAGGCCAGGCTGGTGGTGCGGCTCGGAGCTCAGAGGGAGGATGTGGACCCATAGGAGATGAGTGCTGTTTTCTTTTTCCTTCCCCTGGGGAGAAGGGTCAGCAAGGCAGACCACTTCAGGATAGAAGCCTGCAGGAGGGACCAAAAGAGGACAACTGTGGACAACAGTATGGATCTGATGGCGGAGTGTCAGCTCTGAGGGCTCCTGTGGCCCAGATTCTGGGAGCTCAGGTGTCCCTAGGTTGTGTCAAAGGCCCTGACCTGGCCTCATTCTGCCACAAGCATCAGTCCTGCTGCAACTTTGGGGGTCAGCTGTCCCCTTTGCTGGGGTGCCCATGGTTGGACTAGAGACAGAGGCAGGCAAGCCCAGGCAGGCTGTGCCTGTGAGCAGGGGTCCCCTCTGCCCCCACCCATCTGCATGGGTGACTGCAGAAGCAGCAACAAGGCTGCAATGCACATCCCAAGGGTGGGGCGGCTGTCAATCTGTGGGCCTGCTCAGCGGCCTAGGGGGGGGTCCCTGCCTCAGTCTAGCCCTGCAGGAGGGTAAGTCAGTGGGGCTTCCTTTGTTCACAGGACATTTAGAAAAACAGAACATAATAAATATACCAATCCTTTCCCTAAAAAAAAAAAAAAAAAGTGTTTGAAATGCATTTTCCCTGAAGATTTCCAGTGTATTCCACTATGTTTAAAAAATAGTTTCCCCAAAAATATATCTTTAAAGCATTTGACACAGTGGTATTGTGGTTATCTGGCATTGGATGTGGGCAAGGGACTGTGTCCCATTGTCCTTGTCGGTATGAGGCCGGGGCCTGGTGAACCAGCAGCCTGACACCTAGATGCCTGCTAGAGCTGGCACCAGCACGTCTGGGATGATGGGTTTGCAGAGGGGATGAAATCTTGGGTTAGGTTCAGAACCTCTATCACAGGCTCGGTACCAGCTGCAAACCCTCCAGTGCGGGGCAGGGGACCTGGGTGGCCAAGGGGCTGAGCGGTGGCCTGGAGGCTGGAAGGAAGCAGTCTCCCAGCGCCCCCTGGGGGCCGGGCCTCAGCCCCTTCCCCTCCTGTCTTGGCTGTCTGTGCTCGGCCCTTCACCAGACTTCACATTTGTGAGGAGGGTTCATGGGGGAGCCAGGTAGGCAGCGGAAGTGCTCCGAGAACTCCTTGGAATTGGAGAGCGAGCCGATGACTCGGAAGCGGGAAGGGCTGTGGGGGTCGGTGATGAGGCCTTCGTGGGAGCTCTCGGGCGTGCGGACTGAGCACCAGACCTTTGGGAGGCAAGAGGGAGAGGCTGGCATCACTCGGTGCTCTGAGGCTGCCTGGTTGGCCCCATCACAACAGCAGTGAAATGAGACCCTACCTGGTTCTGAGATCCCAGGGGGTGAGAAAGGAGAAAGAGGACCAGTGTGGCCCCAGGCCCCCATGCTCTCAGGCAGCCCCCCCTCCACGTCGTGTCCCTCCAGCTGAGCAACATCTGTCTGCCTGACCATTCACTGGAACAAGGGTTCTGAAAACCTGATTTAGTCCACACCTTTTATGTGCTGGGCAGGACAGTCTATCTAATGGCCTGGGAGTTCTGGGCATTAACAGAAGTTATCAGCTAGCAACTGATAACGACATATCTAGGGTTAAAGAAATTTCTAGAATCCTAAAATCAGAAGGGACCTTGGCAATCACCTTGTTCTATGATCTAAGGATGCAGGATCCTTTTATTAGTCTCCTGGGCCTTCCTTGACTCTCCCTCATGACTGCAAGCATGGTTTCTCACAGGGTCATGTACTGTAGACGGTTCAGTGGGTGCAGAAGGCAGCCATCCATTTCAGGGGGAGCTTTTGGGCCAGCCCAATGGTGCCTGTGTTTTGCATTTTCTCCTACTGAGCTCACCTGTGCAAACCCCAGGAAGAAAAGCTGGTTGTTGGTGAGACCCAGGGCAGGCAATGTCTGCTCGGCGCCATTTTTCTTCACCCAGTTCTGGTAAGCCTGGGAGGAGAGAAGAGCAGGGCTCAGTGACTGTGCAACACTGACCCACAGGAATGGGACCGCGTGCCAGCTTTTGGGAAGCACTGCCTGCAGGGCAGGGACTGGGCCTCAGCTCTGCCCTGAGGAGCCTCTTCCTTCTCTTCTGTCACTGGGAAGGGGAGCACGTTCATCCCCACGGCCTGAGATACCACCTTAGTGCTGCTGGCTTCCAAAGTCATACTTTTGGCTACAGCCTCTTGCAGACTTGTATATTCAACCACCCGAGCTGGACATCCAAGATGCATCTCAAACTTAACATGGCACAAACAGAATGACAGGTCACCCTCCCAGGTTTTCCCTCATAGTCCATGGCACCACCTCCTACCTAGCTACTCAGGACACAGACAGAACCTTCTCTGGTTCTTCTCTTTCAACCAAAGCCAACACTCCATCTGACTGCTTCTCACCTTCCCTTTCCTCCTGCCCAGCGTCCTCGACTAAACTGATCCAGTTCTGACCCTTCCTCATGCAGCAACCTAAGTGGCCTTCTGAAGAAGGCATGGCAGCTCCAGCGGGCATCTGGGTGTCAGGCTGGTGGTTCACCAGGCCCTGGCCTCACACTGACAAGGACAATAGGATACAGTCCCTTGCCCACATCCAATGCCAGAGGGCAATATTTCTGCTTTGTGGGCTGAGTCCCTGCTGTAACTATTCAACTGCTTTTATTTATTTATTTATATTTATTTGCAGTACTGGGGTTTGAACTCAGGGCCTACACTTTAAGCCACTCTACCAGTTCTGTCCTTTTCTTTGTGTGTGTGTGGTGAGTTTTTTCGAGATAGGGTCTCACAAACTATTTGCGTGGACTGGCTTCTAACCGTGATCCTTCTGATCTCTGCCTCCTGAGAGGCTAGGATCACAGGTGTGAAACACTGGTGATTTTTGGTTTTTTTGTTTTGTTTTTTTTTTTTGAGACACAGTCTCACTATGCTGTCCAGGCTGACTTCAAATTCACAATCCTCCTGCCTTAGCCTCCCAGTTTGTTGGGATTAAAGGTGTGCACCACCACACCCCACTGTTCTAATATAGTGCAAAAGAAGCCACAGATAACATATAAACACGGTATGGGTGTGTCCCCCAAAACTATGAAAACAGGCTGGGGGCTGGATTTGGTCCACAGACTGGAAGCTTACTGACCTCTTTTAAAGATAAATGAGACCCTGACAGTGTGCATTTAAGAACCCCATGGTGGCTCTCCACTGTAACCACAGAGCCCCGAGAGCTGGGTCCCAGCTGCTGCCCTGCAGCCCAACTGTGCTTGGGTCACGTCCATCTCATGGCCTCTGCACCTGCTCTTCCTCTGTGGACACTATTTCCCTGCTTTTCTCCTGCCCCTTCTGATCAGTAAGGTCTTAATTCAATGTCAAATCTTCTAGAAGGCCCTTCCCCACCCCCTATCCTTCTTGGCTCTATTTCACACTCCTCACCTTCTCAGCCCCTCACACACACTCACTTTTTGTGGGGTGCACTTATTGTCCCCCCTCTGCCTCTGTGAATCCTAAGCTTTCACGGGAGCCTCTCTCATCTATCTGCCATACACCCTCCAGTGCCTAAAGGATATCAAGAGGAGGGCAGAAGGTTCTCAATGCATGCCCACTGACTGATGGACTTTACTCAGCGATGAGCTCAGTTCAGCTCTCCATCTGCAAAACTGGGATTTTTAACACTTAAGTATGAAGTTGTGGGCTTCACAACTTCATTGGGGTGTAGCTCAGTGGTAGAGCACTTTCCTAGCGTACACAGGCCCTGGGTTCCATCCCCAGAGTGCAAAAAGAAACAAATATTTGTAAAGTTGTTGGGAAGTAATCCAAGCCTACACATCGTAAGACCTCAATAAATGGTGGCTGTCAGCATTTCTGCTCTTCTGGTCACAGGTAGGAGCTAAGACTCCTTGCCCAGCCTCCTTCGTCTCTCAGCCTGTTCTCTCTCACGGAGCTTGGCTCATATCTCCCAGGGCCTCTCTTATTTTAATCTTCCCAATGCTCCATGGCGTGAGGGTTAGTGAGCCACAGTCAAGAAAACTGCAGCTCAGGTTAGTGGCTTGATCCAGAACCGGGATTTGAACCCAGAACTGGTTCCACGCCTAGGGTTCTCCTCCCTCCCTGCTCTCCTGCTGCCTGAAGTATAGTGGCAGGTTCTGTAGGTGGAGCCACCTTAGGCCTCCCTTGTGTCTCTGGCAGGCTCTAAGCAGGAGCCTTCTGTGTGCCAGGCCCAGCTCTGCACCAGCTGTTTTCACAGTCAGCTATCAATGAGTCCTCCCAAACCATTTCCCAGATGGGGAAACTGAGGCATGTAGAGTGGCTGTGGTTTCCCCGGGGTTGTTCATAATGATCTTCTACTGATGAGGCATCTGAACAGACCCAGCCCTGGGATGGGGCCCGTGGGCATCACACACACCCGGTAGGCTGCCTTGAGGCCTCCGTTGTCGGCGATGTTCTCCCCGAGGGTGTGCCGCCCGTTCACTGGCTCCCCGTTCACGCTGTAGTTGCTGTACTGCTCTACCATGCACTCAGTCTGCTGCTTGAAGGCCTCCACGGACGAGTTCTTCCACCAGGGCCGCAGGTTCCCGTCCTTGTCGTACTCCCGGCCTGCAGAGGGAGGGAGGGGAGCAGGGGCACAGTGGGACCACTGTCCCCAATGGATCGCTCCTGTCTCCTCTCACTGGGAAGTGGGTTCATCCACCTCCCTCCCCCAAAGGGGAAAGGACATCCATCCATCCATCCACGTGCTGGAGGCCTGGCCACCAGTGTGGTGTGTTCAGGGGGTCAGTGGAGTGGGCTGGTTTTCAGCACTGGATAAGGGTTGCCAGTGCTGAGGAATGGCTGCCTAGCAAGGGCCACTGGTGCCAGCAGCAGCAGGATCACATGGCAGGGCCTGGCCTCAAGGGCTCTGCCTCATCCTTCTTGGCTGCAGGGTCCCCAAGACTCTGGCAATATGGAAGATTCTGGACATTAGCTGGTAAGGAGGGCCTCAGTTAAGCTCTCTGACTGCATTCAGACCAAAGAAGTCTCTAGAATGCTGAAGAATGTACACTCCCCAGTGACGAAGAGTACCAGCACCCGTGTGCAGGAACACTCCATGTAACCTTCCCGATCACCACATGATATCATCTGCCCATTTTACATACAAAGAAGTGGAGGCTTGCCAAAGCCCATTCAGCAGGTGGCAGGGCCAGGATTCAAACCCTGTTCCTTCTGTCTCTAAAACTGAGATCCTTGGAAGTGAAAGGACCAGTAAGCAGAGGCAGGGGGTCCAGAAAGTTGATGGGCTCCATCTGAAGGGGACCTCAAGGAACCCCTACCTTGATCATCAAAAGCATGAGTCAGCTCGTGGCCCACGACAACGCCGATGCCGCCAAAGTTTAAGGCCCTGGAAGAGGGACGTGAAGGTGAAGGGATGCCTCAAGAGGGCCTCTGGCGCAATGGAGTGCCACAGCGCTTGGTGGGGTATGGCCCCTGGAGCCAACAGGAGGTTGGGCCAAGTCTGGGACCAACTGGGCACCAAGCATGGTGCTGAATGCTCTGCAGACTGCACTGTCCTTTCAGTGGTGTCGGCGGAGTCAGGCTTAATTATAAATGAGCAAACCAGGGCTGGCTGGGTCAACTAGTTTGCCCAAGCACCACACAGCAGCTCACCTGGGATTCAAACCCAGGACTGTGGATTTCACTGCAGGGTCGATGCCCTCACCCCCCCAACTCCACAGCTCTGACTGCTTTAAATGGCCAGGAGCAGCGTTTCCCCGACTGGGGCTTTTGACTCCATGGTGCATCCCTTTGCCCCAGCAGGCTTTCTAGAGACAAGAGACCTTGGAGGGGGGATGGGGACAAGAAAGCTTCCTTTTGCACCTTCTCTTATAGTCTCAGGTCACCTGAACCACTAGGGCACAGATGGCTCAGGGAGAATGGCTTGGTCAAGTGGTCAGTTGGGGGAACAGGGCCAGGCTGCACTGGAGTGGTGGGGGGGAGTCAGAGTGACAACACCAGAACAGCTTACTTGGGTGAGGAGCGGGTGTAGAACGGCGCCTGTAGGATCCCAGCTGGAAACACAATCTCGTTTTTGGTGGGTGAGTAGTAAGCGTTCACCATGGGTGGGGTCATGCTCCACCTGGAAGGCACACACACAGGTGAGATCAGGCGCAGCTGAAGGGAGGGCAGATGGGGCAGCCCAGGCGCTGGGATCAAGGACCTTAAAAATGGGGCGTGGTGCACGACGATTAGTTCCAGCTACGTGGGAGGCAGAGGTAGGAGGATCATGGTTTCCAGGCCAGCTGGGCAAAAGTATGAGCCCCTATCTGAAAAACAAACTAAGAGCAAAAGGACTGGAAGTGTGGCTCAAGTGGTAGACTGCTTGCCTAGCAAGGTCAAGGTCCTGAGTTCAAACCCTAGTACCACCAAAAAAACCCAAAAATTAAGATGTTATTTGCCTTTGCTTGTGTTGACACTTGTACAATGACACATAAACAACATTCTCACTTAGAACATCCTTGAAGATGTAGGATGATTACTAACTTTGGAGCCCCAGAGGACGTCTTTTTCAGTATTCTGTGTGATCAAGTGGGAAACACCCACACAGCACTTCTGTTTCTTTCTTTCTTTCTTTTTTTTTTTTTTTGAGACCAGAAGATCTTACTGTATAACTCAGACTGGCCTGGTCCAGGTCCTTCTGCCTCAGGAGTGCTGGGATTACAGACCTAAGCCACCATGTCCGGCTTTCCACTAGTCTTTTTATGGAATACCATTTATATTTTAAGGACTACTGACAAGCTATGGAATTTCAAACTTGGATACAGGGCAGACATTTTCTTACAAATGAACAAAGTGAGCTTATCACCTCAGGGAAGACAACTGACACCATTTGTTGCCAATTATAAAAATTTGAGGTTTCAAAAAAAATTAAAATTTCAAAACAAAAATAAAAAATTTTGAAAAACTTGTATCGGCCACCACAAATCTACAGCTTCCCAGCACTTAAAGGCTCTTTCACGAGGTTAGCAGTGATATCAACAAACATGGACTCTATTACGAATCTATTACTTGCTATTGTCTCTGACTGGTGTGTGATATTACAAAGCTGTGCTTGCGGAAACAATCTGTTCAAAGTGCAAGGTGGCCAGTGGATCTCAGTGGAGCCGAGCATGAACAGGTCACAGGAATGGCTTCAGATTCCACATTACATTCACCTTTAAGAAATTACCACTGGGCCTGGGGCTGTAGCTCAGTGGCAGAGCGACTGCCTGGCATGCACTAGGCCCCTGCCCCCAAAGAAGAAAACTAAAACCAAAAGTCACTTGTCAAGTTTTGACGTAGCAGTATCACTTAGATATTCCTCCCTTTCCAACCATTGAGTCTATGTGAGGCTACATTTTCTCTACATATTTCAAAAAACACATTACAACAGGTCGAATGTAGAAGCAGATATGAGAATCTAGCTGCCTTCTCTTAAGCCAGCTATTAAAGAAACTTACAGGGGCTGGAGGTGTAGCTCAGTGGTGGAGAAAGGCCCTGGGTTTGATTCCTAGCACTGGAAAAAAGAAAGAAAGAAAAAAAGAAAGGGAAGGAAGGAAGGAACGAAAGAAAAACTTGCAAAAGGTAAAATAACACCTCTCTTCTCACTAAATTTTTTTGAGAAAATAGCTATTTTTTTCATAAACTTGTCATAAAATGAATACACCTTTGTTAAAAAAAAAAAAGAGCTTTTGAAAAATTCAGAGTATGGAAGGGTCCTAAGACCAAAAAGTTTGGAACAGTATAAAGTGAAAGAAATATTTGAGGCCAGGCACCTGTGGCTCACGCCTGTAATCCTTGCTATTCAGGAGGCAGACATCAAGTTGTGGTTCAAAGCCAGCTGGGGCAAATAGTTTGTGAGACCCTTTCTCAGAAAAACCCTTCACAAAAGAGGGCTCAAGGTGTATGCTCTGAGTTCAAACCCAGTACCACAAAAAAAAAAAAAAAAAAAAAGAAAGAGAGAAAGAAAGAAAGAGAGAAAAAGTACTATTTGAGGCCAGGCACCTGTCATCCGGGTTTGAGGTCAGCCTGGACAAATAGTTCATGAGACCCCCCATCTCCAAAATAACAAGAGCAAAATGGACTGGAGGTGTGGCTCAAGTGGTAGAGCACCTGCTTTGCAAGCTCAAAGCCCTGAGTTCAAACCCCTGTCCTACAGAAAATAAATAAATAAATAAATAAAAATAAATATTTGCCATTGCAATGATTTTCCTGGTGAGAAAATCATTTCTCAGTGAGAAACAAGAGCAAGAGAGAGACAACATTTTTCCCAGGGGCCCAGATGGTCTCTCTGTGTCTTTCAGGTGAGCCCTACAGAGATATATTTTGGGGCGTCCCAAAGCCTTGTAAAGATAATAAGAAATTTAAAACATCATATTTATATTCAAAAAGTCACAGGTATATTAATGGGTAGATGACAAAATTTATATGAAAAACTTTGAGTAAAAATTTAAAAATTCAAATGGCTGCACACAGGGGCTCCAGCCTAATTCTCGGGAGGCAGAGACTGGAAGAATCATAGTTTGAGGCAGGGATGGAGGTGAAGTTTGCAGGACCTCGTACAACTAAGGGCGGGGCAAAAGGATGCAAACCTGGCAACCCAACTACGTGGGGAAGCACAGATCGGAGGATCACGGGCCCAGCTGGCCTGGGCTTAATGCAAAAATAACCATTGCAAAATCAGTTGGCAGAGTGGCTCAAGTAGTACAGCGCCTGTCTCGTAAGTGCAAGGCCCTGAGTTCAAATCCCAGTAACCCCCTCAATTAAAAAACTCCGATAAATTGGCAGCCACGTCTGCGCAATATTTTGAAGATTAAAAAGTCCCCTGGTATGTTTTCGGATGTAACCTGCGCGAAGCCGGGAAAAGGAAACCGATGTTTGAACCTCTATTGTCCACGAGGGGGCGCCGGAGGCACAGAGAGGTTGCTTTCACCTTCTGTTATCCTGTTTATTCTGCAGTGTTTTGGGCATGGGGAGCCTGGTTGAGGAACAGCTCCGGTCTGACTACATCTCTCTGAGGCGCTAGGTCTTTTTGTTGTTGTTGTTGTTTTGTTTTGTTTATTGTTTCTTGAGGCAGGCTCTCACTACGTAGCCCAGGCTGGCTTTAAACCCTATCCTCTTGTTTCAGCTATCTGAGTGCTGGGATTACAGGCGTGAACTGCCACTCTCAGTCTTGTTTTCTTTTTCAGTCTGGGCCCAGGGCCTTGCAAATGCCAAACAAGCACTTTATCACATGCCAGACCAAGAGACTTGAGGTGGAGGCCAGCCTGGGTCACATCGCAAGATCACATCTCAAAAAACAAAACAAAACAAAATCCAGATCTTGCTTAGGGTGGTGCATGCCTGTAAACCCAGTCCTGGGGAGGCTGATTATGAGTTCAAGGCTGGCCTGAGCTACATCATGAGACCCTGTTTCAAAAAAAAAAAAAAAAAAAGAAGAAGTCAGGAGAAGACATGCACATGCAGGCACGCAGCATGGAAATCTGTAAACCATATACAGAGTGTTTTGTGTGGTGCTGGGGGTGGAACCCAGCGCTGGCTAGGGCTGCCATTTTGCTACACCCCAGGCCCCGTATTTCTGAAGAAGTTCCCAGGGGATGCTGCTGCCGGGGCCGCTCCAGGATCTTCTCCGGGCCTCTGTGGGAGACCTGTCCCTGAGAAACCACCCCTCCTGTTGGTAAGGACTCAGGGGACACTCATCCCCGCTGTGGGCCTCCTCTCAGGGCCTGGCCAGCCCACGGATTCTCACAGTGACCCATGACCCAGTGGCTTCCATCCTATTTTACAGAGGATGAATGCTGACACTGTAGAGCAGATATGTGCACCAGGACCACTCGGCTCCCGGGCCAGCCTCACTGGGACGACAGGCTGGCCTGGGGTGCACAGACCTGGGCCCATCCCAGCCCCTCACTGGGCCCCACTTTGGTCTTGGCTTCATCTAAAAAGTGGGCTAACAGGAATCTCTCGTGAGCCACACCCAGTGAGCGTGACAGGGAAGCTCAGCCCAGGACATCCAGGGTGTGTGTGTTTGGGGGGTGGCGGACCGGGTGGGGGGGACTTGCAGTACCCTCCTGGGGACTCACTGATCTCTGTTGGGTGCTTTCCTGAGTTGGTCCGCAGTGACCCTCCATGAGAAGTTGAAAAAGCGCATGGCATTCTCGAAGTAGAGGTCTGGAACTGCGGTGTACTGGAAGAGGAAAAGCAGTCACAGGGTCAGAGCTCGCCTGGGCTGGGAGAACCTTCTGGAACCAAGGAAACCCAGACCTGCAAGGTTAAGGGATTGGTCTGCAGGCCTCAGGCTAGAGCAGAGGGCTCAGGGCTGCAGGCTCAGCCTCCTCCCTTCGCCTTTGCCCCGCTGGTGCTGGCACTGACTCTTCCCTTCAAGGACGCACTGGCAGCTTCAGCCAGGGCTGCCAAGGAGTGCCACGGGCTCAGAATGGCCTGGAGCAACACCTGGGCCTTAGGCAAGAAGTGTCTCCAGCGCTGGTCAACAGAGCTTTCCAGGATGACGGACCTGGCCTGTGCCTGCCCTGGTAGATGCTGGTGACAGGTGGCTGTTGAGATCTCAAATGTGCTAGTGTGGTTTCTAACATTAAATTTAACTTTAATTAATTAAATAGTTTCCTGTGGCTACCAACTGGACACACAGATCTGCTGACTGGAGCTGGAATTTAGCTCTGAAGTGTCAGGGGCTGGGCGTTATCACACGCCCCTCACCAGGCTGCCAGGCCTTTCTGTGCCTGACAGGTGCAGAACCCTTAGACTCACTCCAGATCCTTCCGGCTGAAGGAAAGGGCCTTGGTAAGATCCTGGGTGCCAGGAGAAGGAACCTGACCCCGTGACCCTGCCTGGCTGCTCCAGGCGCCCCTGGATCTTGCATCACGACCCCGGGAGCATCTTAAATTATTCTCAAGGGCTAAGGCTGCAGAATGAGTCTAGTATTCTCAGAAGTAATGTTAATAGCCTCAGGCTTTCACACACAACCATGAAGAGAGGTTATTCTAATTTAGAAAATGCCTGAATTCACAAATTTCAATCATGAGAACATAGAAAAGTTTATCATTTGGGCCAAAACCACAATCCATTTAAAGGAGTAATTTGCCAGAAGCTCTAACCAGCTGGGATGGAGCAATTACCACTGCTGCCTAAATTAACTTAAAAACACACTTGGGATTTATGCTTTCTTTTTCTTATTAGCAGTTCAAGGTCAAGACCAGAGCCCAAGTTTTCTCTGAGAAGGCGGGGGAGGACCCCACAGTCAGGAGGCAGCCCTGGGGGCGGGAGCAGCTGGTGTGAGGGGCCCCATTGTTATTCCACCCCTGCTGTTTTAGGGCCGCCCATTCTCTCTGCACCTTTCAGGGTATTTCCCCATTCTTCTTTATGGTGCTGTGGATGGAACCCAGTGCCTCTGCATACCAAACACAAGCTCTACCACTGAGCCACACCCCAGCCCACCCCCCAGGCTTTTCTCATTCACTGGAGCCCACCATTCACTGTGGGCACACAGCATGTGTTCTGATAATGACTGCTGGGCCTCCAGCAGTGGAGGTGCTCCAGGGATGGTGGCTCCAGGGAGGCAGGGTCTCTGCTGACCCAGGAAACGAAGCAGCAGGGAATGTCTTCCTCATGCCTGACCAGCCCAAATCTCATCCCATCATTTTGCCTGCCTCGACCTTTTCCCATTGGGCATTAGGGACCACTGAAGGGCAGGTGGAAGCCACTCACATCATTGAACACTTTGTCCAGTTCCTTGGGGTCCATGATGAAGTTGGGGTAGCCTATCATATTGTAGATGGCATCCGCCTAGACAGGAGGGACACAAAGGAAGTGAGAGCCCAGCAACACTGGCCAAGCTGGCCCCAGCTCAGAGCATGGGCTGAGGGGAGACAGGGCTGGGTTCCTCCCTCCTGAGGGCTTTCATCCAAGCTTTTTCTGGAGAGACCCATTTTTGGGTCTCTGCTTAAATGTCACTCTCCCAAGGGAAGCTACTGTCGTCTGAATGGGCCCTCAAGGTTCACACGCTAGAAACTAAATCCACAGGGTGGGGCTGTTGACAGGTGGAGCTTTTAAGAGGAGATTGGGTCCTGAGGGCTCGGTCCTTATGAATGACAGACATTGTGGCATCGTTGTGGAGAGAATATTAGTTACCACAGGAGCAGGTTCCTGAGGAAAGAGTAAGTTCAGGCTCCTCCCTCTCTTCTCTCTCTCAATCTCTCTCTCCACCCCCTTCCCCAGGACCTTCTTTTATGGGATACGATCATGTGACCAAGGGCTTCATCATGCCTGTTCCTGCTGGACTGGTCACCACACAGAACCAGACTCTCCTCCTGCCTCCCTCTCGGTGACTCCTGCCTCTGTGCCGGAAGCCCCGTGCCTCCGAGCTCCTGTGTAGCCTCACCTTCTCCTTGGCCGCTCTCCGGGTGTCTTCGTCCATCCACTTCAGGGTGCTCAGGCTCTCCTCAAATGCCTTCTTGATCTCCAGGATTATTTCACTGGCCTGAGGAGACAGACCAGTAAGGTCTGGGTCCTGGCCTTACTTAACGCAATGGTGCCCTGTGCAGAAGGTACTGCCACTCGTCAGGGGCTGAGCTTAGGTTTGGCTCAAACCTCAGGCTCCTCCATGCTGGAGACCACGGCCGTGTTTCCAAACCACAGTCCTAACAGTAGCTTCCTGTAAGGCAAGACTGGCTTTCTGAAACAGGGCTCCGTGGTCAATCAGCTCGGACAAGCTTGCAGAAGCTGGAAGTGTCTGCTGCAGGACTTTCCAGAGCCTTTAACGTGGACAGGAGCAGTGAGATTCTTCCAGAGAAGGCTAGAATATGCAGCCTCGTCCAGACTGACTGCACTGCTGAATCCCCTTTACATGGGGTGAGCGTTAAAACCCGGAGCACTCGTTCTGAGGAGCACTGTCAGAAGGGCTGTGCTCACACAGAGATGAATGGCAGCTCTAGAGGGTGACAGTGTCATAGGCAGACCTAGAGGCCAAAGACAGAAGGTGGAAGATTCTAGAGAAGGGCAAGGCAGAGCCATGCAGCAGCAAGAATGGCAGGGCTGAGAGCCAAGAGACCTCAACTCAGATTCGAGTCTCAGTTTTCTAACCTAACCTTTGACTGCAGGCAATATCTGTGCAATCAGTACTACTAGTAACAAAAACTGGGGCCAGGTGTGGTGGTGTATGCCTATAATCCCATCTCTTGGGAGGCTGAAGCAGAGGGATGGAGAGTTCAAAGCCAGTCTGGGCTACAAAGTAATAAAAACGGCACCAGTAATGTAATAGCTACCATTTCTTATACCTTATTTTGTGCCTGGCACTCTTTACATACAGTATCTTATTTAACTTGTCCTTGTGGGCAGGACAGCCCCACCTCCATGTCACCAGGCCAGGCAGTGATGGAGCTAGGGGCTGAGCTGGAGCCTGGCTGTCTCTATAGGATTATCCTCTGTCTCTCTAGAACAATCTGTCACCGCACAGTAAGAAAAATGTTACTTTCTGGGCCAGAGTGACTCTGCCAACCTTTTCTCCTGGGTCCTTCAGGGCCATGGGAGGTAGAGATGGCTATAGTAACCTTGGGGGAGGGGATGTCGCTGGGAAGGTCAAGTTGGATAATACAGGAGTAGGTACCACTCAATGGTGATAGCTCACATGAGTACCTCACATCTTGGGATCCTTGAGAAAATGGACTTCTGAGCCTGGACGCTGGGCCTCACAAACTCAGAAAAGGGGAACCCAGGATGACCCGAGTGTGGGCTGTCAGGGCAGGCATGATGTCATGGCCCATGGCACTTACGATGTTTTTGCTGTCCTCAGCAAAGGTCGCCTTGACAAACATGGGGCCCAGGGCAAAGCCGAGGTTGTTTTCTGTGTCACTCACGCAGAACTTCCAGCGGGGAAGGCAGGTCTGGAAAACAGTGTGGTCACTGGGCCCAGGCCTCCCAAATCCCTTCTGTCTGGGAGGTAATGCCACCAGGGGCCCATGCCTCCCTCCAGAGCTGCCAGGACTGCAGGGAGACAGGCCTTTTCTGACCCTGCGGAAGTTATCTTAGGCACTGCACCCAAAGGTCATGGAATACTCCTTGTCACCAAACCTACTGTTTCCCAAGGGCCAGCCTGTGTACTCAGCACTTTGCAAACACTGTGTCCCCTAGCCACCAAGATGCCCCCCTGGATAGACAAGAAAACAGAGACTCAGTAAGGGGTGTCACTGGCCCAGGGCCCCACAGCAATTAAGGGCAAGTGATGGGTGCTGCTGGAGCGGGAACCCAGATGTGCCCCACTCCTCCCTGTGTTCCCACCTACCGCCACCTTGCCCTGTCCCCTAGAGGACCGGGAATCCTGGTAGCACAGAGCCTTGGGAAGTTGCCCATACACCTGAGCAACAGGAAGCCTTCCTAGAGGGCCAGGACCCCGACCCCCTTTACGGCCTCCTGGAAAGAGAAGCACCACACCAGGATTCATGCATTTTTCTTCCATGTTTCACCCCAAACTCATAGTACAGGGATGCCTCCCTGTGAACCAGAAACAGGGTCCACGGGCTGCAGCCGCCTGGAGCATAGGTCAGGGAAAAGCCCTTGGGACACTGCAGCCATACTGGCCCTCCTGTCTGGGTATCCCCTGTGTCCAGCGTGTGACCACTTGTGGCAGCCATCCTCATACCAACCCCTCTGGCTGCAGGGTCCCCTTAACCTGGAGAACATGTGTGACACGCCCCATGCTCAGGGCAGCCTGACTCATACAAGCACCAAACTGCAAACAACCCAAATGCCTATCAGCAGACAGACAGATAAACAAAATGGGGTATTTTCATACAGCAACACTACTTGTCACAAAAAAGGACCAAGCTACTTGGTTACAACAACACAGATGAGTTTCACACACTTGTGCTGAGCACAAGAAGTCAGGCCTGGGTATGAGTTGGTCTATACTCATTTGTACCACATTGGGGCGGGGGTGGATGATAGGTGAGGGGCCCCAGGGATAGCCAGCAAATGGGTTGTGGAAATGTCTTCTATCTTGACTGAGGCAGTGGTTACATTTGTCAAAACTCATTAAACCACATACTTAATTCATAGTGTATATTTCATTGTATATAAATTAGGTCTTCATAAACAACTTTTTGTTTTTGAGATAGGGTCTTGCTACGTAGCCCTGGCTGGCCTGGAACTCTCCATCTTCCTGCCTCCTGAGTGCTGGGATTACAGGCATGCACCATCATGCTTGGCTCATCTTAATTATTTTTAAGTGCACAGTTCAGTAATGGTAAGTATGTTTTTGTGCAACCAATTTCTAGGACTTTTTCATCTCATGAATTGAATTTATCTCCATTAAACAATAGTTCCTCTGCCCCGCCCCCAGGCTCCTGGCCATGATGGGGAAGCTGTTTTCCCTGTCACTCCTGCAGAGTGGAGGCAGGGAGGTACAGCTAGAGCTCAGGGGCATGGGATGAGCAACTTTGAGCAAGCCCCTCCCCGCCCTGAGCCCCAGTTTCCTCATCCGTCAGGTGGCAGCTAGTGATAGTTCTTAACACATGGAGCTGTGGGAGGCTGGGAGGTGAGGCCTGTGAGAGGCCGGTCTCCAGTAGTACTGTCTTCGGTTATTGGGATTATTATTAGCAGTGAGTGGCTGGATGTGTGGGTATGCAGACCTGGAAGCTTGGCTGCTTCCTTGCCAGGTGACTTTATAAAGTCCTTTTACCTCCCTGAGCCTCAGTTTCCTCCTCTGTACCCTGGAGGGAAAGAGAGGATGCAGATGAGTGCTTGGTGACCACAGTCCTGAGATGGGTGTAAAACCCCCAGGAAGCTGTGGGCTGGTGGGGACAGAAGACAGGCTTTGTCCACATCTGTGACCTGGCTGGTCCAATGCAGAAGGCAGAAAAGGAAGGCAGGGCAGCAGCCCATTGCTTTCCCTCGTTCCTGTCCTTTGACTCTCCTGGCCAAGGCCCACTGGTGGCCTCAGAAGCTCCACTGGTCAGAAGCAAGATTTGCTCCCCACCACCCTCTTCCTCTGTCCCCCTACTGCCACAGGTGGATGGACATGGGGATGGGAGAGGAAAGAACTTCTCCCATGGACTTCCCACAAGAGGCGGGAGCTTGCCTCCTGCCGTTCTGCCCAGTCCTTGTCTGGTCTCACCCACTCCACTGGGAGGGGCGCAGGAGTGGAGTCTAGCTGAAGTCTGCTCTCTGGCCTGGGGGAAGGGGCACAGTTGTGGTGGTCGTGGGTGCGCAGGGTGGGTGACAGGGCACCACTCAGCCACCCCTGGGCCATGGCTGCACTTGGTTGGTATGTGAGGGCAGGTCAGCCCTATTGGCTCCCTCAGCAGCCTGGGCCACGGGCACAGACCCCATCTCACCCACATCTGTGTTCCTACCTTGGGCTCAGGGCCTGGTACATGGCAGGAGGTCAGTGAGCAGCCTGCCGGGTGCCTGGCATACAGCAGGGGCTCCACACGTGCATGGAAAGGCAGCAACAGGCTTACCTTCTTGGTCCCGTACATGACTTCCATGAACTTTTCGTCGGCGTCTTGAAAACGCTGATCGAGGAAGGAACTTGTTTTCCGCACCAGGTTCCAGATCATGTAGTTGTTGAGCAGGCTGGGTAGAGAGAGATGGGACCAGGGAGCTGAAAACGCCAGATGCAGCACTTTCCCCGCGGACTCATAGGGGGCGCTCACGCTCACCCTCAGATCCCAGGCTCTTCTCCCACTGCCCACTCCTCTGCTCTCTAAGCACGTGAGGAACTCGTCCAGGGTGCAGCCTGGGTCTTCTACCACCTTGGTGTTTAGTGCAATCACTTGTACACCACCGGTGCTTAATAAATGCTATTGCTTAGCTGCTCAGAGACTGGAAGCTATGAAGCCACTGCACGGAGACAGTCCAGGGGTGTGTGCTGCAGGGCTGGGATGGGCAGAGGTCCTGGCCAGAAGACCAGAGAGGATAATGGAGGCCTAAGACTAGGAGAGGCTGGGAAGGAGGCTCTGTCTGGTCAGGCCAAGGTTTCCGTGAATGGTACCTCCCATGGCCCTGAGGACCTATTTATGTCCACTGCCACCCTTATAAAGAAGTCACCTTAGCACAAAGATGTTCACCACAGTGCACATCTAGCCTCTATTGGAATTAAGCTAAATGTGACAACAGGAGAAGGAGTAAATAAATATATTTACGCTCAATGGAATACTATGTAATCACGAAAAATGATGCTTGCAGAGGGTTACCTCTGATGACCGAGCTGGTGGAAGAGGGGTGGGATCAAAATGCACCTGTAATCAGAACTTGGCTGCTTCTCATAGAAACCTACCCAGGGGCCTTTTCCTGAGCCAGGGGGTCACCCCATCCCCACCCATCCTGCCTGTGGGAGGTCACCTCGAGGGTGCTGCGCCCCTCACCATTTGTCGGTGTTATTGATGAGGGTGGAGACCTGCTCAAGGTATTCCTTGTCGTAGACCACAATAGGCTCAGACTCGTTGATCTCCACGGGGTAGAAGATGGTGTTGAGAAAGGGCAGCCAGTTGATAGCTGGTGCCAAGGTCTGCAAGAGAAGAGAATGGTGTGACACTGGCTGGACCACTTCTCCCATAAACCGATCTCCAGGGGTTCCTCTGAAGAAGGCGGCACTGCACCTTCCACCTTCTGACCAAGGAGAGCGTATGGCATCATGTTGACAGAGCACAAGGCAGAGACAGACAGGGGCTGGCTAGCTTCTGCCAGAGTTGCTGCAGCTGGTAGCCTAAGGAGCCAGGCATCAATACCTCATGTGAAAGCCAGGGATGGTGGTCCATGCCTGTAATTCCTGCTACTTGGAAGGCAGAGGTGAGAGAATAGAAAGTTCAAGGCCAACCTGGGCTACACAGTGAGACCCTGAAACAGCCGCCACCATCTCACTTGAAGTGGAACGAGGACGGAATAGGAGTACGTGCGGCATCTGCCGTTCTGTGTGGTATGCGCCTTTGCTCAGGAATCATAGGTCCTAGCCCAGTGGGTCCTCATGGTCCTCGTGAGAGGCCAAGTAGTAGGTGCAATCACCTCTGCTTCACAGAGGAAGACGCCAATCCTCAGACAGGCCTCTCACAGTTAAGAATCTGGTGCCAAACTGTCTGGGCTCAGAGCCTGCTCCCTGCTGACTAGCTGTGCATCCTTGAGTGAGTTAATGAGTCCCTCTGTGCCTCCTCCGAGAAGGGAGATCTCTAGAACTACAGGTTCTCCTGAGGGCCAGCAGCCAGGGGTGTCAAGTGTATGGTCCTCAGGTGGTGCTTCCCAGGCATGAACTGAAAATCAGGTCAGATAACCTGCAGCAGGAAGGGAGAAACCGAGATGCAGCCCATGTGCACACAGGATGCCAGTGTTTTAAGACAAGCCTCTGTGCCCTGGGCTCCCTCCCCACGGGCCCAATTCCAGGGCACCCAGCTGCTCAGAGGGGCTCAGGGCTGCCTCCCTGTCCACCCCTACTGCCTCAGCACCTGCCCCAGCATTTCCCCTACTCCAGGCATCTTTCTCCCTTGCCGGCTAGTGTTCTCACTACAAAGTTGCACAACTTAAAAAAAAATTGTGACTAAATGCAAACATAAAATGTATCATTTTAACCATTTTTTGATTGTTTCTTTGGTGGTACTGGAATTTGAACTTCCGGCCTCACGCTTGCTTAGGCAGGTGGTCTACCACGTCAGCCATTCCCCTAACCCCATCTTAACCACTGTCAGGAGTCCGGTGCGGTGGCATTAAGCCATTTACATTGTGTGCTACCAGCACACTGTCATCCACAGAGTTCCTCTGACCAAACAGAAACTCTCTGCTGTCAATCTCCTACTTCCCCCTGCTCCATGGAAACCACCATTCTATTTTCTGTCTCTATGAATTTGATTTGACTACTCTAGGAACCCCACATAAGTCAATTCCCAGTTACTTGTCCTTTTGCGGTTAGCTGATTTCACTAGCACAATGTCCCTAAGCAGAGATGCAATTTGTATTGTGCAATTTTACAGAAGGTGAAGGTTTTCAGGCTGCATACACTGTGTTTAGCAAAGATGCCTGTGCATGTCAACCTGGGCACCTGGCCGTCAGCAATCACTCCATCACTGTTAGCCATTACACTCATTGCTTAAGGTCTCTCAAAAGAGGCCCTGGCCTGTCTGATTTCAAGCTCTGTGTTCTGTTCCCATGAAAAGGGCAAAATGTGAGACAAATAAAGGAAATGAGAGATGCATGGTAAATGCTCCCTCTCTGGACAATCAGTAATGCAAAGTTAATCGATGAGAACAGATGAATGCCTGTGAGGTCCTCCATGAGAAGCACTTAGTCAAAGACCACCTGGCCTGAGGTCGTGACTTTCCTGAGGTCACATGGCTAACTGGAGATAGCACAGGTTCAAATCCCAGGTTCACTTCTCTCTGGGTTTATTTATTTTTCTGATGGTACCAGGAATTGAACTCAGGGTCTCACGCATGCTAAGCACATGCTCTATGACTGGGCTATGCCCCAGGCTATTGTCTCTGGGTTTCAAAGTGCACCTTGGCTATTGGGGAACAAGCATCTCGAAGGACAAATGAGACTGGGGAGGACAAGCTCCCAAAGGCAGTAGTGTGCTGGTGAGAAAGTTAAAGGTCAGCTCTCAGGGAGGGGACCTTTTCCCCCATGACCTTGCTGGTTATGGGGGAACGTCCCAGCAAGACTGACTGCAAACTACCCGCTAGCCTGGGAAGTGTACAGTGGGCCAAGGGTCCATGTGCCACGGCACAGCCCTGTCTGTCTGGCAGTGACACAAGCTGGAAGTGAGCAGACTAGGGTCAGGGTCCCCAGGAGGAATCACTTCTGGGAAGCTGAGCCATTTTCTGTCCTGTTTGTAAAACAGTGACAGCAATCCTCCCACCCCAGAGCTGGCTGCTCTGCACCCCAAGCCTCCTGCTACCTGGCTTGTCCTTCTGTCCTCTTCCTGGCAGGACACCTTCAGGTATGTCTTTCACTTACCTGTGGCTACAAGATGTAGAAAGTGTAGTGTGCTCACGAGATCTTCAAATAGAACTCAGCAATCAGAGCCACCTGGCTACAAGACCAGCTGGCAAAGATCCCAAGAAACAGATATGTTTACAAAATGTCACTGCTCATGCAGTTCATGAGAGCTTCATAAATGGCAGGTGACTGGAACTCTGACTGAGAGACAGGTATCAATGGTGAGAAACAGCCAGGTACTTACGCAAGCCTCTTCCTTCAAGGAGAGCAGGTGCTCAGAAATTTCCATGGCTCTGAGCTAAGGAGATGAGTGTTGAACACCCAGGATTCTTGCATTTTCACTCCCTGTTGCTCCTAACTTAGACACATGTGCCTCAATCTATTTCCGTGGAGAGGGCTGTTTTAATCAACTAGGACATTCCACGGTGAGTCAAACCTTCTGGGGACACTGATGAGCTCGATTTTCCATACCCACAGCCAAGGAGCACTGCTGAACATCACCAGCCAACCCGAAGAGGCTGAACACGGGAGAGGAGAGCCTAGGCTTTTGGCTCTATCTCAGCTGGAAAAATGGAGCAGAGGACAGGGCCACAGCCTGTGGCATAGGGGCTTCAAGAAAGGAATGGGAGGTGTCTGGAGAAGCAAGGGAAGGCTGTGTGATTCATGGCTCTGGATTTACACTGCACTATGGGCTAGCCTGGAGCCTTCTGCACTCCAGCAGAGCTAGCCTAGAACCCTACTGTGAAGCCTGACTGCCTTTCTTTGATTCACCCAGAGCAGAGAAGAAAACCAAATTCCTGAGCTGGGTGCTGGTGGCTCATGCCTGCAATCCTAGCTACTCAGGAGGCAGAGATCAGGAAGATTGAAGTTTGAAGCCAGCCTGGGCAAAAAAATTCAAGAGACCCTATCTCGAAAAAACCCAACACAAAAACAGGGCTGGTGGAGTGGCTCAAGTGGTAGAGCGCCTGCCTAGCAAGCATGAGGCCCTGAGTTCAAATCACAGTACTACAAAAAAAAAAGAAAGAAAGAAAACCAAATCCTTACCTATCAGAGAACGAGACAGTTTCTGTCCCAGGGTGGAATGACTCCAATTAATTTAGTGCTGGGGACCTGGGCAATGCCACCACTCACAGAGGAATAATAACGATGATGACTATGACATATTATGCTTCCATTGCACGTGTCAGTTTACAAAATGAAATCCCACTCTCGCTTTGTCTTATCCTCTAACAACCCTGTGGGCAGGCCAACAGAAATTCTTATTCCAGGCTTCAGGGGTCCTGGGCATCCTCAGATGTTGCGTGTATATTAAAATGCACATCCGCACATTTCTCAGGGGTGAAGCTCCACAGTTTTTGAGCTATTCTCCAAAAACTCTGTGACTTAAAGTTAAGAACCACTGTCCCTTGGGAAGCCAGGAGCTATGTCTTATTGCCTCTGCGATCTAGCAGAGTGAGTGAGTGAGCCATGTCCTATTTTACAGGAGGGAAACCAAGGCTCAAGGGTGTGTTATGTGATTTGCTCAGGTTCACACTGGGCTGGCACTGTGCAGGCTGCTGTGGCCGCTGAAATCCCCCCAACCCTGGCAGTGGTACGGCAGGGAGGGAGGAGCCGCCTTCCTTTTCCTCCAGAGAGAAAAGGCAATGGGGAGAGGGCGCCAAGGGCAGAATCCCATGGGCATGCTGGCTGGCATGCTAAATGATACTGTGCTCTCCCCATGCTCACGATATCAGCATCAGCGTCGTAAGGTCTTGTGGGCTGAGATCTGCAAGGCTTGAGCAAACCAAATTACACTGCACAAACACATCTCCCTCAACCTCCTGGCCTCGGAGTGGAAAACAGAGCCAGATGGTGCCCGACACAGGCTGCTGATCTCCATAACAACCTGCCCAGCACCACTTCCCTGGGGACCTGTGAGCAGCTGGCACCAGATTGACCCAGGCCTTTGCGTGGGCTGCACCTCTGCCTATGAAGCCCCATCAGTCTGGCTAATATGCAGTCATCATTAGACTCACCGTCCCCAGCTTTTTCCTGCTTGGCCCTAGGGCCCTGCATCTCTTGGCCAAAGCACTTAGAAGGGAGAGGGGGACTGCTTCCTGGTGAGGGTCCCCTACCAGCCTGAAAGCACACAATAGCAAGGTCCGAGAGGGGCCCAGATACACCCGTCTGATGGAGGAAGAAACAGGGGAGGACCCAGTGTCTCTCCTGAAAGAGGGAGGAACCGACAGGCAGAGCCTGGATGGTGGAAGGAGACGTGCTGGTGAAGTCCCAGCCCAGCCCTGACTTCCACCTTAGTGAAGAGCAAAGCCCAACCTTCCCACCTGAGGCGAGACATGAGGAGGTCAGCAGAGCCTCTCTTCTGAGTCTCCTGAGACGATGGAGCTTGGACACAGTGGGACACAACACCCATGCACTAGAAAGAAGGGACCCTCAGACAATGCAGCTCGGCATCTCAAACCTGAGCAGCCACCAGGAGGCAGCCTGTGGCAGAGCTGGCTTACAAAGGGACCTCTCTGATGAGTCACACCAGTCACAGAAAGCACAAGTCGGACTCAGTTACATCTCCAGGATGTCGCCAAAGGATGTGGGCAAGAACTGAGTTTCACTGAGCCACACTCAAGTCTAGAGGCCAGCTCCTTGGCTACATAGGAGCCTCCAGCCCTGACCAGGTTACTTAGCCTCCTGGGACAGGCAATGGCAGAAGGTACAGATCACATTTATTTAGTGCTTATAGGCGTTTGGGTTGGGGCTGGAGAGACTTGAAAACGTCCTGTCTCTTATATCTATGGCTGTAATGGTCATGGCCATAACGTCTCCAGGGAAACGCTGTCACAGAAAGCAGGCTGGAGTGGGGTAAGCTTAGCTTTGGAGTAACTTACTACCATGTGGCCTTCAGCAGGTAGCCTTACTTCTTTGAGCTCAGGCTTTACATCTGTGAACCGGGCAGAACAACCCTCCCTCCTTTACTGGGTGAGTCAGGGATGTGATGAAGTGGAGAAGGACAGTCTCCCTCCCAGCACGCTGTGTGAGGCCCAGGGTCAGCCCGCCTCTGCGTGGCTGGTGCTCCAGTCACCTGCAGCTCAGCGGCCGTGACTTTGTGGTAGATGAGCTCCTCATCCCGGCGCTTCTCCTGGGGGATGGTGATGTTGGCGAGCGCTGTCTCAAAGTCCAGGATCTGCTGCATCTGGGGCCGGATGGCATCCTCGTCCCCCCCGCCCAGCAGCTTCCCCAGCTGGACCATGTAGTTCAGGTATCCAGTCAGCACCTGTGGGACCCAACACCCCCAAACTGTCAGTGGCCGCCCAAGGCTTAGGGCCAGGGAATGGCACGCTTCACCCAGGAAACCCTTTGGAAACAGCTTTGAGAACGATTTTGGTTCCACAGTCCTCAGGATAAAGTGGAAAGGCCTTTCCATGCCCACAGGTCCCTGCGTGGGCTGGCCCCTGCTGTCCTAGTGCCTCTAGGGCTGTCCTTCTGGTCTCAGAACACACCTTTTCTGAGCTGCCCTCTACTGCTGTGTCCCCAGATCTGAATCAGGTCCTCATGTTAAACTTTCCTGGCACTCCCCTCCCACACGTATGGCTGTGCATCTCAGTGGGTGGTCAGTTAAGTCATGTCTTCTGCTCCTATTGGACCTCAAGGCCGGGATGGGGACCACGTGAGTCCTTTCAAAACCATCACTACAGCACCAGTGCTCAGTACAAATGAGTCTCTGACAGGGTCACCCTGGGGCATCAGGACAGGCAGGCCCAGGGAGAGGGAAAGGTGTGGGTTTTGGAGGAGGTGGATCTGGATCTCAGCTTCACTGGTTACTGACTTTGTGACCTTGAGCAGGTCTCTTAGTGTCTCTGAGCATTACTCTCTCCTTTGAGAGGAAAGATAAAAATAATAACCATTCGACAGATGAGGCAATGAAGTTACTGGGAAGGTGAGAGGTGATGTGTGCAAAGGTCTAGCCACCACCTCTCTCTAAAACAGGGACAAATGACACCTATCCCTTGCCCCTTGTGCCTACAATGCCTGACTGTGACATGGCAGGCCAACCTGGGGCATCTCTCCCTTGCCTGGGTCATCCTTCAGGAAAGTGTCATGCCTCTGTTCTCCCCTGCCTTCTGAGACCTGCCCCATGTGCTAGGGGTGCACATGGAGGGGAAGAAACTATCACAGGGTAGGCTGGGTGCACTCACCTTCTCATTTTCGGTCTTATTCAGGTAATAGTCTCTGGAGGGTAAGCCCAGGCCAGACTGGTCCACCTGGAGAGGGAGGAAGGAGGAAGAGGGAGTCCCCCACTGCCCGTGCCCCTTGCCCTGGGGACAGCTGGCAGGTAGCACTGGAAGACCAGCTCAGGTATCAGCAGGAACACAAGCTAGAAGCTAACATCACTAATTGGGCCCGCTCTCAGGGACTCTGGGCCCCTCTGAACCCAGAAGGGGCTTTAAGTATCTTCTGGTCCCTATTTCACTTCACCAAACACTGTCCAGAGCTACCACAAGCTGAGTGACCATGGTAATAGTCTCTGAACTTAACCTTTACCTGGAAAATAAGGGAAATGACACTCAGCCTGCAGAGCTGGGATGGGACAGGGCCAGTAAAGGGCCTCCTGAGAGCCAGGCAGGTTTGGGGTGGAAATGCTTGGTAGCTACCATTGAAGTCTTCTGACTATACCTTGATGTACCTTGGGTAGGTTTATTGTAGTTCCTTTGACAAGGAAATTGTAGCTCAGAGAGGCTGAGCCATTTGCCTAAGGCCATACAGTGAGTGAGTGACACAGACAGGATGACAACTCAGTTTTTATGACCCCCCAGTCTGGGACTCCCAAGGCAAGCTGATTCTTAGCTCTGGAGGGGAAAGATGGACTGGAATCCAATCTAAGCAGAGTCACAGAGGCAGAGGGAAGGGAGCAAGAGGTAGCTCCAGCTGTGCTCACAAGCTGACATCACCCACCACTCCTGTTGCCACTGTGAGCCACCTTCCAAGAATGGTGGCCTGTCCTCTCACATTCTCTTCCCTGCAAAAATCTTACCACTAGAAAAAACCCAGGCTCACAGGCCAGAGTTGCTATCCCACTCAGGGCAAGTCTCTTCCTCCCAGCACCTGCTAAGCTCAGGACAAGGTCCTGTCCTGTCCTGTTCCTGGGCCAGCTCACCTGGATCACGTTACTGTTAGAGTTCTTGGAGTCGGCACTGACGTAGACAGAGAAGAAGGGCGAGGTGCGGTAGTGAGCTGTGACCACTTGCAGGGTGTCCTGAAAGTTGTCCTTGGCCCAGGGGCCTGTGATGTTCCAGCCTCCGAGCTGTGGGGACAGAGAGTAGACAGTGGGGATGAGGTGATGGGGACACCTGTATGCAGATGCTGGCTCTGCAGCCTACCTGCTCGATGACCTGGAGCAGTCCTCTGACCTCTCAGAGCCTTCAGGATGGGATGGTTTTCATTGGGGTTCCTGACCTGTGAGCTGGAGACCCCAAGACAGAGCACTTATCCTCACCAAGTCAGCCATGACTCCACATGGCAGCTGCTCCCTGGAGGGATGGGATGGGAATGGGACCAGGCTTTGCCCATATGCTGTTTACCTTTGGATACTAAATCATGTGAATGTAATTACTGTTACTGGGTGCAGGGGTGCATGCTTGTAATCTCAACACTTGGGCAGAGGCAGGAGCACTGGGAATTCAAGTGTAGCCTGGTGACACAGTGAGACCCTGTGGCAAAAAACCAAACACCAACCAAACAAATAAATATAAATTCAATTGTGCCTATGAGAAAAAAGGCTCCATATTTCCTATTTATTTATTTTTACTTTTTAAAGCAGCACTGGGGTTTGAACTCAGGGCCTCATGCTTGCTAGGCAGGTACTCTTACCACTTGAGCCACTCCTCAGCTCAATTTATTTAATTTTAATTTTTTTTGTGGTGCTGGGGATTGAACCCAGGGCCTCACACTTGCTAGGCAGGCACTCCACCACTTAAGCCACTCTGCCAGACCAAGGCTCCATATTTTGAAAAAGGTTGGTAAGCTAAGATTTCCATCAGTCTCTCAAAACTGGAATTAAAAAAAAAATCTCTTAGGTCCTCCCTGGCTTGGCACATACTGGCACAAAGGGCCTGGGCGAGAGAGGAGGGACAGAGACCATCCCAGGACCTGCAGCCACTAACCCTGCCTCAAGACCTTCTTCCATCTTGGAGTACACTCCACGCCATTTCACATTTCCTGGCCCCTTGTTTCCGTCTGTCCACGCCCAGGACTGCCAGGGATGTCCAGGAAGAAGGACCCCTTCTGCTACTCGGGAGTAAGGGAGGGCTGCAAGTCAGTAGGGTCCTCCTCATTTCTGGAATGACAAACACCCCTCCACACGTACCCACAAACACACTCTTGGAGGAAAAGAAACAGTGACAGAGAAGATTTTCTCGGTGAATTTAGCCCTTGTCCTCCACAAAGATACACTCACATACACACACACACACATATGCACCACAGAACACACAACTCCATACAATACAAGCAGATAGTCCCATTCACACAGAGCCATATACACATGCTCAGGCAGAGAGACAGACTCTGTCAGTTGGGTGTGGTGGCTGGAGGTGCAAGGTAGCAGAGATCCAGTAGTGCCTGAGAGCTGGGGTGGAAGCCAGGGGGCTGGCAAGTGGCATGGGTAGTAGCTGTGAGTCTGTCCACAAGGGACCCACCTTCTCAATCAGCTCCATCAGGGGTTTGGCCCTGAGCGCCTCGATCCTGGTTTCATTCATGCACGCACGGTAGTATACTTGGGCCTTCCTCTCTGCCTCACTCACGCTGGCTGTGGAATTTTCTAGAATGACAAGAGATGGCAGAGTTTGCAATGTGCCCCCTGGGGAGGCACTGCCTGCTGGGGAGCTCTGAATGAGTCCTTCCTGAGCCTTGGTGTTCCTAGCTGTACAACAGAGCTGGGGCCACTCCTGGCTGGCTCAGTCCCAGAGGTACAGGTACCGATGGGCAGAGCCGGCAGACCGAAGGTCTCCCCGAATTCTAGCTGACTGCCAATCAGAAGGGTGTACTGTGTTTCTCCCCTTCTCTGCTGATGGGCTTGCAGATGTGTCCCTGGGATGGCAGCCTCAGCCCATCCAAAGGACAGTTGGCCTCCCTGTTAGCCAATATGTGACACTAACAACCCTGCCTGGTGCGTGGGACAGAGCCCTGTCTTGGTTTCCAGATCCCAGATAACCTTTCTTAGAAGTAAGATTGCAGTTGGATGAAGCTTGAAAGACCTCATTCATTATGAATTGACTTTCCGTTTCCTCCTCAGAGGCCCAGACATGCTTGCCAGACGTAGATGATGAAAAGGACCGGTTTCTACCTCCCCCACCAGCACAGCCAGCAGCATTTCGTCCAGCTGTGCTTCTCAGACTTCTCAGACTTCCCCTGGACACAGGAGACACCCTTCTCCTCCTCCCCCATCCCCAGTGCTTGGTCCAGATGTCACCTGCTGAAGGCCACGCACCTGTGTGCACAGCATGGGACATTCCCACCTGCACCCAGTGAAGATGACCACTTCCTGCTGCTCAGGTCCTCAAGGGGCCTACCACGTGTTGGGGCTCCTGTGCCTGAGCCCCCTGCCACGGAGCCCACTCCAGGCCATGCTGGATTCCCTGGCCCTGTTTCCATCTGTCCGACTCCCTCTCTCCCTAGGGAACCCCTCACTGTTCCTGCCACTGCCCTCATTTCAGATTAGTTCCTCTCTGACCTTGAAACTCCTTCTTTTGCTCCCTTCCAAGACCTCCCCACATCCACCTCCTCCATGAACACTTTTCTGATGGAGCTCTATCCAATTCAGCTACCAGACAGATGCCAGATGCTTACTCTGTGCCAAGTGCTGTGAAGCTCAGGGGATGCAAAAGATGACACCCCAGCCCCATGAGGCTTCTCACGAGACCCTCAGCCCTTCCCAGGGACACTTCTCTCTGAAGCCTGTTCTCAGATGTTCGTTCTAGAAGGTCCTACCAAGTGCTAGGCGCTGGGCTAGGTCCTGCTCCCTGCCCCCAAGGAGCTCACACAGATATGCAAAGGAAAGACAGAAAGATGCACAAGAAAGACGCACAAGTGCTTTGAATAATGCAACAGCTTTGACACCCACACACCCTTCCATTTGGAGGGCTGGAAGAGGCCAGGGCCTCCAGAGGATGTTCTATTTAAACTGGGCCTAAAAAATGAAAAAGTATACACCATGTGGAAAAGAGGGGAAAGGGCAATGATTGGCAAAGAACAATAGGGACCAAGGAAGGAGAGAAAAGAGCACGCTGTTTGAAGAAAGAAAGCTGTTTGTCACAGCCAATTGATGTCAAGTCATTTCCTGACCAATCTTCCTCAGTCCTCATCTCAGAGAGCTCCCTGTCCTGGATTGTCACTGTAAATGTCACTGGTCAGGGAACACAAGCCTGTCTCATCAAATCAGATAACATCATAGAAAAGGGGATGGGCACAGCCTGGGGCTGGTGTGAAGGGAGAGGTAGAAGCTAGAGAACCCCCTGAGGGGTCAGAGAACCCCCTGGGGTCTGGAGACTACAGGCTGGCATGCTTCTGAATTCTGGAAACACCTGCTTGTCTCCAGGTCCTGAGGAAGCAGTTGAGATGAGGCCTCCTGGAGAGGGAGGGCGGAAACAGGGGGAGTTGGGGCCTCAGACTCAGGAAGCAGAGGAGGGGATGCACAGGGGGAGCTCCCCAGCTCCAAGGGCCTTGTCTCTATGACAACAACTCCCAGCAGCTAGGCTCTTGGAAGGGAAGGCAAGAGAACATTCAGGGCTCTACCAGATCCCAGAAGCTCCATCTCACCACCCACATCTGGCTCTGGCCATGACCCCGAAATGCCAGGGCCAGGATTGGGGGAGGCACTTTGTACACTGGCTCAAGAGTAGGCCTGGCATCTTCTTCCCCCAGGATCCCAAGGTCACTAAGATAAGAGATCCAAAGAAAGCCTCCAGAGGAACAGGCTGGATGTGCTAATCATAGCAAGTTCTGAGTCCAACTGGAGGCCACATGGCTCCCCTATTCCTGGCACCTGTAGGGAAAGAGAAGGGCCCTTTCCATCACGGCTTTGCTGAGTCCACTCTAGCCAAGTTCAAAGTTCTTCTGGCATCTCAAGTTCAAGGCCAGCCCAGACAAAGGTAGTGAGACCCCCAAAATAAAATACTAGCAAGAAGTGGTAGAACACTAGCCTAGCATGCACAAGGCCCTGGGTTCAATCCCCAGCATCCTCCAAGCACCTGGGTTCACGCTCCCTGGTGTTTGCACAGCTGATTAAATGTCTGGTGTTGGGCGCTGCCAGGCTGGGTGTGGGGATGCACAGGCCTGAGTGCCTGACACTTGCAGGCCGGTGGCGAGATAGACAGTGACCACTCCCAGGGGCATCTAATTGCACACTGGGGTGATGGTGAAGAGAAAGTCCGGGAAGCCAAGAGAGGCCTGCAGGAAAGCCACAGAGAAAGCCACTCAAGTTGCTTCAATATGGAGGAGGAGTGGGGGGAGCTTGGACTGCCTCGCCCCACATTCCGTGACTTTGTCATCTCTCTGTTCCCAGAATGAGCTCGGAACAGGCATACAGTAAGCCCTCAGTGACATGATGAAAAAACAGAGTTCATGGGGTATTTCCTTCCAGGGGCCCTGAGTTCCAGAAACTTCCTCAGTTGCTTCCCCAAAGCCCCAGAGAGGAAAGACAGCACACCACTTAATCGGCTGGCTTCTTCCTCTGGGAGTTTTCATTGGAACAGGCTTTCCCACATCACTGCTGGGGAGGAAGTAACGCCCAGATAGGCAGGGCCGAGACTGAGGTGGGCTATGAGGATGGGGTGCCTGGGAATTAATTCCTGTGTGGCCAGGACCATGTAGGGGCCTTGATTCTACCTGAGGGCAGGACCAGTGTTTGTTTTAGATAAAACCAGAGTCAGTTCAGACAGTCACAGGCCCCCCCAGGGAGGGGATGGGGGGAGCTGATAGAGGAGGCCTTTGTTGTGCAGGAGAAGGGAAGTAAAAGATAACACCATCACACTTCCTGGTGCTGATTGCAGACCAGGCTGGGCGCTGGGCCTCATCACCACATGACATACCCCAAGGGGGCTACGGTGTTATCAGCCCATTTCAGAGAAAAGGAAACTGATGCTCAGGAAGGCAAAGGAGCTTGCCTGTGAAGGCTGAGCTAATTAATAAGCAGTGTGCTGGAAGATGAATGCAGGTGTTCTTAAGCCTCCCCGCTGAGAAAACGGGCTGCCTCCTCTGGGTGTGGGTGCCACTGTGTGGGTGCGTCTTGTCATAACAATCCCACGGTGGCTCTCATCAGTATCACGCCCAATTTATAGGCAAGCGGTTAGGTAACTTATTCAAGGTCACACAAGTAAGTCGCTGAGGTCAGGACTGGAGCCCGTCTTTTTACACTCCTGGTTCTTACTGCGGGTGCACTCAGAAACCAGAGGGGGCCTGAGGCAGCCCACCTGCTCCCAGAAGCCCTGGACACAACCTCCCAGCTTTTTGGTGGGACTGAGGTTTGAACACAGGGCTTCACACTTGCAAAGCCGGCGCTCTACCACCGAAACACACCTTCAGTTCATTTTGCTCTGGTTATTTTAGAGATAGGGCTCTCAACAACTAATTGCCCAGGCTGACCTCAAACCATGATCCTCCTGATCTCAGACTCCCAAGTAGCTAGGAATACCGGCGTGAGCCACTTGGCACCATTCCCCAAATGAGAAAGGTCCCACTACTGCAGACACCATGCAGACAGCAGGAAAAGAAACTAAGTCAGATAGCAAATACCAGGGAAACATCAAAATAAAAATACGAGCCGGGCACCAGTGACTCACGCCTGTAATCCTAGCTACTCAGGAGGCAGAGATCAGGAGGATCGAGGTTCGAAGACAGCAAACAGTTCGTGACCCTATCTTCAAAAAACCCATCACAAAAAAAAAAAAAAACAAAAAAAAAGGCTGCTGGAGTAGCTCCAGGTGTAGGCCCTGAGTTCAAACCTTCAGTACCACAAAATAAATAAATAACTAAATAAAAGTAAGAGTGAGACATGACACAGGCTGTCATCATGCACATTAAATCACTGACATGGACACATTTCATGCTATTGGAACACTGTACATTTCTCAGGGAGGATGGTGTCAGGGACAGAAGGGGGACAGCTACCTTTTCTTTCTTTCATTTTGTGTTGTTGAGGATCAAATCTTTTGCTTCATGCATGCCAGACAAATGCTATACCTCTGAGCTACATCCTCTGCCCTGACAGCTGACTTTCCCCCATGGACTCTATGCTGTTTCAATTGTTACAACAAGCGTGCATTATTTTTTAAAGTATTCATCTTATAGTATAAGATATCGTAGGGCCAGATGTGGTGATGCATGTCTGTAATTCCAGGCACTTAAAGATGGAGGTGGAGAATTGTAGTCCAAAGCTAGCCTGGGCAAAAGCAAAAGACCTTACCCAAGAAACAAACTAAAGCAAAAGGACTGCAGGCGTGGCTCAAGTGGCAGACTGCCTGCCTAGCAAGCTTGAGGCCCTGAGTTCAATCCCCAGTACTGCCAAAAGAAAGTATCATAGATGTGACAGTCACACAAAATGTTAGTGTGGCTCAAGCCCTAAGAGGCCCTTTGGTAGCCATAGAAGATATAACAGAGGAAGCAGGTTTAAGAACAGTGTAAGCTGGGCACTGGTGACTCACATCAATAATCCTAGGTACTTGGGTGGTGGGTGGGCAGTGAGATTGGGAGGATCATGGTTTGAGGCCAGTGGAGGAAATAGTCCTTGAGATCCCATTTCCAAAATAATGGACTGGAGGTGTGTTTCAAATGTTTCATGCTTTGGAAGCATGAAGCCCTGAGTTCAAACCCCAGTCTCGCCAAAAAAAAACCCCAGAATAGTGTAGAAGCGTCTGGGCGTTGATTAGGCTGTGTGGATAGTATAATAATCTGGGCTGAGTACATCTGGAAAGCTAAAGACAAGGCCAAGTGTAAGGGTGATGGGCTGGCCTCTGATGACTTGAGGCTACTGCTATGTCCCCAGAGCCTACAGAGGGCCACTATCCAGGCCACTTGGGAGAGTGGTGGATTGTGGGTAAAGCATCTGTATTCCAGAGCTGAGGTCATCCCCCTTCAGCCAGCAGCCAGCAAGGACAGGACACTGTGGCACTGGACAGGTCAGCCCACCTGCTCCAGATCTGCCTGGACTTCCTCTGAGGGGACCCAGGATGAATTCATCCATCAAAGAAATGCCTGGCTTGCCTGAGGCCAATTAACAAGTGGGTGGGAACAGCTGTCCTTCCTGGCCAGGCCACAATCCTCACTGGCATTCTGAGTGTCCCTCTTCCTCTCTATTGAGAGAGACCCTCCTTCTCCCCAGGCCACCTTGGAAGGGTGGGGCATTCCCTGCTAGTCCCAGTCCCCCTCAGTGCTGGCTCCATTTAAGGCCTCCTGGCTGACCCCTTTGTCTTGGTGAAGCTGACACCAGTCTGGGATTAAGCCCAAGAATGTACCTGAAGCATTCCTAAGTTTTTTTTATCATCCACTCACCTGCTGCCTGTCCCACTAGGGGCTTCTAGGTATCAAGGCCACACTGGGGAGGGCCATTTCTAGGCTAGTTCTCAGGAGAGAGGCTGGGGGAGGGAATCCCAGGATATGCCTTTTGGGAAAATTTGACATGAAGGTGACCCCAGCTCTGTGGTGCCAGAGCTTACATGGCCTGCAAAGTTCAGACCAAGCAGCCACTGGGGAAGGAGCTGCCTGGGACCTCTTCATGGTGGATCTGATTTAAGAAGAGTCATGAAAGAAAGAACACAGGTTTTGGGGGCCCCATGGCTCTAGGTCAGATTCATAGCACCACCATTTCCTGGGACATACATTTTCTTTCATCCCTAAGCGTCGTCTGTAAAACAGGCATATCCCATGCCTCTGCAGATGCACAGGGAGAACCAAATGAGACAGCACAAGTAAGAAAGCGCGTCACAGTCTCACTCTGCACCACCTTCCCTGGTAACTGGTGAACATACCAGTGCTCCTGTGATGAGTACAATAAGCAATGGCTGTTCTTTTCTTCGACTCCCCTCTGATTAATCCTTACAGCATCCTTCTCATGATCTGAATTAGATCCCACATCACTGAAGTGCTGAGGTGCTGAGAGGCAGGGAGACATCTGGTTGGAAGTCACTCAATGTCACCAAGCAAAGCAGCTATGTCTGGCTGAGCGCTTTAGGTGCCATGTTCAGTGCTAAGACTTGGCACATCATTTGCAAATCGCTTTCATGGCAATCTTATGTGTTAGGTGGTGCTGAGGTCCCTGGTTCAAGATTAGAACTAAATTCAAGAGGGTCAGGCCCTTGGTACACAGCTGAGACAGCATGTGGGGACTGCCTGACTTCACAGCTCTGCAGTTTGGCCTCCTGATACTATGAGACCGTGGCCCTGGGGTCAGGGGCTTGACTGCCTGGTTCTGGCTGTTCTGTGCCCAGCTTGAGGCGGCTCCCTGCCCACAACTTGACCCTGAGGGACAGGATAGATATAAGGTCACAGCCCAGGACTGGAGTCTGCTCTTCACGAGCTCTGCCAAATTAGGGGAGGATGGGGGTAGGATAGGCTCAGTCTGGGCAAAGACCCAGGTCCTCTGGATAAGAACCAGCTCCAGAAGATGCAGAGAGCTCAGTGCTATACTGTAGATGCTTGATTCGTTTTTCTCACAACCCCCCAACTTCCGCTAAAGACGTGCTGCCTTTCAACACATCTAAAATTATCACTCGGTCACTTCGATTAAGCACATTCACTTTTACATTGCTTCTGGGACACCATTTACTTTTTGGGAGGCATACTCTATTTCCACAAAATTAAGGGCAGAGAAACACAGCAGATTATAAAACATAAACGTGCATCAACTGAGCCGCATAAAGCACATGCAGGAATTTAAAGTTTTGTTTTTGGAATCTTTTTCGACTTTTTAAAATTTATTAATTTTTTTTTAGTGTGCTTGGTCAAAACTGTGCGTAATGAATCTGTGAGTAAGGCTCGCTGGATTTTCATAACTCAGAGAGGCCTGGTTCTCCGCGCACTGGTGAAACCAAGCCCAGAGGCTACGTAACAGACCCCGGATGTTAAAGTGGCAGAGCCAGTACTGGACCCAGGGGCTGACTAGCCCACCTTGTCCCACACAGACAAGTCCCAGCTGTGTCTTGAGGCACTGGGCACCAGGCAGGCATGGGTCACCCCGGGCTGGGACTTAGCTGTCTCTGGCATGCAGAGTTATTCCAACCCCACCTGCTCTGGTCCCCAGGAGACAAGCAGGAGGCTACTGCCTCTGTGCTGCCGAGGGATCCCGCCTAGGAGCTGCTGAGGGCCGTGAAGACAGGGCAGGTGTTAACCTAGCAACAGCTGTGCCCCGGGTTGGCATGGGAGAGAAAGGCAAGGTATCCTTAACCTATGTATGTGCAGTCCCTGTCTTGCGTTCATATAAAGACACAGCTGTCTTACATCCACCAATTGTCAAATTAAGAGTCATCTTAATTAAGAACCATCTCATAAGAAGGTTTCTGTCCCTTTGAAAGTATTTGCCCTTTTAGATAGCTTTTTCTATTTTACCTAGTAGTATTTTGAGGATTAAAAAAAAAAAAAAACCTTAAGTATTTGTCAAATCTAAGTTCTGTCATTGATGGATGAATTAATTGGTTTTTCATGAATTGGCCTCTCCCAGCATTGTGGGTCCTAGGATAGAGCAAAGGTCAGCAGGAAAGGGTGATGGTCAGAGTCCAGCTGGTGCTGGGATTCCCTTTTGGAAGAGGACTACACGGGGTGAGTGGAAACTCAACAAACATTAACCAAGAATATGACCGTAAACAACACAGATGGGTTCTCACCTGAGGGAAAAACTACCGAGTCCAAGGGCAAAGGACTTTGGTCAGACGGCTCACACTGCGAGGGTGATTATCGGGAGGCACGCACAGAATAACTAACTGATAAGCTGTCATCACAGCTTTCATTAAATCACAACCTTTAAAATCTGATCTGGTGTGTCCAGCCTTGCTTCCTTTTGCTCACGACTTTCAAAATAAAGTCAGTAGTAGTGAAGAACTAAGCTGCAGCTTGAGGCCACAGCATAAGGACTGCAGCTACCTGCTCCGTGGCACCTGCACTGTGCCACACACATTGTGAAGACACTTCATATGTGTACACTCCCCAGCCTGGGTGTTACCCCATTTTATAGATGAACAGACTGAGGCTTGGAGGTCAGGAACTCGCTCAGCAGGATCCTGCACTGAGTGACAGGCAGACACTAACCCAACTCCAAGGTCCATGGCCTTCGAGGTCTGCCCCACCTCTCCTCTGACCAGGCCTGGCACAGTGCACATCTCCCTCTGTGGCCTACTAGTTGGTCCCCTGGCTGCTGCTTACCGAGTAGGTGCTTGATGATAGCCTGGTTATGTTCCCAAAGGTTGCTGAAGGTCCCCCAGCGTGAGTGGCCATCAGGCACGGGGTTGGCCTTGATCCAGCCCCCGCAGGCATAGCTGAAGAAGTCCTGGCAGGGGTCCACTGAGGGGTCCATGGAGCTCAAGATGGAGCTGGTCACTGAGATGCAGGCCTCGCTTAGGCACATGGGTGGTGTTCCTAGAAGGGTGAAGGACAAGAGGCCAGTGAAGGATAGCAAGGGAGGAGACAACAGGAGGGCAGCAATGGTGGCCTGGGACCCAGGGGACACAGTCCCACCTCTGTCCTGACCAAGGACACTTGGAATAGATGGTCACTAGAGCCCTAGTGAGACAGGACTTCAGGGGATCGATGGTCTTCCAGTTTGTAACATAAGACCTCCATTTAGCTGTGCCCTGTGCTCAAAAGTCCCGAGAACCAAGTGTGTTTCTTTCCAGCAATCTTTCCCTCAGGGAGAATCATTTTCTTTTTGGTGGTGGTGGCACTAGGTTGCCTACCAAGGGCTCAGTCACTTGAGCCACACACCATTTTGCTTTTAGTTTCCTTTACAGATAGGGTGTCATGCTTTTGCCTGGGCCAGCCTCAGACCACGATGCTCCTAGCAATGTCTCCCGTATAGCTGGGATTGCTTATGTATGCCACAATGCCCAGCTCAGTTTTTGAAATAGGGTCTCACTAACTTTGGCCCAGCTGGCCTCAAATGTTGATCCTCTTATCTCTGCCTCCCAAGTAGCTGGGATTACAGGTATGCACCACACTCACCCCTCCCCCCAACTTTTTTTATTATTCCCTGATACTCAACAAATTCATTCACTCATTCATGCATTCCACAAAATAAATACTGAGTGTCTTCCAGGTTCTTTACTGAGGACTGTGTGTGTGTGTGTGTGTGTGAGTGTGTGTGAGAGAGAGAGAGAGAGCGAGAGAGAGAGAGAGAGAGAGAGAGAGAGAGAGAACATAAAAGGCAAAAGCAAAGTCCTTTCCTTCAGGAGCTAGTAATTCAGCCAGGGATACTCACATTATATAAGAACAGTCAGAAGGCAACAGTAGGACAAGCTGCCACTCATTTTATGAAAACAACTGAATGCCGAGTGCCAAGTGGGTGATACAGACAATATGGTCCAGGACACAGACAGGGCGAGACTGTGAGGAAGGGAGGGCATCTGAACACAAGGACAGTAGGTATCTCAATGAATCCTCAGAAAAGCAAAAATGAAACCTAAGAGACTGGTTTGCCAGAGGCATGGAGAAGGGACTGACCCCTGCCTCAAGATTGGTCTGGGGGCTCTATCAAAGGGACTGAGCCACAGATGGCTCTCCAGAGGCTTGGCTGAGTTGAAAGACAAATCTGGTCTGAGGAGCCCAGGCCTGGCCTCATGAACTGTTGACACAAATCGAGCAGAGGATAACAGGCATGGTTCCCTGGACATGGCTCTGCACCAAGCATGTCACATGTACTCACCATCTCAACCCTCAGTATGGCATCAGATGCAGCTGTGATAACCGTGTGCAAAGATGAGGAAACTGAGGCTCTGAGGGAGTGACTGGAACAAGGTCACCCACCTCCAAGGCTGCATTTCTTGCTGTCCCTCTCCAACTTTGCTGACCACACCTGGGGCTGTGGCGGCCCGACTGGCAAGATCAGCTTCCCCCCCACACAGGGAAGCAGCAAGGCAGGGTGGCTTTGGGGACCGTTAGCCCTGGGTTCGAATCTTGGCTTTCTGCTTCTGCTGTGGGCCCTTGTGCAAGTGACCTTATCTCTCCTAAGGAAATTAGTTCTCCAGCAGGAAATTAGGGAGGAGGAGGAGGATCGATTCCACAGTGATGATGGTGACCTCATGGCCAGGCACAGGGTTCTGCTTGCTCTGGACCCAGGCCTGAGGGTTGCAGGCTCATCTTCAGAAAGCAGGAAGGAAGGCAGGGCTGGTGTGTGTTGGGTCCTCACCTCACCCAGAGGCACATCGGCAGCCAAGCAGTGGTCTGACATGCAAGGTCCTCCAGGTGGGTGAAGGGCTCAGAGGAGTCACACAACAGGAGGAAAATCACCGTGACTTTATTTTGAGATAATTATTCAATAAAAATTTAACACATAGGGAATCTTTTTGTTTAGGTGCTGGTGATAGAGCCCAGGGCCTCAAGCATGCTCGATACACCTCAGCCCATGGGCGATCCTTTCTGTGAAGATGGGGATGCTGCCATTTGTAGTATTTCTTTTCTTTTTTAACATTGTCTCACTGTGTTGCCCAGGCTGCCTCAAGCTCCTGATCTTTCTGCCTCAGCCTCCCAAGTAGCTGGGATTTCTGGGATTATAGCTATGCACCACCTAACCTGGCTTCATTTGCAATATTTCTAGATCGCTCATCTAATCAGGTTTGTCTCAGTCCCCAACCTTGGGGATGGCCAGAATCTTTATGGAGGAGGAGGAAACGGGTTTCTGTGTAGTTTGAAAGAGTCTATTCACTATTATGATGTAATCTCATACTTGGAAAGGGAAAAGAATGCCTATTGTTTTTATATACCAAACCACAGGAAACCAAGCTTGACAAAATCTTGGCTGGTAGAAATACCCAGAAGATAGACTGCAAGGTGACTTGGGCTTAAAAACAATATGAAGGCTGGGCATAGTGGCTCATGCCTATAATCTTAGCTACTCAGGTGGCAGAGATTGGGAGGACCATGGTTCAAGTCCAGCCCAGGTTAAAAAGTTAGTGAGACCCCATCTCAACCCAACAAGCCAGGTGGAGTGGTTCAGTTCTGTAATCCCAACTATATAGGAGGCTGTAGGTAGAAGGATCTCTGTCTGAGGCTGGCTGCAAAAAGTGTAAGACAGTATCTAAAAATTATTAAAGCAAAAATGGCTGGGACTATGGTTCAACTGGTAGAGCACCTGCCTAGTGAGCATGAGGGCCTGAGTTCAAACCCCAGTACCACTAAAAAAAAAAAAAAAAAAAAAAAAAAAAGGAAAGGCAGGGACCAGTCCCAAATCTAATTCACTCATCTAGATAGTGCCTGGTCTCAACGACATCCAGACACTTTAAAATACTTCCTGGGAGAGTTTATTGTTTGTTTTGCTGCTATTTGCAAAGCAACTGCAGGTTTCTAGAAGAGAAGGTGTAGCAGGAAGGTGTGTCAAAATACACTAAAGTGCGCAGACAAAACACAGAGGTGAGTTTTCTAGAATCATCTGAGGATTTGCTTTGACTGGCCAGATGTTTGCTCAGACGTGGCCAATGTCAGTCTTGCTGTTGCCTGGCCAGGTGGCCATTGCTTTCTCAGGTAGCCCTGGGGTCACCCAATCCTCTTCCAGGTCCAGGCTGGGGAAGACCCTTGTGAGGTCCCAAAGAGCTGGGACTGGCATAGCAGTGTTCCTCCCTCTGGGTCCCAGTTGGCAAAAGCAGCAGAACTGTTCTGGGTCTGACCCCAAGGATCTGTGTCTTGGGGACCCCTGGGTTGGTCTCAGGGCCACATGGTCTGCTGGAATCCAGCCTGCTTCCTGCATCCTGGGCCAAGAATCCGGCAGGTGGGGCTGACTGCAGAATGGTCAGAGCTAAATCTGATTTAGGATGAGGCAAGATTGCAGCTGTACTGTACAGTGGGCTTGCACACACACACTCACAAAAACACACTTGCACACTTAAATGCACGCCTTGTAGAGAAAGGCGGTTCCCAACTCACTCCTTCTCACTCCTCTGTTCATTTAGTCACTTGCTCATTCGATTTACTGTCTGCACACCTATGGTGCGCTAAGCACATATGGTTAAAGGCCTGGAAACTAGTAATTACTTAGTCAAATACACATTAAACACCTGCTGGGCCAGGCACATTTGGTAAAATGTCTATAAGCCATTAAATAGTCAGTTAAATAATCAAGCAACTATTTCTTAAGTACCATGTAGGTACTTAGCTCAGAGTCTGACACAGAGTAAGCACTCATTAAATGTTTATGGAATGACTAACTGACATGTGCCCCACATGGGAGGGGTTATGAGGATAACTCAGATGAAACTCCTGTCCTCTCTCTAGGTTCCCAAGGCCCTTCCATTCCAGTTCAGCATGGCCAACCTCAGGCCAGCAATTTAGCAGTGGGGAAGGCTGAACACAGCCACAATCTCTCTGACAGGGTGAGTGACCAAGTCGGTGGGTGGGACCCTGACCAAAATCCCCCTCTGGTTGCTCAGTCAGATGGACCATCAGAAAGTTAGGAAGTTGGGAGGCAAGAAAGTTGAGAGTACCTGGACTGGTTGGATTCCTTGTCCTCGGTTTTAGCTTGGATCTGCCCTTTCTAGTTGCCTAAGTGCTAACTGAACAAGGAGGCTGACACAGAGAGCCGGCCTCAGACCCCTGATGGCCACACTAGGCAGAACATGCATGTATAGAGGTACATAAAGGCCCTGGAGCCCAGAAGGACAGCCTCTCTGGGGGTATGGTGCAGGGCCTGAGCTCTGACTCCTCTGGGGCCTGGTGGTCTGTGTGCAAATTCCATCCCCCATGCAAATCTCCACTCAAGAGGTGCTGGCAGAGGAGATGTCAGTAAAGAGAAGCTAGCAGTGCTGTTTCACTGGGATTACGATGGCAGGCAGCGTGACCCTATGTCCAGCAGCCACGGTGGGTCACTTCTTCCCTCATTTAAAGTGAGAAGACACAGGCTCTGGGGAATTGACTTGTCCAAAGTCACACAGCCATTACGTTGCTGGACCAAGATGTGGACTCATGTCCTTCTGAATCCCAAGCCTTTGTGCCAGTCACACCACCCACCTCAGCACCTCTAGACCTGACTTCCTCCTTGTCCTTGGAGACCAGTCCTGGCTTGAGCAGGAAAGTCCATCTAGCACAAGTGGACAGAGCAGAGAACAGAATGAATCAGGCCCACTACAAACACAGAAGCACCTACTTGTTCGGTACTGGATGCCCAGTGCTGCCAGGCAGGCCACCAATCCTGCTGCCAAAAGTGCCACCAACACCACCAGCCGCTTCTCCACCTGGGTCCGCGCTGCCCAGCACCTCTGGTCACTCCGGGGGCTGCGGAAGTTCACCTGCAGGGAAGGGGGCAGGGAGGGTGGGGTGGACGTGAGCCCAGGATGCCCCCACCCCAGGAGGAGGGGGCTCTGAGGCAGGCCCAGGCCTCGGGGAGGCATTGGGCTGCCCTCCTGTCTCAGGGGTGGTCCAGTTCCCACAGAATTAGTCCTAATCCAGGAAAGGAGCCACCACCCTGGCCAGTAGCTGGGATTTGCTCCCACACATGAGACAGCAGCTCAACCCAGCTGGGTTTGAGTTTTCTGTGTCACCCGATATGGGTAGAGGAAAAAAAAAGTTTCCCTGTTTCTCCAGAAGGAGCTCAAAAAAGAACAGGATGTTTGGACTTCAGGCAGCCAGTGGGCGGCCAGCTGGGCTTGCCTTAGAGCCCCACGTCCACAGGGCTGAGGACAAGAGTGACATACCATAGCTCATGTGTTCCCCAAGCAAGGACACACTTAGCTCCTTAAGCCCTCACAATCCCACCAGAGCTGACTTTTTGGTTCTCTTTTTATAATGGGGAAACTGAGGAACAGAGGGGCGAGACCCTTGCCATTCATCACATAGACCAATGGGGAGTGCTGGGAGTTGAACTTGGATCTGTAGATTCCTCAGTCCCCCAGTGGGTCAGCGTGGGTCTAGGGAGATGTTGAGGAGACAAGAGGAGAAATAGCTCCATTCAGGCAGTTCCTCAAAGGGAGGAGAAAGGTCCCCCACCTCGCTGTCTAGCTAAACAGGAAAGCAGGCACAATGAGGGGAAATGGAGGGCGTGGTGGGCCCCTGGCTCCAGGAGAGACACGCCTGCCAACAGCGCTTGGGGACCTCAGCCCAGGCCCTTCACACCCAAAGCCAGCTCAGGGTCCCCTATTCCAAGAGGTGCTTCCTCCAAAAGCCAGGGCCACAGGACAGGGAGGCTCTCCTGCAGGCAGGGTTTGTTAATGACACTGAGGCCCTGTACAAACAGCTGGGCACTCAGGGCTATGTAGGAAGATGGGATCCTTTGCTTTCAACTGTTCCCAGCCCATAGGGAGGCAGAAAGACTGGAGTGGGCAGGGGTTCAGTCAGGGAAGGCTTCCTGGAGGAGGTGATGTCTGGGTTGGGTCTTAAAGAATAAAAGTTGCTAGCAAGGGGTGTAAAGTGTAAGCTAGGTTAAGAACATAGACTTCCTCCTGAAGACTGGAGAGACAGGACAGGATTAGATTTGCCCTTTGTGAAGGATAAGGAGCAGGGAGTGAGGCTTGTACCTAAAGTGGCTCTCACAGCCCTTCCAAGGGACATGAGAAGACCAGGCTCTGACCTGCCAATGCTCCACATGGCTGAGGATGGGCTGCTCCCAGAGCTGGGTCAGAACCCGGAGGCCACCCACCCTGGCACCTGGAGGGTGGGCCACCTAGGGAAGGGCACTGTGGCCATGGCTGGGTCTCTCTCCTCTGGGCAGAAGTGACCAGGAATTGCTGCACCAGAGCGAGGGGAACAATGGGAAAACTGGCTTCTAGAACTGAGAAAAGAATCTTGAGGATTGGTGACAGTTCTGTAAAGACAGGAGGCTGACACCACAGCAGTGGCCAGGTAAAGGGAGGCTATCTGCTAAAAATCTCCTAGGAATTTTCCAGCAAGTGTTCTACCACTTGACTCATGTTCCCAGCCCTTTTTTTCTTTAGTTTTTAGATAGGTCTTGTATTTTTTGCCCAGGGCTAACCTGGACTGAGATCCTCCTACCTCTGTCTCCGGCATAGCTAGGATTACAGGTATCAGCCACCGAGCCCAGCCTCCCTAAGAATGTTCTTAAAACTGGGAGAAGCAAAGCTTTCACGTGAGAGCCTGGTGCAGAAAGAGATGGACTGAGAAGCTACTCACATGGAAAATTTATAAAGTTTTTTCTCAGCCATTAATTCTCTCTCTCAGTTTACCCTGGGCACTGGTATTCAGAGGCTTCTAGGGCTCACCTAGAGACTCTGATGCTAATGCCCCTCTGCCTGGTTGTCCTTCTGCCCCTGGACTATCTCAGCTTCTCTCCTCCTCCTCTCCCTTCTCCTCATGGTCCTATGACCATGGCTTGGCTTGCAGTGGGCAAAAAGGCAGCGAGACCTGGGCTGAACAGCTGCCCGCTCTAGGGAGCTGGAGGACACGGTTAGGTGGGGAAAAGCAGGGAAACCCCACCTTATTGGGACGTAGACCTGCTGTGGGATGCAGCCAGGAGCAAAGGTGTCTGAAGAGGTGACGGAGAGGAGGAAGCAACAGGAGGCAGAGGAAGGAAGGAACAGGGAGGAAGGGGAGGAGAAAGATGCTAAGATATTCAAGGGCTGACCAGTCCCCCAAACCCTGTGCATTCTATTCTGTTGCTAGATGGTGTATTCTGTCTTCACAACGACTCTTAGGGTAGGTAGTAGTCTAGCTCCAGGAGAGACCGGAAAGGGAAGCCAGGGGCAGCAGAGGAGAGGGAACATGAGCCAAACCATCTCTCCATAGTGGGCAGGGCAGCCTCGTCCCCTCGAGGGCAGCAGGCCATCAGATTGAGCTCATTGTTCCATGCCAGGCAAAGTGTTTAAATCTAACCAGATGGAGCTCGCTGTAAATTAAATTAGAATTGAGCCAGAACTGAATTAAAAATTCATCACTCCAAGCAAAAATGGTAAATGGAATTTGAAGAGAGAATCTTTAACCTCTGTCCTGTTCTTTAACCAAGAGTCTCTTAGTTTCTAGACAGGCGTCACCTCTGGGGGCAGAGTGAATCCTGAGTGGCCCCCTGGGGCAGAAGTCACTTGGAGGCAGTGGGCTTGAACCAGGAGAGGCTAGCATTTCTGGGCTGCATCAGGACAGCACTTTGCTCCTTACACCATCTGGCCTTGGCCCTTTTCTCTGAGACCCTATTGCACCTGCCCTGCCTCCCTTCCAGTACCCTGGAGAACAGCCCATGAGATGATGTCACAAGCGGGGATGTGATGATCTCTCGCTTTCCTTTTGGAAATAAGAGCTTGTCAGTCGTGGGAGACCGGGCTGCTTGGAGGGTTGGTGGCGAGCAGCCCAGTCCATCTGGGGAGAGGTAACCGGCAAGTGGCCGTCAGCCAAGGAGAATGGTTGATGCTCGCAGGATGGAATTTGGGGTCACCGGGCTTCATTGTCTACTTATCACCATGTGAGGCCAACAGAAATAAAAGCAAGAGCGAGGTGCCTTCCAAAGATGAAGATGGAGAAGGCAATTGAGCAGGATGAAGCTCGAGCCAGAGAGGCAGAAGTGTGAGAAAGCGCCAAGCTGCCGGGTCACTGTTCCCAGGGTTGGCACAGCCAAGGGAACAAAAGCCTAATCAGGGATAAATATTCGGTTACAGAAGTGAGAGTGTGGCTCACCTCGGCCTGTAGCAAGAACGGGTTCTACAGGGGAGGACGGGCACCTGCCTGGGGCCCGGGAGACAAGCTGGCAGCTCCAGGGTGGGAGCCGGGCTCAGCCTGTTTCAGTGGGATCAGGAGGGAGGGTCGCTCTTTCTGAGCTGCCCCAGGGCCCTCAGTGACTGCAGGGAGCAGCAAAGAGGAGTCATCTGCCGAGGGTTTGGCGGGAAGTCCACCCCTACAACCCAGAAGCCCGGCAGTATGAGGGCGGCCGGGGGCCAGGCTGTCTGCCTCTGAACCAGTCTTTCAAAGTAGACAGAGCGTGACAGCTTAGCCTTGAAGGGCCCCTGCCTCTGTAAGGGTGTCTATTTAGGGGAGTTTCTTCCAGTAAAGTTTCTATGAGGTGGACATCCAGCTGAGGACACTGGGTTCAGCCCAGAGCAAAACTACAATGTTCTCCCACCTCTGCCAGAGTCCTACCTGCCACCTTCCCCATGCCTGACTTTCCTCAAATGACTGGTGACAGCTGCACATACTCCCTGTTGCAGGGAAGGGAAATGGCCCCTTAAGTAGCATCCCAGCCTGGCATTTAGAGGAAGTGCCCCCAGCTTTCTTTGCTTCCCAGAAGGAAGCAAAACTCTCCTGGCACGTAGGAGAAAGATCAAAAAATCTCAGAAGTCAAAGGTCAGCCAAACCCTGCCATGGGTGCCAAGGCAGCCTCTGGGCCTCACTCTCCCTTCCTAAAAGTAGGAAGCTGGGATGAAGCTCCAAGTGTGACCATTTCAGAGTCTAGAATCTTCATTAAAGAGTCTGGTGCTCCAGTATGTGGACAGAGATAAAGTACCTCCTGGCACGGGGGAGTCTTCCAAGTATTAAGTAGTCCTGTCCCCAAAGTCACTCTCCAAGGACCACGCTATGCATGGTGCAAAAACATGAGAAAACCATCACAGAGGAGGTAAGTATTTCAGCTTTCCTTCTTCAAAAAAAAAAAAAAAATTACGAGAGGTAACTGGATGAGTCTCAAAGGTTTTGGTCACAGCCATGAATGCCCCAGGCTGGCTGCAGGTATGACCTGGGCTATTCCCTTTCCAGGCACTGCAATGCTGTGAGTTCAGGTACAGGGGGGAACCAGGCAGCTGGCAGAGCAGAGGCTTTAGTGCGGGAAAACACCTCTTCCAGATGAGGTGCAAGTAGAACTTTGTCCCAGCTAAATTCACCACTGTATCAACCCATCTGCCAACCCACTGTAATAACAGGGGCAAGTCTGGCTGGGAGATGGAAATTGTAATGTATTTGTTATTGGCTTCCTAGAGCTAAGAGGCTCCAAAAATCCTTTTTTTTTTGGACAGTACTGAGGTTTGAACTCAGGGCCTCACGCTTGCTAGGCAGGTACTCTACCATTTAAGGCACTTCGCCAGCCTGAGCTTTAAAAATCTTGAAAAATCAAAAATTTTTATAGCTGTCAATCAAGAGAGAACATTTTGAGGTGCAGGGTCCATTTTTTAAAAAACGTCTAAAATTGGGCAACTGTTTCTAGCAACCAGCCACAGGGAATAATCTGAAAGGCTCAAAGATGGTCACCCACAGTGTGGTAGCAATTGGGCTTAATTGTGCAACTATACTGGACTGAATAATTATATATATATATATATATATATATGTTGGAACCACAGTGTTAGGATTTCTAAGGTAGCATTAAAATTGGAAGTTTTTAACAACATAGAAAATACTTAGGAAGTGCATTGAGTGAAAATTCAAGCTGTAACAGTACATCTGCAAAGTGAGTGCAATCGTGTTTAAAAATAAATACAAATGGGCCAGGTGTGGTAGTCCATACTTTTAATCCCACCAGAGGAACAGGAATTCTAAGCCAGCCTGGGCTACACAGTGAGATCTTGTCCAAAAAAAAAAGGAAAATGAAAAAAAAAAAAAAAAAAGAAAGAAAACTCTGCCTTGTAAATTGAGGTGGGTGTGTGGATCTTGATTGAGCAAAGCCAACACTGGCCGGCTCCGGTTTGCTCTGGAGAAGTCTTGGAAGCTCCAAGCATGCCAAGCAGGGAACCCACAAAAATGCCCCAAATCCATGGGCAGCCTTTTGGATTTTTCTGCATGAAAAGTGGAAAACAGCTTGGTGTGGGGACACCAATACTGAATTTCAGCCCACACAATAGCGATGTGACCACAGGAATGTCCCTAAGCTTTCTCTGTGCCTCAGCTTCGTCATCTGTAACATGACTACATCAGCGCTTACCTCACAGGTCATAAAAACAACAATCCTAGCAAGCTCCACAACACGCACCATGTCCACTTTCTCCAGTCTATTTTACAGATGAGCAAATCAGGACTGACATTTAACAGCTTGCTCAAGGTCATGAGTGGAGTCAGAATTCACACCTGGGTCCCTGGCATAGAAGGGGGCTCCCTGCGTTCTGCAGGCTGTAAACCAGAGTGGGTGGCTGTTATGACAACAAGGCAGATTATTTTGTGGTGAATTTTGAGAGGCTTTTGTGCTGATATATTTAGAAACCTCTGTGGAAGATGAGACTGAAAAAGATCACTGATTAGATTGTTTTGATTTGAGCAGAAAAAGTGCCCACCACAGAAAAATAATTTCCTGTTGGGTTTAACCTCTTAGGAAGGGCTCAGGGGAAGAGGCTCTAGAAAGATTGGCTTCTTGCAGGGTTCTAGCTCTGTGACTGACCTAAGGCAAGCCTTCTCCTCTCCCAGAGCCTCAGTTTCCCCATCTGTACCAGTAGTGGCCCTTAAGGTTGAGGAGGATGTGCCATATCCTAGAGGGTGGTGCACCTGCGATCATGAGTTCCGATCTCTCTGGCCCTATTTAACTGACCTGAAGAAGGAACACAGGAACTCAATTAACCTGCTTCCCTTTGTTGCCATTCTAATTCCAGCTCTAAGGGTTGTGTCTGCCCAGAGGGGGGCTGGTCAGCCTGAGTTTCTACTCTTTCTAAGCTTCAGGTGTGGGTTCCCCTGGCCGCCCCAGGACTCTCTCTCCTGCTTTCCTTGCTCTCCTGGTAGAAGTCCTGGACTGAGGGGTCCCAGTTCCTCTCTCTAGGCTGGTTTCTCAGCAGCCAGATCACACCTAACCTGGGTGTTCACATTTCCAACTTGTTCCCACCTACCTGCCCAGGTTCAAACCCAACCCGGGCAAAACCCCAGGTTGGAGGGGCACAGCCTGGCTCACAGACCCTGCTGGAAGGTGGGAAGATGGCCAGGTCTCCGTTGTGAGTTCAGTTCTCACGGGGAGAGGGGACGGGGTGTGGGGGGGGAAGATGGAAGAGGGGGAGAATGTGGGGGGGTCGTCTCTGGTGAGGAGGAACTGGGCTTCTAGAGTGGGCTGGAAAGGGCGGGGGGTGGGAACAGATTGAAGCCCTGTTCAATTCAGGCGGTAGTGGAGGGGAGGGCAGGAAGAAAGGGGTAAGGCCTCCCTGATAGAGCGACTAACTTTCCTGGTGGCCCAGGACTGGGCGTGGGTCCCAGGGATGCGGAGCTTTTCGTGCTAAAGCTGGGGCAGCTTTAGACGGCCAGTGACGGGCTGTGTGACCCTGGGCAAGTCCCTCGGCACGGGGGATGGCCTCTTCTAGGAAAGAGCAACCGAATCACTTCAAGTCTGGAGGGGACTTCAACTCCGCCTGGGCTGTGGCCCCAAGCAGGTGGCCGGGAGGATCTGGGGCCGGGCAGGAGCGGGGTGGCGGACGTCGGCCGGGGCGTTCGCGGAGCTGGGGCTGCGGGGCTGGGGCTGCGGGGCGCGCGGGCGGGCGGGAGGGGGCGGGGCGGCGCCAGCGCGCATGCCCGGGCCGGGCCGGGCCGGGCGCCTACCTGCAGGCCGTTGGGGTAGACGTCGCCCTCGGAGAGTGAGTCCACCAGGTCCTCCTCGTCCAGCGTGGCCCGCTTGTAGGTCGACATCTGCAAGGTCAAGTGCAGCACGGATTCCCTCAGCGCCTCCATGGCTCGCGCGCCCGAATGGGGAAGCGGCCCGGGCGCCGCCCCGCCCCGGCCCGGCCACCCGAGACCGGCCCACGGACCGGCCCCCCTCCTGTCCCCTCCCCGCCCCCCGCCTCACCCCCAGCGCCGCCAGCACCGCGGCCACCGGGGGCGGCGGCCACACGCTCCGCATGCTGCGCCCCGGGACGCCCGTCCCCGCGCCGCCACCTCGGCCGCGCGCTGCCCGGGGCGGGCCGGGCCCGCAACGCGCCACCTTCGCGGGCGGGGCCTGATGGCTTCTCTCCGCTGCCCTCCCCGCCTCTGGGAGCCCTGCGGACCAGGGGAGCCCCTTCGATCCCCAGAGTCGGGAGCCTGGCCCCAACAAGGCCCTCGCAGGCAGAAAGGGACTCACAGAGCCCCTCCTGAGAAACTTCAGGGTCTTTTCAATGATGGGGTCCCCATGGCAGGTACCGAAAGTCAAGATTAGAGAAGCCTGGCAGAGAAAGAGAGGTCCCCCCACTATCAGCCCGTAGAGGGGCTATGGGGGGGTCTCCTCCATCTAGCTAGAAAGACTGGGGGGGAGGAAAGTGGAATAGAAAAGACGTATCTCCCTCTCCCCCTTTAGCTCAAGAGTTTTTAAGACAGGGTTCCTGAATGAATTTCAGAAAACCCCAGGGAACTCCCCTGACCGAATGAAGAATGCTGTGCGCATTTGGGTGGCTGAAGGGTAACGCAGTGCTTGCCACCCTCTCCCAAAGGTTCCACCCACACCCCAATTAAGACTCACTGCTGGCAGGGCTCCTGTGGCTCACGCCTGTAATCCTAGCAACTTGGGAGGCAGACATCAGGGGGATCACAGTTTGAAGCCAGCCGGGCAAAGAGTTTGTGAGACCCTATCTCAAAAACACCTAACTCAAAGGCTAAGTAGGGGCTGGTGGGGTGGCTCAAGAAGTAAGAGCTCCTGTCTAGCAAACATGAGGCCCTGAGTTCAAACCCCAGCATCGCAGAAAACAAAACAGAAAAAATTTTTTAAAAGCAAAAAACAAAACAAAAAAACAAAGGCTCAAGTGGTCGAGTGCCTGCATAGCAAATGTGAGGCCATGAGTTCAAACCCCAGTACTACCACCAAAAAAAAAAAGACATTGCTTTAGGCTGGGCTGGGGGTATAGCTCAGTGGTAGAGCACTCACCTAGCTTGTGGGGCTCTCAGTTCCATCTCCAGCATCACAAAAACAAACAAGACCTCATAGACTTGGGGTAGGTCAAAACCCAGGAAGGTTGCTATGGTCAATTAAAAATTAAAACATAAAAAGAAAAAACCCAAGAAAGTGACCTTGGCTTTCACCTTCTCTGTCAGGAGTACAGGTTCTCCTTCCCAGGCCCTTCCTTCACACCTACTGTGACCCCAGACTGAAAGAGTGGGCTCTGTCAGTGTCAGGTCGCCAGGTAGGGACTCAGCCCCAGCGCTCTCCCTTCCACCCCAGGACCCCAAAAGGCCCAACCTAGCAATTCCAGAGGACACTCCCACTTCTAGTAAGACATGGAATCTCTACTTAAACATACTTTTCAGCTCTCCAAAGCGCATTTTTGCTCACTCTCAATTTGATTATCATAGTCACGCATTTGTCTAAATGGACAGGCTGGAGAGGCAAGGTGAATGCCCAAGGTCTCAGAGTCAGTGACAACAGTGACTCAGGGTTTCCCAGTGCCACCCCTGCCCTCATACAGCCCACTTTGCAGCCACAGCCAGCCTTTTTAAAAGCAAAAATCTCACCTTGCCACTCCCTCCCTTAAAAGCCTTTGGGTGACCCTGGCATAGCATCCCCTCCCCCTCCCTGGCCCTTTACCTGAGGCTCCTGACCCCATTCAGTTGCCCAAGCCCAGATACTTTCTTTGGCTTTTTAAATTCAGTTTCTCAGATACCCCCAGTTGCCCCTTCTCCCAAGACCTTTGTAGCTGCTGCTCCCTCCATCTGGAACATTCTTTTCTCTCTGCTCCTCCCACAGCCAGCTCCTGCTGCAGGTCTCGGCTTAACCGCCACCTCCTCAAATGTCCAGCCACCTTGAGTAGCTCCCACACTCTCTAGTACAGCAGCTGGCTTGTTTTCTTGTATGCTATTTATTGCAGTCTGTTAAACTTGTTTTGTTTTGAGACAAGGTCTCCCTATGTAGCCCAGGCCTCAAATTCTCCTGCGTCTGCCTGCCAAGTGCTGGGATTGCAGGTGTGCTCCATCACACCCTCCCAGCAACAGTCTGTAAGTTTTTAAGCTTTTTATGTCTTTATTATCTAGCTCTCTTCCCCTTCCCAGAATGTGTGAGCTTTACTACAGTGGCTGGAACCTTGTCCCTTGTCCAGCCTGTCCAACAGACAATTCACCTGGCATACAGCAGGTGCTTAATAAATACTGTGGTGGAACGGTGTGTTTGGTGTGGGGGGAATGCCTTTATATTCTCATGAGCTCTCTTGCTCTAACTTTGTACTGCCTAAGAATAAAAGAAATATGTCCAATGAGCAGAGGTCCTGGGGGAGGGAGCTGTGTAGGGGGAGGGGTCTTAGCTCTTGGAACTTTTGCCTTATTCCCACTGGGTGGAAGAATTCCCATTAACTCCCTCAAGAGAGAAAGGACTTGAAGGCTAGGTTATAGCTGGGGTCCCTTCCTTCCTTCAATTTGAACTCAAGGCCTTGAGCTTGCTAGGCAGGTACTCTACCATTTGAGCCATGTCCCCGGCCCTTTTCTGCTTTAACTATTTTTCTAATAGGGGCTCACATTTTTGTCTGGACCAGCCCCTGACAGTGATCTTCCTACCTATGCCTGTCACAAAGCTGACAGTCCTACTGACCTCTACCTCCATTTTAGCTGGGATTATACTAATGTACCATCATACCCAGCCTATAACTGGGGTTTTTCTAAAACAGGATACTTGTTACACTAAGTGACAGGTCTCAATCACCAGAGGCAGAAGCCCTTGCAAAGGAATTTTGATTCACCCAACACCACCCTTGGACACCTAAGTAGGTGAGGCGTTTGTCAATTTCTTTTCTCCCACCCTTCCCTTTCAGTCTCTTATCCTTCCCTGTTTGTAGGTACCATCGGCCCCATTTATGGAGAATGAAACTGAGGCACAAAGAAGTAAGTTGCCATGAGGTTGAGCAATGGACCCTCCTCCTTCCATCTCATTGCAGAGATCTCCCCTTCCAGGAAGAGCTCCTGACCTCTCTTCCCCCACTCTAGGCAGCTCTGCTCCTCCACAGGTCCCCACACAGCACCCACCATCCTGTCATCAGGAGCACAGAGCACTCTAGGGTGGGGAGCCCCAAAGGCAGAGGCTGGGCCTGTGCCGGGAGCCTCTAGATGTCTGAGCAAAGCAGCCCAACTGGATGGCCATGTGGGCAGGGCCAGGCTGCCCTGCACCCACACGCTGAAGATCTGAGGCTGGACAATGTAGGAAGAACTCAAGTCCCGGAAGGCGAGTGACATTCCAGCAACAATGCTTACCCCATCTTTGGACCTGCCAGGTCCTCTGCTCACCACTCACCATCTTGCTGGATCCTTACAGCCACCTGGGCTGGCTTCAAAGGTGACTTTTCCATTTATAGGCAGGGGAAGGGGGTGGGCTGAACAGACCCAGAGTGCCTGGTCCCTCTCAGGCCAGAACCCTCACCCCCACCCCTTTGCAAATGAGGCAGCTGAGGCTCAGGAGATGGAGAGGCATGGAGCTGAGGGAGCCAGGATGTGAAGTTCCAGGTCTCCCTGAAAATCTGCCTGTAGACTTCATTGTGTTGCCTCCAAGAGCCCAGCCACACAGCCAGCAAGTGTTAGAGTTGGGCCTTGAATCTATGCCCTGTGTAGAAGGCGGGGCTGCTTCTTTAGGTGGGGACCACACAGAGTCCCGGGGCCCTGGGAAGACCCAGCACTTATCTCCCTAATGGCCTCATTTGTGGTTGTGGATGCCACACCCAGCCCGCAAGCTTCAGGAAAGCAGAACAGCAGTGGCTCTGTGGGGAGCTTCCTCCTTGCTCAGCCAGCCCTGTGGAGAAAGCTGGGCTGCATCTGGGCCTGGTGCTCACAGGAAGGGCTTGGCCGAGATCAGGAATGGAGAAGTGGGAATCACAGCTCCCAGCAGAATGTGGGTCCCCAGTTCCCAGAGCCCAGCTGCACAGGCAAAGCGATGCAAAGCAGATGAGGGTGTGTGTACCAGCTCTGGAATCCCCGCCCTGTGGAAATCGAGGGCCCAGAGTGAACAGAAATAAGAAATACAAAGGCTCATGTGTTTCTGATGACAAATGCCCCATAGCCTGGTGGCACCCAGGCACACCCCAATAGTCCCCACAGGCGTTGGCCACTCAGTGACTCTTGTGGTTGGTTTGCTGAAGGCAAGGGGTCTTCAGGGAATCTTGGAGCATGTCAGAGGCGACAAGGAGAGGCCTCATGAGTGAAACTCTGGGCCTGGCCACACCCTGCAAGCAGTTTCCATGTTGGTTCTCAGCCTCAGCTCCTCAGGGTGGCCACAGGCCCATCAGGCCCTGTTTCTGGTGTCAATGATTGGCCAGGACCTTTTGATCCTTACATGTCATTTAGCACGCACTTGCGTTACCTAAAGACTTCTATCTATCAGGCACCGAAACATAGGGGCTGGAAGCTCTGAACCCAAACCTCACTTCAGGTCCCCACTCTGTCATCACCCAGTTGTGACTCAGTCTCTCTCTGACTCAGTTTTCTCCTCTGTAAAATGGAGGTGACTTAAAATAGCACCTCCCTCCTAGGACTGTTGTTCTTAAACGAATAAGTATAAAGTGTTGAAAACAGTGCTGGGCCCACAGCAAGTTTATACCTTTTACTTATTATTTGTATTGTCTTTCCTCAGAAAACAAGGCTCAAAAGCCCTCAATGGATACCTACTACCTCAAGAACAAAACTCAACCCCCTCGGATTGGCATTCAAAGGCTCCCTCAATGGCTAAAACCTCTCCAGGTCCATCCTCCATATAACCTTTCAGGTGTGTGGCCATGGCCCTGACCCTGTCTTACCTGTATAGGTGAATTGACTGCTCATCCCAAGTTCACCTGGCCATGGCTGTCAGCTGGAGGGAGCCTGAAAACTTGTCCTCCCCATCCCCAGGGATCTGAACCTCCTCTGCAAAGATCAGTGACCCCTCCACAGTTATTTCTTGACACCGTGGCTGCCTCCTCCTCCAAGAAGCCCTCCCTCCTCCAGCGAGCTCAGCACAGTGCCTGCAGTGTATGCAGGCCTTTGTCCAGGGGTCTATCCCCAGATGGAGAGAACTAGAGGGGATGGGCAGCCATCATTTCATCCCTTCCCTTCCCCAGGGCCCAGCATAGAGTGTGGCGTAAGGATAACTGGATACTTGGGACCTCAGATTTTTATTGGGATCTACGCATCTGTGACTTCAGCAAAGAAGTCAGCTTGCTGACAGTCAAGTAAGACCAAGAAGGACAGCTTAGGCAAGAGGTGAAATGGATGGCTATCACTCTGAAAGACGACACTCCTGGCATTCTTATTACATTATCAATTACAATTCTCAGTGTCCTTTACCCAAGAAATTTCCATGTGATTACTTCTTTTAATACTTACACAAGACTCTTGAAGGAACAAACTGTTTCTTTACTTTTTGATCATAGTAATCAGCCTGTACCCCTTTTTCCCTTGGCTGCCAGGATACTCAATCAAAGCAGAAACTCATATGTCTGTACTTTTCTTGGCCTTGATGTTTAGTCTGTTCTTTGTCCACATTCTCCACTCTATTTTCCCTGACCCTGATTTTCCATTTCTGTAAAATATCACTTATTGAATCCTTTGTGGAATAAAGTGAGTTAGAAATAACCTGTGTTGGGAACAGGCTTTCCCTAACTCACTCTCCCAGAAATGCAGCTGAAGGTAATTTATTCAACAGTGGGAGACTGAGGCAGGAAAGGCAGACCCAGGCCTCAATGCAGGTTCCCTGGCTCATGTACCGTAGGCATGCTGTTTTCCATCTCAGGCCTCAGTTTCCCTACCTGTAAAATGGGCTGTGGTAAGGATGCACTGAGCTGAAACACAAGTTGCCTGGCATACGGTGGCCCCCTCCCCAAGTGAATGGCTCCTCACCAACCTCACACCTCCTTCCCTTTACCTCTGCACCCGCTTCGCCTCTGTCCTGCCTTCACCCCCATTTCTCAGTCTTGGCCAGACTTCAGCTAATGTCCTGCATTATTCTAAACCTGCTGCCATATTCAGGGCAAAAGTAATCGACCACCCAGGTGACCAAGTTATCAACGGATAGCACCTAACTGTGGTGTGGCCACGACAGTGGCCCTCTACCTCTGTGGCCCTCTTCTCAAAAGCATTACTCAAATTCTAATGATGAGAGAGACATCAAATCCCCACTAAGGAACGTCCTACAAAACACCTGACCAGTTCCTCACAACTATAAAGCTATCAAAACCACAGAAGTTCTGAAAAACCATCACAGTCAAGAGCCTAAGGAGACAAAAAGACCAAATGTGATGTGAGATCCAGGCAAGGACAGAAAAGATTGTTAGGTATCAGCTAAAGAAATCTGCATAAAGTAGCTGGGATTGGTGGCTCCTGCCAGTAATCCCAGCTCTCAGGAGGCTGAAGCAGAAGAATCTAAAGTTTACGATAGGACTACGCAGCAAGACCCTGTGTCAAAAAAAAAAAAATCTAAAAGTATGACTTTAGTTGGTGACAATGTGTCAGTATGAGTCCATTAATTGTAGCATATGTGCCATGGAAGATGTTCATAGCAGGGGAATCAGGAGTTGTGTATAAAGTCACTCTCTTCCCCATAATTCATTTAAAACTACCCTAAAATAGAATTGTTTATTTCAAAAAATAGATGGTGGCTGGTGGAGTGGCTCAAGTGGAAGCGTGGCTGCCTAGCAAGTGTGAGGTCCTAGGTTCAAAACCCAGTACCACGCCCCCCAAAAAAATAACTAAAAAAATAGGTGGCCATCCCCTCAGACAGTAAGCTAGTCATTGACTACGACCCTGCCAAGTCCGGAGGCTCCTTTGTTTCTTTTCTTTTTTTTGGCTATACTGGGGTTTGAACTCAAGGCCTTGCACTTGCTGGGCAGCGCTCTGCCATTTGAGCCACGCCTCCACTCTCCAGGGCTTTTATATCCTTGTCTTATTTATGTCCTATGACCACCCTGAGGGACCAGTCCTGGGACCCCCATTTGGCAGGTGTGGAGACTGAGGCGCCCGGAAAGGAAGCAGAATGTGCCTCAGATCTTCCGGACGTCTCAGGGCCTTCTCCCCTCTCTTTTCTTGGGGCTCTTCCCCAGGGCTCAGCTCTTAAGCCAACCTCCTTGGAGGCCTCAGGCCACAACATCTGGGCTGTGGGGATGGGGCTGGGGGTGGGGAAGGAGTCCCTGCTTTGTGTCACCAAGGGCTCAGATGATGCTGGAGGCACCTGAGCAGGGAAAGGGGAGGTGGGCAGGAGCTGGGGTAGAGGGGGCCGAAGACCAGGGGTGTGAGCACATGTGGGAGGTCAAGGTGCTCAGAGTCCTTTGCGAAGCAGCAGCCCCATAGGCCTGTGAGTCAGTACCGCTGGCCTGGGCCCCTGTGCAGGGCAGACTCGCCTAAACACATGGGGGTCAGGGACACTGTCCATTCAGCCTGTGTGACTTCCTGGGCCCTGGGAAGCCCTGAAATTCCCTAGTGCTCCCAACTGCTGCCTCTGTGCTCCTGGCACAGCCCACCCCACACCCAGGTCTCCAACTTAGCTGGCAACCTCTCATCCCCTCCAAACAGGCCGCTCGCCACACCAGTGACCTGTCTCCCTCCTTTCTACCCACCTGGCAACCCCCAGTCAGCTCTGCCCTCTTGGGAAGCTGGCCCTGGTTATCCCCCAGGGGCTGCAGGCAGAACTTTCCAGAGTAACTGAAAAGATCCAGGTACTCTCCTGCTCACAGAACGACTCCTGGAGCTGGCCGAATAAAGGCTGTGAGGTGGCTTCCCACCCCCCTTCTCCGCACCCAGGGTCTGGCTCCTGCCCACGGTCCAGCCTCGTTCCTCATTGCTCCCTCCTCACACGCACAATGCCCACGACTAGTCCCCAAAACGCACACTTCCGCTTGCAGGCTTTGCATCCCCATGGCCCTCGGCCTTCCTTCCCGGCTCACGCCTCAGCTCAGATGCCTCCTCCCCCAGGCAGTCTTCTGGGGTTTCATCATGGCCCTTCCCCTGTGCTCCCCGGAAGCCTGCTTCAAGCATCTCATCTCAAGTGGGGCTGATGACTTTGACAAAGTCATTTCACTTCCTTCCTGTGCTTTGATTTTCTTGTCTATGTCATGGGATGATAAAAGAGCCTTGCCCACAGGGTCATTTTAGGAAGTGAATTAACTAAGTGTAGGTCCTCAGCCCAGTGCCTACAAGAGAAGCAGCCTGTGGGAAGGGGACCGAGGAGACTGGCGGCACACCAGGTACTGGGCTGCGGACGCGCTGGCGCACGTGAGCCCAGGCTCCTTCCTCCAACAGTGGGCAGCAGACTGCAGGGAGGGCTGGCCACGTGCCCAAGGTCCCACATCTGGCGAATAACGAAGCCCGGGGTTGAACCCGGGTGTTTCCGTCCACAAACGTGTGGTTTTGCCACAACAACAAATAAGGGTGGCCACCACCTCCTTCCTCCCGAACCTCACCAGCTCCTTCATTGTCATGGCAGGGGAAAGGGTGACGTGGTCTGCTCTTTCTTGGAGCACCAAGTTCAAAGCAGATCAGAACGCCACAGCTGGCCCTGATTCTGAGGCCACCTGCAGATGCCCCGCACCTCCTGGTGCTTCAGCGCCCTTGTGTGTGGGGCCACCAGGCTAGGTGAGTCCCAGCTGCCAATGCCAAGTGTGCCTAAACAACTTGCTGACCTAATCACATGAAACTTAGGACAAAGTTAATCTGTTTCATTTGATCATATTTCTAATGGTGGTGACTGACCTGCCCTGTAATTAGACTCAATCAGGAGACAACTCGTGGAAATGGCTATAATTAGTATTTGTGTTACCCAGGTGGGCAGGTAACAACTGAGAAGAGGGAGGAAGAAAGAGATGGGACAGGAAGCTTTGGGGAGCTTCGGATCTATGAACCCCAAGCCAATCCACTCACATGGATAACCCTGTGCAACTCACATGATAATCCCCTGAAGGTGGGTATGATGAGTCCTTTTCTAGGTGACAACACAAGCTCACAGAGGTTCATTCACTTGTCCAAAGTCACACAGCCAGCCAATGTCAGAGCCAGGGTTTGCATAGGCTTGCCTCTGTCTTTCTCCAGTCCAGGTGACATCCTGGGCAGCAGGAGGTCATCAGGACTAGGGCTGGGAGGCAGGAGGTCACGTCACAGTTCTGACACCTTGTCCTGGGTGTCAGCAAGTGACATCCTCCTTTGCAACGCCCAGGGAGAGGTGGGTATATCGGCCTGGAGGCACAGTGAGTGTGTGGCCAGGGGAGCAAGGCTCTCTGGATTCTAATCCTTGGGTGGCCACTCACCAGCTGAGCCTCAATGTCCTCATCTTTGAAACGCAGCCAACCATAGCGTCTCCCTCACAGACTTGTGAAGAATCAATGGGTGAAAAGGCTTAGAACAGTGCCTGAATATTATTATTGTTTATGGGGAAGAAATGGGCTTCGCCATCAGTTTTCCCATCTGTAAAATGGGTAAGTGGTTGCCAAATCAAACAGTGGTTTGCAGACTTCGTGCAGTGGTGCATGCCTGTAATCCCAACCACTCAGGAGGCAGAGATCAGGAGGATGGCAGTTCAAGGCCAGCCTAGGCAAAAAGTTCCCCTGATCCTGTCTCAACCAATGGCTGGGCACAGTGGTGTGTGCCTGTCATCCCAGCTATGCTGGAGGATCTCTGTCTGAGGCTGGCCCTGGGCAAAATCTTGAGACCCTACCTAAAAAATAACTAAAGCAAAAATGGACTGGGGACAGGGCTCAAATGGTAGAGCACCTGTCTAGCAAGTGCAAGACCTAGAGTTCAAATCCCAGTACCACCAAAAAGAAGAGCCGTGGTTTACAAATAGTTTTTGTTGTCGCAGTGTTGGGGATGGAACCCAGGACCTTACACATGCTAGGCAAGTTCTCTGCTCTGAGCTCTGGCCCCAGCCCAAATACATGGATTTTTAATCCATAGAGCCATTTGTTTTAAAAACTCAACATAGCAACTCAAAATACAAAGGTGACATAAGCAGAGAAGCAAATGCACTTTTGATGGCCTCAAACCCTGACTTGAACCTGGTTCCCACAGGGGGTCCAAGAAAGGGTGTTTGAAAACCACTCACTCTATCTGAAAAGGAAGGGCTCTAAACTCTGTGATAAAAAGGAACAGAAAGCCAGGCTGGGATGGTGCTCATGCATGGGGCTGGGCCCAGGGGGCTGTGAGACAGGCAGGGGTCCCCTTGAGGTGGAGCTCCCTGAGGCCTGCTGGCTGCCACTGTTCAAGCCTGACAACAGAGTCCCCAAAACGCAGCGGAGAAGCAGGGGGAGTGAGCTGGGCTTGGCATAGGGAAAGGAGCAAGGCTCTCCATTGGCCTCTGGTGGGTTTTGTCTGGGCCTCACTTTCCTCAACTGTTAGCTGTCCTTGTCAGTGTCATCAGGACAAAATGGAATCACCTGCATGCAGGAAAAGGCTTACTATTTCCCTTCCTTCTGGAAGATCTTTTTCCCTCCTTAATAGTGCAGACTCCAGAGCCTGACTCAGATCCTCAATGCACCAAGTGGCTCAGTGTCCAGGGTCCAGTCACTGAGCCTGTGTCCTCCTATGGAAAATGACCATGTGAAGGGCTTCACATGGGGCTTGGTATGCAGTTGGTGCTCAGTGTTTGCTGTGTTGACTGAATAGTAGTTAACCTGGATCCAGTGAGACAGAGCTGAAGCGGCCTAGTGTCTCTTCCTGACCCTGTAAGTGGGGTTTGAGGAGTTCTGAGCTGACACGAGGATCAAGCTTTCCTGGGCTAGACTGGGGACCTGTCCTGTCTGTTCCCCGTTCCTAAAGCACCAATTCAACAGCCATGTCATAAAGATTCTGCAATGCCTGTTACTAAGTATCTATAATGTGCCAGGCCCTCACCACAACCCTGCATGGTAGGTAGCACTGTCCCCATTTGACAGGTGAGGAAACTGAGGCAGAGAGGTGACTACAGAGTCAGGTTGCCCCTCCACAACGCAGCCAGGCCTTGAGGGTTTCCCTGGGGTGGAGGCTTCTGGAAGGCGTGAGAGGACCTGGAGTACCTGCTTCAGACACTTGCACTGGTCTGCCCTAGAACACAACCTTGGCTCCAGGGGAGCCAGCAACCTGACAGGCTGAGTGTCCCAAGCCCAGCCCCATGTCACCTCCTCCAGGAGGCCCTCTGCCCAGTCCTGCCATCTCCTCTCTACTCTGGCCTCTGTCCCACCCCTGACCCCTGCACTGTGCCCCAGACCTACACTAAGCATGCTACACATTCATGCCTTTAATCCCATTCATGCCTCCCTGGCTGTGTGACCTGGGCAACCTCTGCCTCTCTGAATCCCGGCTTTCTCAGAGATGGTGACAACAGCACAAATCTCCAAAATGGGATTGGGAAGAAAACTGGGAAAATCAGTAACAAGGGCAACCACTTATTTAGTACTTACTGCATACCAGCTCAGGGCACGGGGAGGGTCTGGATGTGTCTGCTGGTCCCTCCCTGCCATCCCAGACAAACCACATGCCCCTTTCTCCAACATGGGTCCTGAATGTCCAGCTATATGGTACCTAAAGGACGCTGGATTGGGAACCAAGAATCCCAGTGCCTCCACATGTCATTGCCCTGTCCCCTGGTGACCCTTATTTCCCCTACCTTCAGGTGGCAGGCTTATCCTGATGGAGTCCCCAGTGAGTGGAGGGTGCCGGCCACTAGCACCCTAGGGCAGCAGCTGCCCTGGCCCTGGACTATTCTTAGCCTCTTTTCCCTACTCCTGCCCCTCCTAGGCTGTCTACCCCCAGACCCCTGCCTCAACTTCACACCCCTCTCTGGCTCCTCATCAACCACCAGCTAGGGTCCTGCAGTCCCTGCCCCACCACTGGCTGCCTTCCCAACACTGCCAACGCTGGGTCCTACCACCTGCCAGCCAAGTGCCCGGACATGAAAACTGCTCATGCCAGGGCCGTCCCGGCAGGTGGGGCAGACAGGCGGCTGTGGTGCTTTCAGGTTGTTTGGGGAGGTGGTGCCCTTGATGGCTGGCAAAGCTGTACCCAGGTGACAGCCATTCCCAGCAGCCCCACCCTTTACCCCTACTCCCAGAGAGAACAGGCAGCGCTCAGGACCTGGTCCCTGAAACTGGCCAGTCAGGGTTCAAATCCGAGCTGCCGGAGACTCAGTCTGTAACCTGGGGCTACTCACAGATCCCTCCCAGGCTCACAGGCAAGAAGGATTTATTAGGAAATCATTTGGGGCTAGATGACTCCACAGAGCCCTGGGAACAGACCTGTGACAAAGAGCACTGGGAAAAGCACCCCAGCTACCTGCCGGGAGCTCACGCACCTGCCGGCCACTGGCTAGCTCTGGTCAGAGATGCACAAAAGCTTTTGAAATGGCCACGCTGTGGAGACTTTCACTGGCAAATCAGTACTTCCAACTTTCCTTTCAGAAAACGGAGCAGGACTGACTGAGCAATGCCTGGCCCACATTCTCATATGGCAACAGCCAGCCACAGCTGAGGGGTGGCCATCCCCACGGACGGGTCACAGATCATCTCCACTCCTTCTTCCTTCCTCTTCACAGTGGCCCAAGGTCAACACTGTTATGGTAACAAAGAGGAAAAAGACCTGCTTCTTGTGGCCTTGCCTCAGTCAAAAATGGGGGAATGGTGTATGTGAAAATTTGAAATAGGCCAAACTAATCTACAGTGACAGATGTCAGAAGAGCGGTTGCCTCTGAGGATGGAACTTACTGGAAGGGAACACAAGGGAACTTTCTGGCGGATGAGAATGTTCTGGAAATGTCTCCTATTCTGATTCCGTTGTGGTTTCACAGTTATCTGTATTTGCCAAACACATCCCAATGTTTGCTTCTGGTCTGTGCATTTTACTCTTCACAAGAAAGAAAACACAGAAATGCGAAGAGTCGGTGAGGTCTCTCATGCTGAGGAAAAGAAGGACTGACTCCTTTGGGTGTGAAGAAGATGATGCCTGTGAGCTTAATATGCCAACAAGTGTGATAGGGACATAACTCAAGATGCCCCAGGACAAACAGCCCACTCCCCTGCTCACATTGGAGTTGGAAACCCTATAGGTGAGGGCTATGAATGGCTGACCTTCAAAGAACTGCACAGACCCATGGCGTCCAAACAGAAGCCATTAGCTACATGTGGCTGCTTAAATTCATTAAAATAAATTGGATAAAATGAAAAACTCAATTCCTCCTTTGTGCTAATCACACATGGTTCCTGGACAGCACAGACAGGGGACATTTACGTCACCACGGAAAGTGATGCAGGTGGCCAATGCAGGTGTGCATGCTATCTCCAAAACTGGTCTCCCCTCTGATCTGATTGAAGTCTGAGTCCCTGGTCAGGGCACGCACCAGGATCCTGGCTGTGCAGTGCTAATGCACTGCTTAGGATACACAAGTTGAGTGAATGACTGATGATAGAAGAAGCAAGTGGTAAGATCTGGGTTTGAATCCAGCCCTGGTGTCCTCCATACAAGGTGGTACCACAATTGCTCCTTCCCTTTCAGGACTGGGCACACCCACCAACGTTCTCAGGGGTGCACAGGGCACCGGGCCGGGAAAAGGTCTGCGGAGAACTCATGTCAGCAGTCCTCCCTGAAACTCTAGAACAGGGGAGGCATGGGAGTGGTGAGGGCCGTAGGGGTGTTTCTGTTTGTGAGAATTGCCTTGAAAAAAAGGGGTGGTGGAGATAAAAATAAGCAGGCTGTGGGCTTGGGAGGGGGGCTGCTGACACAGGGGAAAATCTGCATCAGCCCCCATGCATGGTGGCTGGAATGTGAGCTGGGAACAGCATCAGACACTTATAAACACTGCGGTCATCATGGAGGTGGACAGGGAGCCAACTCATCCCCAGGGAGACCCTTCTGGGGCATAGACCTCACCATGACAGGTGGAGACAGGGTCTCACCATGGGGACTTCTGGGATCAGAGAGGGCTGGCTCCATAATCCTGGAGTCAGTCTGTCTTTCCAGCATCCATCCTTCTCCACGTTCAGCTCTTCAGAGACACTTAGAAGCCAAGGATGTCAGCTGAGTGTGGTGGTGCATGTCTATATTCCCAGCTTCAGGTTCTGAGGCTGGCTGCCCCAGGCAAAAATGTAAGAGAAGACCTATATAAAATAGTAGCAAAAAGGGCTGGAGTTGTGGCACAAGCAATGGAGCACCTGCCTAGCAACCACGAGGCCCTGAGTTCAAACTCTAGTACCACACACACACACACACACACAAAAAAAAAAGCCAGGGATGTCAGCACTCATCCATCATTTATCCATTCAACAAACATTCCTCACGTCCCTGTTATGTGGCAGGAAATGAGCTCCCTGCCAGGAATATGTCATTGAACAAGACAAAGTCCTTGCTGTCAGCAGCATGAATTGTGATGGGGGGAGAGGGACAAAAAACAATGTGGTGAAGGATAATAATAGTTGCATCCAATATTTATTGAGTGCTTGCCGTGTGCCAAATACTACATACTAAGTGATTTTTAATACATTTCTTATTTGATCCTTATAAAAACAATAATATGCATTTATACTGACTTGACCCTGCTGTGTAGTGAGGAAACTGAGGTACAGAGCAGTTACACTTTTTATCCAGCCTCAGGCGAGGAGTTTGGGATCTGACCCCAGGCAATCTGGCTGCACTGTTGCAGATGTAGCAGCAAGCTGGTGGCCTCACTGCAGAGACTGGGTTAGCACCATGAAGAAAGGACAGCAGGGAGGGGTGGCAGCAGAGTCAGGATGATTTCCACGAGCTGGGGACATGTCAACTGAGACCAGAAAGACGAGGGGTGAATCATGAGAAGGGCACTTCAGGTCCTTTGCAAGAGCAAAGCCAATTAAGGCCAATGTCCAGGGAGGCCAGCTTGGGCACAGCCAGGATGAGAAGCCAGGCTTCTGATGCCCAGCCCTGCTCTCTGTCCAAAGTCCTGTCACTAGCTGTGACTGCCAAGAGCTCGGTGCTGTGCCAGCTGTCGGGCTCAGGATGACAGGCCAGCAGAGGGGTCCCTTGTCTCCCTGATCCAGACTCTACCCTTCCTGTGAAGGGTAGAGCCGAGGCTGTGGGATGCCACTGTGACCCTGACTCACTCCCCCATTTGCATTTGCTCCTCACAGCAGCTCTGAGGCACGGGAGTCCAGATCGCCACACCCTGGACGGGCTGGGAAGGTTGATTTTGAAGTCAGACACTTTAGGCTTAGCCACATAGCAGCTGTCTAAGTGAGTGAGCCTGTCACCTCTCAGAGCCTCCGTTTCCTCCCTCTACACAAGGAGGGTAGTGGTGGCTTCTTTGCAGGGGGGTTATGGGGTCGAGGGCAGTGTGTATAAAGTGCCAAGAGTGGTGGCTGGTGCCTAATGCTTCCTAAAGGCAGGTTTTAAGCATTACTGTCCAGCCGTGGATGTGGTGATGCTGCCACCTGTACACAGACACCCAGGAGACTGTTCCTGGACCCCTCATCTCCCAGAGACTGGTCCCCTGCCCACACTGCCTGGAGAAAACAGCCTCAGGTGATGGCCACTAGCAGAGCAGTTCTGAGCCCAGGCCATGGCCACACTACTCCTGGGCGTTGGGCTGCAGACAGGAAACAGGAGGGGACAGACAAGCCTGTGAGGCAGGCAGCGAGGCACAGGGGGCAGGCCCTGGTTTCCTAAGGTTGGGACCCTGTCTTGAGCACCCTTGTGGGGTACAGAGATCCGGGCAGAACAGAAGAGAAGAAGGGTCTTGCTCCCAGTTTTCTTCGCACCCCAGTGGGTCATACACCTTAGGATCCCCTAGAAGATCTAGAAATCTGGCCACGCGGCTCTTGCCTTGTAGCCATGAGCAAGCTCCTCCCACCCATGGCAGAGCTGCCACCCTTCCCTTGGAGACTTCCCACTTCTCCATATCCAACCCTTGCTCTGGCTTTGCTCTCTGACCAAACACTGTCCTTTGACCCCAGCTGAAGTGGCTCCTTTCTCAGAGCTTCAGTTTAACAGTGTTATGGAGGCCTTCAACTTTGGCTGGCCTCCTTTCATACCCTGCCAGGACCCAGCTGCTGTGGGACAATTGGAGGCTTAGTCCCTTAGCCCCAGCCCCAGAGGCCACCTGCCTACACTTCCAGGGGCTGTCGTCCTTCCCACAGATGCAAAAGCAATTGGTCACAGGGGAAAAAAAATCCCTTCTTTGGAATTGAGGATAAGAAGAGGAAGGGTGTTTGGCTGGTGGGGGGGGCAGTAGGACGCCTGAGGAAGCTCTAGTATGTGTTCTAGAAACCCTTCAGATCAGAGACTGGGACCTAAGAGGCAGGGTCAGTAAGGTCATTTTCAGCAAACTGGCTGTGTGACCTCAGCAAAGTCACTTGTTAAGACTGAGCCTCAACCCTCTCCTTTGTTGACAAGGCTCATACTCCCACCCTCTGAATGAGGAGGTGGATGGCTTGGACACATGAGAGGTCCTGGGCCTGGGTGTGGAGGGGCAAGCTGCAGCCTGGGCTGGGCTCCATTCACAAACACCATTCCCCGCTTCCTGCCTGTCCTGGGCTTCCCTGGCAGGCAGCAGCTCAAAACTCCCCCAGTCCCTGGGCTCCAAGCCAGAGCTGCTTACCGGCCTCCCGCCTAGGGCTCAATGGGACCTAGCCAGAGCCCATCACTCACTACTGTGGGAGATTATCACGGCTTACAGCCCGGCAGGGAGCCCGGCAGGAGCCTGGCACTAGCTCCTTATTAGCTTGGGCTGGAACAGGGCCAGGACAGCACCCCATGTCCTCTGAGAGAATCCACAGGGCCCTCCATTCCTCCTTCCCCATCCCCCGGGCCACGCTGGGTCTCTGGTAGGGGGTACAGGCCACATTCCAGGTATGGGCTCGACAGGCTCCTTTCTCCTGGGCCCTGTATACACAGGAAAGAACTTAACTGGAGTCAGGATGCTCTTTTTCCCCCTCTGTGTTTAATAACAAAACTCTAGAACCAGAGATAGCTTGAGTCCAAGTTCAGCTTTGTGACCTTGAGGGAGTTACTTAAGTTCTCTGTGCCTTTGTTTTCTCACCTGTACAGTGGTGAAATAATAGCGTCTACCTTACAATCAGTTCTCTGTAAAGCGTTTGGAACGGTGCCTAGGGAGGGCTGGGTTGGTTGGCTGAATGGATGGATGAGTGAATGAGTGAGTCATGTGTTCGAGCTCTGCTCCCAATCCACGAGGCTCTTCCGGATCTGCCCAGACATCACCATGTGCCATTCCCTCCCACAGGTCATGATCATGTCCTTCCAGCCAGCTCCCTCTGCCTGGCATAGCCTTGCCACTGCTGTCTGTTCCAAGAACTCCTCCCACACACGGTCTGAATGCCAGCTCTTCTGGGGAGCCTCCTCAGTCAGGACCCTCAGGGTTGTGAGTGACAGAACTCAACTCCGGCTGGATCTTGTACCTAAGTAAGCATCTTGGCTTGAATGCCCGACAGGGAGGGAGCACCAGGCACCAGGCATCAGGTAGGAGGCGATCCGGTTCAGATGATGCTGTCGGGTTTGTCTCCCTTTCCCTGACCCAATGCCCTGCCTCCCCTCTGCGTGTGTCAGCTCCTGAGATAGATGCCCTTCACACACAGCGGGCCAGGCTCGCCTTGTGGAGGGCCAGAGCACGCAGAAAAGAAAGTTCTCTCCCGGGAATGATTATGAAGCCCAGGGAAGAGCTCTGATTGGCCAGGCCTGGCCATGTGCCCTCCCCTATGATGAAAAGGATGTGAGCCCAGATACACGATTGACAGCCTAACCTCCACCACACGGAATGGGGAAGGAACAGTTCCCAAAGAGAGGGGTCTGCTGGCAGCAGAGTGGGGAGGGCAGGTAGACAGGATCAACCTATGTCCCTGCCATCTCCCCCCCTGCACAGCCCTCTACCAGATGCCACGGTGCTGCCACAGATGGTTCGGGTACCTGGATCCACGTGGCTGCTTGTCAAAGCTCTGGTTACCTTGCTATATCCCCCACCCTAACTGCAGAATCTTAGTCTAGGCTTTCCCACTACCCTGCAGCCTCCTCCTTCTACCCACAACCATCAACTCCATCCCAGAAAACCCACACTGACAAGGAGATGGTCACCCTGCTTGGGAGTCAGGAGATGGACCCCCTGACAAGTGTCCTGTACAGGCAGTTGGCCCTCCACTAAAATCCTTCTTCTTGTAAAGACACTCTGTAATCTTGGGCAGTGCAGGGCTGTGGGGATGAGAGGAGAGGAGGAAGGCAAGGCACAAGGCACATGGCATACGAGGGACCAGGTGAGTGAGGGCTGTTTCCAGAGTTGGGTGATCAGAACTCTCCAGCCCATGGCTGGGTCACAACCCCAGTGCTCCCCTTGGCCTGGTACAGAAACATCAGTGTTAGTAAACACAATAGGCACATCCTGTGCAGCAGCCACACAGTGGGTTTCTAGGGCAAGTAAAGTCTCCAGCTGACCTGGTGCCTTCCTTCCCTATCATCACTCATGTCATCAGGAGGCAGAACAGTGACGGCATAGCAGGTAGACATGTAGCATACACGGGGGCTGCAGCCACCTGCGTTCAAATCCTAGCTCTGCCTCCTGCCTGACTTGGGCAAGAGACTTGACCTCCACGTGACTCAGTTTGTTTCTCAGGAAAAGATAACAAGCAGAGCTGGGCACGGATGGCTCACACCTGCGATCAGAACTACTTGGGAGGCTGAGATCAGGAGGATTGCAGTTCAAAGCCAGCCCAGGCAAATAGTATGTGAGATCCCTGTCTCCAAAATAACCAGAGCAAAATGGACCGGAGGTGTGGCTCAAGCAGTAGAGCCCCTGCTTTGCAAGTACAAGTCACACACACACACACACACACACACACACACACACACACACACACACACAATCTCTCTCTCTCTCTCTCTCTCTCTCTCTCTCTCTCGCACACAATTTGAACGTTGGCAGTGCTATTTACCTGATTCTCTCCCACACCTATAAGGTGAATACTGTCCCTTCCCCCGCTTTGCAGATGATAATCTGAAACTCTCTGCTCCCTGCCCCCCATGGGTCCCTCATGGACACTGAGATCCTGACTCAGCACAAAGTGCTTGCCCCCACCAGCTGGCTACAAAGCCAAGGCCTCACAGGAGACCAATGCCCTATGTCCAGCCCTAGCCAATCAGAGTGGACCCTCAGCCAAACCAGATGCTACTGAGCTGCGGTTGCCTGGGTGACCAGGAATGTCTGCCCCAGAAAGCCCACTCACTCCCCCCCCGTCAGGTTCCCATCACCCCATCCACCACGCAGGCCTGGGGAATGGGGGGCCAGGGCTGTACTGGCTCAGAGGACAAGAATGGCCCATCTGATGCCTCAGGCAGGTCCCCAGATACAGAGCAGACCCAAGGGGCTGGGGAAAAACCAAGGACAGGAGGTCATGACAGGGAGGGGATGAGGGGTGAGCACCAGGCTCAGATTCCTGGGGAATGAGCAGCTGTCCCAGTCTCAGAATAGGAGGAGCAAAGTTTTACAGTGGACAGACCTTGGCTTGAGTTCCTTTAATTTACGGCCGTGTGACCCTGGGCAAGTCGCCTCACAGCTCTGAGCATGTGTCCTCACCTGTGAGATGAAAGAAAATGAAGGAAAAGGCACACGGGGGATTCACGTTCTGCCTCCTAAGAGAGGCACTGCCAAGGTGCCAGCTGTGACACCTTGGATACTGTGCAGTCCAGGAATATCCCAGTTCATGGAGAGAAAGCATGGGCAGCTGGAATGGCCCTGGAGTGCTAGAATGGTCTGGGTTACGGACATGACGGTGATGATCACTACCAAGCAGCAATAACGACTTCTGGACTGATGACTTCATTCTGGGCCCGGTGCTCAGCACTTTACGTGTTTTCTTATTTCATCATCCCAGCAACCCCATGTAAGAGATGTAGAAAGAGGAACAGAGCAGTTAAGTAACCAGTCTAACATCACAGAGCTGGTGAGAGGATGAGGTTAAGTTTGCATCCAGGTCTACCCAACTCTCAGGTGCTATGAGATCCTGCAGAATGGAGCAGGAGTTCTGGGCAGAGAGGTCGAGCTAGGCCAGGCAGTGTCTCTGGCTGGGACATAACAGAAATCCCCTCTTGGCCTCTGAAATCCTGGCTCTGTAGACAGCCGGGCTCCTGCCAGCCTGCCAGGCTCCTCCTCCCCCTCTGGGGCTTGGCTCTGCTCAGCCCAACTCAGCAGCCAACTTGCAATTGCACAATTAACAATTAGGAGCGAGTTTTCTTCTCTTTTAAGGGAGGGTTCAGCCCACGCTCTGTGACAAGGGCACAGCAGACAGAGAACCTAGGGGATCTGTTCCCAGGCCCTGCCAGGGTGGGTAGCCCCTCTCTTGCCCCAGCCCAGCCAAGAAGTCAGGGGGTGGGGGCCCCAAATTCTTATCTGCCTCTCCTCCAGGAACATTTTCTGACTTCCTCCCCACCCCTGACACCACACACACACACACACACACACACACACTCAGGGTCCTCAGATTCCAGCACCACAGTGTCTTTGATCTTGGCATCTGGCTTGTACCACTTTCACAGAATTGTGTATCTCTTGTAAGCAACTTGTGTTTTGCTTCTGTGTATGTGTGTGTAAACAACACTACACAGTATTCTCCTTGCCAAGTCTACTGCAGAACACATAGAAGATGTTTGACTCATTGTCTACTTTTTGACTTGGAGAACTCCTATTCACCTTTCAGAACCCAGATCAAATGCCATCTCCTCCATGAAGTCCTCCTGTGTCTTAGGCTGCCCTATCTGTGTTCACCTACAGTGATTTCTATGTGCCTCTAGTAGAATATCTTCCCCCTGCACCATAACCACTAACTCCTATCCAGCTGACTATCACGCTTGTTAATTCTAAATCTACCAGTAACTCTGAAGGAGAGTCAATACCCACATTTCACAGGTGGAGAAGAGAAGGCTCAGAGAGGTTACAAGATTTGCTGAAAGTCACATAGCTGGTAAGTAGCAAGCTTGGGATTTGAACCCAGATCTGCTCACACCCCCAGCATGAGGTCACACCTCCCTCGTGTAAACTGCATCTGAGTCCTGAGCCTGGCATTTGCAATTTGTTGTGAACCAGTCCCCAAGACAAGATGTCCCTCACCCCCAACCCCTAGTGGCATCCTAGACCAAAGGTGATCAACCAGCAGGCTGCAGGCTGTCAGCCTCCAGAAGAACCCAGGAATCCTAAGTGCTCATGTCTAGGCAGCCAGGCTGGTCCTGCTTCCCCTGCATTCTGGGGCTCTGTCCAGTCTACACTGGCAGCCAAGTGGGGTGTTCATGGCAGGACCCAGGAACATGGATTCATCTTTCTCTGAAATGAGAGGGGCCCCTCCTTACGGAGGACTGTGCAAGACCCTGCGAGTTTTTCTCAGTACTCATTCAATGACCAGATACTTACCGTGCACCTACAATGGGCCACACAGTTCTTGGTGCTGTTCACAGTGGCAAACAAAACAGAGAAGCCTTCATACGGGGGAGGGCAGTTCACTCACAGAACAGGACCCTCGATGCGGCTCTCAGTCCTTTCAGTCCTAAGATGCCTGATTCCCCACCTTAACAAAAAGCGACCATCCATTCATCTCCTGTGTGGCCACCAGGAGCCTTGGACAAGAAAGTCACAGCGCCTGGGGCACAGCAGGGGCGAGGAACAGCCTGATTGTCCATCTTCAGCCTGGATAAACCACAAGCCACCAAGTGACACATCACAAACCTGCCAGGAAGGGAAGGTGGGCTGCACATGTCCTCTAGGGAGGTACATCTAGGACAGTACCAGGGCGGTCATGGAAAGCAGGGGTCCCATAGAGGGAGGGCAGGGTGGGGGCGGAGCCTTAGGGGTGACTCCACCACATGTGGACGGTTGAGCTCAAAAGCTGGGTGGTCAGCCGCCCACCCGTGTGCGTTCATGGCACCTCAGGCTTTTGAGTCTGAGATATCTTGCTACACACCAAAAAGAGGCACAGGCTGTGGAGTAGACAGACTGGGTTTCAAGCCTGCCTCTGCTTTGCTGTGATGTGAGCTCACACTTTTCTGCTCTGGGAAATGGGGAGGGCGGTGTGTCCTGATCTGTACCCCAGCATCCAGGGTTCTTCCAAGAGTCAGCAGGGCCTTTACACAGAGTGTAACAGGCTTGGCTCGTACCACAGAGGGGAAGGGCCAGCCACAGGCTCAGGTGAAGGAGGAAGGGGCTATGAGGCTTTGTTTGTTGCCAGGCTGAACTGGCCTTGCCAATTCTTGGCTGGTGACATCTTGGCTGCAGGGACTGGGCAATCTTGGTCCCTCCATCAGCACAGAGAAAGTCCTGGGCCTGCCCTACCTGCAACCCCATCCACACCCAAAACCTACTCCTCCAACCTCTGTTCTTCACCTTTCAGGCAGGGCCAAGCCCTCCCCATGGTGAGCTGTTCTTCCTCGCCTGGTTCTCCCCCACCTCTCCCCATTCTCCTCAGTCCTCCAGGTGACTTTGGCAGGTCGCTGCTCTCACAGGTGTGGCCATCAGTGTGGGGTCCAGGTGTTTGTCTCCTGGCTCAAATGCAGGCACTGGTAGGACCCCAATGTCTCAAACTTAAATTGGAGCCAGCACCCTCTCTCTTAGTGCTGGTGAATGCATGCCAGGCAGTGCCCCCATCTTGAGGTACACCTCCACCTCAGAGATGCCAGGACCATGAGTCAGGTGCCCGCACTGGTGCTATCACATTAAACAGTTCCTTCCAGCTTTGGCAGAGCCAGGTGGCCTATCTGTTGGACACAAGGGTGAATGAGTGAGGGGAAATGTCAGGGAGGGAGCAGGACAAGCGAGGGGGGAAGAAGGGAGCAGGAGGCCCTTGGAAGGGCTCTTGTATGGGAAGGACTGTAAATCCCCAATGCCTCAGGGCATTTCTGGGGCACAGTAACTCAGCACAGCTGAGTGTGGTAGCCAGGAAATTGGGTTTCAAGTTGTGATATACCTGGGGGAACCCATTTACTTTATCCCCGCACTTTCCTGACACTGACCCTGACCCTGACCCCACCAACACCACCAACATAGGCCACATTGGGACCTGGGCTCTACTTCTGCCCTGGCTATTCTCTACGAGGCTTTGGGGCAGCCTTTTACCCTCTTTGGATTCTGGGTTTCAGTTTTTCCATCTGCACAATGGGTGGCATTATTTCTAAGGTCTTATCAATTTCTAAAATCCCATTGCTGACGACGTAGAACTGGTGAGCCTGGCTGAGGCCCATGCAACAGGTCTAGAGAGCCAGCACTGGCAGAGTCCTCTTCCCTGGGGGAGAAAGAAGTAAAACTGAGTTGGGTCAAACTAGTCCTCTAAGGACCCCAGCCAGAGCAGACATTGCCACAGCCTGGGCAGCCCCCCTGCAACGTGCCAAAAAGTAGACCAGCAAGAGCTACGGCCACCAGGCAGAGGCATCATGGTGGTAAGTGTGCAAATGCTGACCGGGGATACACAGCACCCACCAAGGCAGACGCAAAGGAATATTGTTCAAGTTGTGCCCCCAAAGTCACCTTCTGATATAACTTAGATGTGTCCCTTAAAAGCTGTCACATTAGAAACTTAATCCCCAGATCCTTATGGAGGTGGGGACTGTGGGAGGTAATTAGGATTGGGTGTGGTGGTGAGGGTAGGCCCCCATGGTAGCATTAGTGGTTCTATAAGAAGAGGAAGAGGCCCTGAGCTGGTGTATTGTCACCCTCTCAAATGTAACGTCCCGCGCCATGCTGTGACATGGCAAGAAGGTCCTCACCAGCACAGTGCTCTTGGCCTGCTTCCCAGTCTCCAGATCTATGTGTCAAATAAACCTCCATTCTTTATTTATTGGCCAGTCTTAGGTATTTTGTTATAGCAACAGAAAACAGACTAGACACCATCCCAGGAAACCAAATTATGTGGTTTTCAGCAAAGCTGGGACTGTACGACTCATAGAGTTCTGTTTCTTCATCAGCTAAGTAAAAACTACAAATGAGACCACACAGAGCTGTTGTAGAATCACACTAAGACATTATCTACAAATGGCCTGGCACATACTAGGTGCTCAATAAAAGCTGGCCATCCCTGCGTAGACCAGGGCATCCTGGCACCAGCACCAGGCCAGGCATAGGGAGTCACTGACTGCTGGTTCCTGGCTTGTCTCCATCCCCCACTGGGCTGACAAGCCATCCGGATGTTTACACTGGCTGGTCAGGGCCCTCTGCCTGCCTGGGACAGGCTGAATAAACATACAAGGTCCCACGGCTCCTGGGCTCCTGCCACCAGCTTCCCACGCACACACTGCTCACCTCCCAGGCTGTCCTCATTCCACGGGGCCTCTGTCAGACAGACCTTCTGTTTACAAAGGTTTGTTGTGTCCGGGTGATAGCCAGCAAGACAACCTCGCCTGGTCCATGACCACCTTCAGACAAGGAGCACAGTGAGAGAGAGATGGTCCCCAGCTGCTGGGAGGGTCAGTTTCTCCATTTCTAAAGTAGGGAAGATGACAGGGCCAACTCCATGGAGCACGATGACCGTGAAATGAGATGATATACCAAAGGCACTGAGCACAGTGTCTGGTTCACAGAAGGTGCTGGAGACAGACGTGTTCACAAAATTTTATTATTGTTTCATGGCACTAAAGAGTGGGGCTAAGTAGTTGGTGTGCCCTGAGAACACATCCTAAAAGCACACAGGAAATTCTTGGCCAGACTGTGCTAAGCACTTTCCATGAATTAAGTTTGTCAACTCCTTGCAACAACCCCAGGAGATAGGGTACCTCACTGTCTCCATTTTCATAGGAGGAACCAAGACTCAGAGAGGTAGGGTCATTTATATGGGGTCACACAGCCTCCATAGGTGGAAGTAGTGTGCGCCTGGTCCACAGTCTGCGCTCCTGGGCGCCACACTCACCTTGCTCCCGTAGGGAACGCATCTCTGTGACTCCCCTCTCTGACCCCCTTCCTTCTAGAGGTTTTTTCAGGGCCTGGCTTCCTCAAGGTCAAAAGGACTTGGGAGCAGCCTGCAGCCCTGGGGTCAGCTGCAAGGACGCCCTAGCCCACTGTCATGGGCTCTTCCCTGCCTGGGTCTGAGCCCGGGGACCCTGCTGCCACCGTGCCTCCTGGTCTCGCAAAGGGAAGAGCTGTCTGACTTACCACTGACCCCAGTCAGGCACCACATAGAGTCCCTGTCATCCTCACGAACAACTGGGCTACAGTTTGTTATAGAGGAGAAATCAATATTCCAGGAGGTAAAATCATTTGCCCAGGGTCCACAGAGTGGCACAGCTGGGGACTCATATCCAGGTCACTCTCCAGACCCTCAGGGTCTCTTCTGGGAGAGGTAAGAGGACACAGACCAGAGAGCAATATGGCCTTCAGGGAAGGCCAGAAAAGGGGCTAGACACACACAAAGAAGAGCGGGCCCCCTGTATGAAGGACACAGGGGATTCCCCACTGGGGAGAGGGGTCTAACAGCCAGGCCCAGGAAGGGGATCTGCTGAGACCCAGGCCAGCACCTTCCCAGGTAGTTAAGTGAGTGTCATAGTGTGGACTGGGTCAGGCACAGACTTGGCACACCCAACAATAACTGACTGCATTTTCCCAGCAGTCCTGTTGCATGGGAATGATTTTCGTTTTAGAGACGGGAAACTGAGGCTCAGAGGGAAGGGTGCTTTTTCAATGCCATATTGCTTGGAAGCAGTAGGTCAGTCTGACTGTCAGGTCCTCAAAGTGACCTGACACTGAAACAGAGTTGTGTCCCTGGCCACCTCTCACTGGCTGGTCCTGCTTCCCTACTCTAGGGTGCCCTGACTGCAGCCCAATGACTCCAGGACAGCTGGGATGGCTTCTAGGGCAGTGTCAGATCCCCATATTATAAGTGAGGACCCATCTGTTACACATTAGGGAGAAGTCACAGAGCGATAACCCAGTGAGATGGGCTGAGGCAGGGTATGTGTGGATGAGACTGGGGGCTACACACCTCGAGCCCAGAGCACTGCTCCTTGTTAATGGTGTGGACAGGTCAGCAACCCCTACCTCTGCCTCCCAACAGATGCTTTCCTTCCTATGACATGGCCATCTAGAGGAGGGGTTTGGTGGTCCTTTGCTAGAAGAAACCAAGGCATCCTGGCTGCACGGTTGCCATGGAAACACCAGAGGATGCTCTGGGGACAAGAAACCTTAGCCTTTCTTACCTGGCCAGTACAAAGAGCAGGCAACAGCACAAGTTGCGGCTGTGCCACAGCTCCGAGAGGGCTCTGCCAGGCCTCTTCCTCCATGCACCCCATCCTAAGGCCCCAGGCCTTGTTACAAGAATGGCAATGCTACTTTTGGCACAGCACTAATTGAATATCAGCTGGAAGGTGAACTACAGACCTAGCCAGGTGAAAACAGAAAAACCCAGAAATGGGGAGGAAAGACAGAGGAAAAGAACAGGCAGGGGGATAGTCAAGAATACCCCTCTTGGGGATATACCCAAAAGACTGTTACTCCAGAGGCACCTGCACACCCATGTTTATTGCGGCACTATTCACAATAGCCAAGTTATGGAAACAGCCAAGATGCCCCACCACTGACGAATGGATCGAGAAAATGTGGTATCTATACACAATGGAATTCTATGCAGCCATGAAGAAGAACGAAATGTTATCATTCGCTGGTAAATGGATCGAATTGGAGAACATCATTCTGAGTGAGGTTAGCCTGGCTCAAAAAACCAAAAATCGTATGTTCTCCTTCATATGTGGACATTAGATCAAGGGCAAACACAACAAGGGGATTGGACTATGAGCACATGATAAAAGCGAGAGCACACAAGGGAGGGGTGAGGATAGGTAAGACACCTAAAAAACTAGCTAGCATTTGTTGCCCTTAACACAGAGAAACTAAAGCAGATACCTTAAAGCAACTGAGGCCAATAGGAAAAGGGGAACAGGTACTAGAGAAAAGGTGAGATCAAAAAGAATTAACCTAGAAGGTAACACCCACGCACAGGAAATCAATGTGAGTCAATGCCCTGTATAGCTATCCTTATCTCAACCAGCAAAAACCCTTGTTCCTTCCTATTATTGCTTATACTCTCTCTACAACAAAATTAGAAATAAGGGCAAAATAGTTTCTGCTGGGTATTGAGGGGGGGGAGAGGGACGGGGGGGGGAGTGGGTGGTAAGGGAGGGGGTGGGGGCAGGGGGGAGAAATGAACCAAGCCTTGTATGCACATATGAATAATAAAAGAAAAATGAAAAAAAAATGCATTAAAAAAAAAGAAGGATGGGGGTTCCTGAGCCTGTACAATACAACAGCCTGGCACCAAGCTGGTACTTTCTTCACACTCATTTGATCACTTGATCCTCTAAACTGTCCTGCCTCACATAATGTAAGGAAAATTTCTAGAATTGAGGAGGGAAACTAAGGCTGGGGGGTGGGAGGTGATGGACTCACTCAGGGGGACAAGGTAGGGAGAAATAGAGAGCGGGATGAGAGACAAGGAAGGGATGCAGGCAAACACAACAGGTGCCTGGTGGAGGTGAGGCAGTGGAGCCAAGGCCAAGAGGGAGAGCAATGGGAGCAGAACTCTCCTCAGCCTCAAGCCAATGTTTCCTCTTGCTCACTGCCAACCAATGGAGCTCAGGCATCATGCACAGTGGAAAGAGCCTGAGTTCAAGTCAAATTCCCTGGTACTCACCTGGTGTGTGACTGTGGGCAAATCACCTGCCTTCTCTTAAAACAAAAGATAGCCTACCTCCTTCCCCTACCCCACCACTGATCAGAGGACAAAAATGAAACTCCCAGCATAGTCCACAAGGACCTCAGGCTCCAGTCCTGTCCCTCTGTTCACCCTCATTTGACAACATCCCCCCACCCTCCTCACCCTGGGTGCTAGTGGGTCTTTTTTTTTTTGTCTTTCACATTCCTTTAAACCACAGGGCCTTTGCACACTCTTCCTTGTGTCTAGAATGCTCCTCCCTACCACCTAATTAATATTGACTCCCCTTCAGGTCACATGTAGAGTGTCACCTCTGCAGGAAGTACCCAGACTTTCCCAGGCAAAATCTCCTGTTACAGCCACATGTGGCATTAGGACCCATCTTCTTGGCATCTGTCATGGCTGCAATTTCATACTTGCTGTGAACTATTTGGTAAAGCACTTTTTGCCCTGTGCTCCCTCACAATGAGCAGCAGTTATTTCTTAAGCACCTACAATGCACCAGGCACTGTCCAGGGTTCTGTGGGGACAGTGGGGAGCCAGGCAGACAAGGCCTCCACAGTCATGGAACCCACAATCCAAGGGCAGAAAATGAAGAGGACCCAGCATACGCAAAGGCAAGGGGAAGGGAGAGAAGAAGAGGCTGCCTGGTGGGACCTGAAGTCAGTCCTGCTTGGCTGAGGCAAGGGCAGCATGGGTCTGGTGAAAGCTGAGGCTGGAAAAAGAGGCAAGGGCCAGATCACAAAGCACCCAGAATTCCTGTGGAGGAGACTGTTTGCTCCCCAGGGTAACAGGAAGCCATAGAGGGCTGTAAGCAGGGCTGTGACATGCCTAGCCCTGAGTTTTAGAAATATACTAGGCTGCAGTAAAGGAGGAAAGGTGGGAGGGAAGGTGGAGGCTTTACCTTCATCCAGGTGAGCAGGTGGCCTGGCTAAGGCCAGCAAGGGGGGGCGATGCAAGGAAGTGGAAAGAGAGCACTGGGTCAAGAATGGGGGACAGGCATGTGGTGAGACCTCAAATTCCATTCAGGCAGCTGCATAGCGCATAGCCATACCGTTGACTGAGGTCAGCAGGGCAAGGGCAGCTCCTGGCAGGAGGTGGGGCAGCCCAGAGGTGCCCAGGAAAGGGCAGCATCAGTGGCAGGAGAAAGGACAAGTGGAGTCCAGGTGATGATCTCAGGGGCCACTTCAATGTGCAGCTGAGAGGTGTCACATACAGGTGGCCCGACTTGAAGGACACCCCCCAGCACACCTGGGCATGCCGAGACCATGAAAACAAGGCAGAAACATGGGAGAAATGGTCACAGACAGAGGAGACTACAGAGACATGACAACCAAATATCACACGGTGTCCTGGATAGGACTCTGGAACAGAAAAAGGACATCAGGGTAAGCAAACAGTGAAACCAAACACAGCATGGAGTTGAATTCACAGGACTGAACAGTGTCAGCTTCTTAGTCTGCCACCCCCCGCCCCTCCTGTGGTAGCAGAAGAGTTAAGAATTAGGGTAAGTTGGGGGAGGCTGGACGCAGGAATCTAGCATCTATGCAGCTTTCCTGCAAAGCTGAAATGATTCCAAAATTAAATCACAATTCCTTAATGAAATGGCTTCCTGGTCTCAGAGGCTGACTGCAGAGAAAAAGAGGAAGGTCAGGAGGAAAGTGGTGACCATGCACTTTGATCTGCCCTCTGGGGGAAAACCCATGTCTGCTTAGTATCCTTGGCTGGGGCTTTGGAGGGTGTCAGGCCCTGGAGCTCTGGGGATGGAGTCATTTCCAAACCACAGCTCCTCACACTTTCCTAAAGTGCCCTGAGAACAAAAGTGCAAACCTGAACCTGGCAGTTTGGAGGAAACAGCTAGAAGACTTCACTAAAAGGTGAGGAGCTCACATTTGTAATCTCAGGAGGCAGAGATCAGGATGAGAGACTGAGGCTCAAGACTAACCCAGGTAAAAAGTTATCAAGACCTATTTGACCAGTAGGCTGGATGTGGTGGCATGTACCTGTCATCCCAGAGACTCAGGAGGCATAGATACTAGAATCACTGTCCCAGAGGCTGGCCCCAGGCAAAAATGTAAGACCCTATCCTAAAGCACAGAAGGACGGGAGGTGTGGCTCAAGTGGTAGAGTGCCTGTGTAAAAAGTGGGAGTTCAAACTTCAGTCCTGCCAAAAAAAAAAAAAAGTTTGCTGAAGTCTCATTTTTGTTTATCTTAAAAAAATCTATGCCAATTCTGCATTCTCTCCCAAAATAGTGCCTTTTGATTTTGCTATAAAAGTGTCCCACTCTATGCCCCAGGGCAATCTTGTGCCCTGGTATGAAAAACCCAAATATATACACATTTAAAAAGAAAAGCTCAAATATAGAAATCAGGCATAAGACCTCAGAGGGGATAAGGTGACTGGGTGGGTGGGTGGAGAAAGGCTGGAGAGTGGTGTAGAACAACACAGCCGGAGAGGATGGGGAAAGGGGGCAGGGGGAGGGGAAGGAAAGCTCAATCAGGCTTAAGAGGAAGGGGGTGGGATGGATCTCTATGTCCCCCAAGGATGCTGGGTGGGCAGAGGAAGGGGGCGTGGATCTATGCTGGTCACAGACAGTCCCTGAGGCACAGGCCATCATTGGGGGACTGTGACAGACCTCTACTGGCTCAACCCTGCCAGGGATTGCTGACTTAACCAGGGTCTGGCTGCCCCATCCAACAGTTGCCCTGAGGTCCCTCTGTGGGTGGCTAGAGTGCTCCAGAGAGCTGACAGCAAATTCAGAGGGGCTGTCCCTACCCTGTTCCTCTGCTTCTCTTTTTGCACATAAAGGGAAACATCTCATGGTTGCAGAAATGACTCATTTTCCCAGGAGAGGGCTTGGCGGGGCTGAGTCAGCCTAGAGGAGCCTCGGGTCACCAAATCCACCACCCTGCTCTGGCTGAGGTGGCCCTGGGCCCCAGGAAGGCAGGGGATAAACGGAGGCGAAGGTGCCAAGACAAAGAGGCTAGAGAGGGTGCCTCCCGCCTCTCCTTACCCAACCTCCAATGTGTCACTGGGTGTCACCCAGCACTGCTCAAATAGAACCTGACAGAGAAGAAAAATTCCTGTGGATTTTCCTGAATGAGCTTTAGGCTGACGCACAGGCACCGGGGAACAGCACAAAAGCTGACGAATCACCAAAGAAGGAAAAACAGTCCTCGTGAAGCAATCTGTTCAATGGAGAGGCCAAGAGCCCTAAGGGACGCTCACACACAGTTCCTTCTGGGTGTTGTTTTCTAGAAAAACACATTACACAATGGTCGAGCTCGGCGCTGACTGCAAAGTGCAGTGTCCTGCTGTTTCCTCGTTAGCCACACTGGCCACGGAGAGAGGTCTCCTTAGTGACCAGATGAACACGAACTCCGAACTGCCCACCTGCACAGGAAGGCTGTTCTCCATCGTCCCCTCCCCTACTTCGGCCCTGCAGGGTGGGTGGCTCCCTCCCTCCTGTCATCTGCCTTTCCCTGAGCATCTGCTGAGGACAGGTAGGGGGACTGGCCAGGGGAGTCCCCAATATCCCCTCCAGGGGAGAAGTAACAGTGATGATGGAAAACGTGAGTGCCCCAGGCGAGAGATGTGCCACCCCTTTATTTAGCTCTGAACTTGCTCCCAGTTGCCTAACTCCCTTGAAGGGTACCAGGTAGTACCAGTGTCTCTGAACGTGACAGCTCTCAAGCAACCTTCTCCTCCTTGGCAGACCTCTTCCCTCAGCTGAGTGCTTCCTCAACCACAAGCAAAATGCCCTCCATCATCATTGAAGTTGAATGTTCCCCAAAGACAAAACTCTGGGCCAGGTGCTACTCAGGAGGCAGAGATCAGGAGGACCGTGGTTGGAAGTCAGCCCCAGGAAAATAGCTTGTGAGACCCTATCTCAAAAATACCCAAAGCAAAAAAGGGCTGGTGGAGTGGCTCAAGTGGTAGAGTGCCTGCCTAGCAAGGGAGAGGCCCCGAGTTCAGACCCCAGTACTGCCCCCAAAAAGCAAGCAAGAAAGAAAAGACTGTAGAGTCAGTGAGAATCCTAGCTCTACCACCTCTCAGACCTCACCAACCCTCAGCTTCCTCATCTGTGAAATGGGATCGGAAACCAAGTGCAGTGGAACATACCTGTAGCTTCAGCTACTTGAGACTGAGGTGGGAGGATTACTTGAGATCGGGAGTTCAAGACCAGCCTGGGCAACACAGCAAGACCCTGCACTTAAAATCAAATGGGGACACACTAGGACCCATCTCGATATGGAATGAGTCAATATGTTTGTGGCTTAGCACAGGGCCTGACTTGAGGTCAATGCTCAATAAATCGTGGTTCCATCACTTGCTCCAGGGAGCAGATGCGACAGGTCAGGGAGGCAGCGAGCATAAGGAGTTACACTGTACCCGGGGTCCTGGCTTCTGTCCTCCAGATGTCAGGAGAGGCTCAAGGCGCCCTGGCTTCTCCATGCAGCCTTGGGCTCCTAGGCTCTGTCACACATTCCCCCACCTGAGGCCCCATCTAGGAAAGGCACTTCCTTTGACTTGTCCTAAACTTGCCCTGACACCCAGGGCATGGGGACCTGGGGACTGAGCCCACAGCCTTCGCTGGTTTTCCTGCCTCCTCAGCCTGTTTTCTCCACCCAATGCTCAGCTAACAATAACTGCTCCCACAGGGCAGCTCCCTGAGCAAAAATACCCTTGTAGGGGAGGTGGGAAGGCTTGGGAGGGGCAGCGGGGGGTGGGGGGGAAAAGGGGAGCAAGTACATTATTTGAGGGCCTACAATGCATCAAGGCTGATGGGGGGACACAGGACCCTGGGAGACTGCGTGCATCCAGAGAGGATCAGGCCCAGGTTCAGGGCTTGGAGCAATTCCATGGAGAAGAGGCCTGTGGGGAGGGCAGGCTCTAGAACTTGGGGAAGAGAGCCTATGGAAAACAGCGGCCCAGGTGTAGGCTGAGTTCCTCACAGGGGAGTGAGGCGTGGCTGTCCCCAGGTGGGATGGTAGAGCCCAAGGCCAGGAGGCAGAGGAGGCCCCAGAGCTGAGATTCAGGTAACTGGGCATCTCAGAGGCACAACTGGCCAACCAGGGAAGAAAAGCAGATGAGAGAGGGCTCCCTACTTCTCTCCACTGAGGGAGGAACTATTTGTGCATAGTGGCTGCAGCACAGACCCCCAGCCTCTGTGGCTCTCCATCAAAGCCTGGGGAGGGAAAGGGAGGCGGTCTGGTCTCTCCTGGGTCGCAGAGGTCATGGGGAAGGAATCTGGAGGTCAGAGCACTGCCCCTCCCCCATTAACTGCTTCAAAGACAGAATCTCTGTCTTCCCAGCCCCCCACTGCCTGGAAGCCCTGGACTCTGCAGGGAGGCAGGGGCACAGGGCCCCCAGAAGGTTGGGGGGGAGGGGCAGGGATTCTGTTGGCAGGGCTTTGCTATGGCTGTGGACTCTGTGGCTCCAGCTGTGTGATGCCAGCCCTTCTGGGCTCCAAGCTGTCCCTGTCAAAGCAATGGGCCGGATATCACCCCAACTCCATCAATCACCAGGTTGTTCCCTGACCACCACCCTCCTCAGACTTCATGCCTGCCTCTCCCCCAAGCCCACCCTCTCACCTGCTAGAAGGCAAGGGGGTTCCTGCCACCTCCCAGCTCTCAGCCTGTCCAGATCCCATGAACCCTCCACCCTGCCTGCTATAATTTTTCCCCTTTTCTTCCTTTCAGGACTTAAATTAGGCTTTTTGGTATAGATGAAAATAAAGAAAACTTTTAGTATAAAGAAATAAAGGTTTGATTTGAAAATACACACCCTTGTACCTCTACATTGCTCTAGGGATAAAGTTCAAATCTCTCACCTGAAGCTGGGTGCTGGTGGTCATGCCTGTAATCCTAGCTACTTGGGAAGCAGAGATCAGGAGGATCATAGCTCATCGAGGCTGGCCTCGGCAAATAGTTCACGAGACCCTATCTCTAAAAAACCCAACACAAAATAGTGGAGTGGCTATTGGATAGTGGCTGGTGGAGTGGCTCAAGTAGTAGAGCGCCTGCCTAGCAAGTGTGAGGCCCTGAGTTCAAACCCCAGTGCCGTAAAAAAAAAAAACAAAAAAAACTCACCTGATCTTTATGGCTCTGCAAAGCCCAACCCCTGGCTATCCTTTAGCGTCACCTTGGGTCACTCTGCCCTTACTCTCCATTCCAGCTACACAGAGCATGCCATGTAGGTCACCAACCTCAGCCTTTGCATGTGTTCATGTTGCCTTGACTTAGAATCTTCTTTCTCTCTCTTCACCTGGTTAACTCATTTAACACTTAACCTCCTTTCTCCTTAAATGCTTCTTCCTCAGGAATCCCTCCCCTGCCCCTGCCCCTGCCCCCTGCCCGGGACCAATCCTCTGACTTACACCTCCATGGTGCTCTGCTCATAATTAGAGATCAGTGCGATCAGCTAAGACCACTCGACACCTGTGCCTGGCACACATTGGTTGCTTAATAAATGGCACTGTCACCAAGAGTCACCCCTCATTTCCCTGCAGCAGGGGTGTTAGAGAAGGAGTCTATGCCTCCCAGAGCCCCTGTGGGGGAGTGTGAGAAAGAGGCACTGGGGGTGGACCAGAACACAGACTCAGCAGCTCAGGGATCTGTGTTCTAGTCTCAGCTCTGTCACTACAGCGGCTTGGTTCTAGGCAAGTTGCCTAACCTCTCTGAGCCTCAGTTTCCTGACCTGAAGGTTAAATGAATGCTTCTGACACACTGCTTTGAATGTCTTCATGATGGCTGGCAGAAATCTCTCTCATCTCCTTTGCCTCAAGTTTCTGCCCCCTCCCAAGAGATGCTCTGATAGTTGAAATGACAAAATGAGATGCCCAGAGGACAGTGTTGGGCCAGAGCAGACATGTAATAAACCAGGGTTTCCAGTGTGCTCCACGGTCATCTTTGTTCCTGCTGGTCTCCTGAGAGCCTCTACAGGCCATGTGGTCTCATATCTGCTTCCACTGCCCTGCCATCCTTGGGGACCTGATCACAAGCACAGCTGTTCTGGAGCAAGCTGTGAGCACCTGTTAAGTGTTAATCAGGTAAAGAGATGGAGAGGAAAAGTCTAGCCAAGAGAACACGCGTGTGTGAAGGACCTGAGGTACATGACCTACATAGCACACTCCATGTAGCTGGAATAGACAGCAAGTGAGTAAATCAGATGAGGCTGAAGGGTGGCCAGGGACTGGGCCCTGCAGGATGGTGTGAATGACATCACAAAGGTGTGTGGCCTATCACAACCCAGGGTTCTTCCTAATAGCTCAAAAACAGGCCTTGGAGTGGGACTGGGCGAGGTGCAATGGCCCAGTTCCTTGACTTATTTGTTTAGCCTGTGACCCTGGCCACGTGGCTCTGCCTCTGAGGGTCATCTCCTTATGTTTAAAATGGCAGTAAACAACCTGCACCTTCCAGGGCGGTGGGACTGATCTGAGGAGGGGCCTTATTGGAGGTTCCGGCCAGGTGCTGGGAGCAGGGGCGCAGGGAATAGTTACACAACAAAACAGGAAATGAGACACTGTCTCCCTGTGCCTCCTCCATGGCCATAAGGTGCCCTGGGGGTGGAATTTGTGTAGCCTTAGGACACCAAAGTCCTGGCTATCTACAGAAACAGAGGCTCCCTGCAAGACTGGTCAAACACCCCACGGGGGCAGGGAGAAGGGTTTGTGAGGAACAGATCAGCACAGGTTGGAACAATGACCGGTTAGTTGTCTAGGACTCCAGCTGAGTGACCACGACCCAAAGTCACACTTCCAAGGCTAGGCTTGGCAGAGCAGCAGAGCCAAGAATGCCATGCAGGTGAGAAAACAGACTGGAGCCAGACTGTTCAGGCTAAATTCTGGCTCCACCACTATTGGAAAACTCCTACTTAGCCTTCAAGACCCAACTCGAACATCCCGGGTCAAATAGTTGTCCTTTCCTCTGGGCCTTCAAAGGCTCCTGCTCACACACTCACCAAATACTATCTAACAAGTTCTCTGCTGACTTGTCACTCCGTCCCACAGTCCTGGCACTTCCTGGAGGGGCAGACACCCCAAGCCTGACACAAATAGGCAAATGTTGGCATCATCAGAATTTCAACTTTTCCCACTGTCCGAGTCCCCTTCTTCTTCCCATTTAGGGCTTCCTATTCTAATCCCTATGCTTCTCCCTTTATTCGCTGGGGTTTGAACTTTCAGCCTGCCAGAGTGCAAGCTGAGAGAAGGCTCAGGAAGACCTAACACAATTTCTTCCCACTAGGGTGAGCCTGGAGCCCAGAGGCCACTTGGCAGGACTCCGGGGAAGTCAGCTACAGAAACAAGCATTAGAACATGGACTCTCAGTCAGGAGCCAGTGGCTTACTCCTATAATCCTAGCTACTTGGGTGGCTGAGATCGTGAGGATCAAGGTTCAAGTCCAGCCTAGGCAAATAGTTCACAAGACCCCCATCTCCAAAATAACCACAGCAAAATGGACTGGAGGTGTGGCTCAAGAGGTAGAGCGCCTGCTTTGCAAGTTGAAGCCCTGAGTTCAAACCCCAATCCAACCAAAAAAAAAAAAAAAAAAAATTGGGGACTATGTACCAAACTGTCCAGGTTCAAATCTAGCTGGGCTGCTTACTGACTGAGAAGGATTTAGTTTCTCTCTGTGCCTGTTTCCCCACTCATAAAACAGGAGTAGTGGTAACAGATACCGTATAGGGCATCTGATGGGAGGATCCAATGAATTTATCACAGAGAATATTCAGCACTGTGCCTGGCACACAGCAAACACTCAACAGAAACTGTTATTATTACACGAGTGCTAATAAGATGGACAAATACTAAGGTAGGACAGATCAAAAAGATTATTAAAGAAAAATCCAGTATAGCCAGTTCATATTTTACCATTCCCTCGAGGACTCACTAAGGATTACCAATCCCAGGAAGCCTTCTCTGAAGCAACTGGCCCTGCTCTGGGCTGAGATTATAGGGTGATCACCAAGTCCCACTTGTTTATTGAGGTACGGTCTTGCTAACTATTTTGCCTGGGTTGGCCTTGAACTGTGATCTTCCTAATCTCTACCTCCCAAGTGGCTGGGATTACACATGTGAGCAACTGCACCCAGCCTGGGCTAGGCGTGTTTTAATGGCATCAGGACCACTGTGCCCCATTTCTTCACTGTGAGCTGACTAAGGGCAGCATCTTCTCCACCCCATCCCCAGCACACAGTGACGCACAGCTGGTTATCTGCCAAACAGTGTGGCTTTGACCAAGGCCCAAAGCAGTCTCACTGGAAAAGCAACCCTCCATCTTGGGGGGCAAATCCTCAGAGAGCCTGAATCTCTTCCTGCCTGGGTTCATCCTTGGCCAGAAGCCGGGAGTGCAGAGAGGACGAGACAAAGGCTCTGCTCCAGCAGAACCTTGGTCATAAATCAGCTAACATTTATTAGGCATTTACTGTATGGCAGGCACTGATCCCAACACTAGAAGAATTCTATGGCTTATTTAAACAACTCTCTGAGCTTGGTAGATCAAGTTACCTTTACTCCAGCAGACATGGCTAAGAATGAGGTCATTTGCCTAAGTCATTTGCCCAAGTAGTGGCAGAGCCGGGATTCAAACCCGGGCCTGTGGGGGCTGGAGCTCGGCCCTTGATCCGGCCCTTGATCCGTTAGGGAAGATGGAAGAGCGGTGGTGAGTGGCAGAGCAAAGGGCTTCAGCACTGCACAGGGGGCAGGAGGCACTTTAGGAGCACTGCGGAAGTGCAGGCCTCAAGAGTTCGGGGCCTGCACTATGAGGCCATCAGTCCCCTACGTCAGGGAGCCCTCTTGGCTCTAAGTGTGTGACCGTGCTGTGCTCACCAGAGAAGGGGTTGTTGCCTCCACTTCCCAGACGGAAACCCAAGGCTCAGGAAGGAGAGCCCCCGTGACAGGTTCTTAACAACAAGCAAGGTGGCCCAGGGGGAAGTTAGTCTTCGCCCTGACCCACTGACCACACTGCTACGGGCGTGCCAGAGGCTCCAACACAGGACGGGGGGAGCACCCACTCCTCACCCTAGGGCAACGCCGAGTGTCTGTCTGCTCCCCACTCGGGGCACAGCCCCAGTCACTGAGCTGTGTGTGTGGTGTGTGGTGTGTGTGTATGGTGTGTGGGGTGTGTGGAGTGTGTTGTGTGTGGTGTGTGTGGAGTGTGTGGTGTGTGTGGTGTGTGTGGTGTGTGGTGTGTGTGGTGTGTGGTGTGTGTGGTGTGTGTGTGGTGTGTGTGGTGTGTGTGGTGTGTATGGTGTGTGTGGTGTGTGGAGTGTGTGGTGTGTATGGTGTGTGGTGTGTGTGGTGTGTGGTGTGTGGTGTGTGTGGTGTGTATGGTGTGTGTGGTGTGTATGGTGTGTGGTGTGTGTGGTGTGTGGTGTGTGTGGTGTGTGGTGTGTGGTGTGTGTGGTGTGTGTGGTGTGTGGTGTGTGTGGTGTGCGTGGTGTGTGGTGTGTATGGTGTGGTGTGTGTGTGGTGTATGGTGTGTGTGGTGTGTGTGGTGTGTGGTGTGTATGGTGTGTATGGTGTGTGTGGTGTATGGTGTATAGTGTGTATGGTGTGTGTGTATATGGTGTATGGTGTGTGGTGTGTGGTGTGTGTGGTGTGTGTGGTGTGTGGTGTGTGTGGTGTGCGTGGTGTGTGGTGTGTATGGTGTGGTGTGTGTGTGGTGTATGGTGTGTGTGGTGTGTGTGGTGTGTGGTGTGTATGGTGTGTATGGTGTGTGTGGTGTATGGTGTATAGTGTGTATGGTGTGTGTGTATATGGTGTATGGTGTGTGGTGTGTGGTGTGTGTGGTGTGGTGTGTGTGGTGTGTATGGTGTATATGGTGTGTGTGGTGTGTGGTGTGTATGGTGTGTATGGTGTGGTGTGTATGGTATGTGGTGTGTGTGGTGTGTGTGGTGTGTGGTGTGTGGTGTGTGGTGTGTGTGGTGTATGGTGTGTGGTGTGTGGTGTGTATGGTGTGTGTGGTGTTATGGTGTGTATGGTGTGTGTGTATATGGTGTGTATGGTGTGTGTGGAGTGTGTGGTGTGTATGGTGTGTATGGTGTGTGTGGTGTGTGGTGTGTGGTATGTGTGGGGGGTGTGGTGTGTGGTGTGTGGTGTGTATGGTGTGTATGGTGTGTGTGGTGTGTATGGTGTGTGTGGTGTGTATGGTGTGTATGGTGTGTATGGTGTGTGTGGTGTGTATGGTGTGTATGGTGTGTATGGTGTGTATGGTGTGTGTGGTGTGTGGTGTGTGTGGTGTGTGTGGTGTGGTGGGTGTGGTGTGTGTGTGTGGTGTGTATGGTGTGTATGGTGTGTGTGGTGTGTGGTGTGTGTGGTGTGTATGGTGTGTGGGGTGTGGTATGTGTGGGGGTGTGGTGGTAATTAAGGGTCTGTGTAAAGAGTCTCCCGACTGTATTAGGGAAGCATAGTAAGTTGAGGCAGGATGGCTGATGATGGAGATCCTCCCCTCCCTTTCCTACCTGCCTTCCTCAGGCTCGTAGTCACATGAGGGTCAGTGGGTAGCCATTCTTTCCAGCAACAAAGGACAGAAGCTGTGATCATGTCAACAGGTCGCATTTACTAAGGACCTGCTGTGGGTCACACCCACCCACCTTCTCCCCCTGGTTTTGTACCTTTTTTTTTTTTTCCGGTACTGGGGTTTGAACTCAGGGCCTACTGCACTTTGAGCCACTCCACCGGCTCTTTTTGCGATGGATATTTTCGAGACAGGATGTGGTGAGCTATTTGCCAGGGCTGGCTTCGAACCATGATCCTCCTGATCTCTGCCTCCTGAGTAGCTAGGATTACAGGTGTGAGCCACCAGCGCCCAGCTGGCTTTGTAACTTTATATCCATCACCAGCCCCTCTTCCCAGTAGCACTGCGAGGACAGTGCTTCTACCACGCCGCTTCCCAGAGGAAAAACACCGAGGTGCAGAGATGGCCCCTCATGGAAGGTCACCAAGCCAGGACTAAATGGCAGAGCTGGGAGCAGAAGCTATGTCTGTCTGGCTCCAGGGCCCACATCATAACCCAAGCGAGCATTAGATCAGGAGTCAGGCCAGTGGAGTGGAAGGCACATCTGACCTCTGCGGGGCCTCAGGCAGACTCCTCCCCCTGTGACTTTGGCTCCCCAAGAGGAAGCTGACCTCTGTCCCCTCCCTTTCCCTTCCCTCCCTCCCACTGCTCTCTAGAAAGCCAGCAGGATGCCCAGTGACTACTCAGGATACTCAGAGGCAAGGAAAGCTACCATGTTCTGCCAGCCCAGCGGGGGACACCCAGGAACCACAAAGCCACAGGATTTCCTGGAGGCTGTGTGGGAGCTGCAGCCCAGCGGCCTGGGGCTGGACACCCCTTGCGGACATCACATCCCGCGCCCTGGCTTCTCGGCAGGCAGGGTGTGCGGAAGTGGGGGAGGCAGGCTCAGGCCAGTGCCCTCTGGGCTCCTGGGGCCAGGCATGGGAATGCGGTCACTTTGGGAGAATCCCCACGCTGAGCGGAGTACAGGTTCAAAGGCGGTCTGCCTGGCTCCGAGGGCAACTTCCACTCACCATGCCCTGCTACCAGGAATGCCTGAAAGAATCTGAAAGGATGTCTCCCTCTCTCCTGTCCCTGAAGTAGCTAAAACCCCAGATCCTGGACACCCAGAAACCTGCTCCTCTTTGGGACAGGGGCCTATGCCGAGGCTTGCCTCTCACTGGATACGGTCTCTCTGCCTCACTCTTGCCCCCTACAGTCCATCCTCCACACAGCAGCCAGGGTCAAATAAAAGCAACCATAGTCACCCCATTTGGGGCCCTCCAGTGACTTTCCATCACCCTCAGAATGAAATGCCAACTCCCTCTCACTACCACCTGACAAGGCCCCCCATGACCTGGTCCCTCACTTCCACCTCTTGTTGCTTCTGCTTGGTCACATAGGTCTTCTTTGCATAATGTGCCAAGTTCCTCATCCCTGCCCCAGGCCATTTACACTTGCTGTTTTTCTGTTGAGAACTCTCATCTAACACATCTTTGCCAGGATGCCCCCTCCCCAACCTTCAGCTCTCAACTTAGAGGCCACCTCCTACCCTGGCCACCATGTCAAGTAACCCCTCCCCGACAGCCATTCTCCCCCTTCTTGCTCCATTTCATTTCCTTTCTCGTCTCTGCATGGCCTTTCACTTTCATGGTTTGTCTGTTTGGTCTCCAGCTTCCTCTGCTAGAATGGAGGGCCTTGAGAGCAAGCGTTCGGCTGCTCTACCTTGTGCCCTTGCAGTGAGTTGAGAGAGTTGGGACTTTATTTGGCCCTCACAATCCTGTAGATGAGGAGTCTATAGCTCAAGAGGTGACGAGAATTGCCCAAGGTCACAGAGCCAGGGGGTGGCATGACTGAGACCCAGGGTGGCCCAATGCCATCCATGGCTGTCCCTGCCAGGCCTCTGAGGGTGTGGTTCCCACCCAGCAAGGGCTGGTTCTCAGTGAGGGAGGGTACCGATGAGAACCCACCACTTCCTCAGAGTCCTTCTACACAGGGAGGAGACAGCTGGGGTTCACAGGAAGCCAGGTCCAGTCCTGGAGGCAGAGAAGCCTTGATCAATAGGAGCAAATTGGTGCCCAAATGAGGGAGACCCAGAAACCACCAGACACCAGTAAGCTGGAGACCTTCAGTCCACCCAATCTTTTGCAGAAGGGGAAACTGAGGATCAAGGAGGGGAAGGGACTAACCTGGTCACACAGTCAATCAGCCATAGACTTTGTATGGGCCCAGGACCCCTTCCTTACCCTGAGGAACATCAAGTGCAGCTGAGTTCCCAGGGCTGCCAGGCCCTAAGGGCATGGGCAGGGTTACTGAGGACCTGAGGCAGAGGCAAAGAAGACAGAGAGGGCCCTCAGATCAAGTGCCTGTTGCATGCACACTTGGTGTTGGGTGGTCTGCAGAGAGGGGACCGGTGTGCTCTGAAATGGGATGTCCACCTTGAAGGACTGTTGGCGGCTTCTACGAAGGCTAGACACACATGGACAGACATAAGAATGTCACAGCCACCTTGGATATTTACATGTTTAGCTCCCTCAATGTGACACGAGTCAGCCTGAAAAAAAGCAGATACTAGAACCAGTAACAGCTCAGACCGACCTCAGAGACAGTCAGTGTGAACCAGAGCTGAAGGGAACCATAGCCCAAAGAGCACACATCTATAGGTCAAAGTTCAAAGCCAGGCTGATGGGCAGAACAGAAAGCTGGCCAGAAGCTACCTGAGATGGGACTGATGGAAGGGCACACTGGAAATGGATCACGTTGTGGTCCAGGGGGTATGCAGGTGGGCATGCGTGCAAAACTCAAGCTGTCGAGGACGTGTGCCCCTCACTCTGGTAACTCCTACCTCCACCTGTACTGCGCACTGCCTCTGCCCCCAGGAAATGCAGACAGGCCATGTGTCATCACAGTCAGGATGATGACAGTAGCTGGCCTCCACTGAGCCCTGCACCTGCCAGCACTGAGCTGAGCTCTTCGGAAACAGAATCTGATTAAACTCTCCAACTACTGTGCAAAATCGGCCCCAGCAGCTCCATATCAGAGAGCCCAAAAAGGGAGACATCATGTCCAAAGTGACACAGCAAAAAGAGAAGGAGTCGGGCTTGAACCCGGGCCTACTGGCCTCCAGTCCCCCACCTTGCCCTACCCACACTGGCTGCCAGCCCTGTCCATTGCCCCTTTCTCTCCGGCTGGGAACAGCTCATATGAGTGCCAGAGTCCCTTGAGTTTGGATTCTCTTAAGCTTATCTGAAAGAGCTGCCTAGGAAATGAGTCGTGTCCCTCCCCCTTCCCACCCACCCCCATCCCCACCTCCGCCCTCCCTGGCCCCTGACATGGCTACACATCTCTGAGGTCATTTCACCTCGTGGTGTCAGCCCAATAATTAGGAACTCCAAAGACTGGGCAACTGGGTGGGGGCGTGGTTGACCACAAGTCCTTTTCCACCTCTGGGTTCCCCCAGCCTGGCGGGTGGCCCCAGAGTACCAGGAGGGCTTGAGGTTAGAGTCCCACCCTTGCCTTCAGCTCCAAGTGATGCAAGCCAGTGTCTGAATTCGGAGAGTCATAAAGGGTTTCTTGGAATAACAGCTACTGCTGCCACTATCGCTCTCCCATTCTCACTCTGTGCCGAGGCGCCGCTGGTCTTCACCGACCTCCTCGACAAACGAGCCTACAAAATAGGTTCCACAGGGTCCCCCTCTGCCAAGAAGAAGAAGCCAGAGCCCAGCACTGTGCTCATGCCCCATGGCGAGGAAGTGCTGGGCTGGACGCAGAGCCAGGTCTGCGTACTTAAAGGCTGCTCTGAAACCACAGCCCTGCGTGTCTTCCATGTCACTGCTGGAAACCAGCCTTGAATTGGTCTTGCAGACTGAGGCCCAAGAAGGGAGAGTGTCTTGTTCAGGGCCACGTTAAAGGTTAGTGGCAGGGCTCGGGCTAAAAGCCAGGTCTCCCCCCTTGGCCTTACTCTCAAAGAGCAGAACCAAGCCACAGCCTCAGAGTAGGTCACCACCTGGATGAGCAGCTCAGAGACAGGAGGGGATGGCTCTGGTTCCAGGCAGAGGTAAATATTGACATGACTGTGTTTACAGTGTAACCCGAGCCCTCCTGGCTGCCGCCCAAAGCCAGCCCTCCTGTTCCCTTGCCAAGAAGGCAAAGGAGTGAGGAGCAGTGAGCAAGGAGGTGGGAAGAGGCCAAGAGGTGAAGAGGAAGGTGGCTTCTGGACCAGGGGCTGCTGCTCTGCCTGTGCACAGGGACATGTGGTCAGAAAACAGGGCAGTACTCACAGTAGGCGCCCTGGGCAATGGAGGCAGGGAAGAACTGTTAATCTGAGCCAGGGAGGGGAATCTGGGCTGGAAGTCACGAGGCCTGGTTTCAAGTTCTGCCCCTGTCACTAATGGGCAATAGGATCTAACAGTCAGTGATGAAGGCAGAGGAAGAGGCTTTCCTAGCTGTCAGCCTTTCAGCCTGGCCAGCGTCCAGCACTGTACTCCCCACACCTCTGGCTGCAGCCTGTCTCTGTCCCCAGGGGGACTCCACTCCATCACAGTTCCTTGAAGCCTGGAGTCTGGCTGGTTACTTGCCTGAAAAGATGAGTAAGAAGGGCAATGCCTGCAGGGGACGGCGCTGTGGGACCTCTGGGTAGTATGGTGGGTGTGGGTTTGGGGGTGAAGGGTCAGGGAATGGTGTCCACATAACCTGAATCTCTCCCTTGGCTACTCCAGCAGCTTCCTAACAGGTTTTCCAGCCTCCAGCCTCACCCTCCTACCATCCTCTATAAAGAGCCTCAGGATATGCAGAATCTGACCATGTCACTCCCTCGCTCTAAACTCCTCCATGGCTCCCCACTGCCCTAAGGATCAAGTCCCAAGTTCCTCCCATGGCTCTCCCCTAGTTCATCAGCTCTGGCCACCTCCCAAGCACTGTTCCCAGCATGTCCACATGAGCTCATCCCAGAGGTCCATGTTTTGCCCACCTTGAACACACTGCTCCCTCTGCCGGATGCCCCCTCTGGTTCCACCCATTCATTCTTTAGGCTGCCACATGAAAAACGTCACGTCTCTGGGGAGCCTCTTCTGATCCCCAGATCAAGTTCCCTTATCTGCTCCCCAGGCACCCTGCATGTCTCCATGGCAACAGTAATTGCACTTGTCATTTCCTGCCCACATCTGCCTGCCTGTCAGACTGTGGCAGAGACCTGTTGGTCTCATCCACACTGACCCCAGCCCCAGGCATAGGGTAAATACATAGGGTAAATGAGTGACTGAAGAACTTAACAATGGCTGGGTGCTTACCTAGACCACTGAAGTTAAAAACAATGGGGCAGAAGTGCACGCATGTGTTGTCCTCAGTCCTCCCTGTAACCACTGAAGTGTGAGCTTCAGCCAACCTGGGTGTGTCTCAACTGAGGCCCCAGACCTTTTGCAGAGCCCACCTGGAGCTCCACCCTCCTCAAATCTTTGTCCTCCTGACAGGGTGGAGTTTGCAATTCTGTCTGGGAAACTATATTTATTCCTTAACAAAAGGCAACAGTATCTTTTCTTTTCAGTACTGGGGCTTGAACTCAGAGCCTACACCTTGAGCCATTCCACCAGCCCTTTGATGTTAGATATTTTCCAGATAGGGTCTCGTGGAACTATTTGCCTGGTCTGGCTTCAAAACTTGATCTCCTGATCTCTGCCTCCTGAGTAGCTAGGATTACAGGCGTGAGCCACTGGCTCCCAGATAATAACATCCTTCTTTACCTAAAACTGTAGTAATGCAAGGAAATGTGAACAACCTGGTTACAAGCACAAGCCCAGGGCAGGGAGTCTGGTTCCAAGTGGGTAAAGGCAGGAGCACTGCTGGGGCATCCCCATCTTTGAACAATAAGACTCCACCTGTGTTCTTAATTCTTTCCTCAGTGTTTCTATGTTCATTGTACATTCACAATGATATCCCAAGAAGGGGAGTAAATCTGCCAAGCTTGGTTAAAAAAAAAAGGTGGGATGGGGGGGGTACAGAGAGGGGACATGGTTGACCCACGGTCACACAATAAGTTGGTGGTACATCAGGATTCAAACTGAGGCCTAGATCCCATCCTCACCTCAACCACTATACCATCAAGATAATTCCCAACTCCCAGCTGTGGACTAAACTCAGTCCCCACCCCATCCCCCACTCGGAATGTGAAGGAACATTCTCAAGACACCACAAGGGTAGAGAGGGAAGTTGGACTGGGTCTCTTTCTCCCATCTGTCTGCCTGGTTGACTCTCCAAACATCTGGGAAGCTCCTGCCTGCTCTGTGACCCTGGGCAACCACTTTCACCTCTCTGTGCCTTCTGCCAACTGTTTGAGGATAGAAGGGGGCAGGAAATATAAAAAGCCTTCTCATCCCACAGCCAGGGATGGGGTGTCCATGGAGGCCTTTAAGAACGTGGACCAGCCGCTGGTGGCTCATGCCTGTAATCCCAGCTACTCAGGAGGCAGAGATCAGGAGGATTGAGGCTCAAAACCAGCCTGGGCAAACAGTTCACAAGACCCTATCTTGAGAAAAACCCTCACATGCACAAAAAAAAAAAAGGGCTGGTGGAGTGGCTCAAAGCGTAGGCTGAGTCCAAACCCCAGTACCACAAAACAAAAGACAGAGCTTGGACTCCCTGCCAAGGGGTTAGAGACCTGGGTGGGGACACCAGGGAGATCCAGCGAGGACAACAGGAAAGAGCCCACATGTCTGCCAAGGAGCCCCCACAGGAATCTGGGGGTCAGGGGAACTTGGCCCACTGCAGGGACAGAGGGTGCTGAGTTTGTTTAAACCCCGGCAGAGTGGGAATAAACACTTCAGCAGTCCCCAGTCGCTTCACCTCAGCTATGATGGCACAGAGACTGTGTGGAGAAACTGAAATGACAGAGGCCAAGGCAGCATATGATACCCTGCACCCTGCTCACACGTGCACCCTATGACTTCGCTCTGGGGCTCTGGCAATTTCCCGTGCCACTCTCTCTCTCCTGGCTCCCTCATACCCACATGCCAGGCCAGTCCAGGCTGGTCTCTCAAAGAGAATTCCTGCATTCTCACACCTCTGGTCCTATGTCATTCCGGTCCTCCTCCCTTGGACTTTCTTCCCAATTCAGGTGCCACCTGCTCAACAATGCCTTCTTTCATCTCTCCAGCCAGAAGGGAGCCCTCACCTGGCGTGGTATCTCCACCTCTCCTAAAGACATGCCACCAGCCAGAGGACCATGGTGGACATTTATGGTCTGACGTGAGTTCCATCGACACAGGGATTATGTCAGACTTTTCTGCCCTTGAACAGGGTTTGGCGTAGTGAGCATTCTATAATCTCTGCTGAATGATAAATGAAATATTCCCTCTGTCGCATGTTCCCCTTCTCTCCCCACAGCGCCAATATATATTAATCCTTCTTCCAGACCAGTAAATAGATAAGATGTTAGGCAGAACTTCCCAACTTGAGCTCAAGGATGTAAGAAAGAAAACTAAACAGGATTCAAGCAAAACACTCACTTGAGTTATCTCACCCAATCCCCACACTGTCCTAGGAGATAAGAACTATCATCCCAGCTCATCAATGAGGAAGGTGCCACCCAGGCATGATGGTGTAACCTGATCAAAGTCCCAGTGGGGAAGGGAGGAGCTGGGATTGGAGCTTCTGTCTGAGGTCTTCCTGGTGGACTCAGGTATAAGGCTCTATAAAGTGTCACTAAGGCAGGGTGAGACACACACACACAAACAGAGTGTTCTCTCTCTCTCTCTTTCAGATGTCTCTTACTATGTAAGCCCAAACTGGCCTCCAACTCAAAATCCTGCTTCTGCCTCTAGAGTGCTTGTATTACAGATGTGCACCATCATGCCTGGCTTTTATGATGTGTTTTGGTTTATGGTACTGAGGATTGAAGTCAGTGCTCTACCACTTGAGCCACACCCCCAGTCCTTACTGTGTGTGTGTTTTAAGTCCCCCCCTCATTGTGTTTTTAAGGAGGAAACAAAGTCCTCTTTCTGAGTAACTTAGGTCAGGGTGGGTTAGAGAAAGGATGCTCTCTCCTCAAAGTCTTTCCTTTTATTACTCAAACTAAGACTTTAAATCAAGTGTTGGTTCACAGGTACAGCTGTGAACCTGTCCAGGCAGAGCACTTGGGAGATTCTTAACTGAGGAGGTAGGTGGAGTCCAAGATGGTCTCTAGGCATCTCAGGTGTAGAATTAAGCTATGACTCTCTAGAGGAGTAAAGAGGAGACTCAGAGGGTGATGGTGAGGGTTGGAGTCCCTTGAGGCCTGGCAGCAGCATCATAAAGTGGAGGTGGCTGCATCCTTGGGAACGGCACTGCTCTCAGCAGGCCCTACGTGGTGACTTGTACCCAGTGCACTGGGCACAGACCCTGACTAGGGGGTTGAATCTTGTCTGTGGGAAAAGAAGCCAAAGAGAAGCAGGTGGCCTCTTGTCCCTGTGATGAAGAGGCAATCACCAGGTCCTGGAAAGGTGGGGTCCCAGAGACAACTCCCCATCCCACAGTGCTCAAGAAGCCCAGCCTGAGCTGGGTGTGGTGGCGCATGCCTGTAATTCCAGCACTTGGAAGGGGGAGGCAGGAAGATTGCAAGTTTGAGGCCAGCCTGGGTGGAATAGATTTTCCTCCCCGAGCTTCAGAGACCCCCATGAAATCTCCTCCCCCTTTCTGCCCATCACGTCAGCACTTGGCCGCTCCTGTGAGGACTCAGTACAGGGAGATGCAGAGAAGACCGGACCGTAGGACCCCCAAGCATCTCCTGATCACTGACAGCCGCTGACCCGGCCACAACCTCCTCAAGTCACAGCGGGATCAGCAGTCCCACAGCGTCCCAACCTAGCCCTCCGCCACCCACGATGTCCCAAATCAAACCACAGACCAACCTCAGCATTCTGGGACGCTCAGGTCCAGCTGGACCCTGATGTCTCGGAATCGCCACCACCCACGATCCAGACCCAGTCCAGCTGTGCAAGATCTCTACGCCAAGTCAGGTGCGGGGCGGGGGGTGGTTTCCCTGACACCCCAACCCGGACCGTACTAACTGTCCCTTAGACGAACCGGCCACCCCCGAGTCCTCCACGCCCAAACCAGGCCAGTAGCCCAGAATCAAGGTCTGCACGGCCGCCGCGGATGGCATCCAGCGCAGCGCCGTCCCGCCAGCCGAGCCGTGCCCAGGCGCCCCCAGAATCCACGCCTTCCGAGTGCGGAGCGCGGGCCGCCGCTGCAGCGACGCCCAGCCCCCCGCGAGCCCGGCCGGCCCCGGTGCCATCGCCGCGTCGCCGCCGGGGACCATCGAGGCTGCACCGGGACAGTCGGTGGGCTAGGGGCTGCACTCACCATTGCTCGCGTGCTCCGCTCTGCCCAGCTCGCGGCTCTAGTTCCGGGCTCCGACTCCCGGCTCTGCTCCCCTGCCCCGCCGCGCTGCGCTGCTTCTGCTCCGACAGCGCGGCTCGCTGCCCGGTGGCGCGCTCGGCTCCCCGCGGGCGAGCGCGCTGCTAAGGCGCCCAGTCCCAGGGAGGCGGGGCCCACCGCGGACCAATGGCAGAGCGCGGGGGCCAGGGCCCAGGCGGCGCAGCCAATCACGTGCGGAGGCCGGACTCCTCCCCGCCCCCGCGGGCTCCTTAACCCGTTACGCGCCGGGCGCTGGAGACGAGGGCGGCCTGGGGACCCCGGGCGGCCTGGGGACCCCAGGCGGCGGGCGAGGACTCGGGCCTCCGGCTTCCGGGTGCAGGTTGCAGACCTCGCCGACACCTGCTCCGGGGCCAGGCGGAACCGGGGAGAGGCTCAGCTGTGTCCAGTGCGGGACGCCTGGTGTCTCGGCGACCTTTGTCTCCTGCCTGGCGCCTGCACTGGAGCATGACCCAGCGCTCTGCAGCTGTGTGTGAGAGAGGGAGGAGAGCGAAGAGGAGGGGACGGAAAAGGGGGAAGGGATGGATTCCGCATGCCTGTGTGTTTAGGTGTGGAGGAAAGATGGAGACTGACTGTATCTGGGGATTGTCACTGTGTGTGTGTACACTTGAGAGAGGGACTAAGGAAGGGGTGGGAGGGGCGCAGAGAGGAGGCCAGGCATGTGCATTTGTATGTCTACCTCTCTCTGCATGCGTGTTGTGTAGGTGCAGTTTTGTAGGAGGAAAGAACAGAAAACGTGTGTCTCTTTGTGTGAGGTGTGCATTTGTGTCGTGTTGTGCATGTGTGTGTATGTGATGGAGAGACTGTAGCTAGGGGCAGTGGCTCATGCCTGTAATCCCAGCACTCTGGAGGCAGAGGCCAGCCTGGGCCACATAGCAAGACCCTGTCTCAAAAAAAGAAAAGAAAAGAAAAAACAAAGAAAGGAGACTTTGTGTCTTTGTTGTAAACAAGTAGAGAGCAAATCCCTGTGTTTTTTGTGGTTCTATTTGTGTGTATGCGTGTGTGTGTGTGTGTGTGTGCATGCATACAGACACACACGAGAGGAATATGGCTATGATTTGGTACCACTTTGTTTGTGGCCCAGTTTGTGACATAGATGACAACATTGTGTGTGTAGTGAGAGCGTGTGTGTTTTGTTTGTGTGACTTTGTGGTGTGGCACTTGTGATCATCCATATTTATGTTGTGCTGAGAAAAACTAATATGTAGGTGTGTGATGTCCACATTCAACAGAGACAAAGACGCCCTAGAGGAATTGGGATCTGGGTTTTGAAGGATGTCTAAGAGTTGGTGAGTCCAGAAGGGAAACCTTGCCTTAGTACCACAGGGAGCGAGGTTGGGTCAGCTGTAGAGGCAGTGGGTTCTTACTACTGGGAGGAAAGAGGAGAAAGGTGGCTGCAGCCCCTGTCCAGGAGCTGGCCCTGAGCGCCCCCAGGCATGTGGGGAGAGAAGGTCCTAGCAGAGTCAGGATGCAAAGAGGGCCACCTGTGTGGAGGAGCCTGGGTGCAGGGGGGCGGGGGGACGACTCCGTGTAGATAACTCAGCCGTGTACACATGGAACACTCTTAGTTCTTTACTGTGGAGGGAAGGATGCAGGGGAGGGTCACAAAGCATGCTGAAGACAGCAGGTGGGCACATGGGGGGCCTCTCTCCTTCCTGCAGGATGCAGAACTTATACCCATCAGCTGGCCTGGCCTGGTTTCACATTTCTGACTGCTCAAGACACTTAATGGACAATCTGAGATCCATCCAGGGAGACGTGAAAACAGAACCCAGTTGTCCTGGCTCTCTGCTTGCCAGCTATGTGGTTGTGAGATTCTCTTCTGTTCTCTGAGCCTTATTGTTCTCCTCTGCAAAACAGAGTTCGTAATTCTTGTCCACCTGACTCTGCTGATGTGAAGATTTGAGCAGTTAATAACATTCATAGTGTGTACTTTGTAACCCACAGACCACTGACTCTATTTATCAAAGTTCAAAATGAAGTAAAACGAATCTGTCCTGTCAGAAGTCAGGCTCATGTCCCTTGAGAGGGAATGGCTCAAAAGGGGACCAGGGAAGCTTCTGGTGTTAGGCTATTTCATGATGTCAGGGCTGGGAACACAAGATGGGTGTGTTTAGTTTGTGAAAAATTGTCAAGATGTCTCTTGTGTGCCTTTTTTTCTGTTACATTCTAACACTATGTTCCAAAAAGAAAAAGAAAGATCAGGTATCATGACTATGTTTTATTTACATGTACCATGAGCAATCTGGAGTGCTCTATCATGGGGGCAGGAGGTGGGCTGAGTCTTGGGGACAGAGCAATGGCAAGATGTGGCCCTAGGTGTGGTCCGTGAAGAAAGCAGAGGAGAAAAGCTGTGCCTTTCTTGATTCTGAAAGGGGCACATTGGTGGATGGCGGGGGGGGGGGGGGAAGCTGCCCCAAACCACTCACTAGGCTGGCAGCAGGATCAGAACTAGAGCCAAGGGTTCCCAATGTAATGGCCGAGGCTGCTCTGGGAGAGGTGATCCTGGGTCTTTTGCCACTCAAGGGAAGGCACACAAGGTATCCTGCCATCTGTGACCCTTACCAAGTCCTTGGGGAGCCTCAGCAATCACCTCCTCCAAAGTTTTTCTGAAACCCAGATGAGCTGAGCAGTTGTTATGTCCAGACCATTATTACATGGTAGGTGCTTCACTTATTATCTTCACCATTATCTTGGTGACTGACAATTCTATACCCACTCCACTTCTATACTGCAGGTGAGAAAATCACTATTCAGAGAGGGAAAGTGATTTGCCCAAGGAGACACAGCACTCTGTGGGCATTCCCTCTTCACTGGCATCCTGATGCTTCTTGTTGGCATTTGCAGACTCACTGCACTGTCTGTGAGAGGCCCTGAGAGGACCGATTTGACCCCTAGCACCAACACAACAAAGCAAAAAAAAGCCTTTTTTTTTTTTATTTCAGGTGTAATACATAAATAACCAGTGGTCAAATAACCAGTGCAGAAATGAATGCCACTGCAAAGAAGTGGCCACGGTCCCAGTCCTTAGCCGCTGCCCTCTGCAAACTTCCCTGTGCCTCTATTTGCTCTGTCAACAGAGAGACCACCATTGACCTGCACCCCTTCCTTTGACCCTGAGGGCCACCAACTTTGTGGAGGGTAGAGAGAAAGATGCTAGAAAAGAGCAGAGGCCACAGGGGGAGGGGGCAGAGGAAGAGCGCCTGGGAGGGATCCGGATGCAGAATTGGGGGCCCCCTCCCGGGCTGTGTGAGATGGTGAGCAGGAGAGTGAGGGGCAGTAGGGAAGGAAGGAGACAGAAAGCAGAGGGGAGGGAATTTGGGGAACTTTTATGCGATGATGGATGAAATTCCCTCCAACTCTTACGAAAGAATTGAATAAATATTTTAAATTGTTTTTCAATATTTTTCGGAAGGAGGAACTGGTGTTTCTCATATGGGGCAAGGGGTGGGGGACGAGACTGGCCTGAAGGTGAGTCAGTTTTATCCAGATGACTTTCTTATAAACAAGAGAGACAGAGAGAGAGAGAGGCAGAGAGAGAGAGAGAGAAATTATCCTAATAACTTTTTTTTTTCAGTACTGGGATTTGAATTTAGGGCCTCATGTATGCTAAGCAAGCTCTGTACTTCTTGAGCCACACCCCCAGCCCTGACTGAGATGTATTAGTTACCTACTGTATACCAGGCAATGTGCTAAGCACTCTTCTGTATTATTTTAGTTACAAATGGGTACCATTATCATTCTACTTCACAGATAAGGAAACTGAGGCTCAGAGAGACAAAACAACTTATCCAAGGTCACACAGCCACCAAGTGGGCCAACTGAGATGAGACAACTTGTCTATTATTTTAATCTTTTGATAAATGTAGGGATTTAAACAATTATTTGTTTCTTACAAGCTGCTTCAAATCCTGTCCTGTTTGTGGATATATTCAGAAGAAAAGGTGAAGATCATGAGGGTCAGAGGGGTGAAGCAACTGTCCCCAGGTCACACAGCATGTAAGTGACAAGGCAAGCTAGTTTTAAAGCTCCTGTCCTTCGCTGTGGCCTTGGGCTTCGCCCCGCCATCCTTTCATGTGGAGGGGAGAATGGAGACTCCTGCTGCAGCCACCTGTGACTGGGTCACACAGACTCTCTGGGCCTCAGTCTCATTTGTAAAACGATGTGGTCATATCAGAAATTTACAACCCTGCTGGGCTATTCATGCCATTGGAGGACTGCCAAGAGGTGCTGATGAGCCCTGGCAGGCGTGGTGGCTCATGCCTATAATCCCAGCATGGATCAGGAGGATCGAGGTTCCAGGCCAGCCTGGAGGGAAAAGTTCAAGAGACACAATCTCAAGCAATGTTTGGGCTTGCTGTCACTCCCTGTCATCCCAGTCCTGCGGAAACCATAAATAGAATTGTGGTCCAGGCCAGCCTGGGCAAAAATGTGAGACCCTATTTAAAAAATAACTAATGTAAAAAGGGTTGGGGGTGTGGCTCAAGTGGTAGAGCACCTGCCTGGCAAGCACAAGGCCCTGAGCTCAAATCCCAGTACCACAAAATAAAGTGCTGATAGTTGAACCCACCTCAAGTCAATTGACCCCAAATTTCTGAGTGAGGGGAGAGCCCCCTAAGTTTATAAAATCTCCACAAGACACCAGTCAACCTAGCAAGATGGAGCTGAGCAGGCTGTGGAGCTGAGCAGACAAAGGTTCTAATCCCAGATCTGTTTTTCCTACCGGTGGTGTCCACACTCTCGTTCCGGAGGCAGGAGAGCCAGGCTCAGAGTTTGGAGTTCGTGCTGCAAGGAGGTGACAGTGTGGGGTTTTCAATCCAGATCAGTCCCCAGGAACCTGCGAGGCCCGTAGGAGCCTTAGGGAACTGGACAGGAGAAACGGTGAGGGTGGGCAGGTGCCCTTCGAACCTGTGGCTCTCCTGGTGGTCTCTGCCCATGCCTCTGGACTAGGCAGAGCATCCTGGGATCCCAAGTCCATCCTGCCTGGTGACTCACACTGTTTTGGTCCCAGCTGTTGGGGCAGCATGACATCACCTACGTCTCCTCTCCCAGCATGTGCCCGGGCAACTCCACGACCTTCCGCAGCCCCAGTCCTGGGCAGCAGCAGGCTGGACAGGACACGCTGGCCAGTGAGTGTGCGATCTGGTGCTGGCGTTGGTGGCAGGAGCACACCACAGCGGAGCTCACGGCAAACACCTGCCGTCTCTCTCACACACCATGTGGTCTTGGGCCCCACCCCTTTGTGAACCCCACAAATGTACAAGTAGGGCTCACCCTCTTCAAAGCAGGATCAGAACGCTGGGCTCGCTCCCCACCGGCCTGTCTCCCTGTTGTCCTGTTCTGTTAGGTCCTCTCCTTGGCCCCCCTCTAGGGATGTCCCCTTTTCTTCCCAACCCTGCGTCACCCCAAGTCCTTAACTGAACGTGTCAGAGTTCATAATTTTACACTCAGCTGCCGGTTACTTACCAGTTGCCTTCTTTCCCAGTTAGATTCTAACTATCTTTTTTCTTTTTCTTTTGTGGTGCTGGAGATCAAACCCAGGATTTTGTGCACACTAAGCTGCACTTGCAGCTCCCAATTAAATTATAAAGCCCACAAATAGAAGCACCATGTCATTTTGCTTTGTGTCCTGTCTCTTCATTGAGATGTAACTTACACAGCACAACATTCACAACCACCCCCCTTTTTTTTTTGAGACAGGGTCTCACTATGTAGCCTAACTTGGCCTTGAACTTGTGATCCTCCTGCCTAAGTCTTCCAAGTACTTCAATTGCAGGCATGCACCACCAGCCAGCTCATTCACTCCTTTTAAGTGTGTATTCACTGAGTTCTTGGTGGTGTGCAAGTGTCTTAAAGCACAGTCAGCTTTAAGACACCTGCACACCACCAAGAAGACCATTTCTGTTTTTCTGCACCCCCAGGCACTCACAGATCTGCTTCCTGCCTCTACTTTTGCCTTTTCTAGAAATTTCACAGAAATGGATCCCTGCAGTGCGTGGTCTTCTGTGTCTGATTTCCTTGGCCTGGCATAGAGCTCTCGTGCTCCACCCATGCTGTGTGGGCATTGGTGGTGTCTTTGCACAACTGAAGCAAATTCCATTGTATGGATGGACCCCGTTTCATTCCTTGACTTACCTCATGGATTGTTGGATTGCTTCCAGGTTTTGTTTTGAAGAACGCTGTCCATCCGTGCACAGGAGTCTTCGTGTGGGCATGCATCGCCATTCACCAGACACCTAGAACTGTGGGTTTGCATGGGAAGTGTGTGTTTAACTTCTCAGCAAACTCCAAACTGTTTTCCAAGGTAGTCTTGTCATTCTACATTCACACCAGTGGCGAATGAGGTGGCATCATGCCTTTTACTTACCAAAATAAAAGAGATTTAAGCCGACCACCTCAACATAGTAAGTGTTCAGTAAAGTGTTTTGAGTCCATCACAAGAAGTGACAGCCCCACTGTGAGCCTGCCACTGTGCTAATCACAGGGTTCGGGAGGCTCCATGTGAGATGACAAATGACACCCAACAGCTGTCCTCTGGGGTTGGCATTCAGTCAGCAGAACACTTCATACCAAGGCTGCATCGTGGGACCTCCCATCGTCACGTTGTTACTATGACAAAATACCTGAGTTAAACAACTTTCTTTCCACTCAAGTTTTGGGAGATTTGGTCACGGTCAGCTGGTTCCGTGGCTTTGGGGCCTGTGGTGAGGCAGTGACATTGTAACAGAAGAGCTTGTGAGGAAACCTGCTCACCTCCTGGCAGCCAGGAAGCAAAAAGAGAGAAAGGGCCAGGGACAAGATGTGCCCTTCAAGGGCACCAAGGGCACACCCCAGTGACCTACTTCCTCCATCCAGCCCCCACCTCTTAGCTTCTTCCATCTCCTAATGCCATCAAATTATGAACCCATCAATGGATTAGTCCACTGATTAGGTGAGAGCCCCCAGGAGCCAATCACTTCCCGAAAGCCCCACCTCTGAGCACTGCATTTGAGGACCAAGCCTCTTAGGGGACCATTTCGTATTGATATCCTAACAGATTCTAACGGAGTGAAGCTTAATGTATGCCCTGGAAGCTCCTGGAAGGTGATGGAGCAGTCAACCCCGAGAGGGTTGGAGCATGTGCGCCTTGCACGAAAAAGGCTGCTGGAGAGCTGTGGAGCAGCACAAGCATAAGGGGTGTTTCCCCTTCAACCATGAGTTCAGAGACGGTCCGACATGTTTCTCTTTTTGCCTTGGCTGAACAGATGCTCAGAGCAGCACTGAGTTGACTGTAAAGCACTGGATGACAGGGAAGGGGCCTACCTGCCTCTGTCCCAGGTGGTTTTCTCAACAAATATTGGCTGGGTAGAATGAGATGGGAGTTCAGTAACTTCGTTGTCTTAGAATATCTTACAAAATGTTTTCCAGGGCTTTCTATGCTTCTTAACAGAATTCATGTGTAGGTTAGTGTGACATGTAAAGGTTACATGGTGGGGTATAAATTATGAAGAAAATAGATATCAACGCATTCATTTCTGGAGGGAAAGGTAAGCTACCTGGTGAGAAAGGAAAGGAGAAAACGACAAATACCTTGAAAGAGTCAGTAAGGGCCAGAGCAGTCCATAAGCCAGAGTTTGGCTGAGGTAAGTGTGAAAGGACAGGTAAGATTCCCAAGACAAATGCTGTTAAGAGGGGAGTGGACCAGTTTGGGGAAGCCAGGCGCTCCTCCCCTGCAGGTGGCAGCTGGTCTCAAAACACGTCCCTTTCAACAGGAAGCTCTACCTCAGGATTCCTCCTTTGGAAGTAATGAAAGTCACGCATAAAGATAGGGCTGCAAAGGTATTCCTTCACAGTGCACAGAAAACCAGAAACGGGTTAGGCCTATCACACTTACGTTGAGAACATTTCAGCACACTGTCTGTGGAAAATGAAAAATATATTGGTGTAGTATATTTCTTAAAATGAGAAAAATGCTCACGAGCCCTATTACTCAGCAATTCTAACCTGGGTATTTATCGCAGAGAAATCCGTTCTTCATGGATACACAAACACTTGTTCTGTAGCATAATTTGCAAAGGTGAAATAGTGGAAACTATTTAAATGCCCATCATTAGTGGAATAAGTTCCACAAAATGGTTCATTCATCCTCCAGAATTGTGAATGACGAAATAAATGAACAAACTGAGATGACAGGGATCAACAGGAACCCTAGTCAACCCCGAAAGAAGAATGCGTGCAGAGCCGTGCCAGCCTTGAAATTTAGCAATACTCTGTGTCAGTGGGAAAGACAGACCTCAAATAGTGAGAGAGACTGATTGACTGGGGGCAGGACAGGGGGAGAATTGCAGAAGGCCACCAGGGGCCTCAAGCCAATACATCACAATATCAGTTGTGAGTTTGACTGTATCTTTTATCATTCTCTATAATTCTGCTTTATAATGCTTCATTTGAACAATAGCACTTATGACATGTTGCTAATGTAAATAAATGGATACACGGAGGAAATTATACAGAAATGAATCAGTTAATCATGACTATTTCTGAGAGGTGACGTTCCTGATTTTTTTTTATTTTTAAATTTTTATTTTGGCAGTACTTGGGTTTGAACTCAGGGCCTGCTTGCTGGACAGGTGCTCTACCACTGAGTCACACCCTGAATCCTTTTTTGCTTTAGTTTATTTTTCAGATAGGGTCTTGAGCTTTTGCCCAGGGATGGCCTTGGATCTCTAGCCTCCCACCTCTGCCTCCCAAGGAACTGGGATTACAGGACTGTACTACCACACCAGGTCCAAGATTACTTATTATTTTTATTTTCCTATACCTGCATTTTCTGATTTTCCTATAGTGAACATGTATAACCTGTGCAGTCTTTTAAGACTTAAAAACATCTAAAAAAGGAAAAAAAAAAAAAAAGCATAGAGAGAGCGCTCTGGGCACAGACACTAACGGGGCAAAGGCCTGGGTGGGGACCCTGCTGGCCTGATGCATACCAGACAGGAGAGAAGGGAAGAAAAGCCACTGAAAGGGGAGCCAGTGATGTCATTTGCAGAGCCTGAGTACAGCCCAAGGAGCTGTGACTTGAGCTTGAAAGCTGCAAGGAAGCAAACTGGGGTCCCTGGCCTCTGGGGAACCCCCTGTGTGTTCCATTAGGAATCTGGGTCTATTAGGATTGTCATAATTTGGGGCCTTTATTTTAGTGATATCTAAAAACAACAAGTACAAACATATCCTGCCTCCTCCAAATGGCCTAGCCTCATAAGCCAGAGCTGCCCATCCAATGCAATGCCTGGGCTGGTCTGCGCCTGGGGTCACGTTGGTGCCAGCTTCTCTACTTTAATTATCTGGGGCGGACGAGGAAGGAAAGAAGCAGGTCTCAGCTTGGCTGGTTTATTTTCCAGTGCTATGAGCTCACCCCTTGGGCCTGGAAGAATTCCAAGGACCTGGAAGATGTTTCAGACTTGAACAAAGAATTTTAATGACTCTAAAGTAACCACAGCCACCTCCAAAACAACAGGGACGGACACACCCTGTTGGTTGAGATAATTCAATGCAAACTTTAAAGAGCAAACTCCTTTTATAGCAAGAATTTATATTTGATATGACGTGTGGGTGTTAACATGCTTTTAGAAGTGAAGTCTCTAAAGATAAGAACATCGAGGATCTGTGCTGGTCCATGAAACATGGGCTGAAAACTAAGCTCAGGGCTGGAGTGTAGCTCAGTGGTCGAGGTTCCATCCTCGCCACGAGGGACAAAGCAAAGCAAAGCAAACAAACAAAAGAAGAGGAACGGCCATACACAAGGGAAGCCAGATGACAAGACCCCATGCTGTGCGTACTCTAAGACAGGTTTCCCCTCACCCAAATGGAGAAAGCAGTGGTGAACTGAGTCAGCCCCAAAGTCAAAGCCAACAGAAGACATCGCTGGGGCACGGGCAGTAAAGGACTCACCAAAGGGGTGACCTTGACCCTGGAACTCCATATCGCCCATGAACTCCATGTCATTCATCTAATGGTGTTTAATCTGGGTTTGTGCATGTGTGGAGCGTTCCCCTGGTTTACACGTCAAGGAATTCTGTCATGAAGATCATTTGACATCTGTCTGGCAGGGAGCATTGTCCTCATTTGGGAGCCTGTTTGTACATCACTTGAGTTTGTGAAACACTGCTAAGGTCCTCTGCACAGGGGGCTTCTGGGAAGGAATTGGGCAGTGTATTCTGGAGACTGGAGGTACTAGGGCAGGGCTGGCGCGAGGCTTAAACTCCTGAGGGCAGGGAGGGGATCTTTTTTTATTCCCATAATGCCAAGAACCTAGGATGCTGTGGAGATTGACGGGCTGGCCCCGGGATTCCCTGTGTGGGGAGAGTCCTGGGTCTCCAGGCTGATGGCAGAGATGTGTGTCCCCCTCCTGGTACCAGTGAGAGCTGTGGGCCTCAATACGCATTTGCAAATAATAGGGGCCAGAGGAGAAGGCCCCTCTCTTCCCTCCATCACTCACTGGGTACTAGCTTTTGAACTTCGGTTTTTTGGTACTGGCATCTTCTGCTTGCTAGGCAAGTGCTCTACCACTTGAGCTAATTTCTCCATGGCAGCCTCCAAAGGCCTGTGAGATCTGCTCTGCACGCCTCCCCCACCTCCTCTTCTCCCCGTTTACCTTGCTCCCTGAACTCCAGCTCCTAGGAAACACCAAACTCATGGGACCTCGAGGACTTTGCCACTGCTACTCCTGTGTCTGGGTTGTCTCCCTTCACAGTGAGTGAGTTGGCTTGCCTTACCTGCTAAGTCTTATCACATATGTCAGCTTCCCAGGGGGTCCCTTTCCTCTGATCCCTGGGAGCTGCAGCACCACCCATTGTTTACAGTGTCTCGAGCCTTCATAGCACTCACAGCTTCCTGGACTCACCTTGTGAATGCATCCAGGACTCCTTTAGCGTCTAAATCTGGATAGAACTTGAGTCTCCATGAAGGTAGGGACCAAGTCTGTCCTGTTCACCGCTAGATCTCCAGCACTTTGAATAGAGCCTGGCACATACTAGGTGCTCAGCAAAAGTTTATTGAGTGAACCTTGAAATTCCACTTGACACCCATGGGAAGTATAGAACCCAACAGGTAAGGATGTGGAGAAATTAGAACTTTTACATATTGCTGCTAAAATGGCGCAGACACCTGGTGCTTTCAGTTCCTGAAAAGGTTAAAGAGTTACCATGTGGCCCAGCAATTTCACTCCTAGGTGCACACCCAAGAAATACAAAAAGCTATGTCCACACATATGACTGTTTATAATAGCCAAAAAGTGGAAATGACTCAAATGTCAGTCAGCTGACAAATACATACACATAAAATGTGCTATGCCATTACAGGGTGACATTGTTCAGCAACGAAGAGCACTGAAGTCCTGAGATACGCTATGACCTGAGAGAATCTCAGAAACATTGTACTAAGTAAGTAAAAGATGTTACACACACAAGGCCACTTGTTGTATGGCCTCGTTTAAATAAAATGTCCAGAGTAGGACAATCCACAGAGGCAGGAAGTAGATTAGTGGGTGTCCACACCAGAAGGAGGGAGGGCAGGTAGTGACTGGTACAGAGTATTGCCTAGGCTTGGGGATGACAGAATGTTCTGGAACCAGACAGTGGGGCTGGCTGCACCACTGGATTGGGTCACTGAGTGCAAAAGTATATTTGTTCTTTCATTTGAAGGGTGAACTTTATGGTATATGAATTTTATCTGTAGTTTTTAAAAACACAGGACGGGAGTCATAGCTCAAGTGGTAGAGCACCAGCCTGGCAAGCATGAGGCCCTGAGTTCAAACCCCAGTACCTCAAAAAAAAAAAAAAAAATTCAGTACACAAATGTTCTTAACAGCCTTATTCACAGTAGCCAAAAAATGGAAACAATTCAAAAGCCAATCAACTGATGAATGGATGGATGGACAAAAGGCGGTCTGTCCACACAATGAAATATTCTTTAGCAATAAAAAGAAATGAAACCAGGAGTGGGGTGCACACCTGTAACCCCAGTACTTGGGATGCTGAGGCAGGAGGATCGGAAGTTTAGTGAGACCCTCTGCAGTGTTGAGCCACGCTACGATGCGGACGAACCTTGAAAACATTAGACTAAGTGAAAGAAGCCAGTCACAAAAGACTGCCTCCTCTTTGATTGCATTTATATGAAATGCCAAGAGTAGGCTAATCTATAGAGCCAGGAAGTAGACTAGGGGTTGCCTAGGCTGGAGAGGGAGGAGGAGTGGGGGTGGGGAGCTGGAGGCCTGGGGAGTGTCTGTGGATGGGTACAAGGTTTCTTTTTTCTTTTTTCTTCCTGCAGCACTGGGGTTTGAACTTAGGGCTTTGCACTTGCTAGGTGGGTGCTCTTCCACTTGAGCCACTCTACCAGCCTTTTTTTGTATTGGGTATTTTCAAGACAGGATCTCTTGAACTATTTGCCCGGGGTGTCCTCCAATCTCGATCCTCCTGATCTCTGTCTCCTGAGTAGCTAAGATTACAGGCGTGAGCCACCGGCGCCCTGAGATACATGGTTTCTCTTGGGGATGAGAATCTTTTGAAGTTGGATTCTGGTAATACTTTCACAGCTCTAAATATATGGATTTCATTGCATTTTATATTGTAAATGATGAACTTTTATGGTATATAAATTATAGATGAATTGTTTTAAAACTTTCTTGAATGAGTGAATGAGACGATAAAGTGGGAGCAAAACTAATCATGAAACTCTTCCCTAGGTGTGGACAGAGTTGATTCCCTAAGACTCCACCCCTGTCTGGGGAGCCAGGCTCACCTTTTGGTTTCATTCCCTCCCCAGTTTTTGTTTCTCTCTTCTCCTTGCCCCTCTTCTCCCCAGCTCTGAGACTCTTCCAGAAACTCCCACTGAAGCTGGGCAAGATGGAGGAGCCCCTGATGCAGAGCACAGCTGCCCCCTGGTGGCCATCTGAAGTGAGCACCTGGGAATGTGGTGGTGGGCAGCCCTGAGAACAGGGCAGGCAATAGAGAGCTGGGGAGATCCTGGTGAAGGGCAGGGAGTGGAAGAAGCTTCCAGATGCCTGGAGACAAGGGAATGGCAAGGATGGAGCTCTGGGGTCTCTGCATTGTTTCTGAGGCTGATACCTGGTTGTAATTCTTAGAATCAGAATTGATGCCTGCATTTGCTTCCTTCCCCCTCCTGCAGTGGCCTGGGAGCCAGGAGGGCAGGTTGTGTCTGCTGTGCACTTCACCTGCCCAGCCCCCAGCACAGTGCATGCCTGGTGTTTAGTTGGTGCTCACCAAAACTGTGTGGGCTGTAGCTGTAGGAAGGTCAGAGAGAGAGGCCTGGGCTGGAATCCAGCATCCACGCTGTTCACTCAGTGACTTTGGGTAGGCCACAAGCAGGTGAGTTGCACACTGATCAGTGACAAGGTGAGAGCATCTCTTTCCCCTGGATCTGTGATGGGTTTAAATGATCATGGATGGGCAAGAGCCGGCCAATTCCTGGTGGCTCCTGGCATCAGGAATGGGGAGGAGCATTATATGCCAAGGTTAGCACCCAGGTAGGGTCCAGTGGCTCCACCAGCCTGCTGAGTGATGGCAGGCAAGTTTTTTTATTTTCTTATTCCTCTTCCTCCTCCTCCTCCTTTCTCTTCTTCCTCCTCCTCTTTTCCTCCCCCTTCCCTCCTCCCCTCCTCCTCCTCTTCCTCCCCTCCTCCTCCCCTCCTCCTCCCCTCCTCCTCCTTCTCCCCCTCTTCCTTCTTCAATGGGGAAAAGAACACACAAAAATTATAGCATGCCTAAGGTGAGGGTGTATTAGACTTTTTCCCTCTGTTGTCTTCCTTTAAAATAGAACACGCCCCTGGCCTCTGCTTCTTCCATCCCCTGATGGTTCTGTACCAGAACCTGGCATGAACCCGCACTGGATCATGCTGGTTCTCAGAAGCAAACCAGCTGTGTTCTCACTCCCAGGGGGCTGACATTCCAGACAGGGAGGCTGGTGCAGCAAAGTGTCCCACACCTGACCCTGTCAGTGCAAATTGAGGCTGAGGGTTCTGAGGATGCACCAGCTGTGTGTGTTGTAAAGAAGACACCAGATTAGGTCACAGAAGGCCCTCTGCACAACAGCATTCAGCTTGTGAGTAAGGAGTGAGGCGCACCAGGAAGAATGTTTTAGAGAGGTGTAAAGGCACCGTTCAGGCTGGAAGGAGCTCTGTCCATGGGGAGTCCATGGAGGCCCAGGCTGCCAGTCCAGAGGTCATTTGGCAGGGCCAGATCACATGGGGCTTTCAGGGGTCACCTAAAAGTGGGTTGGTGGAGTGGCTCAAGAGGTAGAGCACTTGCCTAGCAAGAACAGGGTTCTGTGTTCACCATCTAGTACCACCAAAGAAAAACATCTGGGCTTCATCCTAACAACAGGAAGTTATCAGAATATGCTGAATCAGCTAAAACTTGCTCTAACTTAGATTTAAAAAGTGCTAAAGCATGTGTGAAGACTTTGGTTCAATCCCCAGTGCACAGTGCACTGCCACACACACATACAACCATTCTGTCTGGGACAGGAAGCAGATGTCCAGGTGAGTCATGAAGGGTTGGGGAGGAGACCAACCTGAGATGGAGTCTGCAGACAGAATCCAGAGGACTTGGATGTAGGGGAGAAGGAAGGTCACTGAGAGCCTGTACCCCCCCACCCCTGCAGTGGTAAGGAGAGGTGAGTGGGGAGGGGGAAGCCAGTGGAGATGGGAGACTGCCACTGAGGATGTAGCTCAGTGGTTGAGTGTTTGCCTAGTGTGCATTTAACAACCAAGGGCAGCTAGAGAGCCAGGCACAGAAACAGAACCAGATGGAAGCGCACTTGTCATTTCAAACCATCCTGTTAGCTTTTTTTTTTTTTTTTAACAGTACTGGGGTTTAATTCAGGTCCTCCACTTGGTAAGGAGATGCTATACCACTTGAGTCACTCCAAGTCCCTCTTGAGAAAAGCCCTAGCTTTTCTTTTTAAATTGTGAAAGTCATGCATGCAGGTCATCACAAAACCCAAACAATTCGAAAGGGTATAAAGTAAAAAAGTAAAAACAAAAACCAAATGAAAAGCACATTCCTTCCACCCCACCTTACTGCTCCCAGACAAGTCCTTAATGACTACGCAGAAGAGTGATAAATTGAGGGAGGGAAGGGGATTGGTCTGGGAGGTGGGGCAGGCTAGCCCACCCTGAGAGCTCATTTTTTCAAAATAATTGAGAACATTTGCAAAGGCAGATGGAAGGATTATCAGTGCAGCACAATTTGAAACAATAAAATGTTGGGTGCCACCTTTGTGACCAAAAAGAAAGGACTGGTTCAGTGGCGAGCATATTATAGCCCTGGCACGCCTGTCAGAAGCTCTAGGGAAGTTAAAGAAGTAGCAATAACTGGGACTCATCCAAGTCTTCCCAATTCAGAATTTCCTGCTTTTAAAAAGCTCACCATGGGAGGCACCTATAATCCTAGCTACTTGGGGAGGATTGGAGTTCGAGACCAGCCCAGGCAAAAAGTTAGAGTGACCCCATTTCAATCAATGGCCACTGTGCCCAACCACCCCCAGCTATGTGAAGAAGCATAAAATAGGAGAGTCAGGGTCCAGGCTGACCTGGGGCATATAAATTGAAACCTTATCTAAAAGCTAAGGCTACCGGCTGCAAGTGAGGCCTTGAGTTCAATCCCCCCGCAAAAAACCAAGCTCCCAGCTATTTGAACGCAGCAAACCCAATGAGAATCCCTGGGTGCAAGAAAAACAAACCATTGCTCTTTACATTTAGGGTTATCATGCATGAGCAACAATGCTACAAAACTGTAGTTACTGACAGGCCTCTAGACTGTACCTACTATTCATGTTTTATCATTCCTTCTTTGGCTTGTGTTCTGATTTTTCTGCAACAAGCATCCCTTGCTTTTGTAAAAGGAGAGAATGGAAGAAATGCACATCCAGGGGAAATGAAAAGGTGGATGACAGATGCTGCTTCTTGATGCGACCCCCTGTGTGATCAGACAGAAAGGCTAGCTGTGCTCATGCCATCCTGCCCGGGTGACAGTGAGCCCCTTCCATGTACTAGGGGCTGCCCAGAAGGCTCAGATGTGGTTCTGTCCTGGTAGGCACAGAGCCACATCCAGGAGACATGTCAGTCAGTCATCACATGGGTGAGTGGGGGGATTACAAGATGAACCAAGTGTGTTGGAGGAAAGAAACACAGTTTTTTTGAGAGGGCTTATCATAGAACTTGACCTAGACTCTGGGGTCATTAGGGCAGCTCTGAGAAGGTGGTCATTGAGGTGAGCGCTAAAGGATGAACAGGAGCTAAGTAGGTGAAGGAGGCAGGAGGAAGGAGAGCGGTCCAGGCATGGAGAACAGTCTATGCAGAGGCTGTGGGGTAAGAGGGAGTCCAGAGGATTTGAAGAACTGAAGAATAGAGCTATGGTATGGGCCCGCGCTCCAAGTGAGGCTGGAGGCTCACCAGGTGCCAGAACACGCGGCTACGTGAAGAATTTGGGTATTGATCCAAACAGCAATGGAAGCCATCGATGTTTCAAACAAGAGGATGTCATGATCACATGGCTTAATCTGCTGTTGTGGGGTCCTGCTGGCCAAGAGACCAGGCATTTGCAAAAGCCCAGGCCAGCGACGATACCATGAAGAGATGCTGAGGTAAGTGGGCAGCATCTGGGATGGATAGGATAAGGGTGCGGGGTAGGGGAGGTTTTAGCATGGCTGACAGTCTCTGGCTTGTGTGACTGGCCAGAGGGTCATGGGAGAGGTAATCGGTTGGATCTGACATGAGGGATATGAGGTGTGTTTAAGGCACCCAAGTAGAGATGGGGTACAGGCACCTGGATGGACCCACCTGGGCTCCGAGGAGAGGAAAGCTAGAATAGAGGTTTTCCACCTTGACATTGTCGGCATTTTCAGCTGCGTAGTTGCTGTGGAGCTGTCCTGTGCATTGTAGGAGGTTTAGTGGCATCCCTGGCCTCTACTCATAAGTGCCAGCAGCATCCCCCCTAAACGTGAGGCAAATATGGAAGCCATCAGCCTGTGTGGTAAGGGGTTAGATTACCCAAGGAGAGATGAGGCTGGAAGGAGAGGGTCTGGGGCCAAGAGTTGGGGGGAGCACTGGCGCTTAATGGCTGGGGAATGACAATCAGCCATCAAAGGAGACTAAGAAGCAGAGGGTCATGAGATATGAGGAGATCCAAAAGCCAAGTACATGGTGCTTCCATGTACTTGAGGCTGTCAGCATCAAGTGCTACTAAGGAAGAGGTCAAGTGTTCTGAAGCTGAGCGGCGGGCCGGGCCGAGACACTGCAGTGCGTGTGACTTTAGGGTGCTGTGGTGCCTCCGTGGGCCAAAAGCCAGAGCCGCCTGGGCTGCAGGATGCAGAGAGGTGAGCAAATGCAAACGCCGGGGGGGCGAGGGGGGACAGCAATTCCAAGAGCTTTTTCCGTGAGAAGAACCAGGAAGGCGGGGAGAGTTTGGGGCAAGTGTGGGACGACGGAACTTTCTGTTTGCTTCTTTATTTAAGATGAGAAAGACTTAAACTCTCGGAATGCCTCTGGAAGGCTCTGGTTGAGAGCATGGGGTGGAATGTGTAGGAGAGAGCTGGATAATTAGGTGAAGATAGGAAGGACTGGAACCCAGATTCGCCTGAAACAGGAGGGGAAGTTGAGGCAGGGCGCGTGTGCAGGTAGCCTTGTATACTGTGTGAACATCAGAGTCTCCCTGAGAGTGGAGGAGGCCAGGCGGGCTGTGTTTGGGGAAAGTCTGTTGGAAGTGTGGGGTGAGTGGAGAGCTTGATACCAGGCTGCAGAGAGTGGAGGGAGAGTTCAGGGAAACCGTGGCCGTGCGTTCACAGAGCCCGAGGCAGGCCTGAGCTTGGCAGGAGCGCCTAGTGCCACATGCTCTTTGCTTTGCTTCTCTTTTCTCTTCTTTCTTTCTCTTCCCTCCTTCCATCTTTCTTCTCCTTCTCTCTCTGTCTTTCCCTCCTTCCTTTCTTCTCTCCCACTTTCTTTCCTCCTTTCCTCCTTCCTTTCTCCTCTCACTTTCTCACTCTTCTTTCTTTAAAATTTTTATGGCTCTCTCTCTTCCTTCCTCCCTCCCTCCTTTCTTCCTTCCTCTCCCCATTCTCTCTCTCTCTCTCTCTCTCTCTTTTTCTCTCTTTCTCTCTCTCTCCTTCCTGACCTGGTCTCAGGTCCGTTCTTAGCTGAACTGAAGTGATCCTCCTGCCTTAGCTGGGACCACAAGCCAAGGCCTTGGCACCCTGCTGCTTTGATTCTTATTGTATTGGGTTCAAAACTGTCTCTAAACCTTAGTTAAGTGACTTAACACTTTAGTGTCTTAGTTTCCAATCTGTAAAATAGGAGTAATCACAGGACCCACCTACTACAGTCACTGGGTGCATTCAATCCAATAAGAGCTCACCAGGGCTGGTGTGAGTGCTGGAAAGGGTAGCCCAGTGGGTAGGTGGGTAGGAAAGCAGTTAAGGTTTGCAACAGACTGTCCAGCAGGGGGCAGGAGATGTCCACACAGGAAGGGCCTGGAGCCTGCCTTAGGGTTGTGATACTCACCCAAAGAAACAAAGGTGAGGCAAGATAGATAAATGAGGAGACAGGAAATCATATTATTTTAATAAATATTAAAAGGGCAAGACTCAGACATTGGACTGAAGAAGTAAAAACTAAAAGCCAGAGCAGCTAGCCCCCTCCCATCTCCTTTTAGATTCTAAATTACAAGAAAAGCAAGACTTAAAGGGACTGCCTGCATCTGCTTTCTTCTGTGATAGGTTAACAAGATGCCTGGCTCCTTAAATGGGTAAGGGAAAGGCTGGTGTGGCAAAGGGAAGTCCCAAAACTCACCTATTGGCCCAGTGTTTTGGGTACTTCCCTGTTTCAGCACCCATCTTAGCCACCCAGATTCATTTGTCTTAATGTTTAAAGGTCAGCTCAGAAAGTATAAGGTCACAGGGCTGGCAGAGTGGCTCAAGTGGTAGAATGTCTGCCTAGAAAGCATGAGGCCCTGAGTTCAAACCCTAGTACTGCCAAAAAGAAAGAAAGTATAAGGCCACAGCTATGAACCAGTGATTTTGAGTCTTTATTCTCATTTCCTACATGGAAATCTCCTCCACCTTCTCTCTACTTTATCCTGTCATAGTAGAATAAATCCTTGCTAAAACTTCCACCTTGTGAGACTCCTTGTTGTGAGACACCTTGAAATGCTGTTCATGTTTGTGGATCTCAAGGACCTGTGATTTTGCATGGAAACCGGGAAGCTGTGGGAGCCCCCATCTGTCCTCCAGTGACAATGGGAGTGGAGGGGAGCCCAGGCCAGCATGGAACCCCAGTAGGGGTGAATAGGATAGGAGCAGAGCAGGGCGCCTCCAGCTCAGGTGGGGTGGGAATTGATCAGGTCCAGCTTATGCAGAGCCTGTGATGAGGTGGGAACAGCTCTGAGGACAGAGAGGAGAAAATGCCTCACATAGGCCAGGAGGGGACAAGTAGGTGAAGACTGGTCATTTCTGCAGGCCCAAAGCAGATCCATGCGGTATTCAGGGGATTTCTGGGTAGAAGAGGGTGAAGAACCAGGTCCAGGAGAGAATGACCTTGTTTGGTAAGGAATGTCAGCAGAGGGGAGAGGGACCTAATCTGGGACTGAGAGGTCAGGGTCCAGGCTGGGCTGTGGGATGAGGCCTGGGGAGTGATCCATGCCGGTGAAGCTGGGAGTCAGAGGTGGCAGCAGGGAACTGGGGCCAAGAAACAGGGTAGGAGGGGTTGATGAGGGGATAAGGAGGAGGAGAAGGTGGGAAGGGTGGGATGGGACCGAATGGGACTCCAGCAAGGCCAGGGCCTAGAAGTGGTCTGCTGGCAGGAACCCAGAGCCAGGTTCAGCTGGTCTCAAGCCAGTAGAAGACCTCTGAAGGCTGAGGGAGGCCCTGGGATGCAGATAGTATCACATAAGGCTCTACTCCCTTGCCAGCAGATACAAAGGCAGTCTTCTCTTGGTCCTCCTCTTTCTCCAGGGGCCCTTCTGGCCCCTGCCTGTTGTCTTAGAAGACTGAACCCAGAACCTCTTCTCTCAGATGTGCAGACCCACAGCAGCTCATAACCCCAACCAGATGGGGTTACAGACCCTCGACTGGACTGCCCTGTGCACTGCTGTCCTGCCAAGTGTCTTCTTCTCCACTGGGTTCTATCTGTGCCTTTGAGCTGGGCCCAAATCCCGGAGCATCTGAGAATCACAGAGACCCCAACAGCCAGGGTAGGAGCAGCCCTCAGTGTTTGCTGATCCTGAAGGAGGAAAGGAATGTATGAGTCCTTTTGGCAGAGCAAGAACTCGAACCTAAGACCTCAGCATTCTCTTCCCTGATTGGTGGTGTTAGGCACAGGTAGCTGGGTGCTGACCAGCATCCTTCTGCCTGACAAAGCAGAACAGGTAAGTGACATTTCTAAGATGAGTCTTTTTCAGAACAGAAAAATGTCACCAACTCTCCAGGTGATCTTTGTCAATTCCAATGTCTCACTTCTAAAGCAGGAGTACCAGAAAAAAAAAAAAAAAGGAGGGGGAACTATTTAACTCATTTAATGAAGCAGTATAATCTTACCTTCAAAACCAAAAACAAAACAAGAGAAGAAAATTATAGGTTCATTTCACCTATGAACACAAAGATGAAAATCTTAACTAAAATACCAGTTGACTGAATCCTATGTTTATTTATTTATTTTTAAAAAAGCATGACCAAATGAGGCTTATCCTAGATAAGAAAGGAGAATTAACCATCAGAAAATGCATCCATTGCATTTTCACTTTAACCAATGGACTAAAGGAAAAAGAGTGTGTGATTGCCTCATTGTGAGTACATGCACAATATATGCATATTGCAGTTTGGGGTTTTTAGCATATGCTTTTCTTCTTTTTTTTAAATTTACTGGGGGTATATCGTGACATCTACAAAAGTTCCTACAATGTATCATAGGTGAATTCACCCCCTGCAGTTCTAGTTTGAACATAGGCCCGCATGCTGGCTATGCAGGCACTCCACCACTTGAGCCATCCCTTCAGCCCTTTTTTTGTGTTGGGTACTTTTGAGATAGTGTCTTGCTTTCATTTTGCTCAAGCTGGCCTTGAATTGAGATCCTCTTTATCACCTCCGGTGTAGGTAGGATTACAGGCCTGAGCCACCAACCCCTGGCCCAGATATGTTTTAGAGGACAAACTTCAGGTACCTGGGAGTCAGCAACAACTCGAGGCATCTGTAGCATAGCTACTGTTAGGTTAGCTCTGAGCTTGCTGACATTATGAAGAAAAGAAAAGTTACAAGGATTGGAAGATCAGAGGCAAAACTATCATTACTTGCAGATCATATAGTCACCTGCATAGAAAACCAACACAGTAGTTAGCAGATAAAAGGCCTATGGATGCAAATGAACAGTGCCTTTCCATAGCAGGAAAAACCAAGTGAAACATCCAGGAAGCTCTCTTTCTTCTCTCTCTTTTCCCTTCCTCTTTGAGAAATCCAGTCCTAGGGGTGCCCAGATGGGCATCTGTAAAAAGGGGCCACTGGGGTGGGCACTGAGCCCCAGTGGGGTGGGTGCAGGGGAACCTGGCATGTGAGGCTGCCACCTGAGTGTATGTTCTCTGACTCTGTCCCCCAAGAGGTCCCAACATGGTAACACCAGGTCTCTGCTTCTCCTCCCTTCCTCTTCCCCCTCTTCTTCCTCCCCCTCCTCCTCCCCTTCCTCCTCCTCCTCTTCCTCCTTCTCTTCCCACTCTTGCTTCTTCTTCTTCTGGGTTTGAACTCAGGGCCTCCCACTCTCCAGGCAGGTGCTCTACCACTTGAGCCATACCCCAGCCCAGATCTTGGCTTCTAACTACCATTCTCCTCCAGTGTACCCCCCATCTCTCTGGACAAATGGTGGACTCCAGTATTGGGGCGGAAGGTAGTTCTGGGTCACCTTGTATGAGAAAGGAAGGAAGTGCTTGCCTTCTGTCTGAAGGCAAGCAGCAGACAGACATGGGAGGATCTGAGAGAAACCTAATAATAATAATAACAGACTGAATAAAATAGAAAACCACCAGTCCATGTTGTATTTGGTGAAGATGGATATTTACATAGTCTTCAGGAACCACGCCACAAAATAATTTTGGTTATGGGGCGGGGGAGGCATTCCACAGGTCACAACCTGGCAAATGCCACTTTAATCAAGCGATCAAAGTAAACACATCAGCCATGGGACAAATGGCAGCGATGTGCCTTCCGATAGGCGACAATGGGAACACGGTATTGCACTGCTGCTGTGTTCCTGTGTCTAATCACAAGGAAGCATCAGACAGCCTAACTGGGGGACGGTCTGCAAACCACCCGCCTGGGAGCTCACAAGGAAGGACTGGGAGCCCCCGCACGCAATGAGCTTATCCTTATGTACACAGAGCACCAGGCTGGGGACTGAACTCAAAAGGTTCAGGAAAAAAAAAAAAGTCCTTAGTGTTTTCCTGTAGCTCCTCCATTTGTCTGACAGTGTTTCCAAATTTGGGGGAAAATGAAAAAATTTGCATTAAATTTGCTTGGTGATAGAGCACTTGGCTTGGGTTCGATCCCAGCACCCCCCCCACCCCCCACACCTATGAAGAAACTAACCGGAGGGATGCAAAAGATGAAATTTAAAACGCATATAAAGGATGCCTCAGAAGGCGTAAATAGGCACCTACACCAGACTCTCAACTAGGGCAACTTAACATTGTAAAGCTGCTCAAGTTGATCTATAAATTAGGACAATTTCAAGCAAAATTCTAGATGGGTTTTATTTTGAAGAAACTCAACAAGCTGTTTACAGCTTGGAAATAGAGCTCCAGAAAGAGAAACCAAGTTTTTGTTGGTTTTTTGGGGGGGGCTGTATTGAGGTTTGAACTCAGGGCCTCATGTTTACATGTTTGCTAGGCAGATGCTCTGCTAGCCCTGTTTTGTACTGGATATTTTTGAGATAGCGTCTCCCAAACCATTTGCCCGGGGCTGGCTTTGAACCTTGATCTTCCTGATCTCTGTCTCCCTGAGTAAACGTAGGATTACAGGCTGAGTCTCCATAGGGTTTCATGCTTCTTATCCTGGTTGGTCTTGAACCACAATCCTTCTACTTTTACCTCCTGAGTAGGTGGAATTACACAGTGCACCACCACACCCAGCTTGCTTATTGAGATGGGGCTCTCACTAACTTTTTGCCTGGGTTAGACTCTAACCTTAATTCTCCCAATCTCTGCCTCCCAAGTAGCTGGGATTACAGGCATGGACAACCAGGTCTAGTCAGGAGATAAACTTAGTGAAGGAAGAAGTAAGTGGAAGAATCTTGTCAGGTGTAAAAGAATACAGACATAGATAAACAAATTTATAAATATAGATACGTAGATTTGGTACATAACAAAACTGGTATCATAAATCACAGAAGAAGGAACAGACTTTTTAGTAATGGTGTTGGGATTCTGGCAAAAATGAGAGGCGTGGAGAATGCTGAGCACTGGGGAGGATGTAGGGGAACTCTCTCTGCGGGGAACAGCTGGTTGGAAGGCAGGCTGGTGGGCCATTCTAGATAAGAAGCAGGCAACGTGTAAGTGAAACTCAGCAGAGCCATGGGGGCAAACTTGCACTTAGGTCAGAGCAGGAAGTTCTGATGGAACACTATTATTGCACAGAAGGTGACTTTAGATAACAATCTGTGCTGTACATTTCAAAACACGAAGGAAGGAGTTTGAAAGTTTGCACCACAAAGAAATAGTGAATGAGCCAGAGAGGAGAGCTGCCTCACGCCTGTAAACCTAGCTACTTGGGAGGTGGAGATCAGGAGGATGTTGGTTTGAGGACGGTCTGGGCAAAAAGTTCATGAGACTCCATCTCAACCAATAAAATCTGGGTGTGATGGTGAGTGCCTGCCATAACAGCTGCTCTGGAGGCATAAATAGGATGATTGAGGTCCACGCTGGCCCAGGAGTAAATGCAGACTCTATCCCAAAAATAACCAGAGCAAAAAGGGCTGGTGGAGTGACTCAAGTGGTAAAGCACCTGCCTTAACATTACAAAGCACAAAGCCCTGAGTTCAAGTTCTAGTATTCCTACAAAAAACAATCCAATTCTGTGTTTTTATTATATTCACAGAGTTGCGAGACCATCGCTCAATTGACTTTAGAACATTTTTGTCACCTTAAGAAGAAGGCCATACTCTGGATTGGGAACGTGGCTTAAGTGGTGGAGCTCCTGCCCAGCAAGCTAAGGCCCGGAGTTCAAACCCCACTACCACCAAAACCCTCTCCCCCACCCCCACCCCCACCCCCACCCCTGCGGCAACCACCAACCCCATCCGTCTCTACGGACTTGCTGATTCTGGACGTTTCGTGCCAATGGAACCAGACCATCTGTGGCCTTGGTGTCTGGCTTCTTTGACTTTGCACAATGTTTTTAAGGCCCGTCTATGCTGTAGTATGTACTAGTCCTTTCCTTAAAAACGGAGGTAAAAGTCACATACAGTAACATGCACCATTTTAATCATTTTGCAGTGTTCATTGGCTTCCAGAACATTCACCATGTTGCTCAACTGTCTTGGGCCATTCCTGCCGCTGGAACAAAATACCTTAGACTGAGTAATTTATGAAGGACAGGCTTAGGGCTCTCAGCTGGGGCGCTGGGAAGTCTGAGTTCAGGCTCAGCAGATTTGGCCTGTGTCCTCATGTGGCAAAGGAGCACACACTGTGCCCTTGCATGACCAGCGGGTGCCCCGGGCCTCTGCTGTAAGGGTCCTAATCCACCTGTCAGGGAGCCCTGCTATCACGCTGGGTATTGGGCTCCAAGGTGGGAATTTGCGGGGGGAGGGGACGGTCACCAGCATTCAGGCCTGAGTACCACTGTCTAGTTCCAGAACATTCTCAGTGCCCCCAAGGGTCCTTGCACCCATTAAACAGTCACTCCCTAACCACCGCCCCCAGTCCCTGGCAACCACTAATATACTTTCTGTCTCTATGGACTTCCCTACACTCCATACCAACAGACTTATACAAAATATGGCTTTTATCCCGTGTAATACCTTCAAGATGGTTCCATGTTGTAGTGCGTATCGGTGTTTCATTGTCAATAACAGCCATTCTGTGCACACACCACATTTTCTCTGTTCGTGCGTTAGGAGACATTTGGGTTGTCACCACTTACTTGCTGGCCCTTGTGAATAGTGCTGCTTGAAACAGTGGTGTAAAAGCGTTGGTGTTGGTTTTGGTTTTTGAGACAGGATCTCGTTACGTAGCTCAGGCTGACCTCGAACTCACAATCCTCCTGCCTCAGTCTTCCAAGTGCTGGGATTATAAGTGTGTCTCTCCCACGCCTCACAGGGTAAAAGTTTTTGTTTGAATACACTGTGTTCACTTCCTCTGATTATATCTCCAGGAATAGAATTAATGGGTCATAGGTAATTCTATGTTTAACCTTTTTTTTGGTGGGACTGGGGTTTGAACTCAGGGCTTCACACTTGTAAAGCAGACACTCTACCACTTGAGCCACTCCTACAGTCCATTTTGCTGTGGTTATTTTGGAGATGCGGGTCTCACAAACTATTTGCCCAGGCTGGCCTCGAATCTCAATCTTCCTGATCTCAGCCTCCCAGGTAGCTGCAGGTGTGGGCCACCAGCACCCAGCTTGATTGTTTTCTTTGATGCAGGAAAGTTTTTAATATTGATGAAGTTCAATTTGCCTATTTTTTTTCTTTTATAGCTTGTGCTTTTGGTGTCATACCTAAGAATTTATTGGCAAATTCAAGATCATAAAAATCTATCCCTGTGTTTTCTTCTAGAAATATTGCAGCTTAAATTTTCAGTTAGGTCCTTGATCCTTGACTTCTTTCTTTCTTTTTTATTTTTTTTTTGATCCCTGGTTTTTTTTATTGTGTTAGACTTTTTCTTGCTATGACAAATTCCTGAAAAAAAACCCAACAACTTAAAAGAGGAAAGGTTTAATTTGGCTCACAGTTTCAGAGGCTTCAGCCATGGCTGCCTTGGTCCATTGCTTTCAGGCCTATGGTGAGGCAAGGGCATGGCCAGGAAGCTGCTCACTTCATGGCAGCCAGGAAGCAGAGAGAGACAGAGGAAGGGACAGGACACAAGCTATAACCTCCAAGAACTCACCTCCAGTGACCTACTTCCTCTAACTAGGCCCTACCTCTGTAAGTTCCCACCCCTCAAGTCCTGCCATCAAATTATGAATCCATCAATGGACTAATCCATTGATTAGCTCAGAGACCTCATGGTCTAGGCACCAAGTTTTCAACATGAGCCTTTTGGATGGACATTTCATAACTAAGCCATAACATATATGGTGTGAGGTAAGGACCTACTGTCATTTTTTGGCAGGTGGAGGTGCTGTTGTCCCAGAACCATTTGTGGAAAAGACTCTTCTTTCCTTTTGTTGAGTCTTGGCACCCTTGAAGAAAATCAGTTTACATAGATTTTTGAGTGCATTTCTGAACTCTTAATTCTAGTCTAATTGATCTGTCTTTATGACACTACCACAACTGTCTTGAATACTGTAGCTTTGTAAGATGTTTTGAAATAAGGAATTGTGACTCCTCCAATTTTGTTCTTTTCTCAAGATTTGTTCAACTGTTTGCCTTGAATTTCCTTGTGAATTTTAGGATGAGTCTGTCCATTTCTGAGAAGGTGTAGGTTGGAATATTGATAGGGAACGCATTGAGTCTGTTTACCTACTTGGGAAGTTCTGCCATCTTATAAATATTGTCTTTCTCCCTGGTGGAAGAAATTCATTCTTCAGAGTTGAGTCAGGCAGAAGAGGAGGGGCCTTTTGAAAAGTCCTGAGTGGGTGATGGGTTCAGGGTCTGAGAGGGGACACTGGTCGTGGGACTTGAGCTGTAAAGATGAAGATGAAGACAGTTCAGGCAGTGAAAGCTGACAGTGTCCAAGCAACTGTGCAAAAGGAATCTGCACACCAGAATTAGGACCTGTGCAGTGGCTCTGTTTAGAATGTGAACTTGGCTGCTTCTGGTGCAGGAAGACAAACAGACTAAGAAATATCATGGCCCTGCTTACCCCAGCCCCTGTACTCATTGTTCCTGCACTGAAGCATTTGAGTGGTGTTCTTTGAAAATTCCAAGGGCACACTTGACCTCTTATCTGGCATTCTTGGGTGGAAGTGTTTTTCTCCAGGGGTTTTAGTGGATATTCAGGCACACTAGGATTGGTGTTTTTGTACTAGGCACGCATATCACGATTACCGTTGGGGAATGAAGCTCTTGATTGTCACTGGCAGGACAAGGAAGAGAAAGATGGTGTTAGTCTTCCTCAGCCTCAGGCTTGGAAGTCAGGCTTGGGTGCACCTGCACAGTCGCTGTCTTCCTGAATTAGCACAGCTTAGTGACAGTGGACTAGAGTCAGGAAACCTGAATTCCCGTTCCAACCTCATTGTTCCAACCCGTTCCAAGCTCATGCTGAGCTTGGGCCAGGCTCCCTAAGTGCTTGGTAAAAAGAGTGGGTTAGAGCGAGGCACATTACTACTAAGCACTGCTTGGGATGCAGAGAGATGCGACAGTCCTGTGCCACCTCTCACTGTCTTTCTCTTGCATGGCACAGGAGATAGCAACTGATGGTGATGGTACCTGCAACCTTCTACTGTGAGGTTAAGAATATGGAACTAGCTGAGCACTGGTGGCTCACGCCTGTAATCCTAGCTACTTGGAACAGAGAGCAGGAGGATCGCAGTTCAAAGCCAGCCTGGGCAAATAGTTCTGTGAGACCCTATCTCAAAAATACGGGGGTTGGCTGAGTGGCTCAAGCACTAAGAGTGCCTGACTAGCAAGTGTAAGGCCCTGACTTTAAACCCTAGTGCCACCAAAAAAAAAAAAAGAGAGAGAGAGAGAATATGGAATTGTTTTTTCAGTTTGGTGATCTCATAGCTGGAGAGATGGCTGGACCTTTTGTGACAGTTTTTACTGGCTATGTTCTATGGAGGACTCCAGATAACGTGAGAGTGTGCTGTCTAAGTCACAGGTCAACATTTGCTGCCATCCCAGCAGATGGGCTGTCCTTATAGAGACACAGCTGTTAGGAAGCCAAAGCTGAGTGGCGAATCATCCAGGTGGTCGTCAGCTGCTTCCTCATACTCACCTTTGTGACCCACAGGTCCCTCGCCATTCTTAGCAGCTGAATGAAGTCAACGCACACCAGTCACTGCCATCATCAGACTCCATGGAGTGGCCGAATCCGTTGCAGTGAGAATAGCTCGAGACTGGAAGACATGGTTCCTGCTCTAATCATCCATTCTGCACCTGTCTCTTCACACACGCATGCACACACATGCACACACACCACATGCATGCACACACAATGCATACACATACACACCACACTACACGCGCTCACACAACCTCCTGAACAGAGGTTTCCTTTACAGTCTTGGAGATAAAGTGGTAACTTCCCAAACTGCTTTACCTCCCATTTCTCTTAGAAGAAGCCACCTATGAGCCAGGCGCCTGTGGCTCATGCCTGTAAATCCTAGCTACTCAGGGGGCAGAGATCAGGAGGACCCTATCTTGAAAAAAACCCTTCACAAAAAGGGCTGGCGGAGTGCCTTAAGGTGAAGGCCCTGAGTTCAAGCCCTGGTACTACAGGAAAAAAAAAGAAAAAGAAGTCACTAATGAGATGCCTTGCCTCTCTCGTGCTCTCACATCCTGGTCTAATCTACATAGTTTTCCAGTCAACAATTTGATCACCTGTTCCCTTCTTTAATCTTCTGGATTTGTGTTCCTTTATCTTTTTGGTGGTTCTGGAGTTTGAACTCGGGGCCTTGTGTTTGGTAGAAAGGCATTATACCATTTGGGCCATGCCCTCCACCCTTTTTGCTTTAGCTATTTTAGAATAGGGTTTCACGTTTATGCCTGGCTGGGCCCAGACCCCTGTCCCCTATTTATTTTTCCTGTGTAGCTGGGATGACAGGCAAATGCTCCAGCACATGAAGCTTTTATTGGTTGAGATGTAGTCGGGAGAGCCTTTTGCCCAGGCTGGTCTTGAACCTCAATTCTTCCAATCTCAGCCTCCCAAGTGTCTAGGATTGTAGGTGAGAGCACCAGTGCCTGGCTTCTTGGGATTTTCTATATGCAAGATCATGCCATCTGAGAATAAATACGGTTTGACTTCTTCCTTTCCAATTTGGATGTCTTTTATTTCTTTTTCTTGCCTGATTGCTATGGCTAGAATTTCCAGTCCAGTGTTGCACAGAAGTGATGAGAAGAGACATCCTTGCCTTGTTCCTGATCTTAGGGGGAAAGAATCAGCAGTAAGCATGATGTGAGCTCTGAGTTTTCATAGATGCCTTTATTGGGGTGAGGAGAGCCCCCTTCACTCTAGTTTGTAGAATTTTCTTTTTTTTGTGGTGCTGGGAATTGAACCCAGGGCCTTGCACATGCTAAGCAAGCATTCTACCACTGAGCTGCACAACTCTAGCCATATGTTGCATGCTTTTAGTTATGACAGGATGTTGGATCATTTAAAAAAAGTTCTGCAGCAATTGAAATGGTCATGTGGTTTTGTTCCTTTGTTGTGTTGCTATGGTGTAGCACATCGATTGATTTTTGTATGGTAATCCAATCTTGCATTCCTGGGATAAATTCCACTTGGTGATGCTGTATAATCCTTTTAATAAATTGCCATTTTCTAGGTGCTGGTTTTTTCTGAGCATTTCTTGCATGTGAGTTCATAGGAGATATTGATCTGCAGTTTCCTTATGAAATATTGTGTGACTTTGGAATTAGGAAAGGTGATCTCATAGTGTTCCTTTCTCTGTTTTTTGGAAGAGTTTTAGAAGGGTTGGGGTTAATATTCCAAAAATGGTTGATCTAGTTGATCAGTAACTAGTCCTGGTTTCTTTGTTGGAAGTTGGTTTTCTTTTTTTTCTTTTCCTATGGATTCAATCTCTTCATTTGTTATAGGTGGGCTCAGACTTCCCTTTTCTTTTTCATTCAGTTGTGATGGTTTGTGTCTTTTAAGAATTTGTCCATTTCATCTACACTATCTAATTTGTTGGGCTACAATTATTCATAATTCTCCTATCATTCTTGTTATTTCTATAAGGTTGATAGCAAGTTTCTACTTTAATTTCTGATTTTAGTAAATTAGAGTCTATTTTTTCTTGGTCTGTCTAGCTCAAGGTTTGTCAATTTTGTTGATCTTTTCAAAGAAAGAAGTTCTGGTTTCGTCGATTTTCTGCTATTACTCTGTTCTTTAATTCATCTTCACTCCACTCTTACAGTTTCCTTCCTTTTGCTTTGGGGTTAGTTTTCTCTTTGAAAGGCTGGATTATTGGTTTAGATGGTGGGGCTCCCTCAGACCCTGACAGTTGGCATAAAGACTATTTTAAAGTAAACCATTTGCATTAAAGAAGCTGTAAAAGACTGGCAGAATGGCTCAAGTGGTAGCGTGCCTGCCTAGTAAGTATGAGACCCTGAGATCAAACCCCAGCACTGCCAAAAAAAAAGTAGAAGCTGCAAAAAAGAAACCTTAGCAGCAGTTCTCTCTCTGGAACAGAGGTCTGTGAGAGTCAGCTATTGCAAACCCTCCTGTGTAGGTCCCCAGGCAGGCAGACGCTGACCTCAGACACCAAGACATTCCAAAAAAATCGTGGAATGTCTTGCATCCACTGAAGCTTTTAAATGCCCCCACATTGTTTGGTAAGTTTGGTGTGTGAGTCCTTTATCTCTGCCTATTCAGTGACTTATCGCCAAGTGACTCCTGTGCGCGTATAAACAAACCCGTCTCCTCTCCTGTGAGTCTGCTAGAGTCAGTTAATTTGCAGACCCCCTACCACTGGACCCCAGTTGGAAGAGAAAACATTTTCCTCCCAATAAAATCTTCTTTTTGATGTAAGGATTTGATCTACAGCTGTAAATTTCTCTACAAGCATGGTTTCTCCACTCCTAAATGATTTTTTTATGTCCTTTCTACTTAAAAAAATAAAACATAAGTCTGATGTGGTGATACATGCCTGCAATCCTGGCACTTGGAAGGCTGAGACAGAAGGATCTCAAATTTGAGGCCAGCTTGGACTACATAGCAAATTTCAATCGAGACTGGGCTATAAATCAAGACCCTATTTCAAAAAATAAACCAACCAAGCTGGGTGCCCATGGCTCATGCCTATAATTCTAGCGACTCAGAAGGCAGAGATCAAGAAGATCAGGGTTCGAAGCCAGCCTGGGCAAATAGTTCCCTACATCCTATCTCGAAAAAACCCATCACATGAAAGGGCTGGTGGAGTGGCTCAAGGTGTAGGCCCTGAGTTCAAACCCTAGTACCGCAAAAACAATCAAAACCCACAAAACATTTTACATTCTAGAGTAGGTTTAGGATGGCAGCAAAAGTGGAAGAGATTTCCCACATACCCCCTACCCCCACACTGACAAAGCCTTTCTACGAGTCGCATCCCTGACAGGAGTGGTGCGTTCGCTCCAGCCAGTGACTCTGCATTGACGTATTGTCACCTGATGTCTGCTGTGTGCACAGGGTCACCCTTGATGCTGCATGTTCTGTGGATTTGGCATACGTACCAGGACACGTACTCACTGTGAGTGAGCATACAGGGTAGTTCTGGGGTTTTTGGCAGTGCCTTGTATTTGCTAGGCAAACACTCTACCACTCGAGTCACTCCACAGCCCTCATACAGCACAGCCTCACTGCCCTGCAATTCCTCTGTGCTCTGTCTACTCCCTTCCCCCAACCCTGCACTGATTTCTTCCTGTCTCCAAAGCTCTGCTTTTCTCAGCGTGTCACACATCTGGAACCATACAGTATGGAGCACTTTCAGACTCACAAAATGCACTAAAGTTTCTTCCATGTCTTTTCATGTTTTAATGGCTATTTTCAGTGCTGACTAATATTCCATTGTCCGGAGGATACCTTGGTTGCCTCCAAGTTTTGGCTGGCATGAGTAAAGCTGCTAGGCACATCGTGTACAGGTCTTTGGGAGGACACTTTTCCAACTCCTTTGGGCCAACACCAAGGAGGCAGATGGCTGGATTGTATGGAGAGAGTGTGTTTAGGTTTGTTAGAAACTGCGAGGCTGTCTTCACATCCTTGTCAGCACTGGATTTCGCCAGTGTTTGGGAGCTGGGCTGTTTCAATAGGTGTGCAGCAGCCTTGCATTGCTCTTTAATTGCCTTTCTGATGACTTACCTCCAGGAGCATCTTTTCCTGTGCTAACTGGCTGTCTGTATGTCTTCTTTGCTGAGAAGATCACAAGCACTGGGGCCAAAATATTCTCTGTTCTTAATTTAACTCTGCCTTTTATTAGCTGTGTACTATGGTCGGGTTACCTAACATCTCTGTGAGTCTCAGTTTTCTCAAATGTAAAATGGGTCACCTGTAAAAATTAGGTGGAACGCTTCATTGTAAGTATCTGGCATTGTGTATCTACTAAACATGAATTCTCTCTCCATTTCCCCCTTCCTCTTCCTTATTTGAAGTTCAAAACATCCTTTATTCAATCATTTATTCACCCAATAAATCCTCACCGAGCCAGACGATAAGCTCTAGGGAATCACTGTGAGTCTCTGTCTGCATGAAGGCATGAAGGTTACAGTCAGGAGGGAAAGATGGAAGATGGGTGTCAATCAAATCGTATACTAAGACCCTGGCACTGGTGGCTCATGCCTGTAATTTAGCTTCTTGGGAGGCTGAGATTGGGAGGATTGTAGTTTGAAGCCAACCCGGGCAAATAGTTTGAGAGACCCTGTTTCCAAAATAATCAGAGCAAAATGGACTGAGGTGGGGCTCAAGCAGTAGACAGCCTGTTTTGCAATTGCAAAGCCCTAAGGCTGGTGGAGTGTCTCAAGTAGTAGAGTACCTGCCTAGCAAGCATGAGGCCCTGAGTTCAAACACCAGTACTGACAAAAAATAAATAAATAAACATACTAGGGTAAGGGTTAAGAAGTAGCCAGTGCTCTAAAAGGGTGCAATGGGGGCCTGACTCTTTCAGAGCTGCTTATCAGGAAGGGCATCCAGGAAGAGGTAAACCTATAGCTGAGACTGAGTAAATAGGACAGAATGAGGCAAAGCTTTTTGGGGACAGAGGATGGGGATTTCCAGGCAGAAGAGACAGGATGTGCAAATGCCCTGTGGTGGGAGAGAGCTTGGTGTATTTGAAAAACTGAAAGAAGGCCCAGGTAGCTACAGCCAGGGGCAAGAGGTGGCTGAAGGTGGTGAGAATCAGACCCTGCATCGCACAAGTCAGGCTGGCTGGAAATTAGAATTGCAGCTCCAAAGCAGAGCCACGGGTGCCTGTGTCAGTCAGTGTTTCATCACTGTGACAAAATACCCAAGATAGTCAACTTATAAAGAGGAAAGTTTTACTGTGGTTCTCCATTTAGAAGGTTTTGGCTCATGGTCACTTGACCCATTACTTTTGGGTCCAATCAGCAGAGTTGCATTTCAATTTCCGAGGCATCTTGTCCTCCATCCCTGGGGGAATGGGTAAAACTCTGAAACAGGGGGGACAACCACATCTGAAGGGTACCTGTCACTCACTGCTGCCAGTCGGGAGAAAGCAAATGCTGGTGGGGCCATGGGAAAAGAGGCCACAGTGAGTGTTCTTCCAGAACTTCAAAGATTAATGCTGCACGGATAGCACTGGAGCATTGCTTCCCCAGGAGGGAGATGGGCTTCCCACTCCTCTCCAGAGTGCCCTGCATCATTTGACAGAGAGGCTTGTGAGACCCCAGGCTCAGCAGCAGTTCCACAGTGAGGCCTGCCTTGGACCCAGCACTCAGAGTCCCCTGGGCCCCTCCCATTAGAGGTCCGAGGGAGGCTGCTGGTCCCAGGGTTGACCTGTCACAGCCCTTATGCACAGGGTCCCCAGCGTATGGGAAGTATTGGCTGCACTTCAAAGGTGAGGCCGCTTTGTGAGAGGGAACAAAGGACACCTCTGCCCCGGAAGCTACAGCTTCCTAGAACAGCCGCATTGCCCAGAGTAGGTGGGACCCAGATGTGGTCCTAAATAGCCTCAAATCGCAGGCTCAGCATGGCTTTCAGGTGCAATTTTATTCCAATCTATCCAACCAACATACCGTCAGCACGCTCCTACTACTTCCTAAAAGTCTGTGGCAGGCGACAGATTGAAGCTAGAATTTAGTGAAGCATTTTGTATTGGTGGGAATCTATGCTTCTGATGGCTTTCTATTTACAGCAAAAATTGCCCTTCCATTTTTTGATAGCCATTTAATCCTAAAATAAATCTACCGGTGTTAATAAAGACAGTCACGAGGCAACCAAGCTTCAGCATAGGTGGTGACGATCCAGTCACCGAGACAGAGGTAAGCAGTTGTCTATAACTGGAGAGAAATTTCTAGAAGAAACACACTGCCTCCCACCCAGTGCCACAGACTTGAGAATTTGCCCTGCAGAATCCTGATCCCATCTATTTAAAAAATACCCTAAAGATTAGGGGACTTTCCTTTTGGCCCAGGATCAGTTGGCAAAGGCCCTGCTTGGGATAAAGGAGCGATTAGCCTCTTGGGTATTGTTTTCAGGGGATTGTTCCCTCCGTCCCACCCCAGCCCCTGGGAAAAAAAATAATAGGAGCAGAATCACTTGGACTCAGTAACACGGGTAAGTAGAGCAATGCTTCACGACTAAGGTCTTAAGATATTTCAAGAGTCACTGATTAAAACAGACAGGTCTTCCACTGCAAGAGACGGGAGAAGGGGTAGGATGGAGAGAGAGGGAGAGGAGGAGGTGATGGCTTGGGGCTACCAGTTCCAATGTTGGGAACCCAACTCCCAGTGCCAGAGCTCACTTTGGACCTCAGATGCCTTGGGCACAGCTATGCCTCTTACTCACCCCTTCCCATGTAACTGGAAATATAAGTGACATCAAGCCACAAATACATACCTAACAGGTATGCCAAAAACAAAAGTAGTTTGTACTTCTGATAATTGACTGACTGCAACATTCTAGATCAGATTGTCAGAATGAACTTTTGTTCTGGTGTTTTGTTTGGATTTGGGGATTCTTCACTTTGCTGGTACCCTGGGTGCATTTTGTATAGTCACCACTGATAGCTAAGGGAGGGTGTGGTAAGGGCAGGGTGAGGTGGGATGCAACTGGTCCAGCCCCAAGGTTCAGAATGTGGACACATCACTTGTCAGGGTCTCTGTGCTGTTAGCCTTTTAACCAGTCAGTCAGGGACCTGTTTTGTCTCCTTGACACCAGCTGGCTTCTCAGACAAACAATGGTGAGAGTTTATTCCACGAAGACCTGCTGCACTGGGGAGATAGGAACATCAGGAAACATGGTGACTTGCCTTCACAGGTGGAGAAAATGGCCCAAGAATAAGGAAGCAGATAGCTGCCACCCACCGTCATAACATTACACAGCAGCAGTGAGAGACGTTCCCGGACTGGCATGGCAGGGCAGGCCTTGGACCAGGCCTTGTCCAACCTTGTCATTTTACAAATAAGGAAATAAGAATCCTGTGTTACCCATGGCTCCTGAACAGGAGAGACAGAGTGAGAGATTTAATTATGGACAGGTCATAGCGCACGGCAGGTGCTCAAAAAAAAATCATTGAATCCGAAATCTTTGTTGGTTTGCTAGAGAGACAGGGCTGGAGTTGGGTCTCTGGGAAGCTACTTAGGTGTGGTGGGGAGGTGGAAGGGAACTGGCCAGGTGGCTTTGTAGCAGATGCTGACAGGCTTATCCAGTGAACTACTGTCTGGTCTGTGAGCAGCTTCTATACCCAAAAGCAGAAGCTCAAGATTGGTCGTTTGGGAGATGTGTTTTCTGGAATGTCCACTGGCTCCTACTTTGACATGTCATGACCAGCCCAACTCTAGGGACTGGAGTCTCCTTCCCTCTCCCTGCCCAACTGGGGACCTTCTCCTCCTGCCCCGAGGGACACAGTGCCCACGCTCTGAAGTTGGCCTCCATCATGGTTGTTTCTACCTATTGTTTTGGGCAGGTTGCCTTCTGTCCCCTTTCTCCTAAGAGAGGTCAGGTGATGTTGAGACAAGGAGAGTATTATGGTGTGGACCAGCATCCAGAGTGTCCTTAAATGGACGGGATTCTGCGAGCTGCAGGCACAGGCCAGCACCCATGCCCACGGGGACTTCAACAGCACAAACACAGGGGTGCATTGGTTGTGTCTTCTCTCCTTGGAGAAATAAAGATGTCAGATTATTTGAGGCTCATTTTAGGGAGAAATAAGGAAGTGAATTTTTCTGGGCAGGATCTTTTTGGTGACATGAAACAAGACATTTGGATGGAGGGAATTGTGTGACTGTAACTGGAAATTCCCGCAAAGTTAAAGGCAGCCAGGCTTCTTCCACAGTGAAAGTGGGAGCTGGAAAGTGGGGGACCCAACCTCCTGGCCAAGGGCTGCAGGGTGTGCTCCCCTCGGTGTCTCTCTGGGTGACTGCTCCTCAATTTCTGCTGGCCCATACTTCAGCTCAGCTTGGCCCCAGCACCCAGGAGACCCAGCCTTTCATCCCTCTCCATAAATTCTCAGATTCTGACTGGGAACCCGAGTGGGGCAGCTCCTTTTTGAGTCAGGGGACAAGCCTAGGGTCTCGCTGAAGGTTATAGTCAGCTGTGTGGCAGGGTGACAATGAGTGAGTGTCCTCTCAGCTAGAGAACAAAAGAGGAAAGTAGGAAGGCAGTAGCACGGCGGGATCCATCTTCTGAGGTGTCTCATCTCACAGGCCAGTCCCCTCTTCTCCCGGAGCTACCATGATGGCACTGCATGGCTCCACCCCCACCCATGGTTGATTGGACCAGGAGTGGACACGTGACACAGCTGGGCCAATCAGATACTCCCTCCTGGGCCCTGAAATTGCAATGCCTTGATGCATTTGCTTAGGAAGCCCTGCGGGAGGTCAGGCCTGCTGCAAATCCTGAAAGAGGAAGAACCAGGTCCTGAAGAAACTGAGACAGAAAACGGTCTGGACTGGTAACTGATCACATCCCTGCTCGCAGTCTTTTCTGGAGCCTGACTAATGATCAAACCCCCTTTTTGTGAATTCCCCTCTTCTGTTAGTCCAGCAGGAGAGATTTTTCCTATTACCTGCAACTCAAATGCTCATTAATGAAGCTATCAAAGTGGGCATGGTGGTGTGCACCTGTAATCCCAGCAGCTGGGAGGTGGAGGCAAGAGGGTTGTGAATTCAAGGCCAGCCTAGACAACATAGTGAGACTGTTGGCAATAATGGTGCCGATAGGTTTCAGTTCTTACTGCACCCTTAAGCCTCCGCTTTCCAGGGTCACGGTCCTGCCTCAAGTCTAGCTTGAATCCTCCTTTTGCCCCAACCTCCAATCAGCATGAACCATAAGATCCTAACCAATCAGATCATGCTGAGTCCCACTGAGGGGTATTTAAGCCCCTGCTTCCTGCTTCGCTCTCTTGGCTCTCTCCCTCTCCCACCGGGCAATAAAGAATCTCTTGGCCAGATCACTCCTCTCCACGTGGTCATTTTTGGGGCCTACATTTCCAACAGAGACCATTCCAAATGGAATAATAGTAATGATAATGATAACGATAACGGATATTGCACTTTTAGCATGTGCCATATACTCTTCCAAGGCAAGTGTAGGTATCATTTTGTTTCTCAACAACTCTGTGTAGTAGGCATTATGATTCCACGTCACAGATGAAGAAACTGAGGCAGGGAGTCTCACTTGGTCAAGGTCACACAGCTAGTAGAATCGAATTTGAACCCAGTTAGTCTCACTTCAGATCCCCAGCCTAGGCCAGTCACTACAGCTGGAATCCTGGTGCCTGCACAGGAGGCCTGGCAACTGAGGAGGGTGGTGCCCTCTGGCCTGACCACTCCCACTCCATGAAGGCAAGGGGAAAGTCCAAAGTCCCTAGGTTTCAGGACACTGCTGTTGGGGAGGTAAACATTAAACCCATTGGTCTTAGCCACTTTGTGTCTCAGAGACCTCAGGGACCACTTAGGAGGAGCCTGGAGAGGGGACTGGGCACATGGTCACAGTCACTTTGGGGAGCCCTTGGTGGGCACCTCCTGCATGAGCAGTGGCAGGTCCTTTCTCTATCTGTGGAACTAAGGAAGGGGCACCATGTTAGGGGTCTGCACTGGGAGTCATGTGCTGATTGATCTTGGCTTGACCTCCAAGCCTCATAATCTGTAAAATGGGACCACAATACTACCCACGGGAGTACCTGAGATGACACACCAGAAGGCTAGGGGAGCTGCACCTCACTGGGAAAATGGTGGATTATATGCGAAAAGTTGGGTCCTCAGTGTGTATCCCATTTTTTTTTAGAAGTTTCTGTTTGTTTTTGAAATTAAATTTGGAAAGATAAATGTCAAGTGTTAAATGGGCTATCTCTGTGAGATAAGGCTATGACGTATTTTAACTTACTTTTTGTCTTTCACTTAAACTCTGTTGCCTGAACAGAGACCTGGGCTTTGCTAAGAGGCCCTGTGCACCTGAGAGATGCTCCCCAGGTTGATGGTCGGCCCAGGGTTCCAGTTCCAAAGCTGAACTCTCTACCTCATGCTACATTTAGAATAAGCAGAGTCCAGGAGGCAGGAGACCTATCAGATCAAACTGCCAAAAGACCCCTCGGGCCCCAAGCACATTCTAAGCATTTCTTTGACAAGGAGATGCCAGTCCTCTCAGCTCCTGCTGGGATGTGGGCACGAGGCCAAATAATGACACCTCTCCACCCCTGCCATGGCTTTGACCTGCCAAGCTAGGACCACCCATTAATACAAGGACCTTGTCAGGAGACAGGCAGTCCCACACTGTTCTGGACATGAAGAAGTGGCAAGTCCTGGGGAGGGTCACCAGTCTAGCATTTGAGTGCAAGCAGATCAAATGGAGACCTGTGAAGCCTTTAAAAACATTGCTGCTGGGGGCGTGGCTCAGTGGTAGAGCATGTGCAAGGCCCCGGGTTCAATCCCCAACACCAAATCTATGCTAATAAACCAATTCCAACCTGCTGATATTAGCCTGCCAGTGTCAAGCCCTAAAGCATCCTCAGGTCCCTGAGTGTTCTTCTAGCAGAAGTGGGGTGCTATAGTGGTGCAATGCCCAAGGGCACATCTCCAAGGCCCACGATGTGAGTGTGGAAGACAGGGAGATGGACCAGTCGATGGACAGGCAGGAGGATGGATATTTTCCAGGAAAATGGTGAGAGATGGAAAGAGCCCGTGGGGGTGCAGAGGAAGCCTTCTCTCTGTATTCACCCTACATTCAGCCAAGCTCTCCCACTCATCAGGTGACTTCTTTTCTGTTTCCACTCTGGAAAATGCTACAGGCCTGTTCAGGCCGGGCCTGCCTGAGTCTGCCCTGGCCTCTGGAATCCAGCCCCTAGCAGATAGCCTTGACCTTTCCTCTTGGCCTGCTGCCTTTTCCATGACTGAGAATAGGAAGTGACATGCTCCATGTCAGAGCTCAGAGCCCGCTCACAAGTCCCTTGAGAAATAAAGACAAAATGGGGCACTGTTTGCTGGACAATGGGATTTTCTTACAAAGTGTACTCCCTGGGCCTTTGTCAGGAGGACTTCCTTTAAGGGCAATAAGGGCTGAGGACAACCTCCGGGCCATGGGCTGAGGGCAGGGCTGACTGCTGGGAGGAGCCTGGGGACTGGAGGTGGAGCTGCACATGTAAGGGGATCCTGTGGGTTGGTTCTGCCTGCGACAGTGGACTAAGGTAGAGAAGCAGAGGCTGGAGCAAGGGCTGGGTTTGAGCTAGGATTAGGAGAGAGGCTGGAGGCTGGGTTAGAAGGTTAAGCCTAGGACTGGGGTGAGGCTTGGGGGCTGGTCCCAGGAGGGCTTGTTGCACACTGCTCAGAAACCCACATGTTAGATACAGGCAACCTGGGTTCAAATTCTGTGTCTTCCCTGACTATCTGGGTAGTGTGCGCAGGCTCCCTCCTTCATCCTTCACTCCACTTTCATTTCTCTCCCTAGTTCATGCCACAGTCTGCTCCCCTTCAGTGTGCCTGTCCTCCTTATCTGCTCTCGTTCTTTGTCCATCCATACCCTCACCAGCTTTGAGTTACTGTGTCGCCTACTTATTTATACCATTTATTTTTATCATCTGTCTTCTCTAGCTAGGATGTTTGCTTCACGAAGATGATCTTGTTTCCTTCACCTGGGTCTCCAGCTCCTAGAACAGTGTCTGGCACACACTAGGCACACAGTAAATCTTTGTTGAGTCCACAAAGTAGCTAAGCCTGTCTTAGCAGAGAGTTTCCTCATTTGGAAGGTGATGATGTCAGGCTGCTGCCACCTTCCTATTGTGAAGAGGAGTAAATGAGATCTTCCTGTAAAAAGCCTCGCACCTGGCTGACAGGCAGGAAGGAGGCACCTAGCAAATGACAGCTCACTTGTGGTTCTGCTTCCTCACCTGCAATGTGAGGGGAAAAGTCCCCGATCTGCAGCATTACTCTGAGGATTCCATGGCTTACTATGTACAGAGTCAGCGTTCAGTAAAGTGGGTTCACTTTCTAAGTCTCTTCCATCCCAGTCCTGTGGGATCATTTTCTTGTTGAGTTGAAGTTGGGGCTACCTGGGAAGTCAAATGACTAAGCTTGGGTTAAGCCTGGCTTTGAGATAAAATGATTCCCCTAGGAACCATTTTGACCTTTTTCCAAGGTCAAAATGAACACATTTCCAGTCCCCCTTGCCTGAAATATCTGCCTGGATTTTGGGCAGTCTTGTCCCAGCCCCCTTGTCAGTGCTGCTTCCTCACTGCTTCTTGGGAATAGGACTTCAAGTCTTGTTGCCTCTGTCCCTCATCCCTGCCCCCTCCTGTCCTGTGCTCCTGGGCTACTGGCGTCTGCCTCTAATGCCCTGGAAACCTCAGGTCGGGTTTGAGGCAGGGAGCTCTCAGTGTGTGCTTAGTGGATATGGGATACATGAATGAGTAGATAAGTAGTCTAGACAGAATCAGCAGAACTGGCTTCCAGTTCCAGCTCTGACTCTGACCTTTAAGTAACGAATATCTGGCCTTCAGTTTCCTCAGCTCTATTGGAAATAAATGAACACCTGCCTTGTCCACCTTACCAAACTGGTGTGGGAATTCAAGGTGACCACTGGGCTTAGAGGGCAAGTGGTTTGTTTGCCTATTTTTCTTTTTTCAATTGGGAAATGGTACCCCAGGGTACCATTAGTGGGTACATCTAAGGTACCCACTTAGATGGAGAGAAATCTGACGTGTGAGCTGCTTTCTGCTAGGTGAGTTGGCCTGGAACCCTGGAGTCTGGGCTGTCTTTAGAGATCATCCACTCCAGCCACCCACAGGGAATCTGTGCCCTGACAGGGAAAGTGACCTGCTCAATGCACCAGGGCAGAGATGGAAAGAAGACTTGGTCTCAAAGTTTGAAGTCCAGGCTTCCTTCTTGCTGTGTGGACAGTGTCAGAAGTGGCACTGGGAGGCACTGATAACCATGTCTCAGTTCAATCCTTTTTCATTTTTTAGTGCTGTGGATGGAGCCCAAGGCCTCAGGCATGCTAGGCAAGTACTCTACCACTGAGCCACACCCCCAGCCCTCAGTTGAGGGACAGAGCCGGAGTCAGGGCAAGATGGTGTGAGGGAGGAAGGTGGCAGAGCTGTCCAAGCAGTGGTCCCTCTTGCTGGTAACTGATCCCCAGATTTCAAAGGTAGATGTACTTGGTGGGAGTGTTGGGTCTGGAGACCTAAGGCAGATGAGGGAGTATCCCGTCCCCCATGGAGGGCACTGTGACTCCTGCACCCTGAGGAGGAAGGAGTTGTAAACCTGCATTCCTGCACCCTGAGGAGTTGTAAATCTGCATTTCTGCATCCTGAAGAGGAGGTACTGGGTCTGATAGATCTGCCACAGGGCTGATGAACAAAATGCTCTCAAGACTGTTTCCCCTCCCCCAATAAGGGCAAACAAACCATTCATCTAAGAAAGCCCGAGAATCCACAGCCAATGAAAAGAGCCCTCCTAACCCAGAGTTAAAACGCCCATAAAAGCCCCAGCCTTCACCTGAGCAGCGAGCTACCGGTTCCACTGCACTGTCCTAGCTGTAGCCTTTCCTTTCTCTCCAATAAATCCTACTTTGTATACCAGCTTTGGCTTATAAGTCAATCAGCTGCCACATGAGCCAGTTCCCTGGCCTGTGAAGGCAAGGACCCTCGACACCGGCCCACAACAACACTTCAAACGGGCATGTAACAGGAGCACACCACTGAGATTCACAGTCCTAGTCTGCCATGGGGCCCAAGAGGAAGTGCCATCCCCCTAGGTTCAGGGAGATCAGAAGCCAGGGGCAGGGGCTTGGGGGGCATGATAAGTGGATGGGGTGTCTCCAATTGCGTTCAACTCAGTCCCCAAGCCTCCATCGGGTTGAGAAGGAAGACTTTTGGTGCCTGGAAATGTTCCCTGACTCTCAGTCTTCCGAAACCTTGAAACCTTTCGTTGGCATTAATGAGTGATTACTGAACCTTCTCTTGCCCCTCATGTCTGGGCTTATCACTGTCCTGTCACTCCCAGCTTCTAAGCTTCATTCATTCACCGCCCCGGTGACTTTGCCATGATCATGTTAACCCACGAAATACGTAAACAAGTAAAGTAGTACTTACTCGGTACTTGGACTCACTTTCTAAAAACATAAACTTATTTTAAAGGGAAATTTTATAGCACCTCTGTAAATAAACAGTATCAATTATAAAAATACAAGAAGAAATAAAAATAAACCTAGACATTCTTGGTTTTTGGCACCAGGCCCCAGTCCTGGGTCCAAATTTAAAGATGAATTGTGCTCTCTCTGGGCCTCAGTCTTCTGCTCTGGATAATGAACTTGGGAGATAACATATACAAGATGCCTGGCCTTGCACCTGAAATGCAGTAGGTGAGGGAGAGAGTTCTGGGCTGCAATTGGTTTTGTGGGCATTGGTGCCTTCCCTCTGCTCTGGCCTCAGTCCCCTCCTTATGACCTTCAGTAAAAGGTAGCTGAAGCAACAGGGAAGCAACCAGGAGGCTTAGATGCTGAGGAAGGCAGGACTCAGGGGACTTGTGGTTCTGGCCTTCACACTACTGGGTGGCTGTTGTTACAGTCACACATTGTTCCAGGCAGCCATGAGGCCCACAAGGAGACCCCCTTCTTAGGAGGCAGTGAGCTCTTTGTTACAGGAGGCATTCAAACAGAGCTGAATGGGGGAGGTGGGCGACTTCTTGGCAGAAAATTGACAGAGAATTCAAACTCAGTCTGGTTCTCAGAGGAAAGGGTTCAGGGAAAGGGGGCAGTGGACCCTGGGAAGCCAGGACAGACCTGCAGCACCCCGCGCCCCTCCCCCCACTTATCGGCGAATTTAGCTTCCTTTGTGCACTTTTCAAACACTGTCTCCTATCCAGCCGCGCACCAGGAGGCAAAGGAAGTCAGGGGAGAGGGCGTCTGTCTGTTAAAGGGGACAAGTGACTTGGCCAAGGTCACGAGAGTTTGAGCCTGGGCTGTCTGGCTCCACTGCCCGGGAAGTAGTCTGCCCTTGCTCTTGTCCCCGGGAGGCAAGTCCCGGACCCAATCCCGACACATCCCTCTCTAAGGAGAGGAGGGTAGTGAAGGCCCTTGTGTGTGTGTTGGGGGGGGGGGCGGGGTCCTCCCTCTGCTTCCTTGGCCCTAGCCAACGGCACGAAAGGACGACAGGAAAGTCCGGAGGGGGAAAAAGGACATTCAGACGCACGTGGACAGAGACAGAGAGAGACACACACACACAGACCCAAAGAAAGCCACATAGGTAAACAGAGTCAGACGCTCAGGGAAAGGTGCAGACAAGAAGCTGGCCAGGGCAAAGACACCCACAAAGAGACCAAGGACAAAGACGAACAGCAGCCAGCGGGGCCGAGACCAGGATCGGTGCCCGAGCTCGCTGAGAGGGCCGGGCGGGACCGCAGGCCCGGGACACCCCGCTGCCCCAGCCCCGCGGGCCCAGTGTCCCGCTCCCCGGCAGGGGGCGCCCTGGCCGCGCCGCGCCACCAGCCGGCGGGGCTCTGGGCTCAGGCCGGGGGCGGGGCGGGCCGGGGGCGGGGGCGGGGAGGCGGCCGGTCGCTGGGGCCCCGGGCCGCCTTTATAAACCGGCGGGGGAGGCGGCCGGGCCAACGTCGCGCTCCCGCCACTCGGCGCCCTGGATCCCAGCTCGCCGGTCCCACGCCGCTTGTGCCCGGACAGATCTTCACCACGAGTTCTGCGCAGGTAAGGACTGGACCCCCGGCTGCCCGAGAACCCCTCCTTCATGGTCGATCCGTGCATCTTCCGCTGGCCCCGGGGTGGCGGCGATGTCGGAGACAAATGGCAGGGCAGGAATCCTGCCCCGCCACCCAGCGCACGCACGCACGCCGCCCGCGGAGGCCCACGCGGGATCCCAGCCACTTGTCCCTCTCCGTCCCGCGCGCGCATCCTGGCGGGTGCTCCGAGCAGGGCTGGAGGCTGGACGTGGCGCCCGCTGAGCCGGCTTGCTAATGGACCTCACTCGCGACCACGCTGCCGTCCCGGGGTCTCCTTTCTCTGGGGCCGCTGCCCGGGATCCCATCCTCAGGCTAGACACCTGCTCCTGCTTCCCCAAGACTGAGCAGCACCCCATGGTGTCCCCTCCGTCCCCAGCCTGTGACCAGCGCCCTCCCCGGCCCCCCAGCCTGGTCGCGTCCAAGTCTCCGCAGCTTCAGGTGAGGGGCTGCTGTCTAAAGTAGTTGGGGCTGGAGCTGGGAGGGAGGTGCTGGGATTCCTAGAGGAGAAAGGGGGAGACCTCGTGTTGGTGTATGTTTGGGGCTGGGGGCGGCACCGCAGCTGCTGGGCAAAGCTTTGGAGCCCGGGAAGCCCAGGAGCCTGCGACTTGTGTTCGTCGGTGATTTGGGGGGGTGGGAGGGAGCAGGAGGGCTGATGTCCCGCGCAGCCTTAGTAAGAAAGGGTTAAAAGGCCTGGTCACAGTGGAAGGGCGGGAGGCAGCTGAAAGCCTTACCCAACATTGTCCCTTCTGATCCTTTCAACCCAGAGTGGGGCCGGAGGAGGAGGCTTTTACAAAGACTCTTGCAGTGTGTGCATCCTTGAGATTAAAAGAGGGGATGACTGACTCTCAGGCCAGAAAGGACCTTTGGGTCCTGGGAAAACATCAGAGACCCCCTCAGGTAGGCCAAGCTTCCCAGGAGACCAGGATTGGCTCCCCACATCAGTGAAGATGGCAGGAACTGTTCACCAAATGCCTACTGTGTGCAGGGCCTGCACCAACACCCAGCATCTCATCTTACAAATGGGGAAACTGAGCTTTAGAGAATTTAAGCAAGTGGCAGGATCAGAATTTGAACCCTGACTCCAAACCCTGCAACCTTAGCCTCGTATTGCCATCACTGGCCTAGAGATGAGGAGTTATCTAGGTATTCCCCTGCAGGCCCTTCCTGGCACAGACCTGCCTTCCAAATATTGCCCTTCTCATGGGGCTTTTGCCCTGCCCACACACCCCACTCCCTGCAAGGGAGCTGAAGTTCTCTTTTTCTCTTCCTGAGCTGAAGTTTTCTGAATTCCCTGGACACAGCTTCTCAAAGTCCCCCTGGTGGAGTGGGACAGAGCTCATGTCTCTGAATTTGTGGCCCCATCTGTAAAAAAGGACTATGTGTCTCTCCTGGGACTGCAGTGAGCAATAAAACTGAATGGAGGCCAGGACAAAACATTGTCCTCAATCCTCAAATGCTTATCAGCCATCCTCTTTGCCCTAGGTTCTGTTCTAGGTGCTGAGAGTAGGGCAATAAATTAAACAGACAAAATCCACCTTCATGGAACAGACATTGATAGAGCAAAATTTTTTCAGACTTTGAAAATTGAGTGTCAGAGTTGACATCGTAAAACTGAAATGAAGCAATTCACAAAGAAAAGGTCGAGGTGCATTACCATATGTAGAACTGATCTCCCAGCATTGGTCCTCACTAATAAAGAAGGCAACCTCGCTGTGTGACCAGAGACCAACCCTGTTCCCTCTCTGTGCCTCAGTCTCCTCTCTGGTGGTGAGGTCTCCATATAATTAATGCTTACAAAGTGTTTAATCAGTGACCATGCTTAAGAGAATAGTGACTATCCCCAGCTCCAATCTCAGCAGAAACTGTAATGTCGAGACTGTGCAGGGTATGTCACTGCCTCAGAACTCTGTGACCCTTCCACCCACCTGCCCTGGCCCTGCCCACTCTCTGGTAGACCATGCGGTGGGGCAGCATGCCGCCCTAATAGCTCAAACTCAGATGCCCAGTCTGGGCCAGGAGCTCAAAGTTCCCAGCTAGAAACAACCCAGAAGGTGTCTGCAGTACCTTCTCCCTGTGACCAGGCGCAGGACAAAGCTCCACCCTGTTCTAGCCTGTGACGTCTATGTAACGGACTCTGCAGACTAGATGTGATCGCCCAAGAAACTTCTTAGAGAGGCAGCCAGTTGCCCTAGGACACACAGAGACTACCTGGGCAGCGGGGACTGGAGTGGGGATCTTGAATTCCAAATCTGGCAATGGTCGTGTGGTACCCATCCAGAGTTCTGGGATCCAGAGGCAGAGCTTGGAGTGGTCCGACTTGAAATCAGTCCGACTGGGCTTATTAATATAAAACCCAGAGCTCCAAGAGGACATCGCAGGAAGCATGAGCGAGCTGGGCTGAGAACAGCACTTAGAATTCTCCACATGGCCACAGGAATGCTGACTCAGCGCCCCAGCACGACCGTCCACAGGCCAGGGCTGGGTTTTGTGGTATGTGTGTTTTTATTATTTTTTTTTTTTCCTGGAGCTGTCCTAACTTTTATAATACAGTTGGTGCAGTAGATTGGAGATTCACTCCCAGCACTGCTGTGTGACCCTGGGACAAGTCATTTTCCTTCTTGGAGCCTCAGTTTTCTCATCTGTGATGTGGGATAGTATGTACTTTGTAGGATTGCTGAGAAGGGCTAGCAAGATGGTCTCTCAGCTTTGAACTTTGAGCTTCCTGAGAAGTTAACGGTCCCTGTGAGACAGTTTCCATAGTCCAGAGGACCAGAGTGAAGTCTCTGCCTAGGATACAGAAGCCTCACGGCAGGAAGCATACTGGCCTAATGTTAGAAAATTGGTTTCAATACCCAGCTGTGTGACCCAAGGCAAGTGACTTAGTCTCTCTGAGCATCACCTCATAGTGAGTCCTCAGCATCACTGTATGGTGCTCAGTGTCCATAGAATATTCCAGAAGGTTCTCCATCTTTCTCTGCCTTCCCATACCATCCCCCAACATTTCGTAATTGCTCCCAGAAAAACTCCATGCTTAAAGTTTTCCATGCCTAAGCCCTCAGCCTTACTGTGGCATGAAATCAATTGTTTGCATTTAATTTGACTTCTCAAATGAAGGGGTAAAATTTGAGATGAGGGTAGGGATGGAGGGAGAAGATGAGGAAGAAGTTAAACCAGATGTGTTTTTGTTTAACTGTAGGATGGTGGTTAGACTGTCCCCAGTATTACTATGGCTCTCAATTCCAGTAAGCAAGAGTTGGGTTTCAGTAAAAATTGCAGTGTTCTTTTCTGGCTGGTGTGGACTTGCTCTTTCGTTATTATTATTATTACTATTTTATATCATTTTCAGGCCACAGAGTGCTGGCTGGTGAGGAGACCACATAGATGTCTAGAATTTCAGGGCTGGCTCTGTCTGCTGGCATCTTTGCAGAGGAGGGAGACTGAGGCCCAGAGAGGGGAAGGGGCTTGCCTAGGAGCACACAGCCATGGCGGGGCAGTCTCTATGACCCTTCCAAGCTGACACCCTCCTTAATTTGGTGTGTTTCATTTCCACAGTATGGCCTTAGTTTACCTGTTTTTTGAAAAGAAATAACTGTTCAAAGGATGTAGATGGTGTCAGTGGTAGAAAAAGATCTAAGCTCAGGAGAGCAGAGCTTAGGTCAGCTTTAATGACTTTTGATACATTTACCATCAGTGTGACTCTGGACAAGTCACTTCCTCTCTGGGTCTCAGATTCCTCAACCAAGATATCTGAAGAGCAAGAGGGAGAATGACATTTCCCTAAGACGTGGCCTGGGACCGCAGGTCTTTATGGTATACCTTGTGCTACGTCAGGCTGGCTCAGTCACAAACTGCCCTCCCAAAGCAACAAGGCTTGGGGCAGTGGATTGTTGGCTCCTACAGTGAGTTAAAAACTTCAGTTTAGTTGCTGGTATTGTTAGACCAGTCGGTTTCATTTTACATAAAAACAGGGGTTTCTGGCTTCTCTTGAAAGAATACGTGGCTTTGTGAGGCTGAGTCCCTGCCTGGCCGCAATGGCCAGAGCTAAGTGGCAGCCATTCCAGCCACTTCAACCATAGTCCTCACCGCACCCCAGTCCCTCACACAGCCCTCTTGGGTCACTGAGTCTGCCTGCCCACCTTAGAGTTTGCAGTTTCTGGGCTGATGCTGGGAAGGCCCACTATGGTGGGCTCAGATCTTATTTGGGCCAGCCTGCTGGGGGTCAGCTTAGGAACATAGGCACCAGCTCCTCTTTGGTGGCCTGGCAGCATCTTTTCCTGTTGTGGTGGTCTCCAGGAAGAGTCTGAAGGTTCTGGAGGCTTGGAGGTGACAGGGCATGCCTGCCAACATTCAACAAGCTGGGCCTGCTCAGCTGTCCCCCTTTGGTGACAAACAGCCCTGGGTGTCTTATTCTAAAGATTGCCCCACCCCCTCAGGGACAGATCTGCCTTGTCATCTGCCATCTCACCTGATCCTCCAATGGCCAGTGCATTGGTGTAGACGCACTTCACACAGAGGACATGTGACCTTGCCATCTGAGCCCATTGTTCTAGCTCCAAGGCCAGTAATGGCAAGAAGGAGCCATGGTGGCTATGAGTGAGTGTATCTCAGAATCACCAAGTCAGAACTGGAGGACAGCGGGAGTGACCATGAAATCTGGCGGTGAAATTCAGGGCTCTGGAGACTGCTGGCAGGATGTGAGATTCTAGAAGTTCTCTGCTAGTAAAATGCCTTGGGCAGCACAGATGATTTGGACAGCAACCACAGGTTCTCCTGGCCCTTGCTCCTGCAGAGGAGGTGCCCTGTATGGAAGGAGTAACACTGGCTTCCAGGCATATGTGCTCACGTACTCCACCCTCTGCTGTTTTACTGTCAGGAGATCCAGGCTCAGGGAGCCTGTGTCTCAGGTGCTTCTGTCCCCTGCCCTGACCCAGGGAAGGAAGGAGAGGATGGCTGGAAGGTGATTGTTTTCTGGAGAGTAAGACCTCCTTCCACCTGGGCTTGTTTCTGAGATGTGTCCCTAGCCTTTCTGGTCTCTGTGAGTTACTGACTCAGGAACCAAGTTCACCTGGCTGGGTCTGCCCACTGCTGGACAGAGCTCAGGCAACGGTGCGTGGGCTCTACGTGTTCAAGAGGCCAGAGCAAATCCATACTAGGCAAGCACGCTACCACTGAGCTGCTTTTTGTTAGGTCAGTCTCTTGCCTTCTCTAGTCCACTTTAGCCCAGCAAGTGGGTGCCCTCCAGCTCTTATGCAAGATTTCCGGCCTCTCTGGGAATCCCCAGGGCTCCTCGTGCTTCCCTGAGCTATGTCAGGCTCTGCTTTTCTGGACTTACTTATTTTTTCTCCACCCACCTGACCTCACTGTCACTTACCTGCCTCTTCCTTTATAGAAGTGAGTCACTGGCCTGTCACCATCCTGGGAGGAAAGCGTCGCACTGGTTCTGAGTACCACTCTGACTCCCCGGCTCCTAAGTGCTTCCATTGCTGCTCTCCTTCTTCCTCTGTTTAAGGTTGCCCTATCCCAGCTAAAAGTCCACCATCTCTAACTGCTGACCTTGAATACCCCACCCGAGATCCCTCTTTTGGCTCTGTGATGTAAAGCAGGTGCTATGTCACACATTACAGATGAGGAAACTGAGGCATAAACTCTCCAGCTGGGAAGTAAGAAAGAGATGACTGTCCCTACCATTGCAAGCAGCTACTTCCTTCCTTGTAGCCTCAGTGACATAAATTATCTTCCTAGAAAAATTAGTTCCTTCTTTTGAAATAATTCATGTTTCAGGTCAGTTAGCCTATGCAAATACCAAAGAGAAATAAAGTTCCTCTCAGTAGCTTGTGCAGGCCCTGACCATAACCAGCTGAGAGTTTTTGGGTTTTTTTTTTTTATAAAAATACTTTCTTTACCCCCTTGACTTGTCTTTATAATTGCCATTTCAGATCTTACTCTGTGCCAGAAACTGAACTAATTATTTTGAGTATCCTGAACTTGTTATTTTGCCCATTTTTTAAAAAAGAAAAAAACAGATGCTCAGAGAAGACGATTAATTTCTCAAAGTCACGAAGCTGGAAAGTGGTCTCATGCCCTGCTGCCCAGTCAGATTAGCATCTGCTGGATACAAGCCCTCAGGGGACTTGGCTGTGTGTCTTTTGTTTTCAGTTGAACCACCTGTCTCTGGGGTTTGTGGATGCAGGGGTGGGCTTCTCACTGGGAGGGAACCTGGCATAGGCACTCCTGGCTGGCAGCAGGGTCCATTCTCCCAGACTCACTTGGATACTCCCCCCGCCCTTCCTAGTCCAAAAGACAATGACAGTCCTAGGAGGAAGCACCCTCAGGTACTAGTGGAGCCTGGGTCTGAATTCCAGCCCTGCCATCTCGAGCTGTGTGACCTTGGACAAGTCCCCTTCCCTCTCTTGGCTTCTGGTTATCCTGGTCAAAAACCATCCCTTATGTAAGTGAGACAGGCCTTAGGGCTTTTCTAAGTTCATGGATGGCTCTGAGCTGGCACGTATACTGTCACTCTCCTGTCCTACACCCCTGTCAGATGTCACAAATCAGCCACTGCTCTCTAAAGCTCAAGTTCCTAGCTGGGTGCAATTGCTCATGCCTGTAATCCTAGCTACTCAGGAGGCAGAGATTAAGAGGATCACAGTTTGAAGCCAACCTGGGCAAATAATTTGCGAGACCCTATTTTGAAAAAAACCTATCACACAAAAGGGCTGGTGGATTGGCTCAAGGTATAGGCCCTGAGTTCAAATCCCAGCACTGCAAAAAACATATAAGTAAATAAATTTCAAGTTTCTTCCAGTACAGTATGGTACTCCAGACAGCCATGAGCATCTAGTTAGAACCAGCTCACGACATGAAAGGACATCCCAGAAACAGCTTAGGTTTGGTGACTGTGTGGATGGGAGTGGGGAAGGGATGGGCCCAGGTGGCACTCTGTTTAGTGTCACAACACGCCTCAGACTTCTTTTCCTTGTGTGGAAAGACCCTGAGCTAGACTGTGCCAGAACCTGGTTCTCTCATGGGGCCACAGCTGTGCCACTCTCAGTTGCAAGGGGGAAGGCTGACCAGGCTCTGAGCCTGTCCGCTGCATAGGCTTATGTATGAGGGGCTGTTTCAGGTCCCCTGGAAAGAGCGAGGCTCCCCCTTCCCCACCCTTCATAACCACAGCAGGGCAGAAACAAGAGGGACCCCATGTGCTGTGCATCTGTTATGTGCCATACCCTTCTGCTGGCTTTATTTCCAGACACTCAGTTAAGCCTTAGAACAGCTCAGTTTTCAAGTGGGGGAAAATGAGTCCAGTGAAGTGTATTGCCTGAATCCCTTGCTGGTGAGATTTGAATTCACATCTGTCCAGCTCGAAGCGAGGCCCTGCTTGCTTCTGGGGGCTCAGTCTGGGGACAGCAGCCTTTGTTCTCCCTCAGTCATCATTGTCATTCTCACTCGTGACCATGACATCTTTGTGTCTGAGAAAAGTGCTCCTCCATTGGCAGAGCCTCCTTTATTTTGGTGCTGGGGATGGAACCCAGGACCCCGTGAAGGCCTAGCACGTCCTGTGCACTGAGTTCCAGCTCACCCCAGCGCCTCCTCCTGCACAGCACTCCAAACAGCACCACCATTTTGGCAGGTTAGAAAAACTGAGGATCAGAGAGGGAGGATGGGGGCCCAGGGTCACACAGCGAGTCAGTGTTCTACCTATTCCCTGAACCTTGCTGAACGGATGGCCAAGGGGAGCCTGGGGTGGTGGCGGGAACTCAAGAGTGCTGACTTTGTAGAGGCAGAATTGTTATCATGGTTCCTTTTCTTTTTTTTCTTGGTGGTGCTGGACCTTGAACTCAGGGTCTTGTGCTTGCTAGGCAGGCACTCTACCACTTGAGCCACTCCGCCAGCCCCCGGTTCCTGTTTTTAATCAACCACATGACCCTGAACCAGTCACTTTAACTCCCAGCCTCAGATTCCAGGTTCCCGTTATACTTTTCAGGTTTTTTTTTTTTTTGTCCATGCTAGAAATAGAACTCAGGTCCTTACGTATGCTAAGCAAGTGCTCTACCACTGAGTTACCTCCAGTCCCACTTAACAGGTTGTGTTTTTTTAGACAGTGTCTTGCTATGTAGCCTAGGCTGGCCTCAAACTCATAATTTACCTACTTCAGCCTCCTGAGTGCTGGGATTATAGGCGTGCACCACCATGCCTGGCTTCACTTTTCAGTTTTTAAAGCCATTTTGTATTCATGAATTCAGTGTTTTCTTAACACAACCTGAGAAGGTATTATCTTCACTTTGCAAAAGGAAAAACTGAGGCTTAGAGAGAAAAGACAACTTGCCTGAGGTCAGACTGATGGTAAAATCTTGCCATTCAATTCAGGTCAAGGCTTCCCAGACCTGAGAGCTTTCCAAATGTGTCCCCAGATCTTGCACCTCTGCTTGGCCCCTGCTGCCCCTCCCCACGGTGTCCTCTCCTTGCTTGTGCCAGGTGGCATCACAGCTGGGTTTTGGAAATCCTGAGCCCTGTGTAACCTGGTCATGAACACAGTGTCTGGCTGGGAGCTGCATCCCTGGACAGCTGGGTCCTATCAGAATCATTCCTGCATCCCAGTGTCTATCGGGGTGACCGTGGTCAACATGTATTTAGTGACTTTTGAATTAATAAGAGGCTACGCACATGTCGGGCTTTCTACAGACCCATTGGCTCGGTCACCTGGGGAAAACTGTGAAGGTTGTCCCCCACGTGTGATGCCTGACCCTCTTGTGGCCACCCTCCCCAGCCTGAACTGGTGTCTTCCTCTATCCTCAGATGACACCAGCTTCTCAATGGTTTGTTAGTGACCAGCGGTGGGACGGAATGGTTCCTGTGGGCAGCAGCTTAGGCCTTTCAGCAGGTCTGAGTTTCCCCAAGGTCACAGCTCTGGCCAGTCTTTGTGTCCACAGTGGAATCCCCAGTCCCCAACCATCTCAATTTCCTTAATAATCCAAACAGTTGTTATAACTGTCATTCCTGAATCCACACCTGCGCTGCTCCACGGTACACGGTAGGCACTTCACACAGACATTGAGTGCTCACAGGAGTCACATCTCACGGGGACTGAGTTGGGTGACCTCCGTGCCTCAGTTTCTTCATGTCAAAAAATAACTCCATAAGAGATAAACAAAGGAGTAAGCATTTATATCAATAAATGTTTTCATTTTAAATGTGTATCATGAGCCCAGCTTTGTTCTAAGCACGTCACTTATATTTATTTATTCCTAGTATCTGAGGCTCAGAGAGGTAAAACATGTTCCCCCAGGCCACCCAGTTGCTATCAAGTGCAAATAGTATCTCCCAGGACATGCGTGTTCCAATTAGCATGATGTGGGTGGGACCCCCCCCAACACACACACACACACACCCCAACCTACTCCTATAATGCAGAGCCCTGCCCTGGATCTGAGGGCCAGAACACACAGGCAAGGGACGAGGTGGGTCAAGTGACCATGTAGCTCTACTGTGAAACACCTCCAAGAACACAACATGCCTGGTCCAGGCTGGAGCATGTGGCAGGTCTTGTGACTGTCATCTGAGGAGCAGACAGTGGTGCCTGGAGTAGAAGCTGGCAGGAGAGGCAAGGGGCAAATCGGAGTGAAGAAGGACGAGTTCCTGATTTACCGTGCTGACTGCTCTGCGTGGGTGCGGATATAGTGACTTACCCAGGACGGAGATGCCACTGTCATTTTCCTGCTCTCAGATGGGAACCAGGCTTGGAAATGTGTGCCCATGTGGACAGTGAACGGTTAGTAGCTGAAGGACCTGGGGTGTGCACCCCAGCCATCAGGCATCCGATTACGTGACTGTGACCTGTAAGGACTCCCAAGGTTTCCTTCTGGGTCACTCCCTGATGTGTCACTGGGCTGGCTCTTGGTAGGTAGGCTAGTGTGGTCATGCATGAGGGTGTTGTCCCATCCATGGGGTGGAGGGCAGTTTCCCCATCTCCTCTAGGGCCTCCCCCACATCACACCCTGAGGCTGGGTCCAGAGAGAGATTTCCAGGAAGGGAAACTGACTGTCACCCCACCTGTCCCAGATGCCTCAGCTCCCTGGTTCTCTGTCACCACCCAGGGCTGACCACACAGGGGAGTACCACGCCTCCAAGGTGGGGAAGGCCTCATAGGTCGGAGGACCACTGTATAATCTGTGCTATACAGAGACAGAGGCGAGGCTCAGAGAGTCAGTGACTTCCCCTGGGTCGAAGCTGGTGGTCTAGAGAAACAAAGCAGAAATTCCAGAACTGCCTCACATTAGTTGTGTAACTTCAGGCAAGTAGCTCAATATCTCTTAGCCTCTGTTTGCTCATCTATAAAATGGAGCACTGGGATTTGAACTCAGGACCTACACCTTGAGCCATTCCACCAGCCCTTTTTTAAAATCTAGAGCCTGAGATCTTTCCTGCCTGCCTCCCAGGTCAGTCTTGGCTCTGGTAAGTGAGGACATGTCTGCCTCGAGGATGTCTGGCCCAGAGACCGAGGCCTGTCTTCTTAAGCCTTAATCTGTTCACGAGTCACGGGAAGAGCTGTCATTTACCAAAGCCCTTTGTGCAGTGTGGCCCCTGAGTGTGCTCTGTACCCTTCCTTTTGTAGATTCTGGAATCCCCGTTATTTACAGATGAAAAACAGACACAGAGAAAGGAAGGGAACTGAACCCAGGAAATGTAGCTCTTAGGTAATTAATCCCGAATGAACCTGGGATTCATTCAGGCTGTGTAGCCTGGCCTCCGGGTCTGGGTCCTGATCACTATTAGATGAATGTCTGCAGGCCAGATGGATAAACTCTTAATGAACCTGTTGGTCCTTCTGGAGAGGAGAGGGGAGTTGAGCAAGCGGCAAGAATAGACTACATGACGCTCCAGGAGAGCCACTGAGGATGCCTATCCCCTCCTGTGCTGGAATGCAGAGTTTGTCTGTCCCCTGTGATTCCTGGGGAGAAAGGAGGAGAACAGAGGGTGGGGGACCCAGCTGGGGAGTCCTGGTGTCTCCAGAGCTGGGGTCAGGGGGAGGCCAGGGCAATTAGCCTGGCTGAGGCTGCCTCTAAGTCAGAAGCCTCAGTAGGGGACCGGCCCAGCCTCTGTCCAGGGCTCTGGCCTTGGGCCTGAGCCTTCTGAGTTTCTGTCTCTAGCTTCCAGCCTTCCTGGGTGGGGAGCTCAGGCGGCTGCTGGCTTGTGTAAGACCTTCACTCTGAAATTTCCTCCAACACCCTGCTCCCCTGGCCGCCCTGCCTGCTGCCTCATTTCCCACTCTTGGAGGAAGCACATTTCACATCCTTCCCTCTTGGGAAGCTGCATGATTTGGATACTCAAAGTGCTTCCTGTGGCCGCTGGCCAAGCAGAGCCCGGCCGTGCCAGGCCTCGGGTCAGGCTCAAGGCAGCCCTGCCAGCCTCTGCATCCTGTCACACACTCCAACTGCCCTGGGCAAATTACAGGGAAAATGCCTGTCCAGTTGGCTGTGCTGGCTCATGCCTGTGACGAAGGCAACCCTTGCTTGGGCTTTGTCCCCTCACTGGCTGCAATAGCTCAAGTGGGGGAATAAAGGTTTCTCTGTCCCAGGAAATTCCTGCTGCAGTGGCCTTTATCAGCTGCTCACCTAGGCACCAGCATCCTAGCACCTGTGAGGGTGGAGAAGGAAGGAAACAGTCAGGAAGTGGGAAGGATGGGTACAGAGGATATTCATTCATTCAATCATTCATTCAACAAACATGGACCCTGAGCTGGTGCTGGGATTCACAGATGAATGTGTCTGCCCTCCAAAAGCTACCAGTGTGGGGGAAGATGGCCAGGTACACTGACCCATACAGAGCCCAGGTGGTTCAGGAGGGAGGAAGCACGAGATGTCGCCTAACTAGGCTGGGGCAGGATGGCTGCAAAGGACTCCCAGGGGAGACAGCATTCATCCTTTCCTCCCCACCCCCCACAAATATTTTTAACAGCCCCCTCTATAGGCAGGTACAGTTCAGGTTCTGGGGAATACAGCCTGGAACAACATGGCACCAGGGTTTCCCTGACGCTCCATCATCCTGGAAAAGACAGACCAGAAAGTACTGCAGTTGATTTCAGGCAGTGGAGAGAACTGTGGAGGAAACCAGCAGGCTTGGAAAGCAGCAAAGGTCTAGCTCAGCCAGGGGCTCCTAGCATGGGCAGGGACTCGGAGGAGGGGGCCTTTGAGCTGGAGACTGGGAAGGTGGGAGCCAAGGAAGGATCTGGAAGAGTGTTCCAGGCAGGGCGACAGTGAATTCAAAACCTTGGGGGACAGAGAAAGAGGCATAGAAGTCAGAGGGGGTGGGGCGTGGCCAAGGGTGATGTCAGAAAGGTGGTCAGGACACAGGGTGTGGGGTCCATCTGACCCTGATGAATGGAGAGCCAGCAGGGACCTGCCAGGAGAGTGCAGAGGTGGGTGACCTCCTGTTTGTTGGATGGTCCCTTAACAACAATTTGGGCAAGAATGGCTTCAGGGGGCTGGCTGCTCCTGCCCACTCCAGGTACACTGGGGACATGGAGGCCCAGGGAGGGCAAGTAGTCCCCCCGAGGTCACAGGGTGGGGAATGCTATGTCCAGGTCTCCTGGCCACCATCCAGTCTCTTTCTAGTGCGTGCACACGACCCCTCTGGATCAAGGTGGGCGCTTACTGAACAGCTGCAGTTTGCCAAGAAACTCCTCTAGCTTGCCTAATGTAACAGGAGCAAGGGAGTCTCAGCCAGGTGTCGGGGACCTGAGTGCATTCAGATCTGGATTCCAGTGACTGACCTTGCCTCGTGACTGAAGCTCAGACATGGTAGGGCTGTGACACTTCCAGCCTAGTAAGATTGTTAAGACCTCAGTGAGCTGTGGTACACGTCAAGTGCTTTTTATCGTGTTCAGCACGATGTGTAGTTTTGCTAAGCGTTTTGGTTTTCATTTGTTCTTTTTGTCTCACTCTTAGAACATGGTGGCTTGAACTCATGGTCCTCCTGCCAGGCTCCTGGGTCCTGGGACTGCACCCAGGACTTCATCTATTCGTTTATGGACCTGGGATCTGTGCATGGATTAATCGTCATCCTTGTTTCAGGAACTTTCATCATTGGTCCACAAATGGCCCCTGGTCTATTTTATTGTAAAAATAAACTTAGAACACGCATGAATACCAGGACTAGAGTACTGACAGATCCCTACATCTTCCTCTAGGCTGTTTCATCCCTCCCCACCCACCTCCCTTCAGTGTGGGGTAACTGAGTCTGGATTAGTACTTTGTTATTTTTATTAGTCTTAGTATCACGTACAGCAGGATAACTACTGTCAAGAGCTCTGCGGCTTCTGTTCCCTTGCCTTGTTTCTGATTAGTGGTTTTTAAGATTTTTGTTTCTGCTGGTATTAATGTCACATATAGGTATAGATCATATATAAGGGGCTTCTCAGTCTCTGTGTCCTTTTGATTGTTATTTAAAACCATATGTACAAGTCAGATGCTAATGAGTCATGCCTGTAATCCTAGCTACTTAGGAGGCTGAGATTGGGAGGATTGAGGTTTGAGGCCAGCCCAGGCAAACAGTTAGGCAGATTCCCCATTTCCAAAATAACCAAGGCAAAATGGACTAGTATGACTCAAGCAGTAGAGCACCTGCTTTGCAAGTGTGAAGTCCTGGGTTCAAACCCCAGTCCCTCAAAAAGCAAATAAATAAATGAAAATTATATGTACATGTGTTGTACATATATATACATATGTACATGTATTGTACAAAATATGTAATTAACTTTGTGAAAAATCATCAAGCTTTACATAATCTCTTAGAGCTTTTCTCAATTTTATATTGCTGAGATTAACCCAAGTTGTTGCATGTGTTTGTAATTCTTTTTTTTTCTTTTTGTGGTACTGGGGTTTGAACTTAGGACCTTGTGCTTGCTAGGCAGTGTAATTTTTTTTAAGATGGGTTTTCACTATGTAGCCCATTCTGGTCTCAAACCCACGATCTTCCTGCCTCAGCCTCCCAAGTGCTGGGTTACAGGTGTGCACCACCACCTTCACAGCCTCAAGAAAAAATTTTAAGCTCTATTTGCAATTTGTCATAGTGCCTATATAGGTCACCAGTTATTGTTCTGCTTTGTGGTATTGGAGGTGGAACCCAGGGTCACCCGTACGCTACACAAGTGCTCTACGACTGAGCTACACCCCAGCCCTAGTTTTGTATTTTTATTTGTTTATTTTTTTGTGTGGGACTGGGGTTTGAACTCAGGGCTTTGCACTTACAAAGCAGGTGCTCTACCACTTGAGCCACACCTCCAGTCCATTTTGTTCTGGATATTTTGGAGATAGGGTCTTACAAATTGCTTTTTTTGTTGTTGTTGTTGTTAAGAAAGCTCTCTTCTGTTCGTTTTTGGAAACTTTAAAAAGCTTTAAAAAAAACTTTTAAAAAACTCTTAATTTGTGTTGAACTATACTGAATGCTTTAAAAGAAGTCCTTTGAGACCATGATGTGGTTTTTCTCCTTTAATCTATGAATGTAATTAATTACATAAAAGACTTTCCAATATTTCATTCCTAGGACAAACTAAGGTGTTCATTCTGAATCTATTTGTTTAGAATCATTTCTTCAGCTCAGTGTTTTCTGGCTTTGGCAGTGTTGTTACAAAGGCCTCATAGAATTAGATGGTAAATTTTCTTTTACCGTTGTCTGCAAGAGTGTGAATGAAATTGAGGGAATTGATTGTGAGAAGTTTGGTAGGTTTTACCTGTAAAATCATTTTAGCCTGCTGTTTTCTTTGTGGAAAGACTTTAACTATGGTTTCAATATCTTTATTCAGGTTCTTTATGTCTTCTTGAGTCAGTTTTATAAGTTGTATTTTTAGGAATGTGTGCATTTAATTTGCATTTTAAAATGTATTAGCAAAAGGATGTTCATAGCATTTTCTCATTCCACAGTATTCCTCTTTTCCACAATGATATGACCTCTCTCTCTCTCTCTCTCTCTCTCTCTCTCTCTCTCTCTCTCTCTCTCCCCCTCCCACCACCCCTTTCTTAATATTGCCATGGTTTATTGACCATTTTTTTCCTTGGTGGGACTGGGATTTGAAACTCAGGGATTCACACTTGCAAAGCAGGTGCTCTACTGCTTGAGCCACATCTCCAGTCCATTTTGCTTTGGTTATTTTGGAGATGGGGTTCTCACAAACTATGGGGCTGGCCTCGAATCATGATCCTCCTCATCTAAGCCTCCCAAGTAGCTAGGATCACAGGTCTGAGCCACTAGTGCACAGCCGGTTTATTGACTTTTTAGAGAAAACACTTGTGGCTTTGAGCTTCTCGATTGAATGATTTTTTTTTTTTTTTAATTTCCAATCTTCATAATCACATTTTTTTAACTTCCCAAGCTGGGTGCTTAGCTATTAATCTTTAGCTAGTTTGTGGTATTACAGACTTTTTGATATGTAGTATTTTTATTATTGTTCAAGTCTATGTAATTTTAATTTGTACCATCATTTTCCTTTTCTCTATGAGTTATTTAGGATGTTTTTGATTTCTAAGGGTATGAGTAATTATTTGCCCTTTTAAAAACTGCACTTCTAACTTAATTGCGCTATGGTCACACAAAGTGGCCACTATTTGAAATGTGAGACTTGTTTTCGGGCCTGATGTGTGATCAATTCTTAAAATGTTTGAGTGTTCCTGAAAAGAATGTGTACCTCCCCAGCACAAAAAAAAACTCACTTGTGACTTTTCCCTACAGGGACAAAGTGCATTTTCTCCTGTCCCTGGGTCTCCCTCTTCCCTTTGGCCCCATACCCTTGACGACATGCCCTGTAATCCTCAGGACACCACTCAGATCTGTCTAGATGTCATCGGTCTGAGTTGTTCAAGATACCTTATATGTTCTTTTCTTTGACCTTAGATTTAAAAGTCTAAGCTTTAGGAAGTGATTTGCTCAGTCTGCAGATAGCTTCAGTACCAACTGTGAACTTTGTTTCTATTACTTAAGTTGTTCCTGCAAAACTTTTCTTTGGAGTGGGAGGGGGTGTCTTTTTGAACAAACCCAAACCTTTGGTGCTTTAATGTTTGAAGGACAGTTTAGCTGGTTATAAAGTTCTCAGTTGAATTTTTTTTTTCCCCTTTGGTGCTTTGGTCAATTCAATTTGATACCTTTTTCTTTTGGAAATGATGTTTTGTTCAAAACTTTTAGAATGTTTTTCTTGTCTTTTGGTAGTCACTTACATATGTCTAAGTGTAGGTTTTTCCTTATTATCCTACCTGGGACATTTTGCGCCCTTTCAAGCTGAGATCTTTTATCTTTCTTTAGTGCTGAGGTAATTTATTATTTCTTCAAATATTCTTCCTCTCCTGGCTTCTTACTTTCTTGTTGTTGGCACTTATACTTCTTTCTCTCTCTCTTTTTTGGTTGCTGTAATTTCACGCAATAGATCACATAGATTTTAAGGGCTCAGTTCATTGAGTTTCAATAAATATACATTGTCTTGTAACTATGACCCCAGAACAGGATTTTAAAAATTCATCTCTGCCATGCAGATGGTTCTCTCACATCTCTTTCCAGTTGATTTTTGCCTCTCAAGGTCAACCATTATTTTATCCCATTCACCATAGTTAGACTGGTCTTTTCTAGGGTTTTGTATAAATGGAGTCCTCTTTTTTCCCCCAGATACTTTTACTTCTCATGTGTCTCTTTTTTTTTTTTTTTGGTGTTGCTGGGGATTGAACCCAGGGCCTCATGCATGCTAAACACAGACTCTTCCACTGAGCTACACTCCCGGCCCCAGCACTTAGTATGTTTCTGAGACTCATCTTTGCTGCATCAGTTCCTTTGTATGGCTGAGTTGTAGTCGCTATATCAGTTTATTCATTCATCTGGTGTGGACATAAATCCAGTTGTTTATAAATAAAGCTCCATGGACCACGTGCATGTGAATCTCCACGTAGAGGTATGGTCTCATCTCTTGTGAGCAAATACGCAGTGCGGCATCCCTGGGTCCTGTGATGCGAGCAAGGGTTAGCGTCATAAAAATGAGTGAACTCTTTTCCGAAGTGACTGCACTATTTTACACTCCTGTGGCCAATGTACACGAGACGTCTGAGTTTTTCTACATTCTAGCTAATGTTTGCTTTTACCAGTCTTTTTTATTTTGTTTAGTCCTTCCCATGGGTGTGAAATGGATTTAATTACCTGATAAGTAATGATGTTGAGCCCTTTTTCATGAATTTACTGGTTGTTTGCATACGTCCTTCCTTCCTTCCTTCCTTTTTGGTGGTGTTGGGGGTCTGAACTTAGGACTTTGTGCTTGCTAAACTGGTGTTCTACCACTTGAGCTACACTCCCAGCCCTTTTGGGGTTATTTTTGAGATAGGGTCTCACATTTACAGTGGGACTTCAATTCTCCTATCGATGCTTCCCTTGTCGCTGGGTGACAGGCCCACGCTGCTGTGTCAAGCTTTTATTGATTAAGATAGGATCTAGTGAACTATTTGCCCTGGCTGGCTTCAAACACACTCCTTCCGATCTCCATCTCCTGAGTAGCTGGGATTACAGGCGTAGCCATTGCACCTGGCTTGCTTCTTTTCTTGTTGGGGTGGCTCAGTCTCCTGCCTATGGAGGAGGGGGTGTTATTAATCTTTTCTTTTTTCTTTGATGGTGCTAGGGCTTGAACTCAGGGCCTCAAACTTGCCAGGCAAGCGCTCTACCTCTTGAGCCCCTCCCCACCCTATTCACCATTTTATTGTCAATGTGAGGGAGTTCTTTCTTTCCCGAATGACGGTCCTTTGCCGGCTATGCCTACTGTGGATGTTTTTATCCCAATTTTTGTCTCTCTGTGCAATTGCTTATTCTCTCTTGATGAAAGGATATTTAAAATTTGGCGCCTATTTACCTTTTTTTTATGAAGTTAGTACACTTTGCCACCCCCAAAGTCATGAAAATTACCTTTTATGTTTTATCTAGAAGCGTTACGATTTTTTTACAATTAGGTTGCCGTTCTATCTCAAATTATTGGAGTAACAGTAATTTGACTTGACATTCTTTGAGCTTTTCTTTCTTTTTTCTCTTTTTAACCCTTTGTTCCCTCCTGGAAAAGTGCCTCCAACTGATATCCTAGTTCCCTGCTTCATTCTCTAGTCCCTGGATCTGCTCTGCAATTTATTCTCCTTCTTACGTTGGCCATCGTAACTGTGTTTTCATACGGAGTGCCTCCACTGGGATCTTTTAGTATTTTGTGTTCTGTTTTGGCATCATTTCTTCTACATGTTGCTTACTTAGACTTCTCCCCACCTGTCCTCATGTGGCTGATTCTGGGGCTTTCTCTGCTTGGTTTGTTTTTCTTTGAAAGTCGTTGTGCCCCTCGGTACCAGTTTGATAACTTGGGAGCTTCCTCTTTGAGGTGCAACTACTCTGTTGGGTGTGTTGTTGGGGTGCGAGCCTAAGGCTGACCCTGTTCTCCCAGCCCCAGTGAGCCCAAGTAAAGGACAGGGCCAGGACACAGATATTCCAAGTTCCTCTGTGCTGCCCTGGTGTCCCCACTGGACACCTGTCCACTGGGTGAGGGCGCTGGCTTTGGCTGTCCCAGGACAGCAGGCAGATGTACAGGCCTGACTGAGGGCTTGACACAAAGAGGTGAGAGCTTGAACCATGACTGGAGGTGTGGCTCAAGTGGTAGAGAGAGCATTTGCCTAGCAAGCTTGAGGTCTTGAGTTTGATCCCCAGTACTACCACAAAAAGAGAGAGAGAACTGAAACCCTGTTTTCTTTTCTAGAATATTTTCCTTCACCCTAAAGAGTGTTCCCTGCCTTTTCTTCCTTTTCTCTCATCCACACACACCAGCTTGGAACCCCTTCTATCTCCTGGGCAGGTCCTGTCTTCCTCCTAAGTGTCTGGGTTTGGTGACATTTGCTCCATGGTTACCTGGGGCTTTTTGGAGAGTCAGGATGTAGAGGCCATACATCTTCTCTTGCTGTTAATTTTAAGAGCAAGTTCTGCCTGTCCCAGCCTGCCCGCCCCCCACCAGCCAGGGCACAGTGACCTCCAAATGAAAACCACAAGCTGCTTAGAGAAACACGGGAGTCACCAGTTCTGGGACTGATGGACCTAGTCTTATTTCTTCTTTTTAGTCCTGGGTATCAAACCCAGAGCCTCTCACCCGCCAGGTGAGCCCTCTACCACTGAGTCACACCCTCTCCCAGGCGGACAGAATCTTAAATAAGCATTGTAAACATACCAAAGAAACAAGGAAGGTTATGAGTAACATAAAGCAGAATGAGAGAGTGTTAAAAATAAAAGAACCCAGTAGAAACATCAGTATCAAAAGCTAGCCCTGCCCTGCCCCCCCCAACCTCGGCACATGCTGGCAGCTTGAGAGTCGAGACTTTCATGGCTTCTGGGGCTTTGCATGGGCTGTTCCCTGAGAACGCTTCTGCTGAGAAGTTTCTAGCACATTCTTAAGATTTCTTCTGTGATGGGTGGACACGCAGTGGTCAAGGGGACACTGTGATGATGTGGAGGTTGAGGGGTAGGAAGTTGGGGTGTAGTTCTGATTCTTCAATTAGCTGTGTGACTTTGGGCAGGTCCTGCAATGTCTCTGGACCTCAGGGTCTTCCTGGGGTGGGGGAGGGGATAAGAGCATCAGGCTGGATTATTCCTGAGTCCCCTTCAGCTCAGTGTGCCTGTACCACCATGGTTAAGAGCACAGGCTGTGGAGTGGGCTGCCTGCCACCCCCTATGGGCCAGCACTTAACTTCTGTGTCACTGAGCAGTCATTTCAACTCCTGAAGCTTCTGTAGATTTAACTCTAGCATAATGATTCAGAGTTGGATTTCCCACTACTAGGAAGGCTGAGGCAGGAGGATTGCAAGTTCAAGGCCAGCCTGAGCTACATAGAAAGACCTTACTTATCTCAAAAAAAGAAAAGAAAAGGAACTTGAACTTCAGAGTGTGATAGTTTAGGCTCACAATCCCACCTCAGCTGCTTCTGTGCTGTGTGATCTCAGACAAATTACTTACCCTCTCTGCTTTTTCCTTCTCTGCAATGGGAATGATAGTAAGAGTATCTACCTCAAAGTGTAAGAGTCCAGCGAGTCCAGCTGTGCTCTGCTGGTGGCCGCTTTGAACTCAGGGACTTGCACTTGCCAGGCAGGTGGTCTGACACTTGAGTCATGCCCTGAGCCCTTTTTTTTGCTTTAGTTTTTCGAATAGGGTCTCACATTTTTGCCTAGGACCAGTCTCAGACTGGGAGCCTCCTACTTACAGCCTCCTGCATAGCTGGGATGACAGGCATGCACATCATGCCTAGCTTGTTTGTTGAGATGGGGTTTTGCTAACTTTTTGCCTAAACTGGCCTCGAACCTCCATTCCCCTTATCTCTGCCTCCTGAGTAGCTGGTGCTATCACACCTGGCCCAGCAACAAATTCTTGATGCTTGTCTGCTGGTCTCTAAATGCTTTCCAAACACTCTCTGTCCATGTGTATCTTTGATCTGCAGGGTGGGGGTGACCTGTTCTGTTTGAAGCTCCCGACATGGTTGTTTCCAGCTCTCTGGCCAGGACTTAATCCAGGCCCATCCCCTTCAAGACCAGGGTCCTCTTTCCACAGGCTGTGGTGTTGGGAAAGACTGGAGTGGGTTGGGGTAGCTGACACATCCAGATGGAAAAGCATGAGCAGCCCCTGGTGCCACGTATGTGCTCCATCTGTGCAAGGGGTGGGGGGCTGTGCACAGATGGCTTTTGGAGGTTCACACAAATATGGCATCAGTGATGGGACAGAAGCTAACTGAGGAGGCAGAACAAGGGTAGGTTGGACAACTGGGAGCTCATGTGACCTGGGACACAGCCCAAGGAGTCTGGGAAGGGGAGGAGGATCCACGGAGACCATGAGTCAGGAAAGAGGAGACTGAGTTTTCCCTAGGCTAGGGCAGGAGAGCAAGGCCTGGAGTCAAAGGTGGACGTAGCCAGGTCTCCCAGTGTGTTCCCTGGCAGTTTCCCCACCATTTACTCTGGAGGATCTGGGCTTGTGGCTTCATCTGAATCTCCATACCACATCTGTAGAAGGCGCCACTCAGTGCACTCGGGAGGCGGCTGCTGTGGCGAGAATCCCCATATGCAGCTGGGCCAGATTGGAGCCGTAGCCTGGGATGTAGCCTCAAGGCTGTGGTTTACTTCTCCATGACTTGGGACTTGCACTCTTAGCTGTGCAGGAGGATTGCAAGGCGACAGTGACCTCACTGGGTGAGACCTCTATGAATCTCTCCCTCCCTTTCTTCCTCCTGCCTTCCTTTCCTCCTTGGTACTTCTGCTGCCTGGCATCCAAGGGAGGTGGCATACTTCCTCGCTGTCTGCATCCCCACCAGCAGGGATGTGGTGGTTTTCTCGCCCCTGGTCTGTAGAAGCTTCTCAATGAACAGTGGTCTGGGGCTGGTGGAGTGGCTCAAGTGGTAGAACACCTGCCTAGCAGTTATGAAGCCCTGAGTTCAAACCTCAGTACTGCCCAAATAAATAAATGAATAGATAGATAGGTAGATAGATAGATAGATAGATAGATAGATAGATAGATAGATAGATAGTGGTCTGGAACCATTGGTGAGTAGGGGAGGTCCGAGGGAAAGGAACTGATGTCAGTGGATCTCTGAGACATAAGGCAAAGCCCTGGAGAGGCTGCAGAGCCCACTTGGGGTGACAGGGGCTGCCCAGGAAAGCATTTGGGGGTCCAGATTTCAGAGGAGGTGGGCTTCCTCTCTGGCCATAGCCTGAAAGCTGAAAGCCCTGTGGGAGAGGGGACAGCTGGATGGGTGTGAGCGCAGGGCAAGCTGGAAGCCCAGGACACTTGGTTCTCCTGTTTCTTCTCCTGACACTTGGCTTTTTAAGCCACTCTGACTGCTCTGAGTGGAACAAATTGTCCAAAGGAATGATGGCCCCAGCCCTATCCCAGCTGTCCCAGTGGCTGGGAAAAAGAGTGCTGGGCTTGGAGCCAGGCAGATCGAGGACATGGGCTGGCCCCACCCCTCTTTGGCAGAGGGACCCTGGGCAAGTCACTTCAGCCCTCTGTGTCTCCATTTCCCAGTATGAAATGGGTATGTACTGTGCTGTCCTCCCTGCAGTGATCTTTTGGGCCTTTTGTGTAAATCCAGGAGACATGTGGTCACTAGGCTGAAGGAAGGACCTAGAGGGCAGGGGTGGCATCTGCGGCCCCTAGCACAGGGCCAGGCACAGTAGACACTGGGATCTTGTCCGTCAGAAAGTCATTGTACTATGCCTATGCCAACCTGTCGGAAGGCAAGGGTCCTGCCCACAGAGCAGGAATTTGAGGTGAATGCACCCAGCCATCGCCTGGAGCTCTGAAGTTTGTGAATTCCAAGTAGAAAACTACTCGTGTTGCACTGGACTCTTCCTTTACCACACACTTGAAACTTGTCACCCTACCTCCAGCTTGTTTCCAGAGTCCCCTTTGGAAACAGCTGGTGGAGCGTGACATCACACGATTGTTTACAGTGGAAGAGACTGAACTGGTGCTCTGAGAGTGGAGTCTGTGTGACAAGTAACAGAAAAGCCAGGGCGAGACGTTCAGAAATGAGCTTCAGACATGGCTGCATTCAGGGACCCAAGTGCTGGCATCAACACTCAGATTCTATCCTCTGAGTCACAGCTCCACTTGAGGCTGCACACAGTGCCACCAGGTGGAACCTGTCCCACCTGGACCAGCTGAAAGGGGGAGGGGCACATCCCACGACTGTGGTGTTGAGAGGAAGTAGATTCCCAGCGGCCCAAAATGTCAGCAGAAATCCACTGCAGTCACCAGAGGTGGTGCAGAGGAGAGCTTGCCACTCCAGTCTGCAAGGTTCCTGCCATTCCTGGAAGCCAACACTGGAGGCAGCATGGAGCTGACCATCCCTGCTTCCCCATGGGGGTTCAGCACAGCCCTGATGGTGGCCCTCACCGTCTCTCTGCAGAGGAGCAGAGCTGGCAGGGAGGGTGAAGGGGGATGGGAGGAACACTTGGTCCAGGTAAGAGAGACCCCAGGAGGCTGGATCATCAGCAAGCCCGAAGGACCTGGTCCAGAGCCACAGCCCCAGTCTGGCGTGAGAACGGTCACTGGGCACAGATGGATGTGGACTTTCTGTCACTGCCGGGACGCCCCACCCCACTTCATGTGGGATGAGGTGGTGCTGCCCTGAGGCTACAGGGCTCCTTGGACAGGGCTGGTGTAGGGAGGCATCTGATCTGGCACCAGTGCTGAGGTGGTCCTGGCAGATGCTAGAATGGGTGGCAGGGACACTGCAGGTGAACCAGACTGGGCTGGCCCAATCCCAGTTCCCTCCCCTTCTGGGCCTCTGTTTTCTCCTCCTACCACCCAAGCACACTGGGTTCTTGGAAGCCTTAGTAGAAAGTTCCCATCATACAGTAGGTGCCCTGTTGAGACTTTCTCCTCTTCGTGTTAATTGCTGTGTGACCTTGGCTAAGCTACTTAACTTCTCTGCATATCAGGAGCAAGGATAGCACCTACCACACAGGGTTGTTGTGAGCCCTAGATGAACTAATGCTTGTAAAACACTTAGAACAATCCTAGCCCACTTGTCACCATTAGTATTAGGTGACACTTGTGTTTTATACCTGCCCCATTGAATTCTCATTCCTCTAATAGCTCATGGGGAAACTGAGGCCCAGAGAGGTTAGGTGATGTGTACAAGGACTCTGCAGCCAGTAGGCCACAGAGGATCTCCCCAGCCAGGTGCCCTCATTTCCTGTCCCTCTAGGCCCCTGGTCACCAAGAACACCAATGCTCCAGCTGCTGGAAGCCTGGCCGGCTGGCTGGAGCTTTGTGGGAATTCAGGGAACGCTGCCATCAGAGCCCAGCTGCGCTGAGCACAATCCCCGGGGACATCCAAGTGCTCAGTGCTGACGTGAGCCCCACTCATGCCACCCAGGGACATGCTTGTGCTGGCTGCCACCCACCCGGCAGGTTACAAGGTCACGGCCCATTCCCCACACAGCCCAGAGCCTCCTCAGCCCCTTCAGGGCCATCTGGGGAGCGGATTCAGCATTACCGAGGGAAGGCTGCCAGGACATGGGGCTGAGTAGGCGCCAGGTGGCCATGGCCTGCTGAAGGAGGAGCTGAAGCAGGGCATTGTGGGAGAGGCAGGTGCTCCAGGGTCGTGTCCTGCTGGTGGAGTCAGGACTTGGACCCAGTCGGTCCTAGGTGTGGCTCTCAGCCACCTTGGGCAAGTGACCTCACCTCTCTTCTATAACGTGGGGGAGAGGACACTGACGCAGATGTACTGAAGTAACATTTGGGAAGCACAGAGGGAAAAGGAGCCACATGGCAGCTGTGTGTAATCTACTCACCTGCAAGTGTGCCGTGTGCACTCACTACGTTCACATTAAACAGCAACTGGTTCATTTCCAGTCGGGCCTGCTGCATTAGACTTTTCCATCTGGTCCTGGGAAACAGAACCATTGGGTAAACAAGGCTGAATTCTGGCTCTGCTCTTCTTTGCTGTGAGACCTTGGGCTAGCTGCTTAACCTCTCTGTGCATTTGCTTTGCTATCTGTAAAATAGGGATAATAACAGAGCTTACCTTGCAGGTTAAATTAAATGAATTAATGTAGGCAAAGCTTTTTGAATAACACCTGGTGTGTGGCAAGTGCTACAGGGAGGTTTGCTATTATTACAAGCTACACAGTGACAGAGTGCATAGTCTCAGTTTGAAATATTCTCAGTTGACACAAATCATTAATGTATCAAATTTCAACATGTCAGCATCTACACTGTGCCTTGCAGACTTCCTGGACTTGTAGTAATTGTTCCCCAAGTCCTTAGCTCGTGAGTGCGGGGACCTAGCCCTGCCTCAGGTGTGCTGTGACTCTGCAAAGTTACGTACCCTTCCGGTGCCTGATACCAGAGTGGTTCCCACTGCAGAGGTGCTGAGTTAAGTACTAGAGCAGGTCAACACTCAAGGACACATGATACATGAGCCATACCCATCCCACCCCACCTCTCTCCTGCTCAGCTTCCAGGCTTGGCCTAGAGTGCTGTGGCCTGGAGCAGACGTGTCCTCTCCATGGACTGGCAGAAGCCCATGTGCCCATAAAGCGGCCAGCCTAGGCCTTAGACACCTAGGATGCCCTGGGTGGCTCCATCTCCCTCCCAAGGCCACTGCTGTCTCTCCTCCCACATCGCACTGTGACTGGCTTCAGGCCTTGGCCCACAGAGCTGCTGTGTGGCATAAAGACTGTCCCAGTCCCCCAGGGAGCCTCAGGCAAGCATTGGCTATAGAACCTGGAGCCTTGACCTCCTGATTCCAGTTCTGCCATGTGGCCAGGAGCAGGTGGCAGGCTTGTCTCCACCTCTGTGTCCTCACCTGTGAAATGGGGCTGGCGATGAGGCACATGAGTCAGGTGGGTTGTGCTGGAGCTGGTTCAGGCTGCCTATCCTCCACCACCTGCTTTCTGCTCTGACTTGCTCTCTGACCCAAGTACTGTGCATTCCCACCTCCTGGCCTTTGCACACTGGTCCTCCTGGCTGAGAGCCCTCTCTCCACTCAACGCCACCCTACCATGCTTCCAGAAGGTTCCTTCTGGGCACCTCCTGCTGAGCCTGTCCTGGATGTGCTCAACCTCTGCAAAAGAGAAAGAAAGTTCCACACTGCCTGTTCTGTGTGCACGTGTGGGGAGGGGACAGGGAGAGGAATCTGGTCCTCAGGAGAGGTGGAGCCCCTTGGCTCTAAGAGCTGGGCCTGGGCCCTCTGCCTCCTCATTAAATACCATCCCCGAGGTGATCAGCAGGAAGTGAGTTTTGGTTTCTAGACTCTTGGAGGTGGAAAGGGCCTCCAGGTGAACAGGTGTGTGGACAAGTGAGGCTTGGCAGAGCAAGCAGGGAAGGTCGGCCCATTCCCCCCACTCTGTTGCCACACCATCATCCCTGTGTTCCCCTTCTGAAGCTGCAGTCACCAGCCAGCCTGGCCCAGGCACTGGTGAACTTGGCCTGGCCATGGGAACTCATGGATTCCTTGGGGCAGCCCTGGCTTCTCCCAGACCCCACTTCGCAGGGGAGAGCCCTGAGGCCAAGGGTGAGGTCCCTTGCCCCGGGCCACCCAGGGTGAGGGTCAGAAGCAGGATCTGCCCCAGGCGGCCGGCCCCAGAGCCCGCTGTCAGTGCTGACTGGCTGCCTCTTCTGCCACCTACCGCTGGCCCTGCTGGCTGGCCTTCCACCCACCCACATTCCCTTCCCTGCCAGCTGCCCTGTGCCTTGGACTGTCTGCCAGCCACAAGCAGCCCCGTCAGCAGAGCAAGGTCCTGCTCTCTAGGAGCTCAGGCCATGGTAAGGAGGTAACAAACCAGTTGGGCTGGGGTGCAGAGCAGCTGGCCAGGTAGAGCTGAGGAAAAGAGGGAAGAAAGACAGGAGGATTCCTCAGGTAGACAACAGAGAACCTTCCAGAGCAGGGAACTCCGTGAGCAGGAACGTGAGGCTGGGGTTGCTTGGAGACAGCTGATGGTTCATCAAAGCCCCAAGGACAAAGTGGCTTGGCTTATAGCCTTCCGGGCCCTCCCACGTCTGCTTTCTGCTGGGATGGGTGCCATCAGTGCCTGGAGGTCTGAATCTTGCTCTATCTCTGGCTCTTGGCCCACTACCCTCTGGGTAGTCCCTCCTTGGATCTGACTTGCAGCCCACTCTCTCCAGCACACATACCTTCTGGAGCTGTTCACCCAGAGGCTGCTTCATGGCAGCCGTATATAACTTCTGCCAGTGAACGAATAAAGTCCTGGCTGACAAGACTTGCCAGATACGCCAGGCCAGGGGGAGACAGATCTCATGTACCCTCTATGACCCTGCAGCTGCAGTCACAGGATTGGTCTTTGGCAGGGTCCCACCCTCAGGGAGCCACTTGTTCAGCATTAGCTCTGAAAGAGTCAGCAGGGCCTGACAGCCCAGGGGATCTATCTGGCTGCAGGCTGACTCCATTGTGCCTGGGCATCAATGGGAGCAGAGTAGCTGGGAGGCCTGGAGTCTGCTCCCAGTGCTGCCCATCACGGAGCAGGCAGGTCTTCCCTCTTCTGTGGGCCTCGGTTTCCCCCATCTGGATAATGGAATGATCTCTAAGATCTTCCCAAACCAACCTTCTCAGAGGATAGCATCACAACTACAGCTCCCAGGCCTTGCCCTGGGAGTGTCTGGACCAGGAGGTCTGGGATAGGACCTAGGAATAGGGATCTATTTCGGGTTCCTTATGTCTCTTTGATCTCTCTTAAATTTGAATGTGGCCACATCAGTCCATGAAACATGTCTTCCACATTACTCCCTTTATTCCCGTCTTACAAAGGCGCACAGCCGCCTGGTGATGGAGCAGGTGGCCATTGTTGGCCTCCATGACTCTTTACATATGCACATCACCCCCCCTCCCCCCCCCCCCCCCCCCCCCCCCCCGCCTTCAGGAACTTTCCTCCTACACTTTAGTCAAGACCCCTCCCCTGGGATCCACTTTGAATAGGACTTTCCCCACAAGCATCCCCAGTGATTTTTGTGGTCTGGTATATTTGGGAATCTGCTCAAATGCCCCTTTCCCTCCCAGGTCTTCTGAGCTCTAGATTGGGGACCCCTAGGGGTAAATAGCAGTCCCTGTGAGCACAGATGACACTCTATGAATCTCACATCCATTTATTAGGCAGAGAGATGGAATCTTGGGGGCTTCCGGGAGCTGTGTGGGGCAAGGAGGGTCCTGGGTGAATGGGAGGCAGAGCCTGAGTGGGTGGCCCTGGATAGGTCCTGTGTACAGGATTATGCAGAATTTTGCTCACCACTTGCCATCTTTGTGAACCAGGGCCATCTTCACATAGCCACCTGGCCCTCCGTCCCCTCGCTTGTACAGGGAGGCAGCTCTGCCTGGCTCTCAGGGCTGTTGATGAGGACTGAGTTAGGTGAGGGTGTTAAAAGCGGCACCTGGCACTCACAGGTGCTCTCTTGAATAAGAGGGATCCAGAATTAGTGTCGGTGGTGCGGGGACTGAGCCAGCATCACATACCTGGGGAGTGATGGGGCTAGGCTTGGACCAGACATGCTGGCTAAGTCTCAGTTTTCCCATCCATCCCTGGGGGACCATCACCCCCAGCCGCTTGCATCACTGGGCTAGGTGAGGATCGGTGCAGTTTGGGTTAGTGAGTGTGGGGGACGCAAGGGCTTAACAGAGACAGGAACTGTCTGGCTACTTTCATGGTGAGTTCAGTGACCTTGGATCAGGAAGAGGGGGGTTCCCGTGTATTGCAAGGGTCCAGCTATCTCCCCTTGACTGTGGGTGCTTTGTGGGTGTGGCAGCAAGCAGAAACATGGTCAGAAGAGGCCCTGTGGTGTGTGTGTGTGTGCGTGTTTGCGTGTGTGCGCGCATGCGTGGGTGCGTGTGTATGCATGTATGTGTGCATGTGTGTGGGTGTATGCGTGTGTGTGTATGTAGGGTCCTCTCAGCCCTGAGTCTCAGTTTCTGGCTGTGAAATGGGGACCCTACTCACCGTCCTGACTGCATAGGATATTTGGGGACCCAAGAGAGACTGGAGAAGGGCAACTTGGGAAGCAGAGGCCCCTCATACAGGCAGCTGCTCATCCTCCTCCAGCCTGTGTGGACTCTTGAGTGACTGCTGGCTTTGGACTGACACCTGGCAGGCCTGGTACTATCCCAGTTCTGAGACTGGGAGATCTGGGTTCAAATTCTGACTCTGTCATGGCACCTCTGAGCTTCTGGCACCTAGCTCAGGTGCAGCCAAGCACACAGTAGGTGTTCAGAGAATAGTTGCTTTAGTTTGAATATGGGCACCTCCCTCTGGCACTCTGGGGGAGCAGCTGCTGCTGCTAGGGTTAAAAACCTCCTGTGGACCCTGGCCAGGACTTCCTTTCCTTCTGGGCTTTCATCTCACAAGGTACCTGGCATAATGTCTGGCACACAGTAGATGCTCTGTCTGCACTGACTTGTCCATAAACTCCAAGTGCACAGAGATGATGTTTGTCCTGTTCCCCACTGTTTCCTTAGAACCCAGAACAGAGCCAGGTATACAGCAGGTGCTCAGTAAATGGGATGAGGAATGAGTTGGCAAAGTTAAGTGAACAAGTATCAGGTGTGCCCTCCCTGCCCCCCACAGTACTGTGGGGGAATGGGAGCTTTGTCACCCCCCTCCCCTACCCCATTTCATCTGTCCTGACTAATCTGATGAGATTAACCCAGGGATAAACCCAGGTCACAGCCACTGACCCAAGGCTTCCGAGCAGGTGTCCAAGGCTGGTGTGAGAGTGCATAGCAGCTAGTCCTCAGGGCTATTTGTTCCAAGATGGCCCTCCTGTCACCCACTCTGGACATGGTCCTCACAGCAGTCATCAGCTTCCTTCTCTTCATGCTGGCCCTAGGCCTGGTGTGTTTCTTCACCTGTCGCCTGGCCAGGCCACTCAGGTAGGGGATCCACCTGTCCTGACCCCAGGCCTGCCAAATCTCTTCCCCAAAATGTCTGTGCTTGTGGGACAGAGAAAGGATGGGTACCAGTCTCTCTCCCTTTCCCTGGTGGAGAACTGAGGCAGGGAGGATGAGCACTGGAGTCAGCCTGGGGTTGTGGCTAGCGGGGACCTCAGCTTAGTGTCCTAAGCTATGAAATGAGGCCAACAACACCTGTGGTTGTGAGGATGGTGTGAGGTCTCAGATGGAAACAGTAGGGTACAGTCGGAAGTGCCCATACCTGGGGATGAGTCCCGTTTCCCTCCTTGCCTTGGCCTTTGAGACCAGCCCAAGGCTGGCTTTCTGCCAGACTCTGACCGCTGCCCCAGGATGCTGAGTTGGTCCACAGGACTCAGGCCTGACTCCTCGGCCCCTTCTCCTGACCTGCCAAGTTGCCATTCCCTGTCCCAGGGCCAGAGCCTGGCCAGGGCTTCTGCACTCTTGTCATAAATAATCAGGACACGTAGCTGGGAGCCTGGCAGACAAGGTCTGGCTGGGAAGTAGGAGGGGGTAGCAAGGGGGCTGACCCACACCCGGAGGCTCCATTCAAGCTGCTAGAGCTTGGCAGAGGGCAGTGGGCGGCCGGGGCCCCTGCAGGCCCAGACTGGGCCCCACAGAGTGCTTCACCCAGGGCTGCCAGAGGCCAACTTGGAGCTTCTAGAGGAGATGGGGGAGGGTCCATTCGAGAGGCAGGGCCAGCAGGAGGCTCTGACTCCAGATGCTGTCCCCATCTGTCCTGGGCAGAGGCAGTGGGCGAAGGCACCTGTCTCCAGGTCAAGCCCATCTCAATGCAGGGCCCTGGGACCAAAATTCAGAGCATCCTATCCTGAACCTGGGCCTGTCATTAAGTTAGCATTTTGGAGCAGCCCAGCACACAAAGCTAGGTAAGATGGTCTGTTCTCCAGAGCGTGTTCTGTGGGTGTATTTACATACGGGGTCCTACCTATTCTTTACATTCTTCACTCAGTCCAATGTTTCTAAGCTCCATCCATTTTATGGTTTTTGTTTTGTTGTTGTTTTTCTTTTGTTTTGATAGGGTCTCACTATATAATGTAATCTAGCCTTGAACTCCAAGTCCTCCTGCCTTAGATTACCAAGTGCTGGTATTACAGGTGTACTCCATCATACCTAGTTTGGCATCTAGTTTTAATACCACTGCCACAAAAATATTCCCTCCATAACTCTTTTTTTTTCTTCTGGCACTGGGGTTTGAACTCAGGGTCTCATGCTTGCTAGGCAGGCACTCTATCACTTAAGTCACACCCTCAGTCCTTTTGCTTTTTAGTTTGTTGTTCAGATAGGATCTCACTAACTTTTGCCAGGATTAGTCTTGAACCACAATCCTGTGCCTCCCAGGTAGCTGGAATTACAAGTATATTCCACCATGCCTGGGTACTACTCCATACTAACACTTTGTTCTAGTTATGGGCAGAGAGCTTGCCCCAACTCCTCACACTCATAAGCTAGTGTTAAAGAGAATTTGCCAAAAGTTTCCCCAGTAAGCCCGATGGTTTCCATAGGATTTTGGCAAAAGAGTGCTTTATCAAGTTAAAGAAATTCTTTTGGGGGCTGGAGCTGCAGCTAAGTGATGTAGCACTTCCCATCCCTAGATTCTGTTATCCAACACTGAAGGAAAAAAAATAGCAATTCTTTTCTGTGCCTGGTTATCTGAGTGCTTTTGGCACATGCAGTTGTCTATATCATGATCCTTAGGTGATCAAGTTTCACCAAAGATCTGACTGCCACCTATCTACCCAAGATCCCCAAATTTATGCCCCTCTCAAATGTCCGACTATTGTATCCAACTGCCTACACAATATCAATGTCTCCAGTTCTAAAAGACATCTCAAACTTATTATGTTGCAAACCACATTCCTGATTGTCCCCTACAAAATCTACTCCCCTTCTACCTCAAAGTGCCACTCCAATTCCTGAAAGGCTGAATGTTTTTTGCACTGGAAGTCCTCGCCAGTGCAATAAGGCAAGAAAAAAGAAATAACAGGCAGGAAAAGGTGTGAGGGTTGGAAGATGTCACATGGGCCATAGAGAAAGATCAAACCAAAGACTGTGTTCACAATTGGACTTATTACTGCGAAGATGTAAACTCTCCCCACGTGATCTACAGATTTAATACAAATGCCAGTCATGTGGTGATAGAGAACAGGTCAGAGTAACCAGGTTTAGGGAAGGGGGCTGCTTGATTACAGACAAACAGCACAAGAGGTTTGTGGGAGGGTAGAACTCTTCAGTAGTGGTGGTGGTCAGATGAATCTATTCATGTGTCAGACTTCAGACTTCATTTTAGAGCTGAGGAATGGAAAGGTCAGAGTCACCAGGGGTAATTTGTTGGTAACTCTAGAGTCAGAAGCTCTATGGTTAATTGTCTGCTCTGTCTCCTGCTTGTTTGTACCCTTGGGCAAGTCACTTCTCCTTCTGGTCTTGTTATCTGCCAAAGGAGCTCCTCTCTGTCCCCTGCAGAGGTTATCAGTGAGAATCCTAGTGAAATTCTACATATGCTTAAGTTCGGCACACAGGCCTCTTTTTACATTGTTTATATGAGCTCCCAAAGAGTATTTCTTACTTTGTTGAAGTATAATATATGGACAGAAAAGTATCCATAAATTGATGGCTTGTTAGATTTCCAAACTGAACCCACGGGCATCACCAGAATCCCCTCAGTGAACAGATGGCATCACCTGTCATCAGAAGTTCTGGTTGGTCCCTTTCTTTCTCCAGAGCTCTAGTGGAACATTCTGTAAGCATGAAATGGGCCGTAAGTCAGCAGAAATGCTCAGTTTTGGTGGGTGCTACTGGGTCCCCAAAGTTGTACCAGCAACGCTCCACCAAGAGTGAATGGACACTCTGGTCATTCTCTAGTTCTCTGACTCTTGGACTTTTCTGCACACATAAAGGAAAGATTTTTGAATGGTCTTCCCTCCCCCCTTAGACACTTATGTAATCATTTACTATTATGCCAAGCACTGGGAGTTCAGATAAACAAGGCGAATCCCTGGCCTTAGAGGTCCCCAGAATAGTGGCTGGGATGGATCAGGAAAGATTATTTTGAAAACAGGGAAGTACATGCCAACGACTGAAGGGCCATGAAGTTCAGAGGAAGAGAGTTGGAATGAGTGACAGTCCGAGAGGTTTCCTGAAAGAGGCAGCTTTGCTTTTTAAACTATTGTGAACAATGTTTTAATGTACTAATACTTTATTGTAATTTTTTTTCTGATTTTAGGACTTGCTATAGAAACACCTGGCAACTAAACTAGAATAAAAAGTTGAGAAACCATCTGAAACTCCACACTCGGAGTTCAGCGCAGTGAGGTGTTAGACACAGGCCTTTCCTTTCAACTCCCAGCCCCCTCTGCCCACCCTTCCTGCCCCAGAGCCCTTGTGGTTAAGGTGGAATGGAGATCCCTGTTGTGGTAGAGTGGTGTCTTTTCTCCCTAACACCCTGCTAATGGGAGAATATATGTCATTTCCGCTTCCTAACAGCGGGATAATCAGTCCTATCTTGGTTTTGGCTAAAGTAAGAACATTGTTTCCCAATGAACACTTTCTATTTGAAACTTCGCATCTTCCCGTAACGTTCATACGCTTTGCAGCTGCCTGTGGGGTTGTCCTGTTCCCAAGAGGATGACCACAATTTAAAAACATTCTTAAGCCCTTCAGACGTGCTCATTTTAGGCAACCTGGAAAAAATTTTTTAAAAAATGTAAAGAGGAAATAATCACTCACAGTCCTACCTTCCAGCAAGCCACGTGAATGTTTGGTGTGTTTCCTTCAATTTTTTTTAAAATTAATTTTTAAATTTTTTTTATTATTATTGTTGTTCTGGGAGTACATAGTGACATTAACAAAAGTTCTTACAATATATCATATTTGAATGCACCCCCCATCATTCTCCTTCCTCCTGTTCCTAGAGCAGTGTCAACAGGTCTCGTTTTTTCTGTTTTCATACATGAGAACCTAACATTTCCACAATATTCACCTTCCTACACCTTCCCCCCTCCCACTGGTGCCAACCTCCAGACAGGACCTGTTTTACCTTCCTGTTCTCCATTTTTGAAAAAAGACATTTTTGTTTGTGTAAGATAGCTATACAGGGAGTTTTATTGTGGCATTTCCATGTATATATGTATTATAACCTGAACTGGTTCATCCGTGATATTTTTCTCCTTTCTACCTTAGTCCCCTTCTTATGGTGATTTCAACAGTTTTAAAAATTCTATATTATTGTATAGAAAATACATCAACCGTATTCACCTTAATTTTCTTCTTTTATCCTCCCTCTCCTGTTAGTGACCTCCCCTTAGCGTGACTTGTCTTTCATATTTTTTTTTATTATAAAGGTAGGCTGGGTGTGTAGCTCAGTGGTAGAGCACTTGCCTAGCATGTGTGAGGACTTGGGTTCGATCCCTAACACTGGGGGGGACATAGGGAGAATAATTTAACAGATGCACCATCAAAGAAGGTATACAAATGGCATATAAGCATGTGAACATTGTTAGTCATTGAGGAGATGCAAGTTAAAACCATATAATCTAAGACAGGGGTTCCAACTCAGTGTGGAGCACTTGCCTAGCTTGTGTGAGGCCCTGAGTTCAATTCCCCAGCACCACACAACACACACACACACCACACACCATACACACATATACCACACACCACACACACACCCCACACACACCCCACACACACCACACACACATACACACATGCACACACACACACACATGCACACACACACACCACAAACATACACATACACCACACAAACACACGTGCGCGCACACACACTTGCACACACACACACACCACATACACGCGTGCACACACACATGCACACACAATTGTAAAGGTAACATCTCAACACAGACAAAACTTGGGGGAAATGCAAAAAAGACAATGAAAAATAATCAATCACCCTTAATGTCAGCACCCGGAGACAGCCATCCTGGGCAGCTTTTCCTATATGTTTCTCCTTTTGCTTTTTATGTCTCTTCCCAAAATGACAAGTTCTAGAAGAGAACCTAGCAAATGTAGGTGTCCTGCAGGGGCTAATGTCCCTGTAAGGCAGGGTGGACTCTTTGTTTTGTCCCTGCTGTGTGTGGGACACAGAATTAAAAAGCTGAAGACTGGTGTTCTAGAACAGTGTCTGGAGGTGTGGTCCATGAGCTGGCAGCAGCAGCATCACCTGGAAGCTTCTAGAATTCAGGCAGAGACTCAGGCTGGGTCTAGAGCTGGCATGACATGCCCTCTAGGACGTAACACGATGCATCCAGAGCTGGGAAGTGCTGCTTCAGGTGGGTTGAGAGTGGAAGCCCCCTGAGAAGCAGTGCAGGATTGCTTTGCAGTGTGGAACTCATGTATACCTATGCAGGTGTTTCTGTGATTTTGTTTGCAGAGAGAGGGCCCACCTAGGTTTGGCAGCTGAACAAATCTTGCTGAATGAATCAAGGGATAAATACCTGAATGAAGATGCTAACTCCAGAGCTGTGACCCACGTGTCTTTGCTTTTTCCATTTTTAATTCTAGGATTGGAACATCAGCTAACGGCTGAGCACTGCCAACCCACCTCCTCCCATCCACGTCCATCACACCTCTGGACTCCAGAGAGGAAGCAGGGCTTGGGGTGTGCCATGATCTCAACATTCTTAGTACTGGCCATTGGCACCTGTCTTACCAACTCCCTAGTGCCAGGTAGGATTGGGGGGCACAGGTGGAGGGATGGGAAGACTTAGTGCACATGGGGATTGGGTGAGGGCATGGTCTGTGTCCAAGGTCATGGGACCATCCTAAGTATTTACCAGCTGCAAACCAAGTGTTCAGAGCAAGAGACCTCAGCTCTGCCACTGCACAAGCCAATGTTGGGTGACTCCCTTGTTTGCCCGGTGTATTATCCTGTTCTTCTGGGTTTCTCTTTATCGCTACTAACCGGAAATGCACAAGTTCTGTAGACTCTTCAAGTCTTGGAATTCGAAGTCTGCTCTTGGCTTTGTGAGTTTACACTCTTTTGTGGCAGTACGTTGCTGTGTGTGGTGTGAAATTCTTGCTTATGAACTCATCTTCAGTGGCAATTTGTTTTGTTCATTTTGTTTTTTTGTTGGCGACTCATGCAGAAGTGTTTCTGTGGTGTGGTATTGGGTTTGATCCTTTCAGGGCCTTGGCAGTTCCACTCATTCTAAACAAGGTTTTATGTTAATTTCTTAGTTTGCAGTTCTTATGCTATAAATTCAAATCCGTTCTTAGACCTGGCTCAGCTTTGGAGTTGGGTTCACCTTTCTCAGGAAGGACTCTCTTCCCATTCCTTCACCAGCAACAATGAATGCGTCACATCAGCTCTCTGGCCTAGACTTGTGTCTATTCTGGTGTCCCCAGGGAGGCTGTGCTGCAGCAGCCCTGTGTGTCCCTCTGGTTTTGAATTTCCTTTTAAAATTTGCCTCCTGGGGATTCCTCCTTCCCTTTTCTTCCTTTTTGAAGCTCTGTGCTGGTTTTGGTGGTTTATCTTTTTGACATTTCTGTAGCCAGAGCCAGAGAAGAGAGCCTTCCTTTGCTCAATGCGTCATGTGTCTGGCAGTCCCCACCTATCCTCCCTGAGCCTCAGTTTCTCCACTTGTCCCATGGAGATGATGTTCCTTCTCCTTGGGGCTGTGGTGAGCATCACATGGGACTGTCACAGTGTCTGGCAGAGTGCCACTCAGGAATGTTGGTCTCTTCTCTACAGAGGAGATGGGGGTTGCAGAGAGGGGTCTGACTCAACAGTCAGCAGGGCTGAGGCTAGACCCCAAGTAGAAGGATTCTGAGATCTCATAGGCCTTTCTTTGTGCATCTTTGGGGACTCAGAGTCACTCTGGAATGGGGTCCCTGCTTTCTCAGCACTCACGACACCCCTGGGTGAAAGCTGAGCCCGTGGATGAAAGGGAAAACATGAAAAAATCTTCAACTGTTCAACAATTGAATTTCTGTATTTGTTTCATTCTGGCCATTCTGATAGGTGTGTGTTATATTGTCTTTTTTTAAAAATTAATTATAGTAAAGGGCTCAAATCTGTTTGGAGAGCATGGTGGATTTTCACACATATTCGCACTCTTGTGACCACCACAGAGATCAAGACAACATTACCAGCCTTGGGACGGCCCAAGGCTTCTCTGTGGTCTCCCAACAGTCCCTCCCAAAGCCAGAGGAAATGACCACCTGCTGTCATACACTTGTTTTGCCTGCTTTGAGCTTCACATAAATGGAGTCATACAGGACATGCTGATAAATTATACCATGAGCATTTGTGTGTAATACTTCATGGTCACCCGAAACAATGGCCTCCTGGTATTCAGGACTCTTTATTGCTTAAGACAGATCTCTAACAGCGCAGTCAGTTTGATACTTCTTTTGGGGATAGGCCTTAGGGTGGCCCTGGTGATAAAGACATGGGCTCTGCCTTCACTGAACTCCCAGTCTTGTGGAACCTGCAGACTGGTAGCAGAAGTCAGCAGGCAGACCGTGTGGATGGGCAAAAGTTCTACACTCCCCAAATGGCACCTGAGTGGCCAAAGAGGCTCCATGCCCACAGGTTCTGCAGTGCCTGTGGAGGAAGGCGAAATCTCTGATCAAAGTCTTTGACCCAGGTCACTTGGCCAAGCTTTATCTCCTACGATCCTAAAACCACCTGGCAGTAGCTAGTACTCTCCAATCTCCCTGGGGCAGAAACTAGTGCAAAGAGTTTGCCTAAAGGCCACCGCTGGAAAGATCAAGGCCTCCAGACTGCCAGCTGAGGGCTCTCTGTCTGTGAGGTCTGAAATTGGCGACCTTGGTAGACACTTCCAGAAGAGAGGTGGAGCTGGGGCTCTGGGGTGAAGGTATGGGTGCAGAGACGTGAGGCGGGGAGGTGTATGGGTGGGTGGGTGTCCACAGCTTGAAGTGGGGCCTGGGTCCCTCCCACTTCTCTTCCCTGCTGCCTGAGGCATGGCTGTCTGCTGGACCTGAGCATCTCAGTTCCTCCTCTGTAGCGCTTGGCTCCATCTCTTCCCTTCCTGATGTGGAAGAACTAATGCCCCCTCACCCCAAGGCTTTGAGAAGACCAAAGGAGATGTGGCTGCGTGTGAAGTCCTTGGTTCACTGCCCAGACACACACTTGTCAGGAGGAGAGAGGCTTCTCTGTGCCCACACCTGTCGTGAGAGACCAGGGCTGAAGATGTGTCCCACAAACTTTCAGTGTGACCCTGGACAAGACCTTCCCACCTCTTCTGACCTCAGCTCCTCCCTCTCTGTAGTGGGAGGTGGCCCCACGGGGATCCCATCTCCAGACTGTCTTGGGTTCCCATGGGTGGATCTGATGGGACCTGAGGAACCCAGGGCAGAAAAAACCCTGAAGATGGGGGGACCCTCCCTCCCAGACACAGGGTCCTGGGCCTGTGCTTGGCTCTGACCTGTGGGTGAGACCTGTCACTTATCTCATCTAGTTCAGTCCTTACAAAAAGGCCCTGAGATGATGGTATAAACAACCCATTTGACGGGAGGAAAAGGTCTGTCAGACACTGAGGCTGTGGATTGAGCACTGATGAAAGAGAAAGGGAGAGGGAAGGAGGGAAGAGAGAGGTGGAACATGCTTCTAGTTCTTTCTAGTTTTATCTCAATATTCTAACAGGCCATTCGATGGGAGTTAGCGGCCATGAGTGAGGGTTGGAGCTGCATGCAGCTCAGCCTCCTTGTGAATCTATCCCAGCGGGAGTGTGATTGTGGGGTTGCCTTAAATTTGATGCAATAAGCCAAAGGCAAAGCTCGTAGCACTGTCACCAAGAAGCCCGGTTCCTGCTAAACCTACTGAAATGAACAAGCCAAGCAGAGTTTATAATTGATGGCTGGATATACCTGTGGACTCCTGCAGTTGGAAGGAGTTTGTTCTGAAAATAGGTTAAACATTACCCTCCAAATTGCGCTAGCAATTGCTGCCTCAGAATTCCTCTCTACCGGGTCAAAGGCAAGCGTGGGCTCTGGAGGGAAGCCCAGCTCTGCCAGTGTCTGCCAATGCTGTGTGGCCTTGGGGGAGCAGTATTGATGTCTCTGAGCCTTGGGTTCTTTATTCTGAGACTTGAGGATTAAGGAGGAGATGCCAGGACCCACAGGCTTGTGGGATTTGCCTGGCATGTGATTGAGATGGGCACCTGGGGCTCCCTCCTCCAGGTTCTGACATTCCAGCCCCCCCAGCCCCCGACAATAAACTGCTGGGGTGTATATTAGTCTGGGGAGAGCTGTGCCCCACCCCGCCGAATCACTCTGCCTCTCTCTATACAGAGAAAGAGAAAGACCCCAATTATTGGCGAGAGCAAGCCCAGCAGACTTTAAAAAATGCTCTGGGACTTCAGAAACTCAATACCAACGTGGCCAAGAATGTCATCATGTTTCTGGGAGATGGTGAGCCTGGGGCCAAGGCGGGGGCTGGACAGGGGTGCACCCAGTAGGAGGTAAAGGGACTGGGTGGAAAGGCTGGGCTTTGGGGGTAGGGAGGGGAAGAGAAAGGGGCCAAGCTGTGGACCCAACAGGTCTGGGAGCAAAGGAACAAAGGGTCTGCTCAGTGACATTTGCCGCCTGCCTTTGCACCAAACTAGAGCGCTCTGGGTGCCCGATTGGATAGGCGGGGAGCCCAAGAGCTCAAACCTCCCACTCCCTGTGCAGGGATGGGCGTCTCCACGGTGACAGCCGCCCGCATCCTCAAGGGTCAGCTACACCACAACCCTGGGGAGGAGACCCGGCTGGAGATGGACAAGTTCCCTTTCGTGGCACTCTCCAAGGTGAGCCCACCTGACCCAAACCACCCCCCTCTCCACTTGGCCACCTGGAGGAAAGAACAGGGGAACAGTATCCCTGGGTGCTGTTAGGGACCCAGGGACCCAGGAGGCTGTCAGACCTCCTGGGTCTCATGGTCCCACTGGGAAACGAGGGGGGTACTAGCCACTTCCAAGACAGATTTGAGGCTTTCAACTCACTGATTTAGAAGCTCTTGTTTTTGGTGGTACTGGGGTTTGAACTCAGGGCTTCACACTTGCAAAGCAGGTGCTCTACGGCTTGAACCACACCTCCAGTTCTAGAAGATCTTTTATTGAAATGTAGCATACATGGGAAAAAGTGCACATAAACCTGCACCCATTTGTGGCACCAGCATCCAGCTGAAGCAACTGAGCATGGCAGAAGCCAGACGCCCCCATGAGCCCCCTGCAGCCCCTGCCCCTCCCCACCAATATGGATTAGCTGCACTGCTCTTATATTTTCTATAAACAGAATCAGGCCAGGCAGTCCTGGAGTGGATTAGATCACGGATGTAACTTCTAGTCCGGTGTGCATGGAGACAGTTAATGTAATGAACAGCTTCCAGATGCTCACTCCGGGGTCAGGCCCGGGCTCCTGCTAAGGGAAGATCAGGGACTGTAGACTTCCCTGTGCCTCCAGAGGGCTCTCAGGCTGGTGGGGAAAGGAGACAGGGGTCTCTACTGGAGATCTGAATGGGGTGGGGGTGCAGCTGGCAGGGATGGCTTCTCCACTCCCCTGCATTCCCCACCTCTATTCCACGGATCCTCCTTCTTCTCCCTTCTCCAGGACCCACCTGCTCCCAGGCCCTTGCTGCCTTGCAGCCCCAGACCCAGAGAACGGCCCTGCCTGACCCCATTCCTCTGCCTCACACTTCTCCATGTGGTGGGGGGTTGGCTTCCTGCCCCTCCTGCTGCCTGTCACTGCCAGGGTGTGGGAGGCAGGCAGCTCAGATAGGTGATTTTATGGCTCTGGGTGTGTGTGTGGGGGGGGGACCTCAGTGAGCAGTGGGGCTCAGCCAAGGCTGCAGAGACGTCTGGTATCCCTCACACCCTGTCCCCATGGGAGTGGAGGTGGGTTGGCAGCAGTAAAGGCTGGCCATCACTTGACCTCCTTTGTACCTGCAGACTTACAACACCAACGCACAAGTCCCTGACAGCGCAGGCACTGCCACTGCCTACTTATGTGGGGTGAAGGCCAACGAGGGCACTGTGGGGGTAAGCGCAGCAACCCAGCGCACACAGTGCAACACCACTCAGGGAAACGAGGTCACCTCCATCTTGCGCTGGGCAAAGGATGCTGGTGAGTGGGGCTGGCTGGGCTGGGTTCTGTAGCTGTCTGGGCTTCAGTCTTTGCACCTGTGCAGTGGAAAGAGGGAGGGGACGGGAGCCCTCCAGGCTCCCAGTTCTGATGTGCAAGGTGTCTAGGAGCTGCTCAGGGAGGCCCTTCCATGACAGGGAAGGCTGTGGTTCCAGGCCGCTCAGGGTGATCAGGGCTCCATTTCCTGGATCTATTCACTTGACTGTGGCACAGGCTTGAACATGTAGTGCCCTAGCTTTGGTAGGGGAGGAGTAGGCAAAGCACAAAGCCCAGGGACGGCTCTTCCTGGGAATCAGAAGGCCCAACTCCATCCTGGGGACTGTGAAGTCAGGGAAGAAAGCCAGCTGACCCAGGAGACAGAGGCCCCTTCCACCAGAGGCCCCTTCCAAGGGCCTGGGGGCTTCCTGCAGGAGTGGATCCTGTAAGTCCTGCACAGTGTCTTGCTGCACCCCCCTTCCTGCAGAGGGGGAGACTGAGGCCCAAGGCAGATCAGTTATATGGGAGGCTGTCTTCAGCACGCAGAGGGAGGACAAGGCTTAGGGGATACCCTCGTCTACAGATGGTGCCAATCTCTCCTGTCCCGCACCTCAGGGAAGTCTGTGGGCATCGTGACCACCACTCGGGTTAACCACGCCACCCCCAGCGCTGCCTACGCACACTCAGCAGACAGGGACTGGTACTCAGACAACGAGATGCCCCCGGAGGCCCTGAGCCAGGGCTGCAAGGACATTGCTTACCAGCTCATGCACAACATCAAGAACATTGACGTGAGTGGTCTGCACTGTGCAGGGACCAGCTGGGAGGCCTCTGGGGGCGGGAGACCTCAAGCCCGGGCTGGCCCAGCCAGGCCTGGCTCCACACACACCCGGAAGGTCTCCTGGTCCATTAAGGGATTTGTGGCTGGGGCAGGCAGGGTTTCTTTGTGGTGGGGCTGCAGGTTAAACCCTCATGTGGTGACTACCACACCCCAAGAACCAGGCGCCCAGGGATTATTCCATAAATTAGAACCTGGCGCTGCACTGTCCCCCACCCCCAGCAAGGGGAGGCAGGGGTGCTGTGGTGGCTGTCTGAGGGAACAACCTGCGCATACATTAACACGTGCGCAGGTAGGCACATGTCTGTGTCCACAGCTAATACACCCAGAGAAGACTGTATGAAGCTGTGGGTCTATAGGCTCTGAACTTCCCCGGATCCTGTCCGTGCCCTGCCCTGTACTAGCTGTGTGATTATGGGTCAGTTACTTAACGTCTCTGAGCCATCCTCTGTATAACCCCTTTGCAAACTGCACTTAGCCCATAAACTCATTGCAAGAACTGAATAAAATAATCCCCGTGCAGTGTTGCACAAAGCCTGACTCCTATGAGTGCTCAGAAAGTGGCAGCATTTATGTGTGAGCTATGAGTCCTGCCCTGAAACACACAGCAACACAGGGAGCAGGCTCTCACCTGCTGATGCTATGACCTTGCCTGCTCTTAAATAAGAATTTCCAGCTGTTCCTTTTTAGCCTTCTGTTACCTACTGGGGGGAGGGGGAGGGGAGGGGCTGGTGAGTGGATCGGGGAGACTTGGACCCGTGAGCCCAGAATGGGGATTCAGTGAGGCTCAGAGGCAGCCCCCAGGCCCAGCTCCCCTCACCTGTTTGCCTCTGTTCACCACCAGCTCAACTGCCCTCTGCTCACTAGGGACCTCTCTACCCCCAGTTTCTGGGTTCCACCTGGCCATCTGCCACCCCATCTTGCCCCTTTTCCAAGTGGTGGCAGTCCTGTTGACCCTTCTTAGCAAGGAGACACCTGGGACAAAGCCACCCATCTGGCTTTGCCTCCACCTGGCCCTTCCCCTCCCTGAGCCCCTGTTTCTCACCTGTGCAGTGAGAACAGCAAGCCCCACCTGCTGGCTCCCAGGGTTGCTGGAGGCCGGCGTGAGGTCATGGACATGGGAACCATGCTATAGGGCACAGGGAGGGTAACCACAGCGGCTCTTTAGAGAGTTTAGGTGGGAACACTGACATGGGACAGGCACTTCAGGGAAAACCAAGCAGAGATATTTCAGGCGGGGACTGAGGGTGAGCAGGGGGTGAGGGGAGGATGAGCCAGGGAGGGAAGAAGGAGGGAGTCCGTGTGAGTCCCCCTTCTTCTCACTTTCCACTCCCCTTTCTCTCCCAGCCCTAACTACTCCTCCATCGCCACCACTCTGACAGCCCCCCAGGCTATACATGAAACAAAAATTTTGGTGTCCGCCCTGAAAATAAATAACTTTTGCTTAAAAAAAAAAAAAGAAAAGAAAAAAAGAAAGAAAGACACAAACCCAAACCCCAAAGGCAAATAGCAAGTCTGTTATTTGGGAGTTTAATGAGCCCGTGTGAAGTCCCTGCTGGGGCTGGAAACCATGAGGCTCCAGGCAAGAAGACTGGGGACTTCGTTTTCCACTCAGAAAATGCCAAGTGTCAGGTTATGTGGTGACATGGGGGCAGGAGTGGGGGTGGGGACCATGGCCTGGGTCCCCTCAGGCTTGCCCTGCCTGAGCGCCTTGCTGCAAGGGGGTGACACCCTTGCCTCCCTGGAGTGCTTCTATCCTTCCTATTTTTGCCTGGGAGGCTGCCTCCCAGTAGAGGCTGCCTGGAGGTCCTGCGTCTATGATGGACAGCTGATAGGCCTGGGGCAGATGGGTCCCATTTTATAGATAAGGAAAATGAGGCTCTGCGAGGTTAAAGTGACACCAGAGTCAGGATTCAAACCCAAGTCTGACTTTAAAGCCAATGTCTTTTCCATTCCCTGTGGGCGTCCTGGGGCACCTTCCCCACATCCACTGTTGATGCAGACACCCAACTCCCTCTGCACCCTATGGAACCTGGGTTCTGAGGTGGGAAACAGAGTGAAGATGGAGAAGAGGGCTATGAGGTGCCTGGCCTGGGGACAGGGGATCCCAGGTGTCAGCCAGGGCCAGCAGCCTTGGTTGGCACCTGCGGTGACAGGAGGACACCGGTGTGGTGGTCACTGCGGGCAGCGGCTGTTATGCTCTTGGCCCCTGTTTTAAAAATAGTCAGGACTTCAAACATGGACTCCCGAGAAAAACAAACAGTCCCGTGTCCGTCTGCCCGCACATGCCAGCCGCAGTGGGTAAATTTAGCCTGGTGGTGACTACACAGACGTGAGGCTGGCTTGTGTTTGCCCAGGCACTGGGCTGGTTCCCAACTGGGTTGCCCTAAGACCTCCCTGGCCAGGGCCTGTCCTTGGCTCCATGCATGCAGCAGGGCACTAGAGATGGAGATGGAGAAGCCCTGGGTTCCAATCCTGCCTCTGCCTCTTACTGGCTGTGTGGCCTTGGGAGAAAGAGCCCAACTCTGTGCTCTTGCCTTTACTGGGAAATTGCTGACAGATTCCTTTAGCTGTGGTATGAAGTTGAGCAAGAGTCTGTGCCTTATGGGCTCAGGGCCTGGCATACAGACCCCGTAAGTGGTCTTCTACACATGGCAGTTGCATGGTAACCTTCTAGAAAAGCCTGTGAGGTAGCTCCAATGTCCCACAAGTTCCTAACTGTAGTCCCAGGCTGCTGTGGAAAAGAGGGTGCTAAGAGCGCTGATTCTCAGTTCTGGGCATGTGTCCATACCACCCACAGGGACTCCAGGTGTCCAGCTGTCCAGGCTGGGGCCACTGGAGCTTCTGAACATATTGGAACCCTGGACGCCATGGCTCCTGTCTCCCTTAGGTGATCATGGGGGGCGGCCGGAAGTACATGTACCCTAAGAACAGAACCGACGTGGAGTATGAGGTAGACGAGAAGGCCAGGGGCACCAGGCTGGACGGCCTGGACCTCATTCACATCTGGAAGAGCTTCAAACCAAGACACAAGGTAGTCTGCATGGGCTGAGGGCTGCAGAGGCAGCTTGTGGGGATGGGGTGGGTGGTAAGGCCCATCTGTGGTTCAGTGTTCTCCCTAATTCTTCCCTACGTGGGCTCTGATGGGCTAACAGACCTGTGAACAGCACACAGTAGGTGATAGGCTTCCTTCTGGGGAAGGCAGCAGAGGGGTGCATGAGGAGACGGGCAGGAGAGAGTGACCTGTATGGACATCCAGGCAGCCTGAGCACCCATGGAGCATGGAGCCTTGACTGGGCTCAGCACAAACGATGAGTCAAGATCAAGGACACAGGGAATGTCATATGCTCAGGTTGTGGGAAGCCTGGGACCTGTAGGTGCCCAAAGGGGACAGGCCACAAGGGAGGGACCCGAATGTCCTGGGCAATTGGGTGGAGAGGGTGGAGGAGGCAGCATAGGACAGATGGCAGGAGGAAACTGCTGGCCGGAATGAAATAGGAGTAAGGTGAGAACCCTCTGCAAGACAGGGGTGTCCCCTCAGCCAAGAGAGGGGAAGTTGGAAAGTGGGCAAGGGCTGTGGAGTCCCAGGCTCTGGTATCTCAGAGAAGTCTCTGGCCCTTTAAATCTGTGCTGCACGCCAGCCTGGGACAGCTGGATCTGGAAATGACTGTGGTCAGGGCTAAAGACAGTGGGGAGCACCCTGGCAGCCACTTTGATGTCACTCTGGGGTTGGGTTTCTCAGGGTTCCAGGATGGGCCCTGGGGAGGCTTTGTGGGATGAGGCTGGGCCAAGAGCAAGTTGGGGGCAGGGCAGGGGAGCAGCCCCCATGGGTCGTGGGAGGCATGGGACAGGGTGGCTTTGAGCCCCTTCTCTTCCTTCTGAGCCAGCTCAGAGCCAGGGCCCCTTCCCTTCCAGCCTCAGTTTCCCTACATGGAACATGGGGCCGGAACTTCATCCTTCTTGCCCTGGAGCTCAGTCTAGACTCCCAAGATGGGAAGGGGGGTCCATACCAAGATCCTGAAGGGTGCTGAGTCCCATGTAGGTCACATTTTTAGAAACCCATGCTTCAAGAGTGGGTTCTAGAGGCAGTTTCACCTTGACCTTGTGGTCTATGTGCCTCAGTGTCCTCATCTGTTAAATGGGGACAGCCTTGGGACTGCCCTAAGGATTAGATGAGAACACAGAGGAACCCCGTCAATGAAGCATGGCCCTGGGGGGTTGGAGCTCAGCTTCTTGGCCTCCAGCCTGACTCCCCACAGCATCCCGTCAGTTTGAAAACCACTGATCACAAAGCCATTGCCTGAGAAGGCAAGGAGTGTCCTGAAGACGCAGCTGATTCTCGGCACTCCTGGGCCCAGTTGTCTCTGTCTTCATGCCCTGGCGAGGCCACATTTCCTGGGTGTCCCCTTTTGGAGTGGGTCCCCAAGGCAGAGCTGGGGCTCGGTTTCCTCCAGGCTGTCCATGCCCCCACCCCTCACTCACTCTTTGTAAGTGCTGAGCCCAGTCAGGGGTCCATGCTCCGTGGGTGCTCAGGCTGCCTGGATGTTCATCCCTCCCACCCCCCACTAATCCTTCCACGGTGTTCAAGGCCCCTGTGTGCGCTTCTCTGCCCGTGCACCCCACCTCTGGCAGGGAGCTCAGACTCCCCCCTGACTCCAGGCTGATCAATTCCTGCCTCGCCTCCAAGCCCCAGGTGGGCATCACCTCCACTTCCATTTGGCCTCAGGACTCATGGATTCTCTTGCTCAATGTGCATAATGACCTATTTATTTGTCACTTCTTGAGGTCAAGGAGGGTAGGGCCTCTGGGCAGGATGTTGAAAGATGAAAGGAAACAATGGAATAACCCCAACTTGGAGGTCAGCTGGGGACGTCCCTCTGCCTCCCCAGCCCACATGTGCTGACGCAGGCCCTCCCTCCTAGCACTCCCATTTTGTCTGGAACCGCACGGAACTCCTGGCTCTTGACCCCTTCACTGTGGACTACCTCTTGGGTAAGTCGCACGGAACTCCTGGCTCTTGACCCCTTCACTGTGGACTACCTCTTGGGTAAGTCGAGGAGGCGGGAAGCCCATGGCTAGGACTGTGCAAGTCCAGTCCTCAGATTTGGGACCTTTGCCCTTTATTTCCAGGCCCTGGGAGGGGCAGAGAAAAGAGTTCCTGATGCATGGAGTTAGGCCTGAAGCCTGCTGGCCATGCAGGGGAAGGAGTCCCAGTGAGCTAGAGGAGAAACTGAAGCTCAGAAAGGGGTGTAGCCCATGGCATGCCACACAGCAGGGTTGAACCCTGGCTGGGAGCTGGAACTTACACAGCTCCAGGCCTGGGGCTTCTGGGCCTGGAGGCAGTTCTATACCCTGGTCAGAGCAGAAGCCAGCTAGCTGGGTTGTCTCTGCCTGTCCTGATAGTTGTCTCTCCTCCTCAAGGAGTAGGGAACAGGTGAGGGCCGGGGCAGCTCTGGGCTGTGCTGGACACACAAAGGCCAGCTCTCGTCAGTGTGGACAGCCATGCAAGGGCTGAGTTCCAGGAGGCAGTCTTGCAGGGTGCCATCTTGGAGGCGTACTCCTACCTGCTCCTGAGGCTCCTGGAACAGGCTGTAGTCTAGAGGGGACACTTGGCTAACCAAAGCTATTGTTTGGCTGGACACACAGGCAGGGCAAGGTGTCCTGGAAGGACATCCAGACCAGAAATGCCAACACAGCCCACATGGGGAACCTGGTGACATGGGCAGGAATGGATCACTCTCCTTGTGTCACAGTTGAGAACAGACAAGTGGCAGAAGGGACAATGACCCCAAAGTTTCTGCTGCTTCACTGTACAGCCCACGATGGTCTTCAGACCGCATATACTCAAGTGGCCCCATTCATTCCAGGCCAGAGTCCTCTGTCTTAGGGCCACATGCTGTGTTGTGGGCCCTGCATGCTGAGGTAGACGTGGATTTGAATCTAAGATCTGTCACTTCCCAGCTGAAGGCAAGATGTTGGACCCCTCTGGGTCTCAGTGTCTTCCGTAAAATGGGTTGGTGATCCCCTTCATCCTAGTGATGTTTGTTAAGATGACAGGAATTACAGGCAAGTTCTGGACCCCAAGAGCTGCCCATATAAGGCTCCTACCTTCCCACGCTACCCCCCAGTTGAGTGTGGGGAGCCTGTGTTCTCTGAGACACCCCAGATTCCTTGGAACCCTCCTTCTGGCAGCATGAGGGCTGCAGCATCCACATTCTCCCTGTGTTCTCCCCAGGTCTCTTTGAGCCTGGAGACATGCAGTATGAGCTGAACAGGAACAACGTGACTGACCCATCCCTCTCCGAGATGGTGGAGGTGGCCATCAAGATCCTGAAGAAGAACCCCAAAGGTTTCTTCTTGCTGGTGGAAGGTAGGGGCCCAGGCCTGCTGGGAGAAAACTTCCAGAAGCATGACTCTGGTCCAGTTCTCAAAGAGAACTGACACTTTGGGGGTGAAGGGAGAACTTCCCTCTGGGATGGTGGGCTGTAGACTCTAGGAAGAGGATGCTGTAGAAGCGCCCAGCCCAGCACATTCTCTGAAGGATGTGGAGATTGCTGGCCGGCTGGGCCAGGAAGGCTTCCTGAAAGAGGAGGCAGGAGGCTTCCTTTGAGGAGTCCTTGAACCTGGCTCTAGAGGACATATAGCCCCTCAGCTTTGCTCCAAGACTGAGAATGGTGCCCAACTACTAACTATTAAGGAGACAGAGATCGGAAGAATCAAGGTTTGAGGCCAGACCTGGCAAAAAGTAGCAAGACTCCATCTCAACCAATAAACTGAGTGTGGTGGTACATGTTTCTTGTCCCAGCTACATGGAAGGCCATAGGTAGGAGGAACACAGTCTAAAATTGACCCAGACAAAAAACATGAGACCCTCCTGAAAAATAACTAAAGCAAAAAAGGGCTGGAATGTAGCTCAAGTGGTAGACTGCCTGTCTAGCTGCCTAGCAAGGTGCAAGGCACGTCCGCAAAAAAAACAAAACAAAAGACAGCTCTGCAGGCCCCAGCTTTCCCAGGCTATGTGCCGCCCTTCTGTGCGCTGTGGCTGTCAGAGGCTGTGGAGTCAGACTTGAGTTCTTGACCTTGTGCTGCCACCCACTGGCTGTGTGACAATGACACTTCTGTGCAATAAGACCAAAAATTTGTTCCTTCTCCTAGAGGCATGACCAGCTACCATCACGCTCAGAGACATACAGCCCTTGGGACAGGACCTGCAAAGAACAAATCCTTAAGTGTTTCTAGAGTAATTACAACTACATAGTAGCTAAGGCAACAATGGGAGTGGGAAGAAGAGATAAAGCTTCCAGAATCTTCCAGAGTTGTGACAGCCCTTGCCCTCTGTGGTCCCTCGTGTTTCCTGCTAGATCTACATGGATACACCCCCACGCGGACACGTGGGCCTGTCTGCACACACACTCACCACTCGTGCATACACACTTGGGCTCCTCCACCTTCCAGAGGCCAGTGGCTGCCAGCCCCACTCAGCTGCTTTCTTGCCAAACCCTGGCATTCCCACAAGCACAATGGTCTCCGCCTGGCCCCAAACAGGCCTCCAATGCAGAGGAACCGCCAGTTACCAGTGGTGGTGAGCACAGGTCCCCCGGGAGCACTTGTCTTTGTGAACAGGGCCAGGCCAGCCCACTAGGCCAGCTTCTCCCAGTGCCACAACAAAGGGAGGGTTCTCCCTGCCAGGGAGGCCCGCCCTGCCAGCCCACCAGTGGGCCAGGCCAGCAGTGAGGCTGAGGCTGGTGGGGACGGAGCACGGCCTAGTGGCCAGACTCAGGACCCTCAGAGCTGGGAGTGTCCACCAGGCTGGTAGACAAGGGGCGGGGTTCCCTAAGACCACAAGCCCTCACTGCTAGGCCAAGCGTAAAGCCAGGCCTCTGTGTGCAACCCAAGAGAGGTAGCATGGGATTGGGCCTTCCATGGGCCTTTATGGAAGCCCACCATGGAACTGCCTTGGCACTGAGGACTTCTGCCACCTTGATCCAGGAGCCCTGTGCTTTCTGCTTAGGAGAATAGAAAACCATAGACTACAGAATGCCCCACCTGATCTTAACCCCTCCGCAGACCCTGCCATGGGCACATCACTCCCTGCCCTAGGCTCATTGCTCCCTGTAACCAGGGTTGGTCACACCCCTCTCTGCTTGGGATGATTGTGAAATTTGCTACACCTAGCACATGGTAGGGACTCAGTTGTGTTCCCTTTCCCTTTCTCCTTGAAGTTTTAGTGATTCCTTCAGCATCTGAAGGTAGAGACAGTGCTGGGAGCAGAGGGATGGTGGAAAGTTCTAGGCTGCTCAGACTGGTGGGTCTGCTTAGACCTGGGCTCTGCCTTCCCCCATGGGTCCTATGGTCCTGCAGCTCTCCCTGTTCAGCCTCCATAGGTTGAATGGCTGCATAAGATGACTAAAGGTGTACCTGGCACAGAGTAGTTCCTGGTGACAGTCATAGTCCTTCTCCATCAAGGAAATGTTTATAGATGATAGCGTCCTGGAGCTTGGGGGTACAGGCTTCTTTTCACTTCCCCCTCACCCGAGGTCTTTGCCTTGGTGTCCTAAGGAGGCAGGATTGACCATGGCCACCATGAGGGCAAGGCCAAGCAGGCACTGCACGAGGTGGTAGAAATGGACCAGGCGATCGGACAGGCAGGCACCATGACCTCTCTGGAAGACACGCTAACGGTGGTCACTGCTGATCATTCTCACGTCTTCACCTTCGGTGGATACACCCCCCGGGGTAACTCTATCTTTGGTAAGTGGACCTCCATCAGGGCGGGAGAACCAGCAAGCCAGGACATAGTAGGAATTGAGTGAGAACTGAGCAGGGGGTGGGGCAAGGTACTGGTAGCAGGTGGACAATGCAGGATGGGGTGGCGAAAGCTGAGTGCGTAACTGAGTGATGGGTGGGTGGGGGGTGGAAAGCAGCAAGGATGGATTGAAGAGTGAGAGAGAGGATGGAGAGAGGCATGAAGAGAGGAAGAGAGGACGGATGGATGAATGCATGGGTGCATAGATGGACAGATGGATGGGAGGGGTGTTGGTGCAGAGAAAAATGAGACAGAGGCTGGGAGTGCATAGGGCTTGGGAAGTGACCTCATGGAGGTGGGTTGAGGCCCCTCATGGAGGATTCTGGGGGTTTAGGAGCGTACTGGGGAGCGGGGACTCTGCTTCCACCATTCCAATGTGGCCCCTGGGCCCCCTCCCTGTGCAGGCCTGGCCCCCATGGTGAGCGACACAGACAAGAAGCCTTTCACGGCCATCCTGTACGGCAATGGGCCTGGCTACAAGGTGGTGGGTGGCGAGAGAGAGAATGTCTCCATGGTGGACTATGGTAAGACCCCCCAGGCCAGGGCTGGGAGGGGACAAGCAGCCTAAACTTGAGTCAGCACAACCTCAGCTAGAATCCCCTTACTGGAATTTAGTCACTCTGTCCTTGGACACATAACGTCACTTTGCTCACCTTCAATTTCTTCCATAAAAGGGTTGTACCTCCCAGGTACTTTAACCTGAAGGATGAAATGGGTCTGACGAGCTTAGTTCAGTGCCTGACATAGGGAGGAACGTCCAGTTGGCTGTATAATATCCCATACTACTGGGTGTCCAGTTGCTCTTGAAGCCCCCAGTAGTTTTGGGGGCTCTGGGGTCCCCAGCCAGTGATAAGAGTTGCCTCTTCTCTGCTAATCCAAGTAACATGAGTGAGGTTCGTTTTCTCTGTGGGAGGTGGAGCATGTGAACGTCTGTGTCAGACAGACTCAGGTTCAAATCCTGCGGCCTCAGGCAAAATGCCTCCTTTGTTCACTGAGCCTCTTCCATGAACCGGGGGTTCAGGCCAGCCTGGGTGGGAGGGAGACGCTGCTCTCCCAGTGCCAGTGCCACGCTAAGCAATGTTTTTCTGGCCCGCAGCTCACAACAACTACCAGGCCCAGTCAGCTGTGCCCCTGCGCCATGAGACCCACGGCGGGGAAGACGTGGCGGTTTTTGCCAAGGGCCCCATGGCGCACCTGCTGCACGGCGTCCACGAGCAGAACTACATCCCCCACGTGATGGCTTACGCTGCCTGCATCGGGGCCAACCTTGACCACTGTGCCTGGGCCAGCTCGGCGGGCAGCCCCGCTCCCGGGCTCCTGCTGCTCTTGATGGCGCTGTTGCCCCTCAGTGATCTGTTCTGAGGGCCCCTGGCCCTCCACACATGGCCAGCCCCACCCCCAGTGCTGCCCATGGCCGGCAGCCCACACCTCAGGAGCTGGAGGCCCAGGCCTCCACAGCAGCTGAGCTGCCAGAAGGGGGACCCAGGAGCCAAAGTCAGTCGCCTGCCCTGCTCCCCTTTGAAATCTTCCATGGGCCAGACCCATTCCTGGCTCCGGCCTTCTTCCCGCCCCAATGTCCTTTGGCCAACAAGGTAAGCTGCTCTTGGGCAGGCAGAGCCCAGACTGCAGAAATTCCCAAAAGTATCTTATTTTTCTACCACATCTACTTCTCCTTTCCCAGAAGCCTGCAGCCTCCACAGGACATTCAGCTCTGACTCTCTCACTCCCCTCTGGATCCCACCTGGCCCCATGTTCACGCCCTATCCCCAAGCCCAGCCCTCTATACAGGGGAGACCTGGTCTCTCTCCTCAGGAAGGTTGCTCGCTCCCTGCAAGGCTCTGCCAGGGTGCCCAGGAAGCCAGCTTCTGAAACTGGCTGTCCACCTGCGGTGGCCAGGCCAGGAAGAGCAGCCTGGCGGGCACACACTCCAAGCACTCATGCCAGCTCCTGTCTGAAGTGACTCTCCTGTTTGGAATGGCAAAAAAAAAAGAAAGAAAAAAATTTTTTTTTCTCTTTTTGGTGTTGGTTAAAAGGGAACACAAGACATTTAAATAAAACTTTCCAAATATTTCTGAAGACTGAGCTGAGTCTTTGTGGTCAGTGGGAAAGGGACAGAAATAAGCTGGTTGCTTGGGGAAGAATTGGACTCTGGGCCCCAGGGCAGGAGGGCTGGGCTCCTGCTGGGCTGGGGGCTCTGCCACTCATGACCAGGGGGACTTTGGACAATGAGTTTGTCTCTGTGCCTCTGTTCTTGTGTGTGGAAGGGGAGACAGCCACTCTGGGTTGCTGCCCCGTGGCATGTACTTCCACCTCATGGTACCCACACATTGTACCACGTACCCTGGCTGGTGCTCACTGCTCATTCATTGCTTTCACTCAACAAATACTGAGTGCATGCTCCCCGAACTGAGACATTGTCACCTCCCCTCCTGTTACACACACCTGGGCACTGGACTGGGGACAGCTCCTGACAGTGGGTGAGCAGAGCACCCCAAGTTCCCTCCATTTGCCACATTGGAAGTTTCTAGATGATAACGATCCAAGTAAATCCTGCTGGTCATTTCCCATATGCTGCCCTGGGTCTGATGCCTTATATGGACTTGTTTCATTCTATTCTCACTAGAAGCAGTCCCTTCACTTACACTTATAAATGAGGACACCAAAAGCACGGAAGGTGGTAGGATTGTCAAGGTCCCCAACTTGTGGAGCAGGGATTTGAATCCAAATGTGTCCCATTCCAAAGCTCGTGGACTTCGTGACATCCTTTATAATGTTTATAAATGCCTGCTTGCTAGGTCCCAGCCAATACCAATGACTCATAACACACACCAGTTAAACGTGGATTAAGAGAAACCCAGTGTCTGAAATGACTGAGAATGCAAACTGAGTGCATTTCTCTCTGAGCTTCCTAGCAGTCCTGGCAAAAAGGGAAGCTTAGCCAAGCTGATTCCAGGATTTTAAAAAATGGAATCATAGGCACATGTTCTCACCAGGAACTTCAGAGATAGCTACCTCATCTTGAACCATACAGCATAGCACTTGAAGTGTTCTTATAATACCTTCATAATTTTTGCCATTTCTCTGTACTATTATTTCCTAAAGAAGTTCCAGTTGAATTTTGAAAGTTTATCACTACTGCTTGTAATCAACTTACATGTTTCGGGGTGTGCAAACCATACTTTCGTATCACAGGCTGGGTTTCCCCAAAGGCAGACCTGAGAGGAGGAGCTGGGTATGGGTTGTTTACAAGAGGAACCAGAAAGGCACCAGTCAGGATGTGAAGAAGTGAAGGCAAGAAAGGGAAAGAGGCTGAGGACAGTGCGTTATTCATCAGGTTGCATTGTGGACAATCCACTGTGGCCTCCTAGGGGATAGTGTAAGAGACGCACTTCAGAGTTATTCCCCTCTCCCCCCAAGGGACTGGCTGGGGGCTGCTGTGGGGAGAATTGACCTGGCCCCTCTAATCTGCCCCTGGAGAGGCTGAGGGAAAGCCCAAGGCATGGCACTAGAATGTTGGATTCTGGGAAGACAAGCACCAGCATCTGTTAAGCTTTGGGACTCATGTTTGGGCTAGAATGCTAAGAGAGAAGTCACGGGCTGGGAGTCCAGGAGACAGAGGTCCTCCCCCGCCCCATCGCTTTCTTGGCCTATGGACTTGGGCAAGGTCTTGGTCATCCGTGATGCCCCTGCCTAGCACAATGCCTAGCACACAGTGAGCACTAAGACCCCAACAGGAGCGAGGATGATGTATCCTTCAAAGGTAAGGCATCAGCAATGCTCAGGTCCCACCGTGCCAAGTCCCCCATGAGGTTGGGTCCTGGTTCGCTCACTCCAGGGCCACTCATCGCCTTGTAGGTTCATTGCTGTGGACTCTGAGCTAGGGGTCCAGAGGAGGACTTGTCTCCATCCCACAGCCATGGCACTGGATACTGTGGACAGCAATCAGTACCCACGGCCCAATGGTCCCACTGTCTTTGGATGTTTCTCAGGAAGAAATGACAAAGAAGAGTGACAGATTCTCTTTTGTTCACAGAGACAGCTCTGTCTCCTGTTAAAGATAATCCAGAAACCTCAACAATTTAACACAGTAAATTTTCTTTTTCTTTCTTTCTTTCTTTCTTTCTTCTTCCTTCCTTCCATCCTTTCCTTCCTTCTCTTTTTCTTTTCTTTGCACTCCCTCCTTCCTTTCCTTCCTTCTTCTCTCCTTTTAATGAGACAGGGTCTTACTAAGCAGACCCCATATATGCTATATAACCAGGCTGCCCTTGAACTCATGATCCTCCTGCCTCTGCGTTCTAAGTGCTGGGATTGTAGGCATGGACAATCAATCTATTTCTACCTCAAAGAGCAGATGCCTCTGGGATCCCAGCTCTTTTCATCTTCAACTCTGCCACCTCCTCTGAGGGCCTGACTTCCTTTCTGACCAGCACCTTCATGGGAAAAGCCAGTACTGCTTTTCAACCACTTCTTGGACCCTCATGGCTCCCACTAGGAGTCCATTGGTAAGACTTGGTCAAGAGCCCACCTAGGTGCAAAGGAGGCTGGGAAATGTAGTTTTTGGTTTAAGGGTGGCTGCACACAGCATGTTCTCACCCTTGGCACCACTAACCTTTGGAGCCAGATAGCTCCCTGCAGTGGGGGGCTACCCTGTGCATTGTGGGATGTTGTCAGCACCTTTGCCTTCATTCATTAGATTTCTGGGGACAAAATCTCCCCTGCTCTAGGGTCAGCTCTGCTGATGCTCAGGTCACCCTCTCACTCATGTGCTCCCCAGCCATCCCCGGGCACTTCTACACTGGGGTATTTTGTGGAAGATCTGGACTTCTGATTGCTTTGGAAAATTGGAAGACCCAGCTGGCAGTGGCCCCACATTTCTGCAGGACAGTGGTCACCCGGAGCTGAGAGATGGAGCCATGCTATTTGTCCACCCTGTTTGCCACAGTCCCTGGCATTCCCTGTATGCCACACAAGCCCCTTCATGCCTGATTGGTGGTGTGGAGGCTAAGCTGCAACATGGCCTCATTGAGGGCCACGCCCTGTTCTGGGTCTGGGAGACAAAACAAAGAACAAATCGAGGCCCTGTCCTCAAGCTCCTATCTCATGATAGAGACCACCCAGTGTGAGGGAAGCAAGGAACTGTGGGAGCAAAAAGGAGCAGCTAACCTGCTAGGGGCCCAGAGGGGTGGCATGGGGTAGGAGGACAGAGAAGACAGTGAGTGAGCTGAAGCTTAATGGGAAGAGGGGGACTTAGAGCAGAGGGACAGAGGGGAACTCAGGAAAAAACATTGTGAGAAGAAACACATTGGGAGAGAAAGGTAGCTGGGCCTCGGATGCCATTCCAAGAAGCCAGGAGGTTGACCACACAGGTCCCAGGGAGCCATAGAACGTAGCAGTCATCCGAGCTACACAGCAGGTGGAGGTAGGAGGACGGTGGTCCAAAACCAGCCTTGGGTGAAAAGTGCAAGACCCTATGTGAAAACTAAACTAAAGCAAAAATGGCTGGTGGAGTGGCTCAAATGGTAGAGCACTTGCCTAGCAAGCATGAGGCTCTGAGTTCAAATCCCAGTACTGCTCAAATGTGGCCCTGAGTGTCCCAGCATGAACCAAATGTCCCGAGTAGAGAAGAGGCAGCTGCACACCTACTGTGTACCACATGCCCTCCTATGCACGCAGTCAGGGTGGCAAGGTTGCCCCTTCGAAGGTGGGAATATTGAGACTGGACAGGGCATAGAGACTGCTCCAGGCTTGTAGGTGACAGCAGGAAATTGAACCCAAGTCTGCCTGGCTCCCAATTCATCTCTCTTGCTTCTGAGCTGCCAATCTTTCAAAGGAAAAGGAGCCCTCCCCACCAGTCACCAAACCATGGCTTCCCCAGGGGTGCCCCCAGGAGCCCTATAGTGTGTGGGGGGGTGAGAAACCCATACAGCAGTGTTTATAATTAACCCTGAGGTTACACTGAAGACCTCCCACCAAGATCCAGCCACCATCGGGGGTGGGGGATTAAGTGATCAGAGAGGATTTGGGCTCAGGTTCCTGTGTGGCTTCCTCTGGGCCTCCTCGTGATGCTGTCCTACTCCTATCACGGCGCCAGTCCCTTTCCCAGCTTCCCAGGGTGGTCTGTGTGATGGCGTGGGCACGTAGGCCACCAGCAGAGCAGGGGCAGGCTGGGCTGGGGTCACTGGCTGGCCTGACAGTGGCTGGCCAGTGCCACCTCACGCCTGCCTGTTGGACCTGAGGCTTAGGAGTAGGTGCACAAATGCAGTCACAATGGTGTCCCTTGGGTCTCAGGCACTGTCCCTAAGTGCTCCATAGCACACACTGACTCATTTTTCTCCCAACCACCCCTGGAGGGAGAGGCTGTTCTCATCCCATTTTACAGATGAACAAGAAAAGCCCACTAATGAGGGCTGGAGCCAGGACAGCATGGCTTCTATGCAGTGCAGGATTTTCATCACACTGTGTGTCCTCTGGTGTCAGGCAGGGCCAGCTGGAGCCAGGGACTCCACCAGAGTCCAGACCCTGACCTGTGACCTGTGAGAAAGATAGGGACTCAGTGTCTGTGGGGGTCACTAGTGCCGATCCTGGGTCCTGGGCCAGGGTCTGGCTGGTCACTGCCTCTGGCTTACTGGAGTCCACTGCCCTCTCTGTGGACTCCTTGACCTTGAAGACATGGAGTGTGGGGGGAGTAGGTGAAAGGAGGGTTTGCAGAAAGGACAAATCTGGAATCTGGAATGTAACTGCACAGCTCCAAGTGGCAGGGTAGGCGAGGGCAGCCATCAGAGGTAAGGGGTCCTGCCACTGGGCCTGGAACTGGGAGGGGTATCCATGGTTGAGCCCTTATTCTGGTGGGGGTGCCCAAAAGCCGCTACTACCCATACCAGGATGGATAGCACCAGGGATTCTGGGCCTCCAGGGTCAGCCTGATTTGAACACTTGCCTGAGGGCCCTGTCATCAGCCTCCTGCCCACTCAGGTCACCTGGCTATGGAGAAGTGGCAGCAATGAGGCTGAGTTCTGAGGGCTTAGGGTGAGAGGCGTACCCTGGGGAAGTGGGGGAGGGCAGAGGGTGATACTGCACTGGGTGCCACAGGAGTTTTCATACTCTTTTGGTGTCAGAAGGGACATCACCAGAAGGTGGGAAGCATGGAGGAACATGACCATTTGGGCTTTGGAATATGGCCTTGGCTGCAGTGTAGAGGCCAGGAGCTCCTCACCAGAGGCCACGGTGCAGGCTGAAGGCCCTTCTGTAGTCAGGTTGGAGGTGGTGGTGGCTTGGACCCAAGTCCTCAACAGTGGTGGCAGGAAGGAGCTGGATCCCGGACTTGTTTGGGAGCTAAAGCCAGCAGGGCTGGTGAGGATGGCTGTGGGAGTGGAGGAAGTGAGGAAATCAGGGAGCACCCCCAAGATTTGGACCTGGCACCTGGGCTGATAGAGGTGATATTTATGGATATGAAGGGCAGATTTGGGGAACAAATAGAGTGGGGTTTGGTTACATTAGACTGGAGGTGCCCATTGGGCTTTGGGGCAGAGAGGCTGGATAAACAGCTGGCAAATAGGTCATGGTGGTGTTTGGTGTTCATGGGCAGACAAGAAGTGACTTATCCAAGGTCACAGAGAGCCAGGGCCACTCTAAAACCCAAAGGGGCTCCTCCTGCTCCAGAGATGTCCCTTTCTTGGAGCCAGGGACAGAAAGGGTTTCAATGAGGTGTATGAGGAACTTTGCACCAGACTCAAGCAGAGCAAGGAGAAGCCTCTGAGAATGAACTTGGGAACAACTGAGATTCCCCCCAGCCTGGATTGCCCACCCATTCATAGCTGCCCAGCTCAAGGCCTTGCCAAGCATTGAGACCTGTCCCCTGTACAGAAGGGGAAAACAAGGTCCAGAGGAGGTGGGGCTGGGGTCCAGGTCCTCCATGGGCCACCAGTTCTAAGGTAGGCTCCTGTCTGAACCAACTCACTCTGACATCCCTGAAGAGCTGGGTGTCTTCATGAGAACCCCTCAATCCCGGTCCCAGGAACTGGGGCTTGGAGTCAACCCTTCTGGGCATTGTTTACCCAATGCTTGCCTCTGCCACATGTCTGACCCGTCCCTAGTCTTGGGGACCCCTCTGGATCCCTGGTAGGGCAGCCTTGAGCCTGGCTCTGGTCGTAGCTCCTGTTCTGTGGCCAGGACCAAGGTTCCCTGGCCACTGCCCAGACCACCCAGCGCCAGGGCCTGGTGGAGCCCGGCGGACTGGTGGGCAGTGCTCCCAGGCTAGCCAGCCGCGGTCTGGCTCCGCCTGAGGGGCTGTGGCCTGGGAACCACTTGCTGTCTCCTTGGGGGAAGCGGCTGGGATCTCCAGAACAAACAGGGAACCGCAGGCTCCTCACCCGCCTGCCCCAGGAGGGAGCTGCCTCTGCCTCTGCCACCCATACCCCACTCTTCAGGCTGGCTCCCTGCTTTGGGGGGATGGGTGGCTGGGCTGGGGGGGACCAGGGAGTTGGCACACAGTACTGAACTGGAGGCAGAAGGCAGTAGAGCAGGAAAGGCCAAGGGGAGAAGGGTCTTTGTTACCAGGAGGACAGGGCAGAGAGCTGTGACCAGATGTGAATGGAGAAGAGTGTGATGGGGACTCAGTGATCTGGGGAACCCCTTAGAGATCCCCCAGGAGAAAGGCTTTGACTGCTGGAATGGAGAACTTCAGCTCAGCTGCAAGCCAAGAGCAAAGCCCTGTAATCAGACAGAGCTGGGTTCAAATTTGCACTCAACCAGTTCAAGCTGAGTGGTATTGGTTCTCTTTGCCTAAGTTTCTCCCTTTACAAAAAGGTCCCCATAGCCTCTGCCTCCCAGAGCAGATGACACAGTCCTCTGAATGAAGTGCCTAGCCCAAGGCATGACACAGGGCAGGTCCTAAGAGACATAAGTTGTGGCCCCATCACTGGCTCTGTGGGAGCCTGAACAGCCCAGGGGGTGAGGGGAGTGTCCTTGGGCCTAGTAGGGCAAGCCAGGACATCCTTGCTGATTCACACCAGCTGGGGGTATGGGGCCCATCTGACTCCACTAAAAGCCGCAATTAGAGCCCAATTTAAAGAAACGCTGGGTTAGTTCTTCCCCGGACAGATGTGATTATAGGCTCAGAGCTAAAGCGTTACTAACAGGATGACACACAGAGGCCCATTCAGGGCACAGGGGTGTCCAGCCCAGCCCCCTTGCTGCACATTGGGGAAATCAAGGCCCAGTGCAACAGGGGCCAGGCCCCGGTTGACATTGCAGAGATGAGCCCTCAGTTCCGTCCATTCCAGTCCCTACTTTCTCTGAAGGATTTATGGCAGTATCTAGCACGGGGACCTGAAGGAGCCAATAATGTGCCCTGAAAAGAAGGGCTGGGGCTGAGACATCAGCCTCCAGAGGAAGCGTGGCATCTTGGAGTGCAACATCTGGCCATGGAGCCAGACCTCTGCCCTCTGCTCATCCCCCAGGGGCCTTGACCTGATAATAATAATGAGCACCAGCACCACCAGCCACAACAGTGCCAGGGGCTCCAAGGCAGATGTCCCTGGTGGGGCTGGATGAGCTGCCCAGACCCTCTAGCAGGAGGCCCAGAAAGTAGGGACTCCTCTCAGGAAATGCAGAGTAATCAAGTCAGCAGGGAATGGATGGATGGATGGATGGTTGGATGGAGGGATGGATGAATTTATGTGTGGGTGTGTAGATGGATGGATGGGTTTATATGTGGGTGGGTAGATGGATGGATGGATGGATGGATAGGTGGATGAGTAAATGGGTGGAAAGGTTGGCTGTTTAAAGGACTCTACCCTTCGGGAGGTTTGAGTTCTTCAGGCCTCTCCCTAGTTGTCACCTTCCAGGGAGACCCCTGAGATTAGTAGATCATGGGATGAAAGTCCAAATCTCACCTTCCCAGAAACAAGGATCCCCAGTTTCCTGGTTTCAGGAGACTCTGACAGGTCCAAATGCCCCCTAGGTAGCACTGAACAGCACCTCAAGCCCATTTTTCCACCTTAGTCCCAACCATGACCCCAGAAGCCAGAAGACACCCTGCCCTACTCCCCGCCCCTCAAACTCTAGCCAGGTCCAAACTCCTACATGGGCATGGGAAGGGGTGGAATAGGGAAAGGGCAGACCTCCTGGGGCTGGGAGCAGTGCACATTCCAGTTGGCTCCCAGAAGCTTGGGTGCTAGAGCCTTCTTCTGGCCATGTGCCCCCAACCCCACAGGGATGGGCTGGGAGAATTCTTATTCAGTCAACAAACATTTGTGGAGACCCCACTATGTGCCAGCTCTGGAGCCCAGCAGAGCACCCATGGACCCTCTCTTCTACTGTCTATGTCTGCACTGAGAAGGTAACTGTGCTTGGGTGTCATGTGCCCCCCACCATGTCACAGAGGACTCTACCCAACCTCAAAAACTTGAGTGCTCCCTGTAGGCAGGAGCTGTGCTGCCCCCATCAGACTGGTCTATACAACCTGCCATCCCTGAGAAGCCTCCCCCCTCACTCTCAGAGCATCCCTGGACAGGAGTGCCAGATAAAACACAGGACAACACCCAGTTCAATTTGAATGTCAGGTAAACAAGACATAACTTTTTTTGCTATAAGTATGTCTCAAATATTGCGTGAGGTATACTTAAACTAAAAATTATTCCTTGTTTATCTGACATTCAAATTGAACTGGGTACCGTCTGTTTCTGTTTGCTAAAGTCTGGCAACTCTATCCCCAGAGCTCATTCCTCCTGCTGGCTCTTGGCCTGGCCAGATGGTCCAGGTCCTGCCTGGACATGGCCCCTACCTGCCTGGTTACAGCTTCTGTTGGCTCCAGGCCCCACCTGCAGCCTTGCTCCCAGGTGGACACCATCTTCCTCCACCTGGCTGCACCACTCAGCCTATGGATGTCAGGAATGCTGTGTCCAGCCTCCCAGAGGGTGGTTCTGGAGAGAGGGACAGAGGTACAGCTGCAGCAAAGAGATCAGGAGCTTCAGAGACAAAGAAGGACAGAAGCCCAGAGATAAAGGACACAGAGACTATGCAGATAGCAACAGAGAAGAGAGAGCCAAGAGGGAGAGACAAAGAGTTTAACCCTCCACACACACTGCTTCAGGACACTGGGACAACTGGGAGGGTCTTAAGAACCCCCCAGGATTCATCTGGGTAGACTGGGGAAGAGGGAAGCCTAAGACCCTGAACCCCAACATTGGAGACCATAGGCGTTAGGAGACAGCTTGGGATCTCCAGCACTAGCAGGAAGGGTGGGAATCCATTCTGAGCCTCTCCCAGGGGCACACACAGGGACATTCATGGCTTCCCAGAAGAGCCCATGGGGCAGCCAGAGTGGCTTTTAAAATTAGCCTTGTTAACCAGATCTGGTTATTTCAGGAGGCTCCATCCTGGGCTGTCCCTTGGTAGGACAGGCCCAGGGAGGGAGGGAGGAACCTCCACATTCCAGGGTCCGTGGCTAGGCACCCCACGGCCTGAGCAGCAGAGAACGTCCAGGTCCCAGCCTCTGACACTGGGCCAGCTGGGCCTATGGCCACCTCTTTGACAAAGTTGCCCAGGGGTTGGTTATTATAGTCCAGATACCCCAACTGCAGAGTCAGGCCCTCATTTGGGGCATGGGTTCTGTGATGGGCACATGCAAGGCAACTTAGAGGCCTGAGAGTTCGTTTTTGGCCACAGGTGAGGAAGCCGACTGGGAACGATGGAGAGATCCTAGCTGGGAGACAGGGAGATGAGGATGCCAGGTGGGCCAGGAGCCTCCACTGGCTTCTCCCATGGAGGGGCCTCTTCCCTCTTGTGTCTAGCTGCTGTTTCTACCATCAGGGTTATTTCAAACAGGTCCTGGCCCTTCCTGGAGCCAATGCCCCCCACCTGAGCCCTAATCCCAGCCTCGTGTTGGTGACCCGACTTGCCCTCCACACCTCAGAACCAGGTTGGGTGCTGAGCTGGCATGGGGACAAGAGAAACAGCCCTGGACACTTTGATCCCAGAAGCTAGATGTGTCCTCATCTTCCTCTGGCCCCACCTTGGAGCGGGGGGGCTGAGGGGGCTGGACCCTGGCCCAGAGTCTTCCCTTCCTGCTGCCGGGCTTGGCACAACTGGGCAGGAGGGCGGGGCAGGTTCCACTCACCTAGCTGCCCACTCCATCTGCCCCAGCAGTCCCCACCACTCCTTCTCTGCTCTGGGGTGGACTGGGGTAGGGGTGCCCCATTAAATGAAGGGCTTCAAAAGGATGCTCACCCCAAAAGCCTGGGAGGCACAAGCAGGTGGGCCATCCATTCCCAAACCCCGTCAGAACATCTGTGCTGGGCCCTCCAGCAGTGAGCAGACCTGTTTCTCAGAGGGCTTATTCATAGAATTCCTGCTAAGGGCTAATCACAACCACCCCTGCCTCCAACCCACACACTTGGTGAGACCTCACCCCACTGCACCCTACACCAGGTACCAATGAGGCAGGACTGTTATCTGTACTGCACAGATGAGGAAGCAAAGGCCCGCACAGCCAAAACTATTAGGTAAAGGAACTTAGCCCTTTCCCAGGAAGCTCCAAGCAGCACCAGTGGCTGCTGGCCCTGGTGGGGCAGGGAAAGGCTGCGGCAGGAAAAGGCTGGAGCAGAGAGTGCTGCAGAGTCAGCCAGGAGGGGCCCTGAGGTTGGGAACAGTGGGGTGGCTGATGGGGAATGGGTACACTAGGAGGGGACCACTGAGCCAGGGCAGCTTGGGGAAAAATCCAGCTGGGAAGAGCTGGGATTTGGGTGGGTAACAGCCCTGGGATGGCCTGAGGCATCCAAGATTCACATAGGACCTTTTCCAGTCAGGAAAGGCATGGTGCATCCCAGGGAGCCCCAGGGCTTATCATCTTGGGAAGGGGACAAGAATAGGGGAGGGACCTGCCAAGCTATCAGGAAAGCCAAGCACAGCTGACACACTTAGGGTTCAATTCAATATCCACCTCCAAACCCAAAGTCCCCCAACCCACCCCAGAAGCCTGCTTTTCTTGCGGTCCTGTCCGAGAAGAGAATTCTTCACTCACCCAACATCCAGGCTAGAATGCTGGGAGACTCCCCAGTCTTCTCCCGTGCCACAGTCCATCAGGCCCTTTGTCCAGTGGTTCATGCCTCCCAACACCTCCACCTGCCCACTGTGCTCCGGCTCCCCTCCTCTCTCCACTGTCCCCGCCCAGCCAGTCCCCAACAGCAGCCACCGCATCTCTCTATGGTGCCTCACTGCCTTGGCATAAAGCTGGGGCCCTGTGCCTGGCGTGCAAGGCCGTATGGGCTCTGGCCTCAGCTCTGGCCATCTCCTTGTCCCTTCTATCATCACCTCTCACCTTTCCCAACTCCAGACACTCCATGCCTTTGCATGTGCAGTTCCCTCCCTCAAGGCCACATTTCTCCACACCGGCTCCTGCCGTGGACTCCAGGCTGCCCACGCCAGCGCTCCTCACCCCTTACAATCAGTCCTGCAGGAGTGAGCTCCTGGGGCCTGGACTTTGCCCCACTCAGCCCCCAGCCATCATGCTTAGCGGTCCCTTGGTGCCCCCTGGTGGCTACATAGGGAAATCCTGGGAACTCACTGAATATGAGGAGGCCGTTACTGAGCACCTACTGTGTGCCAGGTGTTTGTGTGCACCAGCTCATTGAATCCTCATAATACATCCTTGGGGAGGTCCTCAGAAATCTGAGGCTCAGAGAAGCTACTCAGTTTCTCAACACCACCCAGTGGAGAATAAACCCAGGTCTGTTCAAAGCCAGGTTCTTCCTCCCTTGGGGAGGGGAACAAGGTGAAGGGAGGGGCAAGGCCTCACAGACCCTGACACTTGGCCTCAGAGGTGACCCCACAGCCAGCAGCTCTGACAGGGACAGGCTTGGCCCTCCACCTGGGTACCGCTGGCCATCTGAGGTCAGTCTGGGCAGTGTTCACACGAAGCCAGGCCCAACTCCAGGTACAATAGCGATAAATAGAATTTATTTTATACAACTGTTACCAACATACACACGGCCATGGGAGCTTCCAAAGTGGGCAGTGGGGCCGGAAGGCTGGCCTTTGGCGTGGCACCTAAAAAGTGTAGACACACAAGGAAGGACATGGGCTCACAGCAGCTGTGCCTGACCGGCCCCTTTCATTCTGAGCAGGGTTTGATGAGGCCTGGCCTCTAGGCCCTCTGAGACCCCCAGCCTGAAGTGCCCAGGAGTGTGGGTGGCAGGGATTAAGCTGTGTGCTGGCTGAGGGGTCAGGTAGGACCCCCACACACAAGGGGGCCACTGGTCTATCACATGTAGGCAGTGGACAGGGCGTCAGCAGATCTGTGGCAGAGCTGGAGGGTCCAGGAGGGGCAATGGGCACAGCTGGCTCCTAACCCTGTAGCCCGTCTAGGGCCCCAGGGACCTCAGAAGGGGGTTAGTGTGATGAGGGAGATCCCCAGAAGACAAGTATCCCTTTTGGGGCAGGTGCGTGGAATCACAGTCTTCAGCCTCCTCTGAAATAATCTTGTCTGTTTGCAGCAGAGATGCCCAGAAAAGAAGAATGATTTACCCAGAGTCACACAGCATAACTCAAATCAGAAGCCAAGACTCCCAACCCAGTGCTTGCTCTACACAGCTCATATCTTGTTACCCAACAGCAGGCTGTGTGTGCACTGAGCTCTCACAATCGCCCTCTCCTATCTCTCCCCTGACTCTGGATAGGCACCCAGAAGTGTCAGAGGTCAAGCCAGGCCTATAGTCCTGCTTTAACTGACCCATCCCTGCCCAAGTCCAGACCCCTGGCCTGGGGTGGGGAAGATGCCAGCAGCGTCCCGACCCCAGGTCTGGATGGCTCTGCCCTGCGGAGACAGCCCAGATGGGTGGGCTGAGGGTAGGGCTGGGGTGGCCTTGGGGTGGATAGCCCAGCACCTGGGCTTGGCACAGCGTCTTCACTTTGTGCTTCTGTGGCCTCATCTGTAGGAAAGGAGGATAAGACACCTCGAAGCAGGAGACAGCAGGCCAGAGGGCTACCCTCAGCACCTGTTGGCACTCCTGGGCCCTCTTTCCACTGAATGACCACCAGGCTCTATCAGGCCCTCTCAGTGCCTCTTGGGCAGAGGTGAGCCCCTCTGTGCAGGTGAGGAAACAGGCTGAGGATCCAGGACTCACCCAAGGCCCCTGGCCACTGAGAGGCAGGGGATTCAAACCCATATATGTAGCTCTCACCCAGAGAGACTCCCATTTCCCCCTCCCCAGCCATGCAGCAGAGAGGTTTAGCTGACCTGCTCAGTCCACCTTCCCTCGGGTGGCCAGCTAGCAGCCCTGTGTGGACAGATGGTGGCCAAGGCAGGGGCAGGACAGATGAAGGGGTGGGCAGGAGACAGAGGAGAGTAGAAGTCACTGGTCGTGTTCAGGCTAGATAAGCCCAAACCTCCTGGATGCTGGGTCCCCTTGGTGTCTATCCCCGAAAGTTTATCCCCCTTCTCAGTGGACTTCCTCAGGGGCACCCCCAGGCACTGCTCCTACCATCTGAGGTGTGTGCTGCTCAGATGCTTCCAGCTGGATCTTGATCTCGGGACATGCAGGGTCCCCCGGCTTGCCGGAGTCTGGGTGGGGTGACCGCGAGGGGCCTGGGGAGGGGGGCAGGAGGGAGCCACCTCACTGGCCGCGGGGAGGCACCAGGGAGATGGAGGCATGGATGGGCGGTCGGCACCAATACTTCCAGCCTGTCCAGTTCCTCCCTTAGGGACTCCCACCCTTAACTCAGTTTCCTGCCACCCACTGTCCTGTGAAACCACAACAGAAGTGGCAGCCCTTCATATGCCCAGGTAACAACCCAACCTCTGCCCCCACAGCAGTGCAATAACATCACACACCCACACGGGGGGCATGGAGTGGTCTCTGCCCTCTGCTCCCTGTCCCCCCATCAACCCCCACTGACTAGGAGTGGACGGCCTGTCACCTGGGGAGCTGCCCCCGCTTGTGGTGCTGATGCTGTCCTCCAACCACGTGCTGTACAGGAAGGAGTCCCGCTTGTGGGGTGTTCCTGAGGATGACACGCTATCCTGGGGAGAGAGGGGAGAAAGTCAGCCCAGCCAACAGGGGCCTCCCTACCCTTACTCCCTGCAAGTCTTGCCCCAGAAAGACCACAGGAGGGAAGACCAGAGGGTCAGGCCCAGGAACAGACATCCACTCATTCACTCAATACACAGCCATGGATGGCATCCTCGGCCAGGCTACTAGGATAACAGGCCTGGTTCCTGCCCTCAGAGAGCCCGAGGTCTAGGAGACACAGCCCATAATTCCGGACTGAAAGCCCCAAGGGGAGGTCTTGTTCTGCATAGTTTCCTGCAGCACCAGAACAGAGCCAGGAAAGGAGCAGGTGCCCACAGAAGGTGTGTTCAATGAAGAATGACAACACGTGTTAAGGGCAAAGCCCAGGCACGGTTCTGGGAGAGCATAAAGCAGAGCTGCTACATCTCCTGGGCCAGAAAGCCAAAGTAGGCTTTCAGGAGGGGCAGGTAAAGCCCAGGTAAGAAGAGTGCTCAAGAGTCAGCCCAGTGAAGGTAGAAGGAGACGGAGGAGTGCTCCAGAGAGGAGAAACAGCACGTGGGAAGGCCCAGTGGTGGAGTAAGCCTGGGACATTTGGGAGATGGCAGAGTCCAGGACATCTGAACCGGTAAGACATGAGACATGGTAAGGAAGGAGCAACCAGATCTGCAACAGCACAGAGATTGGGCTCTGTGCAGACAGCACTGAGGAGCCAGGAAGGCTTCAGAGCAGGCCCCTGATCCCATCTCAGCCACAGTCAGGCTCATGCTTCTGTCCAGAGCACCTCCAGAAACCACTGAGCCCCCATCAGGCCCCTGTGGGGAACCTGACCCCTTGGGGAGCTCACCAGGCCTGTGTCCTCCCCATCCACGCCTTCAGTCTCCTCCACCACACTCGCGAAGCTGCTGGCGCTGGACGAGGAGCGGGAGAAGTCCTTCAACACTTCTGCTCTCTGGGCAGCCGTGTCCACTCTGTCACACACAGTGCCCGTTAGCCAGCAGCCAGCCACAGAGCAGCCCCTGGGGCCAAATCCTTTCTCTCACCTCCCGGCCCATCCACAGCCAGTCAAGTACCTTGTGACGCCCAGTACATATCCTTGGGCCTCTGAGCCTCCCTGGCCTTCCAGGACAGCCCCCTGACTGTCCTTTCTAGTACATGGATCTGTCCAGGGCCCTCCCCAGTGCGACACCCTCTCACGGCTCCTCATTGCCCTCAGGTAAAGCCCAATTGCCTTGGCTGGCATCCAGTCACAGGGATGATTACTGGTAATACTATCAGCCAGTTCAGTGCAGCTTCCTCAGTTCCCTGAGTCATCTATCTCACTGCTGTCATGGTAAGACCCCTCTTATAGGTGTGGGGACACTGAGGAACAGGAGGGTGGGCCCACAGCCCAAGGTTACTCAGTCGTAAGTGGGAGAACAGGGAACCCCACAGCCCACTTCTTAACCCTCCATCATTTTGTTTCACATTCAGGGCCTTTGTGTTTCCTGCTGAGTCTTGTTCCACTCAGATCTCAACAAGAAAATCTATCTTTCAAAAATCAGACACTCTGGGTCCTATGTGCCTGTCTCACCCCATCCCTGTTGCCCTTTCCTGCCTCTCTGTTCTCCTGCCTGATTCTCTAGCCTGTGCCGAGTCCTCTTGACCTCCAGGGTCCAGCTGGATGGAGGAGCAGCCTCTTGTGGCCTCCCTGCCTCTAGCCCTGCCCACCACCAGCCTCTTTCTATATAGCACCAGAGCACCCTCCTCTTCATTAAAATCATCCAACGGGGCGGGCACAGGGGCTTACACCTGTGATCAGGAGGAACACAGTTCAAATAGTTCCTCCTGGCAAACAGCCAGGGCAAATAGTTCAGGAGGCTATCTCGAAAATACCCAACACAAGGGTGCCCTCTCTTGGGACCCTCCTCAACTCTGGGGACTCTACTCTCCCACTTTATTCTTTTCTATCTCAATAAACTATCCTGCTTTATTTGTGACAGAGAGAGAGAGAGAGAGAGAGAGAGAGAGAGAAAATGAGAGAGAGAAGAAAAAAGAAAAGAAAATACCCAACACAAAAAAGGGCTGGTGATGGAGTGGTTCAAGTAGTACAGTGTCTGCCTCTCAAATGTGAGGCCCTAAGTTCAAATCCCAGTACTGCAAAAAAAAAAAAAAAAATCTTCCAAAGGCTCCCTGACTCAGTATAAAATTTAAAGCTTACATACTGCCTCCAAAGCCACGAGCCAGCCCCTGCTCACCTCTGACTCATTCCTGCTGCCACCCAGGACATCCCTGGCCTAGCCCCTCACTCACTTGGTTCCAACTGCACACAACCCTTCTTTCTATCCATCAGGCATGTCTCAGGCCCTCTGTACTTGCTGGCTCCTTCCCTAGAACCCTCTTCTCTCTGCCAGAGCTGACTCCTTACTCATTCTCAGTTCCAGTGGCACCCCTTTGGAGGTACCTTCCCTGAAGGACCCATCAAAAACTCCCAGTATCCAGACCCCTGGGCAGCTCAGGTCCAAGAAATAGAAAGGATGAGCCAGCTACCCACAGCCCATCCCATTGAGCCCAGAGCCCAACCTGTTCTTGGTTGTGGGCATCTCTGGAGAACTCTGAGTGGAAGAGTTCTCTGACTTGGGTTCTTGTGAGACGTGCCCGCTGTCTGGGGTCTTCTGGCCGGCCGGGGGACTCTCCCTGCAGGACACAGGGGGATAGCAGGGGAACTAAGCACTGAGCCTGGCAGTGAGGTAGAATGAAGCCCAGGTGGTAAGCAGCAGTCATGGGTACCTTGTATCCTCGGGGCTAACTTCAGGCCCTGTAGGCTCCCTGGCTAGCCAGCCAGCAACAGGGCAGTACTGATGGAACCACCAGTGACCTCCTAAGTCCTCCTCTGCATGGGAGGGGCAAATGGGCCCCTGGGATAGCTAAGGAAATTGGGACTCAGAGGCAGGAAAGGAGCTGCCCAGGGACACCTAGCTAGGACAAGAACCCAGGATTTATGGCATTCTGAGCTCGGGTAGCCTCTGCTTGATGTGTATAGCAGGAACTTTCACAGCAGTCCCACACTGTTGGCTGATTTCTTATCCCAGCTTTTCAGATTGGGATAATGAGAATCAGAGAAGTACAGTGACTCACTAAGGTCACACAGCCCTAGTATGGTGAAACTGGACTCATACCCAGGACCTGTTTTCTGTATTCCAGGGATATCTTGCTACCCCCATGCTCTCACAGACTCTGGCCACCCTGAGGCCCACTGGAAGCCAGCACTGGATGCTCTTACAGCCACTGGCAATGGAAAGAGTGTGGTGATGGCCCTGGAGAGACCAGGGCTCAAATCCTAGCTCTGTCCTTCTCAGCTGTATGACCTGTGCGAGCCACCGACTCCTGGACCTTACAGCTTCTTAATCTGCAAGGCACAGATCCAGGGAGCCAGCAAAACCTCTGGGCAAACAAAAGCATTTTGTGTTAGGTAACACTGGCTCAGCACCTGACATACAACTGTCACTGTAGGGGGACAGGGGCTGACAGGTAGGCACTCCCTCCTGTCTGCATCATCTTGCCTTGGAATAGGGTCAGGATGGGACCAGGAGGAGCAGGGCCCTCTCCCCAGGCACCCTCACCCACCTCTTTTCCTGGACCTCCTGAATGTTCTCAATACCGATGGCACTACTGCGGCGGGAGCCGAATGGGCCCGACTTCTTCCTTGTGGGACTCTTCCCAGGGACAATCAATGACTGCAGGGAGAAGCCCCATCTCAGTGCCTGCCTGCCCTGGGAGACCCTGTGCCTCCCACCTCCCCTGGGGCCCTGCTGTCCCCCGCCTGAAGCAGAAGTGGTGAGCAAGAAGGAGCAAGAGAAAATGTGCATTCCCAGGGCGGGTGCCTGGCTGGCAGATGGGAGACAGGGCCTTTCCTAAGACCACACCACAGGGCTGTACCCAGGGTTCAGCCCAGAAGAATGGCAGGGGCCTGAGGGGCAGGGCCACCACTCAAGCCAGGAGGAAGGAAGCCAAGTCTTCAGAGGGGCCACCCTCCCTCCAGCTCCATGAGAGCTATAGTCTGAGGGTGGGTGGGGAAAGCAGAATAGCAGCCCAAGCCCCAGTCCACCAGCCTGAACCCTTGGAACCTTTACAGCAGCTGGGAAGGCTCTGGCCCAGCAGTAGGGAGGTCCCCACTCACACACACACCATGGTGGGGTTCCCAGGCCCCAGAAGCATGCTACCAGCTCCTTGGGGGAGACAGGAGATGGACCCCAAGGAGGCATGGAGGGCAGCACCCCATGGAGGGAAGGGGGATCAGGGCAGAGGGGAGGGTTGGTGCCCCAAGCACAGCTGGCGATATTGGGGGACGTACAGCTAGACAGAGGGTCTCTTGAGTACCGTATACTGGCAGGGACTGGATCAGGGTCCCAGGGGCCAGGGCAGGGCCAGAAGCCCCTGGTGAGGGCCACTGGCTCTGGCCCAGGTACCACGCCCCAAAGCAGGTACTGAGTACCCAAGCCATGGGCACTCCACCCTGCACACCCTAGGGCCTGTCCCAGGGGAAGGGGGCACATCCCCAATATGGCCTCCATCCTGACAGCGAGCAGAAAACAGCGCGTGCAGGCAGCCTCCCGAGCTGGCGGCCCGCGGACGACAACCTCTTCCACGGTTCCTATGCCTATGGCACTGCCCCGACGTCCGAATCTACTCGCGCTTTTCCCAGGAATAAGCAATGACTGGCAAGCGGCAGAGGATGGGGCAGAGAAACAGAGAGTCGGAGAGAGGGAGAGAGAGATGAGACCAGGAAGGAGGAAAAGACAAACAGATGAGAGAAATAAGAGATTGAGTGGAAAATGAGAAAGAGAGGCAGGTAGGGAAGGGAGACATGGAGACAGAAAGTGACAGGTAGTTATGCAGTCAGGGACACGTGTGAGAGCGAGCATGTGAACACGAGAGATGGAGCACAGAGGAAACCAAAGGACAGGGACAGAAACAGCAGGACACAGATGGGCCCAGGAAGCAAGGGTCGGAGTCAGAGATGGAAAGAAAAGGGAGCGAGAAGGGAAGGCAAGGGTGAGAAGAGTGGAAAGAGGAAGGAAGGATGTAAACAGACAGGTGCAAGAGGAGGAAGAAAGGCACAGCGTGAGAAGATGGAGACATGATGGGGGGAGGAGAGGGGCAGGAAAGAGAAAACACCAGAGAAGAGTACAGGAAAAGAAGGCAACATGAAGAAAGGGAGAGTTGTGCAAAAACAAAAACAGAAATGGGTCTGGTTACTGCCATGGTGGGTGCTCCTGGCCTGGCCCTGACCCCGGGGCCCCTCCACAGCCACCCACAGGAGGCTGAGCCACTCAGTGGGGAGGGAGTGGCTGTAGAACCTGGGTTGGGGGAGGTTGGGCCAGCTTCTCAGATGACTGTGGGCTTGGTAACTGTGGGACAGCAGAGGTCTCACCTTGCTCACCCTCGGCCAAACCAGACCACACTGCAGGCATGGGGGTGGGGGGTGGGGGCTGCCTCCTGTCACATGACACAGACTCACAGCACTGAGCACAAGGTTTGGCATGCGGTATACAGTCAGTAAGAGAAGGATGAATGGATTTGTGGGTGAGTGGATGGATAGATGGATGAATGAGTGTGTGGGTGGACTGATAAATGGATAGATGGCTGAAGATGGGTAGGTGAATGGATGAGTAGATGGATGGATATGGGCAGATGGATGAATACATGGATATGTGGATGAATGGGTGGATAGGTGGATAAGTGAATGGGTGAATGAGGCATGAATGGATGGATGGATGGATGAATGGATAGATGGAAGATAGACATGGATGTGTGGATGGATGAATGAGTAGATGGATGGGTGAGTGGATGGGTGTGTGGGTAGACTGATAGACATGTGGATAGCTGGAGGGTGGACTGATGAATGGGTGGGTGAATGGATGGGTGGATGGGTAGGAGAATGGATGAATGAGTGTAGGATGAATGGATGAATGGGTAGATGGATGGATGGGTGGATGGTGAGTAGGGAGAGAGCAGAGCAGTGGGTGCAGTGTCTTAGGTCGTCACTAGGTGGCGCAAAGCAGCTAGGCCCGTGATGGAGGCCTGTTTCTCAGCACTCCCTGAGTGTGCTGGGTAGACAGACTCCTCCAGGGCCTGGCAGTCAGCAGTCACACAGCAGGGGCTCACTCAGGAGAAGCCCACACAGAAGCCAGTTCCTGGCTGGCTGCTGCAGACACACAGAAGGAAGTGCTCAGGAGAAACGCCCACCGTCACATGCTTCCTTACACACAGTAGGTGCTCACGCAGCAGGCAAGATCCAGACACACAGTAGGTGCTCACGCAGCAGGCAAGATCCAGACACACAGTAGGTGCTTTCAGAGTAGATGCCCACACAGCAGTCCATTTCCTTACACATAGTAGGTGATCAAACAGCAGCTCGGGACTGGGCACACAGTAGGTGCTCACAGAGTGCATATCCACATAGCAGCCCAGGTGCTGACACAGTGGCTGCTCACAGCCTGACACACAGTAGGTGCTTCCAGAAACCCAAGGCTTGACAAAAGATGCCCATACAGCAGCCCGGTTCCCAGTATACAAGAGACAGTAGGTACTCAATTAGGAACGGATGCAGAGGCTACAGAAAGTCACACCTGAATGAGTAAAGGGGCTAGGAGGAAGACAAGACCAAGGGGCTACAGGGTCTCAGGATCCTAGTGTCCGGGCCAGGGTATTTGACCCCCAAGGGAGAGCAGTGCCTAGACTGAGTCCAGAGCCCCGAAAGGGCACATAGACAGCAGGACCATGGGTGGGCAGACCTCAGGAGGCGGGGAGCACAGAGGGCCCTGGGGTGGGGCGGGGCCGTGGGAGGATACTCACTATTCCAGCTGCCTTGGCCAAGTCAGGGTTGTTGGGTGTGAAGCTCCCACTGTGGCTGGTGGACACGGTGCTGGGCTTCTTGTTTGTCAGTCCCATGGCATCCATGGACTGGCTGCGGCTCCGGATGACCCGCTGTGAGCAGAGGGTGGAGGTGGAGGCGGCACAGGCTTCCTGAGTTTCATCTCTGTTACGGAAGCCTAGGAGCCCAGGCGTCTGGTCCTTCCCCACCAATGCCACTCTGGGTCACCCTAGGAAGCCCAACCTAACCTCCCTTGTGTGGTTTATTACCCTGTGTGCCACACAAGAGGCAGGCAAGTGCACACAGTGCCTTGGGCAGGCCACTTCACCTCTCTGAGCCTCTAGCCAAATGGGCTGCACGACAAGTCTCCACCCATGTGGTTGTTGTAAGGACAGCAGATGTAGAGTTGTGAGCAAGTGTGCACTAATGTCCTCCAGAAACCTGTTTCTTTCCTTTTGGGGTCTCTGAGCGGCCCCTTCCATTCCTTTTTCCTTCTGCTTCTCCAACCTCCCTCCCTCCTCCCTCTCTTGTCTTTCTCAGACCACTCTATACTAAAGGCTTACTGTGGGGCCTGGTAGGTAACATTTACTACCATTCAATCCTTCCTGTGCGGTGGGGACTATCTCGTGCCTACTTTACACGTGAGGAAACTGAGGCAGAGGTAAGCCTGGCCAATATGCCAAATCCTATGCCCTTAACCGTGGACCCTGCTGCCTCAGAGAAATGCTCTGAGCTAATCTAAGGGTCCTGTCTGTCACCTACCAGATGTGAGACCATGGAGCTCTCCTCACAGAAAACACCATAGACCATGATCAGCCCATCATCCCTGTCTCTAATAGGCAGAGGCAGGACTCTCCAGGCCTTTCTCACATCCCGTCTGGGCAACTGGGCTGCCGCTCTTACACAAACTCATAGCTTCTGCCTTGGGGCTTCCCTGGGGTGAGGGTGAGGCCAACAGGCCTATCTGGGTACCTGGAGGATGGGCAGTCCTGCTCCTGTGGCCTCTGCCTGGGGTCCTGCAGTGGGAAGGAAAACTCCACCTCCTCTGCCTGTTGAGTTGGACCCTTATGGCTCAGGCAGATCCAGCACACTGGGTTGTACACTTTGCTTTTTAACTGATTTTGCACTAACCTAACAGCTTCACAATTAGCTCCACAACAGGTATATGAGGTCGGTTGTCATGACCTCATTAACCTACCAGCAGATAAAGAAACTGAGGCTCCAAGAATGCCTAAGCTGGTAAGAGGCAGAGCTGGGATGTGAACCCAGGGAGTTTACACTCTTTAACACTAAGCTAAACCAGGGACATCCAGGGAAAGTCACCCAGGCCAGGTCCCCTGCAATGGTTACTCAGTCCACTCACACCTTCTGGGGAAATTCCCAGGGGGACTCCCTGGGCTAGGCCCCACCTCTAGCCATTAACTCCTCTCCAAACGACAGGACAGCCCCCGTAGTACATTCCTCTTCCAGCCTTGAACCACTCAAGGCCCAGATCCCTCCTGAGTCTAAGTGCACCCCAAAGACTTGGTCGCCCAACCACGCCCCCAGCAGTGATCCCACCTCTGGCCACACCTCCACGCCCAGCACCTCCACTGAGGCCCTGCCCAGACTCTGCCCCCACGGATCCCTCCTCCACCACACCCCATGTCTGTCTTGTCCATCAGCCCCGCAGCGGTGGGTTCCCACCGGGTAGCCCCAGGCCCTTCACCTTGAAAGACTCGAAGAAGCCGCCGCCGCCGCCGCCGCCGTTCTCCATCTTGTCCTCGTCACCGCCCAGACCCATCATGGACTGGCTGTGGATGTGAAGTTCCTCATAGAGCGTCTCTAAGAGGGCCGCGCGGGTCCGCTCCTGTGGGCCAGGCACCAGGAGAGACCGCAGGGGTCAGCCCCTGTCCCACAGTACTAATACCGGCCACTTCCCTGAGTGGGGAGGAGGGAAGTCCTAGGCCCCAGGGAACGTGGGCTGGCTTCCCTGGGACCACTCTGCAGCCCCCAGCTCTCCTCATGGTACCCCTCCTCATTCCACCCACCTATGAGTCCCTCCTGCTTCCCCTCACTCCAAGCTCTACTTAGTCAGGTAGTCCCTGCCCCAAGGTCAAGATCTAACATTCCCCTGTGGGGGGCAGGGCTGAAAGTCTAGGCTGGGGTGGGGGTTCAGCTCCAACAGCCCATCCTCACCTCCAGTTTGGCAAACTTCTCTGCCTTGTAGCAAGCATATTCAGCATTGATCAACTTTGTCAGCAAAAATTCCTGGAACTCAGGCCCCTGGGAGCCCCCAGTGTGGAGGAAATAAGAAAGGGGGAGGGGGAGTCAGACAAACATAGAAGCCAGGTCTGAGCCTGGATGAGTCAGGCTGGAGCTCCTAAACTGTGCTCTGCCTGGCCTGCAGGTCCCTCTCTTCATTCCCAGAAGGGCATCTCCTTGGGCTCAGCAACCCAACCCAGGTACCTGTGCCCCTCACGGCCACCCACCCCCTCAGGAGAGCAAGGTCTGGAGGTGTTAGGGTCTAGGTCACTATCTTCTTCTGCCAAATCTGTAGTAGCATGTGCTGTGTGCCCAGCTGATGCCATGGCTTGCAGCGTGGCTTCTGAGAGGTGACAGAGACATGTGCCCCCTCTCCAAACATTTTAGAGGAAAGAAGACTGTCAAAAAGAAGAAAGGCCACAACTTGCTATGAAAAATGTAAAACAGTTCTGTAGTTCATTTGGTGACCTTGTAAAACCAGAAGTCACAGCTCTTTATCAGAATGAAGAGAGCAGCCCTAGTGGCCATGCACGTGGTAGACATCAGAACCTCCAGAGGCAGAACATGGGGCCCCTCCCATTGAGTCCTCCTCTGCCAGTGGCAGGAGCTGAGGGTTGCCTCTCACCTTCCTGAACACAGCGGGGTCTGGGAGGGGAGGCCCAAAGAAGGGCACATCATCTCTCGCAGTGACAGAGACCTGGAAAGGAAGACAGCTGTCCCTGTGGGGTCCAGGGCCTATGGCTCAGCCCCACACTAGTCCTCTTTCACCTTCTGTCATGCCCCTGGCTGGGGGAGGCTCTGACTGCGACTACCTGGGGACCAATGCTTTTGTAGCAGGATTTCAGCTCCTCTAGGCTTTGCTGTGAATTTGAGAGTGAGAGATGGGTAGGGGACCTTGTGGAGGCTCAAGGAGACAGAGGAAGGTGACACCGGGTCAGGAGGTAGAGGAAGGTGACTGCCTTCTTTGAGGGAATGAGCTCTGGGAAGTGAGAGGGCATGACAGGAATCATCCTGCTTACATAGGAAGCACTGGGGCTCAGAGAGGCCTTTGTAAGACAAAGCCATGGCAGGGCCCTCACCTTGTAGAGAGGGCCATCGGTGCCACACCCCTCGGCCTGCACCACTACATAGGCGTGCAGGAAGTTGGATGCAATCATGTCGGGCACGAAGGGTGTATTCTCATCCTGGAAGACCACAGCCACGATGTCATTCCCAATGTGCCGCTTCCGCTGCAACTGAGCACAGGGCCAGGGGCTGCACAGCTGGCCAGGGGGTGGGAAGGGCCACCCTGAGGGTGTGGGGGGCTTGGGGCAGGCAGAAAACACATCTAAGGACTTGCTTTTCCCCCAAACATGAAAACTTGTCTTAAAATTATTTCAATTTTCTTCAATATCTATGACAGATGAGAAAACCAAGGCCAAGGGAAAAGTAATTTACAAGCTCCTACGATGACCTCTGTGCAATAAATATATTTAAAAAATCCTATGATGAGCTCAGGGACCTGAACCTAGGTCTCCTGGTTTACAGGTCCTACTGCTCAGCCCTTCGATCTAAATGCCCCCAAATATGATCCTTCATTGAACAGACAGGTTCTACTCAGTATATATGTGTGTTGCTAAACAAATGGAGGATCTCATGAAAAGAAAAAGCTGGTGGAGTGGCTCAAGTGGGAGAGGGCCTGCCTAGCAAGCATGAGACCCTGAGTTCAAACCCTAGTAACACCAAAAAAAAAAAAAGGCACCAAAAATAAGGAATACATATTTCATTTAGTGCGCTGGGTTGGGAGTGGAGAATGGCAGATGGTCTTATAAGCAGCTCAGGGCAAAGTGATCAAATTTTGGGTTCATTTAATGGAACACACCCTGTTCCTCCTGTTCCACCTAGATATCTCAGCTCCTTTGCAGCCTAAAATTCACTTTATCTTGAAAGTTCTTCCTGGCTCCCACTTCTGCCAAGTCTAAGTGCCCCAATGTGATCCCATAATGCTTTTTACTACCCACAAAAACACTAGCTCACCTTTCTTGGGCTCTTGTGTGTGCCAGGCCCTAGAACAGTCACTTCATATGTATCCCTCCTTCACACTCACCTACCAGGGAGGTACCATTATTATTCCCATTTCTAGGCAGTGGAAATTGAGGTTTTCCCAGTATTGTAGCAATCCATCTCCTTGGCCCCCGCTAAAGCCCACAACTGGGAGGACTAGCTCGTTTCTCTGTCTGGTCCAAGGGCCCAGCACTGGGCTCGGTGTGATAGGGCATAGGTGGACAGTGGGAAGCAGGTAGGTGGATGGGCACCCAGGCTACCTGCTGGGCGTCCCCTTCTGTGTAGGGCAGCTTGGTGGACACATGAAACATGATCTCCTTGTTGCGGAAGTTGCAGTACACAGACTCGGTCCCCGTCTGCCCGTGGGTCACATCCAGGCCTCCTCGGAACCTGCCCGGGGGTCCCCAGGCCACGCCTCAGTCTCCAGCCCCAGCCAGGCCTCCAGGGGGCCAGGCCAGGGCTCCCTCCCTGCCCAGGAACATGGGTGAGATCCACTCTTCTTGTCCCACCCTTGAACTCACCCCTTGAAATCCTGCAATTTGACCTTCTGGCCCAGAAATTCGAGGAACTCCACGAAGGCAGGGCTTTCCTCATTGGTACTGAAGAGCTCTTCCTCAGAGGTCTGAGGACCACATGGGGGCCGAGGTCATGGAGCTGGAGTTCCTGAGCAGCCCTACCCCAGCCCCACTCAATTCCAGAGAAGACCCAGGCAGCCCCTTGCTCCTGGAAAACTGGGTTCCCCTGGCAGGTGCTCTGCCCTGCACAGGTCTGCAGTGCCAGGTGGAGAGCAATGTGGGGTGGGGAGCAGGGTGGGGGAGGAGCGCACCTGCCCAAGCTTCTGATAAATGACTCCGAACTTGAAGTTATTGCTGATGACATGCTCGTCGAAGGTGACAATGAGCCGGGAAGCCTGTGGAGAACACATGGCCATTCACTCCTTGTACATCCACTGCTGGGCCAGGTACACGTAATCCCCAAAGCAAGCCTGTGGGGGAGACTGTCCACTGTCCTCCTGTGCCTGGGTTTCAGAGTGCTCCAGCAACTTGCCTCAGGTCAACATGTAGATGAGTGAAAGGCTGGGACCTGACCCAGGTCTGTTGATTCCTGAGTTTTGCCAAGGCCACCCCACCCCACTCTGCAATGCCCAGCTAACTCCTGGCTCTTCTAAGAACCTCCTCATCCTTTCAGGCAGGCCAAGTCCCACCAGTTTGCTGTGAGGCCTTCAACAGGTACTGTGTCTCACCTTGGGCCTCAGTTTCCCCTTCATAGCCAAAAGGTAGGACCCTTCCTTCAAAACACCTTTCTTGAACCACAACCACCCTCAGGGACCTCACACCACTCCAGAATTCAGCCAGGGCCACAAGGGTTTACATGTCTTACAAAGCTCACCTCCTCCAGGAAGTTTCCAGGTTAGTCAAGGACAGAAGCCCCTGCCCATATTTTATTGCCACCGTGCCTAGAAGTAGCAGGCAGCACCAGGGCTGGAGGTGTAGCTGCTGTGGGGGCAGCAGGTTGGGGGGGGTTCTCCCTAGGTCCCCTCTAGGGGCAGATAGCAAGGCCAGTGGAAAAAATACCATTTCTTGTTTCCTCTTCTGCAAACTGTGGACTTTACAGTTTAGGAGGATCAAATGAGAAGATTTGGGGAAATTACCCAGCATGCAGCAGGTGCCCAATAAATGTTCAGTCCTCCAGATACCACCCACACTCAGGGAGTAGGGCCCAGATATGGCTATACCTTGGGATAGAGCACAGGGTAGAATCGATCCACATTGACGTCTTCACACACCAGCTGCAGAAGGAGACAAGGGAGGGGCATGAAGTGGGCAGGGTCAGAAGGGAGGGGCCTCCTGGGCTTCAGTGGCCAACCCTGGGGAGAACAGCAGCAGAGAGGATGTGGGAGTGGCCCTACTGGGAACAAGTAGGCTGGTGCAGTCTTGGGAGCTCACTGGTGCTCAGAACAGGGTTCTGAAGATTGGGGCCCCCAAGAGATCAGAGTGCTATAAAAAGTGCTGAAAGCACACAGGCCAAAGACTGATGCCAGGACAACCAAGGGCAGCGTGCACACACAGTGGGAACAAGTGAGAGGAAGGTTTGCAGCTGCAGACAAGGCGGTGCTGAGGCCAAGCTGCAGCCAGCCCTGTGCCCCCGGGGTGCCCAACTTGGGAAGCTCAGGAGAGCGGAGGCCTCACCTTTGCCATCTGGACCACGTTGGGAAACTCAGTGAGGCAGGAGATAGGGATGACATCATGGTATGTCCGAGACTTGGTCCTGGGAGGAGAAAGCCACATGGTGAGGGGCTAAGCAGTGGGAAGGGAGATGGGAGCTCTCCACAAAGACCCAAAGGTGAGCATGGTGCCAGGCCTGGCTGGGATATTAACTTGCCACATGACATCAGACAAATCCCCATTCCTCTCTGGGCTTCCATGAAAAGAGTGGGTAAAATGAGTCTGGCGCTCGAGTTACTGCCTCAGCCCTCCCCATGGACTCAGGGTCCCCCAATGCCCTCACCTGAGCAGCAGGCGCAGGTGCTCTTGATCCCCAATGACATCATACTTGAGTGAAAAGACCAGGTGGCCAAGGGCAGTGTCCAGTGAGTAGTAATTGAAATGTTCCTGTGGTAAACAGAGTTCAGGGAGGGGTCAGGTCCGTTTGGGACACCAGAGGGCCTACTCACTTGCACACAGCTCCTTCACCAAGCAGCAAGCTTCATAGTCAGTACCATCACACAGATATGCCACCTGCCAGCTGGGCAGTCTGAGAAGGTCACCTCACCCCTCTGTGCTTCATTTCCTAATCTATAAAATTTGAGTGAGGCCACCTACCTTGATGGTGGCAGGAACTGAGAGAGGTAAAATGCCTGGTATGGACTCAGAGTGCAATGAGTGTCTGTAGTAACCTTGATTCTCTGGCTCCTCAGCAATGTCAGGGCCACATTTGTACCTGCATATCTGTCTCCCAGCCTTTGCATTCTCAGGGCACACAGAAGGCGCTCAATAAGAAAAGCCAACTAGCTGGGCATGGTGGTGCACACCTGTAATCCTGGCACTGAGAAGCTGAGAGAGGAAGATTGAGAGTTTGGACCCAGCCTGGGCCCTGTCTCAAAAAAAGATGGGTGGATGGAATGAAGGAAGGAAGGAAGGAAGGAAAGAAAGAAGGTCAACTTGCATGTTCAAGGCCCTGGAATTCCCAACACTAAAAGAAAAAAAAAAAAATCCAACCAGTCGATTGCACAATATTTAGTTCCATGACCCCGAAGTCAAGGCAAGAGAGAAACAGGAAGTGAAGCATCTCATGCCACACAAGGTAGGTGACCTGGCAGGTTCCCACCTTCCTGTCTCACCTGAAGAAGACGACACAGGGCTAGGAAGACATCCTAAAAGGAACACGGGTGGCTGCTGCAGGAATGGCACCCCTAGATGGGCACACAGGGCTAGCACCTCTATGTAGGGAGGTCCCCAAGCAGAGACTAAGGCCAAAATGGAGGAGGCGCTACCCCAGCCTGACCCAGCCCTGAGAGTGGAGCTGGCTCCCCAGCCACACCCATCCCAGGAATCAGCCTGGAAGTAAATCCTGGTTCAACAGGAACACCTGTGCTCAGAGGCCAGGTGGAGAAAGCAGCTGCCAGGGGAGGAGGAGATATTCTGCAGGCCAGGGGCACTTGACAGACCAAGGAAGAGCCCCAGCCTTGCCTGGATACAAAGTGGCAAAAAGTCCCAACTGCCTGACAGTGTCCACAAAGCAGGGTGATAGGTACTTGGCAACAAAGTTTCCCCCAAACCAGAGGAGGCCAAAGTATACAGTGGAGCCAGACTCAGGGTCCCAGGAGGCCAAAGTCACTCTCACCTTCTCCCTCTGCTAGAACAGGCCTAGTGCCTGAGCACCTGGCTGCTTCTAACACCCTGCCTGGAGTCCAGGAGAGGCCCTACCACCCTGGTCCTGTCACTCTACCTCCTCTGTCCCCTCAGCCTGCACCTCTTCAAATCCTCCTGCATTCAAGGCCCCCACCTTCACCTGAAGGTTACTCCTTCAGCAAACTGTTCAAAGTCAGCCCAACACAGGCACCAAAATCCCACCATCGTTCAGAACCAGCTGAGACTCTGGACAGTGGGCACTTGGGAGGTAGGTCTTCCTTCACCCAAGGGTCCGCAGAGAGGCGGAATCCCACCCCACACTCTAGGACCGTCCCTGCGCAATGGCCCCTGAACCCAGGCCTGCTGGGTCAATCCCTGTCTCAGTGGATCCTCCCCCAACTCAGTCTGTTAGCACTAGTATTTCCTAGGCTCAAGATAGTGTCCTCCTCCTGATACACGCACACGCACACACACACACGTGCACACACACACGCACGTGCACACACATGCGCACACACACGTGCACACACGCACACGCACACACACATGCACACACACGCACACATGCACACATACACGTACACACACATGCACACATGCACACACACACGCACACACATGCACACACGCACACACACATGCACACACACGTGCACACATACACACACACGCACGTGCACACACACATGCGCACACACACGTGCACACACACACGCACACACACGTGCACACACACGTGCACATACACGTACACACACATGCACACACACATGCACACACACGCACACACACATGCACACACACACACGCACACACACGTGCACACACACACACGCACACACACGTGCACACACACACGCACATGCACACACGCATGCACATGCACACACACACGCACACACACATGCACACGTGCACACACACATGCACACACACGCACATGCATACACACGTGCACACATACACGCACATGCACACGCACATGCACACACACGTGCACACATACATGCACACGCGCACACACATGCACGCACGCACACACACGCACACACATACATACACACACATGCACACACGCACACACACACACATGCACACGCGCGCACACACGCAGCACACGCGCGCACACACGCACACACACACATGCACACACACACGCGTGCACACACACACGCACACACATGCACACATACACGTGCACACATACACGCACATGCACACGCACACACATGCACACATACACGCACACACACGCACACACATGCACACATACACGCGCGCACACATACATACACACACATACACGCACACATACACGCACGTGCGCACACACGCACACACATGCACACATACACGCACGTACGCACACACATGCACACACACATGCGCACATACATACACACATGCACACATACACGCACGCGCGCACACACATGCACACATACACGCACACATACACACACATACACGCACACATACACACACATACACACGCACACACACACGTGCACACATACACGCACACACATGCACACATACACGCACGCACACACACATGCACACATACACACACGCGCACACATACACGCGCACACACATACATGCACACATACACGCACACACATGCACACATACACGCACACACACACGCACACATACATGCGCACACACACGCGCACACATACACATACACACACACTTCCTGGCTAGGTAACTGCAACCTTAACCAAGACACTTCGCCTCTCTGAGTTTTAATTTTTTCTTCTGTAAAAACAGGATAATCTTGATCTCAAAGAGGGATTACACACATGTAATCATAAATATCGTTAGCTGTGTATTTGCTACGTGCCAAGCATTGTTCTATATGCTTTTACACTTACTTTTACTACCCCATATTTACAGATGAGGAAGAAGGCTTGAGAAGGTTACATAGCTTGCCCGAGATATCACCATCAGTAGAAGGAAGGGCCAACATTCGCACCCAGACCAGGGGACAGAGCCCATTTTGGTGGGAAACGGACATAGAGATGGCACCCTATGTGGAACTTAACATACAGGTCCCAGCACGGGCCTCCCCTCTGACACCCAAGCCTTACCCAGTAATTCCTGAACACCCTTGGGCAACACTCTGCCAAGCAGTTACTGGGCAGGCTCCCTGCTCTGGGGCTGTGGCAGCATCAATCTAGGTCACCACACTACTGTGCCCTCCCAGCCCCCACCCCAAGCTGCCCAGGGCAGGGCTGGGTCTTTGTTGGCTGTGGTATACCTGGTGCCCAGAACAAGGCCAGCATGCAGCCGATATCTGGTATTTGCTCACCCTAGGAGTGATTCCTTTGTTCCCAAATGCTATTCAAATTGCCTGACAGATCTTATCTCATTAAAGCCTCAAGGCATCCTTAGGAGGTGAGTGTCATCATCACTACTTTTACAGATGGGGAAACTGAGGTACCCTGAAGTTAAGCAACTTTCCTGATGTCCCATGTAGCATATGGCTAAACCAGGATTCAAACCCTAGGAGTCTCTGTTGTTAGCCACTATGCCATCCTACTGACTTTTGCAATAAATGTTTGTTGAGTGAATGAATGAGTCCACATGCACTCTCCCTGAGACTCAGAGCTCCTGAACTGTTGCCTAGCTCCAGCCAAAGGTTCTGGTCCCACAGAGGCCCAATGTCCCATGAGGCTAAACTGTGCTCCACCTCAGCCAGCCCCCAATGCCAGCCAGCCACCTACCTTGCCAAGAAAGTGCTTCCGGTAGATGCGGGCTGTGGGGTTACACTCGAGCTTCACCTTGGTGGTGGGCGACTGAAGTGGCTCTGTCTCAGGGATGCTGGTGATTTCATGGTTGGTGCCTTCAATCCAGTAGCCCCCAAACTGGGGCAGCAGGATGAGAGGAAAGGGCCCTTCTCGCCCCAGGACCTGAAGTGGAACTCAGCTGAACACCACCCCATACCTGGGCTCCACTATGGGTCCCAGGACACGCTTCAACTCAGAACCAGGATCACTTCTGCCATGGCTAAAATGTACCCCAACAACTCAGGGCTATGTGGTTCACACCCACTTCCTCTGGGTCCCTGCTCCAGTCTTTTCCCTTCAAGACCCAGGCAGCACCAAATCCATGTCTCAGTGGCAAGGATGGCATGGGGGCAAATGGGAAGGCTGAGGACATGGCCTTGGGCAGGAGACTGAAACGTTTGGCCAGAGGCCTAAAGGTTCAAACAGGCTCTGAAATCTCCAGTATATAAAATGAGGCTCCAGCCCCCATGGCAAGGCTATAGTCAGGCTCCTGGAAGGGAGGAAGACCCGGGCATGCAAATGCCCTGCATGAGGGCCTCTCCAGGCTCTTGGTAAGAGTGGGATGGGGGTCCAGCTGGGTACCTCATGGACGCTCGGATAGGGAATGTAGTCCTCCTCCGTCTGCAAGACACAAGCAGGTCAGCCCAGCTGGGGTGTGACCTCACCCTTCCTAGTACACTTGGTCTGTCCAGCCAGTGCCCCCAGCGGGGGTCAGGAATCAGCTGTGGCTTCATTCCCTCCATCTTATAGAGGGGGCAGGTGCAAGCCTTGGGTTGATCCCACCAGGCTGGGGCAGAGGCAGCTAACCTCACTAAGTCTGGCAATTTCAGGCTCTTTCTGTGGGGAAAGGAGGCTACTGGTTCCCCAGAGAAAACCAAAGACTACTTGGAGGCCTTGTCAGATGCGGATTGCTGTCTCACCCCCAGGGGTCTGGATGCAGTGATCTGGGTAGGGCCCAAGAACTGACATTCCTAACAGGGTCCCAGGAGGTACCGATGAGGCTGGTCTGAGGACCACAATGAGAACACCAGCCCTTAGCAAAGAATCAGGCTTACTGCCCATGAGCCTCTGTAGCCCTGACCCCTCCCCCAGCTACAGCCTCCCATCTTCTAGGGTTGGTGGCATCCAGTATCACTTGTGTGTGCCCCCCACCCCAGACAGGAGCTGCACGGAGCAGCTCACACACCCATCAATGTCCTGGGGTGAGTCTAAATGCAACTGCTGCAGTGATGCAGGAAGGCCCAAGCCTATGGTAAAGGAGCTCTTAGGATGCAGAGACCCGGATACCCTGTTCACCTAGGGCCAGCACCTGGTACACCGAGACTCCTTCACTCACAGGCAGCTCTGGCTGCACTTCCCAGACCCTGCCCTGCTCAGCAGGTGGTTTGCACTGGGCCACCTACTTTGAGGGGCGGCGGGAAGGGGCATCGTTGTTCATCCATCCTGCTTCCCTGAAAGAGAAGGCAACACCCAGTGGCACCCCTGCCGTGCCTGCTGCCAGAAGCCTGCCCTGTCGGAAGCTCGCCCCTGCCTATGTGGAAGGGTAGCCCTGGGAGGTATTCGTGGGTGGGTGTGATGGTACTCCCCCAGCAGGGTGCTGGTCTGTTTGCTCCTCAGGCCTCTCTGGAGGACTGGTGATGGCCAGGAACACCCTCTGCAGTGGCAGGGAGGGGCCAGGGGCTCTGTGCAGGAATGCACATGTTGCTGGGAGTGGAGGCAGGGGTGCACATGCAGGCGCGTGTGTGTGTGTGTGTGTGCACAAGGAGGGGTATGAACATCAACACAGATCTGGGGAGGGGTAGGAGGCAGAGATGTAAGATTGAGAGGCAGAGAGGCAGGAGGCAGAGGGCCAAGGAGGGTGAGCTGACATCAGGGAAAACTACTGAGGTTTTTGCAAGCCCCTCCACACTCTCCTCCCAACACATACCCATACAACACAGGAGGCAACTGCACCCCAGGTCTCCAAGCTCATGATGCTCCCCTACCTGTAGCACAGCCGCTGACTGACATCTGTCCCCTCCTCCGCTATGTATGAGGTCCTGAAGAACCTGTGATACCTCTTATGATGGGGGACGGTGTGTGCATGTGGGGGTAAGGTGAGGAGCTGACCAGAACCCTGCTGGTGACCAGTGCAGGGCTGGGAGCTGAGAGCTGGAAGCCTGGATGGGTCCCAGGTCAGGGAGGAGGTGGGGCACTACAAGTCCTTCGGTCTATCAGAGGCTCCTGGCCTGTCCTGAGAGGTGCTAGGATGGAGATACTGAAAGGGCCCCTGTCTCTAGCCCCAGCAGCTCTGTGGATCCCCAGCACAGGCAACTTTACCATTCTCACCTGCATCTTTTCAATCATCTCAAACAGATCTGTGTTCTGCAACAGAGACAGAGAGTGAGGTCAGTCCTGATAGGGTCCAGTCCATCCTGCCAAGCCCCACCCCAGCCTTGCTGGTCCCTTCAAGTCCAATGGCCACAAAGGCACAAGTCAGCAAGAGGAAGTGGAGGGAAACATTGCGAGGAGGCTCTGAGCAGCAGACTCCCAACCCTCAAAGTTTGGCCGACTGCCAAATGAGGCGAGCCCAGAGCCCAGGTCCTGGGCAAATGCTCCCCTTGGTCTGCTTACCTGAGGGCGACAGACAGACCTCCCCATGCCCACCAAAGTTTTTCAGTGCTAGGATTGGCACATGGATCCTTGAGAGCCCCAGGTCCTAGCCCCAGAGATGAGCCCAGCCAGGGTGGGAGGGAGGGTTTGTGTTTCCACTCATCTCTTCTGGAAGGGGACTGTTAACCCAGGCCACAGCTTAGAAACCCCCTTCCCCACAAGTAGTGTGAGCCAGGGGCTCTTTGGGGACAGGATGCTGGGCTGTTTGTTGGGCCTACACTTGTGTGAGCACATATGCATCCCTCACACCCAAGACAGCCTGTCCTGAGGCTAGCCAGGGTGCACGCGGGGTTAATCCTCATCTGCCAGCTGCTTGGCAGCATGGGCCTCTCCAGCGCCAACTCCCTACAAGCCTTCCTGGAAGGCAGTATCCCTGCTGGCTGGTGGCTGGCAGGCTGGGGGCCAGGCCTAGGAAGCCCCCAGAGTCTCTAGGATGGGACCCCTCCCCCAGCCCTTCCAAGGCTCAACTCAGTCCCCAGTAAGGGCACCACCTGAACTCACACGCATGTGCTATGAGGCTGTATACCAGGAAACACACTCATGCATACACACATATACAGGCACACACACTCTGTCCTCTTCCTGCTCACACACAAGAGGCCTGCACACCAATATTTAAACGGTTTCACTGTACCACGCATACATTTTGCATACTAAGAAATACAAACGCTATGATAGTAATTCTTAGAGCTATACACTAACAAAGATGCATGTTGTTATCCCGAGCTGCACAGTACACCCACTCGCACATACACAAGTCCATGTTCCTGAGAAACACAAACACAAACCCACCCCTGTGCGGGCCTGTACCCCAGTAACTGTGTACAATGCTACACAAATACACAAGACCACACTCCTGTCTGAGACCAAGAGACATACCGATGTACACAGGGATAACAGGGGGAAACAGACAGAACCCCACGCACCTCCCCATGACCACACACGCTGTACTACATACACACACGACACACATCATCCCAACACACAGACGAGTTCTGAGAAAAGGAAGACGCACCAGGCAACTGCAGGAGTTGTTAGTCCCCAGTGGGGAGGGGCACAGGCCTGTACCTCACGCCCACCTGAGTACAACCACCCACCACTCACACCATACATGAGCGCACACACACGCGTATACACGCGCATACACACACACACACACACATATACACATGCACGTACACACAGCCCTGGCGAAGGTCATGAGATACCCCAGGCCCACACTCTGCCTACAGAACAAGACACAGCTTTGAAGTCCACCTCGGGAGTCCCCAGGACAGGTCCCCATGGTCACCTATGGCCACACCCAGAACCTCAGAGTTTGGAAAAGATGACACCCATGGGCAGTTCCGGCAGATACGGCAGACTCACACCTGTAAACAAACACACCTGTCAAACCCGACAGTGTAACAGCAACACTGCCATCTGTTTTGGTCAGCCAGTGAGACACAGCAATGGGGGCACCCCGCTGAAGGTGGCCAAACAGTCAGACAGTCAGGCACAATGAAACGTGACGCCTTGCTGCACAGGGAATCACAGCCACATAAACACTGACACATGGGACTGTCACCCAGAGTGTACACACAGCAACAAGTAACACCCACAGTTAGTTTCACAGACAGCAAGCAGACGCCCTGACACATGGCGAAGGGAGGCCGGGAGTGATGCGGCCAGGAGGGGCATCCCACCTCACGGGACAACAACACAAAGTTACACTGTGACAGTCAAAGCCCCAATCGGGGCAGGGAAGACATGAAGTGGTTCCGACAGCAGTTTCACCCAGTACCACTGCATCCCGGAGCCACAGTGCTACCACATCTGTTCCGTGGGCAGCTGTGGAAAGAGCCCAGGGCTGTGGACCCCAGGGCGGGGTGCGTCCTGTGGCCGCCGTGGCCGGGTGTCAGCCCAGGAGCCAACACACCCACCAAAGCGAGCCTCTCACGCCCGGCCCGGCTCGGGCTCCAGGGAAGTGGGGCTGACCCGGCCCCGGGGTCCCCCCTCGGCCTGGCCGCCCCAGCCGGGGTCCTCACCTGCCAGCCGGCCCCAGCGGGTAGTGAGCCCCTCCGCGGACGGCCGGGGGTCGCTGGGGGCCGCGGCTGCGCCATCCCGAGCCCGGCCCGGCCCCGGCCCCCGCCCGGGACGCGCTCCAGCTGACCCGGCCGGCTTCGGTCCGCGCGCGCCCCGGCCCGGGCCCCGCAGCCCGAGCTCCGCGTTCCCGGCTCCCGCGGCGGCCGCGCTGCCTGCGCTGGGCTCGCGGGGCGGCCGGGCCGGAGGGGGCGGGGCGCCAGGTACGGGCGGCGCGGGACGGGGGCGGAGGCGGCCGGGGCGGGGCCTCGGTGTCCCCGCCCCCCTGTGAGGCTCGGCCCGCGGTCCCGGAGACTGCGCCTGCGCGCAGGAAGCCCCAAGCTGGTCGGCTCTCCGGGACACCCCGCCTTCTCTGTCTTTGCTGACCGTACTTAGCCTCAGGGCCTCAAGGACCAGGTTTCTGGGACTGGCTGTGAAGTCCGGCAGCAGAAAGATTTACCGTGGAGACTGGGCTTTTCTTGAGCACTTACTTAATGCCGGGTCCTTCAGTTGTCTCATCGTCTCGCCATAACCCAGGGTATACAAATATTACCCCCAGTATGGGGATGAGAAAACTGATTGCAAGAGGAGAAATCAGTTGTCCGAGACCACACAGCTAGGAAAACCAGGAATCCAGGAAAGGATCTGGTGCTGCTTTGGGGGCCCTCCTCCCTCCTCACCTCTCTACCCACACCAATGCCTGACGGTGGCTGGCTGTACCCTTCTCTCCCCAAGCCCCTGGCCCGAGGGGGAAGGCTGCCACAGTGCCTGAGAGGAAGGGATATGCCAAGGTCCCATGGTATGGAGAAAAGGGTACAAGCAGACTTCAGGACATGTGGGTTCTAGCCCTGGCCTGGCTACAACTTACTGAGGGGTCTAAATGAGTCCCTGCCTCCACAGCAGGCCCTTCCAGCTGACTCTGCTGTCCTGGTGTAGCCACTGTGTGTGTGTGTGTGATGGTGGTGGTGGGGACAACAACCTCCCAGCAGCTTCCTGAGCTATGGCCGGGTTGACATCAGCTGCTTAGGAAGCTGCAGGGACAGAACTACCCAGCAGCTCAGTGCCAGACCTCTCTGCAACTTCCCAGAAATGCTGCCCACCCCTTCTGTCCCCAGGGCCCAGAGCTCCTGGAAGGAAGGCAGTGCTTTCCTTTCTCTCCCACACCTGGCCCTGGTCTGATTTGGGCCCAGAAAGCCGGCGGGAACTCCGGAGATGTGTGTTCCAGACACAGAATAGCTTTGGTTTTAATAATTAACAGCAGCAAATATTGATTTACACAGCCACTTCCAGGCCTGCATGCTTCCGGGCACCCATTGAAATGCAGACAGAGGAGCATCAATTCCCACACTGGCCCTGGGGGAGGCTAGACCTGCTCACATCACCAGCAATGTGTGTGTGCCAGGTGGAGTGGAGGGTGTGCACATGTGTACAAGACAGCTTTCTGTGTGGACATATGTGACTCCAAGGCCGGCTGTGGCTGTGTGAGTGTGGATGTATTATGTTTCTGGAGCCTAGGTATGTGTATTTGTTTGTTTGTACATGTGTATCATGTATGTACCAGTCTCTGAAGACATTTACAGACAGATTCTTATGTCTGTGACCATGCCCCTGTGCCTAAGTGTGGGCAGTCTGGGTATGACATGAATGCAGACCAGAGCCCTGAGTGGAAAATCCCTGTAAGAGGGTGGGAGAGTCCTGCATAACTCAGTATCTGTTCAAATGTGGCTTCCTAAAGAAAAGGGAATGCCCCCTCTGGGTATCTGTCCAGCCCTGGGAATACAATAATGATGATAAAAGTTCTGTTTCCTAATTTCTTCCTTCCGCACTACAATCACAGCCATTGCCCAATGACAAACTGGCAAGGTAGACAGAAAAGATAGTGTCAGCTCTATGATACAGATAAAGAAACAGTCAGGGATTTGCTCAGGGAGGTCACTTGTCTCTCAAACTGCTTCCATCAATGCTATAAATGTGCCCAGATTTAGGGGTGCTTGGGAGAAATGGAGAATATATTCTAGGCCTGGGTTTTCTCAGCCCGCTATTGGCTTGCTGGGGACTCCAGATGAATCATTTAGTTAGTCTCTCTGAGCCTGGGTTCCTCCCAGACTGGGGCTTGACTCTGGGAAGGGGTGCACTACTGGGATGGGGTTTTGGAGTTCACTGTGTGGTCTGCATTGGCACCATCAGAGGTTGCCAGCCAGATCGGGAGGAGGCAGCTCTGTGCTAAATCAGGAAGGACCTTGCTGGGGCTGTCTGAGTATAGGACACAGGCAATGTGCTGCTCCAACCTGCTTCCCAGATGGGAAAACTAAGGCCTAGAGGGGAGAGCACAAGCAATGTCCAGGGGCACAAGACCTTGTGAGAAACCAGGCTTCTCCTGGCATGCCCAGGGAGAGAATGACGGGGAGCCTCATTCAAGAGCCCAGCTGCTTGAGTGAGTGGCCCCAGGAGCCACGTGGCCCAGTGCTGGAATGTTGCTCAGGCACAGAAGGCAGAAGAGGGTCTCAGGAGCCCCCTTCTGCTGCCACCAGCACACCCACTTGGGAGCCCCATGGAGGTCGTGATCCCACATACACACACTGCTCCCTGGCTATCTGCCCTCCCAGTCTAGGAAGGTGCCAGGCCAGAGCTCTGGAGGAGGAGCCTGGCTGAGCCTGCTTTGCTTTTTCCTGGATGTGTGACCTTGAGAAGAGCCCTTCACCTCTCTGAGCATTTGGCTTCTCATATGGAGGACACCTACCACCCTGGGGGTGTGCTTTGGAAACTGTAGAGTGCATCACCCCTGCATTGAGAGGCCATGAGCCAGTCTGGGCACACACCAAGCCTGGCCTCACTGTATCCAACCTGCTGGACTTCCGGCAAGTAGCAACCTCCCTGAGCCTCGATTTTCTCTATTCCAAAATGGGGCTAAAGAGAGTGGCTACTGCCTAACACGACTAGGGGAGAATGAAACGAGACACTGCACGGGAGGTACTAAGTACTAGAGGCTCAGAGCAAATGCCCCTGGATATCTGCAGGTTCTGGCATTTGACAGTCTGCACAAGGAAACAGTGTTCTCTCTGCCAGGCCACAGCTCATTGGGGGCGGGGTCTGTGTCCGGTGGATTAAGCAGGTGCTGGGAACACCTTGAGTTTTGGCGATAACCACAGGAAGAGCCTCATTTATAAGGTTCTTGCTCTGGGCCAGAGAGTGTGCCTGGGCTGCTGGACTGGGACTTTCATCTGCTCTCAGCATGGCCTCTGAAGCCGGTGCTGTCATACCCTGGGTTTTTCTATGGCGATGTGATAAGTAAGATAAAGAGAGATTGGCCATTTGCTCCCAGCCTCTCCCAACAGTTCTCCAGACCCTGGTTCAACCTCAGAGGGGCCAGAAGGGGGTTAAACCCTAGCAGCATCTAGCCAAGCAGTCTCCATTTCTCCACTCCATCTCCCAGCCACTGCGGGGGAGGGGGCAGACCAGGGGCTGCAGGTATGGGGCTGTGCTTACCTTAGGGTGGGCTGAAGCTGTATAGGAGGGAACTAAGTCCACTTGTGACAGGTCTAGTGCCTGAGGGACATGTTGGTTTTGCCCATCACTTCTCCTGAAAGAGAAAAAGAGTCTGAGGTCAGGGAGAGCCCCAGATTGGGAGAAAGAATCTCTGGGAGGAAAAGTCACACTCAGAGCTGAGCTGGCGGGGGCGGGGGGTGGGGGGAGAAGAAATACGTAGCATGGAGGGAGCATCCTGAGTTCCTCAGGAGGAGGGAGACGGGGACTTCCCGGCAGGCACTCCTTCTTGGAGATCAGAGGTGGTCTCTCCCCAAATTCTCCTCTGGCCTCCAGCCCCTAGGGGCCCATTCTGAAGAAGGAAAGACTGAGGCAGCAGCAGGGAGAGTTGATGCAGAGGACTGAGCTGTCTGGACCAACAGGGGTAGACCTCCCCCTTCCCCACCTTCAGGGAGCTGGCAGTCTTAGGGCTCAGAGCACCTGGGCTACTGCTATTTTTAATGAACCTCAGGTGAGCTGGGCCTGTGCTGAGCCTCCCCCCAGGCCTGAGGGCCTGGCCTCCTCCCCACTGCTATTCCGACCTCAGGACCAGGACCTGGATGTACAGAGGTCACATAGCTGACCTGTAGCAGGCCAGCACCTGCCCACATCTCATCTGACTTGGACTCTGCCACACCCACAGCCCTCTGAGGAAAGAGCAGGTCTGGTGAGAGTGAAGTCAGCGCCTGTCACCCTCAAAAGCCTGCCAAAGCCACCTCTGGGGTTAAGTAGAAGAAGCGCCTGGCAGTTTCCGGATCCAAGGAGCCTGGGGTCAGGTGAGCAGGCCCGGCTTCCGCCGCTGCCTAAGGCCACCGTGACGTGGCTGCGTTCCCCACCTGGGTCCCATCAAGCGAGGCCGGTCCCACGAGGGTGAGTCACCCACCAAATGATGCTCAGTGGCCTGTGGCAGGCTTGAGTCAGGCAGAGCTGGGGCTTCCACGCCCCACGAGGGGAAGGGCCTGCAGGAACTGGCATAGGAAGGAGACTCCAGAAGTTCTGAGTCCCTCAGCGTTCCCCTGGGCCCAAAGGAGCCATCCACAGTCCTGCTTGGTACTGGGGGGCCCCTCCACCTCTTAGGGCAGTCCTTGACCCCAAAGGATAGATCTGGTAGCATTTCAAACCCACGGCGTCAGTGTGGGCGAGATGTTTTCAGACACTGACTGGCTCTGTGGCTTGACACCATGTCACAGACACTTTCAGCCTCAGTTTCCAAAAAAATTCATCACAGAGAGTGGGCAGCTCGTTTCACTCCATGAATACCTTCTTATTTATTATTCATGATGAACTCTGGCTCTCCTGGTTAGGGTTCCATGAAATGTTGGTTGAATGATGGATGAATGAGTGTCAGCAGTAGAGAGTCACTGAAGGGCTGTGAGCAAGGAAGGTGCTCTATCAGGGGAGAGGCTGGAGATGAGGACAGAGGACTACAGAGTGGCCCACAGAAATGTCCAGAGGCTGCCATGGGGGGACTCTGTTGAGCCACAATTGTGCCTGGAACTCTATCAGGCATGTTACACCCTATGACAGCGCTAGAAAGTTGGTATTACTTATCCCCATTTTCACAGATGGAGAAACCGAGGCTCAGAGAGGTGAGACCACTCCCCTACCATGTAGGGGAGCTGGGATTAAAAGCACATGGCTGGCCAGTTCCAGTGGGGTGAAGAGCAGAGTCTCAGGAAGTCCTGGGTTTTAAAATGAAGTGAAGCTGGTGGTGGGGCCCACTGTCCCGGGGTGGCCTAGCTAGGTGTGGTGGTGGTCAAGCTTGGTGAGTGCTGCCCTTCTGTCTGCCCCTCTCAAGACCCAGGCTCAGACACTGTCTGCTGCAGCAGCTCCTAACATACCCTTTCCAGAACATTCTCAGTCTGCCGCAGGTCCGGTATCTGTCACATTCATGACTGCTCACATCGACACAGGACCAGGGAGGCTTCTCAAGGTTCAGGTACCCTGTCTTCCAACTTGGAGCCTGTCCTGGACTTTCGCTCCCTCCTTCCTGTTGGCCAGAGTCCTACCCCTCCTAGGTGCCACCCCTCCAACCCCTTTCCCCCCACCTGCTGAGCTCAAAAGGAAAGAGAGGGGCTCTAGGATAGGAGCCCAGGGGGAAAGCCATCACCCACTCTGAAGGGTAAGAAGACAGAGAGTAATAGGAAAAGCCTTGCACCATCTTATTTCACCCTTGCAGCTCCCCAGTGCAGCATGTACTCATCTACCACCTGCGTTGCACACAAGACTCAGAGAGGTCCAAGGTTACAGGCAGTAAGTGAAGTCCAAGGCTGTGCCGTGAACCCAACTGTGCAGTGAAGATGCTGCACCCTTAAGATGATGTTCCACGGACTGAGTAAACAGAAGCTGCTCAATAAAAACCCTTGAAGCAGTGAATGAACTCAGCCTCTCCTCCCTACCCTCCTGGCAGCCCCCTCCTTTCCATCACCCATTTCTGCCCCACCTTTCTAGCCCCCAACTCCTTTCTACCTCTGGCCTCTACACACCTCCCCCAACTTAGTCATTGTCCCCCTCTTCATGAGCCTGAACCTCTCTCTCTGACCCCTCTCTCCTGCCCCACCTTTATCTCCTCCTGGTCTCTACCTTTCCACTCACAATGGGGCTCCCCAAGTCTCTGTCCCTTCCCTGCTTCTCAAAACCTTAACTGACCCTCTGGCTCAGCTTACAAAGCTTTACGTCCTTCTTCTTGTGACACCTGCAGCAGCAGGGAGGGGCCCAGAGCGTGCCTGATTGGGAGGTGGGAAACTGCCCCTCTCCGTCCCCTGCCACAACCCAAATCACCTGCATAGCACCCACATAGCACCCACAGTTCACACGGGCATTACCTCCTTCCGCCGCTACAGCAGGAGATTGAGGTTGGACTTCATTAACCTTTTATCCAGATAAGAAAACTGAGGCTCAGAGAGGTTAAGTGACAAGCCCAAGGTCACACACCAAGGAAAGGGGTGGGCTGAGGTTTGACGCCTGCCCAGGGTTCCCTCCTCTGAATACGCCCCAGCTGCCCTCAACTCAGGCCCCTAGTCCAGTCACCTGGCCTCCTGTCCCCATTGACCTCCTATCACAGCCCTAGGCCAGTCCTGCCCTGTCTGGCCTAAACAACTGCCTACTGTCTTTTCTGACACATGGAAAGGCAGCCAACTCAGAAGAGGTGACTCGCTCCAGGTCACACAGAAAGCTGCAGCCAACCAGGAGTCTGGGCCAGGCACATTCTGGGGTCACCTTCAACACCTGAGGCTGCATGGCTACCAGCCAGCTGGCCCAGCCCATCCCTCTTGGAGGACCCATCTTTCCCTGGGAAAGGGCGAGGCAGGGGGGTGAGGGGCGGGCCTGGCGGAAGCTGCTGTTGACTGCTCAGCTCTGGGGTTTCTTGGCAACAGTCACCGGGCTCCTCCTACTCCCTTATCTCTGCAGCAGGTAACAATAATCGTTCCTTTAGAGAGCAGCGCTTTGTACTTTGCAAAAGCCCTTTTCATCTGTTCTCCTGGGACTCTCACCGGAACTGGCAGGAGATAAGGGAGGGCCAGGATACCCAATTCCCAGAACAGCAAACTGAGGCTTGGAGAGCTTAAACTCCTACCTGTAAGTGGCCCAGCAAATTAGCAGCAGAGCAGGGCACCAGATGTGGGAGGACCCCAGGGAGCTCTATGCCACCAAACAGCAGGATCCTACCCAGGCACAGTGGGGGAGATAGATGGGGAGGCCAAGGACAGGTGACTGGATGCCTCCCTGGGGTGTGTCCCCCTCTGTGAACCAGCTGGAGGGCAGTAGGAGGATCCCATCCTTTTCTCTCATCTGCAAAACTGTCACCCTGGGAGGTGACAGAGCCACCTCCCAGGGCCTCCCATGGCTGCCACGAGGCAAGAAGCACGTGCTGTAGGAGCGTTGGCTGTGATTATTGTGGCCATTCTCCTGAGAACCTAAATTTTGGGGTCAGAAGGATGGCCAGGCAGTCCTGTATGTACGAGCTGGATGGAGATCCCCGGGTGGGTCTGGCCCTTGCAGACCCTTCCCCCAGGATGGACCGCACACCTCCCACTCCTGTCCAGCCAGCTGCCCTAGGCTGCAGGTGCTCTCCAAATGTGCTACCTGTTCACACAAGCAGTCCCCGCTGCTGGGGGTCCCTTCTCACTCTCTTCTGCCTGGTGACCATTCATGCTTTGAATTTCAACATAAATAGGTGGAACACTGTTGACTACAGAAGGTGATTGATGACATCAAGGCAGAAAGACCATGACAGGGACCATCTTGAGGACCCCCACCTAGCACACGCATTGGGAAACCAGACATGGGTGGCTGGGAGGACTCAGCAAACCAATGAACAGAAAACTGAGACAGATTTGTCAGGGGCTATCCAGGGACAGTGGCTTGAGGGGCTCAGGCCAGTCTGGTACTGGTCAGAAGTGAGGAGGGATTTGCCCAAGGCCAGGTCCCTCAGGTCTCCCTGGTTCCCCTGAAACCAACTACCTCTTTCCACCTGGTGATCTGGGTAGCTTGGGGAGGGATACAAGTGAGAAGGGGGCTTGGAGGCTACTCTTCCCCTCCCTGGATGGGGCTGGGGAGCTACCAGAGCCAAGTCTCCCAGCCATGGGCATGAACTTGGGGTCTAAAGGAACTCTAACGGAAAGCTGGCGGGCCGGGGGTGTGGCTCAAGTGGTAGAGTACCTGCCTAGCACGTGCAAAGCCCTGAGTTCAAAGTATAAAAAAAAAAAAAAAAAGCAAAACAATGCAAAGCTGGAGCCCAGTGGCTGCCCCAGAACTGCCCTTCTCAGGGGGTCACAGAGGCCCATTGTTTTCTGAGCTCAACCATCCGGCTCTGCCCTCCCCCTGCCCCATGCCATGTCTGCCTGTCCTGCCCCTGCTGAAGTTACAGGGAAGGTGGCGAGTGCAGCCAGGTGAGCAGGTTTCCAAAGTGAGACTGGAGGACCGGGACCGGGCCCCCCTTCTGTAGTCAGACCAGCAAGCCTCCTTCCCCAGACACACCTTGGCCTCAGTCAGGACTCAAGTGAGATTAGGATGGGAGGTGGGAGTGGGAGACACAGGAGTCACTGTTTGTTGAGTGGATGCTGTGATGTCATTTAATCCTTAAGACAACACCCAGAGAGGGGTCTGCTCGCCCCATCTCAGAGAAGAGCAAGGAGAGGCTCTGTGGGCATTTGAGACAGGCTAGGGGCTCACAGCTACCAAGTAGTGGAGTGCCAGTGTCCCCTAGGGCCTGGAGAAGAGGGGGCCTCCAGCTCCAAGCTAGGCAGAAAGGTGGCACACGGGGCCCTCATCCCACGCTGGCTGAGGGCCAAGACACCCGGATCCTGGAGCTGGGCCAGGCTGTGGCCTCCTGAGCAAACAGCAAGTTGGCAGCCCAGAGAGGAGGTCAAAGAACAGGCCCCCGCCTGGGAGAGCAGCACCTGGACCAGGCCTGCCTTCCACCTGCTGCTGGCCCAGCAGTCAGAGCCCTACTGAGGCTAAGTCTGCCTCCCCCGACCCCTCACCTGTGGTCTCCAAAGCAAGACCCCCACCCCACCCCTGCTTGGAGTCAGAGCCCTACTGAGGCCAAGTCTGCCCTCCCCATCCCCCCACCTGTGGTCTCCAAGGCAAGACCCCCACCCCACCCCTGCTTGGACTGATTCCTCCCTCAAGGAGCAGGGAGGAGGAGGGAGACTGAGGTGACCTCACCACAGGGCCTCTTCCTGCTGGGGAATAATGACACCTGTTAACCAAGCCAGTACTTGGCAGTTGACACATGGCCATCACCTCCGACCCTTCCAGCAGCTTCCCAGGGACATAGACAGGTAACGAGATCCCCATTCTACCCAGAAGAAAATCAGAGCCCTGATCAGATAGGTAGGGACTTGCCCAAGGCATCACTCACTGTTCTGGCCTTGCCTACACTGAGCAGGATTCACAGGCACGTGCTAAGTCCCACTGTAGGGATAGGCCTGCCACATGCTGCCCCCTTAGACCCGAGCAAGGGTGGCCAGGGCTCTTTCCAGCAGCTACCCACACTCTCTGTCATCTCTGTCTCAGCTCGCCCCTCTGCTGACCTCATTGTCCCTTCCAGGCCTTTGCAACCCAGGGGGTCTCCCCTCTCTGAGCTCTACACATTCCTCTGCTCACTCACTCTACCATCTGCCCACACTGCCATGTGCCCTTCATTCCTGCACTCAGTCATTTATTCAGGGCACATGTCGTGACACCTGCTCTGAGACAAACAATGGTGCTGGGTGTTGGCATGACAGTGGGGTGAGCCAGGCATGTCCCCTCAAAGCAGAGTCCCTGTAATTTCTGCCAGGACTATTTTCTAACTGTTCCTGGGGCTCCTCTGGCCTGACCACCTGGATACTGAAACCTCCAGTGCTGAGGCCTTGTTTAATCCATCGTTACCCCCTCTGCACCCTTGCGTTAGCCCCAAGGCTGGAGATTTGCCAGACTGGTAAGCAGAAGTCCCTGCCTCTCCTAACTTACCAGGTGGTGGCCACCCAGGCCGGGGCAAAACCTCCAAGAGAGGTAATCATGTCTGAAGATAAAGAGGAGAGCCCAGGCTCTGCTTCTAAATTACCATGTATAAAAGACTATGTCACCATAACCTCACCAAGCCTGCTAAAAATGGGGTTTCAGACTAGATGACCATAAAGGCCAGTGCTGGCATCCCCCAGAGGGTAAATGGAAAAACAAGGAACTGGGGTTGAAAGTGAAACCACAGGGAGGCCTTTCCTTGTGGAGGGTCCACATTGCTTCTCTTCTCTGAGCCTGTTTCCTCGTCAGCAAAATGGGAGAGTAAGGGTCACCATATGGGATAAATTAGGTAACTTATGCACAATCTGACTAGCCTAGAGAGAAGTATACAGTAGGCGCTCAATAAATTACAGGCTCCTGCCTGGACGCACAGTATAGCATTAGAGTATAGGCTCTGGAAGCAGACTGCCTGTGTTTGAATCCTAACTGTACCACTTAATAGCTACATGACCTTGGACAAGTTATTTAACCTCTCAAAACCTGTTTCCTCATCTATGAGATGGTGATTAAGTGGTTGGGGCTGTAGCCCAGGGGCAGAGCACTTGTCTAGTAAGTGTAAGGCCCTGGTTCAATTCCCAGCACCACAAAAAAAAAAAAAAATGGGGATAACTACAGTGCCAGCCTGCAGGGTTGTGAGGACTAATGAGTTCACACATACAAAGTGCACCATAAACATTAGCTGTGAGCTTGTCCTGGCCTTCCCTCCTCTGCGTTTCTTCCTTCGTTGCTTCCTTAATAGGCTCCTGGGAACAAGGACCAGACTCCTGGGTGACAGTCATGAGAGGTGGACTAGAATTTAACCCAAGAGTCAGTGGGACAGACAAACTGCCAGAGTAAGGTGCCCAGCTATGTAAGGTTCTGAGCCCCTGTCCCCAAGGCAGGATGGGACTCTGGGTTCAGATCAGAGACTTGAGGTATGGCCTGGAGAAGCCAGGGGAACAGGTGTTTGACCAGCCCACCTCCAGGCACCTCTGCATTTGGAATCCACGTCCACTGGAGGCTCCTATGTCCTAGGGTGGAGACGGTGGACAAATCCTCAAAACTTTGAGCAAACGGAGTTGCCAGATCTGCTGGGGGCAGAAAAGATCTCGAGCGACCACTTTATTTTAGAGGCCTGTTTGGCCTCATCACCACTGAACTGTGCATATTCTTCAGCCCAGCAACTCCGCTTCTGGGGCTTCTCCATAAACACGCACACGCACAAAGATCTATGGACCAAGGTGTTCACTGCAGCAGGGTTGGCAAAAGCCCACATCTGGAAGTCGCTCCAAGGTGTACTAAAAGAAGGCTGGCCAACACATCAGGGCACATGCACACTGTGGAATAATAGGCAGCAGGGACAAAGGAGGCCTCTAGTCCTGATGGCAGGACATACTATTGCGTGAATAAAGCAAGCTATGAACAGCAGAGATCTATAGGTAAAACTTCAACGTTTCTGCTTCTGTGGCACAGGATTTTTTTTTTTTCTTTTTTTTGAGATAGGGTCTTGCTAGGTAGCCCAGGCTGGCCTTAAACTCCTGATCCTCTGCCTTGGCTTCCCAGGTGCTGTATTACAGGGCTACACTCCCATGCCTGGCTGAGAACTCGTTTTTGTAACTTAAAAACCTGAAAACTGGGCACAGTAATGTACCTCTGCAGTCCCAGCTACTTGGGAGACTGAGGCTAGCCTAGGCAACATAGCAAGACCCGTCTCTTAAAACACACACACACACACACACACACACACACACACACACACACAGCTCTGAGCATTTATTACAACATGGCTGAGTACCTGGATCCTTTGCCTTTTCCAATCACTAGAGAGGGGGAACTGATACAGGGAGGTCAACACTATGACCAAAGACCCCTAGCCAAGAGTGACACAGCCAGGCTGTCACTCACTCTGGCTGACTCCAGAGCCCTCAACTCTCTCCCCGACATTAGGCATCCATCGGGCAGCTGCTCTGAGGGCTGGGGAGGAGCAGAGGCAGCACATAAGGGATTCAGGCAGCAGAGCACAGACCTGTCCCTTGTGATGCAGGATACATTTGGGAAAATGAGGCATGGGAACAGCAGCCAGGAGTTCAGAGACTGCATTCATCAGCAGCTGGATTAAAAGCACGTGGGCACGCTTTGCTTTGCTTTAAGCCTTACACCCCCTCAATAAGCTGCAACACTGAGTAAAAAGAAAACACAAAGAGGAAAAAGAACAGCTCTCCTCCTGACCTTGCCCACTTGCCCCCAGAATGAGTGCAGTCTGGAAACTGAGCAAGACTATTAAAGACGCTTGTCCGGAGGACACTTTTCTATTGGGAAAATGAATCCTTTGATCACAAAAGTGTTTACAAAGGAAAATATTTATCTCAAGGATGGACACCTGGGCATCTGGAAGGACTCATCCTTTGTTTAAAAGGATGCTCAAAAATCTATGTCATAATGATCCAAATTTAATAAGCAGACCAAATTGATAAAACAGTGGAACAGCAGGAGTGATTAAATGTGCCAACTGTCCAGACTGAAGGGGACAAATTTGTCAAACCCTCAACCCACTTTCTCACCATAAATACCCCTAGTGTTAGAGCACTCATGGCACCTGTCATCAAATGTGCCGACACCTGTGTCTGAGCTGTGTATTGTCCTTTGTTTTACTAATAAATTTTCTTGGTCTTTATGCTGATGTGTCCTAAAATTCATTCTTGTGATACCACCATGAACTCAGTACCCAATGGCCAGGCAGAGGCCTCCTCCCTGTTCTGCTAGCACTAGGACCTCAGCTGTCCTGGACTGGGAGCCAGGTGACCTGGGGCTATAACCTGGGGCTGTAGACAGGGTAAGGTCCACCTCATTTGTAATGCAAACAGATTCTGCTTCCAGTTCCGCCCTGTGCCCCAGTTGCCCCAGGCTCACCGTGCCCAGTTCCACTCCTAGCACTCCCAGGCAGGTGGGTACAGTCTGGCTAAGCCTCTTCAATGGAGCTCTGAAATATTTTCTGTGTGGATCAACCTGGCTGTGGAAGATTTTGACCTTGAAGATCAACTGTGGGCTCAGTGAGAGCCTGGAAGATAATGGTTGGGCACCTGAGTCTGTGTGGGCCAGTGAACAGACCAGAAAGACAGTCCTGCGCTCAAACCCCAGCTGTGTTGCCTGGGGGACGTCCCTTCACCAACCTGAGCCTCAGATTCCTAAGCCGTACATGGTGTTGGCGACTCCTCACTGCAGGGCTGCTGGGAGAATTTGGTGACACAACCTGTGTGAAAGTTCTCCAGGCACGTGTGCACACGGGCACATGTGTATCTGGGACAATGTGCAGGAGCCAGGGTGGGTCCCAGCTGGACCCAGGTGCTGCTCAGAAGCTGCGGTGGTGGGGGTTTCTGACACTTGTTGAAGTGGAGCTGGGTTTCCTGCAGCTCTGCCTGGTGACACGAGAAGGGGTGTGTGACTCTGTGGGTGAGAAGCGGATGGGAGGCAGGCAGAGCGGGAAGTGGAGGTGGGAGAGAAAGTGCTCGTGCCGGGCGGGCGTGGGCTGGTGTGCACGCAGGATGACGATGTGCTGCCTCACGTGGCCCACGAGGCCTCACCCTGCCCAGCCCTCTTCCCTCCCAACCTCCCACAGCTCCTCAGGCCCCCGGTGCTCCCTCCCACCTCCAGGCCTTTGCACACGCTGTGCCCCTGGTTGTCATGCTCTTCCATCCTCCTCATCACACCTCGTGTGCTTCAGTCTTTCTGATACCCTCAGCTGTCCCAGAAGCTTGTCCAGGGCCAGCAGAGTGTGGTCAGTTTGGTTTGCATATTTCCTGGTGAACATCAGAGTAAAACCAGTCTGTTCCCAAGAAACAGGGCTACCTGGGGTCAAGACTGGGGCTGTTCCAGTCAGTGCCCAGTACTGGTCTGTGGTGGGAGTGAGTGTGTGTGCACACAATGGAGCAGTCTGCACAGGGCCACGCCTGTGAGTGTGGGTAGAGAAACTTGTGTGTGTGCATGTGTGTGTCTAAGTGGTCATCTCAAAGGACCTCTGGCCTCTCGTGCAGGAGGGCTGGGGAACGCTGAGGACTGGGCCAGTGCCCAGCTGGCTAGGGCAAAAGGGGAAGCAGGCAAAAGCCCCCTGGCCCCTACTTCCAAAATAGTCAGGCCCCGGGGTCTCTGTGCCTAACCACAACGCACCTCAGAGCAGTGGGAGAATAGCAGGCTGCAGACTGGCCATCCACTCAGCAGCAGCATCCCCCACCTCACCCAGCCTTCAGCCTACACAGCCTGGCTTCCCAGGGGCTGCTGCTCTCCATGCCTGCCCATTGCTACCCCACCGCTCACTTCCGTGGGCAGCAGGTCTGGGTCTGAGAGAAGGTGGGCTTCCTCCTCCCTCCCTTCCATCCAGCAGCTCCTGCTGTCAGGTTTGAACTGGGGAAAGGAGTTCTGTTCCTCCCTTGCACGTACTCTGTTCTGCATTTGGGTCATGCTTCCCACAGTGGCTCCTTCCTACCCGGCCTCAGAGTGGCCCCGGCAAAAGCAGACTGTCCCTTAGCTCATTTTCTGTCTGTCTCACACAGTGGAAGGTAACCTGTGTGAGGCCAGGGACCATGTCCATCAGGCTCCCTGCTGTATCCCCAACTCTTAGACCAGCACCTGGCACACACCAGGAACCCAGTAAGTATTTGCTGAATGAACAAATGGTTAATGGGAGCCTAGAAAGACTCCTATGAGGTAAATAGTATCCCTATTTACAGGTGTGGAAACTGAGGTTCAGAGAAGTTAAATCTCTACCTCAAGGTCACACAGCAAATAGCTGGACCAGGTCCTACAATCTAACCCCACTAGAATCATAGCGCATCAGTGTGTATCAGAGCCAGTCTTCCCATTTTATAGGTATGAAAATGACCCTCAGAGAATGGTACTTCCCCAGGTCACCTAGGCCTCAAATGTTCCTTCCCCTCTGTAGCCTGTGGTCTGAAATAGCTGGGCCACACCCTCTCTGCCTCACTCCCCATGAAGCAGAAGCTCCAACACAGATGCTGTACATGGAAGAAACCAATGCCCAGGAGCTGAGGGCCTCCGCAAGGTCACCAGCCAGGACTCCCAAGCCCAACGTCCATGGACAGTAGCAGGACAGGGCACAGCGAGCAGTGCTCACTCAGGTGTGCAAGGTGTAGGGAGGCCAGCTCTGCCTTGAGCAGGCACTGGGCCTTGCAGGCAGAGGCCAGCAGGGACAATGACAATGACAACGCAGTAGCCACAAGAGTGTCACCCACAGAGCCAGTTCTGCACTAGCCCCTGCTTTTGCCATGTCACACACTGTGTCATTTAACCCTGACAACATTTTCCAAGGCAGCCTGTGTGTTGCCCTTGTGCCACAGGTGAGGACACCAAGGCTCCCCGGCTTGCCAGGATGCAGGCAGTGATGACCCGAGCTCCCCAGTCCGGCACCACAGGCAGGGCATCAGGGCTGCAGGAGCCCCGGATGACTCAGTGTCACAGAGCAGGGCTGCAGGGGAAGGAGAGCACAGGACAGGCTGGCAGGGCGCTCAGAGCCTCCAGAGCACCCCACAGGAAGTCCCAGTGGGGCCTGTGGGACATGACCTTGGCTGCCTCAGCTGCCTTCACCTGCTAGGCCCAGCTTGGCCCTGTACCTGGTCTGTGCCACTGCCTGCTCTTCCTGGAACAATGTCTTGGATGGGTCCTCCCTCCCCACCAGACACAATCTCCCTGCCTCTCTCTCCCTCTGGACCTCACACACACAATGCCGTTTGGCCCACTTTCACATTGGGTCACCTCCGCCACGAAGTCTCCCTGCTCTCAGCCCCCACATCTCTACTTAGCACTGTGACCACCACTAGAAAGGTCTCTTCCTTTATTTCCCTGCTCCTCCACTGTGTCCCTGGTGCCCACCAGGCTCTGGCCCTCAGAGGGGTCCCCATACTAATGCTGGCTGAATTGCTTTGCTGAATGAATGAGCCACCATCTTGGGGAAGACTCAGAGCTCAGACATGCTGGAGGAGTCCCCTCCTTAGCCATGCACTCACTCTGGCCACTGCAGCACCCGACATTCCACTCCTACACAGTGTCTCTTTGGATTAATAATCGTTTCTCTCAAAATGTAAACACTTACAGACTCAGAGAATTCTCAAAACCCACCCCAGACTCACTTCGATCTAAGCAATACTGTCTCCATGGACATGGATGATGTGAGATTCAGAGAGGCAAAGAGGATTGGGTAAGGTCACACAGCAAGTAAGTGAAAGTCAGCATGGGTATTTATAACTGCAGAGCCTAGCTCTTTCCATGTACCACCCAAAGGGACCAGAGAGTCTGAGCATCACCAAGAGGTAGGGCCCAGCAAGGCTGAGCGGGCCAGGATTTCACAGCCACAGAACCCTGCCTTCATGGTGCTGAGGCTGGCATGGGCACTGTGCACGAGGGAGACAGGGGGCTCAATTCCCAGGCCACACAGGAAAAGAGCGGCAGCCCCAGAACCAGCCCCCATCCAGAGAGGGTCTGTTTCTCATCTCTGAAGCTACAGGGAAGTTTCCTGACCAAGAGTTCTCTCAGTCTGGGGCCCCACCCAGGGATCCCCCACCCAAGGGGCTGGCCTTCCCCACAGGAAGACAGGGACAACAGAGAGGCTGTGGCTTCAAGGCAGCAATAGCTGAGCTGAAGAGAATGAAAGGGGAGGGCGGAACCAGGATGAGCAGATGCAGATCTAGACAGAACAGCCTGGGGAGACACTGTCCTCACCTCCCTCGAAGGGCCACTGTGGCGGGGAGACCCCAAAGGGTACTCCTAGGCTTAGGCAGTGGCTCTAAGTAAGAAAGAGTTGTCTTGTCTAAGAGGTTAAAATTCTCTAAGATCCTACAGAGCCAGGAATCTGAGACTCAGTGGTTCTGTGGACCAGTCACTGACATATCCAGACTCCTATCCTACCTGCAGAACTCTGTTCACAATTTTTGTTGTTGTTTTTGTTGGTACTGGGGTTTGAACTCAGGGCTCCATACTTGCTAGGCAGGAACTCTACCATTTGAGTCACTCCACCAGCCCTAGGACCCTATTCACTTTGGGCTCTGCCAAGTGCTGGTGGCTCACACCTTTAATCCTAGCTATTCAGGAGGCAGAGATCAGGAGGATCATGGTTCGAAGCCAGCCTGGGCAAATAATTCCACCAGACCCTATCTCAAAAGAACCCTTCATGAAAAAGGGCTGGTGGAGTGCCTCAAGATGTAGACCCTGAGTTCAAGCCCCAGCAACACACACACACACACACACACACACACACACACACACACACACACAAATGGGCTCCTCCCCATCCACTCTCCAGACCCACCTCTGACCTCACTCTCTCTCAACCCTTCAGCCACTCTGGCCTCCTCACTACTTATAGGACTACTAAGCTTGTTCCTGCCTCAGGGACTTTGCACCTGCAGCTCCTTGTCTGCAAACCCTTATCCTCTACCCTACCAGCTCTTTGCATGGCTGGCTCCTCTCATTCTTCAAGTTTGGGTTCAAATACCACCTTTTCTGAAAACCTTTCATGACTCCTCCTTCTCCAGCCTTACAGCACAGAGTGAGAGGCAAGCTGGAGCCAGCTACTTAGGTTCAAACCTCAGCTTTCCCAGGAGACCTTGAACTGGTTACTTCACCTCTCTGCGCTAACCCAGGAATAACAACGGGACTTGGCTCATGGGTCCCTGTGACAATTAACTTTATCAATATGTACAAAGCCCGGCATGCAGCAAACTCCCAGGAAGGACCTGCGACCCTCACGTTTCATGGTACTGTTTGTCTCCCTGGCTTTCCATTTTACAGGTGAGGAAACGGAGGCCCAGAGAAGTGAAGTCCTGGCCAAACCAAGCAACCTGATGCAAGGGCGCAGCCCCCCCTTGTGGATAAACGTGGATAAATGACCACAGCTCTGCCACTCTGGCTCTGAGTGGCAAACAGCTGTGCGTCTAGACTACTACCTCAGTGCACCTCTGCCTACCCTCGTCCAGTGACTTGGGTCAGCCCAAGTCCCAGGCCCTCTCAGAAGTGGCTGTTAGAAGCCGGGCACCAGTGGCTCACGTCTGTAATGCTAGCTACTCAGGAGACAGAGATCAGGAGGATCGAGGTTCCAGCCCCGGGTAAATAGTTTACGAGACCCTATCTCAAAATACCAAACACAAACAAGGGCTGGTGGAGTGGCTCAAGTGGTAGTATACCTGCCTGGCAACTGTGAGGCCCTGAGTTCAAACCAAAGTACTGCCACACACACACACACACACACACACACACAAGTGGTTGCTGGCTGGGCAGGCAGGTAAGCTGAGGATCTGGGCCTAAGGGACCCTCACTCGGGCCATGCTGGGATGGCCGGTGCTGCCTGGACATTTGTCTCCACAGATCCCTGCCCAGCGGTGGGGGCAGGTGTGGGCTCAGGGCAGCTGCTGGCTCCCGGCCTGTCTCTGCCAGCTGCCCAATGGGGGCCTGCCCACCACATGCATAATAGATGAGGAGGCCCAGCGGGCTGCACCTGCCTGGCATTTCAGAGCCACTAATGAGGCCAGCCTGTGCTTCCTGCAGTAACACCAGGTTCCCAGGGATTCTGGTTGTGTGACCACCGAGAGGAGCCACCTAAGGACAGGGGCCACCTACCCAAGCCCACCATCAGTCAACAGCATGCAAGAGACAGAGAGGGCTGACAGCCTTGGTTCACCATTCACTGATCGTGCAGCCCAGGGCAAGCACGTCTCCTCGCTGAGCTGGTTTCCCCATCTGTAAAATGGGGACAGATAATGGTCTCTACTCTGGAATGAAATTATTCCAATGAAGCCCTTGGCCCAAGGCCTGGGACACAGGAAATGTACCACATACAGGAGCAGCTGGTACTAACACAAGAGGAAACATCTCAGTGGCCAGATGGCCCCTCCCAGTGGGGCACACAGGGCTCACAGTGACTTCTGTTTTGGGGGCAGAGGGGTCATTTCCTTCTCCCCTCCTCCCTCACCCTGCAGCCAGGACTGCCCCAGTTCTGTGGCTTCCAACTCTGATCAAGGTCCCCTCCTTGACAAGATACAGCTGGGTTCAAATTCAGCCAGTAGTGTGGTTTTGGGCCAGAACTTTTACCATCTTCAGTTTTGATTGTGGTCTCTAAAATGGGGACAATACAGCTTTGCAGGACTAGTGTCATGACTGAGTGAGGCCACCACGGCAAAGTGGCCGGCACATTGTTGGCGTCTCAGTCTTGCTGGTTCTGTCTCCTCCTCCCAGGGTCCCGGTTTTAAGGCCAAAGTGAACAAGTGAATGCAAGAAGGATTCCCAGAATCCTCCCCCCTGTGCAAATCCACCCAGCCACTCCACCACCACCACCTTCTCCCATCTGAACCCACTGGAAATGCCCAGCCCCCATTCTAGGACTTGTGGGTCACTCACCAGCCCCTAGCCCTCCCTCTGGGCCTCTTTCCCCTCATCTCTGCTCACCTACTCTGAGCTCCTCTGAGGGCCACCTGCCCCTGAGGGGTAAGGGTGGAGGTGTCAACCCCATCACATCTGCTTCAACCAGGCCTCGGTGTTCCTACTAACTTAATCCTTTTTTAAAGGGGAGTAGGCCCTCCCAGCCTACTGACAAACGTTGCATGCGTTTCACTCTCTGGGCACAGACGACGCAATTCCACAAACACTCATGAGGCCCTGGCTGGGCATGGGTAGCTCTGTGACCATGTGGGGAACAAAGTCATTTGTAGAGGACAGCCTGGCTGGTCCAGCGCTCCTGCTGCTCATTATGAGAACCAGCAAGAAAGGAAGTTAAGCAAGCCTGCTTCCCAGAGCTCAGAGCCTGCCTCATGCTTCAGGGCTCATGCACAACAATGCCACTTCCACCAGTGTCACCTCACTGAAATGTCCAGCTCAGCAAATGCCATCAAGTAAGACTCGGGGTGGGGGGCAGGGAGGGGATGACCTACCCAAGGTCCCACAACTAGAATGTGCTAGAGGCTGATTCCACCCACATTCATCAGACTCCTGGGCCCAGACTCTTTTGTTCTTGCCCAGGAATGACCACAGGTGTGTGATAAACAGGAGAGAGGTGCTGAGGGAGCAGGGATGTGATGTGGCATCAGTAAAGAAAACCCAAGGCAGGTGGCGATGTTGGTGGCTGGGGGTGGCATGAGGCCTGCAGGATGGGAGTGGAGGGAGGTCCAGGGGAGGGGCCATGTAAGCAAAAGCACAGTGGGGCTGCTGACCATGGCCGTACTCCTGTGGGCCAGAGATGCAGCCACTGGGAAAGTGAGCCCCTGCTGGACAGGGGCAGGGACTGGCCTTGAATGGAGACCAACACGAACAGTCAAAGTGGCCACTGATAGCCAGACACCAGTGGCTTAGGCCTGGAATCCTAGCAACTCAGGAGGCAGAGATTAGGAGGGTTATGGTTCAAAGTCAGCCTCGGGCAAATAGTTTGCAAGGCCCTATCTTGAAAAAACACATCACAAAAAAGAGCTGGTAGAGTGGCTCAAGGTGTAGACCCAGAGTTCAAATCCCAATACTGAAAAAAAATTGCCACTGATAACTAAGTACTGAGCACTGAGTAGACACCATGTATAGGTTGCAGTGAGCAGTTGGTTTCCAGGGGTTGAGAAAGCCCAAGATTAGCACCTTGGACAGCAGTTCTGGCAAGGAGGGTGCTGCAGAAGGCATCCTGGGGAGTCCAGGATGTCAACCGAGGCCATAGAGGGGAACGGTCTTCCCCAAAGTCACACTGACTTTTCCCAGTCAGTTACCATCAATCCTGGGCCCTTGTCTCTAACTCTTGGTTCAGGGGTCCCTAGAGTGGACCTTCTGGGTCACCCCTACATTTCCAAGTCTTCCCTCAAGTGAATCCCTCACTCAGAAGCCCCACTCAGAAACTCCCACACCCTGGAGGCCTTGGGACAGAATGAATGAGATTCTGAGCTCTGCACAGAGCCTAAAAGATCAGTTCTCCTGCTGTGTTAACTTTGGCAAGTCACTTCCCCTCTCTGTGCTTCATGTTCTCATACTGATTAGAGGAAACAGTCCACAGCTGAGAGCTGTGCTAAAGATAACACGAGAATATTCATGTCAGGCACCTAACAGAATGCAGCAGGAAAGGCAGCCTCTTCCTCACCTCTGTCTGTACCTCCCCCATCCTTCCCCCTGACTCTGAGGATAGCACACTGTTTTGCACGTAGGAGAGACTTAAATTGACAGGGAGATAAAGCCCAGAAAGGGAGAGTAACTGGGCTCAGGTCACACAGAGTAAAAGGGAAATGAAAAGGCCGCCCCGGAGCTCAGCCTGGGCACCCCATGAGCCTCCTGCCCCAGAGCTCCAGGGGGCAATGGTGCCAGTTAGGAGGGGAATGCAGACTCCAGGCAGTCCTCAGCAGGGGCAGGAAGCAGGAGCAGAGCTGTGGGGGTCTCTCCAGCTGGAAGGGAAGTGGGCGCAGGAACAGCCAGCTGGGCAACGTGATGCCAGTGCCAGGAAAGCCAGGGGGTGCCCACCTGTGGGGCACTGGGTGCTGAGATGAATCACAAGGTGAGGCTGTACCTCTGCCCACCACCTCTTGCCTCTCTCCAAAAAGAGGGTGTCCTCAGTCACCGGAAATGGGAGGCAGGAGGGCATCTGAGAGGTTTGTACAGATGGGACGAGAGGTTTTGGGTGTCAGTGGAAAGGCAGGGCACCCCCAGCACAGCTGGGAACCACTGTGGTATGGGAAGGATTAGAGAACATAAAAAGGAAGAGGACCTTTCAAGTGAGTGCCTATTACTTGCCAAATTAGTTTGCTTGAGTTTTACAGCCTTACACTCCATTAAACAGGCACCAGATCCCCATTCAACAGATGAGAAAACCAAGGTTCAGAGAGGCTAGTGCAACATTGAGATCACACAGGCAATGGCAGAGCTAAAACCTGAACCTGATTTGTTTGACTCCGAGGCTAAGCTCCAGAAAGAATTGTGGGGGACAGCAGAGGGGTACTCAGGAAAGGGTTTCCCATCCCCTTTCCAAGAAGGATGGTGGGGGGTTGGTGGGTCCAGCCTGGCATTATAGGGGGTAAGAGAGTATTGGGGTGCCCCAGGGATCAGCCAGGGCAGCCCAGACCCTCCTGAGGGGCCCAGTACTCACCACACACTCTGGCTAGAGAAGGACTTGTCCACCCTGAAACACAGCAAGCAGGGCAGCCAGTGAGGGTGTGCTCCAAGAGTGCCAGGTACCCTCCCTGTGTCCTGGGGCTGCAGGACATTGAGCTGGGGGCATGGGAAGGTACAGGGGCTACAGAGTAAGGAAGAGGCAGGATTGGGGGCCATGGTGCAGGGGCTGGGTCAGCACAGTTGGGGTCAATAATACTGGGTGAGGTGAGGAAGGACAGTGTGACTTCAGCAGTGTGGGGTCAGAACAAGAATGCGGAGGCATGGCTGGGCTAGCCCAGAACACTCCAGACAGGCTTGGAGGTTGGCGGGGCAGGAAGACCGCTTTGCTCCCCACAAGCCCCATAGCTCTCAGGCCCAGCCCTGGAGCTGGCTTGCATCCACCCAGGGACAATGCCTGGGATGGGAGGAGGTCCATGGAGGGCTTCCTCCCTTCGTCTACCCCCAACTCACATATCTGGGGCCCCCAAGAGTTCCCTGTAGGTCGGTCCAGGTTTCAGGAGAGTGGGTGAGAGGTGCCCCTTCCAGGCTCTCCCCTGCACTCTTCTCTGGGGACACCTTGGGGTAAGGGAAGGCAAGGGCTCCACTTTCCTGCCCAGTGGGGGGCCATGGGGCTGGGGGTATGTTGGGACAACAAATAGCTCTTGCCCTCTGCCTGAGGCAAGCGGGGAATGGAGAGGGAGCCAAGAACTAGACTCTGCCAGCTGAGGGGTGGGGGTGACTTCTGGGGAGGCAGTGCTGGGGCTCCCAGGGGTCAGCTAGGGCGGAAGTTGGCTCTGCAGGCAGGAAAGTGAGGCCAGGACACCCCTGGGTGTCAGCTGGTCAGGAAGCTCAGCCCAATCCAGGATCCTCCTTCACCTGACAGCTAGCAAGGCCCCATAGGGAGGGCAGCCTCTGTGTCCCCCACCTCACCCCACCCTTCTGCAGGGACCCCCTCAGAGGTTGAGTGCAGAGAGCGGAACACCTTGGAAACACTCCCGCTGCTCAAGGAGCACCAGCAGCCTCATGTAGCTCCAACTCCCCAAAGGGGACCTGGGTGTCCTCTGACCCCAGGAGACTGGTGAAAGTCAAGCAGCTCCTTGGCTGGCCTAGAGGGGACTCTGGGTCCAGTCTGTGTAACCCATCCTCCTCCCAATTGGCAGAATCTTTGCCTCTGGCAAGAGTCTCCCATCCCACCTCTGCACACCTTGGAGGTGGGCGCTTGGAGTCAGGAGGGACAGTCACCCCAAGATGGGCCAGCTACCACTTTGGTCACCCCCTGAGCTTCCCAGGCCCAAATTTGAGATGAGAGGTTCTGGCCCCGGTGCCAGACGGGAGGGGGCTACTGATGGCTTCCAGCTGCCCCTCTTCCAAAGCCTCAGTGGAGGGGCCCGTGGCTGCAGAGACAAAGTAGGGGACCAAGCAGGGCGTCCCTCGACTTCCTGCTCGCATCTATCCATGCACTCACACACGCGTGTACACACAAGTAGTCATGCTCTCAGACACGGCCCTACACTCACGTCCCCATCCTTGCACGTGGCCACCTAACCGGAGCCCACAGGCGCACACGCACAAACACACCCAGACTTGCCAACCCAATGGCCCCGCTTCCCACCCCCGCAACGCTAATCCCGCGTGCACACACGCACACACACGCGCGCGCGCGCACACACACACACACACACACACAAGGACACACACATACCGGGCGGAACCACCCTAATCCCGGCACGCAGCGCACGACTGCGCACGCGCTCACCCTGTGCGCACCCCGCGCTCAGCCCGCCCGCACCCCGCCCGCACCCCGCCCGCACCTACCCTCCATAGGCGCCGAAGGTGAAGCTGCGCTTCCGGCCGCTCATGGTGCCGCCGCCGCCGCCGCCCGCGCCGGGTCACCGTGGCAACGGTCGCCCCGCCCGGCCCAGGCCGGGATCGTCCGCGCCCCCGCAGGGCTCCGTCCAGCTGCCGGGCCGGGCAGCGGGCGCAGAAAGGGCCGCTTGTTCGCACCGCCCTCGGCGGCCGGCCGGGCTGCGCTGCACGCCCCGCCCCTCCCACGCTCCGACCCGGGCCCGGCCCCACCGAGCGGTACCGCCTGCGGACCTCCTGGGGCGACACCCACTGGAGCCACCTAGCGCTATCTGCGGAGCTGTCCCTGTCATCCCCAGGGGGAAGTCATAGCAGCCAAGGCCAAATTGTCCTGCACCGTGGGCAAGGGACCCAGAATTTCTCATCTGCAAAATAGGACTAATCGGGCCCGTGTCCTGGTCCCTGTGATGACAAATGAGTTAACGCCCGTACAGTTAGTGCCCAGCCCAGATCCTGACTCACTGCAAAAAGCCCAGTCCTGTCCCGGGCCAGACGCTGGGCTTCAGGCGCACAAATGAGCAAACGGAGAACAGAGCCCACTCTCATCCCACTCTGCCCAGCCCAGGCCCCCAGGACGCCCCGGGGAGCAGGAGAAGCAAAGGGGTGGGGATGCCTGGCCCCCTCTTGAAAATTCTTCCAGTCCAGGTTCCTTCACACAGCAGACTTTGGAGGGGAATTGGACTGAGTCTTGAAGCCTGTCATCTGTTTGCTGCACCCAGCTGGCCCAGACCTCATGGTCCAGTGGTCTGACCCAAGTAGAAAAGTGTCAGTTGACATTGGGGACAGTAGCCCTGCCCTCAGGACTCACCCCACCTGCAAAAGCTTCACCATTGAGGGAGAACTATTTCTCCATGCCATGCACCAGGGAGGCTCCCCGAGCCTGGAGGGTTTCTATGAGGCTTTCTGCTTAAAGGAATGGTAGAGAAGTGGGAGGGGGAGGGGGGTGAGGAAAGGCCCACCAAGGGCACAAGGACCAGGTGGCAGGGACTCTTCTGCTAGGTTAGCTCCATCTTTCCCTGGAAAATGACCCTGTGAATCAAGTCTCCACAGTTCCCTCACCCAGGAAGGGGCAGGTAGTGCCAGGTTTTCCCCTTCAGACAAAAAGAATTTGGAGCCTTCTTTCCCAATAGTACTTCTGTCTCAGGGAGCTGCCTAAGCCCTGGTCTGTTCACAACCTTTTCTCCAAACACTCAGATGGGCTGAGCTGCCCTCAGCGGAGTCCTGAAGAGTTCAGAGCCAGGCGGGAATGTCTCAGTTCTCACCCCAAGAACCACCCGAGTTGGTTTTGAGCCCTCAGAGCAGGCTCTGGCTCATCCTTGGCTCCCTTGGCAGGGTGTTCACTTGCTGCCCTGGGCTGGACTGCAGACTCCTGGGTGGAGGGACCACTGCAGAGGAGTATGGGACACCCACTCAGCACAGGGCCATCAGGTGGGACTGGGAGAACCAGATCACCAAAGAGGGAACAAGCCTCTGCCCCTCTCTCTCCTTCCCTCCCTTCCTTCCTTCTTCCCATTTTTCCCCTTCCCTTCCTCCCCCTCCTTTCCTTTCTCCTTTCCTTCCTTCTCCTCCTTCCCTTCCTTTCCCTTCTCCCTTTTCTTCCCTCCCTCCCACCCTTCCTTTCTTCTGCAGCAGGGGCTCCCAGAGAGGAGAGGGGTGGAGTGCCCAAGGACCCTGGAGCTAGCCTGGGCTATGGGGGTGTGTGTGTGTAGTGTTAAGCAGGGGCCCAGGGCCCCAGTCCCAGCTGAACTTCTGTACTCCCTGGGCATGGACCTCAGTCTTGCGAGTCCAATTTGAGGAGGCTAATTCCTGAGTGGGCTCTGCATGCCCAGTTGGCAGGGAGGCGAAGGAACCTCCAACATGCCAAGTTTCTCAGCCGGGCCTGGCCCCATGGAGGCCCTGCTGGTGCTGGGACAGTGGGCCCTTGAGAGGGGCCATGGGGGCCGCAGGGTTCCCACCAAAGACAAAGGGCCCAGTGTGGGCTCTGGCCTCTGGGTTCTGGCCAGCTGCAGCTGCCTGCTTGGCAGAGGATGGGAGTGGGGGTGGTCAGTGAGGGTCATGTTCCCTCAGCCTGAGAGCAGGACACTCCCTGACCAGCTCTTGGTCTCTTGGAAAACAGCAGGATTTCAATGCTCCTTCTTAACCTGCAAGGCCACCTCCAAGAAAGTATCCTCTGCATCATAGCATGTGAGCCTGAAGACAGTGGCCAAGGTTGAGGGACAGTGAAGCACACACTTACATCCTCAGCCTTGTGAACCCTTCCAGGGCTCAAGTCCCAGCTCTCCCACTTGTCGGCTGTGTGACTCAGGGCAAGGTAGTTAACTCTTCTGAGCCTCAGTTTCTTCATCTTCGAAGTGGAGCTGGTGATGAAATACCTCAAAGGGTTTTGCTAAGGATTAATAGATGACTAATTATAAGCCATTGAGAATGGTATCTGGCATTTGGCATGTGTTTGTCAAACAAAACATTTGCTGCAGTATCATTTATATTAGGCTTAATTATATGAAATTGCCATTTCTATAAAGCTAGCAAAAATTTATTAGTAAGAATTTAAAAACAAACTGGATGGCCAACCAGAGAGAACTGGATAGATTATGTTCCACTTATCCCATGCAGAACAAAAAGGGACAAATCTATGTGTGACCATGTGGAACAACCTCCAAGACACACAGACACAGACACACACACACACGAGGCACACATGCACACACACAGGCAGCATAATAAGGACCCGTCGTGGATGCACCTAGTTTTGGGACCATAATACATTATGTAACACCCCACAGACACTGGCCTCTATGGTCCACTGTGACAAGGACTTCACTCCCTCCACCGACACAGAGTGGCCACTTACAGACTGACACTGGGAGGTCTTTGCTGTCTTAGGGGACAAGATAGAGTCCCTTCCTCCTTTGCCTTCAGCCTCTCACCTAGGAAACAGGGCCACGCTGCCCTTCAGAGTTCAGGCCTCGCTGCAGGAGGAAGCCTTCCCTTGTAAGCCCCCTACATTTGCACCCAAGTTGTTCAGACACGTGCCACACTGTGCGAGGGAGGAGGGAAGGGTGCAGGGGTGGAGGGCTGCAGAATTCCCTTTCCAAGTTCACCCTGGGTTGAACTCTGGGAGTTCCACCCACCTGCCTGCAGCTCCCCATTCCCAGTCACAAGCAGCAACAGCAGGGCAGAGGGAGGAGCAGCCCCTGGGAAGATCTCAGGCCCAGGCTCCAGCTGTGGCTGGTAGGCCCACTTTTGCCAGGGTCCCAACAACTTCCTTCCCTCCGCAAATCCTTCCCAGTTAGGATATCTTCTTGGAGCCTACTGGGCAGGAGACACATGGTTCTGGTCTTCCTGCTCTGGTCCAGACAACTCCTGAGTGATCTGCATTAGTCAGTTTTCCTCTCTGGGCCTCAGTTTGCTCTTCTGTGAAACACTCACACTTGCTTTGCTGGGCTAAAGACATCACAGTGGAAAAATGCATTTGCCTTGAGAGAATTCCATCAGAGTTAGCACTGTCATTCAGAGGGCAGGAGCCAGGAAAGCTATACCAGGGAGACTCCCACTCGAGGAACACTTGTACATCAACTATCCCCTAGCCCTTCATGTGGGTTAGCAGCCTGGGTAAGCCATCCTAGAACCTCAGTGGTTTACGTGGATTTATTATTTATGCTTATTATTTTTGTGGTGCTAGGGCTTTGAGCAGACTAGGCAGGCACTGTACCACTGAGCTACAGCCCCAGCCTCACAAGTATTTTTTGGTGTGACTTTAATGCATAATAAAATTTTCAGAGGTGCAACTCCTGGAGCCATTGTGAAATAGAGGTCAGGGGCCATGACGTGATTTTCTGCTCTTAAATCTAAAGATAGGAGTGGGAGGCAAAGGGGTGAGGGAGAGCAATGGAAGGGGTTGAACGGACCAAAGTAAAGCACACCCACACTGGGCCTGCATGGAGACGCCCCTTTGAACATCAATTTATTAATAAGGAAAACCAGGACTGTAAAATAAGTACAGTGAGTGTGTTTGTGTGGGTGGGCACTAGTGGGAGAGGGGAGGGTGAAAGAAGGAGATTAAGGTATATAGCAGATGGGCTTCATACACCTACATGAAACAGAACTAAGAAACTCTTGCAATTGCTTTAAATGGGATGGGGAGGGGGTTAAGGGGGAGAGATGATGTAGAAAATGTAAATAATGTACAATATAAGACTAATCGGAATTGTTACTATGAATATCCCCCTGTATAATAAACATATCCTAATAAAAAAATTGTAAAAAAAATCTAAAGATAGCTTAGCACAGTGGCTCAGACCTGTAATCCTAGCTACACAGGGAAGCACAAACAGGAAGATCCCAGTCCAGGACAGAAAGGGCATAAAGAGAGAGGGCCTATCTCAAAAATAACCAATGCAAAAAGGGCTGGTGGAGTGGCTCAAGTGGTACAGAGCCTGCCTAGCATGCGTGAGGCCCTGAGTTCGAACCCAGTACTGCCAAGAAAAAAAAATCTGAAGATATGGCTCTATAAATAAAAACATTTGGTTACTTCAGTACCTTACTCGTCTAGGCAAGCAGAGAGCTTTTTGCTTTTCTTACGGCAATATGTCGTTGGTTTTTGAAATTAGGTGTGTAGGTAGGATTATGTAGAAATGTCATTACAGGAAAATTAAAAAATGCTTTTCACGACGTGTTCTGAACCGAGCCAGGGAGTCCGCCGCGGTCCCTGGCGCCCCCACCTGGCCACCATAGGAACTGCAGGGCAGAGCCGGACGCGCTCCAGGACCAGGGACAGCGCCCCAGGACCACGCCCGGGGCGTCTCTCCGGGCAGAGTGAGGACCCCGAGCCGCCCGCCCAAGGATGCGCCGAGTCCCAATCCACCCCCTACGCCCTCTCTCCTCCCCTCGTGTGGGGCGGCCCCAGAGCCTGTTCTCCCTTCGCCGCGCCTCTCCCGGCCCACCATGGCACACCTGCGCCACAATGCGGCACCTGCCCGCCGCCCACCGTGTTCCTTCCTGCCCTCTCCCACCCGCCTCTTTGCTTCTCTGTGCGTCGATCACAGAGCCGCACCTACGCGCCCTGGAACCTCTATGATCCCCATAACAGCCGGGTGAGATCCATCACGCAAGAGCTGTATGTCTGCCATGACTGATGGGGAAACTGAGGCTGACAAACAGCAGGTTCCTTCGCTCCCCAAGACCTACATCCCCATCACACATGTTCCAGCCCAGGAACAACGGCAGCTACTCGCTCTAGAGGCCCTGTGAGAACACTGTCATTCAGACCTATGTCCATCCTGCAAAATGTCCAATCGTCTTCCCCATTCCACAGGTCAGGAAACAGAGGTTCCCAGGGGCTGAGTGGCCCACCCAAGGGTCAGTGGAGGTACAAATGGCTATAAAGACCCTCTGAGGATTTTCAGTCTGAGTCGCTCTCAGGGACACTCCTGCCAAGTAGAAAGCACTTAGAACACCACACGCTGCCCTCCCACCCTCAGAGGCTGGGGTGGGGTAAGACATGGGGCCCCCACACTCCTCACAGAGCACTGCCTCCCCATTCTCCCAAACTGTAGCCTCACAAGGCACCTCCCCAGCAAACTAGGTGCTTAGTAGGTGCTGCTTAGCCAAAGCCTTGCCTTCCAGAAACCAAGGTTCAAAAACCACAGCCACACAGCCTGGGCACAAAGCCTGGCCACGGGGCAGGGCAGAGGCAGCTTAAGGGCACAGAGTAGGGTTTCAGCTCCCACAGCTGGAAATGGGGAAACACCAGCTTTTAGCTCACAGGCTGGTGGCGAGTGTTAACTGTTCACAAACTTAACACAGCATCTGTACCCATGAAGGGCTGGCATGAAGATGGTTATTAATATGGCTGCCAGCAGGGGCACCTTTGGGCAAACAAAGCCCAGGAACCCCTGCTGAGCCCTATTCCCCATTTCTCCCAGGGATAGATCAGATATGCCCTGGGTAAGCACAGGGGGCAGAGGAAGGCATGAAGGCTAATCTGTGGTTAGAATGAAGTCAGAGGACAGTCAGCCATCCTGCCAGGGGTAGAGAGTTTCAGGGCATCTGGAGCTCTCCTGCCTCGCTGCTTAATCTCTGACCCTCAACCCCACCATTTCCATGGTCACCTCATCATTGTAAGCACTTTGTGAATGTTCAATGAATGAATGAGGCCCTAGGTTGGCCATGAACAAAAGGACAAAATCAATTTTATTCCTGTCATACCACCACAGGGCTTGGCATCAGTATGGGTTTGGAATCAAATGGATCTGGGTTTGAATCCCTGCTCTGCCACTGGATGCTGATTTTGGGTCATTTCCATAACCTCCCAAAGACTCAGTTTCTTCATCTGTAAAAGGGGATGATAGCTGGGCGCTGGTGGCTCACGCCTGTAATCCTAGCAGACAACAGGAAGACTGCAGTTTGAAGCCAGGCTGGGGCAAACAGTTCACGAGACCCTATCGCAAAAATACCAATCACAAAAAAGGGGTGGCAAAGTGGCTCAAGTGTTAGAGCATCTGCGTAGCAAATATGAGGCCCTGAGTTTAAACCCCAGTACCACCAAAAAAAAAAAGGGAAGGGATGATAGTGATAATAATTCCACTTATCTTGGAGGTTGTTTTAAGACTCTGTAAAGGGCTCTTCCATAACACAGGAGACACCAATAAATGGGGCTGTCGGCTGGGCATGGTGGTACCCACCTGTAATCATAGAACTTGGGAGGCTGAGACAGGAGCATTGCAAGTTCCAGGCTAGGCTGGGCTATATAACAAGATCTTGTCTTGAAAAACAAAACAAAACAAAAAATGGTGGGATGTCTTTAGTACTGCTACTGAACATGGGCTGATAAAACCACAAACTAAGTCCAGACTAAGTCCTAAGCTCAGTTCCACACTGGCTCACAGTGTCATTTGGAAAGGTCCCTGCCCTCTCTGGGCTCATTTCCTTGTCAGTAATAATGGCTCTCCAAGGGCCCTTCTTAATGTAGCCCCAGCCCCTGGGGATAGCAGGCAGGGCAGCATCTAGGGAAAGGGGCAGGACTGAAGTTCAAACACTGGGGCTGTCCTCACATCTGCAGGACCTGCCCTGCAGCTCCCAGCTCCCCCTCCTTGTGGCCTATCCTGGAGCCCAGCACCCCGGACTGGATTTGGCAGAGATTCCCAGCAACCGTACTTCTCCTGCCCCGCTCCGCCTGTGTGAACACCCGCTTTGGAAACCCAAGAAATACTCAGCCTCAGAGTTGGAGAGGAGCCCACGGAGATCAGCTGGAACAGCCCCCTCGTTTTACAGATAATAATTATTACAATTATGCCCGATGGAAGCAATTCACAAAGGGCTCTTGCATCTGGGTTGCCTCCACGTGTGTGCTGAGCCCTTGGGACTGGCAGGCCTCTTGTGCTGGTTGCTACCCCTCCCCCCACTCTGTGGCTGAGGAAACTGAGGTTCAGAGAGGTTAGAGATGGACCTTGGGGCACACAGCTGCCCTGATACCGGGTGCCAGTCCAGGTCTCTTCCCCTGAGCCCACTGTACCACCCAGGTCCCATGTGATACGGGTGCGCTCTGTATCAGGGATGGGGCTGGTTCTGAGAGGTCTGAGTGAGGACAGGGCAAGTACCAGTGAGGTTCTGGGATGCTTGGTGATGCCCGCCTTCCTCCCTGTCATGGGACATCTCCCCCCTCCCTCCTCACCTTCTCCAGGCAGCCACTGACAGACTGATGGGCAGAGCCCCAGGTTTCCTAGGACAGCCTAGCACCCCTGACCATGGCAGCCCCTGGTCAGACAGCTCCCATTCCTCAGGGGAGAGCCCATCTCATTCTGTATTTCGTACACAAAATGGTCAACCATAGAGTCAGGGACAGCTTCTCATTCAAATCTCATTCCCAGCCCCTTATCAGCTGGGTGACCTTAGGCAGGCTACTTAACCTCTCTGAACCTCTCATGATGGCTAATAACAGCAACCATCTTTGAGAAGTAAGTAAAAGTGCTTTGCAGTGGGCTGGACACACTGTAAGTGCTCAGTTGAAGCCCCACCTGTGTTCTACTCTTCACATCTCCCCTGCACACACAAACACCACCAGAATCCTCCCAGAATCCCCAGCCAGCTGTGCAGGTCCCACCCTGACAGGGCAGACCTGACAGCATAGGAATGGGGCCAGAACAGCGGGCAGGTCCCAGGCTTCTCTGTCTTGCAGAGGACCCCAGCCAGGGTCTTCTTCACCCTTCCAGCCAGGGAGGGGTGTGGGCCTGGTGTCCTAGGGGCTCTGCCCAGCCTTGTTCCTGGAGACTTCAAGTCCTGAGGGAGGGCTACAAGGTAGAAGGTTGGTGTGCACGGATAAGCCTGGAGCCCACCTATCCAGAGCTTCAGTTCTGTGGCATCCTTAGCCTCCCCTGATGGCTATCACAGGTCCTGCAGCAATCTGCCATGGGTATGTGCTCTCTGTCTGAACCTCCAACGTTGGGGAGGGTGGGAGGCTCATCAGCCCAAGTCTCATCTTGGCAGTCTCTTGCAGTTCATTACACTGCCCATTTGAGAATGGGGAAATTGGGACTGTCCCAGGAGTTCAAGGGCTGAGCCCTCAGGCAGGGAGACTCTCCCAAGGTCGCCCTCCATCAGTCACCTCCACCTGACTCAAGGAGCGGGCTCTCCTCTGAGCTGGGATGGGGCACTTTTGCTCACAAACTTGGATCCAGAACTCAGTAGTTGAGCAGAGGGTTGTAACCTACCTGTGTCACCTCCACCTTTCTCTCTGACTTCCCCAGGGTCTAGCCTGTGTGGCCCTGAGGATGTCACAGTCTCGCAGGTGGCTCAGATATCTGTCCCCCCCACCCCCGCACCTTGTCAACAGCCCTAAGTTCTCAGGGGAACCTGGGAAACAGGTAGTTGCAAGAAACACCTCCATTCCCCAGAGACCAACACACCTGAGGCTTGCACAGAACACCCAATGGTTCCACCTCCTCCACACCCACTTCAGAGGCGGCCACACGACTTTCCCCACGCCACAGATGAACAGGCAGGGTCTGAGAGGCCAGGCCAGGCCAGGCCCCAGCAGAGCTGGGGGAACACAAGGTTTTGATTTCCTGTATGCATGGCAGCCCCAGCTGCAAGCACTCACAAGTCAGTTCCCTGTGAGATGCTACCCTGGGTCGCCTCCCTGCCCCAGGGATGGAAGATGCTGGAGCCCTCTCCTGTGCACACTCAGGGAAGATGAGGCCCAGGAAGGCAGGTGCTGGGCCATCTTACCCAGTGGAGGCAGGGCAAAGAACTGTGTCAGGCTGCTTCCTCACTCCTGGAGAATAGGCCTGAACATGTGTCCAAGGTCTGCCCTCAGAAGGCTCAGCTGGTCCCCAGTAACTTTGGGGGGATGCACATTCCTCAGCCTGGCATTCAAGGCCACAAGTAAACAGGCAGGATTCATCCCTACACACCTTTCACCAAAACCAAACCAGTGCCCTGATCACCACCTACTAGCCTTTGCCTATACTGTAGCCTGTTACGCCAGAGGAATGCCTTCCTTCTTCTCACTCTACAACCATTAACCCTACTAGCGATCACACTGCCATTTACTGATACCAACTATGTACCAGGCACTTACTCCGCAAGGGAGAAATTATCTGACTACCAAATGCCTTGGAAATGGGGAGTTATGGGGAAAAAACCATACTACCCCAAAACACTGAAGAAAAGCTTTTTTCTTACTGTAAAGCTGGGTGTCAGCGGCTCACCTCCTAGTTACTTGGAGGTTGAGATGGGGAGGATCGTGATTCTAGGCCAGCCTAGGCAAATAGTTTGCAAGTTCCTATCCCCAAAATAACCAGAACAAAATGGACTGGAGGCATAGTCCAAGCAGTAGAGCACTTGCTTTGCAAGTGCAAAGCCCTGAGTTCAAACTCTGGTCCTATCAAAAGAAAAAAAAAAAAGCTTTGAAATTTTTTTTAAAAAATCTTTTTTTCCTGGTGCTTGTTTTTCCTTCTGTGCATTTCTATGTTTCCCTGAGAACAGTTCTGTTCTTCAAAGCAGCTCCTGCCATTATGCCTGATCCTCACAAATAACATTCCTAGGTAGGAAGGCAAATAGGAGCTCATCATCCCATTCTGGTCAGAACAGTATGAGACACAGATGTAAGTGGCCTGTTAAAGTCACACGGCACAGACTAGACTTGGACTTTTTTTGAAGACAGGCTCTCATAGCCCTGGCTGGCTCAGAATTTGCAATCCTCCTACCTATGCCTCCTGATTACTGGGATTACAGCATGCAGCACCATGCCCAGTTGGACTTGGAGTCCCATCCATGGCCTTTAAGGATCCAGACAAATGCCTTCAGTGAGCTGGGCACTGCCTTGGATATTTGCCCACAGTAGTCTTTTGTTTGTTTATTTGTTTTGTTTTTGCAGAGCTGGCGATTAGAGCCAGGGCCTCACACATCCTAGGCAAGCTTTCTCCACTGCACTACGTAGCAGTCCTGCATTATTAGTTGTTTTAATCCTCTAAACAAACCCATCAGATGGGGACTATGACTCCCCCTTTATGGATAAAGAAACAAGGCTTGGGGAGATGTTGTAACTTGCTCCAGCTGTGTAGCTAGTTGGTGACAAAGTCAAAATTCGAACTCAAGTCTGCTTCCTCCCAAAGGGGCCCCAGGGGAGGGTGGCCTCATGTTGGCAGAATGAGCAAGTTGCTTGACCTCTCTGAGCCTCACTTTGGCCACAGTAACATATAATACACTGGCTGTGGCAGGGACACAAGGATGTCCATCCCAACTCCCCTCTGTGTCCCTAGTGCTTGTGAGGTGTGGGATACAGTACAAGCTCATTAAATGCTTGGTGATAGAGCAGATAAGCCTCTAGCATTGTGTCCCACACAGCAGGGGCATCCTTTGCTTTCTTCCAGTGAGGAAGGTTGGCATCGCAGGGGGACCCCTTGTTTTGGGGTGTCTCTCTACCAGCACCCCACTCACTGCCTCTTCTCCCTTCCTCCTTTCTGAGTCATTGCTTGCAAGTGCCAGTCTTTATCCCTAAAAATAGAGCACATTATGAAGGATAAAAATACCCACAACACATAAACTACAACTGCAGCCCCCTGCCCTCGGGTCCCCTCTTTCTGAGGCTGACCCTAGGGTGGTCACCCCAGGAAGTCTCAGGCCTGGCAACCCTCAACTGACCTGATATAGGCCCAGAGTTTCCAATCTGCAGTCCTCAGCCAGGGCACCCTTGTGCTCCATGTTGCCCAGCTGAGCTAAACTTTCTTTACTGGCATGGGTGAGCCGCCTTACACCTCTTTCCTCCCAGAGCTATAGCTGGGCCCAGAGAAGGAAAATGACTTGCCAGGTGCCACACAGCCAGCCAGAGGCAGGGACAGAATGACAGAATCAACACTCTGACCAATCTGGGGTGGGGATCCAGGGACCCTCGCTGCCCCCACCTGGCATCCATCTGCCCTGGAGGCCTCACCACAGACTATGGAAGCTGCTCTCAGCAGTGACTTCCCAGCGGTGCCAATCTCTGAAAGACACAACCAAGGTGCCAGGACTGGGCTCTGCCGTGTGGGAAGGTGAGAAGACATCTCCAGCTAGCCCCATCCCTGCTGGGAGGGCAAAGAGGAAACCAGGATTTGGCCCAGCATCGGGCGAAGTGGCAGAGGGCTGCTGGGAGCTTGTGCTGGGGACAATCCTGCCTTGGGAGGGACTGTGGAGTGGCAGCTTCATAAGCAGCCTCTCCCACGACTCTACAGGCATCTGTGGGTGGGGGCAGGAGAGAAGAGTTCATCGAGGGAAAAACACCAAGCAGTTTCCCAGTGTCTGTCTGTCATGCTGGCGTCACAGGAAGAGGATAAGAGGGAATAAGGTGAGGCTTGGCTGGGGGTGTTCAGAGGAGCCTCTGCCACCCCCTGGGGTGACAAGGCTGTCACATCCCACACTCAGGAAGCTGATGAAATGCAAGCGTGTGCACCCACGGTGGCCTGGGTGTGGGTGGGTGTCTGAGCATGTCTGCCAGGCTCATGTGTAAGAGTGTGGGGCCTCCACCTGTTCTTGTGTGCACATGAATCCTGACTGCATGCGGAGGAGACCATGAGGCAGGACAGGGGCTCTTTTACTGACAACCAGCCCATCTGTGTGGGACCAGGGGCAGCGTCCGGATGGCGTGTCTCATGTGTGGTGTTGGGCAGAGTGGGGCGGGGGTCTTGGCTGGAGCATGTCTGTGTGTTCCTGTGTCTGGGTCTTGGGATACTTGGGAGTCTGGCCGTGTTTGCGTTTGCGTCTGTCTGGCTGTGCTCGGGTCAGTGCTGTTTGCATAGCATGTGCGGCTGCGCAGCAGTCTCTGAGGGCTAGGACAAAGGCCTGGAAGACAGACAGGTAGTGTGGGAGACAAACCTGCCCCTGGAGTCCTCCACGGCTTCTTGGCCTTACAACTTGACAGCAGGGCAGGGGCAGGAGGTGGAGGGTAGGTTTCAGAACTCTCTCACTCCAAACCTACATAGACCTTGCTGGGGGGACCTAAGGACTGAGCACCAGACACCCCCAAGCCCAGAGGAGACTTGCTGCACTCCAAGAGGCCAGAGGAAGAGTCCGGGTGGGGTGAGGGTGGTTAGAGGAGGAGAGGGGCTCCTGAACCCCCTGCCAGGAAAGCACGTTAGGGAAGAGTTGGGCTTTGGCCAAGAAAAGCAATGAAAAGGAAGGGCTTGGTAGGGAATGTCATGGCTGTGGGAAGGGACAGGTGAGCAGGCCAGCTCTGGGCCTTCTCCCCAACCCAACCCACCTCCATCGAGAGGCAACACCCCCCCACCCCCTGCAGCAAACGGGAGCAGGCCATTGTGAGCACCTCACGCCATCACTGACCCCCTCCACCCTGCAGGATCTCCACCCTGAATCAGGAAACAGAGAATTGGAATTATAACCCCCAGCAGAAGGTAACCCAGTGACCTCATGAACTTCGCTCATCCCGTCTGAGCCTCAGTTTCCTCATTTGTGCAATGGAGACCTCAGCCTCACCTTAAAATGCTCCTGAGATGCAGAGGGTCAGTCCTTACCCTAGAGTCTTTCCCAAGGCCATTAGGCACACTCACCCTTGAATGCAGCCTTCAACTGCCAGGGAGCCTCTGAGGTCTTGCTGGGTGATGGATCAGATGGGAGCACCCCAGGGCCCAGTAGGGCCTGACTGCCACCTCCCCACTCAGCTGCTATGCCCAGGGCCCAGCTCCTGCCTAGACACAGTTTGGGGATGCCTCTACCTAAAGTTCTCTCTCATTACCTAGCACTCAAGGCCACTGCCCCCAGCTTCTTCCCTTATATGCCCTCTGACCAGGGGGCAGGGGGCAGAGCCTGGTCCCAGCCTCTCTTGGGGAGAATGTTGTCTCACCTCCCTTCATTCCTCTTTGCCTTTCTCTCCTGCTCCACATGGGGGGCTTTCTATCAGTGCCCCTCCTGCTGGCTACTTGGGGACTGGCCCTCTGACTTTGGCAGGGAGGAGAATGAAGGACAGGGACAGACATCAATATGCCAAGCAAGGGGCCAGGTGTCCTTCTTGGTTTCACCCTGAGACCTGTGCTAAGACCCCAGCAAAGACTCAGGGGTCAAGCATTGGTGGGGCCAAACTACTAAGGGTGCAGGTGGGGGGTCGCTCACCTCCTGGGCTTGTGAGTGTTGTTTCTGAAAGGTGTGTGTGTACACAAGGTTGCTTCCCCAAGCCCTAGCGGCTCACGATGGCTGGCACCAAAGGGCCTGCAGGGCATAGGGACCGCCGGGTGAATTCCCACCGGGTCCTCGGATCCTGCGGAGCCAGAGGAGGCGACGAGGGGGCGCCCGGCTGCGTGACGCGTGTGGCGGGCGGCGGGTCAGGGATAGGGGCGGGGAGAATGCGCTCTGTCCCTGGAGATGCAAGGACATCACCGCCCTGCGGGCTCAGGGTCGTTGGACCTAAGGCCCCCACTTCCCTCCACTGAAGACCGATCGCCTCCCGCTGGCGGGTGTTAGGACCGGGCCCCTCCTCGGGGTTGGAGGAACCGAGCCCACTTCTCCGCAGTCGCTCCTCGAAACCCGAGGCACCCCTCCTCAGCGACAGCGGAAAACAGGACTCGGCACCCACCCAGGGGGGTGGGACGCGCGCCCCTCCCCGCGGCCCGGACCGAGCCCCCCGCGGGGCCTCCGCGGGCTCAGCCCGGCCTCCGCCGCCCCTGTCCAGCCGGCGGCGCCCCTCCCCGCGCCCCTCGCCCCGGGTCCCCGGCAGCCAGCCGAGGGGAACCGGGGACGCGTCGGTCCCTTCCCCTCCGCAGAGCCGCAGCCGGCGCGGCGCACTCACCCACGGGCCTGGGCCGGCGCGTCCTGGGCTCGGCACTCCGGTGCCCGCGGCGGCCGCAGCAGCTCTGCCCGGACGCGGTCGGCGCTCGCCGCCGCCGCCACCGCCGCCGCCGCCGCAGTTCGGGGAGGGGACGTCACGTGACCGCCGAGCTCCTTCCCGGCGCCGCTCCCCCCTCACTGCGGAGCCCGAGCCGCGGGCGCGGGAGTGGCGGGGAGGCCCCCACCCTGCCGCGCGCCCCGAGCCGCCAGTCCCAGAGGCAGGCGCTCTGCGCCCCCATCCTACAGGTGGGGAAACTGAGGACCAGAGAGTCTAGCTCAGGGTTACACTGCCAGCTAGACAGTGGCAGGGCCTGGGAGCCCTCTGATGCAAGGGACGGAGACAACTTCTGGGGCAATTGTGGGCGACTGAAGAGGTGGGGGACGCGCCTAGCCCCCCAAGGGCGCCGTTGGAGCGGAGAGGAAGTGAGAAGCACGTGGCCTTAGCGGTGCGAGGAGGCTCAGCCCGCAGCACGTGCTGCGCCCAGGGTGCGCATCTTCCAAGAGGCCGGCGCTGACCCTCAGCACGTCTGTTAGCGACCTCTCCCCAACCTAACCCCGGAACGCAGCTGGGCCGGTTGCTCGGATGGAGAAGTGGAGGGAGAGGGCAGACAAGAGGGAACCCCAGCAAGAAGGGATGACAGAGATTGACCTTTGAGGACCAGGCAGGGGAAGAGACCTGCCCAAGGTCACACAGCAGTTAAGCCGCAGCACTGAAACTTGTGCCCGTCTGCGACGCCCTTCTTTGAAGGCTGAGTCTCAGGCTCCCTCCAGCCCACTCCCAGCACACACCGTTTTCCACTGAACTCCCCTCCAAGGGACAGCCTAGAGGAGGCAGGGAAACAAGGCTCCAGCTGTGGAGGACGATGGGTGAGGGGGCTACTGGTAGCCCCAAGATCATGTCGTCACAACACTAGTGGCAGTGGTCATGATCTCTGGTTCTTACCCCATTCTAACAACTGGGGAAACTGAGGCTGCAAAAGGGGCATCTTAACCATTTAGAATCAGCGGTGACAGGTTCCTGCAAGGTTAAGGTAGGACTTAAGGAGGGGAAATAACTCATGTATTCAGTGTATTTACTGAGTACTTGCTGTATGCCTAACCCAGCCATCATCATTTCCACCTCCCACTCTTATTTCTGCAGCCTGCATTTCATTAAGGATTAAGGAAAACATGTAAGGTCTTTGGCAATCCTTACATCTGCGTCTGCAGGACCTGAAATATGCAGACCCAATTTCAGTCCCACAGGGGACTGGGGACTAGGACCATGCTCGTGGTCCAGACTCTCACCCCAAGGGAGAAGAGAGCACCACCTACAAATGGGAAAAGGCTGAGAAGTGGGGACCAACCACTTGCCCCTTCCAGTTCCCTGTGAGGTTCTCTCCTCCAAGTTCCCGCTGGGGTGGGGAAGAGACCGCAGTCTAGGGGTTTCAAACCTCTAAGAGCACAGGAATGGCCACAGACTCCAGCTCAGTGGGTCTGAATCCTGACAATATAGTTAAGAAGTGTTATCGAGCTCATGCCTGTAAATCCTGGCTACTCAGGAGGAAGCGATCAGGAGGGTCGAAGTTGGAAGCTAGCCCAGGTAAACAGTTTCCAGAAACCCTGTCTTGAAAACACCCAACACAAAAAAGGCTAGCAGAGTGGCTTGGGGGGTAGAGCGCCTGCCTAGCAAGCATGAGGCCCTGAGTTCAAACCCCAGTATCACCAAAAAAATTTTTAAAAAGTTGGTACTGCTGGCCCTGATGACATTTTGTGAGGTGTGGGTAGAAGGTGGTGAGTTGACAGGGCAGCAGGAGGAAGGTGCTGTGGCTCCTGGAGACTCCTGTGGGCCCAACTTGTCTTTTTGACTTCCTGCCTAGGAATACACCAGGACCATGCACTTTTTCAAAGCTGTAAAAAGAGGGAAGAAATTGAGTGAGATTGGCCAGGGAACAGGGAAGGACCCAGGCAGCACGGCAACTGCCCATCAGGAATATTCTACAGAACCCAGGTCCTGAGAGACCCTTGGTGAAGTAAGCCCTAGTTAAGAAGCGATCATTGAATCCCTACAGCTTCAGGGACAGCATGCATTGGGCTAGCCTTGGCCATCTCAGACGTCCAAAACCCAGGATGCTCCTAGGCACTATGATGAAGACCCATCGTCTGGCTTCCTGTGCAGAAGCACAAGCTGGATTAACCCGTGCCCCTCCTTATTCCCTAACTCCTTTCTCAAAGGAGGGCTCTTTCCTCCACGCTATTCGACAAGACTCTCAGCTCTGTCTGTCTAATAAGGAAGGTCCTGTTGACCATCCACTCCAGACTGCTGTGTGGAGATCAAGGTGCCCCTTCTAAGCCAGAAGGAGAGGCAGGCACAGGCAGTGGTGCAGAAATGCACCAAGCCAAGGACGTGAGCTGTGTGACCTCTTCCATGATCCTTATCATTCCAGTGTTTGGCCACAGTGCCTCAAAGTTCTTCAAGGGGGGAAAGGGGCGGCAGGAGACACCAAGTGTGCCCAGTGCTGGCTGAGTAGATCAAAGAAAGAAGATTCTTCTGTGCCAGGCCTGTTTCTTCTTTATAACCATGGAGCTTTGTAATCACAGCCTTTCCTCTTTAAAACGGCCTCCTCATCAAGGGGCTTATAAATTGTCGGTCCTGGGTGGCACCATTCTCAAACTGTCAGGGCCCCTGGGGAGGAGGCAACACATACTTGCTGTAAGGAGCTGGGTGCAGAGCAGAGCCTGGCATGGAGCCTGGCTTCTGAAGGGAAGATTGGACAAAGGCCCTGGAGCTTTGCTTTCTCCGTCCTATTTCAATCCAAACCACTCAGCACTGACCACTCACGCATGGCTGCCTCTGGGCACAGTTCTCTTCCTCAAACACTTAATACATAGTGACCCAGCCACCACCTTGCTCCTCCAATTGCTGAGAAATGAAAGCTGCTTTCAAAAACCCTGACATCTCAGAAAACTATAGAATGAATAGTATCCTACTTGTATCCTATGCCAGCCAGGATCAAGTAAAGTGGGGCAGGACCCCCAGTAGGAAAGAGCACATGTGGGAAATCCTCCAGGCAGGCATCCACCAATCACCAAGACAGGTTGTGTGTGGAAGGGAGGGAGGTGGAACAGTTTCAGGCATGGCTGGGAGAGAGCAGTTCCATCCCAGGGAGAACAAGGCAAGAGGAGGAGGAGTTGGTACCAGCACATCTGTCAGGGAAGGACCTGATGTAAACATGGCAGAGGATGACACACACTTTGGTGTCATGAATGTGAACACAGCAATAAGTCCCCATTTGTTTTGGAGGGACTGGAGTTTGAATTCAGAGCTTCACACTTGCAAAGGAAGTACTCTATTGCTTAAGCCACACCTCCAGTCCATTTTGCTCTGGTTATTTTAGAGATAGGGTCTCATGAGCTATTTGCCCAGGCTGGCCTTCAACTGCAATCGTCCTGATTTCAGCCTCCCAAGTAGCTAGGATCACAGGAGTGAGCCACCCAGACCCAGAAAGAAGTCCCTGTTTTGAGCTCAACAGAGAAAACTCTAAAGGTGAGAAGAGCCCTGGTCAGAAGCTCCTGAAACATTCATTCACCTATCCAACAGAGAACACCATGTGACACATGGAACACGCTGTGATGGCCCGAGTCCTGTTCTCAGGGAGCTAGATAATCCAGCATTAACTAGGCTGATTTGTTTTCTGGGATGGATGATTTAGGTAAGCAGACATAAAATCCTACCCTAAAAGGCTCCCTGTTCAAAAAAAAACCAAAAAAAAAAAAAAACAGCACACTCCAGCTCCAGAACCATAGACAGTCTAGTATGGCTCGGAACCTCTTTCATCAAGAGAGCCAGTGATAATGTGGATGGCTGAGATGCTGAAAAGAAACAGACACAAACCAATCAAAGAGGTGAGTTACCGACTTGACAGGTCCTTAGAGGTAGCCTTTTGGAGACTTTCCAAATGCACTTCCCCAGCTTCCTCAAGGGAACAGATTGAGTGTGAGGAGAGGATCTGAAGCATTGAGAACCCATGGTCTCCTTTCACCAGGCCAGGTCCACATTTGACAACTTCTGCACAGCCAACTGCTTTACAGGGAGAACACGGAGGCCCAAAGGGGAACAGACTTGCCCTGGATCATAAAGGAAGCTGGTTGCTACTTGCAGTTTGCTGTTCCCTTGGTAACAAAACACAAGGGGGTGAGGGCAGGAAGGCCCAGATACGGCTGTGCAGAGGCCAGTGTGCGCCAATCGGCAACAGTCCAATCCAGGCAGTGGCTGCTAGGCCTCTGGCTTCCCTGGAGTGTCCCCCACTTCCTGTGGCCCAGGGCGTGCCCAGCCTGGCAGCACTAGCAGAGATATGGAACCCAGAAGTCATTCCAGCTGCTGTAAGGCCCTGGCCTATGAGGTGTTAGCCAAGCAAGCCCTTCAAGGCTGTTTTCTTTTTTTCCTTTTTCTGAGCATGTTGGGTTCAGGGGATAATGCCTTCTATTTAAGATCAATGCAACAACTGGGTGATTATGTTGAACAAGTTCTTAGGGCTCCCTCAAGGAGGGACACAGACAGTCTCACCACAGGATTGTGAAGATGCCATGAGAAGGCCACTGTGCACATGGCATTGAGCTGGCTCTGCAGGGGCACACACAGCAAACTTGCCAGGGAGACACAGTAAATGTCTGGCCAGTAATAAGCTGGCGCAGGTCCCAATTCTAAAGGCAGAACAATGTCTCCTCCAAGAGGCCATACAACTCCTGGCGAGTCATAGTGAGTTCCATGACCTACTCCTTCCTAAAATCTAGGTAGGCTCACAAAAAAATATATAGGGCTGGAAGTGTGGCTCAAGTAATAGAGCACTTGCCTAGCAAGTTTAAGTTCTTGAGTTCAAACCCCAGTATGGGGGGGAGACACCTGTATGCTACCATGCAAAGTTATGTGATAGCAGTGTGGTATATTAATTTGATAGAACTAGTTCTGGGGTTTACTTGTTGGAGGAACGACACAAGAAGAACCTCTTGATATTCTCTAGTCTCAAACATTATTATTCACTAAGATTCAACACAAAATAAAAAAATACCCAATTCTAAAAAGCAGGAAGTAGCCTCTAAGCAATGGCCATAGTCTTTTGATGCTTCATGCTGCCCTAAGCCTGCACAGCTCTGCCTCTAAGGCCCCAGGCATTTTTTGGATGTTCTTGATGATGACAATCAAAATAACTGAAGCTGCCCTTCTGAGACCAGAACTGTCCGTCACAAAGACATAAATCCTCAACACACATTCTGTGTGTCGAATACCTTTCCACACGACCCTGCACATAAACAGGAACTCAAGCAAGCTTGCTGTCTGGCCACTGGCTTCCATATTATTATGGGCTACAAAGGAAGGTTTATGCAGCAGAATGACTGAACATCTGGCTGGCCCTCAGTGGAGGAGGAAGGGCTCCCAGCAAAAGGTATGACCTAGGGCTGGTGGAGGGCTCAGGTAGTAAGAATGCCGGCCTAGCAAGTGTGAGGTCCTGAGTTCAAGTGATGCCAAAAAAAAAAAGTTCCCAGACAAGAGGCCTGGAAAGCTTCACTATGTGGCTTTAAGGCCTCTCTAGAAACTTGCAGGGAAAAAAGTTCCCATATTACCTTAGTACATCTTACAAATTACAAAGAATAATGCAAAACATTTTACCCAATAATATTTATTGCTTCATCCACGGTGCTGTAGGGTAGATAAGAAAGCAAAAACTGCCATTCGGACATGAAGTCAGATTTGATAGCTTTTCTTGGTTATAAGGTAAATGGTGGTTACCTGCATCAAAGATGCCCCAACTTCTAAGACCCGCAACACATGCCACCTGTGCAGTATGCAGGGTTGGTAGGCTTCTCAGCCTATGTGACAACCCAGCCGGCTGGGAAACCAGCTTGGGGTACCTGGGTCTCTGGACTTGCACTGCTTCCCTGCACACACAACTCAGCCGAGGATGGATGACTGGGTACGCAACTGTTCGAGGCAGTGGCTACCCTTTTGCAAATGTCAGTAATTCAGGATTCCTTAAGGGACTCCAATAACGTTGATGGTCAGATGCCTGGACAGTACTCCTGCCCATGAGACATCCAGGGTTGGGGGACGGTGATGCTGGCCAGTGCCTTACCGAGGGGCGTGCTAAGGATGACAATCTTAAATGAAAGCTCTACTTCTCACTGGCCTGCACTTTGTCCCTAGTGCCCTGTACACTGAGCATACTGTGCACTGGCTCACCCCCAACAGGAAAGACGGGCTTTCCTGCTTAGTTCACTTCAGCAGTTTGTTTAGAGATAAGTCATCCCTTGAGTATTTAAAACAGGTTATTCAACCCAAGCGTTAGCTTCTTATATTAACCACCATCTGATCAACAAGTCTATGACACAACAATCAACTGAACATTTGTGAGGCAGAAAACTCACTTTCGAGTATGATTATACAGAAACAAAGGGGAATTTGTATTTTTTAATTTGGCAGAAAGGTAACAGTGATTCTAAACAATAGTTTCAGAGATACATAGAAAGGATATTCTTCTCCAAGGGAATGAAGACATCCAAGGGCAGCCTCCATTTCTGGTAATGGCAACAATTCCTTTCAGCACTGGATACTGTACACATTAGTCAGGATTCAGTAAGTCAGAGCTGGGCGCGATGGCACACAACTGTAATCCCAGCATTCAGGAGGCTGAGTCAAGAGAATCATGAGAATCACGTAGCCTGGGCTACACAGCTAGTTCCAGGCCAGACTAGGATATAGATCTATATGCAAAACAAAACAAAAAACAGATATAAAAAAATAAGGGGAAAAGCCTTCACTAGGCAGCTGATCTAATAGAGTCCATACACAATATTATAACATAACACAGAAAACCTGGTCACAGCCAAATTAGATCCCATCTATTTGTAAATAAAGAATAATAATACAGGCTGTAGGTTATCTTCATACCTGTTTCTGTGTACAAAGTGGCACAAGTGCCAGAGAGGCCCCAGCCCAGGGTTTCCCAAACTTCTCTGAGCACAAGAGTGGTCTATGGGCACAGCTGCTGGCTCAGATGGCCTAGAACTTAAGCCCCTGCAGTTCTAATACAGCTTCTCAGTGTTGCTATGCAGCAGACCCCAACGACATTGTAAACACTGGTAGAATCAGGTAAGCTGTCAAGGCAGGAAGAGGAAAATGCCAAGGCTCTGGGGAGAACCTACCTGTACCCTCAGGCAGAATTAAGAAAAGAGCCAGGACCTAGCCAGGATATCGTCTGAAAGACTTAAAAGGATGTCATTTTTGCTTCATTGCATAAACAAAAAGGTTACCCAAGTAACAAATTTTAAAACTGGTGTCAGTAGCAAATTGGGAGAACAGATTTCTGCTGGCTACTGGCCTATGTCAAACCTCACAAAGGATCTTCCCTGGCTAACAAGCTTCTTTGTATCATTTTTTTCTTTTGAGGTACTGAGGAAGGACCCAGGGTCTACCAAGTGAGAAACAAATGCTCTGACACTGAGCCACTCACACATGAGGGCCCTTCCCCACCAGCAAGCTTCCTTGTAAGGAAAAGGAAGGTGATTTATCAAGTTCTTAATGAACTTCCATACCATATTTGACCTTGGGAAGAGAAAGGTGATTGATTGGTGCTGTGACTCCAGCTTCACTTCTCTGGAGCTAAGTAAAGACTGAGATCTGGAAATGGGTTTGCTATCCACTTAAAGTCCTGCCCTATGCCCTCAAGGCCAGAACCAGGAACTGCTGCTTTTAGGGTGGCTCCTGAAAGGAAGGAGCCCTATGCAGCTCTCCTGCCCCACATGCGCTCCTCAGTGGGCTCAGGCTCAAACAACACAGAGGGGAACACAAACACCAGGTCAGAATTTTACCAAAAAGCAACCGCAATACAAAGCTATTCAAATGGATGGCGCTAAGGTTACTGGTAGTCAAGTTAGGACCTGGCTCTCCCACCCACTAGTTGAGTTCAGATTTTGAATAAAGGAGGAGGGGAGAAAAGCTTGACAAAAACTTGAGGTCAAAAAAAAAAAAAAAAAAAAAAAGAGTAAGCAATGCCTGCGTCAGCATCGTGGCCACAATCATACATACATGACAGAGAAAACATTTTTTTTAAAGAAACAAACTCCAGTCTCAGGTTTCATTTTAAAATCCTTCAATATTCTCCAAAATAGTTTTGATTATTTGTTGCTAGTAACAATAATCCTGAGTTGAATAAAACAGGACACCCCATCCATACACTTATTTTTGTTTACAAAGTTGCCTAAAAGATCCTTTCAAAGCATTTTGAAAGAATGCTTTCAAAAAGAGAAGGAAGATCCAAGAAACAGCAGATTTGGAGAATGGAAAGAACATACTTTATAAAAACCTTGTGTTATCCAAACGTACTTCAGTCCAACTTACTCTTCTGATATGGTCGTCATTTTTCAAATATGCAAGGAATATTTGATTTCCCATTGTTGAATAACAAAACAGAAGGAAGCTGCTATGACACGTAATAAGTAATAAGCATTCTCCATCATTTCAGAATGAACCATTTTTGTCTTTGAAGCCAAAATTGAGACAATCCCCTGCTCATTGCAGTAGACACTCGGGTGGCCCCTCCTTTACCCGACACAGATGGCCCACCAGGCAGGGGCCAGGAAGGGCACCAAGCAAGCAGCCCTCTGGAGAGGAGTCTAGACCTGAAGACACTTTCCACAGGACGGCAGGTTCTTCACTTTCATGCTTTATTGAAAGTCGAATATGAGTCAAAGACAGGTATTGGTAAGCAGGTTATATCTAAAGAATCACTTTTAGTTCAGGGCAGAATGTTGTCCCATCTACTGTGATACAAATCCTTTATGGTCTGGTATGAAACTCAGCAAGGAGATATAACAGAACTTTCTTCCCTCCACGACTATAAACCTCATATGTAAACATGATTCGCCATTGCTGCTGCTAGACTTGCTCAGTCTGTACTCGCCCCCCGCCCCACCACCCCCCTTAAATAAAAATTTCAAAGATTTCCTTCAAGTCTGATGTCCATCAGTGCAATCTGCTTTATTTGACATAAGGCATTTGGGACAGTCACTTTTCAATGGATCTTTGCCTTTTGGAAGAGTCATGTTATGTTTTAATTCTTAAATCCACTTTTAATGCCCTAACATGTCAAACTCCTCTTCCCCTCTGGACATTTCTTAGCAGTCAGGAAGTGTTCAAAGATTAATGTCCAAGTAGACCAGTACCTGAGAAAAGAAACACATGTGGAGGTATAGTTGTGAACTAAAAATATGAGCTCATATATTCCATTTGCCAATAATGCATCAACAGGGAATATTCAATGTACTAAAGACCACAGCAGCCCCCTGACACCGAGGGTAAGAAACCCAGCAGACTGAGCTTCATCTTGGTTAAAAGTCATTGTTTCCTATGCACATCTTCACACAAGCTAAGCAGATTTTATTGAGGGCTTTCTTTTCATTGCCATGTTCATAAATAATTTTTCCTTTGGTGGGAGAAATTTGGGGTTTGAATTCAAGGCTTTGCACTTGCAAAGTAGGCACTCTACAGCTTGGACCACACCTCCAGTGCATTTTGCTCTGGTTATTTTAGAGATGGAGGTCTCATGAACTAGTTGCCCAGGCTGGACTCGAACTTCGATCCTCCTGATCCCAGCCTCCTAAGTAGTTAGATTACAGGCATGAGCCACCAGTGCCCAGCTAATCAACTTTTTGCTGCTTTGTTTTGACCATGTCAGAAGCTCCTCTGTAGTGGTAACACACAGACAACACAGCCACATAGAGAGAGAGATTTTATTTAGGCCAGCAGCTTTGTCATTCATCTGCCCCAAGACCCCCTGAAATTTGATTCAAACCCATTCCTTAGCAGAATCACAATCTGCCAGGGGCCTCTAGAGGGCCCACAGAGAACCAGATAAAACTGTAAATGCCAAATATCTGTATTTGGTGGGTTAATGAGTATTACTGATGTGCACAACTACAGTGGCCAAGACGAAGTACAAGGTGCTGCCGGGTCCCCCTGAAGTAGTGAGCCAACAAATGCCTGAATCCTAAGTAGATTAGTGACGCCTTTTCACTGGACCTAACACAATTCAGTGAATTCTACCACTAATTCTTATCAGTCACACATCGTTTTGCTCTAAGATAGGACTGAGAGGAGGAAATGGAACAAGCTTAAATATAAATCTTGAAAAGCCACCAGCTAAATTCCCAGCCACCCAACGTAATGAAAAAGAGGAAGCTGAATGGACATCTGGCAGAAAGAGATCTAAACACAGGCCCTCTCTGAGGCCTGAGTGCTGAAAATGATAATGAAGAAGCTTGAAGCTTGAATAAAAATGCTTTTAACTAAAATTAATTCCAGTCATGAGACCCAGATTGGATTAAATTTTAAAATCAAATTATAGGCTTCACTTTAATAGAAAATTACAGTATGACTCTGACATTCATGAACAAAACATGACAAATGTAACTTACCTTTAAACCCTTCTTCTGGCATACAAACTGGAGGAAAAAAAAAATTCCGATGAAAAGACCGTCAGGTTAAATGTAGTAAGATCACTTCAATGCCTCAAGATGTAAAATTTAAAATAACTTTTAATTACCTTAATCACCTGTAATGGTTACTTTTGAACTTATGGATGACACTAATCTGATGGCGATATTTTTCTGCCTTTATTTTTACCAAAGCAATACACAGGCATCATTTTAAAAGTCAAGTACTGGTGACAAGGTTAGTAACCAGGGCTCACATTTAGCATGACCTCAGGAGTGCCTGGAAAAATGACATGGCTGGCTCCCTGGGAGCTGGGTCTCTCCCCCCTCCTCTTCCCATTCCCACATTCTAGAAGCAGCCACATTAGACGCTTGTAACCATTTCTTCCGCTATTCAGTTTTCTTATTTATAAGTAACAAGTTTATATTGATATTGCATAATCTTAGGTAATATCTGATAATCTCCTCAAAGAAGGACAAAAATTTAGCTCTTCTACCACCTCTTATACACCACCGGCCCCCAACCCAGCCTTGTAATAAACTGTGCCCCACAGGCTGCTAAGCCAGTCTCTCAAATTAATGTTATCTGTCTTTCCACTGGTCCTGCTCACAGGCAAAGCCCCGGTGCCCTTTGGTTCTATCACTTGTGGTATGGTGTGCAACTCCTGAATTATTCATGTGTTTCATTTTCTCAGCACCTATAAGTGTGAACACCAGTAAGCCTTTTCAAGGCAGTCACCATCACTTCCGCCTTCCCTTTTAGACTTCCTTTGTCCAACCACTCCAACCTGAACCAGGGCCTACGGCACACTGCAGTGTGGAATCTCCCTTCACCATCTTCTAGAGCTTTCTGTTCTTCACTGGATCGTTCTTACCACTCAGCTGTTGGCTTCACTCTTGGTTTAGCCCTGGTTTAAGAGGAGCATCCTCCACAGTATCTTAGCAGGTGATATGTGGCAAATAAAACTTGAGGCCTTCCACGGACTTAAGGGCCATCAAGTGAGGGTAGAATCTACTCTGTCTGTATAGCTGGAGAAGTCTGGTTTGGAACTCACGCTCCCCAGGGCCCTGTCCTATGAATGCAGTTGGTTTTCTGCAGATCTCCAGATGCTGTCAGGATTCTTTTACCCCTTGTTTTTCACCATCTTTATCTCACCCTTGGTGCAATCAGTTTTTAGTTCCATGAATTCTTTTCTGTTCTCCAAAGGTCCCTTTTTTTTTTAGGCCCTAGTTATCATTTGCTCTTTTGCTCTGCATTATTTATAGGCCATTTTTAAGCTTTCTAATACTTCCTACATCATTTCCTTTTCGGTCTCTTGACTGACATCCTTGGTTCCACGCTCTGAGTGCTCAACTGTCTAGTGATCCTGGCTGCCAACTTGTATCTATGAAGTGTGAACTACGAGAAAAATGTCTGAAAGCTCTGTTTGACGGGCACTGGCAGGTATCAGTAACAGGTCTGGGGAATGAACCAGCTTTTTCTACCCACAGGTTATTTTCTTGAATTGGCTGGTTTCCCTGGAGAGGAATCCTCTGCCCTCCTGTTGGGGAGGTAAGTGATGGGCTGGCAGCATTTGAGCAAGGGGCTAGGAAAGGCTCCTGCCGGTTAAGGAACAGGCCTCCTTCCCACTCTTCTAGTCTGACTTCTCCAAAGTGCTGAAGCACATACTACAGTTGCCATATGAGCATGCAGGTGAGGAAGGGGTAGTGACACAGACTGAGGGAGGGATGCTGGTAAAGATCCTAGGGTGGGTAGTCATCTAAATGCTTCTCACACAGGTTTCTAGCCAGGTTTCCTACTCTTAGGCTCATACTGCACTCACCCCTCAGAGGTGCAGGGCCCCAGCTCCTGTGTGCCTGCTGGGTGCTGCCATCTGTGTGAGCTATGTTTTCTTGTTGGTCTGTTCCACTTGTAGGCTGACTTCCTCCAGTTTCCTCAGGTTCATAAACAATTGCCATTATTCTCTAAACTCTTGTGGATACCCTTCTATGATCTTTTAAGACAAATAGTGAAGAGTCTACCTTAACATGCAGAAGCTTTTTAAAGGATAAAAGTGAAAGCACTGGATACCCATGCTTCAGTACCCATGACCCCACCTACGTTACCGCTCATTAAGAGACTCCTATGGAAAACTGGCCTTTACCTTGCATGACATCATCCATTGCAGCATAGTCTGCAATTGGTTCATCAGCCTAGAAAACAAACGAAGACAATTCAGACCCGTAAGGACAGGGAGCTGGGGGATAGAGCCTGAGACATCACCCTGAAGTCTGGCCCACGAGTCAAATACTGACATTCCTACAAAACAGACATGTGGCTCGCCAGTGGCTCACATCTGTAATCCTAGCTACTCAGGTGGTAGAGATCAGGAGGATCGAGGCTCAAAACCAACCAGGGCACACAGTTCATGAGACCCCATCTTAAAAGACAGAACAAAACAAAAAAAAAACTCATCACAGCAAAAGGGCTGGCAGAGTGGCTGAAGGTGTAGGCCCTAAGTTCAAACCCCAGTACAGAAAAAACAAAACAAAACAAAAAAAACCCAAAAAACCACCAGACATGAACACTGTCTAGTAGAAAGCCGTAGCCACCAATGTCCAGACCTGACAATGAATGTTCTGCCAACTATGGGTCTTGCCTCAGCACCGGAAGAAATGGCATACTGCCGTGTATGTGGAGGGTGGAGGTACTGCTTTGTCCCTCCTAAAACTACCTTTAGATCTGCAAATGTCCGAATGTCTAGACGCTCCAGAGCCACTAGAACTGCTATGATCCCATGAGGTAAGATGCTAGTTACCGGCACATCAAGCTAGGTAGGAGTAAAAAGTTAGATCGGTTCTCTTCAAATACCAATTAGGTCACAATTACACCGTCCTTTTTCACCATCTGCCCGTTTTAGGGCAGCAGTCTGCATGCAGTCCGAGCTTACATTACAGCGCAATTAACTGCAGGGGCAAAGGAGCCAGTGACTAGTCCAGACTCCAGCTGCGCATGTGTGGGCAGATTTAACAACACGGCTGCTACTAGGCATTTAGATGTGGAATTAGGATTCAGCAGCTTCATAGCTTTTAGCAGCATCTCACAGACATAGTTCCAGGAAAAGTAAAAAGAGTGGACAGAGGGCACAGACATTACAGGGGTAAGAATGGTTCTGTTTTGTCATGCCAGGGCCTAACTTTATTGTATCAGAACTGGGGATCTAGACTATAAAAAAGCATGTATTTTGCAGTTCAAAAACCTAAAAAACTATTCTAGCACTTGGTACACTATTATTTGGCACAGTGTGGGTCCTTCTGGCCAAGAAACCAAAGAGGCAAAGGGATGCAAAACAAGGCCCTTAGGAAGGGGAAGAGAGGGTCATGAGGTCTCAAGAGAACTTACTTTCTAAAACATGTCTAGTATCTACTAAATCCAAAACTTACCTGGATATTCTGAGTTTTGTGCCAGAACCTTGTGTCTCATGCTTGTTCCCTAGTTTGATTAGGTGGACAGGTTAGGTATCCCTAATCTGAAAAATCCACAATGTTCCAAAATCTGAAACTTTCTTTTTGAGCTATAACATGATATTATAAGTGGAAAATTCCACACCTAGGAACCATCAGGTCCTAGTAGATACATCAAAACCATTGTATGGAATCACCTCCAGACCATGTGTATAACAAGGTGCCTGAGACATATATCAATTTCACATTCAGATTCAGGTCCATCTTCATGTATACACAAGTATTCCAAAATCCAAGCCAGGTGTGCTGGTACACACTTGTAATCAATCCCAACATTTGGAAGATTGAGGCAGGAGGATTTCAAGTTGAGGACAACATGAGCTACACAGCAAGACCCAACAACAAATATTTCAAAATAATAATAAAAATAAAGTCCCACATTCAAAACACTTCTGGTCCCGAGCATTTTGGATAAGGCACCCTCAGCTGTAATTCTGAACAGAGAGGAAAGGGTGGCTGCAGTCATAGGGCCTAAAAGGTAAAGGCATGGTTAAGTTATTCTGCTATTCCAAAAGACTGGGAAAAGGTTAGGGAGAAAGCTGGATCTAGAGTTAGTGTTATTTTTTTTGGCACAACTGGAATTTGAACTCAGAGCCTTGCATGTGCCAGGCAGGCATTATACCATTTGAGCCACATCGCCAGCAGCAACCCCCCACCCTTTTTTTTTTTTTTTGCTTTAGTTACTTTTCAGGTAGGGTCTCAAAGATTTTTTTTTTTTTTTTTTTTCTCTAGAGGTCTACCTACAGCCTCTCACCTAGCTGGGGTTGTAGGTGCAAGCCACACACCTAACTTATGGATTGAGATGCAGGGAGTCTCACAAACTTTTTGCCCTAGCTGTTCTCAAACCATGATCCTTGCGATCTCCACTTCCCGAGTAGCTGGGATTACAGATTTGAGTCACTGTGCCCAGCTACAGTTATTATTTTTAATGAAAACTATGAGAACTCCTACTGTATATAGTGTGATTTTTGTAATCTTTGTTAAAAAATGACAGGTCTAAGGCTGGTGGAGTGACTCAGGTGGTAGAGCACCTGCCTAGCAAGTGTGAGGCCCTGAGTTCAAACCCCAATACTACCACCACCACCAATAAAAAAAAAAATAAAAAAAAAAGACAGGTCTAGATTTCACTATTCCCGCCAGTCATATATCGGCCCTCTCTGTTCTATCTCGGGGAGTGAGGGGCAGCATTTTGAAGTCACAGGCATTAGTATGATTTTTTTTTTTAAACAGGACAAACTCTCCCAGCTAGTCATAAACAAAACTAGCATGCATGGCAGCATATCTCAGCAGAAGGATCACTAGTTCAAGACCAGCCTAGACTATATGGTAAGAACCTCTCTCAAACAACAAAAAAATAAAATACAAAAGGGTACGTGTGTACATGTGAAGGATACCACAGAAACTTAATTACTAGTGACCAGGTCACCAAGCTAATCTAGCAGAACACACAACATGGTTAATCCTGGGCAGACAGTCAGTCAATTGTTGGTGCTCAGACAGGCATAAGCCAACTTCCCTTCTTCCCTCCCCACCTGAGGGAAATGAAAAACAGATCTCTGGGGCTGGCAGAGTGGCTCGAGTAGTAGAGCCACCTAGCACATGTGCCTGCCTAGCAAGTGTGAGGCCCTGAGTTCATACCCCAGTTTCCCCCTGCCCCGCCCCCCAAAAAAGATCTCTATCTGGAGAGCCCAACAGCACATGCCCCTTGTCAGAGACCACGCAGAAATCAGGAGGTGAGGGGTTTCTGCCATGCCCCTGAGCTACCCTGATATCATATGGGCCTGGACATTGAGCTGGTGGTCCACAAGGGCCTAGATAGGCCTCTCCTCCATCTTCTTAGCTGCATGCAATTGTCACTGTAGCCTACTACAACACATGAGAGCAAGAACTGATGTCTTGACTTCTCAATCCCTCAAGCTCAGCCAGAGCTGAGTAATCCAGAGGAACAAAAGCTCACAATAGTCTCTTATTACCACCCCCTGAAAGGTCTGAGCACCCTCGAACTAACATTGCCTGTTGTTTACATATGGGATGTATCATTTCAAACCTAGAGGTCCTCAGCTAGGCAACTGCTACTTACCTTTAATAAAATGACAGATTCAGGAATGACGCCAAGGGTTCCAAGGGTGGCACAGTCATCACTTAAAATCTTTCCATCAATTGACAAATTCTGGTCAAAAGGAGCAACTGAAAATGCATGCATGATCTGTGCCAATACAAAAGAAAGAAAGTCTATATGAAGCAGAATACCGAGACCTACACCCAACTTGAACAAACAAAGCATGGGTTCTAAAAATTACAAATAAACAAAAAGGCTTCTGAGTACAAAAGACACTAGATTTGCAGTTAGCCCACTTGTTATGTTCCTCCTGAGCATAGCTGGGAACCAATTATACATACAGATCCTTTTGTTCTGTACTTGCTACCTCCTCAGGCCAGGGTGGGAAATGAAATGAGGCAATGGTGGGGCTGGGCTGCTCAGCTCTCTAGGTAGAAGGCTTGGGCAAGGTTATCACCATCATGCCACCATACCCAGAACTTGCATCCTTTCACAAACAAGTCAAGGCAAAATTGTCTCTTAAAACCATCTTCTGGGGCTGCTGGAGTAGCATCTGCCTAGCAAGTGCAAGGCCCTGAGTTGAACACCTCAGTACAATTAAACAACAAAAAAACCCCAACCCCCCCCAATCTATCTATCTATCTATTTACTTACCTACCTACCTACCTACCTACCTACCTACCTAATCTATCCAACTATTCATCCATCTATCCATCCACGTACCTTCAGGCCAGGTATATGTACCTTCTACGGAAGCTAAGGCAGGATTGCTTGAACCTAGGAGTTTCAGGCCAGCCTGGGCCCAACACTGAGACTGTCTCAAACAACCACCACCAGCACCACAACACAATAAAAACACCTCTAAATTAACCAGCAAGTTATATGGACTTTTCTGCCTTCTGCTTTTACTCCTCTAGCAATCAGTCTAGACTGTGTAATTTAGCCTTTGAGACTATCATACATTCTTAGACTGAATCTTGTCTCTAGGAACAAAATATGAGTAAAGGTAGAGGCCATACACCTCACCCTCATTCTGACCAAGTGTTAAAAGCTAAATACATTCCTAAGTTGTAATACTTAAGTGTTTTTTCAAATCAGAAATTTTTGGGGGATATGTGGAGGATATAAGGAAAGGGTAAGGGGGGGTAAATATGGTGGAGATATTATGTATTCATATATTAAAATGGAAAAATGAGACCTGTTGGAATTATTCTAAGGAGGGAGGAGGGAATAAAGGGGAATGATGTAGGGGGTGATAAAAACACTTTGGTAGATGTCACAATGTACCCCCTGTACAATAATGATATGACAATAAAAATATTTTTTAAAAAGTATGTAAAATAAATTCTAAAAACCTTTCATTATTCCTGAATATTAATTGCTTCTGGAGGGTTAAGTTGAAGATGTTCTCAGAAAGGCATACACACAGGTATTTTTCAATCACACTGTTCTAATTCTTAACTGGGAGGACAATTTCAAGAGTACTCTTTTTATGCTGCACAATAATTTAGGGACAGATTCATCAAATATTAACAATACTAAGATTTAACTCAGGGCCTCATACTTGCTAGGCAGTTGTGCTACCACTCGAGGCACTCTGACAGCCCTTATTTTTGAGGTAGGGTCTAAAGGAGATAGGGTTTCAAACCAAGATCCTTCTGAGCGCTGTCTCCTGAGTAGCTAGCATTGCGGGTGTGAGCTACTGTGCCCAGCAAAGATCACAAATCTTAGATGACAGCAACATTCATGATGCTTCCACCTTTCCTTGCATTCTGCTTTGTACCTGAAAGAAAAACGAAATATGGCCAGACAGCCCTGACCTAGCAGTGCATATAAAAGGCCAAGAGCTTCATAAGCTCAGGAAATGTGGACACGAAAAAATGACTTCGATAATGGCACACAGGTAAATAAGAACAAGGATAAGAACACAGGCCTCTTCCTGTTGAGCTAGAATCTAATCTGGATGTCTCACAAAGACATTGGCACTGAAAGCAATCAGAGATCTAACACATCTGTGGCCAAAAATGCCAAGTGCAGGGCTGGTGTAGTGGCTCAAGTGGTACAGTGTCTGCCTAGCAAGCATGAGGCCACGAGGTCAAAGCCCAGTGCCGCCAAAACCAACCAACCAACCAACCAGTCAAGTGCATCATGAATGATCTTTCTAAAGCAATCAGCCTATTTCTAATGTGCAAGATTACCAAGAGGACAGCTCTGCCAAAGCCAGCCCAGTACACCAGCATCAAGCAGAAACTATGATAGGGATGTGTGCTGCTAATTTAATATGGGGGACATCGCAGCCTCCTGAATGGAGGAATGCTGCTTCATCGGTCTAAATGCTCGGTCGAAATGCTCCGTGTCTCTAAAGCACACTGTGAGACTGTACAAACACCAAATGCTGCCACACATGAGCACCGCCACTAAGGGGCTGACAATTGTGCTCTGGTTTCTGAGCACAAAGAGAAGGATGTTTAAATGTGTTCATCAGCTAGTGAAGCTACCACATGACAAGTACTGTGCCAGGAGCTGGAGATAAAAGTGGGAACAACCCGCCCTGGAAGCATCACAGGAGGGTGGGCACAACAAAATCATAAAGATGGCAGAGGGTATGTGCAGGATCCAAGGGAGCACAGAGGAAGGGACAGCCACTTCTACAACAGGGGCCAAGACAGGTGTCACCTGTCTCAAGAGGTATCCATCAGAGGGGACACAGTGCATGCGAGTGAGAAGCAACCACTTCAGAATGAGGGAGCAGAGCAATCAGGTATGAAGGCCTAAGGTATAGTGATCCACAAACCCAGCGTGCTGAAAGAATGCCTGAATTTAAGCAACACAGGCCTGCCTATGCAGCAGGTGCGCCTTCCTGATCTGTGGAACCTCCCAGGAACAGTGGGAACCTGCTGCTGGGCGCATGCTGCCCGCCACCTGACCCTGTGCCAAAGCCTTCTCCTGGGTAAGGCATGCAGTGCCACCCACTGAAGACCTGTCTTTGGGAAAAATAGAATAGTGCGACTTGGAGCTGGCAAGGGAGCTTGGTGGAAGAGTACTTGCCTAGCATGAGTAAGGCCTGGGATTTGATCTGACTTAACAACAAAACAAAGCAAATAAAGGAAAGCTAAAGAAAATAATGTGATTAAACACTGAATATCTTCAGGGAAAGGAAACAAATTATACTTTATTTTCTTTATGGTCTGATGGAACTGGTGGATGGATTAATAATAAGATAAAGTCATTCTCTTAAAGTTCTAAGCAATTGTATATGATGAACACATCTAGAATCAAACATTTATAGTTTTGCAGAAACTGGAAGTACAGATTTCCCAAAGGAAAGGCTCTATGAGATATAAAAAAACTGAATTATACACTTTTTAAAAAACCACCCACCACTATCAACTGAGTATCACACACATGCCCACCACAACCCCACCTGCTCTCCAGGCAGCCAGTCAAAAGGTCGTATCTAGTTGAAGCTTTAAAAGCTTCACCATTGAGCAGTGAGGGGAAATTACATTCCACTGTCCTTTCTTTTGGTTCCATTTGATTCACAGTGGTCTTTGAAGCAAGAATAGTAGAAGAGGAGACACTGCAAAGAAACCACCTAAGAAAAGCACATCTGGGGGTTTCATGTGAGCAGCAGCTGCCTTCCAGCAACTTATCTATGCAGGTAACATACTCCCCAGATGGAGAGGTTATTTCTGCTGGCTTCCGATTTATTCTTCAAAAACAGTAGTCCATAATAAGAGCAGCACAAGCTTTTTAAAATGTCCTTACCCACAGGGGCTCTTTTTGTAATTTGAAGGTTTTGAATGTTCGAGGTTTACCACTGACAGGCAGAGAAAGCCGGTGATAGAAACAAGCCTTCTTAGATGTAAAGGGTACAATAACACAGCAAAGATATTATGCCAACACTTTTCTTTCCAGAGGCGTGGGTTCAACCGAGGGAAATACTGTTCTCAGGACAATCTGGAACATGTAACACCCTCAAAGGAAGCCTGTACTTTTGCCTCGATTACGATGATAAATATCAGCACAAGAAAAATGCACAGTCAGTAAACTATGCCACATAAAAGTAGAAGAGAGGGAACTCGGTCAACTTTCTGGATAGCGAGCAGTGACTGAACATCAGGGGCCAGATTTTTTGTGGACATCTTGAATTCATCAGCCCCCTTTTCCTAGGTATTGAGCTGTACCATAGGAATGCTCTGTTATGGTACTTTAGTACAGACACCAAGAAGTATCAATATCATAAAGCATTTTCATACTGCCTGCACTACAATCTCTGAATTGATTTACAAGTCATGTGGGACAGCAGTGAAGATCTGAATTGAATGTCTTAACAATTTGGAAAAGACCATTGTATAAACAAAAAGTAAAGATGACTTAAAATTCTATCCAATAGGCTTATCTGTCACCAAGAATACTGTGATAAAAGAACTTGTGACTCATCTCGTATACAGGCTATCATGTGGCTGAGTTTGATTCCCTTACATTTCACAGATCTTATTAAGTGGAATAGGAAAACCCAGAGAACAGTTATCCTGACCGACCTTGACACGTGACAAATGTGATGGCTCCCAACGTTCCTCATTATTGGAAGCTACTGAGAACTTGGTCAAGGTTTCAGAATCTCAAAATTGCTTTCATTTTCACAAAAAGATCCCTGGCTATTTTGAAAGCTAAGTCTTTTTAAGGAAAGAGTTATTTTAATTTGGGGGCCCGGGAGGCATTCTTTAGAAATTGAAAAGGCCTGCTCTCCAGGGCTTAGTGGTCACAAAGAAAGAGATCTGTATAGAAACATAGGTGAAAAGCAGGAAGTCATAAAGGCCCTCGTATCCAGAGTAGACTTAAACAAATGTTAGATTTCGCTCACCTGAATTTTCAATTCTTTTAACGTTTGATTGGCGGAAACCAGAAGTGCTTTCTCGCCTCGAACTTTTCTATGTCGCATACTTCTCCGAATGACTTGCTTTTGATAGGCTATGTAATTTTGATGGGATATCTTCTGCCGCTTTGTTCCTCCATTGCTCTATAACAGAGATCAGAAACAAGGAAAGGCCTAAAAACATGCACAACGTGAACTTGCATATGAAGTTCTTCAGGCAAATAAAGCAGTGTGCTCATTGGTCACACATCCTCCGAAATCCAACATAAGCAACAAGTAGAAGACACTCCAGAGCCCCTTCGAGAATTGAAAGCTCACATACAACGGAACAAAGGCTCACATGCAACTGAAAAAAGAGAAGCATAAGAGAAATGCACTTTAACTACATTCATTACATGTGAGCAGTTTAAAAGTTTGCTAGAAGAAATACCTTAGAGGCAAAGTAAGCTTAACCTTCAATCAAAAATAGTAAATTGGAAAATATCAAGATTACTAAATTCAGTTCATAAATAACCTGAATCCTAATTTGTTGATTTTATTTGTTTTCTTCTCTTTCTGGGAATGACACGGAAGCTAATTATAGTTGTTGGGAATTCTAAAATGAAAGACAGAATCTTAATAAATCTAGTTTTGCTAAAAACAAAGCACTGTGCCCATTGCCATGCTGATGAGACAGACAATTTTACCTATTAAATATTTTTGTAAAAAATGTTAAAACTGAATGGACATGAAGACTTAGATTTACTCTCCAACTCATAGAAATCAGCAATATAGGACACAGGCAAAAAAGTTTAAAAAAGTGATATAAGAAGGTAATTAGTCAAATCCTGAATGTGGTACAATTTCCAAGAAAGCACACTGGTCTCCGCTCAAGGAGGAAAGAGAAAAGAAAGGAGCAGGAGAGCTGTACTGGATAGTGACCACCATAGTGAGCAAAGTAATGACACCTGATCCCACACTAGTCTGAGAAACAGGCATATTTGAGTATGGGCATAAGAGGACATTAGGGAATTTTTTCTAGTTTCCTTACTTACAAGTACATTATTTTTGTTTGTTTGTTTGTTTTTGAGACAGAGTGTCGCTGTGTAACTCAGGCAGACCTTGAATTCGTGATCCTCCTGCCTCCGTTTCCCAAACAGGCATGTGCCAGGCACATTTAGATTAAGCACACTATTAGTATTACACAGGTCACTTTACTTCTTGGATGTTGTGAGATTAAGAATTTTAAAAGAGAAATATCAGGCTGGGGGTGTCGCTCAGTGGTAGAGCACTTGCCCAAGACGGGCAAGTCCCTGGATTCAATCCACGGCACGGCAAGAAAACAACAATACAAAATGAAACTGTGACTGTGAATTATCTAAAGGTTCAGCAAAAAAGAAATACAGACATCTTCAGATATAATGATACAGATTACAATACCCTAACAGTTCAAGGTTAAATGTCTCAGAACACTCATAAATGCTTCATTAAGAAGGGAGGGCACCGGCGCCTGTAATCCTAGCTACTCAGGAGACAGAGATCAGGGGGATCACAGTTCAAAGCCAGCTTGGGTAAATAGTTCCAGAAACCCTATCTTGAAAAACCCATCACAAAAAAGGGTTGGTGGAGTGGCTCAAGGTGGAGGCCCTGAGTTCAAGCCCCTGTACTGAGAAAAAAAAAAAAGTTAACAAGTAGTCGATTCTTCTGCAAACCAGAAACCAGGCTAGAGAATGAAAGCAGGATTTAGACAGCAACTTTTTATTTGGCTTAATTAGATCTGGATGAGGTAATACTGCAGCTCTTGCTCTGATTCCTGGTCTGTCACTGTCAGCTGTGGTAAGTAAAGGGGTGCAGGGGTCACTGTGGTCGACATTCATTACCAACAGGGCTCTGCAGACTCAGAAAGTGGATGGTCAGGATGCAGACAGAGGTGAGAATCGGTTGAAGTACTGCCCACTGGCAAGACTCTGTACAAGGCCTGATTCAGCTCCACCTGAGCCCCGGGTCTATATGGATACACAGCTGATTCCAAAACGTGTAAGGAAAAATTAGTTAACTACCCCCACATACAAAATCAAAGAATTTATTAAATATTTTTTCTGACCTTGTCTGTTGAAAGAAAAGGTCAAACTGGATCCGAATTCCACAATTAGGACTATAAGGGAAAGTATCTATAATATGTAATTTTACTTTAGAAGTACAAAACACAACCAAAAAAATAAAGCCATGATCATCAAACAAGATATGTTTTCAAAAAAATACTAGATGGGTCTGAAGGATTTTCCTAGAATTATTTTCCTTTAAATACACAGAGTTTAAATCCAATTTAACTGACAAAAACCATCCCACTGGTATACGAAGGCTTGGCAATTACCTAAGTGATAGCCAGTACTGAGTATATCATTAACCTAAATTTTAGATAACGGCCAAGGGACCTGGGTTGATCTAGCTTAGAGAAGAGGGAAAGGGATTTGCGCAATTCATTAAGGACAAGCATAAATACATCATTTTTTATTGCAGGGATTTACCACAGCGGTGATAGGATATGCCTGTGTTCTGAGACACTATGACATATCACAAAGAAAAGTAAGGAGGGTGACATATTGAAAAGACTTGCTATTCTTCAGGGACTATCTACTCTTTTCTAAACAGAGGGTTAAACTTGGGATTTTTTTCTGACCCTAAAATATTTAAAACATTTTAGAATATTACAACATCCAAACAAGGAAAAGGAAGAAAGAGGAAAATTATAAAGTATAAAAAATAATTACAGCATAACGAGCAATCCTCCTCAACATTCTCTATCATATTTATAAATGTGAAAATCTGTTTTTATCCACAACGGAGAGGAATTCCATATCCACTTCAAAAACATTGCTGTGGTTATGACCACAGTGAATAAAACTAGACATTCAAAACAATTAGCCTTTCAAAGTCTAAGGCACTTGAAAATGTAAAGAGTTTTCTAAACAACTCTTAGGCTGAAAAGCAAAGCTTGAAGTAACAAAAACTAAGGACAAGAAAAAGACACATAAAGCTTAACTGATTTATAAAATTTAGCACAGAATGGAGAATAAGTTAGTGATAATAGGCAAGGCAAGAAAAGATCTGAAAAAAGATCAGATTCTCTACTGATCCTTAAACCATACAACTAAATAATAACTAAACCAATATGGCACTTCCACAGAAGTAGAAAGAACAGAATCCTAAATCAAGATGGATGTGTGAGCCTTCCTGTAAGAGAGGACTGTATAGAAACAAAGACATAAAAACAAAGAAGTAACAACAGTTAGAGGGCATCGAAGTTGTTCTGCAAACTCCTAGTGAGAGACATTACAGCCAGGCATGGTGGTTCACGTCTGTGACTTCAGCACTCAGGAGGCTGAGGCAGGAGGATAGAGAATTTAAGGCCAGCCTGGGAGACAGTGAGACCTTCTCTCATAAAACCAAGAGACACCTGGGTGCCGGTGACTCATGCCTGTAATCCTAGCTCCTCAGGAGGCAGAGATTAGGAAGATCGTTGTTTGAAGCCAGTCCAGGAAAATAGTTCAGGAGACTGCATCTCGAAAAATACCCAACACAAAAAAGGGCTGACAGAGTGGCTCAAGTGTAAGACTGCCTGCCTAGCAAGCATGAGGCCCTGAGTTCAAACCTCAGTACCACCAAAACAAAACAAAACAAAATTCCGTCATCCCAAGGAACACAGAACATACATCTATATTCAGATTTTAATCAGGTATTACTAAAGAAAACCCTCTCAAAACTGAAAAACTGAATTCCTATAAAATGGTATAGATATGGTTAGCATTGAAGGTAAGAGTCCCCCAAGACTGATAGAATGAAATTCAAATTTGGCAGAAGTACTTTAACAGACAGACTGTCCACTGTCACAGAGCGGGGCATAAAACTGCCTTATCTCCATCCTTCATAGGTGTTTTAAGGTTATTTTATGAGGTTCCAACAAGCCATGGAAAACAAATGCTGTCATGTACTTTCCATCAATGGTGGACATAAAGCAACAGTATCAGTGTGCACTGACAGGCCAATGAGCCCAGACAGCTGTGCTCTGTAACAGATGGCCACTACAGCACTTCTAATCTTTCAGGAAGAACGCTAACCACAATTTGACTACCCTATTTTAGCAGTAAAAACAGGTATGTCATCCATTAGAAAACAAAACTGAGTAGAAACTTCTTGAATTTAAAATATCTATAGAATCTGCTAAGAAACTTATCCTATACCATACAGCAACAAAACACATTCCTATACTATTTCCTGTTCTTTGAGACAATTCTCTCAAGGAGAGTGAGTGGGAATGATGGAAGGGGTGAAATCTAGTTAAGACATATTGTAAGCACATATGTAAATGTCACAATGTATCCCACCCCCCCCACCCCCTGTACAATTATTACATGCTAACAAGTACAAAAAGAAAGAAACACAAACTCAAAAAAAAAAAGACAATTATCTCTGGGGAGGAACAGAAAATCTTAACAGAAAACAGTCTATCTTTGTCTTTTCTTCTTTTTATTTATTTTTGCTTTGAAACAGAGTCTAGCTATGTAGCCCAGACTGGCCTCGAACTTGAGAACCTCCTGCCTCAGTTCCCCCAAGTGCTGGGATTGCAGATGCACCCCACCACACCTGGCTAGAAAACAGTCTATCTTAATAGAAAAACTTAAGTTGATTAGTCTGGAAGATGAGAGACTAACAGAGCAACTGATCCGGTCAGCTGATTGACACCTCAATTGGAGAAGCAAAACTCTCACATCCAAGGGCATAGGGAAAAAAAAAAAAAAAAAGAAGCAAAACCTCTCTCTTCTACTGCTGCTATTAGGGTGTTTATTTCGCTTGCAATGCCACACAGAATCTGCTAATTTTTTCTTTAACTTAAAGATCCAAGATTGCAAAACACAATAAAAGTTATCATTGAGAAAATTAAAAAAAAAGATCCAAGATTAAGTGACACACCAAGATATGAATCTTGTTTTAGTGTTGTTTTCCAGCTAAAAATGTCACATTATATTTCAGCCCTTCTTAACAGTAACAAATGTATTCATTCTGAAAGAAATGTGGTCCATGGCTTTTAAAGAGAAACTAGTACTGTAGTACTGTAGCCACAAACTAAAGAATGAGAAAAGCAAGGGAGGGAACTGAGAATCAACATCCCACACAGGGCATGAGAGGTCGGCCTGGAGTAGCTATTCTGTGAGAAAAGTGAACGGCAATGAAAAGCAGTTTGAACACGTACTTGATTAAAATCTGGATCTTTCTCTCCATCTGGTTTAGCTTCTTCCTTGTCCTCCTCTGTTTCGGAACTACTTACATTCAACTCTGGCGCTGAATCCTTCATCACCTGAATACATCAGGAGCACAAAGAGAAGTGGGTCAGGTCCTGGGAAGACATGCTATAGAGGGTGCAGGACTGGCTCAGGAACCCGGTGCTCCCTGTTTTTTTTTCACACTTTCTAACATTTAGGTTTTTAAACTTTGTTATTCTTGTATGTAATGTGCACACCACTAACTTAAGAGGTCTCTGCACAGCAGTTATTATATAATGGGGCTTGTACAATTATATTATACAATGATGTTATTTTGCAGAAGTTCAAAGGTGCTCCACTCCTTGCCAAAGATACTGACTGTCAAGTCTTTTCAAGCCTTGAGTGCGGTGGCTTAAATGAAGAATGGAGAAAATGCTCTTTTACGGAACACTGTGAAATGTTAATATCAAACTCAAAATAATGCAGATTCAGACACTATTTCATACTAGGTATACAGGTACAAAATGTTTAAGGAAATTCTAGAGGGAAAGCTGGGGTATTTATATTCATTAACTTCATTTTCTTACAAGTTAGGAAATAAAGGCCTTAGTTTTTAAATTGTAAAGCAGAACCCTACATCTTTAGTGCATATTTGTTAAGTTAGCCTTCTTGAAACACTGAGTTTGGTAACTAGATCAAATTAAACACATTCTACTTTGTCTTTAATCCCCAAACCCTGGAATCAAATTGGTGAGATGCCTGGAGATCCAGGTCAGGATCTACCCCAGAGCCATTCCTACTATAGCAAAAGTGCTCTGGAATCTAACATGCCTGTTACATGTACCCTTGCAGATCAACCAAGAGGCTCTACACTGGCCCTGATTAATCCTGCCAGGCTCTTGCCAATCCTAAACATAATAGCCAGGGTGACTTTTTAAACTATAAACCAGATCACAGCATGACTTCACTTGAAATTCTCCAGGGGCTGACATTCATTCTTACAATAAAACTACAAATCCTTGGTGCATGATGTGAGAAACTGAGAGAGTTTGGTTGTTCCTTCCTGATCATAATCTGTCTTGGGATAAACTTCATCTGAGAGTAGCACTGGGCACTATGATAGCCACTAGCCACATGTAACTACTTAAACTGAAGTGAATTACCAGTAAAAGTTCAGGTCCTTAGTCATTTTTAGTCACACTAGCCCATTTCAAGTACGCCACAGCCATACGAGGCTAGTGGCTATTTGTGCATAGCATGTGAAACCTGTGCATCATGCAAAAAGTTCCAGTGGACTGTGCCAATTGCTTGGGCACATTAGGTTTCCCTCTTTGGCCTTTGTTTCCTTTGGCTGAACCCTCATGCTAGCCTGAGTCTCTTATAGTGAGTGCTCAAGTATGCTCCTCCAACAAGCCCTTCCTGTCCACTCCTTCTCTAACACTATGACTCCCACTTTGGTCAGCATCTCAGCCCTGCTACATTTCCTTTCACAGACTCATTTCTGTTATGATTTATGAGTTTAGTCTTAATCTTCCCTGTCAGTTGCCTTCATCACTGTCTCCCTAGCACCATTCCTGCCCCACAGCTGACATTCAGTAAATACATATCAAATTAATAAAAGACCAAAATCCACACACAATTGCACAACTGTTCATTTTCACCTCTGTCCAATCTCAATTCTAAAGCCAAAAGTACAGAAGACATAAAAACACGGTCAATGAAAACCAGTAGCATGTTAGAAAGCAAGGTTGGAACTGGAGGCATGGTTAAAGTGGCAGAGCACCTGCTTTGCAAGTGTGAAGTCCTGAGTTCAAACCAGTCCCACCGGCGGGGGGGGGGCGGAATCAAAGCTAGAAGGCAAGCTTGATCATTACCAGTTATGGCCACAAGAGGGACCAATACCTTTTTATTGTCCACAACTTTGTGGACATAGATGGTGGCTTGGGTGTACTCTCGAAGGTCCCTCTGCTGCTGGCACAGTAACCCTTCTCTGCATTCTGGACAGAGTTCTACAAAACAGAGAGCAGAAATGGCTGAGAAATCACTGTCAAAAAACCAAGACCTAAAAACCTGCATCAAAGTGACTAGTGCAGGGCTGGCAGAGTAGCTAAAGTGGTAGAGCGTCTGCCTTGCAAGTATGAGGCTGCGTTTAAACCCCAGTACAGCCAAAACCAGAAAAACACAACAAAGCAAAAAAATTTAAAAAATTTTAAAAATGAAGTCACTGTGCATATTAATTAAATCACCACCGGTAATATTTCTTACTAATTGATGTATTCGACTATGTGCAAATATTAACAATAAGGAGACCCAATTAGTGTTCACAAATATTTGTACAAATAATGAGATCTTCTATGATGGTTTCTGCCTAGAGAGTCTTGACCGCCACTTAACCTTCAAGTTTAAGCAGACAATATGGTATTGAAGTACCCTTCCTTTCCCCTTAAAAATGTCAATTTTTAACTACAGAAACCAAAAGCAGTAAGAAAACTTACTAGGCTCAGAAATATACTGTGTTTCTGAAGAGTTTACATCTCCCACTTCAATCCTTGTGATTTTGATTACATGATCCACAACAAAGAGCTTTTGTATCATTTGCCACTCGCTGGGCCATATGAGAGCTATACTGTGCAAAAAAACACAACATGCCTTAAGACACATGGAGATTAGAACTAACATAATCCATCATCCCCTAAATCAAAACTGACATCAATATTAAATGAAAAGAAATCGAAGGGAAAAGATGCATCACCATCAAGGCACAGTCATTTTTTTCTCACACATGAATGCTACAGCATTGGTCAAACTGAACGGACTGCTACTACATGAATCAACACAGCTAAATCAAAACACAGGGAGAGTAAACAATGCAAGATAATGCCCTTTATGTGAAAGGTTTCACACATGTAAGAAATTACTATGTGCATGTATCATTCTTAATTTTGATTGGGTTTTTGAGCCAGGGTCTTACTATGTATGTAGCTAAGGCTGAGCCTGGAACCCACAACCCTCCTATTTCTACCTCCTGAGCATGTATTATTATTATTATTATTAAAAGGAATACTTTGCTACTGCAAGGCTACTACAAGTAGGAATGGAAGAAAGGGTTCAGTACCAAGGGGCCTTCAACTACACTTGAATTGTGTAACTGTTAAGCTGACAGGTAGCATACATTTGTTTTATTACTAGATATATTTTACTAAATGTCTAGCATTCACAGTAATAATGAAAGAAGAAAGGGAGAGAGGGAAGTGATAAGGAGACCTGTGGCAAAACCTAGAAGAAACTATGTATTAATGGAGTTCCTTTAAATAATCTTAAAGTTGTTTGGTTTTTTTGGTTTTCTGGTTTGAACTCAGGGTCTTGTGCTTGCTAGGCAGGCACTCTACCGCTTGAGCCATGCCTCCAGCCCCAATCTTAAAGCTTTAAAACACAATTTAAACTCACTCACTCTCTATCTCTCACCTCCCTCCCCAGGCCACACTGGCCTTGAACACACTACTGAGTGCTGGGACTACAAGTGCACACCGCTATCCCTGGCCTCTTTCCCTACTTTAGGATGGGTGGCAGCTACACACAAAGTAACTACAGCTATGTTGATATGTGATTGTGGAAAAGAGGTCTGCCTAAGACATGATGCTATTACCAGCAGCGTTAGGAGAAAAGAAACAGAGTCTGATCAATAGGAGGGACAAGGAAGGACACAAAGAACAAAAAGCCTTGGCAACCGTGAGCTGAGCTGGAGAAGTAGACTATCTTCTCACTGTAAAGACAAGTGTGCACTCTGGTAGAACACACAAGGTAAAAAGCCATGATTCACTGATTGGCTACACTCCTAAAGGACTTTGTATTGGGTGAGATTTTCCAGGCATACTTTATTAACCATTAGGAATCACATGGAGAGAAGAAACTCACAGCTTAGAATCTTCTTTGGTCATAGAGGCAAATGTAAACATGAGTCCCCCATGGGGACACAAAAGGGCGCTGTTTCCCACCGATGACACAGGACTACATCTTGTAGGTTTTCTATTCAAATGAGACAGAGGGGATAAATACACCTCACTACTGCATGAAGAAAGAGATTTAAAATGATTATTTTTAATTAAGGACATGTAAAAAAAATTAAATATCTTTCTTGGGTTTATTTACTTCCTTGATAGAAAAGTCAGACTTACAATAAATGCCAGGAAAAGTACTCAAGAAGGATACCATGAATGGAATCCATGAACTCTTTTAAACAATACTAAGAGTCAACCCCCAAAAAAAGTGAAGTAAGAAACTTCTGATTTCTACCTAACAAATTTGCGCCACTCTTCTACAAAGAACTGCGACACAATGTAGAGGACATCCGTTTCCTAGAATGTAAGAAGCACAAAAAACCACATTAACTCATCCCATTCTTAGCACAAATTCCTTATGATAATACAACATTGTCTTCCTTCATCAAGTGTTAGAAGAAAATGGAACTAGATGCCTCTCCCAAGAAACAGCATGCTGGAGATAATCCTCTGATTAGAGATCGAAATGAGTGACAGTGAGAGAAACTCTAGGCTGTTCTGAAACTTACTGGGAATTTGGGAGTCCTTTAAAAAGTTAGGTGAAGTCTTCCCTTTCTGGGAATCATACCTCTGGCCAGTTACTGAGACATGGTCTGTTTTTGTCCTGGAACAAATTCGGAAGAGAAGTCTTTTGCTCATTTGCAATCATCTTATGTAAGGCTTCATTTTCTTCCCCTTCTCTTTCTAAAATCTGGAAGAGAAAGAAGCAATCAGCTGTCTCCTGCTGAGATCACATGGCGTGCCTCCTCCTTACACCCCTATTACAAGTACCATGTTGATTCCCCCTGGGAGGCAAGCCAGGGAGGCGCATCCATTCCCACAGATGCCAGCAGAGGTTGGTACCTTGCACTGTGAGCAGCATTCTTTGTAACTTGGAAACTCTGGTGCCTTTGGGAAGTACTGCTGTAGTTTGCTCCAAGCCTCTTTAGACACAAGCCTCCTTTCATTTTCAGATATACATAACTCCCCTGAGTGAAAAAAAAAAGATATTTAAAAAATGGATGAAAAGTATCTACTTCCTACTTCTTAAACTTAAGAAAAATAATAGGTACTCTCTCTCCTTATTTTCCCATCTTTCTGTGGTTCATTCCTGGGTTTCAGTGCATGCACACACAGCCACAGAGACACACAGATATTCCCTCTCTAAGATTTTAATTTCATTTTAATTCTAAAGGAGCTAGCTATTAACCCCAATTTTATAAACTCAATGTAGGTCTCTGGTTGAGAAACCAGAGGACAAAGACCAATGTACAAGGTAGACCCATGGTTGAATGTTTCTCCCTGCCACGATGGCATCAGGAAAGAGGGCTTTCACCCATCCTGTTACTTACCAGCTCTGCAGGGGCAGGACCAGGGCTCACTGCACTTCATTCATTCCCACACCCAAAGGTTATAATTCCCTGAAGACTTTAGACTACCATTTGATTGCTATTGAAATCACCAAAGAGATATTTACAAGGTTCTATAAATCTCAGGCCTATTCTCTGAAAATTATCAATTCAGAGCTAAACAATAAAATAATCTACATATCAATTAAAGCACTACCTCCAATTTGTTACATGACTTTTCTGTTGTTTTGTTTGTTTTTCTGAGACAGGGTCTCACTGTGTACCCCAGATCTTCCTGCCTTGGCCACTGGAGTGCTGGGATTATAGGTGTATACAACCACACTGTGTTTGCAATTTGTTTTGGAAAAAAAAAAACAACAAAAAACTTGGATGTTCAAAAATGTCAGAAGAAACAAACAAAAATCTCAGAAGACAACAAGAATACCAATCACAGCCACCATGCCTCTTCTCAAGATCTCAGAACACCAAGATTAGAGCAACCTGAATGTCCCTCCTCAGTTTACACTCAGCTTATTACAAAGTTAGCTTTTCAGGACCTGAAAAGGGCCCTAACTCTATTTGTAATCTTATTTTATATTGTTTTAGCATTCCCAAATAAGTGAACTCACCTACCAAAAAAGCATCACTACCTAGAAAAGCATCATTATGCTTCCCAAACCATTTGTTTCTGTGTCCATTGGCAGGGCACCTAGAGATGTATTAAGAGTGAGAAAGCCAGGGTCTTTCTAAGTATGTAATAAATATCACAGAATAAATGAGCTGAGAGCCAGGCATGCTGGCTCACGCCAGTAATCCTAGCTACTCAGGACATTGGGAGGATTCAGGTTCAAGGCCATTCCAGGCAAAAGTCTGTGAGCCCGTTTCTCCCCCCCAACCCCCCATCAACCAATAAAAAGCAGCGTGTGGTGGTGCACATCTGTCATCTTAGCTACAGCAGAAACATAAACAGGAAGATTGTGGTCCAGGCTGGTGTGGGCAAGAACATGGGTCCCTATTTGAAAAATAACAAAAGCCTGCCCAGCGGGTGCAAGGTCTAAATTCAAACCCTGGCAAACTCACTCACTCCCTCAGAATCAGAAAGATGAATATACCAGGGTCACCAGTTAGTGAGTAGTGAAGCTGCGATTTAATCCCAGGTCATCCTGATCTGTAATTTCTAATTCCTGAAAATGCATCTTCAGAACTTCTACCCTTCACCTCTTACTGTGCTTTGAATAATCCAAAGAAAAAAAGTATTTCAAGTCGGGAATAGTGGTGTAGATCTGTAAACACAGCTGCTTGGGAGAGGCAGGATCATCACAAATTTGAGGCCATCCTAAGCAACACCGTGTCTTAAAATAAAAAAAAGGTTGAAGCTTAGTGGTAGAGTGCTTGCTAGCCTTGTGTGAAGTGGCCCTGGGTTCAATCACTACTAATACACACACCAAAAGAAACACCCCCCCCAAAACAAACAAACAAAAAAACACTTTAATAAACCTATTACTAGAGGAATTAGGTCACAATGTAAACAAACATTTACTTTCTTTCTGAATAAGATGTTCATTTGCATTTCTTCTGAGGCTACGAAAACTCACTCCATTATGTCTTATCCTCAGTCACAATTAGTTTTTTTTTTTTTTTTTTGAAGTCAGAACCTTATACTTGCCAAGCAGAAGCAGGCTCTCTGCCACTTAAGCCATGCTCCCACCTCTTTTTGCTTTAGGTAATTATTTAGGCAGGGTCTTTCTTTTTCCCTAGGCTAGCCTCAGGCCATAATCCTGTCATCCTGCTATGAATGTTTCCAAGGAAGCTGGGATCACAGGCATGCCCTATCACACCCCAATTATTTTTGCCAGATTGGTCTCTAATTTCAATCCTCCTGAACTCCTCTTCCTGAATACTTGGGATTACGACTGTGAACCACCATGCACAGCTAGGGAATTTATTTTTAAAAAACAAAGCAGGGCTGGTGGAGTGGCTCAAGTAGTAAGAGCACTTGCCTAGGAAGCATCAGGCCCTGAGTCAAACCCCAATGCCACCACCAAAAAAAAAAAAGGCTAATTGTATTACAAAACTCCACTATCTTGTGGTGATATATAATGCATCCATAAAAAAGAGCAAGGCAGCTTTCCACGACCAAACTTAGAAACCCAAGGAAATTGTAATTTATATGCTGTTTCCTCTTTCTTTTTTTTTTTTGAAAAAGGAATGGGGAAAAGAAAAAAAAGGAGTGGGCTGGGGATGTAGCTCAGTGGTAGAGCACTTGCCTAGCATGCCTGAGGCCCTCGGCTTGGTAAAGATTCATGTATGTGTGGGGTTCAGAAATGGAAAAGGATAAAAACACACTTTAAAATGTGAAATGCGGGAGTGAACTGGTGAAGGAATGGCAACAAAACAGATTTCAGTATTGTGTTGCATGGATATTACTCACAAGGTCAGAAAAGAATGGAATTTTATATTGAAATCAGGAAAGTAATTTCTACTAAGTCATTTTACTGCAGTCTGGTTGGTATTAAAGTCCTAGATAGGGGTGTGACTTAAGTGATTAAGCCTGACCCTAGCAAGCACAAGGCACAGTTCAAACCCCACTGCCACATATACATACACACTTCTCACAATAATCCACTTTAACTTTCGACATATGAGTTTTTAGAAATTAGACTTACGTCCTGCAATAAGTAACATTACTTCTTAAATCTGAAAAGAGAAACCTAATCTAAATTTGTTAAGTGAGCAATCTTTCCAATGTAAGAGCACATCAGTCATGAGACATCTAATTCAGCAGACATAATCAGATTATCAAACACGCAAAAGATTCACCTGGCAAAAGTAGAAATCTAGGTAACAGTGAGTTTAAGCTTCTGAATGAACAGTTCCCCACACCACCAAAATCTACTTCAAGCTATCATCATTTGGGCCACAGAACACCCAAAAGGAACTTAACAAAACAATACCCAACTTCTAAGCAAACTAGATATAATAAACAAGTTATAGTTAAGTAGACAGGCTATTCAATTAAAGGAACATTAAGTGAATTGAATAATAAAACTTGATGGGCTATATAGTATTTACCATAAAATGCTGAACTCTATGGTAGCAATACGTCTTCTAAGAGGATATAATCCAATGACCAACTCACGCAAAATTTGTGATATACTAAATATACACAGGGCTTTGGAAATATATAGAAATTAAAAAAAAAATGGTAATTTGGCTAGGAGAAGTGGTTCGCACCTACGGTATCAGCTATTGGCGAGGCAGAGATTAGGGTGGCAAGCCCAGGCAAAAAGTTAATGAGATCCCACCTCGATGAAAAGGCTGGGCATCATGATACCTATCTGTCAGTAGGAGGCAGTAGAATCCAGGTGTCAATAGGAGGCTCTTTGTCTAGGCCAGCACCCACACACACACATAAAAACTTGGACTGTAATTGAAAAATAACTAAAGCAAAAAAGGGATGGGGGAGAGGCTCAAGTAGTAGAGCAACTGCCTATCAAACTTGAGGCCCTGAGTTCAAACCCAGTACCATAAAAAAAAAAAAAAGACTTTCAAAGCTTGGCACAGTGGAACACACCTATATATAATTCCAGCACTCAGGAGGCAGAAGTAGGAGGATCTCAAGTTCAAAGCTAGCCTGGGCTACATAGTGAGCCTGTCTCAAAAACACCCACCATCTCCTCAGCCACAGCTGCCATCTTAGGCCAAGTCCCTAAGAGAAAGTGTAGAACACTGAATAAAATATTTATGAGATGCTAAGGTCAAGCTAACAACAAGTTTATGCTTTCAGCTTACCATGTGGACACAGAATATCTTCATTAAAATTTAGTTCCTCCTCTTCTTCTTTTCTTTCTTCCTTTGACTCATCTAATCAAAAGGAATACAGACAATAACTGCTTTGGATGTTGTATTTAAAAGTTATGTGCATCAGATATAACACTCCACGTCATTTTGAGCAAAGAAAACTTTAATTCTGAAAATTGGATCCAAGTGATTCCTACAGTTTTGCAAAGAAGTGTTATATTTCTTTGCCTTAAAAGGCAAGAAAATTATCTTAATGACAGTTAACTTTTTAAAGACTTAGGTTATGTAAGAAAATGTTCCTTTTTCAATTTGAAAATTTTACATATCCTATTAATTCAAGTCAAGGTATTCAGAACACAGTGTCATAAAACAAGTTAGTCATCTGCATGTCATGTCATGTCATTTTCATCTACCTCTTCTTGTAGGAGCTGAACAGAAACCTCTACAGACAAATGAAATAAGGACTTAAAACTTTAATGACAAAATATGCTATGTAGTAAGAAGAACTCTGTAGCCAGGTGCTGGTTGTTCAAGCCTGTAATCCTAGCTACTCAGGAGGCAGAGACCAAGAAAATTGCAAAACCTTAACTCAAAAATACCCAATATAAAAAAGGGCTGGTAGAATGGCTCAAGTGGTAGAGCACCTACCAAGCAAGTCCCATATCAAGAGAAAAGAAACAAACAAACAAACAAACAAAACAAGCACTTTGTTTTTCTTGTTACACCTCTTTTTCAATTTTCTGCTTTTCCTACTTGTCCTCGGGCTGTGGCTGCCAATTTGGAGCTCTCTGATGACAGAAAAGTTTCAGATTAGACTAGTAGTCCATGGGCTTTCCAGGTTAAACAGCTAACGTTTTTTTGGCACTCAGGGCCTCTCCACCACCCCCTTAACTAACATTTTTAACACATGCAATGTACACAAAAAACATTTGCTAACAACTAAAACACCTCAAGTAGGGGTGGAGGTGTAGCCCAATGGCAGAACACTCGCCCAATAAATGAAAGGCCTGTACTCGATCCCCAGTGCTGCAAAAAACAAACAAACACAAAGCCTCAAGTGGACAAATGAGCAAAGGAAGTTTTTTTGACCAGATACACATTCTGCCTCCTCTCTGTGTGCCTCACACACACAATACAAGTAAGTAACTTCAAATGTGAGATGATGGTTAAAGCTCAGTGGTAACTTTGAAAATGATAAGCCTCAACCCTGGTTGTCGTTTTCATATATCAGACTAATAAAACTGCTGTGACTCACATAGTCTTCATATTGGTGAAAGTATGCAGAAACAAGCCTGGATCTGCTTTTGGAGGAAATTAATCAATATGTGCCTATGTGTCAGAATGTGGCAATCATCAATGTGTCTAACTCTGACCCAACAATTTCTAGGAATTTATATCTCAGAAATAATCTGAAAATGATGCAAAGATGAAGATACAAGAACACAAAAAGATCCTTACTACATCTGTGCCTTGTGCAGTAATTATGAAAAGGTGAAACAGAATCAGCTAACTATATTTACATAATAAAATGCAATTAGAAATAAGGGCAAAATAGTTTCTGCTGGGTATTGAGGGGGTAGGGGGGAGAGGGAGGGGGCGGAGTGGGTGGTAAGGGAGGGGTGGAGGCACGGGGGAAGAAATGACCCAAGCCTTGTATGCACATATGAATAATAAAAAAAAAATGCAGCTGTTAAATAAAAAGAGCAGCATATTGACAGGGAAGCAACACACAGTTGTACCTCTATGAGCTCCATTATAAAAAGCCACTATTTGCAGTGATTATGTCTTGTGGGAAGGCTTTTAAGTTTACGTTGCTACATTTGAGTTGTTTCAAGCTTTTAATATTTTTGAATGGAGAAAGGAGAAGCATAAAAAGCAACACAAAACAATATTTTTAAGCTAGGACAACACTGAGGCACTTTCTATTTTTATGGCATCTAACTCTACTTAAAATGAAAGTCACTGATATATTAAGAGGCTCCAAAGATCAGCAAACAAAAACTTAACACACTACGTAGGTTATGTGATACCACTAAGATTATAGTATGGTCTTTCAAATGGCACAACAATAAAACTTAATGTTATGTTCACAAATTACATGGCACGACAAAATTATTTTTGATCAAAGGAAAAACTCTTCACATTTGAAAATGTTTAAAAAGATAGCAAGAAGATGGGGTGCAGATGAGTGGTGAGGAGCATGTGTGGCACATGAGAGGGCCTGAGCTCAGCCTCCAGCACCACCCAAAGGACACAGCTCAGGAACTGCACACTAAGCTACTCAGATGTTTTAATTTTCTCAAAAAGTGGAGTAGTGACACAGGAAAATCCATAACAAATAAATATGATATATACTGCCTCTAGTGCAGGAAACAGAATATTTTAATAAAAAGCTTAACAATATTGAAATAATTTAATACATGTATGCATACACTAATATTCGTAAATAGGAAAATTCAAGGAAGCTGGGATATAGTTCAATGGAAGAACACTTGTCTAGCACATACCACTAAAAGAAAACAAAGAGGAAGGGGAAAACAGAAAATGATATGAAAACAACTGCTTTTGGATCACATTAGCTACAGGTCACAGCTTATGGGCAATTAATCTCTGAACGTGTAAATCTGATCAATCACTAGTCTCCATTTTAAATTGAAAAGTAATTTCAAATACCTTAATTTCTTTTGATCTACAAATCAAAGCACTGATTATAAAATTAAGTTTAACGATTGATTCACAATAACACAATTTCCTACTTAACAAGAGTTTCAGTTAACCCAGGTATCTCAGAAGACTACAAGCTAAAAGCTATTCCAACACTGCCCTCTGTCCTTGATGACAAAGTGCTGGAGTGCACATACATTTATACTTGACAAAGGCAGGCAGTGGACAATCTAAAACCAAAATGTACTGTGTAATCGCTGCACTTGCTTTTCTTACAGCTTTTATCCTGGAGCAGAATATTAATTTTGCATGTGATTACCCAGACAGAATCTGAGCCCAAGGCATGGCTGGCTATAAAGAAGAATTCCACGTGGGAATTGCTGAGCTTATTAGATCTATTATATTAGACAATATATTAGACTTGAGACCTATAGATTTAATAAGATTCTCTAAAATACATTGATCAGTCTCAATTGATATTAAACCAATTTTGTTAGGAACAAATATTTATAATTTCGTAACGCTCTACATCCAAGTTACCTTTACTGAAGGTGTTGCCATTCATTCTCCCATTGCTTTGGTCTGCATCACCATCTTGCTCATCTAGCTGTTCAAGAGCTAGCTGGCGCCAACTCCGCAAGGAAGATTTTCCCACCCAGAATCCATCATCGCTGTTAAACAGTGAATGTTAAACCAGACATGAGTTATTTCCTAATGTTCTCCTCCCCTCCATCCCTCTCTGTAAAGACCACATCCAAAATGAGTTACAAACACTGGTCCTCATTTGGGTCATTTCCACCCACTACTAAACTTCAGGTATCTAATTGTTCTTGCCCTAAATATTATCCTGTTCCCTCCACCTCCTATTCATTGCTTGGTTGGAACTTCCTGAAAATGTCCTAGTTTATCATAAACACATGCTGTGCAACATACCCCTTTACTGTTGCTTTCAGGAGATTATTAACAGTTTTATAATCCTCATTTAGTTGGTTCTTCAAACGTAACATGCGACAACGTTCTACTACACATTCCTTACACAGGGCTTTCACTAGAGGCAAGAAAAAATGAAAGGAAATATACTTTCACACATATCTTCCTGTTAGGAAAATGTTCAACACTGAACGAAACACACAAGAATTCCAAAAGTCTCAGATTTTGGCAGTACAGTGTATCAGTATACATCCTAAATTTTGATGATCTAGATACTCCGATAGCAATGCTGTTACCTACATAAAGCTGAAACAAAATGTTACAACATATTAAAACTACCTATAACAAGTACAATATATTACAAGGTTCAGATAAAAATTTTACATGATGATAAACAAATGATATGGTTGGGGAAGTAAGTATTTAGTAACTATTAATGTAAGTCTTCGTATAAAAGTGATTTTCAAAGCAGAGAACACTAAAGGGAAAAGAAAAAAAATGAAGGATTTGACTGAAAATACACAGCTAGGGATTATATGAATCATGAGTCTTTGAAACACTCTCATTGCATGGTTTATTGATTGTTAATTTAGTACAGAAATTTAGGAAGCAAAACCCAGATGTGCATACGGGACTGCTCAAATCATGTAATTAAATGCCAGTTCTTATGGGGTGAGTTGTACACAGTCAGAAAACAGCATTTCATTTAAGGAAAGGGGGCTAGGGTTATATAATTCCTTAGCTTCATCTATGGATCTGACATGGACCAGGGTTGCCAGTTGCTAATTAAAAAGAAAACTGTTTCAAGGAGAGGTAGCCACAACCAAAAATAATGGATACTTTGTGGTTATATATAGCTCTATATATTCAGAGTAACATCAAGAAGCTTCCAGTAATAAACTAACAATCTACAGATCAAATGCTGTTAGAAATCCCCATAACCTAGAGGAACAAGACTGGAATCAACAAAGGTTCAAGTACTTTAAAGATTACTATGTAAACCAACATACACACAAATTACAACCAGATGTTTTTTCTTGAAAGAGTCCTATTGTGTATACTCTGTATCAATTGCTTAGCTTAACTTCTACTTTATTTAGCAAATTCTTTTTACAAAGTATAGGAACATTCCACCTAACAGCTTGGGATAAATCAGCATCCAGTCCCATTCACAAATAATGAAAACTTAATGCATTACTCTTTTTAAGCAGAAAAGATATCTTGAATTACCAGTTAGTCTTGGACCTCCTCCATATCTACTGTAGAAAATGTCAGCCGCATACTCAGATATTCTCTTCATAATTGATATTTTATCTGGATGAAGTTTGTCGTGGGAACACAGGCAAGCATGATTATCAATAGGTTTGGTAGGTGTGGATTCATCCAACCACTTTTGCAGCCATTCAAGAGAGACAAACTCATAGGGCTCTGAGGAAGAAAGAAAGGGAAAGAAACTATGTATTTTTACAGGTTTGTGACTAAGTGATACAGTCATTTTCCTTGAAAGATAATGTAAACTCTGTTCAAAGTTAGCAGAATCAAAAGAATCAGTGTTCAGAGGTCTCTGATGAGTGTGGCACAAAGCCCCAGTTAGCTACCTCTCTTCTGAGTTCAAGGAGCTGTGCATGCTAACAAGTCTGCACAGTGCCCTATGGGATCCGGCTGGTATTATTAACCACATTCTACCACAGGCATCCACAGAGAGAAGTGTCTTGCTTGATAGCACAGCAGAACTTCGATCAGGACACCTGTATTTGTTGATTACAAGTCACGCTCCACACTGGCTGGCAAATCAGACAACCTTATCCCCTACTATGTTTATTTCATAAATTACTTTCATAAACACGTTTCACAAGTATGTGATATAAAAATTAAAATAAGAAGCTAGATTGAGCCTTATGTTAGAAATTAACTTTTTTGGCTACAATCACACTTCACAAGCCCATTTCAACCACTGATCTTTTCTGCCTCCAAGATGAGGCTGACATTGACTAAGAAAAGGTCTGTATTATCCCCACCAAAATCAAAGTCACGATCTATTCATTTTATTGTTTATTTCAAGAATTTATTGTTTATTTCAAGAAAGTAACCTATTCTAAACAAGTTCTAGGATGAAGGACACTAGAACTGAATTGTCTTCAATTCTGAAGTTACAAAAATTAAGCCAAAATCAAATACTTCGAAATGAGTTTTAATTTGGGGAAAGAGAGTCCCAGAGTTCCCTAAAAGCCAAAATTAAAGATAAAGGGACAGCTTTGATTACTTACAAAGATCTCCAGTGAGTCCCAGCATAAAACATAGAAAAGAACATACAGAGATTGAATTTATGTATTTATATTATATTCTACTTCTGATGAAATCTGAGGGATAGATACTTCAGCACAATGCCCATCTTGACTTATTTCATATTCCCAAGAGTTGCACTTATAGAAAAGCCAACTCACACTTATACTGTAAAACATTTTTCATTTTTACAAAAACAAAACTTAGAACTGTCAAAACCCTTATTTGTGCTAAAACTGGACACCATCAAAGTGCCTCCAACTGGGTAGCTGTGAGGCTGCCACAGAAGAGCACAGGACTGCCAGTTGAGACCAAGGTCTAATCCAAGTTCTGCCATGGAGAAAGTGAACTTGAGCAAGTCACTTAAACTCTCTATGTTCAGGTCTTTATTTGTAAAATGAAGGGTAATAATACCTGCCTTCTACCTACCTCACAGAGATGTTGTTGGGTGTAAAAGATAAGATATGTGAAGCATTTTGAGCTTTTTGGAAGAAAAGAGATACAGAAAAGTTAATTACACATTCACACAATATATAAAAGAGGAGACCTTAAGATGCAGAACAGTAAATAGTTGGAATGTCCTACAGTATATCATGGTGTAGCTAAATACATTCAAAACACCTGCCATTTTATTTGCCATTTTCCAGGTTTAACCTGCAGGCACAAAGAACACTGGTCATCTGGAGAATGCAAAGATAAACGATCCTTGTCTGAGAGCTAAGTAAAAAGTCTTGGCATAGCTACTATTTCCAAGGACAGTCACATGGATTAAACTTTAGAGTCATCTTAAAGATTCTTCTTCAAGGAAAACAGGATTATGATGTAGGGCAACATTCAAGAATAATTCCTCAGATATTCTGGTTTCCCCAACAGACCAGCGATAGGTGCAAAGAGGGAAATACCTGCAGTTGCTAACTGAAGGAATAAACCTGAGAATCTAACTATTGCAAGGAAAGGAATCTAGGACAATGAAGAGTACACAAAACACTCCTTACCAGAGGGTATCTTTGGAACTTAAGGCCCAGGGATTGTACTCTGACCCACTGAACAACAATGTGACTTAGAGGTGGGTAGGTCAGTATTTTCCAATCCCTTATGACAAAAGTCCAATAGAAAACTTCCAAACAAAGCTTGTTTTGGTTTTGAGTAGTTTAACATGAATTGAACGTAAGATAAAATGATTAGGAAAATCACGTGACTTTATAGTAAGAGGAGGAAGAAAGAGCAGAGACTGGATCCATAATTTTGATCTAACACCATGCTTAACATTAACTCTGCAAATTTTCCTGATTTCATGTTGGTATGCTGGAGGACCCACACGGAAGGAGGAGTGGCTGTGCCTATAGGTCTGTCTTTCTGTTTGCAATCTCTACTTCTATAAAGAGCTATGTGGATCTCTCCAAGAGCTCCCATGAGAACTAGGGTTGAACATAGGCTCATGATTAAGACAGACTCTGCTTGTGGAAGGTTTTATACATAGACGATTCTGCCATACAGAAAGACTCCTGGCAAGAATATTGAAGATGTGTCTCAGTATGTATCTCAATAATCAACCCAGCCCTGCCTTCCAAAGGCATGGCAGTCAGCTGCCAAGCAGGAGAGAGAACTCTTATCTCCTTGTCAAGTGGAGATACTGAACCATAAATTTCAGTGTTTGATAAACCAGAAAAGCAACCGTTAGAATATTTACCAAGGAGAAATATTAGCAATAACTTTGGACCAAAGTTCAAAAAAATTTCTGGGTTTTGAACACAATAAATTTTCTTTTGGAAATTTATAGCATCTGGACCAATCACAGTACCAAAACATTTGAAACACTTTACATAAAGATAATTTAAGGACATTTCTATTTAAATAATCAGGACCAAAGGGATTGTTTCCAATGAGGCTTGATTTTAGGATTAATGACTCTTTTATAAGTCTGTTCACAAAGCTAAGATTTAAAAAAATACCTAACAACGGGATGAACCAAACCAGAATACAACATATGTATATATGGCAACGTCACAACGAACACAATGAAATCCCCTGTACAACTATCATATACTAATAAAAACTTTTTTAAAAAAATGCATAACAAAAGACTTTGGTTGGCAGCACAAAACTATGGCCACTGACTTTCAGATTTTCCATCATTTTAGGACAACACAGATTTTCCATTATGGAAGTTTACTGTAAATGGGGAAGAAATATAAAGCCTGCTTCATAAAAGAATAAAAAACAGAGAAAAAAAATCTAAAAACATAAGCACAGGATCTGAGAGACTAAATAAAACACTCATGGGAAGTACAGTGCTAACTTGTCATATAATATCTTTGAGCAGCACAGTTTTAAGAGTGGTTCCCAACAGCACCTTTTTGTTTTTTTAAAAGTGCTGGGATCAAGCCACAGCCTCTAGTGCTCTACCACTTAGCCAGACTGCCGGCTGTCCCAATACCATCTCACTTTAGCTCCAGGAAGTCCCTTTCTCCTGGGTAGAATATGAAGAAGCTGTGAATAAAGTTCAGAAAACAGATTTTCTATGTTCCACTTCCGTTGAACAGAGACAGATAAATTTAGCTATGTTGTGCTGGTGGACTGACCGAGTGGTACAGCGCCTACCCAGCAAGCATGAGGCCCTGAGTTCAAACCCCAATACCGCCTCCCACCCCCCAAAAATTTAGGGATGTGAATTATGGGTTTTTTTTCTTTTTTTTTCTTTGAACCAAGGGTTTATTTCCAGTTAAATGGAGGCCAGTGACATTTTCTTAGGCTATTCCCAACTGTCAAACACAGTAAAAATAATATTACAAAGCAGCTTTTTTTTGGTGGTAGTGGTGGTACTAGGGATTGAACCCAAGTGCTCTACAAACTAACCTACATCCCCAGCTTTTAGTAAGAACTTCTAGAAACTATTCTTGCAGATTTAGCAATTTACTGCCATCTTTGGTTTAAACTTTTATCAGTAATGGAAAATTAAGATATGAAAAGGACAAAACCACAAGTACAATTACGTTTGCATGGTTATTTTCTAAGTTAGGACTAAATTTCCTCCGCTCTGTACAAAGAAGTCAGGTTTGAGGAATTTGTGTCTTAGAAATGACAAACACAATTTATTGTAATCAAAGGTGTATCCGCCTTAAAAGTGTTGGCTTCCTTTAAGATACTGGGTAAACTTGAATAAACAGACAATAAAAGGATGAGTGGATTAGGTAGGTAATTCTAAGAAATCAGAGGTGCACTGGAAAGCTTTTCTACTCCTAGCATAACAGTTGTTACATTCAAGTTAATCTAAGAATATCAAAAACTGTACTCAAATAAAAGTATGCCTGTGACATTAGGGCATAAAGTATACAGAGATAGAATGGGCAGGTTGCGTCCACAGTAATCCAAGCATACCTGTCTTTAGAAACAAGTTAGTATCTCATGAAGTAAAAAGTTCTATAAACCATGTATACAGAGCACTGACCTAAATCTATTAATGGTTTTCCATTTTAAAAACCATATGATAATGAAAACTATATGGGATGCTACACATTACTGCATAAACCAGCACGGACTGAGAGTTAGGGGCTGGCTTTAGTTGGTTATGAGGGTAGGAAAAAGTTTGTTCATACACATTTTTTTATGAACATAAAAAAATAAGGCACTTAATGGCAATAGTGCCGTCCTGGAATATCTTACAGACCAGCTCCAGCAGGTAACCTTTGGTACAGCTCCTTCACCTCTTCGTGTTTTGCTTTTCCTTTATCCACACTTTGCTTACGCATCTCAGCCATTTCAACACACCACTCCTCAAACTTGGAATTATCCCGATCTACCAGCTCCTGAAGGAAGGCTATTCAAAACAGAAAGGAAAAAAGTTACCCTTGTTTGCAAAGACAAAAAACCACACTAACCTCTAAACTATATCAAACATCAGCTAACACTGTGGTGGCAATTTCCTTCTGCTACAGACCTCCAATGTGAAGGTAGAAGGTAAAACTGCAGACACTGAAATAAACCCAGGTGATTTTCCCCCACCTAGTTCTCCACATCGTCATCAGCCACCCAAAACTGCCGAATGCCTCGGAAACACTACTTCAAAATAGGTGGAACCACAGTGTGTGGGGCTGATGGAAGCGGCCTTAGGCCAGCAGCAATTCTTCTTTTGCTCTATAAACTGAACAAAACAAAACTAAATGTTTTTTAAAAGACTGCTTTCTCCTTTCTTTGGATGGGAGCAAAGCTCCTTATTTCAAAAGCTCTCAACTTTAAAGCAAATTTGTGATAACCTTTACCACACGGAATCACCTATCACAATAAAAGCAATTTGGTATATGTCATTCTAAAATGTCTGCCTGTATCATGCTGGAAAAACGAGATTACCTGGAACTTGAATCATCGTGTTGGGCTTTTCTTGGGCTTGCAGTCTATAAACCAGCATGTATGCATTCCGAGAACAGTGAGTTCCTTTGCCACACTTGGGTTTGCGTGTCTGGGACTTGGAAGGTTCTGCTGGGGTAGAAAAATTAAGACAATTTAACTAGATTGCCCATAATTTGTTCTTTGGTGGGGGGAGGGAGGCTACACGTTAACATGTATCTAAAACATTAAAAGGCAATACAAATTTAGTGAGGTCATTAAATTTGGGGACTATTTTAAAACGATTACTATGTAGACATGCTTGTCACACTCTATTTTTACAAGATGAAAAAAGTACTATTTTTTACAAGGACAAATATTCTAGTCCTAAGGACTACAATAAACTACTACTACCACTATGACTTGATTTGAATGCTAGTTTTAAATTATAAAAGTCAATTCAGATTAATGTAATTACTGAGGGAAACATGGGACTGTAACACTCATGATAATGGCTTTTATTTATACCCTGAGTGCTTGATATACAAGTACTTGTTTTACTATTGTTTTTAAGTAAGGATATATAGACAATGTACATGCACAGTTTGAAAAGCAAAAGTTAGATCATTAATCATTTCAAAAAACAGGAATTCTTTAATTCAGTCAAAATACATTCAAATGAATTGCCCAGAAGATTAAAAAAAAAAAAAAAAAAAACACCACCAACAGAATGAGATGCCAGTGTCAGAAAATCTACAAATCTCTATGAATTCAAGTAGCAAGTAGCCAGTGGCAAACATTTCCATGAAGTCCATCACAGAAAAGTACCCTTGAAATTGGGTTTGAGTGACCCAAGGTAACTTCAAGAGATAACAAGTCCCAGGCAATTCCAAGGAAAGCAACGCTCGAGGTCCTCAGCCCACTAGGCACTCTTCTGAAATGGATCTGCCTCAACACTGAGGCTCCATCATGATTTTTCTCTCTCCTTCCACAAATATCTCTCATTTTACAAATGCAATATAAACCTCTTACTCAGTCAAAACAAAGTTCTCAATCATCTCATTAAAACATCAGATGTAGTGTTCATACCTATAACCACAGCCCTGGCAAAAAGTTATCTTTCAATCAATAAGCCAGGTGTGGTGGTATCCATCCATAATCCCAGCTTAGTAGGATTATAGGTAGGAGGTCTGAGGCTAACCCCAGGCAAAATGCAAGACCTTATTTGAAAATAACTAAAGCAAAAAAGGGCTGGGGGCATGGCTTAGAGCACCTGCTTATCAAGTGCAAGGCCCTAAATTGAAACCCACTACTGCAAAAAAAAAAAAAAAAAAAAAAAAAAATCGTTAAAATTATATGTATATACATGTACACATATATAAAATAAAAACAAATACTAAAAACTTGATTCCCCATATAATGAATATATCCTAATAAAAAATTTATTAAACAAAAAAGGGGGGGAGGGGGGAGAGGGTGGGGGGAGGGGAGCATGGGAGAGAATTGACCCAAAGAGTGTATGCACATGTGAATAAACGAATAACAAAAAATTAAAAAAAACACTTGAGCATTACCTAGGTAAAATGGGAGCAAGTTTACCGAAAGTCCATGAATGCAAACTTCTCCAAACAGGAAGACTGTAATTACTGCCCTAGGATCTCCTCCCACTCAATTTCACACTACGACCCTTACACAAAATGACAAGCACAGAAGACGAGGGTGAAAAGCTCAGCACAGATGGCTCCACCAGAAGTAGCATCACTTTTTTGAGAAATGACTGCACACTTTGGCCTAAGACAACTGAAGCAATGGATTGCTCCACAGAAGGACCCTGTCTAAGGCACTTAGTTGAAGACAACCTCCCCAACTACTCACCACCAGGTGGCTCTGTCCCTAGCACTACCTCACACGTCAGGGAGGAAGAGGCCAGTCTCAGAGCAAAGCTCCTCTGCTGCAGTGACTTTCCAAAAGTAATTTCCTGACTCCAAGAAAAGGATAGGAGGTGCCAGTGTATCACGCCTATAATCCTAGCTCTCAGGAGGATCTCAGTTCGAAGCCAGCCTGGGCAGATAGTTCTAGAGACCCTATCTTGAAAATACCCAACACACACAAAAAAAAGGCTAGCAGCATGGCTCACGTGGTAGAGTGCCTGCCTAGCAAGCTTGAGGCCCTGAGTTCAAACACCAGTACCACCAAAAAAAAAACCAAAAAACAAAAAAAAAAACCTATAAATCCTCCCATATTAAATCTACCATTAATCATTTTTAGCCTAATTCCCCATCTTCCCCTGTCTTATAAAATAAGGCTATAACTTAAAAACTGACTCTTTTCAAGTTTTCCTGAAAGCAAAATATTATGGAACCATTTTTTGGGGTAAAATATTAAAAAAAAAAAAAAAAACAAAAAAAAAAAAACAAAAGCCAGGCATTGCTAATAAATGATGTTGAGTGATTTTATGTGTGTTCAGGAAGCTATATTCTTGATAGTACATAACAATCTTGGGCCATAATATGTATCACAAATATTTCCAGTAAAAAAAATAATTTATATTTTAAAAGGGCACTCACAACTTAAAGGTTTTACCTAGATCTTCCTCAATCCCTAGCTGTAATTTCTTCCCCTCCATCTTTTCTATGTCTTCATCATTAAATTTATACCATTCACCAGACTGTGGATCTTTCACATGGGCGATGTAGTGGCCAGAATAAGCGCTCACTCCTCTGTGTATGAGGACGGCACTGAGTTCATACACATAGGACCCACCTGGAGAGGGAGAAAGGGAGAAGGTAAAAGAAACATTGGATAGCAGTATTTCTTATAGCTCAAGCATAAGATTGCAATGATTGTAATTCTTTACACTTCTGGTAGAATTCAAAATGTCACCTAAGATTAAAAAAAAAAAAAAAACTCTATTAGTTTTACAAAATAACGTAGTAGACATTCTTTTAAGCAGCATACCATGTTGAATCTCCATTCCCTCTACAAAATATACCCAGTACCGCCCAAAAAAAACCCCAAAACTCCACCTGTTCACACTCCCTGCTACAAAAATTAAAACTTATACGGACCTATCTGATACAAGTGGTACTGGGGTTTAACTCAGGGCCTCATACCTGTTAGGGAGGTGCTCTACAACTTAAGCCATACCCTCAGTCCTTTAGTTATTTTCAAATAGGGTCTCCCTAACTTTTTGCCCAGGCTGGCTTTGAGCAATGATCCTCGCGATCTCTGCCTCCCAAGTAACTGAGATATCAGGTGTGAGCCACCTTGGCCGGCCCTGAAATAGTTTCTTTCTTGGTCCATGTGCTACTCATGCAGATGCTCACTTTGAGATAATTTGCTGAGTCATACATTTGTGTATTTTGAACTTTGATGAATGTGTTATATTCCACAATAAAAAAGGAAGAAAAAAAAAGCCAGGCCCCTGTACCACGTATCTGCAATCCCAGCTAATCATGAGACAGGTAGATTGCAAATATGAGACCAGCTTGTGCAATGTTAGGGAGACCCTGTCTCAAAAACAAACTGAACGGGCACAGTGGTTCCCATGCATAATCCCATCTTCCTGGAAGACAGGGATCAAGAAGATCAGGGTTTGAGGCCAGCCTGGACAAAAAGTTAGGGAGAAATGATTTCTATGCTAAAATTTTAGAAGTAGTAAGATCCACCTTCAGAAGGGAAGTAATGACAGTTCTTCTAGTCAAAGCAAGAAGTTTGTATTCTGTTTGGTATGATGAAGACTTCCAAAAGAACAAAGGAGTAATCTGGCTCTTTGTTGAGAGAGCGTCTCTCTGTACGTAGCCCAAGCAGGCCTAAAACTAATGGTGAACCTCTTCCCTTGGCTTTCTCAGTGCTGCAATCACAGGTGTGGACCACCAACACTACTGCCTGACTAGTGACTGGTTCTTGTTTAAAGTATGACATAGTATCCTAGGGCACATCAGTAGTCACAGAAAGAATTACAGCATAAATAATAGAATCACACAGTGTTTCTTACAAAATGGTTTTTAAAAGGTCAGATGTGGGGGCTGGGGATGCAGCTCAGTGTTCTGGTGTCTGTCAACCACAGTACTACCAAAAAAAAAAAAAAAAAAAAAAATTAAAAGGCCAGTTGTGATGGTGCAAACCTGCAATCTCAGCACTCAGAACATTGAAGCGAGAGAATTTCACATTTGAGGCTAGCTTGGGCTACATAAAAATGTGAATGGAGCCAGGCATGGTGGCATACACATGTAATCCCAGCCCCTAGAATCAAGGCCAGCCTGAGGAAAACAGCAAGACATTGTTTCAAAAAAAAAAAAAAAAAAAGAAAAAAGAAGACAATGAGAGGAATTAGGGGTGAAGCTGGATGGCATGACAAAACACTTTATTCAAATTATTTTTATACCCTTGATCATGTAGATTTAATGTGCTTTACTCCCCCATCACCATACTGGGCTTTGAACTCAGGGCCTCCCACTTTCTAGGCAAGTGCTTTACCCTTGAGCCACACCCCCAGACCCAATATACTTTCCTCTTAGAAAATAGAAGAAATATCTTGTCTTCCCTAAAAAAGACTGTGTTCAGTTAGGTGTCGTGGCTGACACATGTAATCCTAACTACTGGGAGGGCGAAGATAAGAACTGTCATAGTTTGAAGCCGCCTAGATCAAAAAGTTCACAAGATCCCATCTGGACCAATAAAAAGCTGAGCATGATGGCTTGCACCTGTCATCTCAGCTACTTGCAAAAGGTAAATAGGAGGCCGGCAGGCCAGGCCAGACCAGCCCAGCAAGGGTACAAACCTGAGACCATGTTTGAAAAATAACTAAAGCAAGTTGGGCACCAGTAAATCATGCATGTAATCCTAGCTATTTGGCAGGATCAAGGTTCAAGGCAACAGTTCTAGAGACACCCATCTCCAAAATAACCAGAGTAACATGGATTATAGGTGTACCAAACCTAATCCCCAGTCCCACCAAACACACACACACACACACACACACACACACACAGAGAAAAAAAGGTCTTTCTTCTCAGACATAGCAAATAGAAATTAGCAGTAATCTGCTAAGATCCTAAGTAACAGCCTTAAGCATTACACTTTTCAGTGCTTGGTAAAAACATTACCTTTGTGTTCCACATAAGGCTCCATATCCAAAATTTCTGAGAAGCCAATGTAGGTATTCAGCTTTTTCTTATGTCCAGTTTGCCTAACCAAGAGCAAAACTGATTACATTTACATTTAAAACAATCAGAAACCAAAGTATAACAAAGTGTAAGTTCTGTCAGCTCTTGTAATAAACTCACAGCAGATAATTTCCACTTACCAACAAATAATATGCATGATCAAAGCAAACAATTATATTTTATAATTGGGAAGTAATACTCAATAGATTAGAAGATATGAATATTCCAAGTACTGATTCCAAAGATCTTTGGATTTTCCAAAGATGAACACATGCACACATGCAGAGTTGCCTTTGTTTTAGTTGTAAGAAGATATATTCCCACGGAAGTGAGGGCATTGCAATGAGTAGCAAATCTCCTCCACTTAAAATACACTACACACACTGAACGTTAAAATAATTCATTCTGTTCCTTATAGTTTTAAATAATTTCTTAGGGAATAAAAAAGTAAAAATTCCCTATTTCTAAAATTCTCAGCTAAACTTAGTTGGCTTCTCAGCTAAACTTAGTTGGCTTCTTTAAAATTTTTACTATGAAATAGTGACATTTTAAAATCATAGGCTACATCTACAGCTTTCATTCCTAATCTTGAGTTTCAAATTCTGATCATTTTATTATCTTCTGTGTCTATGGCAAATCTGGATGTTAGTTCACAGTGAACAAGGAACCTACGACTTGCACGTATTTACCTGTCAAAGACAAAACGCATCAGCTGCAAGTTCAGAGTGCAAGGAAGGCTAAGAAGTCGAATCTTCCGTGTAGCGTTTTGTTTGCTTTGACAATTTTCACAAAAGTATCGATTGTCTCCTTCTAATTTTTCTTCCTGATCAGGAGTAAGAAGTATTAGTTTAAAACGCAGAAGACAACGGAAGAATTTAAAGCAAACAATAAAATTTATGATGTAAAACATAATTTCATTTAGTTAATAGCTCCCATTCAAATTGTTTAAAATCAAGCTACTACAAATAACAGCCACGAAGGATTAACAGGCACTTCTCTGCTATGACGTTACCAATTTCAAAACAAAGATATTTACAAGTAATGTGCCTATTTCCAAAATGTATGATTTTAAAAAATATAAAGAAGTAAGTTTTAAAAAGAAATGTAGGGCCAGCTGCCGGTGGCTCACTCCTATAATCCTAGTTACTCAGAAGGTAGACATCAGGAGAATCTTAGTTTGAAGCCAGCCAAGGCAAATAGTTTTCAAGACCCTATCTCGAAAATACCACACACACATGAAAAAAAGGGCTGGTGGAGTGGCTCAAGTGGTAGAGTACCTGCCTAGCAAGCGTGAGGCTGAGTTCAAACCCCAGCATTGCCAAAAAAAAAAAAGAAAAAAGAAATGTAACGCATACTTTGATGCAAAATTAAAACCAGTGATGGGGGCTAGGGGCACAGCTCAAATGGTAGATGCCTAGGATGTTTGTGCCCTGAGTATGATCCCCACCACAAAAAATAGTGGAAGAGGGAGCAGGTACAAACTCCATGCAGACATGTATGTGGTTACAACTACTGAAGCACATTCATAAGATGAAGCTGTAGGAGGAGTACAGAAAGCATAAATGCTATAGTGGATAGGCTCCCTTTGTAAAATCCTCTTTGTATTTTTCTAACTGCTCTTGGATACAGATAATACTGGTGCCATCACTTTCTCCATTTGGTTTCCAGGATACCACACTTGCTTATGTCCTCCTAACTCCCTCGCCACACCCTTCTGTCTGCCAGCTGCTTCAATCTCCCTGATTGCTTCACATTTGAAAGTCTCAGGACTCAGAACTTAGCCCTCTTTGTGCCCTGACTTCTCCGCCTCATACTATCCTTCAAATGTAATATGATTAAAGCCAAACCTTTTTTTTTTTTTTTTTTTGTGGAACTGGGTTTTGAACTCAGGGTTTGGTGCTTGCTAAGTAGGTGCTACCACCTGAGCCACACCTCCAGTGCATTTTGCTTTGGTTATTTTGGAGGTGGGGGTCTCTTGAACTGTTTACACAGGTTGGCCTTGAGTTTCAATCCTCCCAAGTAGCTAGGATTATAAGCACGAGCCACTGGCACCCGGCCAAGCTTTTGTGTGTATGTATACAATACTGGGGTTTGAATTTAGGACATGAGCTTGCTAGGCAAGTGCTCTACTACTTAAGCCACACCCCCAGCACCAGTCTGAAACACCTCGACTCTATCTTTTGCTCTATACTCACTACACAAATTTTATTGACTCTACTTTGAAAGTCTGTATCTAAAAGCCAAAGAGTACTTATCACCTCTTGAGCTAACCCTTGGTTCACGCAACCAAACCTCCTTCATCCTCCGTCTGCCCTGACCCCACCTTCGGCCTATTCAAGATAGAACTCACAGGACTGGGGGTGTGGTTCAAATGGTAAAGCACCTGCTGAGCAAGTGTAAGTCCCTGAGTTCAAACCTGTAGAAATATGGAGTGGAGGGGTTGAAGAATGATCATAGTCTATTAAAAAAAAATTGCCTTTAATGCATCCTAGTTCTCATTACATGAAAAGGCAAATTAGCTTTATGGTAACAGAACTCGGATTTCCTTACTCTACTACCCCCAACCACACACGTAACTACATATAAAATAACTTGTAATAACCAAAAATTACATGAAGATGCTGCCTGCTTCCATAGTTTATAAAGTTTCTTTCCAGATCCTTACACTGAAACTTCATATATAAAAAAGTCTAAAATAATAATCAAATTAAAATACCATTCAGAATAGCATTTAACTATTAATGAGCAGAATTAATATATATGCAAATACCTTTAAAAATTCTGAGATACAATCTGTTAACTGTTTGTGGCCTTGGATATTTAACTCCAGTTCATAGAACTTTGATAAAAGTTTGGACTCTCTGCCACACTGATTGCAACTACAATAAAAGAGAGTGATTAGTTAAGATTAGTGTGAGATAAACAAGGAAGTGCTAATGTATCACATCCTAGGAAGATGTAACCTTAATTGCTTCTGTAGCAGAAGTTATTTACCCTACAAGTAAGTTAAACACAAAGAAAAAGTGATGGTGAAAGGAGGTTACTTTATGACTGGGGAATTTCTAAGAGGTGCTGCACATTTACTCTTCACTCTCTAGCCAGCCCCAATCTTACTCTTTCAATCCACACCACACAGCCATAAAGCAAGTGGCACGAGTTCAGCCAGACACAGTTACCAGCACCTGGAGGGTGCAATTGCAATTATCAAGCTGGTTGTTTACATTTTCCCATGGAAACAGTACTATAAATACTTCAGTCCCATGATAACCCACTGAAGCAATAACTTGACTGAACTGAAAATTAAATAACATACGAGCAACTGTCTTACAATAAAATGCTTGGTGAAAAAGTCGGAATCGACTTACACAGTCACGTAAGCATACTCCCCACAGAACTGCCGCTGCACAATGTTCTGCACATCTGGGTTCTTTTGTTTAGACAAAGTATCTTCCAACAGAGACATAAAGAGCTTTGAAAATTCTTGGGCATCCTACAAATTCGGATTAGTGGAACGAAAAATTATATCTTGTTTAAGAACCCCCAACACAAATGGTAATAATGTTTCCAGAAACTACTTGTTTAACTTGGCATTTTAGAACGAGGATTACAGCTCCGTTGAACCAGTGTTTGTGTCCATACAGAAATTTTCAGAAATGGAATCAGGTGTAAAGTAAAGCACATGCGAGAGTAAATAAAGGTACAAATAATTCAAAACAGAAAAATTAATTTTTAAAAGCATCCTATTTCATCTTCCTTTATGAACATTTTAAAGAACACTTGAAAATCTCTGAATATCAAAAATTTCTTACCTGCTGTTGTCCGGTGTCCAGGCCCAAGGCTTTAACAAATCCTGAAGGATCAATGTATCGCCTATTACTGTTCTGCAGCAGTGCAAACAAGTACTGGAGATGCTCACAAATTGTCTGAGGCTCATAATCTATTAGTAGAAAAATGTAGGCTTGTTTTTTAAAAGTTACTGTTTTTCTTTTCAAAAGATCCTACTTCCACCGGACCTGGGAGCACACAACTTTAATCCTAGTATTGTGGCAGTCAACAGCAGGAGTGTCATGAGTTGAAGGTCAGCTTGGATTACATAGTGAGACCCTATCTCAAACCCTATATCATGATTCATTTTAAATTCCTTATCTTTTTACATACACTATTGCTTAAATATTAATAAATATTAATGTACTATTTACTCAGATTAAAACACACAGAACTATAGGAATAAAGCATCAAGGAAACAAAGTTATAATATTTTGTTTTGCATTTTGGTAGTATTGGGGGATCGAACCCAGGGCCTCTTGCATGCTAGGCAAGCGCCCTATCACTGAGCTACATCCTTCCCTAAAGAATTTTTAAGTGCCGTATTTTGAAGCAAATATTACTATTAACCAGGACCAAAATGCAAAAGTATTTCTAACGTGTAGAAGCGATAAGGGGGTTAAAAAGACGTGGATCACATGCTTAGCTAAATTAGCTATTTTAAAAAAAAGACTACTGGGCAGGGAGTTACACATCTACCCATCTGTAAGCCCAACACTTAGGAGGCTGACGCAGGAGGATTTGAAGTTCAAGGCTAGCCTAGGCTATATGGTAAGACCTTGTCTTTAAAAAAAAAAAAAAAAGAAAAAAAGACAGCAAGGAATTTACAGAGAGAAAGAATCGAAGCTTCCCAGTTTGCAGCTCTCAGACATGGATAACCTTCTCACTCACTATCTCATGCCCCATCTTTGAGAAAAAGAAAAATATCTAGTTCATTTTATGAAAGCCCCAACTCAAAGAGGAACTCTCAGTCAGGCACGGCCGGACTGTAATCTCAGCACTGGAGGAATGTGATGCAGTAGAATTGATAGTTCAGGCCAACCTGGGCTACATACCAAGTTCAAGGGAAACCTTGGTTACATATTGAGAACCTGTCTGAAAAAAAAAAAGAAAGAAAAAAAAAGAGGAAATCTCTAAATATGAAGCAATAGCATTCCAAGCATGGTACTAGGTCTTTTTTTACCCTGGCACTACTGGGGCTTGAACTTAGGGCTTCTTGCTTGGAATGTAACAAGTGCTGAATCTCCTCCTTTGGGCTGGGCCAGAAGTGATCAAGCTGGCAATATACTCAGGGTGAGCGTTCCTCCACCCATCCCCACCAACCTTTCTCTTCTTGGACACCATCTCTCATCATGTAGTCACTACAGGTACTTGGACATAAGTACAGCGCCTGCCGAAGCTCCAAGTTGAGAAACCACACTTGAAGAAATGTATTGACATAACAAGTGGCTCCAAGGTTAGTCAGGCCCACAAATGAGTTCTACAAAAACACAAGATTTACAATTATAAAATTAATTCCTGTGCTGGTGTTGTGGCTCACGTGGTAGACTGCCTGCCTAACATAGATTGCACTAGGCCCTGAGTTCAGCCTCACTACTACCAAAAATAAAATTAATTTCCTGCTAAACTACAAGTTTATAAGTAACTCCATTGTTTTTAATTTTCATATCAAAAACGTGTCAGACTTATAACTGGCATGGTATAACCTCATTAAGCCTCCTGTAGCTAGAGGGGGTGCAGAATTTTCAGAACGCCCACTGTGGACTGACCACAGTAGTGGAAAAGATGTTGGACAGCATCACTGCTCGTCTTCCACAAATGGTCTTCTCCAGACACTTAAGTCTAAAGTTGTAATAGGTGATTCTCAAAAAGAATGGACACGTATACAGAGGCTTTTCATTGGCTCTATTCCTAAACTGCCAGCGTTCAATAGAAGGGCAAAGTAAAACTTCTAGAAAAGTTCCTTCATATCCTAGATTTGGAAGACTGGGGGATGGGAGAAGGGAACTGGTTCCAAATTTTTCCAAAGATTGACAAATCTTAAACTTGTAAGGAATGATTCCTTTTAATAGGCAAAATATCTACATAACAACATAGCTGATTGCTCTGTGCATGTCAGGCTTTAAGGCTAAGAAACATCAACAGTTTTTTTTTTAAAGTAAGGCTTTTATGTATAAATACATGTAACTATGTATAAAAACATGTATAAAATACAAGCCCTAAAAAGCAATGTTATATTACTATTATCACTCTTTTAAAGACATTTTAAGTTCAAAGTAAAATCAATGTTAAAGCAAACACAGACTCAGCATTCAAACTAAAACTATTTAAAGACTTAGTGGATTACACAGTACCTGTTCTAAAGTATAATGCTTGGAGGGGTCGGGGTGGGGCTGGGAACATAGCTCAGTAGTGAAACAGGCTTCACATGTTCAAGGCCCTGGGTTTGATTCCCAGCATGATGAAAAATAAGATGAAGGTGCACATGATTTCACTGTGGCTAGTGAGGCCTAACTAGCCCAGCCTGAAGTTCATTAAAAAATTAAAAAAAATTTAAAAATGCTGGGCACCAGTGCCTCACACCTGTAAACCTAGCTACTCAGGAGACAGAGATTAGCAGATCGAAGTTAGGAGCCAGCCCCGGGACAAAATAGTCCGCAAGACTCAATCTCAAAAATACCCAACATACACACACACAAAAAGGGCTGGCGGAGTGGCTCAAGTGGCAAAGCACCTGCCTAGCAAGCATGAGGTCCTGATTTCAAACTCCAGTACCGCCAAAAAAAAAAAAAGTGGGGGAAGTTTAAGAACTGTTCCAATTCAAGTGACTTTGAGTCTTAAGTTCCACTACTTATCTGAAAGTTGCACAGGACACCTGAAATCAATAGAAGCTTCTTTCCTTTTTTTTTTTCTTCTTCTTCTTCTTCTTGTGGTGCTGGGGATCAAATCCAGGGCCTTGCTGGGCACTGGTGGCTCACACCTGTAATCCTAGCTACTCAGAAGGCACAGATCAGGAAGATCACAGTTCAGGCAAATAATTCCACAAGACCCTGTCTGGAAAATCCTTCACAAAAATAGGGCTGGTGGAGTGGCTCAAGGTGAAGGCCATGATTCAAGCCCCAGTACCGCAAAAAAAAAAAAAAAAAAAAAAATCCAGGGCTTCACACATGCTAGGCAAGCAACACCTCTAAGCCATACCCCAGCCCAGCCCAGTAGTGCTTTCTGATTACAGGTACAAATCAAAATGAAACCTGAAGAACACCATAAGGCAATCACTTCAGATGTGATGGTTTACCTTTTTCCTCCTCTCACAGTTGGGATCATCGATGTTATGAAAACTATTTTCATCTATTTCTCCTAACCAAACATGCTCACCAATCCCAACCAAACAATTCGGATTTCCTTTGCAGTTTCGCCTATGAAAAAAAATATGTATTGTTTAATTTAAAAATATGCAGCAGAGATAAAGTACACCATATATATGTTTTATACATATATACATACATATACACATATATGAAAATCCCATAATAAACAGTCTTATGTAATTATTATGCTAATTTTAAAAAGAAAAAAACACAATGGAGGGTAGGGAAATGACTAATGATTGTGGAGTTTCTTTTTTTAAAATAATCGTTTTTTGGTGGGCTGGGAGGGGAGCTCAGTGGTCACACACATACATAGCTTGCACAAGACTCTGGGTTCAATCCCGAGCACTATAAAGTATCATAAATCTACAATGAAATATCATTTCTTATCTACTTGTCTATAACATTCGCAAAACCAAGGAAGTAAAACAAGACCAACAGTTTGTGAGGATGTGGAGAAACACACATATAGTGCCAGTAGGAATGCAAATTGGTAAGAGCTTTTATGGAAGGGATTTGACGAAACTATCTAAGGCTGCCTTTTGATCTACCAATCTCATTTCTGAGGATTCACTCTGAAGGTACACCTTCAATGATGCGAAAACAACTACATTAGGTTATTCATTACAGAATGTTTAATCACAAAATACTGGCAACAACCTAAACACAGAGAATAGTAGTGTAACCTACAATGAAATGCTATGCAACCGCAAAACAAAACACTACTACGAAGCCATAACTGATGTGGAATCATTTTCATGATATATTATATTATTTTATATTATAGTATGTTATTTTTTATGTAAAAAAGATGGGAAAATTTGAAAATAGATGTGCATTTGCTCATTTGTGCAAAAAAAGGAAACAGCATGAATGGAAAGAAAGGAAAAAGTTAAGAAATGAAAAAAGAAAGGAAAAGAAAAAGAAGGGCTATGTAAACGTTCTCTGAAAATGTGCTCAGATATTGTTGAATTAGTGGCTGTGTCAATATTTTCTGGAATATACACACACACACAAATCAGTAAGGATAGGAGGACCCCTAAATCAAACAAAGAGCCAGAGGTGGTAGGGCATAGAATCCCAGCACTGAGAAAGCAGAAGGAGGCAAGACTGTTGAGTTTAAGGTCCACCTGGGTTACACAGTGAGAACCTTTCAAAAAAAAAAAATTCATTTCAATTGTTCAAGTGTCACTTGAACAGTCATTAACCAGAAAGCTCATTAAGTAGTATCTGCAAGCTAAAGATAAAAGGAACAAATAACAAACTCTAATTAGTAGGCAGACCTTGATTTCTAAATATTCTTCACTAAAAGAACCCAGTACTCCTTAGGGAAATTACAATATAAACTTATAACATCTTCCTGTGCCCCCAAAATAAGGATGCACCCGAAGAAAACAGGAACATGGTAAAAGGACAGAGTCGCCTACAAATGGGGGTCCCCCCACCCAAGGGCCAAATCAAGCAATAAGTAGCAGAATTACAACCAACCAAAACAAATAATAGGATTAAAAGCTACTGTATCATGAGCTCATGATTTTGCCATGAGATGGGTGGATGAATTAAAGAAAACTGTCTTCCTTCTAAAAGAAAGCCAGCTTATCAAAGTGGAAGGAACCAGAGGATTACAAAAATCACCATTCGGCATCCACCAGAACAATCAGGCAAGAATCACCCATGGCTACTGGCATAAGGCAGCTACAGAATCAACAGTATTTCCTCCATTATAGAGTGGTGGGTAGAGAAAAAAGATGAACAATATTCACACTATTTCCAAGTGTCACAGCACAAGGTTATTATTAATTACAAAGGAAAAATAGTAACTTGCAGCAGAGAAACCTGGCAGACAGGCTTTAAGCACATAATCAGAGTTAAGGTGGCCAGCAATGGCTGTAAGACGGCCAGCACACACTTGCCATCGTATCCACTAAGAACACAGTACTACTTACATGGTCTCACCATGAGGAAACAGGAGGCAAACCCAATTTGAGACTTTCTACAAAATAAATGTCCTGTACTTCTCAAAATTCAATGTCATGAAACACAAAGCAAGATTCAGTAATGATCCCACACTTAAGGACACACAACCTGATGCAACCTTTGCACATATGCACACTATAAAAGACATTATTAGGACCCTCTGTCCTGTAGATTTAGGAAGGCTATCACTTAAGCTTTACTGACAGCAGTTAAAGAGACTGGAAACTTCAATTCCAACAGACAATTGTAGGGAAGTATGAAAAAAATTACAATAGAAGGAATCAATGGAAACTACTGCAGCCAAAAAGAAAAAAAAAAAAAGATAAAGAAGCTCTTTATAGTGTGATATGTAATAGTATCATATGACACAGGTAAACACTGTTTCAGGTTATCATCGTCTGTTAAGTTCATAAGTGGGACTAATAGACCTGACTGGTTATATACAAAGATACACTATAAATAACCATTTCTGAGTAGTTACCTCTGCACTTGCTAGCTGCAGGTCAGAAGACTTCCTGAGCCAGTGTGGTGGTACAGGCCTATAATCTCAACTACTCTGGAGACTGAAGTGGTAGGATGATAAATTCAAAGCCAGCCTGGACAACTAAGTGAGGCCCTGTCTCAAGTAAAATTAAAAAGGGCTGGTATGTAGCACTGTGGTAGATCATGATGTGTGAGGCCCCGGGTTCAAATCATAGTACCAACATAAAAAAAAGAGAAAAGGTGAGAGGGAAGAGGAGGACCTCCCTGTGCATCTCCATTACTCTAGACCTTATATAATGGAATGTACCACAGAGTCCCAAAATAAGTAACTGTTTTAATGGTTGTTTGTTTGAGACAGGGTCTCACCCCAGGCTGGCCTGGGATTCACTATTCAGCTCAAGTTAGCCTCAAGCTGTCATCCTCCTGCCTTAGCCTCCCAAGTGCATGAATGCACTAGACACCATGCCCAACTTATTTTAAAATTCTGTTTAAGCATACTATTTTCCTTACTTTTAAAAACATGAAAATGGAAATGTTTGGCCAACTTAAGAACAGTCTTGTCAAAGCCCCATTGGAAATTTACTAAAGAAATAAAAGGATCTGGGGAAGTGACCCAGTAGTAGAGCACTTGCCTAGTATGCACAAGGCACTGGTTTCTATCTCCAGCACACTAAAAAACAAAAAAAAACAGCCAGATCCACTGGACTACAAGGTCTTTGGGAGACAGGAGACAGAGAATATCAATGCTAAAGTAAAAATAAGTGGGCATTTTGTTTATTCTTTCAAATCTGCTTTTCAAAGGTATAATACCAAATCTTGTATGTTCCTTGTTTCCTCTTTAACAGGAAGGTGGTAAGACTTTATCACATGATTTGGTTAGGAAGACACTTCCATGGGTCAAAGGAAACATCAATTCTCTCAGAAGTCAGTTCCAGTGGACCTGTCAGGATCTTAGTCCCCTATTCTGAGAGCAAAATAATATAATGAACAAAAGGGAGCATTCCCCCTGTCCTCCCCAGTTCCCCCTCCACATACAAAAATCACAAATACAGTCCATGACCTAAAAATTACAGCAAGACCTTCAAAGGCTCAAGCGACAGGTTGGGAGCAATTTGCATTGTGTGGTACATTATTTGGCCCAGTATACTGGCAATGCCAATATAAGTACTTTTATAGAAAAAGTATTAAAAATTCTTTTTAATTTCTCAAATTAATTGCTAAGTATTACTGAATAATTCTCAAATCAGTAAAAACACAATCTTGGCCTGGGTGAGATGAACATACGATAAAGCAGCACCACTCCCCCAGGCTCTGGACCAATATGGGCATACATCCGATGGGAATCATCATTAAAAGAGACCTTGGCTTTCCAAATTGTGGCTAAGTCTCTTGTACATAGGCCCAATGTTGTGGGTCCTTTGTGTTTGTTGTTCTGCTTGGGGCGGGGGAGGGAATCTATGTAAGAAGCATAAATTATTAAAACCTTTCTAATTATCAGCTATAACCTCTGAGCCAACTTAAGCAGCATAGCAAAATGCCAAAGATCAAGGGCTTTGGAGTGCTCTGCAGAAGAAAACCTCTTCAATTTGTCAGTGTCCCATGGCCCTAATTCCATTTTATAACCCGTTCAGATATGGAGGATTTTATTTTATGATGTTTGTACCAATTTTCTTATGGTAGAAAAAATATTTCTTGCTGTTTCCATCAAGTATCAAAATGGATTACACATCATGGGCTCGAGAAGGCAATGGACACGTGGCAGATGCTTGTTTACGTGCCTAGCTTCTTCACTTCCCTGTTGCCTCCAGGTCTTCTGAGAACAGACTGTTCCCTAGGGATGCCTCCAATCATCATCCAAATCCAAACAAAAATCTAATGAGATTACAAACGGGAACTGAGGGGAGGGAAGCAAAAAAAAGGTCCTCTGCCCAGCAGACTTTTCTGAATGGGAAAGGCTTGGGAAGCTTGGCTGTCCCCATCACATGGAAAAAAAATCCAGAGAAGCAGAGCTGGAAAAGCTTCGCGGACTACTCCTTAGCCCAATGAGATCCTTGACTTGTTTGATGGCCCTAATTCTTAAAATACGGTTTTGCATCTCTTCCTTGAAACCTTCTGATATGACCAGTCAAGAAATGAGAATGCAGGCATGGTGGTACTCACCTGGAATCCCAGCACTGGGGAGGCAGAGTCAGGAAGATCTCTCCAGACCCGTCTGGGATACAGAGGCAAGGAAGGAGAGAGGGAGGAAGGGGAAGAGAAGAGGGAAAGAGAGACACGGGAAGAAAAACAAGGGGGCGTGGGCATAGCAATATGCACCTGTAATACAAGTTCCTTGGGAAGCTTGCTAGGTAAGCACACACTTCAGCCATGCCCCCAGCCCTCAGTTACCTTTTTTTTTTTTTGCAGTACAGGGGTTTGAACTCAAGGTCTACACCTTGAGCCACTTCATCAGCCCTTTTTGGTGAAGGGTTTGTTTCAAAATAGGGTTGAGAACTATTTGCCTGGGCTGGCTTCAAACCAAGATCCTCCTGATCTCTGCCTCCTGAGTAGCTAGGATTACAGACATGAGCCACAAGCACCCCAGCTTACCATTTTTTTAAATTAACATAAAATAGATGATTCAGACAGTTGCAGATCTTGAAAGAAGATGAACATTGCAACAACTTTCACATTTTACCGCATTTCATTCCATCCAGCACAGAATATTCTGCAGTATTAAATCCCAGTAAATTTAAAAGAACTGAAATCATAGCAGGTATGCTCTCTAACCAGAAGAAACCCAGACGAAAGCTATCTGGAATATCCCTAACTACTTGGAAATTAAATAGCACTCTTCTAAATAATCCATGGGTCAAAGAAGAAATTGCAAGTATTAGTCCTTTTAGGTTGTGATAATAAAACATCTCTGATTAGGGCATATATAACAAATTTATTCTAGAGTAGCTGACAAAATGATCCTTTGGTCTACAGAAAATATTTCAGGTAAGACAATGTGGTGGCCCACTCCTATAATCCCAGCTACTTGGGAGACTGAATCAGAAGGATCACTGAGTTCCAAGCCAGCCTGGGTTACAAGGCTGAATCTCAAATAAAAATAAAAATAAAAAAGCAACCAACTCATTCATAATTAGGATCCTGGAGTCTTTGTTCCCATTTCTAGCATGGGGAGCAGTAAGTGTTTCTCCTCCTTTCCCTCACTTTTCTCTACTTTATACTGTTATCAGGGCCTGCTCATGCTAACACCAACATGATTCCTCTGAAAGACAGGGAAACTTCTGCTCAAACACTTATTGTTTGTACTGTATCATTTTTTTGAGATTTTAAAAAATTTTATTGTTTTTACATTTACTTACATGTGCATACATTATTTGGACCAACCCCCCAAGTATGAATTAATTCTTTTTTTTTTTTTTTTGTGGAACTGGGGTTTGAAGTCAAAGCTTCATGCTTGCAAAGCAGACACTCTTACCATTTGAGCCACAGCTCCAGCCCTGTACTGTGTTATTTTTAATTAATAAACATGTTTAGGTTTTCCCAAAGCACTGATGCTTAAGTTAGATAAGAAAATCAAGCAACATAAGTAACAAAATTCTTCAGGTCCTTGTTTCTTTACTTACAAAGCAAAGAGGAACAGGTTAGGCAACCACTAAAATTCCGTAGCATCATTTGTTTTTAATTTGGACCCCCTCAGAAACCCATGTTTATGAAAACATCTGCATACATGAAGCAGGAAGATACTTGGCTTTTTACCTCACAGTGAGCGCAAAAAACAATGAGAACAGTGATACAAGAGACCATGGGGAAGAGCTTTGTGTGAAGAACGACTGGATTATTCACGCTCACAGTACAGTTTGCAGATGATATGCTGGCAGTATCAGCCTTCCATGTCATGCTGCAACCAGAGTAAACGTAAATGTCATTTTATAAAACAAAATCCCATGACCTTAGAAAAGCAACTAGACTTTACAGTTCACACATTCTGTCAAACACCACTATCCAAGTAAAAATGATAGGACCTAAAAGTACCAAGACAAAAGACAAAATCCCAGGCATCAAAGAATGGCTCAGAGAGGATGAGGTAATAGTTAAGAAGACAACTTTAGACAAATAAGTGCTGTGGCAACATAGGCACAGGACACAGGCAGCAATCTCACTGAAGAGGAGAAAGTGCTGCCAAGCTGGGAGTCTCTGAGGACAGGCAGAAACTGACAAAGTGTGGGAGGGAAGTGAAGAGCAGTGGAGACAGAAGACAGCATGGGGGAAGAGAACCTAGAGAAGCAAGACAGTGCAAGGTCAAGGAAGCCATGCTGGGGAAGTCTTCCACCACACAATTCAGCAGAGCTGGATATATGGGGAGAAGTTGGCTATGGCGAAGTCAGGGGCTAGATCAGATAACCCAACCGAAGACCACAAGTAAGACACTAAGGCACCACTAACATGCTTTAAGATAGAATATAATCTTTTTGTTGTTGTTTTTGGTGGCACTGGTGCTTAAACTCAGGGCTTTGTGCTTGAAAGGCAGGAGCTCTACTGCTTAAACCACACCTTCAGTCCTGAAAAATAATCTTTAAAAAGACCCTCTAACTCATCAGGAACCTAATCTCTTAAAAAAAAAAAAAAAAAAAAACTCTAATTATGCCAATCAAGATGGTTTACCAAAATTAAACGAAGATTCTATATGTTTTGCTTTTTCAAGGAATGGCATTTTATAAACTCTTCCTGCTTTTGTATTTTCTTCATTTTTTTCCTCTTCCTATTTTTAATAAGGCTTAGGCTTGTTTTTTTCTTTAGAGACAGGGTCTCATATGTAGAGGAGAGATGGCCCCAAACTTGTTATCCTACTGGTTCAGCATCATTTATGCTGCGATCAAAGGCGTACGTCACTACAAGATTCTTTTTAAGTGGGAGATGTTCAAAATCTAAATCCTAGTTCTGTTCCCTTGAGAAAGGGAACACAGTGATATGACAGATACAGCAAAGCTGAGGATATAGCTTGGGGTTAGCAGGCTTGCCTGGCATTCACAAGGCCTGGACTCCATCCCTAGCACCCCTCCCCCCAAAGATATATGGGAAAGAGAGATTTAAAGATCTGCTGGCAGTGTGGCTCAAGTGGTAAGAGCGTGTGCCTAGTAAGCATGAGGCCCTGGGTTCAAAACCCAGTGCCACCAAGAAAAAAGGAAAAAGAAATGCTTTTACAACAAGAGATGAGAAATGTGGATCTGAAATGTAAGGCGAAAGAGATTAGGGTTATGTGTCAGTTGCTTCAGAGTCAAAAAATAAATACAAAACAGATCATTTCTGTAGGGAATATACGAAAAAAAAGAAAACAGTTTTTTTTTTCTTTCTTCCCCACATACTCAATACCTTTCTATATCTTTTCTACTTGTTGACTTTGTTTTTTTTTTAATACATTTACTTACATGTGTATACATTTACTTACATGTGTATACATTGTTTGGGCCACCTCCCCCTCCTCCCCCCCCCCCCGACCAAGAAACCAGGCTTCACTTAAATGGTTTTGTTAAAAATTTTTGGTCTAGGAGTACAGTACTGGGAGTTGAACTCAGGGCCATGTGCTTGGTAGGCAGGTGCTCTAGCAACTGAGTCATGCCCCCAGCCCTCTTTCTTTGGTTATTTTGGAGATGGGTCTCCATTATACCCAGGACAGTCTGGATCATGTTCCTATCTATGCCTCTCACTCACCAAGAATGGCAGGCCCATGCCACCACATCCACCTTTACTGAGATGGGGCCTTGCTAACTTCTGCCCAGGATGGCCTTGAACCTCAGTTCTCTACCTGTGAGCAGTTGAGGTTATAGGTTTGCCCACCTCACTAGGCCAAATAAAATCTTTTTAAGGAAAGAATGGGAAATGGAGGTGTAACTCAAGCAGCAGGGCATCTACTTCAAGTGCAAAGCCCTTACTTTAACCCCTAGTGCCACCAAATAAATAATAAAAGGAAAGAATGGCAATCACCAGTACATGCTTTTGAAATTATCCACATCTAGAAGCTCACAGCTATTCATTTACCTAACAACCTAATTTTATTTATGTTTTGAATTATGACCAAAAACATCCAAGAGAAAGTAAGCCTGTGCCAAACAGGACACACCAGGCCTGGGGGTCTTGGCTAAGCATCCCTCACAACATGTAGTTATCCGAGGTAGGCTCACTGGCCTGAGAGCTGCTTGTTCTTTCAGACTGGGAGACACTTGCTTTCACCAAGAAGTCTCTGAACATAGGAACTCTTTTTAGCTTTTTATTCCTCCAAAGAGTCCACTGCCAAACAACATTTGACAGTGTTAAAACAGGAGTGGTTCATCTGAGGCTTCAAATTTCTCAGGGCATTTTAAAAAGAACAATTCGAGCTGCGCGCTAGCGGCTCACACCTGTAATCCCAGCTACTCAGAAGACAGAGATCAAGAGACTCATGGTTCAAAGTCAGCCTGGGAAGACAGTTCAAGAGATCCTATCTTGAAAAACCCATCACAAAAAAGGACTTAGAGAAGGGGCTCTAGGTATAGGCCCTGAATTCAAACTCCAGTACTGCAAAAAAAAAAAAAAAAGTTCACAAGACCCTATATCTTGAAAATACCCAACACAAAAAAGGACTGGTATAGTGGTTTAAGTGGTAGAGTACCTGCTCAGCAAGCATGAGGCCCTGAGTTCAAACCCCAGTACCGCCAAAAAGAAAAAAAAAGGAGCTGGGCGCTGGTGGCTCACACCTGTAATCCTAGCTACTCAGGAGGCAGAGATCAGAAAGATTGCAGTTTGAAGCCAGCCTGAGCAAGTTTGAGACCGTATCTCAAAAATACCCATCACGAAAAAAGGCTGGTGGAGTGTCTCAAGGTGTAGGCCTTGAGTTCAAGCCCCAGTACTGGGGGGGGGGGGGGCGGGGCGGGGAAAGACTTGAGAAAAGTGAATGCAAATATACAGGCTATAAACAAAACTTTATAATAGCTCTTACATTCATAGTTTAAAAATGCCAGGCATGGTAGTACACAGTTAAAATCCCAGCAACTGGGAGGCTGAGAGACAGAAGGATTCTGAGTTTGAGGCCAGCCTGGGTAATCTATGTAAAAAAAAAAAAAAAGAGTCATTACCTATAAGGGGGATTGGAACTAAGTGGAAATGAGGTGAAGACACTAACTAGGGTGATAGAAATGTTCTCTTTTGTTTTTTTGACACAGGGTCTTGCTAGGTAGCCGGTGCTGGCCTTGAACCCTAATCCTTCTGCCTTAACCTCCCAAGTACTGGAATTACAGTGTGTGCCAGAAATGTTGTCTTAGTTAGGGTGGTAACTCACTGACAATTCACTGTATGGAATTTTACCTAAATTGCCTAAAGCTTTGACTGTTTTAAACAAAAACCAGGAAGTCCTTAGATATTAATAAGAAAATGTGGGGCTGGTGAAGTGGCTCAGGTGGTAAAGTGCCCTCCTAGCAAGCATGAGGCCCTGAGTTTAAACTCCAGTGCAGCCAAAAAAAAAAGAAAGAAAGAAAATGTCTATAGGTACAAAACAGTAATATAAGCTACATCTGTGTAAGAAAGGGGAGTGGTAAGCTGGGTATGATAGTGTAAATGTGAGACCTCATTCAAAAAAGAGCAAAAAGGGCTGGGGACATGGCTCAAGTGGTAGAGCACCCACCTATCAAGGGCAAGGTCCTGAGTTCCGAATCCAGTACCAGAGGGGAAAAAAAGGGAGGGATGGAAGAGGGCTAAGGAAATAGGATTGTGTTTGCTTATATCTGCATAGGGAAACACTGACAAATAAAGCAGTAAGCATTTTTTTACAGAGGATACAAATCACTGGGACGGTGGTGACATGTACTGATGAGAGTTTTCCATGAACATTCTTTTCTTCTTGTTTGTTTTTAGCTAGAACAGCATTCTATTTGAGCTACCACCAGCCCTCAAAAGTGCATTCTTTAAAACAAACAAACAAACAAAAAAACCTAGACAGAGGGACATACATACTATCTCATCTACTCTTGAGGTGGAGATGGGGAAGGGAGAGGACAGAAGTTAGAGCAAAAAGTTATCGACACCCCCATCTCAACAAATAAGCCAGGCATGGTGTATGCACCTGTTGTCCAGCAATGTGTGAGACTACAGGTAGGACTGAGGTCCAGTCTGGCCCAGGCAAAAACTTGAGACCATATCTAAAAAGTAATCTAAACGCAAAAAGGGCTCGAGGTGTGGCTCAAGTGGCAGAGCACTTGTCTAACCAGTACAAGGCCCTGAGTTCAAAACACTTTACCGAGAGGAAAAAAAGTTAAACTGGGATTCAAAAATTGCAGCTTTAAACATTTATCAGTATACTAAATACTCCTGCAATTAGCATATTAAATGAGTTGGCCTAAAATGCAGGCCTTTATTAGGGAAAAGGGACTAGTCAAGCAAAAACAATTTTAAAAAGTAAGACTACTTGGAAATACTACTAACCTCCCTTCCAAAAGGATATACCCCAAATTGGTATTAAAGGAAAAATGTCCCAGGCAGGGGACTACTAACTAACTATCCAGTAAAATAGTCTTTCCCTGTCTAAATAGGCTTCTTGAACCATCAAAGCTTAAAAGATGTTTTGGTTTTGATGGGGTGGGGAGGCTGACACTTTTTAGTTCTCCATGGAGAATGGTTTGAAATGTTACAATCTGGCAAAACACTGGCCTAGCACTTGAGAAAACAGTCATCTTCAGACACGAAACTGACAAAGATTTTTGAATGTGGAAGGCAGTGAGGGCAAGGACACAGAGCAGGAAAGGTCCCACACTGCACAGTGGTGAAAGCAAATCTTGCAATGGTAATGTGGATTGAAAGCCTTTAAATGTTCGTGCCACCTTCACATTTTCCTAACAGAAAACAAAATGACATTTTCTTAAAGAATGCTCAGAATATTTAAAGAGCTTAACCAAAAACAGGAAAAAGGAAGAAAAAAAAAAAAGAGAGAAAAGGATAAGAATATGACAAGGAAAAGGTGGGAGACAAATGTCAACAGAAAATAGTTAAATACTTTGGGGTGTGTAAAATTATTCAATGATCAGAAACTGGCTTTGTAAGATATAAAATATTCTTAATTCTAAGTTACCAAAACTATATAAATGCACTTAACATGATAGCATTTTGTTTTTTATGCACATATAGAAAAATCAAAAAGCGTTATATTAAAATTGCAACTTAAGTTTCCTGGGTGTAGATTTTATTTGATGTGTGTTCAAGTTATGAAGGAGATGTGAGGCCTAAGAAATCTAATGTAACTTTATTTCATTTTACTTTATCTGAGCTTCTCAAACTGAAGTGCACACTACTGAATTTATCAAATACATAGAGATACAAGAAATATTAATTGTGCCATTCTAGAATCTGTTTCATTAGCTTTACAGAAAACCAGGTTAAAGGAATTTTTTTAACAAACAGAAGAATTTTTGGGGTGGGGGGTTGGTACTTGGATTTGAACCCAGAACCTACACCTTGAGCTACTCCACCAGCCCTTTTTTGTGATGTTCCCCCAACCCCCAGGGTTTTGGAAACTATTTGCCTGAGCTGGCTTTGAACCATAATCCTCCTGATCTGCCTCCTGAGTAGCTGGGATTACAGGCGTGAGCCAGTTTGCCCACTCTTTTTAATGGTCAGATCATTACCTCAGAAAGCTGCAGAAATGGATGAGGCACAGAGATCCTGCAAAATAGAAAGGTCTCAGGTGCCTTGCTGAACTGCAAGGCATGGTGCAAATCTCCAGCCCTGAGAGACCTCTGTTTCTGTGGATGGAATCCCTGATTGCCATTTTCCAGAAGCATGCTGGAAAGGACGGAACTGCAAACTCCCTAAGAGGGAATTCCTAAGCATCAGGAACCCATAACTTATGCCTGCTTTCTTCAAGGACCACAAGAACCCTGCTTTCCTTGACCACACGATGAAGAAACTAGACCTCTACTTCAACAGATGGCTACATCTCCAAATGTCTTAATCTTACTGAAGGCGCAGCTGTGGGTTGCTATAACCTGTGACTCCTTTATCGTGGCTACCCATTTCCAGAAGCAAATCTGAGGAGCCTTGAGCCTGGCCTCCACACCTATCCCCTTTCCTTCTAGCCTCCCAATATAGAACTTTCTCTTCATGGTCCCCATAGACCCTCAACCCAGCGCCCAATATCTCATGCAGACCTATGCACAGCCTCATCATTAGTTTAGTTTTAATTTTCTACCTAACATGTCTTCTCTCTTCCTAAGAGCATTACTTTTTCTAGTATTAGATATGTTTTCCATTAACAGTAATTCAAGTAGCACTCTCCTACTTTGTCAAGGTCATTGCTATGGTTCTGATATGATTTGGGCATTCTCCAGGGCACATTTATTCTGAGCAAGGTCACCAATAACACGGTATTAGGAGGTGGTGGAACCCTTAAGAAATGAAGACTAGTGGGAGGTACTCAGAAAAATTGGGGCACTGCCCTTTGGAAGAGATCAGGGAAGAGATTCCGGTAGTTCCCCTGTAAACCTGTGCATTCTCTGGGTAATTTTCAGAGGATTGTTTAACAAATGTCTGGACCAGCAGGGCATGGTGTCACAGGTCTGTAATCCCAGCACTCAGAAGACAGAGGCAGGCAGATTCTGAGTTTGACATCAGTCTGTATTACATAGTTAGATCATGTCTCAAAAAAGTCCTGAGCTTGGCCCTACCCAGCCTCTCTCTGGCTATTGAGATGTGAGCAACTGTCATCCCCAGTGATGTGACATAGCCAAGAGCGGCCTAACCACAGCCTAGCCAATGCAAATGCCATTCCTTTGAACCTCCACAAGCTGTGAACTGAATAAACCTCTTTTCTTCATAAGTAGCCCATGACAGGCATTTCATTCTAGTAATGAAAAGCTGACTAATGCATCCATAGAAAACAGTTAACCTTAAATTCCTGCATGTCCTCACTTCCCAACTGACAAAAATAAATAACTGATTTCAGGTAGAGTATGGAGCTAAGAAAGATAAAGTTAATACAAGTTACATCAGATAATACAGGAGAGTATCTTTAGAGCCTTGGAGATGGTAAAGATTACTTAATACACATACCACCACCCATAAAGGAAAATATTCATGAACGGGACTCTACTGAAATTACCATGCTACTCTAATTTCAAGAAAGGCAAGAAAATATTTGCCAACAAATTCACCAAAACATCTGTGTCCACGAAAACAACAAAAAAGATAACTTTATCTTAAAAAAAAAAAACTGGGCTGGAGGTGTGGCTCAAGAACTGGTTAAAACTTAAACAAGTCATCTCACAAGAAGATACCAAAATAGTAAGTAAAAAAAGGAGTCAACTTTATTGGTCAGTGGGGAAATGCAAATCAGTGGCTCCAGGGGAGAAGTAAGTAGTCTTAGCCAGCAATACTTAAAAGATACCACCAGCTGGTCAGAAATGCAAATTAAAACCCCAGAAAAGGGCACATATAATCTACTCAGAAGGCTGAGGAAGTTCAAACACCAGCCACCACCACCTCCCTGCCCGCCAAAAAAAAAAAAAAAGGCAGAAAAGACCAGAGGTAGAGTGTTTGCCTAGCTTGCCAAAGACCCTTGGTTTCATCCTCTGCACTGCTCCCCACTTCCCCCAAAACCCAAACACCAGGAGATACCACAATACATATACTATAAGGGCTAAAATTAGCAAGACTATATAACTATACCAAGTGTGGTCAGAATGTGTAGGAACTGCAACTCTCTCACACTGCTCAGAAAAGTATGGTAAGGTATGATCATTTTAGAAAAGTTTGTTATTATCTACTAAAGTTAAAAACATCTAGGACCCAGCAACTTCTCTTATCAAAAATGTATATACAGCCAAGCCCTATCTTGAAAACACCCAACACCATGAGGTCCTGAGTTCAAGCCCGAGTAGCTCCAAAAAAACTCCCAAAATATTTATATACAGCCTCACGTGGTGGTGCACATCTGTAATCCCAGCACTTGGGAGGCTAAGGCAAGAGGGTCTCCTGTTCCAGGCCAGCCTGGCTCCATAGTAAGAATCTATTCCAAAAAATAAAAAGCCAGCCAGCCAGGTGTTGGTGGCTCACATCTATAATCCCAGCTACTCAGGAGGCAGAAATTAGTTGGTTTAAAGCCAGCCCATAGTTCCCTAGACCCTATCTCAAAAATACGTAACAGAAAAAAAAGGACTGGCGGAGTGACTCAAGCAGTAAGGACACCTGTCTAGCAAGCATGAGGCTCTGAGTTGGAACCCCAGTGCCACCAAAAAAAAAAAGTGGCTTTTTAACTGGTGGGGGAAAAGACTGGACTATGCAATAAACAGTAGCCATTGGGCACAAGCAAAATAAAAATAAATCCCTACCTTGCTCCCTAAATCAAATTATAATAAGACCAAGATTGCATAAAAGGAAACCATCAGCATTACAACAATACATGGGTACTTTTGTAGTCTTGGAATTGGGAAACCCAGAAATCATTACGTAACAAATTGACACATAAAAATTTTTAAGTTTTGGGGGGGTGGGGGGAGAAATATGTATGCACATATGAATAAAAATAAATAAATAAATGAAAACAAAAAATTTTTTTAAGTTTTTATGAACCAAAAGGAAAAAACTCGTGAAATTTAAAAACAAAAAAAACCCCTGGGGATAATACCTTCAACAGAAAAATTTAATAAGCTCTTGGAAATGAGTAAGAAGTCAGATGCTGGTGGCTCATGCCTGTAATCCTGGCTACTCAGGAGGCAGAGATCACTCTCAGTTTGAAGCCGCCCTGGACAAACAGTTCTCCAGACCCTATCTTGGAAAAAACCCACCACAAAAAAGGGCTGGGAGTGACTCAAGATGTAACCCCTAAGTTCAAACCCCAGTATCCCCCCTCCCAAAAAAAAAAAAAAGGAAATCAGTAAAAGAAAAAAAAAAAAAAAAAGGCCAATAATCCAGAGCCCACAATTTACAGGAGAAATACACTTGGCCAGTTAACAACAACAACAACAACAAAAAAAAGGCAAAGAAAATAAGATGCTATTTTTTACTAATCAGATTGGTGCTGGAATTAGGCATGCTTGGGCTGGGCAGCAGTGACACTCAGCTGCAGGTGTAGTGTTAAATAGCGTGAACTGTCACTATCTATCTAAATTTTACATGGCCATGCCCTTTTACCCCACAATTTCTCAACACCCTCACTACATGGACAGGGATGGTCACAACACCACTATCTGCAGGACCAAACCCTGCAGACCCAAAGGCCCAACAGGGACCTGGTTAAGTAACTGCTAACTCCTATAACCCTACACAATGATCTCGGGGGCATTCGGAACCATGTCTGATCCAGATTGCTTTAAGAGTCAAAGTTGCAAATAAAGTCAATTAAGATGTGCAAAAATAAAAAAATTTAAAAAAAAAAATTCAAGTTGAATTTAACAGGTACACATCGAGGAAAAATAAAAATCAAACAGTTGTTCTACACAGCTATGGGCTGGCACGAAGGCTTTCACTTCCTGCTAGTGTAGGTGTGCTAGACAGAAAGATGTACAGAATCAGGACAGACAAGGGTACTGGCTCTGTGCACCTATTAAACCAATAATACACATTAAACTGGTAAGTTTTGGTGTACAGAGGTTTAGTAGAAAAACTAAAACATGCAATAACAAAATGAAGCAAGTGATTACCCAGTGTTAACTGAAGCTGGGTAATGAGCACAAAGAGGTGCACTGTACCACTGTCTCTACTTCTATGTTTAAAATTTATAGGGCGTCTGCCTAGCAAGCACAAGACCCTGAGTTCAAATCCTTGTCCCACCAATAAAAAGAAAAAAAAAGAACTGGTGAGGATGAAATTTGAACCCTCATACATTGCTGGTGGCAGTGTAAAAGGGTACAGAATTTAGTACACAGTTCCATACTAAGTTAAACAGAACTGCTATAAGACTTGGCACTTTCAATCTTACATACAAATCCAAAAGAACTGAACATATTCATCCACTGAAGAATGCATATACAACCTGTGGTATATCCATACAACAGAATATTATTCAGTCATGAAGAATAATGCAATGACACATGCTACAACATAGATGCAAAAAAAGGCACATATCATACTCCATTCAGATGAAATGTCCAGAATGGAATGCTTGGTGCTTGGGGAGAAGATTAGAGGGGAGCAAGGGAGGACTCAATGCTAATGTAAGGGGCACAGGATTTCTTTTAAGGGAGCCAAAAACATTCCCATGGTAATGGCTCAACAGCCCGGTGACTATCCATAAACCACTGATTGTACACTTTAACTGAGTGGATGTTAGATGTGAAAGAGATCTCAATCATTCTGTTTAACTTCTATTATTCATAGACTTCTGTCATTCCAGTACCTACGGTGGGGAGTCAGATTTGCCCTCCTTGTAAGCCAGACACCCGCAACGTCGAATTATTCATTTGCTTTAGGCAGTTCTAGAGCCAGAGACCGTAACTTCCATTCCTTCTGGCTCTCCTACTGGAATGTAAGACTCCACAAAGCACTTACTAAATAAATGCCTACTGAGAGAAGGCTACTGAGCATGCCCGGTTTGGCCAAGTCAATTCAACATTCCGCCACGAAAATTGTATTTCCCGCGTCACAGGTGGAAAAGGGGGGACAGGCACAACGTCTAAGGATTCACTCTAAAAGATGGAATTTAGAAAAGGCAAGGCTCAAGGGCTTAGCAGAAGGGAACGGAATTTGCACAACTCAAACACGTTATTCCGCAAAGTGGTGTAGTCAGAAAGGCTTGTCTCCCGCCCCCCTCCCCCCCAAAAAAGGCTAAAAAGTGCGAGTCCAAGAGTGAGGGAAGGTCCACTGCAGTGGAGGGTACTGGTGACGTAGGCTAATCAAAGGTTTTTCTAAAGCTGCTCCCTTCAAATACTAAGGTGATCAAGCCTCTAGCGTCAACTCTAATAGCAGATATACTGTGACGAAGCTCACTTCCAGCAAGTTCCTTTTTCCAAATGCAAAAGCCGAGCTGTGGCCAAGATAAACCAACCACCAACGTTTGCTAAGCTCTCGGTCCCTACCTTCAACCATCTCCACCGCCATCTTCTGGATGAGAACCCAGCGCCCTTTCTTAAAGGGCTTTTAGCAGCAGCATCTCCGTGCAGAGCCCGGGAAGACGGCATTTCCCAGGTCACCCAACCTGGGAAAAGGGGGTACCCTCCACCCCGATCTCGGCGTCTTCCAAATGCACGCAATGGGCCGCCCTCTTCCTTCCCGCACCCCGCCTCGGCTTTCCAAGGTCCAGCCCGCGGGGGCCGCGAGGCCCGGTGCACCGGCCTCACCTGCATACGCCTCGGATGCAGGGCTCCAGCCAGATGCGGTAGGCGGTCTCGATGTGCTCCTGCGACACCTCCTCGGGCCGTACGGTCTCCGCCCAGCGCCAGGCCGCCTTCTCCAGCTGCAGCCGCGGGGCCATGGCCTTGGCCCAAGGAGCACCCCCCGAGCCGGGCCGCCGCCGCCGCCGCCGCCTCCGCAGCCGCCCAAATGAGCTCCGCCACCTGCCAGCGAAGAGAACCCGGCGCCTCCTCAGCCAGCTGGCCAGTCAATCACCTGTGCGCGCCACGGCCGCCGCGCCCGCCCGCGCCCAACCTGTACGACCGGCCGCAAAGCGCCGCCGCCGACACCCGATACCCCCAGCGCCTGTAGACGTTGGAGGTGTACGCTTCGCTGCGGCGGGCGCATGCGCGTTCCCAGCAGCCCCTGCGCCTCCCGCGCCTCTAACCCGACTGGCCGAAGAAAGGGAAATTGGCTGTCTAAGGCAATCTAGCCATGTCCTCTCCACCGTAGCGGGCAAGCCGTGCCTCAATGTCTGTTCGGAGTAGCTTTCTGCGTAACACTAGTCTCACAAGCCCACGCCTGGAGGCCGAAGGCAGGCTGCTCCTGCCTCCAATACTTTCCCCTTTAACTGTGAAGGATTCACGCGAGAGGCTACTCAACGCACACCATAGGTCCGCCTGGACTGCGGGGGTGGGACCTGGTTACAGTAGAAAACCTGTCGCCAAAGAAACCAGGATTGGCTCTCTGGAGGAAGATTTAACTTGAGACTGGGCTGGTTCCGATTCCTTTCCCGAGCCCTCCTGGCGTCACGGGACGTTCTGGATTTGGCCAGATTTGGGACGGGACTACATGTCCCAGCATGCATTGCGTCCTTGCCACTCACGGAATGCAGGGCATGCTGGGATTAGTAGTCTTGGCGATGGGAGGCTCCTTGAGAAGCAAATTGTGCTGGGGCTCCAGCTGGTCCTGGGGCGGGCTCATGTTCGCTGTAGGCTCTCCACTGAGTCTTAGCTCTAGGGGATGATTTCTTAGTTCTTTGTCAAGGCTCCTCCCTAGCTCCCGGGTATAAAAGCATTTCTTTTTTGCAACTCTTGCCCCAGGACATTAAGAGTAAACTTATCACAGTGTTTTGCAAACTGAAAAGGGCATAGCTTAAGAGGGTATTTGAGGACTTTAGATTTTAAGTACAGCCCTGCTAGGATCTAAGCAGGAATTTCTGACTGAACTGCTTTCTATATGCGTAACCTTGTACTGGATTAATTAATTAGCTATTTACTGAAGGCATTTTGAAAGTAAGACCTGGTCCCAGAAGTTGGGGTGGGTGGGGTTTGAGCGATAGAAACACCAAGATCTCCTTCGTAGTCTTGAGAAAAGGCTTCTCAGAATAATTTAAACCCATTAATTAAAAGATGAGTCCAATTTAGCTGAGATAGGAAAAGGCACCATTCCCAGAGCAAGGGCACCAAAGAAAGAAACCTGATCAAGGAAAAGTGAGAGATTAGATTTGAGAGGGAGCCAAGACCTGGCTTTTATCTAAAGGAGTCATTGAAAGTTTTAATGCTAGTGAATGATATAATGGAGATTTGTATTGTGGATAGTTTCTTCAGTCTGGGTCAAGGTCAGATACAGAGAGACCTCTTAGTCTTCCAGAGCCAGGGACATGGAGCCTATGTTTGTAATTCCCAGCACTCTGGTGGCAAGAGGATTGGGAGTTCCAGGCTGGCCTGAGATATATAGTGAGACCCTGTCTCAAAAAAAAAAAAAAAGAAAGAAAGAAAGACTTGCAGTAATATAGACCAGATATAATGAAGGCTTGAAGTGGGACAGTGTAATAGGTGTGGAATGGGGAGAGAAACTCCACAGATAGTTAGGACATAGAACTGCTGCAGCTTGATGTTGATCTTACCAGTATTTCTTCACCTCTTATTTGACCTTCAAGTCTAGGTCAAAGCCCTTTTCCTGGTGCTCACTGATAGCTCCCTGTCACCCTTCACCTCGTTTAGCACAAGATGAAATTGTGAATCTACGGTGCTGCCAACTACCATATGCGTGTTTTTCTAACTTGGGTAATTAAGTAGCATTCTACCAAATGGGGTAGAAACTACAGAAGAAGGAGCAGATTTAGAAAGGTGAGGATTTACATTTTGAATGAGTTACATTTCAAGTGCAACAGGAATCCTATGTCAGGAAAGCTAACAGGAATCTAAGTCTTGGGGGATCTAGCCCCCTCCATCATATATTTCAGTCTGTACTGGCCCATTTTCATCAGCCTTCGTACATGCTGTGATGCCTCCCAAACGTAACAAATCACCTCTTACTCCTACATCCCTCTAGGCTACTGTCCTCCTTCTCTGTTCCCCTTTGTAGCAAAACCCTGGGAAGAATTCCTCCGTTCTCCTTTTCCCTGCAGCTCCTCCTTAACCGTGTTCCAAGTCAGGCTCCTGCCTTCCTTACTCCCCAAGCCACTGCCAAAAGAGAAGATCACAACAACTTCAGTTTAAAGCTCTTAACTGACTTTACTGCAATTCTACAGTCATTCATCCCATAAAATAGGGTGTCAATGAGCCGAGGTTGGTTTTATAGGAGGCAGCAGAAACAAAGAAGGAAAAGTGGATTGGTCATCTCAAAATGACTTTCCTTATAAGGCAGAGACGGGGCCAGGACAACAGAAACATTACTGATTGGTAACATGACAGTACTCCGGGTTCTTTGTGGTGTGGTGTGGTGTGTGTGTGTGTGTGTGTGTGTGTGTGTGTGTAAACAGAGGGAATGTCACTACGTTAATTGAAGCTCACCTGGGGGCAGAAATATGATTATTTCTCTCCCAATTTCTTTCAAGATCAGGTAACTTAGTTTTGGTTTAGTGGAATTTTAGCATGAGTGACTCCATTTTGATTTTTAGTCTGTTCTGCTGGAACCTGGAACAAGAGATTAATCCAAAACAATGACCTCCTATAATTTTTTGTGTCCTCTTAATTTTAACATCACTCATATTGAAGTTAGCAGTGGACTCCACACTGTTAAATCCAGTGGGAAACTCACACTGTATTTTATAAACCTATCAGCAGCATTTGATGCACCTATTCACTTTTTCCTCTTGGAAACACTTTCTTAACTCACAGGACACCACATTCTGGTTTCCCATGACTCACTGGCTATTCTTTTCCAGTGTCCCTTGCTGTTTCTTCCTCATCTCTTCAGCCTGCAAAGTTCAGTGGTCTAGGGTTCAGGCCTTTTAATGTCTCCTCTACCTATATTCACTTTCTGGGTCATCTCATGACTTTAAATACCCTCTGTGTGTGCCTGGCTCTTAAATTCATACCTCTAGACATGTTCCTAAAATGCCAGCTGTGTATATTCTGTTCATTTGGCATCTCTGATGTGCAACAGGTATATCACACTCTACAGGTCCAAAATGTATCCTTATTCCACTTCCAACTGTCCCCCAGTGTCCTGTAATCTTTCCCATCTGGGAAATCTTAGAGGCATCCTTAATTTCTCTCTATATCTTAAATCCCCATCTAGGTCTTCCACAAAACCTGCCAGCTGTGCGTTCAGAATATATACACAAGCAGGATGTAGTGGTACACACCTGTAGTCTTAGCTACTTGGTTACTACTGAGTCAGGAGTTTAAAAGTCACCCTGGGAAAAATAGTGAGACCCCATCTATAAAATAAATAAATATAAATATATCCTTTTTTACATGTGTACATATAATCACAAACATACAGGACTAGGAGTGTAGCTCAATGGTAGAGTGCGTGTACATGGTCCTGGGTTCAATCCCCAGAACAATAAAAAAAGGTGTATAAATATACACACACAGAGGATGCAATCCCGTGCTGTTAAGGTCACCATCCTGGTCTTTCACCAAGATTATTGCAAAAGTATCCTAACTGATCTCCCAGCTTTCACTCCTATTTCTTTAAAGACTTTTCTTGGCATGTAAGCCACATGTTTCATTCAAAACCTCCAAAGGAGGGCAAGGGGGAGAAATGACCCAAGCATTGTATGCACATATGAATAATAAAAAAAAATTTAAAAAAAAAAAAAAAAAAACCTCCAAAGTAGCTGGGTGAGGTGTTACATGCCTGTAATCCCAGAATTTGCAGCAGGAAGATCTCCTGCTCAAGTCTAGTTTAGGCTTCATTATGAGACCCTGTCTCAAAAAAAAATGATAAGAGAGTCTACATTCTTTTTTCCACACTAAGTTTTGGAAATCTGGTGTGGTTTTGTACGTACAGCTCATCTCAATTCCAACCAGTCCATTAGCATGGGTTACCCCAATGAACAGCTCAGCGAACCTTTGGCCTCCTCATCTGCTACCCAGTCTGACCTGTGACCTTCTTGCTCTTCCATACCTGCTTTTATCAAGGTTATCAGGCCCAGTGGTCATCTCTATCCCCAGCTCTGTGCAGTTACCAGCAGATACAGCCACTCCAGCCATCTTAAGACATCCTGCTTGCCTGGCTTCCGAGCAGTACCTCTTCTGGTCCTCTTCCTTCTTCAGTGTCTTCCCCGCCCCCTCCTGTACCGACTTTCTAAATGCTGGAGTTTTTCTTGCCTTTGTCCTTTGTATCAGACAATGCAAAAAGAGAGGACTGGGGTGGGGCTCAGTGATGGAGTGATTGCCCAGCATGTGCCACATAAGGAGACCCTGTCTCTGAAAAAGAAAAAAGAAAAAAAGAACCCTTTCAGAGAGAGAAAGAGAGAGAGAGAGAGAGAGAGAGAGAGAGAGAGAGAGAGAGAGAGAGATGTGTTATTGTCACTACATTTTGGCCTACCTTGCACTTTGACTAAAACCTAAATTCTTTCCATGACCTGTTGGGCTGTAGCAGGCAAAAAAAAAAAAAAAAAAAATGAGTATGTCCTAGCTCCTGGAGCCACTGAATATGTTACTTCGGTACAAAAGGGACTTTGGAGGTGAGATCAATATAAGAATATTGAGTTGGGCACTGGTGACTCACACCTGTAACCCTAGCTACTCAGGAGGCAGAGATCAGAAAGATCATGGTTCAAAGGCAGGCCAGGCAAATAGTTCAAGAGACCCTATCTTGAAAAAACTCATCACAAAAAAAAGGGCTGGTGCAGTGGCTCAAGGTGTAGGCCCTGAGTTCAAACCCAGGTAACATAAAAATAAAGTTATTGTTTTGTTTTATTGTTTAGCATGTGCTATTTTAGGAATACCTCTTCCCCTTAATCATTTAATTAACTATCTGCCTGTGCCCTAATGTCTGTTGTTTTGGGATGCACAGCTAGCTAGTATTTTGATCAACAGAATTTTTTTCTTCTTTTTTATTTTGGCAGTACTTGGTTTTGACCTCATGCTTGCTAGGCAGGTGCTCTACTATTTGAGTCAGGCTCCCACCTCTTTTTGCTTCAGTTATTTTTGGATAGGGTCCCTAGTTTTTGCTCTGGCCAGCCTTAGACCTACAATCCTATTGACAACTCCCATGGAGCTAGGATGACAGGTGCATCTACCACACCTGGTTTCTTTGTTGTGATGGAGTCTCCCTACCTTTTTGCCCATGCTGGCCCCCAACTGCAATCCTCTCAAGTAGTTAGAATTACAGGCATAAATCACACCACCACACCTGGCCTCTTTTTTTTTTTCTTTGCGGTACTTTGAACTCAGGGCCTACACCTTGAAGCTCTCCGCCAACCCTTTTTTGTGATGGGTTTTTTCGAGATAGGGTCTCGTGAACTATTTTCCTGGGCTGGCTTTGAACCATGATCCTCCTGATCTCTGCCTCCTGAATAGCTAGGATTACAGGTGTGAGCCACCAGTGCCTGGCTTTTAAAAAAAAGAAAAAGTTCTCATCATGCAGCTCAGACTGGCCTCAAACTCCTGATCCTCCTGTATCTGCCTCCTGAGTGCTGGGGTTACAGGTATACACCACCACTCAACAGAACTTTTTTTTTCTGCACTGGGGCTTGAACTCAGAGTCTCATGCTTGATAGGCAGGGGTTCATACTACTTGAGCCACTCTGCCAGCCCTTTTGTGTAATGAGTTTTTGAGATAGGGTCTCAAGAACTATTGGCCTGGGTCTGGCTATGAACCTGGATCCCCCTGATCTCTGCCTCCTAAGTAGCTAGGATTACAGGTGAGAGCCACTGGCGCCAGGCAGTATCTTGGGTCTTATCTAGGGGCCACAGACGTCCTCTGCATCTGCAATGCAAGGAATGTCACCAGTACCCTTTATGTAGTGGGCTGGTTTTCTGGATCAGACAGTTCTCTGTTCAGGAGGCAAAAATGGTGCTGTGCCTGGTAATGCAGAGTCCTGAGTTTGAGTGGCTGGTCAGCACATCCATGACTGGCGTCACCATTTCACCCTTGAATTCTTATTGTGTGATTCTAACAAGCTCTGCCAACATACGATACTGAGAAACTCTGCTCACTCATTGCCATGGAAAGAGTACTGACTCCGAGTTCAAATCCTGACTCTGCCATTTCGGTACGTTGCTGGGTAAAGGCAGACAAGGTGGGTTCTCAGCAGCCTCCTGGGCTTTGCGTGTGCTTCTCTGTCAGGAGCATTGCTGACCTCCTCCTGCCCAGGCTAGGTTCTCGTTCCACTTCAGATCTCAGCCGGACAACCCCACCTCTGGGAAGCCAGACTGCTCCCACTTCCTGGTTATGTAACATCGCGATGCTTAGCATCTTTGTGTCTCAGTTTCTCATCTGTAAGGTAGGGTTCTTGCCACCTCATTTCACTCTTGTGAGGAATAAATGTGACAAGAAATGCACACAATCCCCACCACAGAGTAAGCATTCAGTAAATCATGATTAATTTATAGTTTTTTTTTATTTGGTGGCACTGGGGTTGGAACTCAGGGCCTCATGCTTGCTAGGCAGGCACTCCACCACTTGAGCCATTCTGTCAGCTCAATATAGTTTTGTTATTAATGTTAATTAATATTTGTTAATTTAGTAATCATATCTATTTAGTATTCCATGGCCTCTCCACTCCAGACAAGGCTGGGTTCCACCCTCTCTGTTTCCATAGCCCTCATTCTTTTTGCTTTCTTTTTTCTTTCTGGTGCTGCTGGGGTGCCTGGCTACCTCCCAGCTGGCCCTTGTTTTTAAAATACCAAGTTGTACTTTTGTTTGGTATGTTTTCTGGGCTCTGATCTGCCTCCAGGCAGAGGTGTGTCCTTCGCCTCTGTGCTCCAACTCCTCGAGGGCCAGGTACGTTAGGACTCAGAGTCCAAGTGGGAGGACACAGCCACTTGGCACTGCGCAGAAGTGGCAGTCCCAGCTCTGTGTCCTAGTTCCTGGGTGTCCTGAACAAGTTCGTACTCTGGCTGGATTGCTGCTTCCTCCTCTCTCTATACAAAGTAGCGACTATACTTCACTACTACTATTATTTTCGCCATGCTGAGGACTGAGTCCACAGCCTTGCGCACGCTCAGCAGGCACTCTGAGTGCCATCACACCTGCCTTACAGCATTGCCGAAGCACCGGTGTCCAAAGCCTTAGGCTTGGACTCAGTCAGTGTCAAGCAATGGTTCCTTACTAGTGACATAAATTATCACGTCTGTCACATGAAAGAATGTGACAGAGATGTGCCATCCTCCGTGTAGATTCAGAGTCTCAGAAAGATGGCCCAGTCTAGCAGTCCTATTGTACAATAATAAGGGCACACGTGACAGAGGCAGGTGTCCTTCCCTACAGTGACCATAAGTGAAGAGACGGAGACCTGGGTCCCCAGGTACAGAGGTTTGTGTTTTGTTTTTGTTTGGTTGTTTTTTTTTTGTTGTTGTTGTTGGTTTTACAGTGTTGGGGATGGAACCCTGGGCTTTACCCATGCCAAGTGAGCCCTCTGCCTCTGTGCACTTTTGTTTTTTAACTTTTATTTTGAGACAAGGTCTTGCTAAGTTGCCCAGGCTGGTTTTGAACTTAGAATCACCTGCCACTCGAGTAGCTGGGATCACTGGCATGCCCCACCTTTGGTTTCCTGATAGAGTGGCCACCGTCCTGGATTTCTAAGCTGAAGTGGCCTGCAGCCTCCCAGTGCTGTAACTGGCGCTCATGTGTCCCTCATTCTTTGACTGCCTCCTACAGGGCGTTTTTCTCCAGAAGCACTGGTACCAGTGGAATTCCTGAGAAGGGTTAACACTGGGAGCAGAAAACCTCTTCTCTTTTCGTGGTCAGTCCCTGAAAACCTCACTCCATCTCAGAGCTTACACGCCACCCATGTGCAGACCACTCCCCAAATGGTATCCCCAGTCTATGACCTCTTCTCTGAACCCCAGACTCAAAATCCATCCTGTGTGTGTCCTCTCCCTCCACTGGGTGTCTAACAGGCATCCCAGTGGGAATGTGTCCAGAACTGAACTCCTCTTCCTGCCCCAGTCCTGCTCCTCCAATGTCTCCCCACCACTTTAACACACCCCCGTCTTCCCAGAGGCCTGGCAGAAAGCCTGGCACCATTCTTGCTCCTCTCTGCCCTTCACACCCATGTCCAAGCCATCAGTAACTTGTTGACTGTACTTCCAAAATATGCATGGAATCTGCCTGGTGTCAGTGACTCATGCCTATAATCCTAGCTACTTAGGAGGCAAAGATCAGGAGGATCAAGGTTCGAAGCCAGCCCTGGTTTCAAGATCCTACCTTGAAAAACTCACCACCAAAAAAAGGACTGGCAGAGTGGCTCAAACAGTAAGAGTGCCTGCCAAGCAAGTGTGAGGCCCTGAGTTCACACCCTGGGGTGCCAAAAAAAAATTATATATATATATGTTTGGAATCTGACTACTACTTACTACCCTGCTCCAGGCTACGATCATCTCCAGCCTTATCCAAACAGACTCCTATCCGGTCCTGCAGCATCTGGCTTTGCCCACTGATTCTCATCTCCTTTGGAGAAAAAGCCAAAGTCCTTATAGTGACCACTAAGGCCTTCAATGATCTGACTCATGTATCATTCTTGCCATAACTCATTCACTACATCCCAGCATTCTGGTGCCAAACATTCTCCTGCCCCAGGGCCTTTGCACTTGTTATCTCCTCTGCCTGGAATGTTCTTCCTCCAAATAACCATCTGGCTGGCTCCCTCTCTTTGCTCATGTCTTTACTCAAAAGACACTCTAAGCAAGCAAGGCTTTCTCTAGCCATCCTATTAAACTTTCAACATTCCTCATACGTCATGTCTGCCGACCTTGCTTTATATTTTTTCCCTCTAGTATTTATCAGTAGTCAACATATCATACATTTTACTCATTTATCCCTTACTGTGAAATTTCTCTAATGCCTGCAATAGAGGTTTAATGATATTTGAAAAGTGAATTTATACTTTTTTTGGGGGGCAGTACTGGGTGGGGTTTGAACACAGGGCCTACACCTTGAGCCACTCCACCACCCCTTTTTTGTGACGGTTTTTTTCAAGATAAGGTCTCTTGAGTCATGCTCCCAGCCTGAAAAATATCAGTTTATATATTAAAGTTCTATGTAAGATACTTTTAGGAAAAAAAAAAACTAACTCTTTCACTAAGAACTGGTATCCAAGCTCTCCAGTAGTTTTGGTTTTTTGGTTTTTGGGGTTTTTTTTGGTGGGACTGGGGTTTAAACTCAGCTTCAAACTCACAAAGCAGGTGCTCTACCTCTGGAGCCACATCTCCAGCCCTCCAGTAGTTTCTGCACAGTGAGAAACACAGAGAGGGAGCATTTGCTCAATGGCACACATTCTCTCGTTCTTCCCTGGCTGCCTGCTCTGTGCCATGAACTGCAATGATACAGGGTTCAGAAGTCACCCAGACCCTCACAGCATGGAATCTTAGTGGGACCACTGGACAATACATATACGAAATAAACAAGCCTGGTGCTGGTGGCTCACGCCTGTAATCCTAGCTACTCAGGAGGCAGAGATCAGGAGGACCATGGTTCAAAGCCAGCTCGGGCAAATAGTTCTTGAGATCCTATCTTGAAAGAACCCTTAACAAAAAAAGGCTGGTAGAGTGGCTCAAGGTGTAGACCCTGAGTTCAAACTCCAGAACCACAAAAAAAAAAAAAAAAAAAGAAAGAAGCAAAATAATTCCAGAGGGGTTGGAGATGTGGCTCAGTGGTAAGAGGTCCTGGGTTTCATTCCCACACCATAAAAAAATTTACTCTAAAGAGCTCTCCAAGATGATAAATTCTGGGAGATGTGACTGAGTGACAGGAAGGACAGGAGGGAAAGCATTCATTCAGATTGACAGGTGGTCAGGGAAGAGGGGCCTGAGGAGGGGACACATGACCTAAGGGCCTGGACAAAGCCTTCCACAGTCAGCTGTGGGAGGAGAGCACTCAGGCAGAGGATCCAGAAGTGCAAAAGCCCTGGCGCGGGAGCACTTGGTTGGTAATTGAGTGGACTCCTGGTCCCCTGTGTCACCACTTGCTGCTTCTCCAGGCCCTCAGAGAGGTTCCTTTGACGTCCCAGGCAGGCCTTCTTTCAGCTCAGTGCCTGAGATGCACATACCTAGGAAGGCAGCAGCGGGAGTCCCTGTCCTAAAAGCCTTGTGGCTAAACCGGATCTGAGCTTCCTGGTCCCTGTAGGGAGGGGGTGAGCACACATCCTCTCTGCCTTCTCCAGCCCTGGCCCCAAATCTCCATGGCAACCCTAGACACAATTCTGTCCCAAAGGAGGACCTGGGAGGGGAGAGACCAGAAGAGTGGTGAGCTTGCCTCCCCTGCTCCTTGGGTCTGCTTCTCTGCTAGCTGGCCAGGCCCCCATACCCAGTCTCCCAAGACCCCAAACTAGAGATTCTGCAGGTCCGCCCTGGTGCTGGGCACAGTGGAGCCTGGATGGCAGCTTGTCTCCTGCAGCTGCCTCTAAGGCTGCTCCTGCTGGGGATGGCTGCCCTGACCACATCTGCCGTGGATACAGGTGAGTATGTTGGCACCCCAAGATGTGTCCCCTCCCCCAGACTGCTTCCCCAATCAGCACTCTCCCTGATGGGCTGGGACCCCTTGCGTGGGGAGGCTGAGAAACCCTGGGCCTAGTTTTACTTGGTACCCCGAAATCCACCTGAAACCTTTCTAGAAAGTGAGAGCTTCAGAGCATCCAGAACCAGGTCACCTGGGTCTAGGGGTGGGCAGGGCAGCCCTCCAGTCTGGAAATGCAAACTGTGTGGGCTTTGGAATCAGACAACCGATGTTCAGACACTCACTCTGCCACTTCCTCTATTTCTACCCCAACATCAGTTTCAACTAAGTCTTCTTCAGTAAAGGAGCTGGGAGGTGGAGCTCAGCTGCAGAGCAAGCTGGCTCAGATTTGCAAGACTGCAAAGTGGGCTCCATCCCCAGCCCTGCAGAGGAAAAGAAAAAACTACAGTAAAAAGAGAATTATAAATAGGCCCTCGACCCCCAGGGATGAGGGATGATGATCATTGAGAACATGAGACAGACTGTGCATGACGCTGTGACAGTGCCTGGCACATTACAGGTGCCCAGTCTACTCTAGGTGCCACCCCCATCCCTGCACCTCCAGGGTAGGCTCTGGCTTTAGTAGACCTGCACAAATATGGAAAAATGCTTCTGCATTCTTGGCCCCAGTGAAGGATTATCCTGACTGGTCCTCAAGTACCCACTGGTGCCCCTGCCTTGCACCAGAAAACTCACCTCCTCCTCTGTCTGTCCTTAACAAAAACCAGAGGTGAGCACTTATGTGCCATCTCACTTCATTCTCACAACAACCCTGGAGCAATGAGGGTATTTTGTGCTGTAAGAAACATACATCCAAGTACATGGGGCTTAAACCATAGAACATTTATTATCTTACCTAAGAAGAGTGGCTGCAGGTGATTCCAGAGATGGTTAATTCAGCAGCTCAACCATATCATGACCTTGACCTTGCAAAATAGCTGCTGCAGCTCCAGACATCACACTGTCAGTCAAAAGCTTTCAGAAGCAGGAAGAAAAGGGGGATCCTCATTACATAGCTCTCCATCTTTTTTTTGATCAGGGTAGAAAATCATTCTCCAAGAACTCTCAGCAGACCTCTCCTTAAGTCTCATTAGCCACAAACAGGTCACATACCAATCCCCAAATCTTTAGCAAGAAGCAGGGAATGGCTGTTAGGTGGGCAAGCACCCAAAGGTGTCCACCCCATCCTTGCATGAAAAGTAGAGGGTCTCTGTCACTTGGCTAACATGCATGAAACGTGGAGCACTGTGGGAAGCCCCGTACGTGGCTGTGTCCACAATCCTGCAGTCCTGGACATGCTCTGAAAAGAAACTTCTTTCTTTTTTTTTTTTGGTGGTCTGGGGTTTGAACTCAGGGCCTCATGGTTGCTTGGGAGGCGCTCCGCCACTTGAGCCTCTCTGCCAGCCCCAGTTTGCTCTTATTTATTAGCAACTAGACTGGGAGGAGGTCATCTCTTTTTTGGGTGTCGGGGACGGAGCCCAGGGCCTGGCTGGTGCCAGACATGGCTTCCCCACAGGGCTCCACCCTGGCCTGCTTATTGCCCTCCCTTCAGTTGCTGGACCTGGGGTCAGTGCTGGCACACCTCTCTGGAGGCTGTGTCACCTGCGGCTTCCCCTTGCAGCGGGCGCATCATTTATTGTGCTTGTTATCTGTCCGTCTAAAAATCTGGAAAATTCTTCAACATCCGAGGGCTTTTGAATTAATTCACTTAATCCCCTTAACAATCCTGAGCTTGTTTAATCACCCCCCTTTTACCGACGAGGAAACTGAGGCTCAGAGCGGGTGACCCGGCGCGTGCTTGTCGTGCAGCCGAGCTGGTGGCCGCGTGCGGCGGGACGTGGCGCGGGGACGCGCTGCTGCTGCGCTCCCACGCCGCCTCGCGCAGCTTCTACTTCGTGACTCCGGACACGGACTGCGGGCTGTGGGCGCGGGCGGCAGCCCCAGGCGACAGGATCCGCTTCCAGTTCCGCTTCTTCCTGGTCTACAGCCTGGAGCCCGCCAACGCCTCCTCCTCCGCGCCGCCCGCCCAGCCCTGCGCCCCCGGCTCCTTCCTGCAGTTCTACGAGGGCCCGCCGGGGGCGCCCCGTCCCCTGGGGGCTCCGCTCTGCGGCCTGACCATCCCCGCCCCGGTCACATCCTCCGGACCCTTCCTAGGCCTGCGCCTGGTCACCAGAGGCCGCCAGCCCCGAGTGGACTTCGTGGGAGAAGTCACTTCTTTCCGGCTGGGTGGGTGTGTGGTCTGAAGGCCAGGATGGGGCCACAATGGGGGCGGGGGCGGGGAAGGGACACCACCGTGGGCACAGGAAAGTGGAGGGCTGCATTCCTAACAGGGAAGGACGATGGCAGGGGTGAGGGGGCGGTGACACAGTAAGGGAGGTTCTAGACCCGAAGAGCCAGTCCTACAGATCTGGGTTCCACGGAAGCGTGTACCAGACTGCTGTCCTCCCAGCCCCGGGCACACCCACCCACGCACACCCCCCCCCCCAGCTCCCATAGGCCTCACACTAGCATTTGCACTCACAGGTCACACCAAAACTCACACACCTTGCACAGTCACACCTCCCACACATACCCACGCATACCCACCCGTCACACTCCTCACACCACAGACACCCACACAGTCCACATCACACACACTTCATGAACCAGCTGCCACCTTGCATGCTTACACACAACTCACACATTCATGTTTACACACTGGCTAGAGGTTTGCAGAACGAGAAGGCCAGAGCTGGGCATGGTGGTGTCTGCCTATAATCCCAAGAAGCAGAGGCAGGAAGATCATGAGTTCCAGGTTAGAGTTGGCACCCACAAAGTTATCAAAACCAAATGCAAACAAAAGGGCATTGTTGGGAGGAGCAGGCATGGTGGGAGTGGTAGAGCACTTTCTAGCATGCTCAAGGTCCTAGGTTCAATTCCAAGTAGGTGGGGGCAGGGGGAACCCAGTGAAGCACGGACAGGGACCTCTTGGACCTGAAACTGACCCGTTTCTTAAGCTTTGCCTTTGGCCCCATGCACCTGGACCTTACAGCAGCTCTGCCTGCAGCACTTTCTCCTCCCATCTGTACGTGGGGACATAGGCAGCTAGTGCCCAAGGCCTCCTGCTCGTGAGGACAGCCGCTTGGCTTTCATGCTGGACTATGTCCTGCATCTCCAACCCAGGTCAAGGCTTGAGCCCCAGCAGGTTCCCTGGGACATTTGGTGACATTCCAAAAGAAGCCATCTACCAGTGGTGAGCAGGTGAGCTCCCAAAGCCCCAAGGATTCCAGAACTACAGGGAACTTGAGTGACATTTTTGGCCAAACATTTAGACTAGAGAATTGCACAGGATGGTGAGCACTCCTTGGCAAGGACATGGGGGCCTTGGAGGCCCAACACAGGCTCCCTGACCTTGACACGCCAGGCCCTGGACAGCTCCTCACCGTGGAGCTGGTCAGAACTGCCCTCTCCTACTGCTGTCTTGTTACTCTCCCTAGCCAAGCCTTGCCTTCCTTCCTCCCCAGAATTGTGCAGGGCCTGAATTGTGGATTTTAGACTCCCTTCCCTGGTAGAGTCTCTGGGCTTTAGGAGAAGCAATTTACAACATGCCACGGGGCCATGACTCAGGTTCTCGGGTCCCCCTTCCCTGTCCTGGAGGCTATAGCTCGCCACCGCTCCTATTATGTTGTTTTTCAAACAGCTCTCGCTAGCTGATCAAAAAACCATGGCCTGCCTCCCTCCCTCTCTGCCTCTCTTCCTTTCTCTTTCTCCCTCCCTTCCTTTCTGTGGCTTTGCCCTCCTGCTCTCAGCTAGGAGGCTAGGAACATTGCAGCTGCTCTGTGTGTAGCAGGATTGACTCTTAATAGAAGGTGGCAGTGGCCTAACCCTACGAGGTCTCTGGCTTCCTGATTGGTTTTGTCATCAGAATGACGAATTGCCCTTTTCATGTCCTCCGGCCACAGTCTCAATTACTCACACCTACAGGCACCCCTGCCTGACTCACTACATTGGCTCACAGTCTGACTTCTCATACTTCACCACGCTACTGTGGATTTTCTCTCTCAAAGACTCCACTCTTCCACCTGTGCACCTTCTTGAGCTCATTCACTTTCATTTGTAAACAAAAGAAACCAAACTCAAGTTTTGGGGAAGCCAAAGGAGAATTCGGGGAGGCTCTAGTAACTGGGATATGAAGATGCTGGTTCAGGTATAGCTGGATCCAGGAGTTCAAGCAATGTCACCTGGGCCCCAGGCCTGTTCTCTTTCTCTGTCTTTGCACTGTGTTGGTCTGTTTGGTTTCCACCTCAGGCAGCTCCTCATTTTATGTTACAGCAAAATGACCCTGAAGCTCCAAGCCCACACAGCGTGACATAGTGAAAAGGCTTCTTCTCCCACAGCTCTAGCAAAGGCGCTCAGTCTGTTAGTCCTATGTGTCATGTGTCCATTCCTGTGGCCGGGAACTTGAATGTTCTGACTGGCCAGGCCTGAGTCCCATGGCCACAGCTGAGCCATGTTGTGGTCAGTCCCATGTGAGCTAGCTTTTGTCCACAGCATGGGATCCTGGGTTAGCCAACCTGTCTGCCAGACCCTGTGCACTGAGTTGTATCATTATCTCATCTGTGTGTACAGTCATTCATTAATGAACTTAGCTGAGCATCTGCTAGGCACCCTGTGCTCCTAGGTTTTGGGGATACAGCAGTAAACAAAAGAGAGGTCCCTGCACTCTCAAAGCCGAACTTCTGATGGGGGAGAGAGGCTATAAACAAAGAATCAGGACTCTATTCTGTGGAGGTGTAAGTGCCGCAGAGAACCCCCCACTCTAAAGGGGATAGGACACTGGGGAAGGTGGCATGCTGTTCGGGGGGTGGGAAGATGGAGAAGGCAACACAGAGTGGAGATCTGAAGGGAATGAGCCATGCAGGCCTCCAGGGAGGAGAATTCAGATGGAGTTGATGGCAGGCGGAAGGGCAAGGAGCAAGGGTTAGTTGGTAGTGCTCAGATTCATGGATGGACACACGCATGCACACACACATGCACACGCACAGACCCACATCAAACCACTGTGTGCTGCCCTGTTTATTTATGAGCATGGACTGCAGACCAGTGGGCTTCCAGCTGATACAAGCTATGTGGCCCTGGGCACCTAACCTTGTGTTTCGGTTTTTTGTTTTGTTTTTTTTTTTGTGGTGGCACTGAGGTTTGAACTCAGGGCTTCACACTTGCTAGGCAGGCACTCTACCACTTGAGCCACTTCACCAGCCCAGCCCTTTTTGGTGATGGGTTTTTTTAAGATAGAGTCTCACAAACCATGTGCCTGGGCTGGCTTCAAACCATCATCCTCCTGATGTCTGCCTCTTGAGTAGCTGGGATTACAGGCATGAGCCTCCAGCGCCTGGCTATAATCATGGTAGATTTTTTTCTATGTCTTTTTTTTTTTTCTTTTTCTTTTTCTTTTTGGCAGCACTGGGGTTTGAACTCAGGGCCTCACACTTGCAAGGCAGGCTTCTTACCTCTTGAGCCACTTGGCCAGCCCATGCTTCAGTCTTTTTATATAAAATAGGGTTAATAACAGTATTTACTTCATAGAGTTGTCATAAAGACTACGCGAACAGGAGGTAAAATGTTTAGAACCATGCCTGGCACAGAAGAACTTGACAGTTTTAGCCATCATGCCACCATCACCCTCACGGCCACTGTCATCAGCATGTTCGCCATCACTGTTGTCATCATCCTCATCATCCATGACCATGGTCATCCACCCCTTTAGGCCATGCTTCTATAGTTAGCAGGATCTGATTGAGGATCCTCACCCCAGGCTTCTCCTTCCCACCCCAGGGCCTTGTGGCACCTACTTCCGCTGTCGGAATGGCAGGTGCATCCCTCTGAACTTGGTGTGTGATCGCTGGGGCATGGACAACTGTGGCGACAGCAGTGACCAGAGCCCCTGGCCACCAGCCAACTGCAGAGGTAAGTGAGAGTTGTGCCCTGGACCCTGCCGAACAGCTAGGAGGAAAGCCAGGCCCCTACTCCCTTCTCCCAGCACAGGGCTCAGGGGAGGAAGCACAGCAGGAGGGGTGCAAGGGGCAGGAGTGGGAGTCACAGTCCACCGAGGCCCAGGGCCTGAGCAGGCGGGACTGGAAGGCTGTTCCTGAGAGCTGGTTCAGGACTGGAGGTGGAGCTCAAGTGGTAGACAGCTCGGGAGCACCTGAGAGATGGTTCAGTGGAGGCAACTCCCTAAGTAGGATCTGGCCCAGGGGCCTAGGACATCAGAAGGAGAAATGCTTTGTTTAACTGGGTCTGGGGGCCTCGGCCCTGGCTGATTGATGTCTGAGGGCCCCAGTACCACCCTCAAGACAAAACAAAAACCACCAATCCAGTCCCACCTTTTACAGATGGAGAAACTGAGGTCTAGAAAAGAGATGACTTGCTCAAGGTCATAAAGTCAGAGTGACACGAGAAGGAATGACCTCTGTGGACATTGGGAACCAGAACAGAACACCCAGGGATAACCTTTCTGGGGATCTGGAGATGTGAGTCAGGGCTGCCATGGATGGTTGCATAGGTTGTTCATTGCAAAAAAGCTGAAGTGAAACCCACTTCCCAGGACCCCACACTTACCTCTCTTTGTCACTTTTCAGGCTTCTTTGTAGGTTTCTGGGTATTTGCCTAAAACTTTGTACTTTGGGCCCTGAGGCCCAGTTCCTGTGTCCCATCTCTTCTATCTGGGCTCAGTCCTCTGCTGTCTTACTTATATCTTATCCCCAGCTAACTCATGTTTGAGTTCCAGACACATTCCTCCTCCTCGCTGCACATGTCCTCGTGAGTATCAGGTGGCATGACTTTAACTTGCCCCTGACTGCACTCCTGGTTCATGGGCCCTGACCTCATGCTGTCCCCACCAGGGCAGCTGCAGTGGCAACTTCATGGTCCACTTACTCCAGCCCCAACCATCCAGTCACCCTTTACACCTTTCTTACTTGTAACCCTGGGCCAGAGCTGATCTTTCTAATACCCATCTCCTACAGCACAGTCTTCCATAGAAGCCCACAGGAGCCTTATTTTTCTTTTCTCCTTAATAAAGTTAATTTTTTTAGAGCAGCTTATTTTTTTGGTGGCACTGGGGTTTGAACTCAGGGACTTGAGCTTGCTAGGCAGGTGCTCTACTTGAGCCACACCCTCAGCCCTTTTTTGCTTTAGTTCTTTCGGAGGTGGAGTCTTATGTTTTTTCTCTGACAGTTCTGGAGTTTGATCCTCCTATTTGTGCTTCCTGTGTAGCTGGGATGGCAGGTGTGCACCTCCATGCCCAGCTATTGCTTGAAATGGGGGGATCTCACTGATTTTTTGCCCGGGCTGGTGTTGGACTGCAAACCTCACCATCTCTGCCTCCCAAGTAGCTGGGATTAGACATAATCCATTGCACCCAGCTCCAGCAGTTTTAGATTTACAGAAAATTGAGAAGGTAGTTCAGACATTTCTCACATCCTGACACTCAGTTTCGTCTATGGTTACTATCTTCATTCACACGAGGCATTTGTTTTGGTTAATGGAACAGTACTGACCCAGTTATTAATTAAAGTCCATCATCTATTCTGAGTTCCCTAGGTTTTTTTTAACCTAATATTCTTCCTGTCTCAGGACCCATGTAACAGTTACTTGTTACTTCTCTTAGGCTCCTCTTGCTCTGCCACTTACTCAGCAGCTCCCTGTTCTGATGACCTTGACGGTTTTGCCCAGTCCTGCTCAGATGCTTTGTAAGGCTGTCCCGTCACTGGAACTTGGTGGGTGTTTTTCTCATGGTCAGACTGGAGTTACGGGTTAGTGGGAGGAAGACCACAGAGGCAAGTTGCTCTTTTTATCACATCAGGTCAGAGTTATACCACAGACATGAGGACCATCGATGATGCTGACCTTGACCCAGCTGAGGTCATGTTTGTCAGATTTCTCCATAGGTACTCTCCGCCTCATTTCTCCGTGCTGTACTCTTTGGGGTCACTAGGTGCAGCCCATGCTTGAGTAGGAAGTTATGCTTCCCTACGTTAGAGTGTTTTAAACATAAATCAGACCATGTCACTCCTGCACTCAAACCCCTCCTCGGCTGTTTCCTCCTCTCGCTTGGCTAAAGCAAGGCCTCCCAGAAGCCCACACCCTTGGCATGACCTGGTTCTTCCCCTCTCACCTGTCTTGCCTCCCTGTGTGAATCCTACCCCTCTGCAAGGCCCTGCCCCTCCACACTGGGCCCTGCTCCTCTCATATGCCCTCAGCCCCTCTGCAATGCCCCCCCTCTACCCCACACCCACCACGCACAACACCTCCCACGCTCCAGCCTTTGCACTAGCTCCTTTGCCACCTGGAAGGCTCTTCTTTAGAGACCTGCGCAGTCATTTGCCTCCTGGAGTGGAAGGGCCTCCTCAGGTGTCTGCTTACCTCTCACTCTTGCAAATGTGGCAACCCCGTGACCAGCAACAGATGAATGCATAAATGAAATGTGGTCTGTTTATAGGACGGAGTATTAGTCACCCTTACAAAGGATGGACATTCTAGCTAGGCACCAGTGGCTCATGCCTGTAATCCTGGCTACTTGGGAGGCTGAGTGATGGAGGATCGAGGTTTGAGGCAAGCCTGGATAAACAGTTTGTGTGGCTCAAGTGGTAGATCTTGCTGGGCACTGGTGGCTCATGCCTGTAATGCTAGCTACTCAGGAGGCAGAGATCAGGAGGATTGTGGTTTGAGGCCAGCCAGGGCAAATAGTTCGAGAGACCCTATCTCAAAAAATTGGACCAGTGGAGTGGCTTAAGGGGAAGGCCCTGAGTTCAAGCCCCATTACTGCAAAAAAAAAAAAAAAAAAAAAAAAAAAAAAGGTACAGCTCCCGCTTTGCAAGCATGAAGCCCTGAGTTCGCATCCCATCCCACTAAAAAAAAAAAATGTTCTGATGCCTGCTGTGGATCAGTCAGTACTAAGTGAAACCAGTCATGCACAAAAGGACAAATACTGCATGACTGCACTGAATTGAGGAACCTAGAGTGGCCAGGCTCATCAAGTCAGAAGCAGAGCTATGGTCGCCAGGGGCTTGGGGCAGTGGCGGGGTGTTTACTGGATGTAAGAGAAGATGAACAGAATTCGAGCTGGATGAGACCGATGGTCGCATGACAGTGGAAGTGGACTTACGCCACTGAACTGTGCGCTTTAAAGTGGCTCAAATGGTGAGGAAAACAATTATGTGTTTTCCTACAATTACAAAAATAGCACCCCAGCCATCATGCCTGCTCCCTTCCCCTGCTTCATTTTTTTCCATGGCACCTGCCCCACTGTACATACAGAATGTGCATTGCGTCTCCCCACACAAACTGCCGGTTGCAAGGACATTTTTGTCTATTTGGCCCAGTTCGTAAAGCCATGTACTGAGTATGGTACATGCTGGAGAAATGAGTCAAATAAGCAGAAGTGCAACCCCTCTGTGCCTCAGTTTCTTTATCTGTGAAACAGGGGTAAGCCTAAGCTTGCAGACTTGTTACAAATGGAAAATACTGTCAGTAAAGGTCCAGCACCCAGCATGGTGCTTGGTGCACAGAAAATGGTCAACATGTGTGTGTCCAACCCCTTTCCTGTGAAGCAGCTCCGTTATAAACCCCAGGATCTGAAGCTAGACTGGTGAACTTATGTCCTCTCCTCACTTCCAGCTGTGTGACTTTGGTGAGAGATTCAACCTCTCTGTGCCTTACTTCCCTTATGTGCAAAATGGAAATACTATAGTGACAAACTCAGAGAGGTCTTGTGTGGACTGAATGAAACACAGAGACTCAGAGAGGAGCTCTGTGTTTCTGATGCTGCCTACTGCAGGTCCCTCTCCACTGCCCAATCAGACGGGGAGCACAGATGACGACACCTCTGAGCCCCTGACTCCCTCCCCAACTCTGGAGACTACTGGCTCTCTCCAGACAGCAGCTCAGAGGAGTCTCCCAGCAGGCTGGGACACTGCCCAACAGAATTTGGAAGGTAGATGGCTCTTAGTGACAACTTGCTCCTACTCTTTCACTGAAATCATACTTGTCCCTGTCCAGGAGATGGGGTCGGGGCAGCAGGCCCAGGATGAGGCTGAGTGGACTCTTTCCTCCTGCAGAGTCTCAGTTCCGGGGGATGGCGCTGGCCTCCTCACTGCTCCTGGCCTCCGCTGGCCTCCTCATGGGCCTCCTTTGGTGCTGCTGCTCCCCCAGTCGGCCGGTCTGGAAACCTTGGGCCATTAGCCTCAGCCTCAAATGTGGTGCAGCCTGTAACATCTGCTATCTGTGTCCTGCCCGGGTTGCCCCTGGTAGGGCTGTGGCCTAGCCAGCCCGCCTCCCAGCACCAAGGAGATATCCCTAAAGAGGTGTGGTTAACAACAGATGGAGTAGGCTCTAAACTTAGTTACCTGGCTGACCTCAGCCAGGTCACTTAGCTCTGAGCTTCATTTCTGTCCCTCTGGGAAATGGGCTGAGTTCTGCATCCCTGGTTGTGGTAAGGGTTATAGGAGGTAGAGGACACATAAAAATCAATCCTGCAGCTGGGGAGGTGGGGGTGGCACCCTGCTGGACCAGGCAAAAGCATGAACACCGTGCCCAGGCAGGTTTTGGGGCCTTGTTTGATCACCAAAGCTGCCTTACTTCACTCCTAGATTTTAGCGACCCTACTTCAGCCCACCCTTAGGTGCCTTTGTCAAAGACACAGGAGGCCCCTGGCGGGGATAGCACCGTTTATTAAGAAAAATCAAGACAAAGACCACAGGAGGATCCTTCTAGGACCCAAGGCCAGGTAGCCCCATACCACAGGCTGGGGCCGCTCACCCAGGATCCTCAGGTTCCCAGATGGGTGGGGCTGTCATCTCCCCTCCTCTCACCCTGTCAGGGGGGGTCTCGGCTTCCCCCACCAAAGCACGGGTCTTCTGGCTCCTTTCCCCCAAGTCCTGGGCCTTCACCTCCAGAGAAGTGGGGGGATGGTGTGGCCTGGCGTGGCGGGGACCCCATTGCTGGGCTCTGCCTTAGCAGCTCTGGGTATTGGTGGGGGCTTCCCTTGTAGCCCTTGAGGGCAGGGCCCTGGGCCATGAGTGGGGGTGGTGGGAATGCAGGCTGGGTGGAAGGGGAGGCTGCCAGGGGCAGGGGGCCCTTGGCTAGGTGAAGGGAGAGGGGCTGGGCCATAGCTGGTGGGGGAAGGGTGAGCTGCCTTTACAGTGGGCACTGGTGACTTCCCAGTATAGGGGGTGGCCAAGGCCACTGTGATGCCCCCTTTTTCAGGTAGCTGGCAAGGCACCAGGTGGTAAGCTGGGGCTGGCTCTCACAGGAATGAGGACTGCCCTTGGCTGCAACAATGGGCAGCCCAGCTGTACTTTGGGGGGTTCCATTGGAGTGGGGGGATGGCAGTACTGAACCCATCCAGCCACTGTGCCTGACTCCAAGTCCACATGGCCTTCTGAGGCCATCTATGCCTATCCCACTGGCTCTGCCCATCAGCCTAGGCTTTGCCCGTGTAGTTGTATGTGTGTGGGAGGCGGCATGCCCACCCTCCAGTCCAGCCCAGGGCGGTAGCAGCAAGCGTGGCATTGCCTCAGTTTCTTACAAAAATTCATAATAATATTAATAATAATATACTTGACGTTGTTGGGCTGGGCGCTGCCCGGGAGTCCGTGTGGGGCAGGCAGGTGTCTATGAGGGGCAGGGGCGTGTGTTGGCCCCTGCCTGGGCCTGGTGCTGCAGGTCCAGGGGTTGTGGAGGTGGGGCGCCAGGCCTGGCTGAGTGCAGCACCAGGTTCTTAATACAGCCTGTGATGCCTGAGGAGAACCTGCCTCCAGTCAATGCAGCCACGTCGGGGGCTCCACCTGTGGATGGGAGCGAGAAGGCATTGGCTCCAGGAGCCCAGGAGGCCAGACCCACCAGGGGGCTCCAGCTCTGTAGGACAATCACTCCTGTCCCGGCCCACATGGAGGCTCAGCTCAGGACTCACCGACATAGACACTGTCCTTGGTGTTGACTGCCACGTTGGGACCTGGGGACTTGCCACTGATCAGCTCTTCACCATCGACCTGGATGGAGCCTCTCCGGCCCTCTCTACAGTGAAACTGGGTCAGGTCCCTCACCCCAAATTCCCACACTCCTCAGAACCTCTTTTGGCATTGATTCCAACAGACAAGTCTCCCCTCTACTGGGTACTTTTTCTTTCCCTACTGGGTAAGAGATCTAGCCCTGCAAACCCAGCCTCCCAGCACTGCCCTATGACCCCTGGGTTTCTTTCATCCCAGGGGTCCCCTATACTACAGTGGAGCTCATTTGTTTTATTTTATTTTGAGACAGGATCTTACTGTGTAGCCTTGGCTGGTCTTGCACTTGAGATCCTCCTGCCTCAGCCTCCCCAGTGCTGGGATTACATGTGTGTTATACCACACTCAGTCCCAGTGGAATTCTGTATGGCTTGGAGTTCTCGGTCCCTGGCAAGCTCTCCCCACACATGAGCTCACATTCCATCTGTCTGTGCTCAATGCCTCCTCCCTGCCCATGGTGGAGTTGTCCTGTCCCCTTGCAGAACTTACAGCCCTTTTCACTAGTGTTGGCTGGGTTCCCTTACCGCAGTGCTATCAATCGATGCCATTCGCCATCATTGATGGGGTCCTCAGAAATAAGGCGGGCCTCCCCGCTGCCCAGCTGGTAGCTACAGGAACACAGGCCCGTGAAGGTGTGAGTGGGGGGCAGGACTGGAGGTGCATGGTGGGGGTGCGGGTAGGGGTGGTGTGTGGCTGAGGTGCTGGGAGAGGTGCTGGCAGTTTCCCATGGGAGAAGCCAGGGAAGCGGGGTGGGGGGAAGGGGCAGGACTCACCTGAAGACCAGGTGGCCATCCTGCAGCCCTAGGCTGATGAAGTCCTTGCTATGACCAGCCTCTGCCACCTCCTGCCAGGGAAACACAGGGTCTCTAGTATCCCCTACTGTACAGCTGAAGCCCCTGAGGGCTGCAGCCTTGGCCTTGCTCTCCCCACTGCCCTGGCCGCCAGGAGGCCAGTCTCCCACCCCAGGAATCCTGAGACCCTGGGCTGGATGCCCACTCACCACACCCTGCCAGAGCAGGAGGCCACTGGCAGTGTTGGTCCGAACCTCCAACTCAATGGTCTCGGGTACTTCAGGCAGGCTATGGGGAGCAGTGGGTGAGGGAACATAAGTCCCAGACTCCTGTCTTCCCCACCCCAGGCTCACAGACTCTTCCAACCAACACCTGCCCATCTTACCTCCTGGCGAAGATGCCACCAGGAAGGGCTAGGAAGCCGTTGTCATGAAAATAGGCTCCATATTGCCCAGGGGCATCTGCGGGAGAGTGGGGGTTGGTGAGTCACCTGCTGCTTGCATCAAGTGTCAGTCCCAAGTCAGTTCCTGACCCCCCTGTTCATTCCACTTTTGGGGGCTCTGAACTGTGGTTCCTGATACTCGTAAGGACACCAACAGAGTTCAGGGGGCTGTGAACTTGAACTTGGTCATCATATCTCTATTTTCACTCACTTTCTCACTGACATTTGGCGGTCCCTTCAATTACAGATCTAGTCAGTGAACCAACCAAAGTAGTAGTAACAGGTCCTAGGGCAGTAATTGCAAATATTTCCAAAAATTGTTTATGTTCATGAATTGTTTGGAAATTGTATTAGCGATTAAGACCACCACTCAATCTTGTTATTTAAATGTTAATAAACAAGGCCATGTATTTAGAATCTAAAAAATATTTTAGTAAGTCTAACTGGTTTCTTCTGAAATCCTGTATGTCTTATGCCTGCCATAACATGACTGTGTCATGTTCTGTCTGGCTTTGTCTCTGCAAGGCCTACAAATCCCTGAGACTGCTCCATCCTGAGCACACTGGGGCAGTTGGTAACCTCAGTCCATGGCAATCAGTGGCTCAGAGCTTGTGGTTTTTTTTGGTGGCACTGGGGTTTGAACTCATGGCTTTTTGCTTGCTAGGCAGGAGCTCTATTGCTTAAGTCATTCCCCCATCCCTGTTCTCTCCATCTTACAGGTGAGAAGATGGGCTTAGGGTAGTTAATGACCAAAAATGTGAAACCAGGACTGCATCCTGGGCTTTCTGCTCCGTCGTCATAGGGGGTGTGGTTACACCATCCCAGCCTACCTGCTCATACACCCCACAGGCCAACACTGGCCACAAAACCAGGGAACACTCTACCGAAGGATTAGGATAACTGCTGACATTTACCAAGCAGCTACTATGTATCTGTGCACAGAACTTAATATCTAGCTACAAACACCACTTCATTTAATTGAACCCTTGTAACAACCCTAGGAGAAGATAGAAGATTCACAAAACCTAACCTTCTGCACCCTCTCTGTATCACACATTTTCTAAATTTTCAATGTAGTAAACAATTTTACTGTTATACACAGACTTTTATCCAAAGTCTTGTGGAAAGATACTATATGAGTAACATTTCAAACATAAGCAAACTGAGGCACAGAGCAGCTAAGTTACTCACCTGACGTCACAAAGCTAGTGATGTGCCCATGTGAAGAATTCACAGGGGCCTGTTTCACTTAGAGGCAGGAATTAAGGATGTAGGTAACTGGAAAAGGAGGCTGAGACACTGAGGTCAAGGCGCAGACAAGGTTACCTGGCTGGCCTGGCTGGCCACAGCGAGTACGTACCATTGCCTCCACTGCCTTCAAGGTGCCAATCAGATTCCCCTGTGCCATGTCTGGAGCCTGTGGGGAAGAGTGGGGGCTGGTTGGTATGTACAAACACCTGGGTAGTATGTCTGGTCCCAAGGCCCCAACAGGGAGGTGGAGAGGAGCCAGAGCCAGGTACCTTGTTGGCAGCGTGGGCCAGAAAAACCAGGGAGACAGAGGCAGCGGGTGCCCTGGCAGGTGCCCCCATGCAGACAGGGCTCTTGGAGCTGGCAGGGATTCTCCTCATGCTCACAGAGATCTCCTGCGTGCCAGGGCAGAGGTGGGTGGGCAGGCAGGAATTGGCAGTGCCACCAACCACCTTGGCCTCCTACCCCAGGCGGGCACTCATACCTTTGAAGCCATCCTTACACAGGCACTGGAACTCATATTCACCTGTGGGCATGCATGTGGCACCATTCCGACAGGGCTGGCGCTCACATGGGGAGCTGTCATAGCACTGCCCAATACCCTGGCTGCCCAGGAAGCTGTAGGTGAGGTCCAGCCGCTTGCCATTCACAGACACCTGTGGGCACAGAGACACTGAGGGACTAATGGGGTGCAGGAGGCTGAGATGCACGTGTGGCAGCCAACAGCAGCATGCAGCGGAGGGTGGCTGGGAACCAAGGCCTAAGTGGTGCTGTGGAACCCTCCGTGAGGGATGTCAAGTGCTGACTGTGTGCCAGGAATGCCCTGCCCTCTGTGTAATCAGTCATCAGTACAACCCTCAAAGCAGGTGCTGTTATCCCCATTTTATGGATGAGGAAAACTAAGGCTCAGAGGGGAAGGGTATGGTCCCAGGGCTCCCAGCGAGTGGCAGGTGGGCTCAGTTTGTACCCTTCCCTTCCCTCCCACTGGTCCTCTGGGGCTGCTCCTCACCTCGCCCACACAGCCGCGGAAGTGGGCGCTGACATTGGTGGCTGGGGACAGCTGTACAGAAGGCTCCACACCGCCCAGGTAGAGCAGGGTGTGCAGGTTGAGGCCCTGGCTCTTGCCTGGTGAGGAGCGCAGCACAGGGCGCCCCCCATCCACCTGCAGGCTGCCATCCTTGTTGAGGCGCTCTGCAGACACGCGGTGCCAGCGGCCCAGGGCCACTGGCTGGGGGCTTCGCAGGACAGCCAGCCCTGGGAAGAACATCAGGCAGGGCTGGGCACTGGAGAAGGTGACCTGGTCCTGCCCTCCCCAGAGACTTGAGCAGAGGGAGAACTTCCCACACAGCCTTTGGGTCCCCATGAGGATTGCATGAATAAGGGTTTGCTTAATGTCACACACACAGAGGACCGTGAAGGGACAGGGATATTGGGTTCTCAGCTTATTCTTTCATGCCTCAACTGGGCATAGAGAGCCAAGGAGGGTACAGAGCTTAGCATTCAGCACCTGCATCTGGCACCCAGTGCTTACCTGAGCCCAACTCATAGCGGAACTCCACATGGCCGCCAGCCATCGCGAGGGACACAAAGTCCTCCACAGGCCCACTCTTCCCCCCACTGAACAGCAAGATCCCATCGGGTGCCAGTGGCTTGAACTCGACATCCAGGCGGAGCTCGTGGTGTGTGTTGGTGAGGGCAGGCAGTGCCAGGTAGGAGCCAGAGCCCGACATGGATGGGGTGGTGACTGTCACACCTATAGCAACCACAGCTCAGCCAAGGTTGGTGGGGCTGGTGGGATCCCAGGTAGGACCCAGCTATTCAGGTTGCCCCTGGGAACTTAGCCCACCTCACTCCCCATCCCAGAGCCCAAAGAGCAGCTGGGCAGCAACTGTTGTGCCCAGGAGCCCTTGGTCCTAGTTCTGCCGGTCAGGCTTCAAGGACCCCTAGGATCCTCTTTGGGGGCCTCACATAAGGGACTCAGTTTGGATAGGAGTGTGGCCAGACGATTTTGAGATTTTCTAGCTCAGGAAAATTTTTATCGCTGGGCCTGCCATGGCATCAGAGAGCCCTGCCCAGCTCTCGCTGAGACCCCGGGATTTGACACCTGACTCTACTCACCTTCTTCACACCTCATTCCAGAGCGGCCCAGGTGGCAGCGGCAGGTGTAGCCTCTACCGTCAGGCCGGTTCACACAGGTGGCGTCAGGCCCACAGGCCTCTGGGGGCACAGAGGCCAGTGAGGAGGACACTGAGGTGACTCAGGCAGGAGAGGGGGACTCTGGTGCCTAAACCTTGCCCATCACTCCTTGGGGGCCTTGACTCTTAGGGCCAGGCCAGCCTGGGAGGACTGCCTAGGAGGCAGTGTGTGTGTGTCCAGAAAAGGCCAGGACTGTGGGGCATGAAGGGGTGACCATGGGTGTGAGGCACACAGCCCACACAGTCCCAGGGCCTTCAGTACTGTTATCCACATCATCCCCAACCCACTCCACAGGCTGCAGCGTGGGGGCGCTGACCTGCGTCTTGAACTTGGGCAATAGAGGAGGGTGATGGGCACCTGGGTAACAGGATGGGATGGTGGTAGGGACCTAGGGAGCGGTGACTGGGCTAGGGAGAGAGCCTGGGGGACTGCTGTGGGAGGAGTCTCAAGCACTCAGGTAAGAGGGTGGGTGGCCGTAAAGAGGCACACAGCTGGCAGAGGTGGGGTACACACCTGGGTGGCAGTGCAGGGCCTGCGAGTGCTCACAGCGGCTCCCAGTGAAGCCAGCTGGACAGATGCACATGTAGCTGCTGCTGTCCGAGTCATGGCACTGGCCCCCATTCTGCAAAGCAGCCCCAGAAGTCATGCTATGGCTAGCTTACCCCTCCCCCCATCCCACAGGGGCCAGCCTTGGCTCAGGGCAGCCAGGCAGTATGTGGGTGTGGGGCCACCTGGCAGGGCCGGTCCCGGCAGGTGGGGCAGTGGGAGATGCCATGTGCTGTGAGGTTGAGGTCATGGAAGACTGTCTCCTCGCCCTGGATTCGCAGCTCCCGGACACAGCCTGGGGGGCGGGCAGGTGGAATGAGTGAGGGCAGGGGTGCAGGGAGCCTGCCTGCCCCAACCCACACCCGGAAGTGCCCTCCCCAGCTCCCAGAAGAGCCTTGGCCCTGGTTGGTGGGGAGGGGCTCACCCACAAAACCGCTGCTCAGCCCTGACTTGGGGATGGCACCATAGTCAGGGTAGCCACCTAGGTACAGCTCCTCATTCAGGTCCAGGCCCTGGAACTTGCCCTGGCAAGGTGGGGAAGTTAGCATTCAGACAGACTGGGCAGGTGTGAGCTGGGGACTGGGAATAGGGGCTGGGGCCAGGTCTCACCTGGGAGGTCCCGTTCACGGGGGCCAGGTTGCCCACAATCAGGGAGCCCTGGGTGAGGCTGCGCAGCAGGGTCACAGTGTGGAACTGGCCCAAGGCCAGTGGTGTGGGGTGGCGGATTGTGGCCATGCCAGAGCCTGCGTCAAACCTACTCCATGGGATACGGAGGGCAGGAGAGCCAGGATGAGGGGTTTGTAGGAAGGGCTTCAGTGGGCGCTCCAGAGAGGGCGACTATTTCCTGTACTTAGGCTCTGGGATGCTCTGTTCTAGTTCCTGTCCCTGCCTTGTCCTCCCCCGTCACCTGGCCCAGCCAGCCCACTCTGACCCCTTTCCCCAGTCTCCTATCCCCACCCTGTTCCTGGGAGTTTCTCCAGAGCAGCCCTTGGGAGTGGGGGGCGGCTCCTTAGCTTCAGGGCCCTGCAGAGCACCCGGCTCCACTGCACCTCAGGGCAGCCCCCTCTGTAATGACCTCACTTCCTGTATTTATAGCTTGTCTCCCCAACTGGAGTAATAGTCCCCAAGGGCAGAACTCAATCTCTGTGTATGCCTGGATCATTGGCTGGCTCATGGTGGCTGTTCAGCAAGTTACTGCTAGACGAGTGAGTGAGTGAATGAACGAATGAGTGAATCCTGGCTTGCAGCAGTCCCACGTCTTCAGTTGCTCCCTCCTCTACCCGATGGGCACATTGTGTCTACACCAGCAAATTTGGTGGTCACTGAGGGTAACAACCACATTTCTTCCCTTCAGAATCACCTCCTCTATATAACTCAGCCAGGCCAGGGAATGCCCCACTAAAGCTCTGTGTCCAGTCTCCCAGCCTGTCCTTCCCCTTGCAGGCAGGGCTTGAAAGGTCTCACCGGAACTCAGGCCTTCCACCCACGAGGCCGAAGGAGATGAAGTCAGGCTGCCTGTTGGCCAGGTTGGTGGGGCTCCCTGGGATCTGCTTCTGTCCATTGTACAGCAGCATCCCTGAGGGGCACAGCTGTGTGAGGGGCCTCTCCTCAAGCCACAGGTTCCCTGTCACCCTGCCTCTGAATTACCCAAGCTCTGAGACTTTCCACTCTGACCCTCCCTTTGGCACACTCATATGGTCAGGAATTGCTCACAATCTCAGGCTCAATGGCCTAAGCAGAAAGGCCTGGCTGACAGTTCTGGGACAGAACCTGAACTTGCTTCATGCACCCTCCGTGGTCTGCCTGAAGGAGGCGAGGGAGGCAGAGACTCACCCGAGTAGAGGAGGAGGCCTGGAGAGTGAGAGTCAGAGACCCGCAAGAGATATGAGAGAGAGAGAGAGAGAGAGAGAGAGAGGAGGAAAGGGTGAGAGATGGCAGAAGGAGGGAGAAGGGGGCAGAGCGGGATAGAAAGATGGGACAGGAGGGCTGGACACATGGCAGAGGGACCATGGGGATGCCAGGATGTCACAGAGGTGGGATGGCAAAGCGAGGAGGTAGGAGAGGGCCCAGTGTGGGAGGTCCACAACCTGAGGGAGGCCAGGTGTTAAATGGCAGGTATGCCACAAGATTTCCCTTCCTAAACCAGCACCCCTCTCCTGCTCACCATCGGCTGAGTCAGGCCGGAAGGTGACCTTGATCTCAAACTTCCTGTAGGCATCCTTGATGGTAGGCAGTGGCAGGAAAGAGTGGGGTGTCTGGGTGAAGTAGGGAATCACCCGCTCTGTTGGCAGACAGCACTGTTAGAGAGGAGGCCCACCGGGGACTGGGAGGGACACTGCCAGCTGAGGGTGGTGTCATCTTACCTGGCACCTGCAGATGGGCAAAGGCTTTGACCTTGCCCTGCCGGTTGGTAGCAGTACATACATAGGTGCCTGCATCCTGGGGCCGGACCGAGGGCAGCATCAACATGTTGTTCTCTAAGCGACTGTTGGGTGGCAGGTCACCATCCAGCTGCAAACATCGGCACTGAGGGCCTGGCCTCGGCCATGCCTCCCACCTCTGTTTCAGGCCCACCTTCCAATGCTGGCATTTTACTCTGTGCCAGGTCCTGGAGGCACATCCACTGGCCCTGCCCACCATTTACCTTGCTCCAGGTGATGTCTGGAGTGGGGTAGCCTGACGCCATGCAGGGGAAGACGGCTGCAGAGCCAGCAGGCACACGGACCTCCGGGGGGGTTGAGATTTGGGGCAAGGCTGAGAGGGGATGAGACACAGGCTATCAGTGTGAGGACAGCCACCATCTGTGTGCCCAGCTTGTGCCCTGGCTTATCTACTCCTCATGCTTCCTCTTAGGGAGGCATCATCATGGTACAGAGGACAGAGTCAGGGCTCGGGGACACATGCATTTCACTGTCACCTAAGACTCCTTTCACTGCACCTGGGCAGAATACTGTGCAGCCTTTTCAGGACCTGAGAATGGGGCATTAAGACAGGATAAAGTGCTGGGCACGGGTGGCTTATACCTGTAATCCTAGCTACTCAGGAGGCAGAGATCAGGAGGATCGTGGTTCAAAGTCATCCAGGGCAAATAATTCCCAAGACTCTACCTTGAAAAAAACCTATCACAAAAAAGGGCTGGTGGAGTGGGCTCAAGGTGTAGGCCCAGAGTTCAAACCCAAGTACTGCAAAAAAAAAAAAAAAAAAAAGACAGGATAGGTGAGTGAGTTTGGGGACAAGTCACAAGGTGTAGGGTAAGAAGGAATTGCCTTAAAAGAAAACAGTTGTTATGTCTGTCTGTCTTTTACCTATAACCCTTTGTCCTTGTTTTACTTTCTATGATGCCTGTTTTTGTTTTTTTGGTGTGGTGCAGGGATTTCAACTCAGGAGCTTGAGCTTGCTTTGCTAGGCAAGTATTCTATTTGAGTCACTCCTTTTTTAGTTTTTTGGATTTTTTTTTTTGGCAGCACTGGGGTTTGAACTCAGGACCTCACACTTGCTAGGCAGGCACTCTAACTGCTTGAGCCACTCTGCCAGCTGCTTGAGCCACTCTGCCAGCCCCTACCCCAGCCCTTTTTGCTTTAGATATTTTTGTTTGGGCTGGCCTGGACCCTGATCCTACTATTATTGCCTCCTGTGTAGCTGGGATCACAAGCATGCACTGTTATGCCTGGCTTATTGGCTGACCTGAGGTCTTGCAAACTTTTTGCCTGGGTTGTCCTTGAACCATGATCCTCTGACCTCCACCTCCCTCTTATCTGGGATAACAATCGTGAGCCACCACACCTGGATTCATGATGGCTGTTTTCTGTTATGTCTGCCATTGGACTGGGCTGCACTTCTCCCCTATCAGAGAAGGCACTCCCTGTGCTGAGGACTACAGATCTTTTTCCCTCCTGACACCCCATGGTCCCACTCTGCAGCCTGCCCCAGGTGAACATTCTCTCTCACCCTCTGCTGCCACCATTTGCTAGAAAACCTGGTTCCTAAATATACAATGCAGAACATCCAAAGGCAGTGAGAAAGAAGAGTGAGGCAGGGGAGGGGGAGATGGCAGTACAAGAATCCCTGTCTGGCTTCCAGTCCCCTCCCCCTAATGGCCTTCACCTTGTACCAGCAGCAGCACATGGGACTGGGTGGTGCCAGCAGCATTGGTGGCCGTGCAGCGGTACTGCCCTGCATCGGCCATCTCCACGTGGGCGATTCTGACAATGCTTCCACTCTGCACAATGCCAGGCCTCATGCGGCCCCCAACTTTGCTCCATGTCACCTGAGGCTTGGGATCCCCTAGCGCCAGACACTCGAACTCGACAGCGTGGCCAACCACCACAGTCTGCACAGATGTGCGGATGTTGATGAGCACGGAGGGCAGAGCTAGGGGAGGATGATGGCAGAGTGTCAGCCTGGCCAGGAGGCTGCAGACTGCCTAGAGCCCTGGGCACTGTCCATCGCCTGACTCTCCTTTTCAGTTTCACTCGCAAACCTCCTTGTGTGTTTTTCTGTTTATTCGTGTACTCATTCAAGTGTTCACCCATTCATTCTTCACTGCTCTGCTGAGCATCCACTCATACACCCATCTCCCTTCTTCTTTCTTGCAGTATTTATCAAGACCCCCTGCTATACTAGGCACACACAGGTAAAATAGAATAACCGTCTTTGCCCTTGTACATTTAGGGCACTTCTGGAGAGCAGATTTGGAGCCCTGCACCCCATTCCCTGCTCTTAGCAGAGTCCTGAAGCCACTTCTTACCTTGGACAACTAGCCGGGCACTGGCCTGGGCCTGTCCCCAAGGACCATGGGCCTGGCAAATGTATGTCCCTTGGCAGCTCTGGTCCAAGTTCTGGATTCTGTAAAGAGGAAAGAATGATGTCAGGGAGAAAAACTTATTGTGAAGGCTTTGTAGTTGTGTGAGAGTTAAAACCACAGATCAGCACACGGCCAGCTTCCAGCAACCTACAGGCAGGCAGGGTGGGGGGTATCACATCCATTTTAACAAAGACCTTCTGTGCTAGAGCTCATTGTCACACTGGCCAAAGTCGCACAGTTACCCAGTTGCGCAGCTTAGCTCTGGGTTCATTTGCTAGTATCTGGCTCCAGAGTTGTTCTTGTTCCTCCTCTCATAACCACAGGAGCACAGGCCACTGTTTCCTGAAGCTGTGAACACCAGGCATAAGCTGAGTGCGTTAGACAATCACATTTCAGTTTTACGCAACCCATCGGAGAGCCAAGAAAACGGAGGCTCAGAGAGGTCAGGTGACTTGTCCACAGAGATGGCTTCAGGTTGGCTCCTTAGACAGGTGATGTAACTCAGTTACACATGAGCCTTGGGCCTGGGTGCCTGAGTCCATTCCTGGCTCACTGCCACTCACCGGAGTACCCCATCCTGTATGCTGTGGCCAGGGGGCAGCTGACCTCCCTCCTTGAGCCAGCGGAGCTGGGTTCCCTGATCACTGGGCACAGCACAGTGGAACTCCACGCTGGCCCCAGTGCTCTTGGTCTCCAGCTGTGGAGTGACGTGCACGGAGGGTACGGATCCTGCCTGGACCGAGGTACCTGGGACAGAGCTGGAAGAGTCTGAGGAGACACAAATGAGGTTATGCAGTTTGGTTTTGTTTTTGAGTCAGGAGGATCTCACTATGTTGCCCAGGCTGGGTTTGAACTCCTGGGCTCAAGTGATCGTCCTGCCTCAGCCTCACAACTCAGTAGCTGGGACTATGTATGTGTGCCACCACGTCTGGATTCTTAAGGTTCTGCATGCAAGTGTGTGTTCATGTCCCTGATGCCCCCTCAGGCATCCAGGAAAACTTCACCCCCACATTCTCTGGTGGCCTCTCTGGCCAGGGAACAAAGGTGTCTCACAGAGGCCTAAGGGTTGCTGGGTTCTGCCTCCTGGCTCTGGGCCCTTAAGTGGGGAGCACAGACCACGACAAGAGTGCAAGGACAGGAAAGACTGTTTTGACTGCAATTGAAAATGAGAGATTCCATGGGCATGGCCATGTGAAGATGCCCATGTGTGCTGGGACAGGTGGGTGGGTGCAGAGGTATGTCACTGTGTACTGAGTGCCCCATAAGCCGTGAGCTTTACAGCTGTGTATCTTTCTAACTCAGCTTGTGTGGAGACATTTTCTCTCCATTTACAGATGAAACTGAGACTCAAGGCTAGATGATGTGGTCAAAGTTGTAGACCTGTTCTGGAGTCCACCTCTTGACCCGTGAGCTACATACTTCACTGCTTCTAGAATTTGGGGTGCAGATGCCCTCATGTGGCTTTGTAGGAGGCCATGGAGATGCTAGGTTCTTCAGAGATTCACTGGAGCCCGGGGCATGCTAGGGTTGGGCTTCACTCACTTATGATTGTCAGTGTCAAGTATTTACCCGACCTGGGATGGACAAGCCCAGAGCTGCTGGGATGACTGGGTTCAGGCACCGTTCTAAGCATCCTTGTCCTCTAGCAGGTGAGGCAGGCTGGGCAATTTATGCAAACAGTGGCTTCCTTTGCTAGTGGAAGGTCAGGCAGGGAAGGAAGTGGCAATGAGAGCTACAGGGCTGGGGACAGTGGTGTCCTCCCAGGCTGCCCCAGGCCTTGGAGGGCACTGCGAGTGGGTAATGGAAGGAGGCCCTAGTACCCCAAGTGCAGGTCCCCAAGTGTTCATGGTGTGGTCATCAAAGGGCCTAAAGGAAAGCTGACCCCCTTTCTGCCCACCCTGGGCCCTGGCTGCTTACCTTCCACAAGCACACGGGCAAAAGCCTCAGCCGAGCCCACTTTGTTGGTGACTTGGCAGCGGTAGGTGCCAGAGTCCTCCGGGCCTGTGGGCTCCAAATATAGCAGCTCATTTCTAGCAGTGGCTCTCACAGGGAGGCTTCCACCACTGCGGCCCCACTGGAAGTTCAGCGGAGGTGTGCCGTGAGCCAGGCACTGCAGCTGCACTGGCTCCCCTACCCGCACTGAGGCACGCTCTGGGACTATGGTGGCATATGGTGGACCTGGGAGAGAGGGCACAGAAGTCAGGTGGGGAGGGTGGGTCAGGATAGTAGCAAGTATTTAGTCCAGGTGACCGGACAAAGGACTAAGGAAGCCCAGAGGACTGGGGACGAAGAGCACAAAGGGCCCAGGAGGGGACGTGGGTGGCAGCAAGCATAAGTTCTGAGATCCTCTGGATGAGGCTTCTGGGGCTCTGCTGGGGAGGAGCCTGGTGGAGGGACACAGACAGCCATGCAACACAAAGGGAAGCCCAAGGACAGGACAGGTGCCGTACTCTCCACGTGCAGGACGACAGTGGCTTCGGCATGCCCGATAGGGCTGCTGGCATTACAGATGTACTGGCCCGAGTCCTGCTGGGCCACCCGGGGGATGATCAGTGTGTTGCCTTCCAGCCGGTGCTGCCAGGGCAGTGGGGAGCGCAGCTTGGACCAGTGGATGGTGGGCGCGGGGCTGCCTGTGGGGTAGAACACTGCACTGTCCCTCCATTGGAACCACTAAATGGGTGCTTCCCAGGCATGACATCATCTTCAGACCTCATGTGTCTACAATTCAGGGCCTTGGGCACCACTGCTCTGCCAGCCCTGTGGGCCCACCCCTGCCTATACCTGTGGCAGAGCAGCGCAGTGTGGCTGTGTGTCCAGCTTCCAAGGTAAGCTCAGCTTCTTCAATCTGAACCTGGGGGGCCCCTGGGGCCACAGTGCCTGTGTCCACGATCACCTCCACCTGCTTCTGTGCTGTGCCCAGGGCATTCTGGGCTAGGCACACATAGGTCCCAGCATCTGATGGTTTCGCTGATGAAATCTAGAAGAAAGCAGGGAGGGGGAAGTCATAGGGGTATGGTGGGGGGCCTTTGACCTGAACCCCTTCCCTTTGTTTTTAGCTCCCCTCATGACATCCCATTAGTCCTTCCATCCCCCTGGTTATCAACCCACCCACCTACCCTTCTACCCATTTTTAATTCCTTTTCCTTTTTGATTTGTTAAGGCAGGGTCTTGCTATGTATCCCAGGCTGGCCTAAATCTTATTGCCTCAGCCTCCTGAGTGCCGGGATTACATACATACACACAGCTTTCTTTCTTTTTCCTCTTTCCTATCTTCCAATCTACTCACCATCACATTCCCCATCCCTTCTTTCCTCTCTCCATCCACTCATCACACCCTCTTCCAGGCTCAAGACAAGTCCTGGCTGGGGCCTCAGACCCAGAGTTGGAGAGGCCCTGACCTCACCTTCAGCACTGTGTGGCTGTCCATGAGCCCATATGTCCGTGGCTCCATCTTGGCAAGAGTTCCAACTCGGGTCCAGCGGGGTGAGGAGCGGGGCTCCCCCGCACTGACGCACTCCAGGGCGATGTCCTTTCCCATTTTCACCCTCACAGGGCCCTCAGGGAGCACAGATAGTGTAGGGGGTCCTGCCCAGAGGAATGACAATCACTGACCCACACACAGGGCTGCCGGTCACGCGCATGTCACAGCCCCCAGCTGAATACCAGCTGGGTGGGCACTTGTCTTCTCACCCTCTGATGTCTTAGAGACAGAGGCTGCCCAAGAGGAAGGCAGTGGCCAAAAGGGATTTAAACCTGGAGGATTTGACTGAGAAGCGGGGCTGGAAACAGGGAAGCAGAGACTTGGGTTGATGCCCACTCACCGTGCACACTAAGGTTCACGACACTCTGGGCCACACCATAAGCATTGGAGGCCACGCAGCGGTAGGCCCCATGGTTACTGGGCCGAGTGCTCACGATGGTGATGATGGAGCCGTTGGGGCTGATATGGACATTGTCTGTGGGGTGGCATTGAGGGAGTGGAGGTCAAGGAGGGTAACCTGGCCTCTCTCCTACCTCTGCACTGCTAGATGGTGAACCCCTAGGACCTGGATATGTGACATTAAGTCACAGTGGCAGAAGGTAGGAGTCCTTGGAGTCTCCTGGTGAGGCTCCCTCACCAGATAGATGAGTTTGTGCCTTACCCAGGGCCTCACATGAATTTGGTGTAATCAGCCTTCCGCCCCAATACTCATACCTGGTGGCCCCCACACCTGCCTCCAGCCTGCACTGCCTGGCAGCTCACCCTCTAGCTCTTGGTTCCGGGTCTTCCACTCAAGGTTGATGGGGGTTGCCCCTTCATGAATAAGGCATTTGAAGCTTGCATCTTGGCCCTGCTGCACGGTGCTGCTGGGTGGATCGATGGAGATAACAGGGCTCCGGAGGCCTGCAGGCCAAGGGAGCAGAGGGCCAGGCTCAGTGGGAATGGGCTGGTTCCACTCAGAGAGGCCCTTCCCGGGTTCCAGCGTCCTCCCCTTCCCCCTGCTCATGGCATCCCCCACACTCACGGTAGGAAGACCCTGCACTGGGTGGGATTGTGACTGTGAATGAGGCCTCCTGTACAGGGCCCGAGCTGCCCACCACGCGGCACACGTACTCGCCAGAGTCAGCAGGGGAGACGTGGTGAAGCCGCAGCTGGGAGCCATGGGTCTGTCGGAGGGAGGAGGGGAAGTCATCAGGTCAGAGTGCTTGAGACAGGGCAAGTCCCCAAGTGAGGCTGTGCTAGTACTTGGCTTTTTGGGGGGTCTCGGGAACTTGGGCTCCAGCTGGTGGGGCTAGAGGGAGCTCCAGTCACAGAATATTAGAAGTCCAACCCGCTTCTTTATAGAAGAGTAAACCAGTGATTTGACAGCAGATCTTGGAGGGAAAAGCACAGGTCTCTTAGCAACAAGCCTAAGGAGCTCTCTCTGATAGGTGACTTGTCCCTGTGTCCTGGAGCAGGCTGGAATTTGCATGAGGCTTGCGAGAAGTTTGAAACTACAGGGGGGACCTTGCCTGTCCTGGGCTTTTCCCCACCTGGGCCCTATACCTGATGCCTGGCGGGCAGGCTGCCTCCACGCTTGTGCCATGTGACCTGGGCGTGGGCCTGTCCTGGCACCACGCAATTCAGATCCAGCGTCTGCCCCTCAGCCACATGGGAGGAGGAGGCCTCAATGTAGACGGGCCGGGCCAGTCCTGGGGCTGTGGGCACAGAGGTGGGGAAGAGGCAAGGCTCCTGAGGTGGTGCTCAAGGCCAGCAGTCCTCTTGGAGGTGAATGACATGGTTGGGCTACATTGACTTAAGGTCTCCCCTCCCTGGGACTGAGATGTGCTAAGACCTAGGGCAGAGCTCTCCTGGTTGAGGAAAGGGCTAGATGACTATCAGGGTCCAGGGATCAGGGACCCAGACTCAGCTGATTGGAGGCTGACCAGTGGTGTCTGGGACAAAACTCAAGTGGGGTTGGTCCTTTGCCACAGAAAACCCCACTCCCAGGCAACAAGAACCTGCCCAGAGAGCAGGGAGCAGCAAGGTCAGGGAGGACCCCAAGATCTGGCCTTGCCTACAATCCCTTGCCACTCACCAGGAATGGGGCCTGGGCTGGAGGCCTCAATTGTGACCAGGACAGAAGCCTCCAGGGTGCCTGAGCTGCCAGTCACTTGGCATGAATACTCGCCGGAGTCAGGCGGGGACACATGGTTCAGCCTCAGCAGGGGGCCGTGGACCTGCAGGGTAGAGAGCGTGTGAGGAGGGAGGGCTGGAAGATGCTCCCACCTGTGGCACCCGTGGCCCCGGTGGCGGGTAGGCACATGCTATCCAGGCCTCTCTCAGGCCTTAGACAACATGGAGTATAGGTTTGTTACATTCCTTCTGAGAGGAGGAAGTCAAGGTCTTAAGGAAACGCTGTTCTCCATTTTGCACCAAGGTGCTGTGTGGTGGTGGTGGCCCTGCCATGCCCGGTGTGCTTACCACTCCAGTGATGTGCTATGACATGACAACCCCCCACTCTCTAGGGCCACCCTCTATTCAGGGTTGGGTTTGGGAGGGACTGCTGGGCTGGGAAAGGAGGATGCATCTGCCTTTTCCAGGCCCTGTACCTGGTGATGGGCGGGGAGGCTGCCCCCACGCTTGTGCCATGTGACCTGGGCATGGGCCTGCCCGGGTACCACACAGTTCAGATCCAGTGTCTGCCCTTCGGCCACTCGAGAAGAAGAGGTCTCAATGCGGATGGGTGGGGCTCCACCTGGGAGTAGGTCACAGCAAGGGTCAGTGGGCTGGGCCCCCCACCCAGTACGTCAGCCCCTCTCCTAGGTGCCCTGATGTGCAGACCAGAGGCCACTGGGGAGCGGCTTCTCTCCCTTCCCATTCAGGCCTGGAGTGCTGGGCCACCTGTGGATGGAGGGTCCTGAGCCCTGGTCCCCGGGGTGCTGGGAGCTGCCTGGGAACATAGGTCACTAACACTTCCCAAATTTCAGTATGGATTTGCTAAGAATCCAGACTGCCCAGGTTCAAATCCTAGGTATGCTATTTATTGGTTGCATAATCGTCAGAAAGCTACTTTCTGGGTCTCAGTTTCCCCATCTGTAAAAGGGAGAGAATAATTATCCTACCTGCAAGGGCTCTGGGAGGATGAAAAGAGTTAACGTGTAACTAGAATAGGGAGCCCCTGGGGAGTTGTTAACTCTGTAATCCGTGCTCTATCATGATGCATGCCACAGCGTGGGGCCCCCAGGGCTGTAATTCCTGCATGTTTTCCTTTTAATTGATCCACTTCAGAAAACCCTAAGTACATAGCCCCATCACAGCAATGACTTTCGTGACATCATGACAGGTTTGATAACATATGTTTGGTCCTAATATACTGCTATGACCAATGAGGAGGTAATATTGAGACACACTGTAACACACCAGAGGTTCATGTCTAGGCTCTAAGGAACTAGAGGAATTGTCTATAGTTAGACAACAGAGGGGAAGCACTTACAGTGACACATGGAGAGGCAAAGTCCCCTGTGCAACATCTCAGAGTAGGGACAGGGAAGCTGGGACTCAAGTCCACAGATACCAGACTCTCAGGCCTGTGAGAGGGACAGGAACTACCCCACAGGGTCTGACCCCTCCACCCTGGGATAGCAAGAGTGGGTGGGAGGCAGGCTAGGATCAAAGGGGTCACTGTCTCCAGGTACCAAAAAACACTTCCTTCTCTTCCTCTTTCAACTTCCCAGCTCCATGCAGGGACCCTCACCAGGTACATGTACAGCACTGGAGCCAGAAGCCTCGATGGTGACCAGGACTGAAGCCTCCAGGGGGCCAGAACTGCCGAGCACGCGGCATACATATTCACCTGAGTCAGCTGGGGACACCCGGTACAACCGTAGCCTTGAGCCGTGGGCCTAAGCATGGGCAGGACACAGAGATAGAAGAGCAGTGTAAGATGCAAACCAGGAGCCCTTGAAGGCTTGGGGCCAGGGTCTAACCTCTGACCCAGGTGGGCACAGCTCCCCTCTGGGGGTCCCAGGCCTCCTTCCTGGGCAGAGCTACCCAGAGCCCCTGGTGGCAGCCCTCACATCTCCTGCCCACCCCATACCTGATGGTGAGTGGGCAGGCTACCCCCACGCTTGTGCCATGTGACCTGGGCATGGGCCTGCCCAGGGACCACGCAGTTCAGATCCAGGGTCTGCCCTTCAGCCACGTGTGAAGATGATGACTCGATTCTGATAGGCACAGCTCCGACAGGGGCTGGGGACACAGGGGCAGGTCACAGTTTGGCCATAGTCAGATTTGGGAATGGAGTTGTGGGATCCTCACCATGGTAAATCCAATGTCCCGGGGATAGTCCTGGTGGACACTTATTAAGCACTGAGAGTATGCCAGGTACTGTTCTGAGTGCCTTAGGAGTACAAAGACATTTGACCTTCACAAATTCATACACTTCGTATGGTGATGAAAACGTCCCTTTCTCTGCACCATGCAAGACAGTGCCACTTAGCACATGAGCTCTTGAGCTCTCGAACACTTGAAAGGTTAGAGATGGAATTTTAAGCCTTACTTAATTTAAATTGCCAGGCATAGCTAGTGGACACCGTATTAGTGAAGGTAGGTGAGGTGGGAATGATCAGTGCCTCCGTTTTATTGACAAGAAGACTGAGCTCAGGAGAGAAGAGTCACTTCTCATTCTCTTACTGGCACAGGCAGGATTTGAACTCAGGCACACTTTGCAGAGCCCTCTCCCTGACTCCCAGAAAGGTCTGAGGGCTCTAACCCAAGGGCTCCTTCGCCCAGAGGACGCCGTAACCTGTGTCCCCATTGCTTTCCTGGAACAAGGTCAGACTCACTGGAGGGGTTGCTGGAGCTGGGAGAGACAGAGACCACGATGGAGGCCTCCTGGGCATCGATGTTGTTATTGGCCCGGCACACGTACTCCCCCGAGTCAGCCACAGACATCTGGTGTAGCCGCAGGCGGGAGCCATGGGTCTGAGGGCAAATGAGGAGGGACAGGGAGTGAGAGAGGTGGGTGGCTGGCTCAGGCCTCCCTTGTCAGGCCTGTGGAGGCTGCCTTCTGTCGGCCAAAGGCCCAGTCTGCTGGGGTGTCCAGGGCATGAGGAGGAGCCTAGGACCGCCCCTGTGTTGCCCATTCTGGGAGGCCAGGGGTTCACCCCACCACCATGCTCTACTCAGTACCTGGTGTCTGGAAGGAAGGCTGCCCCCACGCTTGTACCACGTGATGGTAGCCTGGGTCTGTCCAGCAACCACACAGTTCAGATCCAAGGTTTGTCCTTCCACCACTGTGGGGGATGATGACTCAATCTTGATTGGTGGGGAGACACTGGGCACTGGGGACAGAGGGGGAGGGACAATACAGCCAAAGTTAGACAACAGTGATGGTGTGGGGAACCTTGGTCTCCCCCTGCACCCACTTGTCTTATCCCTTGCCCTCCTCACTCTCACCGTGGGAGGAGCCACTGCCCTGGATGGTGACAATGAGTGAAGTCTCCTGGGAACCGGCACCGTTACTGACATGACACACGTACTCGCCGGAGTCTGCTGGAGTCACCTGAGGGATCCTCAGCCGGGAGCCCACAATCTGGAGGAAGCAGGTGGCAGTGTGTGTGGGGGGGTGGCACCTCCATCTTGGGAGCCTTGCCCCTTAGCTGGTGTTGGGTGCCCCTGGTGGGCTCAGTGCTTTCTTGAGACTTGGTGTGGCACATGGCCTGCCTCTGGGCCCGCTTAGATGGAGCCTCGAGTCTATTCCCACATGCCACCCCCTCCAGACCACTGCTGACCCCCCCCACCCTGCACTGTGTCCCTGCTGTCACACTGTGTCATCATTTAGCATATTTACCATCCTTTAGACCACAAGCTGCCTGAGAAAAGACACCTGTCTTACTTCACTAGGACAGCAGTGCCAGACACAGGATACAGCCTGTGCAGCTTCTCAGGGATAATTAGTAGGTACGTGGACCCAGCTGAGATCAGCAGGATGTATCTGTGTCCTCAGTGCCAGTCCAAGACTATCTAGCAAGGATGCTGTTGCTTGTCGAATGACTGAATGAGGACAGAGCGAGGTACTGAGCATCTCCCTGGACTTCCTGCCAGTGCCAGTGCCCTCCGTACCTGATGCCGGCTCGGTAAGCTGCCTCCACGCTTATACCAGGTGATGGTATGGGGGGCGTGGCTGGCAACCAGGCAGTTGAGGTCCAGGGTGTGCCCATTGGCCAGTGAGGCTGAGGAAGACTCAATACGGACAGGATACACCACACTCTGGGCTGGGGGGTAAGACAGAAGGCAGGGCATGGGTGCTGCTGAAGATGGCGCTGGCCCCTAGCAGCACCCCCAACATTTCCATGATCCCTGAGAGACTCACTGTGTGTGGGACTGAGGCGCTGCTGGATTTTGACGAGGACCGAGGCTTCCTGGGTGCCTGAGCCACTGGCCACACGGCACACATATTCCCCGGAGTCAGCTGGAGTCACCTGGGGCAGCCGCAGCCTTGACCCATGCACCTGGGAGAGGCAGGATGGAGGTGGCAGTTTCAGAGCTGGGTACCGGGGTTCACAGCCAGGCTCCTGCTCCCTCCCTGGTCCTGTCTGGCCCAGCCAGCTCTTCCAGGGAGAAACTCCATTTATAACCCTTCAATCTTCCTGCCCCAGAGTTGGGACAGTACTGAACCTGCCACCTGACCCATGCCAGGCACTGCTGAGACCTGGCACTAGCATTTGCTGACATGCTACAGGATAGATGAAGTAGGCAGTATGAGTCCATTTGACAGACAACATTAAAGATCAGAGAAGTGAAGTGACAGGCCTAAGGTCACACAGCAGGCAAGTGGCAGAGAAGTGCCTGAATTCAAAGTCTATGCTCTGCATTCTGCAGTTATGAGGGTCCTTCAGGCCTCTCCTTCATTCTCCACCTCCTACCTGGTGCTGGGCGGGAAGGCTGCCCCCACGCTTGTGCCATGTGACCTGGGCATGAGCCTGTCCGTAAACAAGGCAGTTCAGATCCAGGGTCTGCCCTTCAGCCACATGAGAGGAAGATGACTCTATCCGGACTGGAGGGGTGACACCAAGTGCTGGCAACAAAGGACAGAGGGTCAGCCTGGACTGAAGGTGGGTGTGAGTGGGGACAGGGGACACTGTTCTCATGGGAAGTGCAGACTGTGGCCTTCTGGTCCTGCCATGGCTGGAGTGGGGAGCTTTCCCGGGGTGATCCAGCCTTGCCTGCTCCCCCCCCCCCCCCGCCACCAATCCTGTGCTACTCACCAGGCACAGAGCCTGCAGGCACAATGGTGACCAGGACAGAAGTCTCCAGAGGCCCGGAGCTGCCCTCCACCCGGCACACATACTCGCCCGAGTCAGCAGGGGACACCTGGTGTAGCCTTAGCAGGGAGCCGTGGGTCTGGCCAGAAGGATAGTGAGGTCAGAGGGAGCTCTCCCAAGACCCAGTGCCTGAACCTGCAACTGGCTGCACTCAGCAATCCGGGGCCTGGCTGTCAGCTTGGGATTGCTTTCCCTGTCCTGCTCAGCAGTAGGAAAGGGGGTCTTGTTCCAAGAGTGGGGGGTGGCATAGAAGGGGCCCTGAGAACCACACTGCGCCAATGTGGGGCACACACTCTAAGGTCTGAAATCAAGGTGCACCTCCAATGGCTACTCAGTCAGTTATAAGTGGACGCATTTTCCCCTTAGGTGCAGGAAATCAACTGTGTAGCCAGCAACTGGCAGGCTCCTAAATTCTACAAAACACAGCATGACAGAGATGTACTATGACACCAGTAACATCTCCTAGCACTGCCTACGAGCCTCAGTTCCGGGTAGTATTACCTTTTATTTTTTGGCAATATTCGGGATTGAACTCAGGGCCTTATGATTGCTAAGCAAGCACTCTTCCACTTGAGCCATACCCCACTACTGTAGATATATTATTTAACTTTATAGGTAGGGACTGCTATTATCATTTTATAGATGCAGAAACTAGGCACAAGTAATTTGCCTGAGGTCACAAGCTACTGAGTGGAAATAGGGATTTCCACCTAGGCTGGTCAGGCCAAAGTCTTGGGTTCTAACCCTGCTCTGTGCACCATCCAGTGGGGTCTAAGGCCTCCCTTTTCTCAGAGGAGCCTTCAGCCCTCCCCACCACCTGGGGATCCCCCATTCTTCTTGGATCCTCCATCTTCCTACCCCATACCTGGTGCCGGGCAGGCAGGCTGCCCCCGCGTTTGTGCCACGTGACCTGGGAATGGGCTTGTCCTGGCACCACACAGTTCAGATCCAGGGTCTGCCCCTCAGCCACATGGGAGGAAGAGGACTCGATGCGGATGGGTTGGGTGCCACCAGGGGCTACAGGATAGAAAGTCACGGTCATCCAGTTCTCTAAAGCCACCCCAACCTCTACTCCTCCATCCAGACCCAGCCTGGTGCCCCACTCACGGTAAACGAAGTTGGCTCCCTGGGTGCTGGTCACTGTGACTGTGATGGAGGCCTCCAGGCCGTTGCTGGCTCTACAGACATATTCTCCTGCGTCCACTGGGGAGGCTTGGAAGATGTACAGGCGGGGGCCTCGGACCTGGGCAGCCATGGGAAGGACATAAGAGAGTCTCCCAGAGTCTGACCCCTAGCTGGGAGCTGGTACCCCCACAACCCTCCACTCACGGCCCCTCCCACATTCCAGGTGCCCCAGTACCTGGTGCCGGGCGGGAAGGCTACCTCCACGTTTGTACCACGTGACCTGTGGGTGGGCCTGTCTTGCCACCACACAATTGAGATCCAGGGTCTGCCCCTCGGCCACTGTGGAGGATGAAGACTCGATTCTGACAGGTGGGATGGGTCCTGGGGCTGTGGGGACAATGAGGAGGGTAGTGGATGCTCCCAGAAGAGGACACCTGAGACTGGCTCAGACTCGAGATCTGACGCCAGACCTGTGTCTTGGGAAGAGGGTGGGAGAGCAGGGCTTTTTGATTTGAAGCCCTCACTCAGCTCAGTAACTGGAGGAGGACCAGGGTGGGGGCGGAGCCTGGTGGCAGGAAGTAAGAAATGAGAGTGAGGTAGTAAGGCCTGGAGAGAGAGTGGAGAGTGGACGAGGAGGCAGAAGCAGAAACCGGGGAGCACCATGACCAATGACAATGTGGTGAGGAGATGGCAGGTCACTTGGACAAGCGATCTGTTTGGACAGGACCCTGTGGCCAGTGCCAGGGTAGCCTCCTAACCTCAGCAGACAGCAGAAGTCATTTGTGCCTTAGCCTGGAAGGCTCTAGGCGTCCTCCAGCTTTCCACGTCACTGGGGGCCACTCACCAGGAATGGAGTCCGAGGGCTCAATAGTGACCAGGACAGAGGTCTCCATGTGCTCTGAGCCAAGGACCACATGGCACACGTACTCGCCCGAGTCGGCAGGGGACACCTGGTGCAGTCGCAGTAGGGAGCCATGGGTCTGTGCACAAACAGGTTGGGGGCAGTTAGCAGAGGGCTGGAAGAATCCCCACCCAATCCCTCCAGCAGACTGGTGGCTCTGGGGGCTGTTGTACCTGGTGCCGGGCAGGGAGGCTGCCCCCACGCTTGCGCCATGTCACCTGGGCCTGTCCGGGCACCACACAATTCAGATCCAGGGTCTGCCCCTCGGCCACATTGGAAGAGGAGGACTCAATGCGGATGGGCTGGGTGCTGCCAGTGGCTGGGCACAAAGGGACTGGTCAGAGGCCTGGGCTTGAGACTCACCTGTAGCCTTGGGCAGAGGGCCATGGGTGCCTTCAAGGGCAACCATGCCCTAGCTGGGGAGAGCTGGTGTGAGGTCTTTCTGGACTATAACACACACCTCTGCCTCCACATGGCCAGCTGAGTGAGCCTCCTTCTGTCCCCACCCCTCACTCAGGACTCCAGGCCGATCTGCCCATTGCGCCCTATTGGTGACAAGATGTAGGAAGCCCGAGCCCTTCCTTGTCAGTTTTCAGCACTTTCTATGGGCCCTGGCTTATCTGACCATATCATCATATAGCAGGTATTTAAATCACACACAAGTGTAGATAATCTACAAATGGTGTAGTCTTTCTTTTAGAGATGAGGAAACTGAGGTCCTAAAAGGTAAAGGAACTATTCTGATCAAGGGCAGAGTTGGGATTTGAACCCTGGTCAGCCTAACTCCCAGCTCAGTGTTCAACCCTATAAATGCTGTTTGCTGACAAATTCTGAAATGGAGCAAGCTGGACCCACATTATCCCAGCCCATGGCTTCCTGAGCCAGCAGTGAAGGGACATAACCTGTCGGGGATGCCCCTCTGTCCTGATGCTACTGAAGAGATCACAGGCATCTTTCCCTGAAATGGGGAGAGCCCAGGGCTCGGCCCTGGCCTGGCTGCACCTGGCTCCTCACCTGGGGTGTGGCTGGGGCTAGAGTGGGAGCTGTGGAGGACAGAGACAATGATGGAAGCCTCCTTGGGACCCGAGTCACTCTCCACTCGACACACATATTCTCCAGAATCAGCTGGGGAGGCCTGGGGGAGCCGCAGCAGGGAGCCGTGGACCTGGGGGCAGGGGCCAAAGTATGTGAAGATGAGGACAGGGCTGTAGTCTGCTCCCTTTGGGCACTGGTGATTCAGTCATCAAACTCCCAGGCTCTGTCTGAGCCACATGTGCTGGGAGCTGGGGGGAAGGGAATCAGTCCTGGCTGTCTGCTGGGAGTGCCCCCATGTGTACAGTCCACCCCCGGACAGAGCCCCTGCCCCCCAGGTCCCTGCCACAGGCTGAGGACCCTCCTACCTGGGCATGGGGAGGCAGGCTTCCCCCTCTCTTGTACCATGTGATCTGGGTGTGGGCCAACCCTGTCACTGCACAGTTGAGATCGAGTGTCTGTCCTTCAGTCACTGATGGCGAGGAGGACTCAATTCGGACTGGCGGTGTGCTGGCACCTGAGGCTGTGGTCACAGGAGTATAAGCAGACCCCAGGGACCTGGGTTCATCCTTCCCACACCCTTGGCCCGGGAGGCCCTGTACCTGACAGGACAACCACTTGGATGCGCGCCTGGGCGGTGCCTGTGGGACTGGTGGCCACGCAGAGGTAGAAGCCAGCGTCAGCAGGTGTGATGGCCGGGATGAGCAGAGTGGCAATGTCTGTGCGCTCCGATCGGGCCTGCCACATGGCAAGAAGGCTCAGCCACCCAACAGGCAGATTGCCAGGACAAATTAGGGTGGGAGGTGGGAGGGTGGGAGGAGAGGGCAAACAGGGAAGGGGCAGGGACAGATCCAGGCCAGTGAGGCCCCAAGAACCACAGAACCAGGCAGTGAAGAGGCAGATTGGGTGACCCCTGAAGTCAGGGCCAGAGAGGAGAGGGAGTGGAGGGCCAGCGGGCAGGTGCTGGGCTCTGCTGAGCCTGGGAGCTCACCTGTGGGGGCAGGCTGCCTCCTTCCTTCCTCCATGTGATGCTGGCACCAGGCACGCCTGCGGCCCTGCAGTACAGCCTGACTGTGCGCCCCTCATGCACCTGTGTCCTCTCAGGGCTCACCTGGACCCTGGGTCCATTGCCCCCTGTAAACAGAGCCCCATGAGATACCTCACTGGGCTAACCGCAGGCTCCAGCCCCTGCCCTAGGCCCCAACCTAGCCTGGTTCTCTCACCATGCACCTGCAGCAAGGCCCTGGCCACGTGCTGTCCAGCACTGCTGTGGGCTCTGCACAGGTACTGGCCCTGATCCGAGGGCTCAACAGCTGGCAGGCGCAGGATGCCCCCGTGGATCTGAGCCTTCTGAGGGAGCTGGCCGCCAGGGCCCCCTGGCGTGGAGACATGAGTTTAGTACCACTGGGTTGGCCCTGTTCTTAGCCCCATATACTATTTCTGCCCCTGCCCTCCAGATCCAGAAGAGCTGGGCCCTGAATGTCACTGCAGTCCTGGTCTCACCTGTCCACTCAAGGGTGGGAGAGGGGTTCCCTGTGGCACTGCAGCGGAACTCAGCCAGTTGCCCAGGCTGCACTGTGAGCTGTGGTGGGTGGATGGAGACCACAGGAGCAGTCAAGGTACCCGAGGCTGGTGAGGGAGGAGAAAGGAGATATAGTCAGGGTAAGGAGCTGTCTGCCCCACGGAAACGGCCTCCTCACCACTCTAGCCTTGCACGGTCATCTGTCCATGCAGGAGCCAGAGGGAGCTTTTAAATCATCATGGGACCTCGCTACTTCTCTCCTTAACACTGCACATGCTCCCTATTGCTTTTTTTCTTTTTTTTTGAAGGCAGCAGAGAAAGGAGGTTTATGACACGGCTCGGGACATGCGTGGGAAGAGGCAGAGTGAGCACTCAGCCCGTCTTCAGCCATCTTTGAGATATAGACATGAGCTACAGGTTTAAGTAGACAAAGAACTGGGGGCAGGGGACAAAGGTGTGCACAGTTAAACAGTCCAGTCACAGGTGTGCTCTGGTTGACCATTATATTACTTTCTTTCTTTCTTTTTGTGGTACTGGGGATTGAACTCAGGGCCTCATGCATGTGAGGCAAACACTAAACCACTGAGCTCCAGCCCTCCCTATTGCTTTCTAATAAAATGCAAACTCTCTGCTCTGACCACTGACATACCAGGTGCTCACTTTTGCTTGTACCTTTAAGTTCTCACCTACCCTGTCTCCTGCAGCTCCAGCCAGGTTGGCCTTGTTGCCCCTCAAACACATCAATATACTTTCCTCAGGGCCTTTGCACAAGCAGCCTCTTCTGCTGAGAATGTATGCACCTTTCTGACTGGCTCAACCCCATCTTCTCCTTCAGGTCCCAGCTTGGATTCATTCCTCAGAGAAGCCCTTCCTGACCAGCCCATCCACAGGACCTGTGTTTGTTCCTCTCACTTTTTTTTTTTTTGCGGTACTGGGGTTTGAACTCGGGGGCTCACACTTGCTAGGCAGGTGCTCTACCACTTGAGTCAGGCCTCCAACCCTGGTCTAGAACTTCTGATCTTTCAGCCTCAACTTCCCAGTTGCTGGGATTATAGGTATGACCCTCCCCCGTACTTCCTGCTTTTTCCTCCCTCTGGCTCTTCCCACCCCAGCACACATCACCATGTGCAAGTATCTTGTTTGCTCATTTGTTCCTTTGCTATGGTCTCCTCAACTAGGACATATACTTCAGGAGGGTTGAGACCCTGTTTGTCCTACGTCCCTGCTTCTTCAGAGCTCGGACTAGGACTTGGCACATGTGGTGCTCAGAACTGACCTGTTGCCTTACAAGTGGTGCACAGACGTGGTGGGCAGAGGAGGGTCAGGTGTAGCAGTGAGGCATACCTTGCACATGCAGTGTGGCTGTGCCCTGGTCCATGGCGAACATATTGGAGCCGGTGCACACGTAGGTGCCTGCATCACTCAGCTGCACATTGCGAATGGTCAGGATGCCGTTGAAGTCCATGGCTCTGGAGGGCAGCTTCCCATTGTGTAGGCGAGTCCACACCAGAGTGTAAGCTGGGGACTGCGGGGCAAGGGGATGAGCTGAGGAGCTGCGTGGGTGTAGAGACCCGGGAGACGGACTCCCCTAACCCTCCCTGCACGCCCACCTTGCTCTTGGCCGTGCAGATGAAGGTGACGTCAGCTCCGGGGCGTACACTCTGGCTCCGCTGTTCCTCCACTGTCACTGTGATGGGCTTGCTGGGGGCCTCTGTGGGATGGGAAGCCCCCCTTGAGTCGGGCTGACCAGGTCCCTGTCCTTTGGCCAGTTTCTTTCTCAGTCACTAACTGTGGACACCTCTTCTCTTCCTGGTGCAGCTTAGATATGTGCCATTGTACCCTGGGTGCCTCCCACACCCATCCTGGCTGGAACGCAACACCCGTGTCCTTCCTGCTGGTGCCAGTCAGCACATGCCATGCCTGGTATGGCTGGAGAACAGCACCCCATGCACCCCACTCATAAGCCCACTGGCTCCAGTTCATGACCACAGGCCACAAATGAGCTCTTAACACTTCACACTTCACTGCAACTGGGTTCTCTGTCTGGTTCAAGTTTCTATCCTCCCAAACAAGTATTTGACACCTCCTCCCATCTCCCCCCAACTTCCCGCCCACCCTCCCACTTTCACAGCTCAGGGCTGTGTTTCATTGAGGAAACAGAAGCTACCAGCTGGGCATGTTTATATCCTCCCCCAGAGCTATCCGGCTTCCTCCTTTCTGGACCTGAAGTATGGGACCTTGCTCCTGCCCACCCCACTTCTGAGAGCCGATAGCCTCCAGAGGACTTTACTTTCTCTCCCTCAGAATCATTCTGAGGATCAATCTGCTCCACAGACCAATGTGTTCTGGAATTTTCTATTTCTGAAAACACCCCATGACCCTCTGCTCTTCCACCTACTGGCCCCATTGCTTAGTCTATCTCAAACCAAGACTCTTTTGAGACAGGGACTTACTAGGTAGCCCAGGCTGGCCTTGAACTTGTGATCCTCCTGCCTCAGCCTCCTTAGTGCTAGGATTACAAGCATGTACCACCACACTCAGCTCACTGCTAAGACTTTGTAGTTTTCTATAATCGCTGCCTTCCCACCCATTTTTGCCTCACTGCAATCTGGTTTCCACCTCCCACCCCTCAGTGACAATCAATCTTGTCAAAGACTGACTTCCAAAGTCATCTCTGTCTGTATCATAATTCCCGTGGCAGCTGGGGTTGACCTGCTCTCCCAGAAGCCCTTTTCCTTCTCACTTCCTGGATGCCCCCTCTCCCTGGCTTCCTCCCATCTCTCTGGGGAGAGGTTTTTTTTTTTTTTTTTTTTTTTTTTGTCTTTTCTTTTTTTTTTTTGGTGCTGGGATCGAACCCAGGGCCTCACGCATGCTAGGCAAGCGCTGTACCACCGAGCTACATCCCAGCCCCCTCCCATCTCTCTGGCTGCTCCCTCCAGCTTTTCCTGCCCTTCCTCTTCAACTTGACACATGTTTTACTTAGAGCTCCCTGGAGCTCTGTCCTGGGTTCTGTCCTGCAGTTACACTACCCCTAAGCAGTTTTATATTGCATGGTAGCTTTAAACACCATTTTTATACCAGAAGCTCCCCAATCCATTCTCTGGGGTGCATAACAAACCTTCTTTGGGATTCTCCCCAAACACCTCCAGCTTGTTGAAACCAAACCTGTGATTCTCTCTGACCTGTTAGCAGTATGGGCTGCTGGCTCCCCTCCATGTCCCTTCACCTATTCACAACAATGCCCCCTGCCTAACTTTTACCATCTGCTGGTTTCTTTGTACAAGGCATTTCTTGGGCCACTGGAGCCCATTGTGCATGCCCATAGGGTGAGACAGAAGTTCAGGGAAACTTCTTCAGGCTCCTGGGACAGGCCTCAGTCAATGATGACAAGGAGCCGGCACACACAGACCCCAGCTCCCTGCATGCAAGGTAGGGTGACTCTGAGGCTCCCAGTTTCCTTGGCCACACTAAGCAAAATCTGCTCACAGTGGTAATTTGCTGGACAATGCCCCTTTCTTAAATATACTGTCTTCCCTGGCTCACTTTCCCTCCTGGAACTTTCTCTTGGGGGGGGGGAGGGATTTGAACTCAGGACCTCCAACCACTTGAGCCCCACCTCCAGCCCTTTTTGCTTTCAGTCTTTTAGATAGGGTCATATGCTTTTCCCTGGGCCAGCCTTGGGCCCCAGTCTTCCTACCTCTGCCTCCTGAGTAGTGGGGATTACACTGGCTTGTGTTGAAATGGGGTCTCATTAACTTTTTGCCCAAGCTGTTCTTGAATTTGATCCTCCTGATCTCTATCTTGTGGGTAGCTGAGATAACATGTTAGCCACCATACCCACCCTCCACTCCCTGAGTTTCTTGCACACAAATCCTGTCTTAGACTCTGCTCTAGGGAGTCCAGATGAAGACATCTTCCAACTGAAGACTTCCTCATGTCAGTAAATAGCACTCTAGAACGCAGACCCCTGCCAGCCACCTTTTCTCTCACCTTCACTGACCATAATCGAGTCTTGCCAATTCTGCTTCCAGCAACCATCGTCCTCCCCCACAGCAGAAGAATGGGCCCTTGACCTGGAGCTATAGGGCAGTAGAGCCTTGGCCAGGCCATGGTGGGGACAGAGGAGCAGGGACTCACCGGTGACCAGCAGCTCTGCCCGGCTGGTGCTCGTATGGTGGTGGTTCCGGCAGGTGCAGATGTAGACACCAGCATCAGAGGGCTGGACACTGGGGAAGTGGAGCTCGGAGCCTGGTGGGCAGGGGAGGGTGGCTTGTCACTGCTAATGCTCCTTCTCTAGGCTCACATAGGGACAGGACCTGAGTAGGGCAGGGACAGGTCCACGCCTCTCCTCTTACTGGGTGACCATGGGGCCATGGGTACCTTGATGTCGCTGCTGGGTGCTGCTGGGCACGGGCCGTCCATCCTCTCGGGACCAGTAGAAGTAGTGCGGTGGGCTCCCACTGACCTGGCACCGCAGGGAGTGGGGGCCACCTTGGGGTACTACGCTCCGAGCAGGATGGACCTGCACCACCAGAGGGGCTTGATCTGCTGGGGTCGGGGGAGGAGAGGCCACTCAGGTGGGAGAGCCCCAGCAAACTGCAGTGCCTCAGTTATCTCTGTTCTCCAAAAGATGGGGAGCCCCACCCTCAGCCCTGTATCCCCAAACTCCCTAGGCTCCCCACCTCACCCATTTCCTTTATCCTGGGTCATGGCCCACTTACCCTGAGGCAGGCACCGGCCTCCTTGCACATTGGGGTTACCCACGTAACCTGGGGCGCACCTGTCAGGAAGAACAAGGACCAGCTCTGTCAAGCCACAGGAAGGCAGTTCCTTAACAGTAAACTTGGGGAACCAGAAGTTTGGCCAGCCGCCCACTGTAAGGTGAGGAGGCTCAGGTTCTGGAAGGGCTTTGGGGACCAAAAAGGCCCCAACACAAGGCCTCAGTAAGTTGAGAAAGAGGAGTGTACAGGAGCACTAGCAGGCTGGTTAATGAGGGAGGTATAAGGTTTGTTAGGGAGCTACTGTGTGCCAGGCACCATCCCAGGTGCTGGAAACACAACAGTGAACATGGCCAAGTCCCTGACCTTGTAGAAATCACTAGCTGGGAACCAGTATGGAAGCTCTAGGTACAACGAGAGTGAAGGAAGCTATTCAAGGCTGTGAAAACAGAGCTCTGAGATCATGGAGAGGACGGAGAGGATGGGACTTCTGAACCGTTGTAGCCCCTCCAAGTAGTCCTTGCAGAGAAGCCATCATGGTTTATAAATATATATTCGCAAGATTATCTCTTCCCTGGATTGTCTGCTGTTACAGGAGGCAGACTCCAGAAGGGCTGAGACAGAATCTGTTTTGTTCACCAATTTATCCTCAATGCCTTAGCACACAGCATGGCACATAGTAGATGTGTAATAAAAATGTAAGCCGGGCATGGTGGCAGCACTTGAGAGGCTGAGGCAGGGGGATAGAGGTTCCAGGCCAGCCTGGGCTACATAGCAAGACTGTGTCTCAAAAGATGCAAAGCATGCCACATTTGGTGGCTCAAGCCTGTAATCCTAGCTTCTTGGTAGACAGATCACCAGTTGCAGGCTAGTCCAGGCAAAAAAATTCATGAGACCCCATCTCAACAAATAGTTGAGTCTGGTGGTACATGCCTGTCATCCAGCTATGCAGAAATAGGAGGATCTCTACCCAGGCCAACTTAGGCAAAAATGTAAGACCCTATTAGGAAAATAACTAAAGCAAAAAGGGCTGGAGGCATGGCTCAAGTGGGAAAGTAACTAGCAAGCAGGAAGCCCTGAGTTCCAACCCCAGTACTGAAAGAAAAAAAAAAAAAGCAGGAGTTAACCAGGAAGTGGGCGGTGGGGGTTGGGGGGTAAAAAAATATTCCATGAAGTGCAACAGCACATGAAAGAGCTGAACATCGAGAATTCAAAAGTTCAGGGTTGGAGGTGTGGCTCAAGTGGTAGAGCCTGCCTAGTAAGGGCAAGACCCCAAGTTCAAACCCCAGTATGGCCAAAAAGAAAGGAAAATGTGGAACAGAATCGCCTAGTAAGGGCAAGGCCCTGAGTTCAAACCCCAGTATGGCCAAAAAGAAAAGAAAATGTGGAACAGAACTGAGAACGTTTTGTCCAACTAGGGTGGAGCACTGGGTGTCAGAAATGGGATGAGATATGCTGGCCGTAGCCAGTGTGAGTCTGGAGTTTGGGACAGGGAGGGGCATGGTCCTAGTAGACACTTTTGAGCACCAACACCCAGGGCTCTCACCTAGGAGTCAGTCCACCATTTGCCCAGCTCCCTTCCCCTCCCCTCTGTACTTACTGCTCACAGTACTGGCCAGCATAGCCGGGTTCACAGGCTGTGCAGCGGTACCCACTGGCTCCCAAGCTCTCACAAGTGCGGGAGAACCTGAGGGGTGAGGCAAAGGTGAGGCCACTGGAAGTCCACTCCCCACCCTGCTCCAAAATCCAAGGCAGTGCCCTCCACCCCCCACCAGGAATTCGTCCTTGGGCCTTGAGCAAGGACACCTACATGTTTTCTGGGTTGGTCAACGGGCAAGCACAGGGCTGGCAGTCCTCAGGTGTCCCGGCAGTGGCATCGCCATAGTAGCCAGGTGCACACAGTTCACAGAACTCACCAGCAGTATTGTGCTGGCATTGCTGCAGGGCACAAGAGTGTCAGATAAGAGTCACCAGGAAAGATTTACTAAATGCCTTTCAATTTGGCAATCCCTTGATCTAGAAATTCAGTCCATTAACTTTTTTTTTTGTGTGTGGTTCTGGGGTTTGAACACAGGCCTCATGCTTCCTAGGCATAGGAACCTCCAGCCCTTTTTGCTTTAGGTTTTTTTCAGATAGCGTCCTGCATTTTTGCCAGGGGCTGGCCTCAGACAGTGATCCTCCTACCTGTGCCTCCCATGTAGCTGGGGTGACAGGTGTGAGCTACCATGCTTGGGTTATTGACTGAGATGTGGGTCTTGCTAATTTTTTTGCCACGGCTGGCCTCCAATCATGAGTAGTTGGGATTACAGGTAGGAGCCACTATGCCTGGCATTTGTGAACTTGTAGAAACAATCATGGAAGGTTACAGAGGCTTAGTTAAAAGGATATTCATCTTAGTGGTGTTGAAATAAAACTGAACATCCATAAATAAGGGAACACGATAAATTAATAGTAACACACCCAACTAGCTCTCAAAAAGGATGATGATGATTTTGTTTCTTATACTTTTCTATCCAAAAACTTGTAACATCAAAGGCTACTTGGAGACAGAGCTTGGAAAATACATGCTTTGTTAGCAAAATGTGTCTGGGTCATAATTCTGCACTAACACAGTACACTTAGCTTGTGGCTCTGCCAACCACCTGTGTTCTGGCCATCTGTGTTGCAGTGCTATACACACCGCTCTGGAAAGTCCTGGTACACACAGCATGTAAGGACAGGGAAAAATGATAGTGATCAGTTAAGAAAACAAAGTCAATGACTAACCACGAGGATCCTGTGTTTATTTGTAAAATGAAAAGTGTATGAAAAAGCACAAACATTTACACAAGGCCCTAGGTTTGATGAAGGAGGAGGAACATAAATATTTGTCCAGAAGAGCAGAAGAGTTCCTCACTCTGAGGTTGACAGCGAACCCTACAGTGGTAGGATGATGGAGGATTTTAACTTTCCTTTCGGCTTATCCCTATGGTCTGAGGGGCACAGCCCAGTGGTAGAACACTATCACTAGCATGCATGAGGACCTGGGTTCAATCCCAGCAACACACACATACACACAATTACCCCCCAAAAAAAGCAATAAAAAAATCTGTTTTCCAACTCTCCATAGACAGCATGTGCCACTTTGGTGACAAGAAATTGTAAGAGCCAAACAAAGCTTTCTTTACAAAGAAGGATAATGTCATTCCATAGCTCTGGTCTCCCCTAAGTAACCCGATCTGCTGTCCCAGGTGCTGTACCCCGTAACCTTGCCTCTGAACTTAGGCCTGCCTTACCACGTATCCCCTCACCACCCCATACTTGGCCCTGCTTGCAACTCACCGAGCAGGCCCCGGTCTCCGGGTGGCACAGGTCTGAGTGACCATTGCATTCACATAGCTCACAGTGGCCGAGGTAGAGCCCGCTCCCAGTGCGCGTGTAGCCAGGGGCGCAGTCCTGGGGGATAGAGGAGGGTTGGTTTCCTTCCCAACAGCGTCCCACCCAGGCCGGCAGACCCAGGCCTCTTCTCCTTCCTGCTCCCTTCCGTGTCTACACTGCTCCCTCTGGCTTTGGAGACGACATCCTGGGCCCAGCCTTCACCCTGTATCCCTTTTCAATAGCTCTCCGCCCCTATTTTCATCTTTGCTCTCTTGCCACTCCAGAGAGGGGGTGGTTCTGCCCCATCCTGCCTGGTACCCCCAGCCAGCCCAAACACAGTGAAACAGTTTATTTATATATATATTTTTTCGGTGAGACTTGAGTTTGAACTCAGGGCTTTGCAATCGCAAAGCAGGTGCTCTACAGCCTGAGTTACACCTCTAATCCATTTTGCTTTAGTTATTTTGGAGATGAGGCCTCATGAACTATTTGCCCTGGCTGGCCTCCAACTGCAATCCTCCTGATCTCAGTCTCCCAAGTAGCTAGGATTACAGGCGGGAGCCACTAGCACCCAGCTCAGTAGTTTATCCTTAACAGGGATCCTTTCCCCATCCAGGGCTTTGTTCCTAGAGGTTCTTCTGGTAGGGAAGGTGTTTATTGAAAAACTTCACAGCCAAATGGAAAAGTTGACTGAGGAGACCTAGGTGGGGAAGGAGCCCTTGTAGACCCTCATATCTGTGCTCACTCAACAGTGAAAGAGGCTGTGCACGGCCCCAAGGGTGTTTTTCCCACACTGAAGACAAGCGATCACAGGTCACAAATGACTGTCCATTGATCCTTCTGTGAAACCTCCTGGGCCTCCCCACACTTCAAAGGGAAGCTTATGAAGCTCTTCTGCTCTGCTGCAGAAATGTACACGTGACTGTGTTTCTCTCGGAATCCCTCCTGCCAAATGTGGCAAACTCGGTAACTTCAAAGAACACCAAGTTCTACATTTGAATTTGAAAATGGTTGTGGTGACAGAAAGGTGCACAGGTGTGAAACTGCAGAGATGTGCATTTCCCACAGCAGAAGCCTGAAGTGGGGGGGCCTTGCTGTGCCTATGCTTGACCCCTCTGAAACCCACCTGGCATTTTAGCCCTACCCTCTACAGTGGTTCCTCCTTCTTGATCAGTATTTATTCATCAAACTGGGTGATGAATTCATCACCACAATCAGGGTGAACTCCTCCCCTCCTAAAGCTCACAGCTCCAGCCAAACTCTACAAAAGCTCTTAGGTGCTGTCAGAGTGGCCTGGCCACCCTCTGTTCCACCCGGCTGCCTCCCTCCACACAGGCTCTGCACTTCCATCTCTTTTCCTGCCCCATCTCACTGACGCCTAGCAGATGAATTTTCCTGGGCTAAGCTCTGATTGTGGGACTCCCTTAGCAGGGAGGTCTTCCCTACCCTAGGCCTTTTCTAGACCCACTGGACTCCAGGCCTTGCTGGCTTTCCAGGGGTGATCCCATTGCAGGCGAGTCTCCACACATTCCTCCTTCTGAGCTGATCTTCCCTCCTGCCTGCAGCGCTACCTGCTCCTGTTCTTCACCTTGGCAGAGTTCTCCTGCTCAGCTCTGGGCTGGAGTCGGCTGTGTTTGTGTGGGTCTCCCTGTCTCCAGCGGGCACCCCAAGGACACAGGCTGGGTCCTGGCCTCTGAAGACAGAGGCCCAGGCTTGATGCAGTATGGCCCAGTGGCGAGGACACACTGGGCTTTGGAGTTCATCAGACTTGGGTCCAAATTAGTTTGGGCTGCGTCTTTGGGTGAGCCGCTCCTTGCTACTTGCCTCCCTTTTATCGGGGAAAGAAGATAACTACAGGTGTCTCAGGGCTTCTGAGAGGATAACTGTGATGAGTAACAGGAGTACAGGGGTCATCCAGCTCTGACAGCAATCACGGGCCATGACAATGCCTTCGGGTTAGCTTGCTGCTACTTGCGGTCACATGTCACACACTCACCTGGCAGGACAAACCAACATAGCCTGGGGGGCAGCGGCATTCCTCCACCTCGAATGCCTGGGGTCCATGGGAGGGCCCTGGCTGGGCAACTTCCAGGCTGACAGCACTGATGCTGGCTGCCCTTGGCACTGAGGAGAATGTGGCCCGGACCAGGAACTCATCCAGGTCAGCCAGCGCCATAAGCAGGTGCTCTCGGGTGGCCGGCTGCCCGTCGGGCCGGTGCCAGAATTCCTATGTGGGGGAATGGCAAGAATGGTTGGGGCACTGTACTCTGTATGCAGCTCCTGCAGCCTCCAACTCCTCCGCCTTCTAGCACTGACCAAGGGCTGCGAGAGGAGGACAGGGTGGGAGAGGTAGGGGGAGTAGCATGAAAGCCAGGCTCCGGGTCAGGGTAGAGGGTGGGCAGGGTCAGACACGCATGGGCCCTCACCTCTCGGAAGATGATCTCATAGTTCTTCCTCTCACGGCCCTGTGGTGCTGGCTGGGATGCCACCAGCATGATATTGTTGCCCTGGAGAGAAACCAGTGGGATTGGGAGGGGAGTTGAGGAGTTCTTAGGGGGCAGGGGGTCTCCACCGGTCTTAGGCTTTCTGAACCACTCAGCTTCCCATCTCTCTTCTCTCCCAAGCTCGTGTCTCCATAGGAGTCAGGCGCCTGGTCACTGCCCCCTACACCCAGCTGCAGGGCCTCAGACTGGGTAGTGTCCATCCAAACAGCAAGAGGCCTGTGTCAGGTTGGCTGTGTGCTGGACTTAAGGGATAGACCCAGTAAAACAGCATTACTTCCATCTTCCCTTCTGCCTGCCTGCCACAGAGTCCAAGTGCTCACCGTGATCTGAACCTCAGGGTCCAAGAGCGGGCTACCCTGTGGCCCCGTCATGTAGGACAGGGTGTAGCGAAGCTTCCCACCATAAGCTGCCACCTGCAGAAAGGGAAGTGTGTGGTCACAGGCTGCCTCTGCCCTCCTCTGGAGGCAGTGGGTTGCGGGGGGAAGGGAGGGGGCATACAGGTGAGGGGTGGAGCCTTTCAAGGCCTTTCAGCACCTGTGTCACACCCTCTCCCCCAAGAAGCCAGTGCTTGGCTTGTGGTTGCCTGGGAAACAGTTCCTATCTCAGTCCCTTCCCAGCCTCACACATGGTGGCAACCTAAGTGGCCTCTTTTTTGGTTTTATGGGGTGCACTGTTTCTCATTGCCTGATCAAACTCCAGGTCCCTTTTCACACACAGGAATTTCTCATCAAGCAGATAAAGGTGATGACAGTGGTCACCAGGCTGGGAAGGTTCAAATGTTCTCAGCCCCAAGAAGGGCTGTTGTGGCCTCAGAGGCCTTGCCCCCTGGGCAGGTGGTTTGTATCTGTCCAGAATCCATTCCCTCTTCAAACAATGCCCTGTTCTTCTTTAAATCATGCCTTCTTCTCTCCATGCAGGTCACATGTTTTCAGGGGCCTGCCCCTTTTCCTCCCCAGTGGACAGCAGTCTGTACAGCTCCAAATCAGGGTATAAGATGGGGTAGGACTGGACACAGTGTTGCCATCCCATCAGGATGAACCAGTGAACCTGGCACTCATTTTTCTACTGGGACAGAGAAATTCCCTTCTCTAGTCAAATGAGAAGCTGGAGAATGACCCACTGAGATAAAGCCTTAATGAGCCTCTGGATCTCGCCATGCCTGACACCAGATGTCCTTAAACTCTGAGGCTGCATGAACCAATAGCTTTGTTGCAGACAAGCCAGCTGGACTTGGATTTCGGTTGGCACAACCAGAAGTGTCCTTATGCTTGCTGCAGGGTGCTGTTATGCAGGTTGCCAAGGCCCCAGCTCTGTCCACTGGACGTTCCTTTCTCTCCTTGGCCACCAAGGCAGTCAGCTCAATACCACAACATCAGGCCTACCCCACTGGTCCATGGCTATGTTCGTCCAGCTGGTGAGGATTTCTCAACACCTGCAGACTGCTTGCTGGGTCTTAGGCTACGAAGACCGCAGGGCTGTTTTCCAGTAGCTCAGGGAATGGTAAGAAGTCAGGGACAAAACTAAATAACAACTCAAACAAGTGGTTTCCTGTTTGCTCGGGATGCCAGCAAGTTCAAAGCTATGTCCAGGGGCAGCTTTCTAGGAAGTTACAGTGATTAATGGGGGAACTCCACAGTCTGAAAGACCTGGGCTCAGATTCCAGCTGTACCAGCTGTATATCCTTGGATAAGTCACTTAACCTCTCTGAGCCCTACTTTCCTTACATGGAAATAGAAGAGTAAAAACAGCACTTTGCAGAACATCATGAGGATTACGTAACTCAGGATACGTGCAATAATGCACTCAGCAGTGTCTCGAACACACGTCAACGCCTGACAGCTCTTCACGCTTCCCACCCCACCCTTGGCTCCTGTCTTGCCTGCCTCTGAATGCTGTCTTAACTGTATTATGTATACTCTGAAGATCTCACTCTATTGTTCAGGAAACACCATGGAAGCAGTATCAATAGGAATAGCAATGTCAGTGATATTAATTACAATGCCTAGGATAAGGTTGATCTGATAAGAGAGAGCTCTGGAAGGCAAGGGCCTCTTCGGGCTGTGCGTAAGTGCGTAACACAGCACAGCACTCAGCAAGTACTTAATGAATACTTCTTGGGGGAATGAATACACTACCAAGCACAGGGAAAGGAAGGATCATGCCTCTGACAGTTCAAGATTCTCTGCTCCCCCAAACCTCCCAACTGCTTGTTACCTTGTCCCCCAGGAAGGCTCGGGGCAGCTGCCAATAATAGAGGTTTCCAGGAAGCAGAGAGAAGCTCTTGTAGGAGAGAGAGAACTAGGACAGAAGGGCAGATGGTGAGAGTTGAGGGCAGAGGCATCCTGACAGGGGACACAGACACTGCAAGGAGATCCAGAGGGCTCAAAGTCATAGAAAACCACCCCCCATCCCAGCTGGGATCCTGCTGTGCCCTTTGGGCAACTTATTTCCCCCTCTGGATGGGGCACTCCAAATGTCTTCTCCAGGTGTTGTCTGGTCACTGTCTCCCTATGTCTGGTGTGTTCTTCTTGTGGACCCCAAGATTTACGTGGCACACCAGTAACCATCAAAAAATTTAATGGCTCTTTAAGTGTATTAAAAAAATGTATAACTAAGTAGCCAGGCATGGTGACACATGCCTGAAATCCCAGCACTCAGGAGGCTAGGAGAATCCTGAGGTCCAGGTCAGTCTGGACTATATAATGAGACCCTATCAAAAAAATTGAAAAAGAAAGACAAACTGTAATTGAGTTGGTACCTAATTGATTTAAAGGGACTTTTTTTTTTTGGTGGTGGTATTTGGGTTTGAACTCAGGGCTTCGTGCTTATAAAGCAAGTACTCTACTGCTTGAGCCACACCTCCAGCCCTTAAAGGGACATTTGAACTCAATAATTATCCTTGCAGTGCCAGAAATAATGAAACTGGTTCAGAAATGACAAGTCTAGAAAATGTGGTGGGTGGGGATCCCTTGGTGGGCACCTTGGAACATACCTGAGAGTTTGATGGGGAAGACAGAGAAGGAAAGGAGGAGGAAGAGGAGGAGGAGGAGGAGGGATCTGCTTGTAGAGTGGCTGCAGGTTGGGCGTGGGGAGGCAACCTGCGGGGAGGGGGCTGAGGGTGGGCAGCAAAGCTGGCGAGGAGCTGCCAGATCTCAGCATCCATCCGCATTTGGGCCTCATCCACCTGGGGGACCAGAAGAGGAAGGATAGAGAAAAGGAGCAGAGAGGGAAAGAAGGATGCCCATGAGGCTCTGCCCTGCCCCAGGCTGTGCCAAGTCTAGCTACTCCCATGTGTCACCCATGCACCGGTACTGATACCCACACTCTATCCTGTACTCTCTGCCCTTTTGCTCCTAGGAGCTAGGCACACGTGTCCTGGGGTGGGCAGGTGACCGTGGCTGGGACAGCTGGGGAGAAGACCTGCAGAGGGTGCCCAGCAGAAAGGTCAGACAGCTCTGGCAGCCAAGGCCAGCAGTGCTGGAAGCCGCCCAAGGGCCATGTGGGTGGTGGGAAGTGGGGAGCTGCTCCTTGGGCCTGACTCTCCATGTGCCCATGGCACCAGCCCAAGCCATTCATGGCTCTGGAGTGCTGTGGAATACTGGAGTGGACAGGGCATCAGACTGGGTCTGGACCAACACGGGGGAAAAATGGCCAAGGAGGGCCAAGGTCTTGTCAAGGCTTGTTCCCTGGGGCCCAGGCACAGCCTGCCCTGGCCGGGCACTGGGTTACCTGTGATGACCTCTTTGCCTGGCCCCTGCCTTCTGAGGGTCCCAGGATCCTCCCAGCAGTCACAGCTGCCCGCCATTGCTCCTCTGAGAGGGACGTGCGGTTCTGATGGGGTAGAGGCCACAGCAGCTCAGCCATCAGGGCCCAGAGCTGAAGCCACAGGCATGGGTCTGTTCCCATGGCCACAGTGGCAGAAAGGCCACACACTGACTAGGGAGAAAAAGGTATACTCCCTTCTTGGGGCTGGCACACAGAGTGATTCCAGGCTGCTGAAGGGGGTGGTAATCTGTACACATATAGGGCTAATGACAGTTGCTTGGGGGAAACTGAGGGGCCACATACAATCATGAGGACCAGCACTGTTAGTTTCCCAGCCACCTTAGCCACCGTCCTGACCTTAGAAGGCTGGTATCAGGACCAGACCACATTGCTGGTGAGCAGTGCATGCCCCTCCTGGCCCTCATGCTGGTGGCATACAGGGCCAGGCACACGTGCCCACACAGGCACCACATATGGCCTGAGCTCATGCAGACCAGCCTTGTCCCAGGTATAGGCATTTCCCACACAGGGCACATCCCCTTCACACGGCTCAGCAAGGGCCTACCTGATGAGCCTGGCGCATCCGTGCAAAGTGCGTCTCCCTCTGGGGTGCGGGAAGTACCAGGAGAGGAGACAGAGAAAGGTCTGAGAGCCCAGCAAGGGCAGCACAGAGGCCAGGAAAGAAGGAAATGAGCAGGAAGAAGGGACCAGAAGGCAGCTGGCTGTGAGAGGGTTGGGCACCTGGCTCCGTTCAAGGATCAGCCTCAGAGCTCCCTCTCCACAGTGTTCCAGAGGTACAGCTGCTCCAGCTCTGGCTTTAGCTAGGAAGGAAGCTAAACCCCACTTCCTGTGGGTGCCACCAGGAGGCTGGGACCACTTGAGGAACACATGTGGGCAATCTGCCCTAGAGTCTACCCCTAAGGCCCTGCCACCTTGCCTACAGTCCGTGTTTCAGAGTAGAAAAGAGAGTCCCAGCACCAACTAGTGGGGTATTTTAAGGACGGCTTCTGAGTTGGGTGTGAATCCTGCCATTGCCACCTACTAGCTGTGGGACTTTAGGTAAGGTTCCTAACCTCTCTCACCTTGATTTCCTTTATTATATAACAGGACAGTGGTGGCATCTGGACCATAGAGTCACAGTTTATGCACAAGTGCTTGGAACAATGACAAGCACATAGTAATTGCTCAGTAACTGGGACCTACGATAAGAATCACCATGCCTAGCACCCATCCCAGGGCCTGCAGCAGAGAGTGAGCTTGGAGAGAGGAGATGACTGAAATGAAAACTGCCTCGCTGTGCTTGCATCTTGAGGACTGGCCCAAGACCTGCTTATGGACAGCGGAGTGAAGATTGTGGTCACTAGCTGACACTCAGGAAGGATTTGTGGTCCCCACGTGGGTCCCACCTTGTCTCCCTGGTATGGCTCCGGCAGCTGCCAGTAGAAGGACTCGTGGCCAAGGTTGGCGAAGTTGCTGAAGGAGAGCTGGACGCCATCAGGCAGGGGTTCCACAGTGAAGCCTCCAGTCAGGCGGCTGTTACGCTGTGGGTTCACCAGGGCAAACCCTTGAAAGTCCCCAGGAGCAAAGTGGGTGGAGATCTGGCAGCAGGAGGAGGACAAGGTGTCAGTTTAGGTGCTGGGGTAGACACCTTGGTGGGGGATGGGACATGCGGAGGTGTCAGGACAGGAATGGAGGCTTGCTGAGATCTGGCTGGGAGAGAAATAATGGGTGAGTAGGACAGACATGGGGTGGAGGATGGCAAGGTGCTGGGTTCAGTGCAGTTATGAACAATAATGGGAGACTGGGGAGGGTCTCAGGACAGGGCTCAGTGCTAAGATGGGCAATGATGGGCCTGGACATCGTTATGGGCAACTGGGAACCCACTGGGGCCAAGTTCTAGACCTACAGAGAGAGGTGGGCAGCAGGCCCCCCCAAGGGCCAGGGCAGTCTAGCTCTTACCAGGTGGCGTGTGTAGGAGGAGCTGGCACACTGCTGGGTGACACCCATGCAGAAGCAGGGCAGGCAGCCTTCAGGGTTGCTAGCACTCAGATGGAAGTGGTGGGGCCGGCAGTGGCTGCAGGTGAGGCCTTCTACCTGGGCCTGAGGTGGATGGATGGAAAAATGTGTGCAGGGAACTTGGGGATCTCTTGCACCCCAGCAGCCTTTGAGACCAGCTGTCCTAGCCACTCTGGCAACTCTGGGAAACCCAGCCTCCACCCCAAGTTCAGGCCCTAGCCCCCAGCAGGTACTCCAGACACCTGCAGTGGGCAGAGTCAAGCCTCAAGGATCTCAGGGTTTTGGACTGACCTTGCACTGGCACTGGCCAGTGGCATCACATTGGCTGCCGATACTGCCCTGGGGGTCACAGTCACAGCCTGTCACGTCTGGCACCTGGCCATCTCCTGACATGGAGGGAAGTCACTGTTGGCATCCTCAAACCCTCCACCAAGCACCCGATTCCCACTGCTGTCTAAGCAGCACTGAGAGGATGCAGCTGTTAATTCTGAGGATATAGGTAGAACCTCTTCGTAGCCCACATGACAGATGGAGAAGTGGAGGCTCAGAAAGGTAAAGTCACCTGTCCCAGGTCACAGGTGAACAAAGAATCTGTCTTAGCTCTACCCGAACCCCAGTTGCCCTCCCAAGCCCTAAACCCTACTCACTCTGACAGGGCTGGCCCTGGCTGGGGTTGCCATAGTAACCTGGGGCACACCTGCAGAGAGAGAAAGCAGAATGCTGGGGAGCCTGCAGTGAGCCAAAGCCAGTGGGGAGGCCTGTGTTAGACTTGATGACCCCATAGCGCTGGATGAAACTAGCCTGCCCAGCTCACCCATTTTGCAGATGGGGAGACAGACAAGAGAAGAGCAGAGGCCCCAGACCACAGTCAGAGAGTTGGTTCCATCAGGCCTTGACCCTGGAACCTTCGGTAACAGCGAAAGGTCTTATGGAAGACACTAGCCAGGGTGAGCAGGGGGCTGGGCTGGAAGCAGACTGCAGGCCAAGAAGTCTTAGGGGTTTGAATGCCAGGATGGAGGCTCAGGCTCCTAAGGATGGGAGCTGACAGCTTCGAAGGCCCATGCAAGAAAGGGTGGAAAGCCACTGGTTCCTCCTGGATGGGAGGGCAACGCGCCTGGGGACACCTGGGACAGTCCCTCCTGCATGCCTCACACTCCTCCGCCACCTGCCTCACCTCTCACAGTGACGCCCACTGTGTCCTGGGGAGCAGGAGTCACAGGTGGGATGACCGTCTGTATCCAGAAAGCAAGTGTGGGTGGCCCTGAGAGGGTGGAAGCAAGCAGTTAGTCAGTAGGGCAGTGCTCCTCCACCTCCCAACTCTCCCTCAGACCAGGGGAAGAGAGAGGAGAGGATGAGACGGGTGCAGAGTCCCACGTGCGTCACCTCCATCCTCACGCAAGGCTAATGTGGATATACTTCCCTCTTGCATAGATGAGAAAGCTGAGGCTCTCAAAATGAGGTGCACTTACAACAAGTGACACACTGGCAAACCAGGTTTAACCATGGCCTCTCAGTAGGGCCTGGGATGAGAGGAGTGTGCGAGGGGTGGTGAATATTTAGGGGAAAGGCAGGGACTGGACGCACTGGCCAGAAGAGGGGATTCCATGGCACGGACACGGCTGGCAGTCATATGGCGTCCCACGCTGGGCATCCCCGTAGTATCCAGGCTGGCACTGATCACACTGCGGGCCCTCTGTGTGGTGCTGGCATCCCTGGAGGGACAGAGTGTGGGAAAGCTGAGCCCCAGGAGGCCACGGGTCCCTGGGTGGAGAGGAAGGATCCCTGGGGTGGGGCTCACCTGGCAGGCACCAGTCTCAGGCTCACAGACTTCCGAGTGGCCATGGCAGCTGCAGCGTTCACAGGTGCCCAGGTAGAGGCCACTAGGCATGCGTGTGTAGCCTGTGTCACAGTCCTGGGGGTGGAAAGATAGCAGGGGGCACTAGGCTAGGGGGGCTTGGGAGAAGGGGAGAGCCAAAAGAGGAAGGTCCAGAGAGCACCACTGCTGGGCAAGCTGGTGGCAAGGGCTTACCTGGCAGGATGGGCCCCGGTATCCAGGTGGGCAGGTGCACTGCTCCACTTCCAGTGCAGGGTCCTGACCAGTGCTATCAGGTACAGCCATATCCATGCTGATGCCGGAGACCCTGGGTAGGGCGAGGTGCACTGTGAATGAGCGCTTGCACTGTACCAGACTGCCTGGAGTCCTAACGCCACCCACCACTGGTCCTCCTGTCAGCACCGGCACCAGGCCAATGGGGCTTGTCTAGGCCCCCAACTGGGGCCTTCATGCCCCAGCACTGGCATGAGCTGTGCCTTATTCCTGTGACTTTTCCAAAGGGCTATCTTTTCTTGCTTAGACAGGTTATACCCCCAACTCCCCTGGGGAGCAATGACAGGCTCATGCTGGATATGGAAGTCCCCCTGCCTCCAAGTAAGAGGACTCTGCAGGGCCATTTACTCTCTAGAGCTTTCTGTGGGCTGAGGCTGAGGCCATGTCCCTGCCTGGCCCCTCCCTCTTCTGAGTCCCTCCCCCTGATTTCCTTCTTAGGAGCCTAACCTGAGACCACACAGCCTATAAATAGCAGAGCTGGTGGTCTGGCTGCATGCACTATACCACTGAGCCTACAGCCCCAGCCCAAGCCTCCTCTCTGCTCTTGCCCTAGCCGCAGGCACCTGCTCTCGGCGGGGTTCTGGGTGTAGGATGCTTGAATCAGAAGGGTGTCGATGCCCGCCAGTGCCATCAACAGGTGCTCCCGTGTGGCTGGCTGCCCATCAGGCCGCTGCCATGCTTGCTGCCAAGGAAAGGACACGTGTGCTGAACTCCTGCCGTCCTGGGTGCTGACGCCCGAGAGAGAGTAGTAGGGTCCATCCTCGCCTGCACTCCAGGAAGGGCTTCTGGGCAGGGGGCTCACCTCCCGGAAGGGTATGGTGAAGGCAGCAGGCTGGCCGGGACTGGGCTCCCGAGAGGTGTGGTGCTCCAGGATGATGCCATTGCCCTGCAGCATCACCAGCGGCTGCCCATGCAGGGGTGCAGAGCCAGGCCGGGGCCGCTGAGTCACTGTGAAGTGCAGCTCTCCCCCGTAGGAGGTCACCTGGGACATGGGGTGGACAGGGGCTCAGTGGGGCCCTGCAGCTGAGCCATGCTGCTGCTCCAACCTCCTCTTCCACACAAAGTATCTCACTCTTCTTCCAAGGCCCAGGACACCCCTGCTCCTAAGCCTTTGCCTGTGTGGTTCCTGCTACTCACAGCTCCCTTTCCCTTACTACCCTTGCCCACCTTGTCCCCCCGGAAGCGTGACGGGAGGCTCCAGAAGTAGGGTCCAGATAAGAGGGTGTGGAAGGAGGAGAAAACCAGCTCTCCAGGTGTGGGGGATGAGATGCCCTCGCTGGTAGCGTGGGTGCCGGCAGCATTGGTCAGGCTGAACTGGGTGGGCTCCTCTGAGGCCCCAAGCACCTGAGTGCAGAAAAGGCCAGGTTGGGCCATGGTCAGGGACCAGCCCTTGGTTCATCCAGCCCTGGGCACAGCCGTCCCACTTGCCTGCCACCCCCCTCCTGTGGGTACCTGGGCACGGCTCCAGGAGGAGCTGGTGCACTGGCGGCTGACACCCATGCAGAAGCACTTAAGGCAACCGTCGGGGTTCTGCGAGCTCAGGTGGAATGAGCCATCAGCACACTCGTTGCACAAGCGCCCCACCACATTGTTCTGCAGGCACAGAGCTGGCAGCTGCAGGATAGCCCACAGGAGGGGCTGCCTGGAGCTTCCAGTTGAATCCTCCCACAGTTTAGATGGGACTCAGAGCCCAGGAGTGCCACAGAAAGAGCACAGGTATGAGGCATTACCACCATCTGATCAATAACTCCTAGCTAATGGGAGCTTATGCAACTATTTTTCCCTTTTCTCTTAGACTACCAGGGGGCTCACAAATAAGCTTAGGTTTGAAATAAAGCAACTTGGTTAAAAAAATGACTTCTATAATTTAGGGAGTGTTTCATGCACTGGGCTAGGTTCTCTGTAGTCAACATCTCACTTCACACCGCTAAATACCTCGAGAGGTAGAAACAGCTATCTCTTCCCTCCTTTCCCCCACTCTCATGAGGAAATTGAGGCTCAGGGATGTGAAATGACTTGTGCAAGGTCACTCAGCTTGCTCAGGCACTCTGGGATTGAAGATTAGCAGGCCATACTCCAAAATCTGTCCAGTCCTTTTCTCCACCGCACTCAGTTCTCCCACTGTTACTGTGAGGGACATGCTCCCTCTGAGTCTGTTTCCTCACCCATGAATCGAGGATGCTCAGACCTACACCACTGGTCACTGAGGCCTGGTAAAGTGTGATGAAGGTGAAGGCCTGGTGCCAATGTGACCACTGCACAAAGCACGGCTGTGACTGGAACTCAGCACCTGACTCCCTAACCAATGCTCCTGCCCAAGGACACGGCCCACAGGCCAATGCCCTTCAAGAAGGAGGGGCCTCCTTAATCCCTGGGTGGTGCCAGGACCCAAGGCTCCTGGGGTGGGGGTCAGGGCACTCGTACCTTACAGCGGCAGGCCTCTCCTGCAGTCTCCACACTGCCTCGCTCATCACAGCGCACAATCTCCTGGTCTGGCGCACAAGGCAAGTGTTGACAGGGCAGGGGAATTGGAACAAATATAGTTAGGCAGACAGACCAACAGAGTAGACAGCTCCCCAGGGATCTTGGGATTTGGGCTGGGCTCTAGGACAGGGGGTTGGGAGGGAGAGAGGAGCCAGCAAGGTACTGGGGGCGGGAAATAGACTGTGATACTCACTGCTGGGCCTGCACTTCCCGCCCGGCTGGATGGGGTTGCCTTCGTACCCGGGGGCACAGCTGGAGGACAGAGAGCCCCATCAGCAGCCATTCTGTGCCCAACCACCCAGAACAGCCCGCTGCCCCCAGGCCCTGCTGACAGTCCATCACCTCTCACAGCGTCGGCCTGTGTAGCCGGGGGCACATGCATCACACGTGGCTTGGCCATCCGTGTCCAGGAAGCAAGAGTCTGAGAATCTGGGGGTATCAAGTGGACAGGGCTGGGGGCCAGGCCTCACATGCCCACCCACCCTGGGAAATGAATGCTGTCCATCTGGACACATATGCTAGGAGGCACGTCTCCCTGCTTACTCATTCTCAATCTATAGCAACCATAGGAGGGCAGATGACCCCATTCTATGGAAAGGGAAACCGAGGCCCGGAGAAGTCAAAGAGAATGGGACAATTTAGTAACCAGATTAGGATGGGAATCCAGGCCAATCCCTACCCCAAACCTGTTGTGCTGCCCCACTCCGAGCGGGGTCTGACCTGCGGGAGGCATCAATGTACGGGCACGGGCAGGGCCGGCAGGCAGTGGCGGTGGCCTTTGTGGCGTCCCCAAAGAAGCCAGCCTTACACTTGTTGCACTGTGGTCCTTCCGTGTTGTGCTGGCAATTCTAGGAGGGGGAGGGCAGGGAGTGACTCAGGTCCTACAGAGCAGAACTGGGTCAGATGGGCTTAACATCCAGAGATCCCAATGGCTTGTCTGGCAGCTATGGCAGTCATTCTAGAGGCTTGTGCTAAGCTTACGAATACAGAGGGTCTCCTACCCTGCCCCTATCCAGTATCCAAGTGCCACTTGGCACTACTTACCAGGCAGTGGCCATACACAGGGTCACAGGAGCTGGCATGGCCATTGCAGTTGCAGCCAGAGCAAGTGCCCAGGTAGGGCCCACCAGGGACTCGGGTAAAGTGGGCATCACAGCTCTCGCAGGACAAGCCAGAATACCCAATGGGGCACCTGCAGGACAGGACCGAGAGTGGCTGCAGGAACCGCAGAGCCCTGCTGTTTCTCCTGTACCCTGGCCAGAGTTCCTGGGTTCCCCACCCTGACGGGTCCCCACCTGCACTCCTCCACAGTGTAGGCGCGGCCATGGCTGGTGGCATGGGTGACGGTGGTGTCCATGGTGATGTCGCTCAGTCCCACGCTGGCCATCTTGGTGTTATACACGGTCTGGATGAGCACCGCCTCCAGGCTCGTCAGCACCTGCAGCATCTCTGCCCGCTGCACTGGCCGGCCGGACTCATGCACCCAGTGCTCCTGGGGTGGACAGCAGATATCACATCAGTGCCTCCCAGGCCTGCACCCCACTACTGGCCCTCAGGGCTCAGGCACCACTGACCTCCGAAAGCTGGACCTGGCGCTGGTTCACAGCCCCAGGCTGGGTGGCCGTATGGCCTCGGGATAGTAGGCGATATCCAGCACCCACAAGGATCACGTCCGGCCGCTGCACTGGCTCCAGCATGCCACGCGCCAGCTCATAGCGCACCTTGTAGCGCAGGGAGCCACCATAGGAGTCCACCTGGCCGAAACAGAGTGTTCAGGGCAGGGCAGCACTGTGGGCACCCTGATGCCACTGTGCCCTCCAGGAGCAGCTGTGTTCAGTCCTCCAACTCCTCCCTCATTCTTCCTCCCTGGTGCTTACTGTGTACCTGGTGTTTAGCTGGGCATGAAAGGCTGAAAGAGCCTTTGGGCTGCTCAGTCCACGGGAGGGGGTAACTAACGCTGTGCACAGGGAGACCAGGGCGGGGGCACTCAACCCATCTCAGTGTGGGGGTGGTCAGGGAGGGCTCCCTGGAGGAGGGGATACCAGCCCCTTCCAAAAGCTGAGTAAAAGCAGCAGGCAGAGATCCTGCCTTGCAAGAACAAGCCACTGCCGCCAGGGCACGACCATATCTTTCCCCAGGGCTGCAGCTCTGCCCCCAGCTTCAGAGTGCACAGAGGGGTCCTAAGCATGGGATGAGGCTTAGTCCTCTCTCAGCCCAGGCAGCAGTCAGCCTCTCACCTTGTTGCCCAGAAACTGCTTGGGCAGAGCCCAGAAAGAGTCGTGGATGAGGAAGCGGCGTGACAGGTCGACCAGCTGGAACTCCTGCAGAGTTGTGTCGATCTGCAGCTGGGTGGAGGAGAGGGGTGGCATGCCAGGCTGTGCAGGCATCGTCACGTTCACACCTACGGGGGCAGAAGGAGGGGTGAGGATAGGAAGCACACGCCTGCCTGAAAACACCTGCCTTGGACAGCAGGAACCAGAAAGGGGGAAAGTTCTGGGGAATTCTGATTCAGAGAAAATTGCGATCTTTCTCCTGAAATTAAGGTACAAAAGTTTTTTTCTCTTCCCAGTCTTTTTCTATTTTGGAGCATGCTCTGGGGAATGCCAACACTGTAGTGTGATGGTTGTAAGTCCTCCTGGGGATCAGAGGGTCAAAGAAAGGTCAGAAGATTCTTTGCAGCAGGACTTCTCAGAGCCTTTTGCTTGTTAAGAGCTCCACGGACTGTCAGTCCAGGTTAAGAGGGATGGGGGCGTGTAGACAGCTACACAGGACTAACGACCAGGAGCTCAAGTCCTGGTTCTATCATGCTCCAGATGCCTGGGCAGAGAAACCTCAGTTTCCCAATCGGTAAAATAAAGTTATTACAAAGATAAAACACTTGAATTGATTTAAAATGCTTAAAACAGAAGGAAGCACCAAAAAAAAAAAAAAAAAAAAAAAGCCAGCTCTAATTGCTGCTTTGTTCTAACAGGTTGTCTGATCCAGCCCTCTCCCATGCGTACATGCACACATGCACACAGAATCAATTTCGTTGACAGTCTCTCCTGGTCCCTAGGGCAGTGCCATCCAATGGAACTTTCTGTGATAATGGAAACACTTGGTACCTGTGCTCTACCATAAGGTACCCACTCACCACCACTGGCAACTGGGCACCTGGAAGGTGGCTGGTGCACTGGAGGCACAGTGAGTTGCTTTATTCCTTTTTTGTTTGTTTCAAGACAAGTTCTCGCTATGTAGCCCAGGCTGGCACAGAACACAGATTCTTCTGTCTCAGTCTTCTGAGTGCTGGGATTACAGACATGCACTGCTATGCCAAGCTCACTTTATTGAAATTTAAATAGCCACACATGGCAAGTGACTCCTTATTGGATTACACAGCTCATTTCCTACTAAGGTATCCTTCCCATCTCTAGATAGTTTCAACTCTAGGAAAGTTCTTCCTTATACTGATCCCATAACTGTCTGCTGAGAGCATCTCCCCTTGACCCTGAACATGACCCCCTTGAAACCATGGAGGAGCCCAGCCCCTCATCTACAGGATAACCAGGCATAGCCTTGGAATCCAGGTTACAGTCTCCCAGCCTGCCTTCCTCCTCTCTTCAGGGATGCTTCTAGGCTCCTACCATCCTAGTACCCACCCCCACACAAATACACATGCAGGCCACCTGCTTGCCCTGGAATCCTTGCCACCCTAACCATCCGGTCTCCAGCCAGATAGCCTGGGGCTCCCACTCCTCCTGGAAACGGCATGGGAAACCCACAACCTCCCAGAGCCTTGGGCTTTCGGGGCTCTCATTGGACTAAACAGTCTGACCATGCAGGAATTATTGGCCGCTCAACAACTGTGTGTCAACTGCATGCTCAACAGATGGTGGTCATCAGGATTCTAAATATACCAGAGGACAATTCTGAGAGGTAACTAAGTTTTCTACGCCCCAGTGAAATGGCATAACAGACAAGATTCATCTGAACAAGGAGCAGACCTCTTGACGCTCAGCTAATCTGTGAAGAAGGGAAGAAGTGAAGCTCAGAAAGATGAGGGGCCACTTGATGTCAGGTGACAAACCTGCTTGATGTCCAAGTGCATCCTCTTAGCTGTCCTCCATTCTGCCTCCCAGAGGCAGAGAAGATGGAGCCCTGACCACCTTTACATTTGGAGAAAGAGGCACAGAGAACCAAAAGACTTGCCTAACATCACATAGGCAGTAAGTCGAGTGGCTTACTGACTGAGAAGATGCCAAAGCCTGGGTTTATATTCTGGGGACTCTGGCCCCTTGATGTCTCAGAATGACGATAACGAGGACGAAGATGGCATTAGTAAACACTAGGTGCCTACCATGGACCAGACACTATTCTGAGTGGCTCACACACATTAAGATTAATGATATTAATTAGGCATTAGATCCTTACAAAAATCTAGGAGGCAGTTCGTATTGCATCTCTATTTTAATTTTTTTTGGAGATAGGGTCTTACTATGTAGCCCAGGCAGCCCTTGAACCTGTGATCCTCCTGCCTCAGTCTTCTAAGTAACTGGAACTACAGGCACAAACCATAGCCTTGGCTTGCCCCATTTCATAGGTGAGCAAACTGAGCCCCATGATAGTAAGTTGGCCAAGGACACACAGGCAGGAAGGGACAGTCAGAATCTGACCCAGGAACCTGGCTCCACAGCCTGTGCTCTTCATGACCCAAAGCAGGAAAGCACCAAGTGTGGATTTGGCTTGTTCTAAAAGATTTTCTTCCCTTCAGAAATGCTCTTCCAACAGGGCCCCAACAGGGTTTCTTCTGCAGCCCTATTTCCCTCTCCACCCAATTCCCATCTGTCCAGAGCATGCTGTCTTCCCACACCTGTCCTTTCTCTGAGTTTCCTGGGTTCTGGTGTCCACCTCCCACCTCCCACAGCTCCTGCCCACCCGCCTACACACCCTTAAAGTCCTCGGGCTGGTCAAATTGCAGCCGGATCTGGTCCCAGAAGCGGTGGCTGCTCTGGCACACACTGGTCACCCCAAAGCAGAAGCAGGGCAGGCAGGAGGCGCTGTGCTCCAGGTAGAAGTGCCCATCGGGGCAGGGACCTGCTGGGTGGCAGGAAGGGGCTGTAGTCGGCCACTGACAGATGGCTCTGCTCCACCCATGCCTGGTGCTCACAGCCCACTAGCCTACCTCGCTGTGGGACAAGCTCCAGCACGCCATCGGGAATGCCAAACACCATGCCACGCGCGTTCATGGCCTCACACGTGTAGGCACCCTGGTCTGCCTCCTTCACGTCACGGATGGTCAGAGTGCCGCGCCCACCTTCACTGGTCATTGTCACTCTGGTGGGCCCAAGACAGTGGTGGGTCAGGCCTGAGTCTGGGGCCAAGCCTCTGTCACATTCTCACCACCTCCCACCTGGGCCTGGATCACACCTGGGATGAGAGGGGATATGGCCCCAGTTGAGTCTCCAGTTGATGATGGGGATAGGGACGCCGATGGCCACACAGGTGAAGGTAACCGTCTGGCCTCGGGAAACCTGGATGGACTCCTGGGGTGGGGTCACCACCTGGGGAGGCACTGGGGAGACCAAAGCAGGAGTGAGGGGTTTGAGGGGCAAAGTGGGAGTAAGAAGGACTCCAAGGAGTCAGGCAGGGAAAGAATAGAGGCCAGGATGGGAGAGAAGCAAAAAGGGCCCCACCCAGTGCCACCCGCATTTGCCCCCAGCTCACTGCAACCAAACTCGTCGCTGCGATCAGGACAGTCGCTCTCCTCATCACAGTGGAAGCTGGCAGGGATGCACTTGTTGGTGGAGACGCATCGAAACTGCGTGGGCCCGCACACTTCCTCAGGGTGCTTTGCAGCTGGAGGACAAAGTCAGGTAGAGTAGGGTACCAGGGCACTGCCAGCAGGACCACCTGCAGCAGTCCACCTGCTGTCCACCTTCCCCAGGTGTCCCCAGAGTCACTCACACATCTCACCCACATAATCCTCAGCTGCCATCACCAGGACCAGCCATTGTTGCCACCACACTGTGCACAACCTTACATTCAGAGTGACACGGTCACTGGTTTGCCATCAAACAGCTCCTCACATTACCTGCCCCCATCCACCTGCATTCCCCGAAATGGAGTCCCACCTGGCATGTCACAGCCACAACTGCAGCATCACTCAGGTTGCTGTGGCTCAGATGTTATTCATCCCCCAAAGGTTGGGAGCTTGGTCCCAGTGTAGTGATATGGTGGGACCTTTAAGAGGTAGGGCCTATTGGGAGGTCCTTGGGTCACTGGGGGTGGGCCCTCAGGAGGGATGTGAGGCTCCAGTCTCTCTTAGATTTTCCGTTTCCAGATATAAGAGCTGGGGGCATGGCTCAAATGATAGAGGACTTGCCTAGAATGAGGCTCTGAGGTCAAGTCTCAGTACTGCAATTTTTTAAAAAAAGAAATAAATGAGATAAGATGTGATCTCTTCCTCCCATATTGCTCCAGCCATTGCCATCTTGCCATGAAGTGAAAAGCCAAATGCAGCCCTTACTAGAGCCTATATGATGCTATTTGGACTTCCAGCTGCACAAACTGTGAGGTCCTTTCTTTATAAAGTTAGCCTGCCTCAGCTATTTCATTATAGCAATGAACAACAGACTAAAACATTGCCCTCACACACGCAGTCACAGAAGTACCATCTTGGATGGATAAGACCCCTGCCGAAGGCATAGCCAAAGGTGCTGGTAGGGTTAGACATTGGCAACTTGTACTCTTCTCTCTACTGGACAGGAACCTACCTGTCTGGCAAGGAACCTACCAAAGCCCAGCCCTCCTGCAGGGCTCCATGCTTTGTATCTCCACTGACTGCTCCAGGGGTGGTGCCTGGCCTGAGAAAGTCACCCTCGACTGGCCAGAGGCCTGGGGTTGGCCTAGCACCAGGCCTGGGTCCCTGCCAGGCATCTCTACCAGCTGGTGACCAAATTTCTTCCTCAGGGAGACCAAGCTTGAAAGATCAGATAGAGACTCAGAAGCGGAAATCACACCCACAGAGGCACACCGAGAGGACCCAGGAGGCTACATCTACTGGCTTCTCTTCCTAACACTGAGGAGCCCCACAGCCATGCAGCTTCATGTCCACTGTGTCCTACACTCTGTCAACAGGACTTGGCCTTCCCTGGCTCTCTGCGAAGGGCTTTGCAGCTAAGCCCTCTACTACTTTCTCTCTCCCAGGGGGCTGGTGTTGTCACGCAAGCTGAGAGCCACAGGAAGGATACCATCTAATCCTGGAGTCTGTGGCACAGTGCTGCTTCTCTCCCCAGGGACCGGTGTGGGGCAGGGAAGTGTGGGGCAAGGAGGAACTGGACCAGCCTATAGTGGGAATGTCATGCAACCCATTTCCACAGAGGAATGGTTGAAGATTACCCCCAGTCTCAAATGGACAAACCCAGGCTTTATCATTCACCTCACAGGACAGGACACACAAGACAAGATGCTACTTGATGTGGTCTCTGACTCTCCAGCTTCCTTCACCTTTTAACTATCATGATGTCCGAAATGGCCAAAGCCTTGACAAGAGAGGTAGGCAAGCAATGGACAGACGGATGGTTGGATAGATGCACAGCAGGGAAGAAGAATGCTGGCCAAGTGGGTGGTGAATAGAGAGCTTCAAAGGTGGACGGACAGATGATGGAACAGACAGGAAGAAGGATACCGAACAGATGGGTAGACAACTAGATGAGAACTGAGAGAGGGATATTGGATAAATGGATGGATGGTTGGATGGTTGATTAGATAGAATGACAGACGGATAAAGAGCTGAGTAGATTAAGGAACAAATAATGCAGAACCAACTTTAGATGAAAACCCTCCATGCCCGTGCTGCGCTGTGAACATGACCAGCAGCATCTATGTATTGGAAACGATCCCAATGCAACAGCGCTGAGAAGCGGGACATTTAGGAGGTGGTCGGGTCCTGAGGGCTCTGCCTCAACTGTGGATTAGTACTTAGGAGTGGGCTCTTGACAAAAACAATGCTTGGCCCTTCCCTCATTCTGTCTAGCCAACGTGATGCCTTCTACTGTGTTATGACACAGATTGGAGGCCCTCATAAGACACAGTTGGTCCCTTCATCTTGGACTTCCCAGCCTCCAGAACCACAAGACAAATTTCTCCCAGCCAAGTACTAACCAGGCCCAATCCTCCAAACAATCTTCAATAGTTTTTAAACCACACAAGCTCAGGTGTTTTGTTACAGCAGCACAAAAGTGACTAGGACAACCCCTAGGGTCAGACTCTAACTCACACACACATCCAGGACCTGTCATCATGGGGCCAAACATCTCAAACTCAAGCCCTTTCAGCCATTCATCTGACCTCCATACAAGCACAGTGACAAAGAAAAGACAGTGTCTACAAAAATGTAGCAGAGAGACACAGACCAAAGCTGTCCAGTCAACTGCTGCTACAAAGGTGGCTTGGAGCCAGGGCCCCTGCAGTTCAGGTCAGAGTTGCACCTCGACATTTGTCTCATGGCCCCCAACTCAGCCAGTGAGGGGCTGAGTGAGGGGACGAGCAGCCTGGCAGGACATGGGTGGAAGTGGAACCTGGGGACACTCACGGCAGTTGGCCTCATCTGTGCGGTCCTCGCAGTCAAAGTCACCATCACAACGCCACAGCTTGAGGGCACAGTGCCCATTTCCACAGGGGAACTCATTGGGCTCGCAGGGCTGGGGGGGCCCTGTGTGGAACAGGCAGGGTTCACAGTGGCCCTCCACTGACCAGTGCCAGTCCTCAGCCCCCCACAATGCATGGTGCTCACCGCAGTCCAGCTCATCACTACCATCTCTGCAGTCCTCCTGCCCGTCACAGAGGTAGTCTTTGGGGATGCAGTGGCCGCTGTGGCATGCAACCTCCTGGTGGCCACAAGGCAAGGGCCTGTCTGGACCGGGGAGCAGAGACTGGGGTCCAGGCGTGTCTGGAGGTGGCTGTTTTGTAGTTGGCTCTGGCCAAACTGGTGAAGGTGTCATCTCCACCACAGAGGGTAGCAAGGAGCTGAACTCAGGGACTTCATCCTCTGTGGACAGGGTTCCCTAATGTTTACCAGAGTCTCACCCTTCACCCTGCACTCTGCAGTCCTCCCTATAGTCCTCAAGTTCACCCCCTGCTGTACTGGTCCCCTGCCCTATCTCTGCTGTCCCCCTACTCCCACCCAAGCCCTCCTCAGAGCCCTCTGCCTGCCCCAAACCCTCACAGCTCAATTGACCCTGAGACCCAGGTGCAGCCGCCCCCCACCCCACACACCCACAGCCATTGTGCCCCCAACAGCACCCTCACCGCAATTGAGCTCATCAGACATGTCCCTGCAGTCAGGCCGCCGGTCACAGCGATACTCCAACGCCACACACTCATTGTGGCTATGGCAGGCAAACTCAGCCTCCGTGCAGACTCTTGGGACCTGGGGCACTGTGGAGGTTGGAAGGAGTCAGAGGCAGCAGGGACTAGGTGGATAGGAGGTGTGACAGGTAGTACAAGGGACTATGTGGCCGTAAGGGACAGGTGGCCTGTGTTGGGCCACAGTGGCAGACACAGCAAGCACAAGGAGCACTTGGCAGACACACAGGGCATGAAACATGTGGCAATGGCTTCATCCGCCCCTTTGAGAGGACCACGCACAGGTGACATGCCACACACATGCAGCCACCATTCCACACATGTGCAGGCCACAACCAGGCCCAGTGAGGACAAAGGAGGGGGACAATGCAGCCTGCAGGCTGTGCCCAGCCAGCCGGCCTTTGTCCTTCTTTTCCTTTATCCATTACGTTCTCTGAGAACCCCACTGGACCTCAGCTGAGCTCACACTCTCACCTGGTGTCACTATGGCCCCCACAGCAGCCAGGGGTGGCGGGGGGGTCTGTGCTGGAAAGGAAGGCATGGTTAGCAACCATCCCAACAGCAACCTGGGAGCTGAGGGTGAGCCAAGCCCACCCCACCTTCCCTATTCAGAACTCAATGAAAAGGGAACAGAGGGCTGAGCCCCAGCAATCTTTTAGACCTGGTGCCAACAGAGCACATTTGATCTTTGGGTACATTAATTGAGTTTTTAAGTGCAGAACAAGACAGGTGATGGTTCACTATTTTTTTCCTGCTTGGACTAAACCACGGCACAGATGGAATTTGTTTTGTTATGGGTTATACTGGGTCAGAGGCATATGAGTAATATGATGGAGCCTTCCAGAGAGGGAGCTAAGATGGAGACAGAGCTGCTCACAGCCTGTGAGCAATGAACTGAAAAACTGAGAAAAGAAAAAACTCAGCTATCAAAACAGGGGCCACAGGGTATGGTGACAAGAAACCTGGCTGGCCCTGTGTATGAAGGTCAGACTTCTACATCTGGCAATTGTGTGACTTTGGGCTGGTTTCCTGTTTTCTCTGAGCCTCAGTTTCTCTTTCTTTTCTCATCTCATCACAGGTTCTGGAAGATGGGTGTACACTCTGGCTTTCACACATGTGAATATAACTGCTTCAGATCCCTCATTCCAAAAGCAGGAGGAATCCTATCTACGTCACGGGGATTTTCAGGGAGCTCAAACAGGCTGGATTTAAGGGCCTTAGCAGAGAACCCTGTCATACACTCAGGGCTCAGGAAACGGCTGTTGGTGTCTACTGAATGCAAAAGTCTTCTGAACTTGAAAAGTCCTATGTGAAGAAAGGAATCATTGCCTATTCCAATGTACAGAGGTCATGTGAAGAGAGAAGAAATTGGGTCTAATGAGCAGCTGTTAGAGGAAACTATCTGGCTCTACTCAAGCCAAGACTACATAAAGATGGTAAGGGACTCCCCAGCCCCAGTGGGGTACAATCCCAAGCTAGCAGACCCCATGGTGGAGATACTGAAAGGGGCCTCACCCTTTTCAGTGTCTGAGAAACAAGAGAAGGTGACCCCAGGTCTCAGGACGGGCTCACCTGTGCCCAGGCGTCGGAACTGGAATCCCCGGGGAGAGGTAATGTAAGAGCCAATGGAGCCTTCAGAGACGACCGTGTGCAGCACCTCCTGGATTTGAGCCCCATCTGCATTCCCTTCTGAGCCCACATCCAGCTCCACAAAGACCCAGCCGTCCAGTTCCCTATGGATGGGAAAGAGGCCTGTGTTCTTAGCTGCTCCTCTGGGTCCCTGCCCGAATGCTCGGGCTCTGTTCCCAGATAGCTTCTGCCCAGAGCAGGGCCATTTAAAGGCCAGATTATCTCGCCTCCAACTCCCAAATCATCCCATGTCTTCCCTGCCTACCCTCTTGGCACCCAGGCTCCTTTCCATCCTTGTTAGGTCCCCTCACCCACACCCCTGGTGGCTCCCAGCCCCTCCGCACCCCCCAGGGGACTTCTCACTTGATGAACACCACGCTGACAACCTGGTCTCCAGGAATCTTCAAGTATTCTGACTCCAGCTAGGAGGGTGAGGGGGTGGACACAGCACCATTAGCTTCTAGACATCGTCCTGCACCCTCCAATCCTGCCCTGCCATACTCAGGGAGGCCCCCACAACCACCACCTCAGCCTCCTCTAGCATACCTTGTCCACCACAGCCTCTGACACCTCTCGAAACTCCTTGGAGCCTGCATCTTCTAGCTGGGGACTGTACTCGATGGAGCGAGTGAAATTTACCAGGGCCCGGAAATACACTGAGGAAAAGAGGAAGGGGCTGAGCCTGGCAGGTGGTGGCCTCGGGCAGTTGGACTGATGTGTGGGAATGGGGCGATGACCCCTGAAGGCCTCCCATGCACAATGACTCCTGTGTGCCCACTATAGGGCCCAGCACTACCCGTAGGAAGACAGGCCACAGTGGTCTGGCCAGACTTCCCACTGTTTAAAGCTGAGGCCCCAACTTGAGTGAGGGTCTTTAAGTAACAGGGAAAAATGCCTCATCCAGAAACCAAGTGATGGGACCAAAGATGAGACCCCCTAGTGCTGAGAGGAAGGCTGGTCAGAAAGGGACTACTACCAGAGGAGGCTGTCTGTGCCATGTGTGACCAGGACCAGAACATGCTTCCCTGACCAATTCCTATTCATGTCAGGACTTGGCTCTGCCATCACATCTTCCGAGAAGCCTGCCTGAGCCACCCTGGCTGGCCCTAGACACCTCCTCTGGGCCCCCACTGCACCACTGCTTCCCCAGCAGAGCAGGTTCTACCCCAAGTCACATAGAACCTGCCAGTTACACTTGGATCACAGAGTAACACAGTGACAGAGTTCTGTGTCAGCACATCTCAGGCACTGGCCCACCTGCATTTCTTTTTCCTTAAATGGGAGGTCAGTTGCATTTACCACCCTGGATTGCAGAGTAAATAACCCCGGGTTTCCATGTCTGCTACCTATGCATAGATGCTGTAACCCTGAGCAGCCACCTAAGAATCAGATGTCGCTGGAGTCAGCTTTCTCTCTTGCCACCAGCCCAGAAGCTCCAGGAGGAGGAGCTTGGATCTCAGTCCTCCCATGGCCTGTCACACAGCAGGTACCACATAAATGATGGCCAAATAAATTCATGTTATTCTGCTGTGAGTATATACATATTGCTTCTTAAGCACCTAATAGATACAAGATACTTTCTAGTCATTAAGTTTCATTTTTGCTATAGTTTGGACCTTGAATGTCTCCCAAAAGCCCATGTGTTGAATGAGGCTTTGCCCCCAGCCTATGGGGCTACTGGGAGGTAGTGGAACTTTTAGGAGCTGACGCCTAGTGGGAAGAGGTTAAGTCGTTGGGGCGGGGAGGTCTTTGGGGAGACTATTGGGAGCCTGGGTCCTTCTCTCTTGTTGCTTCCCATTCTCAATGAGGTGAACAGGCCTCCTCTGCCATGTGCTCCACCATGGTGTGACATACCATCAAAGGCCCAGAGCAACAGGACTGAAACCTCTGGAACCATAAGCAAAATAAATCCTTCTTCCCTGTAAATTGATTATCTCAGGTACTTTGTCACAGTGATGGAAAGTACAATGCTCATGAGTTCACACATGTTAAAAACATGAATTAAACATTCATTTGCATGAGTGTTACATATGCCTGTATGCACACGTACACAGAGTCTGGTACCTAGGAGATGCTGGAGAAATAACAGTCAGCTCAAACCATCTCCCTATGGTACACAGAGACAGGTGTGGGTACAGACACAGACACACATCCACATATTCCTAGTCATTTCTTGAGCCCCTATTATGTAGAAGGTATTTTTATGCATTAAATCTCATAATGTTCATGCATTAAAGTGTACATTATAAATACCAAGTTAATATGAGTTAAGAAGGAGTCTAAAACATGTACAACGTGCTTAGAATCCAGCCGGGCACAGAGGAGTGCAACCTGCCAGCGCTGTCACTGTGTGGAGGCAAGTTGCGGTGGTTAACAGCCCGACCTCTGGAACAGACCCGCCAGGGACAGCCTGTAACCTTGAGCTAGTACTTCACCTCTGAGCCCTAATGTTCTCATCGGTAACCTGACAGTACGAGTAGTGCCCACTCCTGAGAGCTGTTGTAAGAATGAAATAGTTTTGTAAACAAAGTGTTTACAATAGTGCCCGGATCATAAGGGGGCAGTTATTAACTCTGGCCCAGGAGAAACCCCAGGAACGGCTCAGCTGTTATTCCTTCCCATTTGAGAATGGCACTCATTCCCTTAGCTAGTCTACATCGAAGGCCTACTGCATGCCATGTGGTGGTCTAGGGACAGGGGGTACAGCAATGACCTCCACAAGTGAAAATTTCTATCCCCAAGGGGATCATTTTCTAGTGGGGGAAGAAAGGAAACAATGTACAGGGATGGACAGACTACAGGGAACAAACAAGGAAGATTAGGGGAGAGGGGCTGCTGGGGAGGGGTGGGTGGTATTTTCCATGGGGGGGTCAGGAAAAGCCTCTCCTTGAAGAAAAAGGATGAGCCGTGGGAAGTGTCTAAGAGAAGAGCATTCCAGGCAGAGAAGCAGCAAGTGCAAAGGTCCTGAGACTGAAGTGGGCCCATAGAGGTGACAGCTGGCCAGTGTGTAGGTGACAGAGCAGGAAGTGCCTTTCACTTTACACTCTGTCTGTCAGGCCCAGAGGTGCACAGGCCCTGAGTCAGGTGCTCTCCCTCTACGGTTCAGGCTCAGAGGGCCCTGGGTGAGCCACGATGGGTGCAGGAACAGACTCCTACTCCAAGAGAGGGTGCTTGTGTCACTTGTTCTGAACCTCAGCAACTGGCCAGGGATGGGCTCTTGGGTACTGGCTGGGTGGGGCTTTGTGGGCTGAGTGTGGGGCTGTGAGTGCTGCCACAGAGGCCCCTTGTGAGCAAGCACAGAGGCCCATTGAGAGCCCCCCACCCCAGCCCCTGGCCTCAGCCCACAGCCCAGCGCAGGCGAGGAAGCCGGGCCTCTGCCCAGGAATGTGCCCGCTCCCGGGGAAGGGGCCAGAGATCCACAAAGCCCTTTTCTACTAGGGCCTGGGAAGGGCCAGGACCCTCCAGCCTGACTCGACCCTCTCTCCTAGAACAGGGGCAGGCCAGGGCAAGCACTCTGGGTCATCAGCCTGAGCTGTGGTCATGTGCTGGTACCCAATGGCTGGGGCAGGAGAAGAGGCTGGAACAGCCCAACCTGAGGGGCTGGAGCAGCTGGAAGGCATGAGGCTGCTTGGAGGAGGGTCCTCTGGGTTCCTTTCCTGGCAGGCCATCCTGCTCCTGGCCTCCTTTTGAGTCTCTCTGGAGTGCTCACTTAAGGCTAGAGGCAGGCAGGAGGAAGGCCCACAGCACCGGAGGTGGGAGACACACCATCCCCCTCCTGGTCCTAAGCAGCTTCTGCACCAATTCCCAGTGTCCACCACTGCTCAACAGAGTTCCCCTGTCGTGCTAGAGCTGTGTCTCCAGCCCTGAGTCCCTCTGGGTCCCTCACAATGGGAACATGATCGGCCTGTCCTGAGGAGAAGACAGGCTGCCTCCAGACTCTAAGACCTTGTTCCCCAAGGGGTGCTGCCCCCTATCCTAGCCCTACCAGTGCCCCAGGAGAAAAGAGAGCCCATTATAGTTAGACCTGTGAGCTAAGACAGGGCAGGGACAAGGGCTTGCCTGGCCCCACCTCAGTAAGGAAGTGCCTCTGAGCCTCCTGTGTGATTCATGGCCAAGGTCAGTTGGGAAGAGAACAGGGAGAAAGGGGAGCAAAGGGCCAGCAGGGAGGGACGGCTAGGAGGGAGGCCTGGGCCTGACTACTGACTGAGGGGAGGCACCTTGTCTGGCTCAAAACCATCATGGCAGTCACAGGTGGACAGCCCAGGGGTGCCTCTGAGTCTGCAGAGTGGTGACAGAGAGGGAGGTGAGGAGGGGCAGCGAGAGGAGAGTAGAGGAGAGGAGAAGAGGGGAGAGGAGAGGAGGGGAAGGGAAGGGAGAAGAGGAGAGAGGAGGGGAGGAGAAAGGAGGGGAGGGGAGGGAAAGGGAGGAAAGGGGAGAGGGATAAAAGAAGAGGAGAGAGGAGGGGAGGAAGGGAAGGGAAAGGAGAGGAGAGAGGAGAGAGAAGAAAGACAAAAATGCCAAGACCGAAGCAGAGGGGAGACAGGGCAAGACAGACAGAGGCTGAGTTGGTAAGCCAAAGAGAGGGAGAGAAGGACAGAATGAGAAAGGGAGAAAGGGCTAGGACAGACAGATATGGAGTAGGAGAGTCCATGGCAAAGGAGGAGAGAACTAGGGACAAGAGTGGGAGAAACAAGAAGAGACAGGTCAGCAGATAGAAAGAAACTGGTGGGATGGGGTGCAGAGCCTGGGGCAGACAGGAAGAGGGCTGCACAGGAAGGTCCAGGGAGGGGCTGGGCAGAGCCAGGGGAGCCTCAGCCCTGCCTGAGTGAAGAGGAGGAGGATCCATCTCAGAGGCGGTATTTAGGGTCTGGGTTGATCCAGGGCCCAGACAAGGGGCACAACCTAGGCATGGCCCTCTCACAGTTATGATAGCCATCCTTGCCAGAGCATCCTTGCCCCTGGGCATCAGAGAGACATACTGCTCTTCTGGGCTGAGACCAAGCCCAGAAGAGCAGCTGGGAAGCTGTGCCAGGGTTTGGACCAGAGGGCCTAAACCCCACCTCCTCCCACAGATGAGCCCTGCTCACCAGGAGAAGCCTGGCTGGTGGCTGTTTCTCATTTGCCATTCCTCTCCAACCTCTGGCCTCTCCTGCCCTGTAGCCCCTTCTCAGGAGGAAGGTGGCTAGCAAGGATTACTCAGTGGGCAGAGCTGCCACACGGCAGCCCCACAGAAAAGACACAGATGCTGCTGAATGGACAGGGTAGACCAGACTAGGACCTCAGCAGGAGGCAGTTCCCAGGGACACATCAGCAGAGACCACTCTGGCATGTGGCATGTGTCCACAGGGTCCACTTGCTACTCGCATTCCAGAGCCCCACCTAGTTGCCAGGGATCCCATACTCTTGTACAGATCTACTCATGGGAAAATCTCAGGGAGAGGCCTAGGCCAGGTGCTTCAAGGTCATAGTCAGGACCAGGCTGCCCAGGGACCAAGCCTACTGCCTGCACTGCCTCCATTGGGATGCCACCCTCTGACGTTTGGATGGCCCAACGCTGACTGAAGGGAAATGAGCTCAACCCTGGACAGCTCTGAACACAGCCACTGGCAGGCTTTTCAAATCCCATCAGAACTGGGCTTTTCATGCCTACTGCCCTGAGCCTTGTGCTGTGACACAGGTAAATACAGAATCCAGCCATCCCTAACTATAGGGACTTCTCAACGAGTCCACACAACTGTCACTCAGTAGCTAGGGGAAATATCCCCACTTCTTGCAATGTACCCATAGGGAAGGTCCAAGGAGCCCAGGAGAATGGGGCCTCTGTGGCCCAAACACCTGCTTCCCTGGGGGGCAGGATGCAGACCCACAGATGCCCTCAGCAACTTACCCATCTGGAAGTCCCCGCTGCCCAGGTCCCCACTGCCCAGGCCATCTGCAAACAAAAGAGACCTATTTGTTGTGCACCCATTGAGTGTCAGGCATTGTTGTGGACCCCTGGCACACAGTGGGGAAGAGTCACACAAACACACCTCTAGGGAAGACTGGCCTGTAAAAGTGGATTGGAAGCCTCCATCAGAGAGGGTGTGAACCAAGGCCCCAAACTCCAGGGACTCAATGATCTGTCTGATAGCTAGGTCAGCCTGGCCTTTAAGTGAGGATGAGGAAGAGATGGGGTAGATGGATGGGCAGTCACATTCTCTTTCTAGTCCCGATGGTCCCGGGTTATAGAGAAGAGCAGTGACTAGCCCAGGATCACTATAGAGACAGCAAGTGGAGGAGCTGGGGTCATGGCAACTAGGCCTCAGGACACACATTGCCCACCTCCTACCACCCAGGATGACCTTCATGAGGCCTTCTGCAGAACCAGTGAGAAGACCCCCATCCCTTCCCCACATGGGACCCTTGCTCACCTCCAGATGCATCATCAGCCAGCAAGTCCTCGTCATCAGAAAGGTATGAGTAGCTCCAGCCAGCCCGGCCCACTGTGACGGTCTCTGTGTCCTCAGGCAGAGACAGGCCATCGTAGGCTCTCAGCCCATGGATCACCTGTGGGAAACAAGACCAGTTGAGTATCATTCTCCAGCTCCCACCAAGCCCCAGGGCCCTCCTCTCACTTCAGGGGGGACCCAGAGCTCTACCCCAGGTTCCCCATAGGTTAAGTATGGTTAGTTGTGGCTGAGACAGCCAGGCTGTGACTGACCACTGTTTTTGACCCCACTTCTCCAAATCTCATTAAGCCCTGGAGGCTTCAGAGCCCAACCATGCAAATTCCTAAGGAGCCTCAAATAAGGAGACAATGAAATGAAAATCACTTTACTAAACGATGTTCTAGGGTATCCAGGACATGAGGAGTGAGTGGACAGGGAACACTCAAGGTAAGAGGTAACCTGGACCAGCAAAGATGAGCAGGTGGAAGGTGGCCAGTGTCAGCATGGAAGGGACATTGGCAGGAACTGAGGGGAGCTGATCCAGGCCACTGTCTCCAACAGCTCCTCCTCCAGGTCATGCTGGCCTCCTCCTGCCTGTCCTGGCCTCCAATCCTCAGCCCAAGGGAGTGCATTCCTCCCTTTTGGGGAATGAGCCCTGGCCACAGCAGCCACACTGACAGGCGCATCTGCCTTGCAGCAGATGGAGCCCTGCAGCTGGGCTGAATGGGGACAGGACAAGAACAGTGTCAACTCCACGTGATCTCAGGCTAACACTGAGGCCAGCACAAGCTTGGCTCAGGATTCCTGTCCTCCGGGAGGCCTGTGGGAGCCTTGCACATAGACCAGAGTAGAAGGCCCCAGCAGCCACAGCCTAGGTTTCCCTCCACTGTGGGTATGGGCAAGGGATGGATGCCTCTTTCCCCTTAGGTGATATCAAGATGTTTCAAAAGGATGTCTCCAAGTAGCTCAAAGGGAGGCTGAGCCCACAGGCCCAGGCATGCAGATTCACTGGCCCTAGAACATAGTCCAGATGTCCTGGCACAAGACCCTCAGGCTTTGCCCTGCCTTGGTCTCACCTGGACCTATGGTGGCAACTCACATGTGAAAACCAAATCCACCAGCTGGACAAGGCAGTGAGGCACAAGCAGGAAGAAAAAGTGAAGAGTCAGTCAGCCCTCCCCCCCCAGCTCCCGTCCATTACAGTCCACATTCCCCACACCTGCCACTGCCTTCCTTCCTCAACCATCTCCACTCATCCTCCTCATCTGCCCTTAGACATCAGTCCCTCTAACTGCCCAATAAGCAAAAAGGCCCAGGTGATAGGTGTGCATGGCTGCCTAGATGAGCCTCAGACTCTGTGCGGAATGAGAAGAGTCAGACATGAAAAACCACACACTACATAAGTCCACTTCCAGGAGGCTGGGGTGAGGGAAAGATCAATAGTTGCCTGGTCCCAGGAAGAGGTGCAAGGCAAGCTTTGGGGTGATGGTCCTCAGTCTAGCCATTTTGTTCGCATTACCACCAGCACACCTGAAGTGGATGTTACTGTGTGTCATCTGTGCCTCCCTAAGGAGAACAGAAAAGCAAGTCTCCTGAGGGGGTTTGTCCTGACTCCCTATCCTTCATGCCCCCTCCCCCCTAGGCTGGGGCCCTGAGGGCTCACACTGTGACTGTCTGTGCCTCTACCGGATGGACACCCCTTGAGGGCAGTGATCCTCTCAAATCTCTACCTTCTCAGCCCACACTTAAGCAATACTTGAATGAATGACAAGTGTCATCGCCTATTAATCCAGCTGCTTCCAAAAGATGTCTGGCTTTGGAGGTGCCCCACCCCCACGTGGTCCATACGCACCCCTTCTCTAGGCTGTGCGCTCCTAGGGTAGAGGCTGGGCACCATTTAGTCACTTTGTGTTTCCAGGGCTACCACACCTGGGGTAAGGCAAGCACTACCCACACCCAACCGACCATGGCCTACTGCACAGCACAAGGACAGCATTGCCTCCTGATTCTTCTCTCTCCATCACACAAGCATGTCCCTGTCCTGAGTGGTGACCTCAGGACTTCTGGCCCATGTCCGTGGGTTGGCCTTCAGGAGTGTGGCTTTAGAACCTGCAAGGCTGGTGAAGATACTGATTCCTGGGCCCCTTCTCAGATCTCCTGAGTCAAGTTTGAGACCCAGGTCAGATGATAACAGCTATGGATTCCCAGGGGAGTCTGACAGCCACAGAATAAGAACAAGACCAAGGGTTCTGCCTCCTTCCCTAGCTAGGAGTGGAGGACAATGTTTCCACTGGCTGGAGAGTAGGTCATGAGCAGGCCCTGACTCACTCAAGGAGAGTATGATGCTAGGGCTGGTGCAGGGGCACTGACTTTGAGCAGAGGAGATTTGAGAGGGACATGCTTGAGTCCTCCCCAGGTAAAAGGAATCACTTTGTGTCACTGCCACACATACCCACACCCCATCTCATGCAAGCAAGGCTGTGGAGGCCAAGCCCAGGACACAGAGACTCCTGGCCCCCAAGATTTTGCTGTCTGGAAAGGAAACGCCTGGTGGTGAACAAGGTCCAGAGCTTTTCCCAGAGAGGGAGGAGAGAGTTCCTTGAGTCTGGACAGGAAATAGCAGACTGAGACTCACCAGGGAAAACATACCAGGCACAAACATCTACAGTGAGAGGAGGAGAATGCGGTGCACATCGGGGCCTGGACCCCTGGGGATCTCCTGCTATGGACCCTTCCAGCTGCCAGGCTGCCCTTGCTTGCAGCCCCCTCCCAGGGTCCTGGGATGCAGGCTCAGCAAGAGGCAAGTCAGCCAGAGTGGAGACTTTGCTTATAAAAAAGCTGTTCATCAAAAGGTCCCAGCAGCTGCATTTCACATCTGCAGGAGGAGACAGAGCCAGACGGGAAGAGGCTCCCGGAAGGCGCAGATATTTGACCATAGAAGGGAACTGGAGCACGAGCTGGGAAGATTCAGGATCTACTCAGGAATCATGGGAGTGAGTGCTCACTGAGCACTTACTGTGCACCAGGCACTCCTAAATTAGGTCATAGATGTTAAACCATAGAAAGGGGAAATGGAGCAGAGCAAGTCAGGTCACTGGCTTAGAGCTACACCTGGTGGAGCTGGGATGCAAACCCTGGTAGTCTGGTTCCTGTGCCTTCACGACTGTGCTGCACAGCTTTTGCCACCACAGAGGACACTGGGACTCAGTCCCCCAAAGCCCCTCAGAGCTGGCCTAGCAGCTGTGAATGGACCCCTTTCACAGAGGAGGGAACTGAAGGAGGTCACATGCCCAGGCTACGGTGGGGCTGTCCCTCACCTCCACGCACATAGGAAAGGAGGCAGAATTGGGCTGTATATCCAGGTTGGCCATGAGGCTGAAGGAGAGGGCACCACCAGGAAGCCCAGGACTTGCTGGACCTTCCTGTCTCCAACCTGACCAGCTCCCAAGATAGCCCCAGGGGATGCCCAAGCTGGCAGCAGTCTGGGCCCATGCAGCATGTGCCTCAAATCCAAAGAAAGGCCATTGTCGACAATGGTGGCTCCCAAGGTCAAAGCAGAAATAGAACCCAGGCTTCCTGCCCTCCAGCCTATCTCTGGCGGTAAGCGAATCCGGCTTCCTCCCAGCGGAACCCAGCACTCAAGCAGGCATTGGAGCGGATGGTGGCCCCCCAGAGAAGAGGGGGTTGAAGAGGGGGTCAGAGAGGAAGGAGCCAAGCACAGTGAAGGGGATTTTCCACCCATGCAGGTTCCTGGGGGGAAGGGGTAGCTGACTCATGCAGCACAAGGTCAGACTCTGTTCCAACATGCTGGGAACAATTGCTTGGGGCAGGGAGGTGGGTAGGTGGCCCCAATGACAGGCATCCCCTGAATCCAGATAGGAGGCCACACAGGCAGGATACCAGACAGGGAGGCACCCACTTGGGGGCTGGGAGTGTCCAGGTCCTCCCGGTGAGGACAAGGGTACACAGGAATGTAGCTCCAGATCCAAGTCTTCCAGAGGCCCAAGAGGACAAGGGACAGAGGCTAGACCCTCCTCTCTGGCCTGGGTGAGGAGGCAGAGGGGCCAAGGCTGAGTAAGATAGCTCAGGGTGGTGGAGAGACAGGCTGAGCCACTAGAAGCACAGAGCTGGGAAAGTAGAAAAGGTATGGAGGGCAGGAGGCACAGGTAGACACAGGATATAGGATTTGAGACTTCCAAAGGTGTTTTTAAGTGTGGGCCTTTTAAAGGTTATATGCAAGGGCTAGGCATGGTGGTTCACACCTGTAATCCCAGCTATGCAAGAGATAGGGGTAAAAAGCCAGCCCAGGGCAAAACCATAAGAATTTATCTGAAAAATATCTAAAGGCAAAGGGGCTGGAGGTGTGGTTCAAATAGTAGAGTGCATGCCTAGCAAGCATGAGGTTCTAAGTTCAAGCCCTAGTGCCACCAAAACAAATAAAAAAGACAAGAAAAAAAAAAAAAAGAAAAAGGTTACGTGTGTGGATAAGAGTTTCTAGGATGGCTAAAATCAAAGCTGGTGGTAGACAGGACCATGGTGTGGAGATGACAAGAACCAAATTCTACCAAGGGCTTTCTCCAAGCCATGCCTTGTCCCACGGATCATGTCACCCATCTCAATTCATCCTCCCACAACACAGGCCAAGCCCCACGCTGAGGGACACTGTCCCCCACCTGTAAGAAGGGAGAACCAAAGAGCTCTGAAAACCAACAGGGCTTTTTTGGTTTTTGTTTTGAGATGTTTACAGCAAGTTCATTTGGCACCAAGACCCGGCCTGAACCACCACAACCCAATTCATAGATCATTTACAGCCTGGCCCACAGGGTGAAGAACCAGTGCTTTCTGCAGCAGCAGACATGGGCTTCATCACAGAGCATTCCCCAGTTGCCCCTGAGGATGTCCCGTCAGCACTGGCACGTACTCTATGTCACGTTTCACAGGCTTGAAAACTGCTGGATTCCAAAACACAACCAGCCCCCCAGAGTTTCAACAAGGGGACTGTGAGCTTGTGTTCTTGCTTCCATTTTGTGGATGAGGAAACTGAGACCATAGAGGGTTGGCTGTGTAAACGGGATCAGGTAGGTGATGCCTCATACACAGTTAAGTGCTCAATGGGTGTTAAAATTAGCACTATGCATGGGGTGCCAGGTAGAGGTGAGGGAAGGGTGTGAGCTCACATCTGGGATGAGTGGAGGGTTTTGGTTCTGCCTCCCAGACTTGCAACAGAGTTTGGCCCCAAGGCTCTGGCCCTCTGCTCACTCTGAGGCTGATTCTGGGACCATCCCTCTTCCCCCATCCCCCAGGCCCTAAGCTTTTCCAGAGCCATTCTTCACATACCTTGGACAGTCAGCCCACACCCTCCTTCCTCAAGGCCCAGGCCTGGGGCTGCACCCCCCCCCAGCTCTGCAGCTGGGCAGGAAGGTCTGAGTACCACAAGTCCCTAGGGTGGCTGCAGCCGCCCAGGGCAAGACTCCAGGCATCTGGGACTAGAGTGAGCTCACCTCATCAAAATCCAGGGGACCTTGGGGGCAGGGGCAACCATGAGCGCTTTCCTGTCCACCTGCCTTCTTCCTGCAGAATCCACAGACCATGGCCTCCAAACCTCTAGGAAGGAGCAAGACCCCAGACAGGTCTCTGCCCCCTCTGCTAGGATGCCAGCTCCAGGTAGCCCCAAAACAAGTGCCTTCCCAATTGTGCTCCAGCCCAGGGTTCAGCCCAGGCCCCAGCCCCAGCCCCAGGATGGAGGTTCCCTGCCCCAGTCCCAGGCTGCCCAGTGTCCCGTCCATGGGCAGCAGACGGCAAAGGGGAAGGAATCTGTCAGAGCAGCACTTTGCTGTGCAAACCGCCAGGGGCGGGTGAGCCTGACACAAAGGCCAAAAGGCCTTTAATCCCCTGGCAGTCTGAAAGGGGCGCCGGGCCGGAAAGGTGGCTGAGGCCTTCTGTGGCATGCCTGTGTGCCCATGCCACTCGGGAAGACTGCCAGCTTCTCACACTTGGGTCTCCAAGGCGGTAGGACCTTTGCCAGCCAGTCAGCCAGGAAGAAGGTCGATCCCCAAAGTAAGGAGTGGGGCTTGGCACTCAAGTGCCGCTGTGTGCCAGTTGCTGAGCTAAAGTCTTTACGAGGTTTCTGATGCTCAAATCCATACCAGGTTCCTGAGTCAGATAGTGGTGGCAGTCCATCCCTTCTTACAGATAAGGAAACTAGGCTCAGAAAAGTCAAGTCACCAGCCCAAGGTCACACAGCTAAGGAGATGGGAATTAGGTTTGAAAGCGGGTTTCTGGGCTTATACTCTGCATCTGCCCTGTAAGGTTCAATTCTGGTTCATAAGGTTCAATACCAGCTCAGCAGCATGGCTGCCAGCATGCCCCTGCTTCTGACCTCTGACACTTGATCTCCAAGGCCTGGGACCTAGAAGGCTGCACTTCAGACAGGGCCCAGAAGGAGCACTCAGGAGGACCAGGGCCTTCAGTAGAGGCCAGAGGGAGCAGGAAGTTGGGGTCAGAATTTTCTAGTCCCAGCTTTCCCCTAAATGGCCCCGTGGGAATGGCCCTCCTGGCTCGCTTCCCTTTTAGCAAACTTTATTTATTTATTTATTTATTTTGGTGGTAATGGGCAATTTGAACTCCGGGCCTCATGCTTGCTAGGTAGGTGCTCTTACCGCTTGAGCCCCTCCTCTAGCTCTTTTTTGTAATTTTGTTTTATTTTGTTCCCCCCCACCACCCTGATAGGGTTTCAGGAACTACCTGCCTGGGGCTGGCTCCGAACCCCCTGATCTCTGCTTCCTGAGTAGCTAGGGTTACAGATATGAGCCACCGGTGCCCAGTGCCTTATAGCAAACTTTAGAGGGCCCTTACTGTACGCACATGGTGTCCACACTGGCCATCTCAGTCACTGTGTGACATGGACACCAAAAAGGTAGTGACTTTTATCTGTTTTGACACCCTGTTTCATCACACAACAGAAAACATACAGTAGGTACCCAGCACTTGACAGGAATGAACTTGCCCAACAACCCCGAGGCAGGAATTGGCCCATCTGACAGAAGAAGAAAGCCAAATTCAGAAAGTGAGAACTTGTCCAAGATCGCACAGCCACCAATGGCCAATATGATCTCTGGGCCTCAGTTTCAACATCAACAAAATCAATGCCACACAAGACCCCTGCTTGAGTCAGGGATCAGATGCAGTCCCCTCTTCATCCCAAATGAAGGAAGAGACAGTCACAGGTCCCTGAAATCCATTCCACACCCCTGCCTTTGCACAACCATCTCTCATGGGAATAAAAGGCCCTGTGTGGCTTCCTTCCCTGGGCTGACTTCTTTCAGAATCATGACCAGGGAATTCTGAAGCTGTTCAGCCTTGTCCTAGGTGGCCCTGAGGTGGTCTCTGCCTCAGAGGGTCCCTCAAGCATAGCTGGGGTGAGCACTCAAATTGGTCTGCTACTGACTGGGCAGAGTATCAGTGAGAACATGGATCTCAGAGCTGGCAAAGTGACTCAAGTGGTAGAGCGCCTGCCTAGCAAGCTTGAGGTCCTGAGTTCAAGCCCCACTGCTGGAAGGAAGGAAGGAAGGAAAGAAAGAAAAGAAAGAGAACATGGATCTTAAGTCTCAGAAGATTTGGGCTAATGGCAGGGACAGCAGTCCCTGTGGTCAGACACCCCGATTCCAGGCTGCCTTAGCCACTTTCTAGCTGGGTGGCTTTGGACTCTTCATCTGTTAAGAAAAGATAATCAAGTCAGAAGTGGTGGTATATGCCTGTAATCCCAGCACTTGAGAGGCTGAGGCAGGAGGATCACAAGTTCAAAGTTACATAGTGAAACCCTGTCTCAAAAAATCCAGGGTGGGGGAGATCATCATCCACTACTGCCCCATAAGGTTCAATTCTGATCACTTTGGCCTCTACTTATTGAGTACCTGCTGTATGCTGGGCCCGGGGGTGAAGCAGTAGAGGGAACTCTGTGCTCCTGGGGGCCCAAAGGCCACTGACCCACCTGATGCCAACACAGTGTGAGATGGGTTCTGAAGAGGAAGGACAGGGCAGGGAGAGCCCAGGGAGGGCCCCTTACTCAGGGAGAGAAGAGGGAGGCTCCTCAGAGGTGACAACTCAGATGGTCTTGAAGGTTTTTGCCAGAGGGAGGTGGAGAGGGGACAAGGTATGTAACAGGCAGAGAGAAAGGAGCACACTGGGGCTCAGTGACAGGGCCCGTGCCATGTGGAGGGACACAGGAAGTGGTGCGGAGGGACACATATGAGGTGGCAGGGAGGCAGGGGCAGCAGCCACGTGGCTTTTCCACTTCAAAGTGCTGGGCCTCAGCTGTCCTGCTGACCCGGTCCAGGATGCAAAGGTCAAACTGAGTCTCCCTAGCACCCCCAGATCTCTGTACTCTCCTCTGGCCCCACAGACATCCCAAGAATGGGCCACCCCTGGTGGCTGAAGGAGCATGCAGAAAGCTACCAGGTGTGGCCACATCAGTGGAGGTGACCCAACAGGAGTAGCTTCCAGGCTGGGCTGTCCAGCAGGAAGGTCCCTGGGGCTAAACATTATCTGCCAACCCCACAGGTGCCAACAGCACCTGCAGTGATCATGTGCAGCCTCCTGTCTGCATTCCTGCAGGATTCTCACCAGGTTCTCTGGCTCCTGGTGGACCTGCTGCCAAGGCTCACTGGTGTGTCTGGGAGACTTTGAGGTCACTCCAGCCTGCAGATTTCATGGAGGCCTCTAGTATGGCGGGGGGCGGGGGTGCGGACACACCACAAGTTTTGTTGAAATGAGACACCACTATCCACAATGGCCACTTCCCAAACCTAATAGGTTGGGCCATCATGCTGCTACAGATTCTTCAAAACCCTGACTATGGTCACATGGGTTCTATGTGATCTGTCTACACACTCTTTGGTCTCTCTCCCTCTCTCTCTCTCTCTCTCTCTCTCTCCCCACCCCCTCCTTCCCTGTGTTCTCCCTACCCCCAGCCTTCTGGCCATATTCGTCCTCAAACACACCAAGACCCTTGCTACCTTAGGGCCTTAGCACAAGCTGTGCCCCCCTGGGGATATTCCATGAGTCCCTCCCTCCTCTTCCTCCAGTTTCTGCTCAAATGTCACCTTCCAAAGACCCATTGAGACCCCATCCCAGGCCTGGAATCCATTATGGCTCTCTCACTCCTCTTGCTTTTATTGCCGTCACCGCCTGACATTCATTCTGTGTTTATGTGTTTACGATTATGGTCTCTCTTATGAGAACAGAAGTCCTAGAGAGGACGGGACTTTGCCCATTTGGCTATGCCCGGCACATGGTAGGTTTTCACTGGCATCTGCTAGAGTAATGAGTGGATGGGGTTTACAAACACAGACTGCGCCTTGCCCACCGCCACACAGGCTCAAGACCCAGGACTCTGAACCCAAGACCAGGCTACAAACCTGTCCTGCCTGACCCTTCCTTCCTTTGCGGTGGGGGGGCCTCAGGGGTGAGCAGGGTCAGAACTCCAGCCCCAGGGCCTTGTGCAAGACAGCCAAGCTGACTGGGACTCTACTCAGCACTGATGCTCCGGTGGCCATCGGCAACAGGAAAAAACAGGCTGACTCAGCAATCTGACAGCTGTGACGTGTGGCCCAGGAGGCCAACCCCCCCCCCACCCCCGACTCCACCCCAGGGCTCTCCTCAGCCACTTCCTGGAGGGGAGAAAGGGACCGTAGGGCTGAGTCCAGGCTGCCACCAGCCTGTGACAGCAGAGCTGAACAGGGACAAGGCCCTTCTTGTGGACGTGCCTGTCCCCTTTCCTCAGGATGAATGTCCATTCTAGGGCACAGTCGCTCTGGGACAGGAATAGGTATGGGGACAGATCCTACAAACACACCTGGGAAAGGCTGGTTAAACAAAGCTGAGCTGGTCCCCTAAGTCCCAGATATCTCCTCCACCATGCGGAGGGAAGAAAGTAGCTATATGCTGGTTCCCAAACTTGCTTTCCTCCATACAAAGCTCATAGGACTAGGGTTCCACAGAACACACTTTGGGAACGGCCACCACAGCTGTACCATCTTTCCCTCAGCTAGACTTAAGCAGAGCTTTAAGATGTGAGATATGGTAGTACCTGCCCATCATACTCAAGGAGCTTTGAAAAGAGCATCCAGTCAGGTACAGTGGCTCACATCTATAAACCCAGCCACTCCAGAGGTAAATATCAGGAGGATGGTGGTTTGAGGACAGCCAAGGCAAAAAGTTAGCAAGATCTCATCTCAAAAAGCTGAGCCCAGTGGTGCACACCTATAATCCCAGTTACTTGGGAAGTCATAGGTAGAAGGATCATGGACTGAGGCCAGCAGAGGGCAAAAACTTGAGACCTTACCAGAAAATTAACTAAAGCAAAAAGAAGTTTGGGACATGGCTTAAGTGGTAGAGTGCCTGGCTAGCAAGCTTGAGGCCCTGAGTTCAACCCAGAAAAGAAAAACAAAAGGGTGTCTGGGGATTTGTGAGGAGAGAGTAGCCACATAGGATAGAGGAAAAGTAGGCCAGGAGGCAGGCTAGTTGGTGGGAGAACATGTTCTCTCCTCAGGAAAGAGGAGCTGAGCACCTGGTCACTCCAGGTCAGATGGTCTGCACCCCAGGGAAAAGGAGCTGAGCTCAGCTACATACAGAATGCAGAGTATGGGACCAGCCTGGTGGAGGCGAGGAGGGACACGCAGGGCTGGGGTGGTGCTCTGCCAGGTGGCTGATCCCTTCCCCTCCCTGGGGAAGTGGGCCTGGTCACAGATGTACATCACAGGTGTCCAGTTTGTCTCAGCAGCCTCGAGGCTACGCTGGAGAGGGGGTGAAGAGAAGAGGGGGACATGCAGAGTTTGGATTCCATGCCCAGAACACTCCCTTCAATGGAAATGAATTCACCTTCTCCATTTTACACTCTGACTTTCTACTTAATACAACCGGTTCAGCCTCTGTCTGGCTGTGAGGACCCAGCAAGTCATTTCACCTCTCTGTGCCTGTTTGCTCACCTGTAAAATGGGCTTGCTGACTCCTAATCTGGCCATCCCTCCATACCAGGGTTCTGTGTCGTGGGTTCAGCCAACCACAGACTGAAATATCACTGAAAATGTCTGGGAAAAAAATGTGTCTGAGCTGAGATGGAGGCACACATCTGTGACCCCTGCACTTCGGAGGCGGAAGCAGGAAGATCACAAGTTCGAGGCTTGACTGAGATACATAGTAAGGCCCTGTCTCACAAAATGAAAAAGCAAACAAAAAAAAAATGGTGCCTGTATTGAGCATTTCCCTTGTTATTCCGCCAACAATACAGAGTAACAACCATTCACATTGTATTAGGTATTGTAAGTTACCTAGAGAAGGTAGGAGGCAGGATTTGTGTCATTCTGTGCAATTACTACCCTATTTTATTCAAGGGGCTCATGATCTTCAGAGTTTGGGATCCATGAAATCCATCTCCCACTGATGCTGAGGGGCAACTTTGAAAATATCTACCTTGTAGAGTTGTGAGGATTAAAAAAAAGAAGAAAATAATATAGATAGAACCAGCGCATGGTGACAGCTCTGTGTTTGCTATGGTTGTTATTGTCTCAGTCACTGGAAAAAGGGTCTCGCTGCTTAGTAAGTCTGAAAGCAATAAGCTCAAAGGTTCCTCCTGCCATTGACATTCTTGCACATAGCAATTCCGACATATTAGGATTTTAAAATTCTAGGGTGTGACTCCCACGAGCAAAAAAGAGCCTGGCTAAAAGGAAGTGAGATGAAGCCCTTGAAACCAGACTACATGGGCCTGCCAGCAAGGTCACTATCATCACCACCACCATCACCCATTTATACCTCACCTCTCACCCTGCTCTAAAAAAACCTCAGACAGTTTCCAAGGTGCAGGTCCAACAGCGAGAGAAAATTAAATGAATGGGAGAAACACTCAGGAAGGGCAGACACGCAAGCCTGCAGAGAGAACACTGGACAGACAGCAGGTGCAAATCCCAGATGTCTGGGGAAAGAACAACTCATTAAGATCTGAGCTTTCCAGCAGCCAATGGGAACAATGAAACCTGACCTGATCCCAGATTCCAAGTCCTGTGAGGTAAAAACAAACCCGTTGCTTAGAAGAAGCACAAACATTCCTGATGTGGAGAGCAGAGGCAAGGTTTGTCAGGCCTCCTTCTTTGCCTTGTTAGTGGGGCTGGCATTCCTTGAGTCCACTGACAGTGACCTCTGAGGCTGAGGGCCAGGAACAGAGACCATAGTGATCAAAGACCCAGAGAGGCTGCCTGGGAGCCCAGGGAGCACCGCCCACCTCACCCAGCACCCTTCATCTGGGCAGGATTACCCATCACTCATAAGCCCCAACACAGCAGTGCTTAAAATAGCCAGGGCGGGAGATGGTGCCCAGAAGCCCCAGGTGGGGGCCCTGGCGAGGCCTCTCACAGGAGGGCCCAGTGGGCCAAGGCACACATCCCTGGTGCACAAAGGGGCACCTTAGCCCGGGCACACAGCCTTCCTGGGACTCCCCCCTTGGGCCTGGGCTGCACGTTGCTCACGCAGCCCCAGGCTGCCACCCCACCCTCCCACAAAGCAGGCCTTCCTGCAGAGCCAAATGGAAAAGTCTTCACAGAGACACAGAGCGCCACCCATACCATATAGGGAAGCGCCCCAGATCACTTCACTCCCCACCTCTAGGCTCAGCCTCCTTTAGGATCTACTATGGCTCCCCTCAGCCACTGGCCAAGACAATGGGGGCTATTCTGGGCTGGATGGACTATTTAAAGTTCTGGCCAGGCCTTGTCCCTGGGGAACAAGAGGCCTTGCCCTCCACAAGACCTTCCTGAAATTCTTGCTGCCCAGACATCAGTGGCTGCAACCCTATAGTCTAAATCTCTCCTGGCTGACCCTGAGGCTCTGAAAGATCAGACATTAGACCTGCTCCTCCAGGAAGCCCACGCTGCTCAGTAGCAACCTGTGCCACACAGACCCTCAGAAGAGCTGGGTCCTGGCCCCCGCATAGCACGGATCTTCTCTGGGGCTCAGGGTCCTCACTTGCAGCGGGTGGAGAACAATCCCAGTGTGTGCAGAGCACTCCAGAGGCTTGTGGCTAACACGAAGTCGTGGCTCCCTGGCCACTATGTGGGAGTAAGCAGGGCTGGGAATCTTATCCATTCTGTCTCTACTCTTTTTCTAGCACCTGACACATAGTAGGTGCCAAATATTTACTGGCTGGATAAGTATGTGTAGAATGTGTCTGGAACCCCCATAGAACCACCCAGAGTGCCGAGTGCACAGGTGGCTAACACTCCAATGGTAAGACTGCCTGCTCTTGTGAGCACATGGAAAGTGTCAAAGTCTTATGCTACATACTTTATGGTGGTCTCCTCATTTAACTGGCTCAGCAATCCCAAGAGATTGGCACTTTTAGTATTATATTTTATAAACAAGAAATTGGTAGATCCATTCCAAACGGTTCAGGATCTTACTTGAACGTACTCAGTGGCCAAGCTGGGAATCAAACCCAGGACTCTAAAGCTTCTCTCATCCAGTATAAACCATACCTTGAGACAGGCATTCATGTCTGTAATTCCAGCTAACCTGGAGGCAGAGATCAGAAGGGAAGTGCCAGTTTGGGAAACAGTTACTGATAGCCCATCTCAACAAATAAACCAAGATGGGCACTGGTGGCTCACACCTGTAATCCTAGCTACTTGGGAGGCTGACAGCAGGAGAACTGCAGTTCAAAGCCAGTTGGGTAAATAGTTCACAAGACTCCTTCTCCAAAATAACCAGAGCAAAATGGACTGGAAGTATGGCTCAAGCAGTAGAGCAAAAAATGTCTGGGGCATCACTCACAAGGTAGAGAGCTTGCCTAGTAAGCACAAGGCCATGAGTTCAAACCCCCAGTACCACCAAAATACCTTGAAGAAAGTAGCAAGAAGAGCACTGGTCTGGGAGCCGGGAGCCTGTAATTAGCCACAAAATGTCTGTGTGACTTTCAGCAAGTCACTTGGCCTCTCTGAATCTGTTTTCTCCTCTAGGAAAATAGGAAATTCATTCCCATTTCTTCAGATCTTCAGTAGGATCAAAGGAACTAAAGAATGTGACCATGTCCCCCACCTCCCACTCCTCCAAGAGCCTGGGAGCAGCGCTGGAGAGTGGGAAGCTGCATTGGGAGGAGGAGGGTGCCCAGGGCAGGCCCTAGGACAAAGTACAGCAGCTGCTCACAACAGCTGGTGAGGTTCTGGGCCCGGCCCAAGCAGGGGGAGAAGGGCAGGCTGGGAAGTCATCTATGGCCCTTCTCTGTCACCCTTTGCTGCTGACAGCTGCTGGGGCCTCAGGGCCAAGGCCCCCCCCACAGCACGCAGGGGCTGGGGCTGGGGAGCTGGTTGGCTGGGGTCATCTCAGTCCATATGCTGCTTAAGTCCCAGGGGGCCTGTTCCTCCGATCCCACTGATCAGGACACAGGCCTCGCTGCCCCGCCCACCCCAGCCCTTTACCCAGTTCCTTGGGAAGCCTAGCGAGAAGGCGAGGCCTGGAGCAAAGGTCTGTAGGCTAAGCAAGCTGGCACTGGAGTGGATAGGGGACCCCGGTGGGCTCCTGGGACAGCCCTGATGGCATCCCTGCCCACCCTCCCATCCCCACTTGATGGACCTTCAGGGAGCCTTCTAGAGGCAGTGAACTGTGAACTTCGCCCCCTCTGAACCCAGCCAGCTCTAGCCCACACTCTTCTCTTCTGAACTCTCACACACCCATAATTACCATTGACCATATTTTCCAAGGCAAAACTCAAGAAAATGTTGAACAAAGGATTTTTTACTTCAGGCATTGGAGGCTGCCTGGGAGATACAGTATTGACACCGAAGGATTCATATTTCTGTCACATGTTAATACTTTTTGGGAGGAAGACTAGGATACTCACTATATCTTAATAATAAATCAGTTATCCTAGGAAATACCATGGATGGTCACATACCATTCCACACCACTTGGAAATGACTGGACATCATCCTAGCAGCTTCTTAGCTGTGTGGCCCTGGGCAAATCACTTCTCTGAGCCTCTGTTTTCTCAATTGTAAAGTAGGAATAAGCACAGCCACCTTACAAAGCTGCTGTGAAGACTCCACAGCACAACCAAAGTGCTTAGGGTCTGGACTTAGTAGGCATCTCTTCCCTTTCCTCCCTCCACCCCACCAAGAACTGCCAGAAAGAACAATTCCTGCTCTGCCCCCTCAAGGGCCCCATAAGACTCCAGAGGGACATGCCTGCACAAGGATCCACACATTCCTGGATACTGGGCTACCAGGGCTGGAATGGATCATCTAATCCAATTCCCTCACTCATTGGAAGGGGAAATGGAGGCCCAGAGTGGGGAAAGTAAGGATGTCAAGGGGGACCAGCCAGGGTTGAAGGGCCTGGGTTCCAATCTGGAATCTGACACTTCTGGCAGCTGCTGGCCTTTACACTTGAGCCTTGTTTTTGTGCCTCCCACCCCCATGGCGGTGGGTAGGGACAAGCTATGTTGTGTACATTGTGAGGACCAATGGCTCTAGAGAGGAAGAAAACCCTCCCAGTGAGGATGGGGGAGGCTAACCCACCCAGACCTCCTGGCTGCTGTAGACTGTCACCTTCCACAGTCACTCCTTCCCAGGGGACAGAGACTCCCGAAGGCCAGAGTAACAGGCTATGCAGGTGAGGACTCTGAGAACATGGCAGGAGCCAGGTCTTTGTTGGGGGTTGACCAGGGCCGGAGACCCCATTTTCAACCTCTGGGACCTGCAGTGGGTCCTCTAGTGTGTCCTTGGGCCCAAGACAGATAGGTCAGGCCTAGGAAGTAGCAGAAGGGCTGGCAAGTGAGGGGTGTGTGTCCTTGGCAGAGAGAACTCCACATCCCAGGGACTCGGGTTACCAGAAATGGTAAATCTCCCTGCTGCCCGTCACCTCTGACCAGGAATGTCTGTTGCCTGAGGGAACATCTTGTCCACCTGCCCTAGACAGCCTAGGAACACTGCCCCAGCCTTGGAGCCTCGGGTTGGCTTCTGGGTCTCCCAGCTAAGGTTGAGCCTCACTCCTGGGCAATGAGTCCTACTGTAGCTGACCAATCCCAGGAGAGGAGGAGAAAGCTGGAAGGGATGCCCCCAAAAGACTGACAGTCACCCTTAAATCTGATTTATCCAGCCCTGTCATATCTGGGTTCTGAGCCCTCAGTCAGGGAGAAGGCTCTGATCTTGTTAACCCAACATGGGGAAATACAGAGTGAAGTCTGGGATCAGGCTAACCAGGTCAGCAACCTGGCTCTGCCACTAGCCAGGTGGGTGGCACTAGACAAGTCACTGCGGCACCTCTCAACCCTCGTCTGATAGAGGTGACAAGAGCCCCTGGTGGGGGACCCTATGAAACTCTTGGCATGGAGCTCTGTCACTAAACACAAGGCCAGGTACATAGGCAGGCCCCAGAGAACAGTGGGACTGGGTATAGGGCAGCATTAGGAAGAGGGGGACAACCAGAAGCTGTGATGGGAGTGGGTGCCATGGGCCACAAGTTTCAGCCCTCAAGGGGCTGGCCCGCTAGCTGCAGCCAGATGGGCCGTAAACTAACACTCCAACATGTACGTGTATGTCAAATGGCGAGAGTCAAAGACAAACTCAGCAGGCTGAGGGGACAGGGAGTGGCTGGGTGGAGGCTCGCTGCACAGGCCATCAAGGAATGAAGGGACAGGGAGTGAGTCAGGTATGTGTAAGGAAGAACACTTGGTCAAGGGAACAGCAGCATAACAGCCCTGAGGCAGGAAGAGTCTCAGAGTGTCCTGGAACAGCCAGGAGGTCAGTTATCTAAGGGTCACAAATGCCCTGAGAGCTCAGTACCATCCTCCCTCTTCCCGGATGAGGAAGGAAAGGCTCAGAGGTGACTGCCCAAGGTCAAGTCACCTCTGCCCAAGGGCCAAGTGTGCAGGGACCACTGCCCTCAGGGCTCCCGAGGGAAGGGACAGAATGGGGAAAGAGCACACAAGTCAGAGTCCTGATTCTTCTTCCTCAGCCAGCCCAGGCTGGGCCTCAAGGTCCTTCCTCCCTGCTTATGGTCCAATGATGCCTGGTCCATCTGCTCTGGCCCATGAGGAAGGAGAGCCAAAAGAAGGGGCAAGTGACTATGGTGCTGGGTGGTGACCTTGAGCTTTTCTGGCATCTTAGCTCCTCCCCAGCAGGTGTCCAGGTGCAGACCCTACCCACCTAAACCACACAGGACGGCCGCCTGCCTGGCCCCCAAGAGTTTGTGCCTTACCTATGCCTGCCTGGACGTTGTCCCCACTCAGCACCCAGCCACAACCAAGGCATCTGGACTGGACTGTTCCCCCAGGTGGCAGGCATGTTCCTCAGCCCCAGGACCCCACTCAAGACCAGCTCCTCATACTCCTGAGCCAGCGGAGGCCCACGAGCTACCTTTATTACCAGGGTGCCAGAGCAGGCCGGCCCTCATGGGCACCAAGCCAGCCTGAGGCCCAGCCAAGTGCAAACAGCGTGCTTGGCACCCAGACCCAAGGCGTGTTGTAGCGGGCAGGCTGCCCGCTACCCTGCTACCCCGTCACAACAAGCCATCATCTCTACCCTGCCGAGGGGCCCCGGCAGCCGGCACCTCTGCGGGGAGCTGGGGACTGGGATGCAGAGGAGGTCCCCCTCCCCCACACTGGGCACAGGGAGTGGGAATCTCAGAGCCTGGATATGGAGTGTCCCGATGCCAGCAGCTGGACAGGGAGACAAAGTAGAGCCAGGGTGAGGGAGCCAGTGGGAAATTCAGGGGGCTGGACGGAGCCAAGTCACAGATTTTACAACACTAAGGCAAGGGATGACATAGGTAAGGGGTAATTCAGGGACTTCACTCCAGCTGCTGTGAAGAAAGCAGGAATGGCCTGAACAGTGAGCGGGCAAGCCGTGGTGGCTCCAAGTGATACAGTAATAATGACCCTGGCAGCTCCTAGCAGAGGGTACACAGCCCTTTCCTGTCCACACCAGTGCTGACCGGCAGGGCCTTCTGCAGGGGTGAGAAGGTCCTGCATCTGCACTGTCCACAGGGGCCAGAGCCACTTGTGCCTACTGAGGGCTTGCCATGAAGCCAGTGTGACCGAGAAACCCAAGTTTTACTTTAAAATCTTTAACTTTATTTCATTAAACTTCTTTTTTTTTGGCAGTACTGGGACTTGAACTCAGGACTTCATACTTGTCAGATAGGTGCTCTACCATTTAAGCCATGCCCTGAAGCCCCAAATCTTCTAAACAGCCAAACGTGACTAGCAGCTCCCACACCGGGCAGTGCCAATGGTACCATCACCAATCCCCGAGTGAAGTCTTTCTCCTGAGTGGAGAAAGACCCAGGCTGCCTTTCTCCATTTACCAAGGAGACCAAGGCTTGCCCCAGGCCACACAGCCAGCCTAAGGGGAAGCCGCACAGGCACATGGAGGGGGCCTGGCCCCTGGCTGCACTCCCCCCAGTGTTATTGTCAGCACTGGAAGAGATTAGTGGAAATCCTACATGTACAGGCGATAAGGCTGCCTCATTAATCAAGACTTCAAGTCTCTGCTTTTGGCCTGAATTCTGTCAGCTACACCGGTTATCACACACAGACCAGGCGTTCTGACGGGCCATTTATAAGGAGCTTTGATTTTCTGACATGAAGAAAGGGCAGAATCATGACGGAATATCCCAGCTGGCTGAGGAGCACGTCTTTGCCAACACTGAGACTCTTCATGGCAAGAACGCTGGGCTAGGTGTTCTCTTCGCCATCACCCCACACCCCACTAGGGTCCCAGAACTGGATGACACCCTCTCTTGGAACACTGGGCCCGCTTATCTGCCTCGAGGCCTCATGCATGCTGTGCCCTCCTTGTGGAATGAGTTGCTGCGCCTCTCACTCAGCTGGCCCTCATTGACCAAGGCCCAGCTAGGTTACCACCATGGCTCTGAGACCCAAGGCACCTTTCTCTTTCTTACTTCATTTCTACCTCAGAGCACTGGCGATTCAGTCCTAATGATCGCCACTTGAGTCACTCTCCTGGAACCAAATCTTGAGGACAAACATCAGGTTGGGTTTCCATTGTTGTTGCTGTTGGGTATTTTTTTAATTGTAGTACTGGGAAGTCAACTCAGGGTTCATGCAAGCTAGGTGAGCGCTCTACCACTGAGCTATATCCCAGCCTCCCAGACCCCAGGTTGGTGTGTGCGTATGTGTGTGTGTATTTCCCAAATATTTACTAAATTGGACTAATTATAACATTGGCTTACAAGTTCAAGAATCCAATGTCCATGGCTCTTCCCCGATTTCCCATGACCCATTCCCTACTCCGATCTCAATTTGTGCATCTGTAAATGGGGACAGTAAGAGAACCCACCTTCTTGGGAGGTTATTGGTATTTTCTACAGTTGTTTAATAAACACCACAAGTCAAATACTGAACAAATATTAAGCTACCTTCTCAACAACCTCATGAGATAGGTGTTATTATTGTTATCATTATATCATCTTCGTTTTATAGAAGATGAAAGAATTAGATAAAAGAGCAGGTCAGTTAAGTGTTCCATGTGTGGCACAAGCTAAGTGCTAAACGTATTGTAGTCAGTTTGTGTGGGTTTTCTGTATAATGAGGGGTCTACAGAGCTGGGAAGATTCAGGACACTTCCCCAGGGCTTGGCCCTCAGTGATGCTCCTCAAAGATCTGCTGCCACTTGGACCCTCGCCCAGAACCAGAACGAAGCCCGGGGCTGGCCCTCTCTGACCCCTTCCCTGCTGGGCACCTTCTCCTTCTCGTGGCAGGGTGCTGGCTGCACCACAGGCCACATCAGCAGGGAGCCCCTTTCCTGCCCTGTCTCTGGAGGACAGGAAGTATGGGGTGACTCTGGGGACACAACCTCTGTCCAGTCCCAGAGGCAGCTGACACCCTGACTCTCCAGTCCTACCAGGGTTTTTGTTTTCCCCTCCTTCAAAGCCCAGCCAAGACCCAGGCAGGAGGGGAAGAGTGTGAACTCTGCTGTCCCTGTGCCGTCAGACATCTTTTGGGCCGTGGTTTCCAGAAGTGTCAGATGAGGACAACAGTAATCCCTACATCACCAGGGTGGCTGTCTTTTTCTTTTGGTGGTCCTGGGGACTGAACTCAGCTCCCGGCACCCTACACCACTTGAGCAAGGCCCCAGGTCCTTTTGCTTTTAGTTTGTTTTACAAATAGGGTCTTATGCTTTTGCCTGGACAGCCTGGAACCAACATTCTCCTACCTCTATCTCCTGCATAGGTGGGATTACAGGCATAAGGTAGTTTGGTTTTTTGGGGCGTTTTTTTTTTTTGGTACTGGAGTTTGAACTCAGGGCCTACACCTCGAGTCACTCCACCAGCCCTTTTTTGTGATAGGTGTTTTCGAGATAGGGTCTCAAGAACTATTTGCCCAGGCTGGCCTTGAACTGCGATCCTCCTGATCTCCTCAGTCAATAGGATTACAGGCGTGAGCCACCGGCGCCCGGCCAGCAGTCTTCAAAATGAAACGAGACTGTGCTTGAATCTGCACTTCTCTACTTTAATTTGCACACTACTCACCTAGGATCTTGTTAACATACGATTTGGATTTAGTGGGACTGGGCAGGCCTGAGATTCTGCACTGGCGCATGGTCATCCTCAGAGGCATAGTGACATAAAGGCCACACGAGGCACACAGTAGACTCTCCATAAAAGCTAGCTATGCCTTTCCTTATTGTAGTTTCACCAGAAGAAACCTTTCTAAGATAACAGAACTGTCTATGAGCTCAGAAGACTAGAAAGAGGCAGAAGCTGGATTCAAGGTCAACTTGGCCCATTCATCCGTCCCATGCTCACACCACCCCAGCCCCACCCACCTGGAGCAGCAGGCACAAGTGTGGAGCTGGGGACATAGGGCCCTGCCCCCCAACTCGGCTCCTTGCTAGGCCAGCCAAAAAGAAGCCCTGGGACATTGCCTCCACCCTCCAGTAGTGGCTCCAAGCGCCTGTCCGCCAGCACCTTATAAAGCAGCCTAGGCTGCTCTTCTCCCAAGTGCACTGAATTTTATATGGAGAGACCAGCCTGGCCTCTCCACACAGCCTCCAGCCTCGCAGGCAGGCCTGCCGACCACTTCACACATTCCTTCTGCAGCAACATTACCTAATTTAACCATCCCCTGCTCTCCAAGGCTCTCAAAATAGCAGTGGCCAGGATGGGAAAATGCCCTAATGCCATCAGAATAAACAGTCCTCCCTCCTTCCCCACTGATGGCCTGTACCAGCCCCAGGACCCAGCCTGAGAGGAGCCAGACTGGGAGGAACCCAGGCTGGGAGGGCTGAGGGGGGGCCTGGGGTGACTAGGAGACCCCTCCCTCCCATCCCAGGGCTCTTCTCCATGTGCCCTTTACACACATATCCCTGGGTGTCCCTATTTCCCCCTCCTTCCCCAACCCCTCCAGCTCATTCCCGGGGGCCACTGTTGCCCTGGTTACCCAAGACTAGGATTCAACTTTCACTTTCTCCAGAGAGCAAAGTCTGTAACAGTAATGGAATAATTGCTGTCATCCCCCTACCCTGTATTAATTATGGGTTAAATTCTTCCCCAACCTTGGCTTGCTTGCACCTGCAGACCAGGGATAGCATTCCCTTCTCTGAGATAAGGAAGCAGGTGCTCAGGAAGGTGAAATGACTTGCCCAAGGTCACACAACCCAGACCAGCAGAGCTGCAGTCAGAAGCCAAGGCCTGCAGCCTCAAAAGCCCTACCCATCACACTCCCTTCCACTTGGGGCCTCTTAGCAGGAGTGAGCCTGGCAGTGTCAGGGGCTTCGTGCTGGAAGGGACTTGCCTGGCACTCGTGAATCACAAGGGCCTAGGATTACCTCAGAGTTACATTTCACCTTGAGTCTGTGTGTCTTAAGTCAGTCCCCAGACCTCCAGAAACACAAGCTGCTGTGACACTGAGCCACTGTCCCCAGCCCAGGTGTCCCAGAGCAAGGCTGCCACATGAAAGCAGGGAACACCCAAGCCACTGACATACCGTAGGAGCAACCTGTGGTTAAAAGCTGGGAGGGCTCTCTACTGGCCGGAGTAATCATTAACCAGGGCAGGAGCAGGGTGGGGAGACAGCAGGAGCCCCAGGCCAGCAGCAGCTCTCCACAGCCAGCACCTCTCTACCTGGGCCATCCCAGGCCACTCTGCAGCCACGCAGCTGGGCTGGTGAGGCCTGGGGCACTGGACCACTTGGCCAACTCAGGCTGTCCAGGAAGGCTCCTGGCGCCACTGGCACAGGTAGGTCTGTTTAGCCTTCCTGCCTTGCTCTCCTCTCTCACCTTTGTGAAGATCTTACAGAGAGGAGTTAGGCCAGGAGAACAGTCCTGAGTCTTGAGGCCTTTCTAAGAAGAGAACTGCAAACCAAAACCAAGGTCCCTGGGTTTCCCTAGGACAATGTACCAGAGGCAGTATTGAAGGGGAACAAGAAAATCACAAAGGTATAGTGGCTGTTATTTATGAAATGCCTATTCTGGCTGTCGGCAATTTATATGATCTCTAATCTTCACCAAAACATGGCAGAGTAGGTGTTACCATTCCTGACAGATGAGGCTCAGAGAGGTTAACCCATAGCCCCAAAGTCACACAGCACTAAGTGTTCGAGCTAGGATATGACTCAGGGCTGGTCCTGCCTCCCATGACACTGTCCCAAAGTGCCACCTGCAGGATTAAGTGGAGCAGAATGAGGGGACCAGGCTAAGAGCCATGCAGAGGGGCCTCTGGGCTCTTCTCTGGGCTGTGTGATGCCCTTTGCTACCCAGAGTCGTGGTTTTCCAAAACTAAAAGTGTCCTGGGCTCCGACACTCAGTGGTGAGAAAGCTGGGGAGGAGCAAAAGAGGGGTGTGCTGTTAGAGAGGGTACTCCCAAGCACAGGTGGTTCCAGCCAGAGCAAGAGGTACACCTCCAGGAGCCTGCAGGGATAGAGAGGGGCGGGGCACCTGAAGACAGTGGGCGGCGCCTCCTGAACCGCAGCCCTCCCACCTAGAGAATTCCCTTGGACTGCTCAGGTGAAACCGAGGTGAGGCCCGGGCAGGCTGCACGCTTTGATCTTATCAAACATTCCTGCCCCAGCTTCCCTGTCCCTTCTCCCCCAACCGCCAGGGAGGTGGGACACCTGCCACTTAACCCTTTCCTCCCATTTCCTCACTCAATTCCAGGTTGAGCTGACCTCAGCCTCTCCCATCCCCCCAGCAGAAAGAGAAAGAAGAGAGGAGGGAAGGTGGGAAGAAGGTGGGAGCTGCAGGCCTCCTGCCTCAGTGCCACTGAACCAAGCTGAGCTCTGGGGCCACTACCAGTCCTTCAAAATGGGCTCAGTATATAAATAGCCCCCACTATTCTTCACCTCCTGAGCTCATCTGAGACTCTGCTCCCCTCCACTGCCAAGCCCAGGCCCCCTCCTCCCAGCAGCTCATTGCCAGGAAGAGTCCGGCAGCAACTAGAGGAACAACAGGGAACTGAGATCCAGTCCCAGGACCCAGAAACCTCTCCAGATCTTGGAGCCTGAGTCTCCTGGGAATGCAGCCTCCTCCTTCTCTGCATCCCTCCCCATCGGGCTGGGCGCTCCTTCAGCTCACATGGGGCCTAGCGCAGAGCTGGCCCTCCATGAATGTTTGCAGAATGAATGAATGAATGAATGAATGAATGGTTCCCTTTTGCACCCGGGAAAGATTAAGCTCTGAGAAGCTAATGACTAGTGGCTTCCAGTCCCGTGCTTGCCCGCCAAAGAGGCGCTGACCTTGCCTGTGGCTGTTCACTCAGCACCAAGGACCCATGGGGCATAGAGGTGAGCCTACATGGACAGATCGCTGTAGGAGTGATACATGGAGGACAGACAGGCTTCTAGGAGGGCTCAGTCCCTCACCTGTTTCAGGGCTGGCTTGCAGGCTGGCACCATCCTGGAAGGAGGATATGGCACTGGTAACAGGGTGGGCTCCTCAAGGGGGCTACCCCAGGCCCCCAAGAATAAACCACCACCGATTCCTGGGGGAAGCTCAAAGTCCCTTTCCTCCATTGTGGCTGGTGGCAGAGAGTGAGAGCCCATTTTGTGAGCAGGAAAATCGAGGCCCAGGGAAGATGGCTGGGAGTTGGGTGGTGACTGAGCAGAGGCCAGGCCTGGACCTCCTCACCTCCTGGTCTGGCCAGGTACAGGATGGGGAGCTGGAGTGCATGTCAACTCGGCTATCTTGGGACTTCCTCTCATTCTTTCCCTAGCTTTAACGACTCCAGCAGCAGACGAGGGCCTTCCTGCTCTTGCACACCCCACAACAATGTGACTATGTGAATTCGGGGACAGGGGGAGAAGCCCTGCCCAACGATGCTTCCTTCTCTGCCAGCACATCCTCCCTCATCATAAGCCTGCCTCCTCCATGAAGCCCATCCAGATCACTCTGGCCAAGCCCACCTCATCCTTCACTGAGAACCATGCTGTACTTAGTGCTGGTGAGTCCCACCTCCCCAGAAAGGTCTGCGTCTTCTACAGGACAGGGACCTTCAACTCCTTCTAGGAAGAATGAATGCTGGCCTCAACACCCATCTTTCCCCGCACCCGACTATGGAAGTTTGGCCAGGTGGCTGCTCTGAGCTGTTTCTCCTGTGGGAAATGGGGTTCAATTCCAACTACATGGGAGAGTTGACAATGCAGATAAAACAATTAGCACAACACCAGCTCCACGAAGCCCTCGTGGATTGTCCTCTCTGGACTCACTGGGGGAAAGAATGACAATGCTGAATAAACGAACGGGCGGATGGGTAGCTGGATGGATTCTTGGGTCTCCCATCGCACAGGGCTGTTCTAATAACAGTTTGGGACATGCACATAGACTCTCCTCCAAGCCGAGCCGTGTGCTTTCATGTCTTGTGTATCACCCAAGCCATGACTACTAAGTGCGGCCCAGGCTGGCTTTGAGCAGACCTGAGTGGTGCAAAGACTTACGAGCTCCTGACAGAACGAAATTTGCAGACCCAACAGGGAGCTGAGACCTGCCTGAGAAGCATCCAGGTTTGGGGGTGGTGGGGGCTCATTCCCAGGGAGAGCCAAATCCTTCTCCCTGGGGAACATTATCACTATGTTGAGATGGAAGCCTAGGAACAACAGGTACCCAAGACTGCCCATGTGGCAGATAGGTAGCTTACTGGGACCCACTGCCAAGGCCAGTAAAGATCCACCTCCTCCACGCTGCCTTCCCAGATTGCTCTCTCTCTAGACCTACCAGGCTGGACCTGCTGGAGAAAGAATAACTTTGGACTTGAACAACCTGGGCTCTGCTCCTGGGTGCAACACGTACTAGAGGGAAGATGGTACGCCATTCTCTCACTCAATTTCCCCCGTGCAAAACAGAGACTATAATGCCAACCTCCAAAAACTGGCGGGAGGGTTACACGAGACGATGGCCAGAAGGAACAGCCTTGGGCCAGGCTGGCTCAAGAGGGCAGCAGTTTTAATCAGAAGGTGTGGGCACCACTCAGCAGACCCTACTCAGCAAAGACTTACGAGCTCCTGACAGAACAAAATCTGCAGACCCAACAGGGAGCAAATGGGGTCCCTGGGGCGGAGACCCTCTCAGTCCCCAGGACAGAGAAGGGAACTCTAGGCCTCTGTTCCTCTGGCCCCAGGGTCAAAGAAGACAAAAGGCAGGAGAGAGAGAAGAGCGGTGAAAGTCACAGAGGCCACTGGGGCCAGGACTGATGAGGCCAGAACCTCAGTCCATCCAGTCCAGCAAGGGATCCAAGAAGAGGCATGATCCCAGCTCCCAACTATTTGAAAACTGGAACCGCCAAGCAGGGAGAGGGATGAGTCAGCGTGGAGGGGAGTGAGGGTGAGAGCTGGCTCCTTGGGGGAGCGCCACAGGCAGGCAGGGAAGGGAGAGGTGGGGGCAGGGACCTGGAGGTGGGCTGGGAAGGGGCCAGAGGCAGCTGGGAATTCCCAGCCCCACCCCAGGAGAAGCATCTGTGGGGTCACCCAAGGCCACCTCCGAAGTCCTCCAGCCCCTCCTGGCTGTCTCCCCTTCCCCACCAACTGGGACTGGAGGGAAAGATGCCAAGGGTTAGAAAATGAGCCACCTGGATGTGACCCAGGCTGGTGGGCAGGGGCGTGTTCCTACACAATCTCTGTAGCCCAAAGTGCAGGGTGGGGTGGGGTGGGGTGAGACCGCCTGGGTCTTGTCTATCCCTCTTTCCCTGTTTCTCTGAGAGCCAGCAGGGATCAAATTCTGAGCTGTGCAGTGCACCACCCCTGACAAAAAAGGACAGGCTACAGGCTTGCCCAAGTCTCCGTAATCCCTAAGCAAGGTTCCCCCTCCTGCAGTATGGACATGAGGGAGACTGGTGCTGGGACAGATCCCAGGACACCCCCTCAAATGCTCCCTTTGAGATGCACAAGCATCCTTTCTGCACCTATGGGAGCCACTTGGCCACCCCTCCTGTTGCTCAGAGCCCACAACTGCACACATCTGGGAAGGAGATGATGCGTCCACAGGCTCCAGCCTTTCCCAGGCCACACCCTTGGGTGTGCCCCCTCCTTCTCCCACTCCAGGAAGGAGCAATCAGGGTAGAAGGGTGGACTCTGTCCTGCAGCTGCGGCCTCGGTGGGGGAAGGAGGACAGTGACAGATCAGACACAGTTATATCCAGGGCTCTAAGCCTGCAGAAGAGAGGCAGAGGGAGTGGGGCTGTTTACAAGACCGTTCCATTCATTCAACAAGCCCAGAGCAGGGCCCCGGTCCATAGCAAAGCTGTATCATGCCTGGCACTGGGAACCCTATGTCAAGTACCTGCTGGCCTTGCCCTCAGCAGGAAGGGACTACAGAACACCTGCCATATTCCAGGGGTACCACCTGATTGTCTCATGACCACCAAGAAACAGGCCTTGTGACACCTCCTTTACAATGGATCTAAGGCTCAGAAAGGTAAAGCTACTTGCTCAAGATCACACAGCTAGTCAGGAATTCAAGGGAGGTTCCTCTGAATCCCCCTTTACCCTCCACCACAGCACCCAGGAGAAGGGGCTCCAGGCCCAATGAGGGCAAGGGAAAGATGGTAGACTGGGCATTCTGGTTGGTCCCACATCCTCTGGGCTGTAGCAGTGCATGGCCGCTGAAAAGGCAGCTCCCCTGAGTCCAGGGCCAGAGCAAGCTTCTTCCCAACCCTCCATTAACTTACTCAGCAGACCAGTGTTCTGCTCTCTGCCTCAGGCTAGGTGAATGACTATGAATAAAAGCAAAGTCCCGTCTTCAAGGAGCTTCCCATTGAATGAACAAATATGTAAGCCAGGGGCTCCTCTGTAGGGCTCTAAGGAATTGGAACCTGTCCAATGGGGACACCCTGCCAATGCCCACCACGTAACCCCTAGTTAACACAGAGGCCCCCGCCTGAGGTGGCTGGAGAAGGCCAGGGACCCACTGCCCTGGCATGTGAGTCAGTCCCTCCCACTCTGCCCCACGCTGCCCCTCCACCACCTGCCACTCTCCATCTTCTTCCCGTGCTGTGCCCCCCTGTCTCCCCCGGGGAATTGTCCCACCAGTCTGTGGCAACTCAAGTTTTCTGGATGCTCCAGCCTGAAATTGTGGATACCTCTCAGGCTCCTCTCCTGTTGTCCCACCCCACTCCCAATCCGCTAGCCAGTTCTGTCGGCCTTGCCTTCAAAATCCACACAGGATTTTAATACTTTTTCCCACCCTACCGCCTGGTATAAACTCCAGTTGTCGCTGGCCTGGATTATGGAGTTGTTGCCTTGGCCCTTGACCCTCCACTCAGCAAGCAGAGCAGTCCTGTTAAAGGCCCTTCCAGTATGTCTCACCTCTCTTGAAGTGAATCCCAGGTCTTTCCCACAGCCCAGGCTGAGCAGAAACCCCTGCTAACCTCTGCTTGCATCTCACCACACTCTCCCTCACCTGAGCTGTCCAGCCACACCAGCTTTTTGCTGTTCCACAAACAGGTTCACACTGGCTGTTCCCTCTGCCAGGAATGCCCTTCCCTGGGTATCTGCAGGGCGCCCACCCTCACTTCCTTTAGTTCTCCTTCTGTCTGTTCAAATGTTATCAGGACTTTTCCTGACACCTCAGCCCCACCCCACCCCTCCATCCTCTTCCCTGCTGTATTTTCTTTTCTGAGCAATTATTGCTACTGGCATATTTTACTTATTGTCTGTCTTCCTGTGCTGGCGATAGCACAAATTACACGAGGAGAGGGAAGTTGATTTTTTTGTTCTCTGCTGTAACCTCAACTTCTAGAATAGGGTCAGGTTCATCAAAGATGTTCTGTAAGTATGTGTCAAATGAATTTTAAGTGTAACACACACCTTCCAGGGACTTTAGTTTACAGAATATCTAACTGCATGTATCATTGGTTCATTCATTCATTCATTCATTCAACGCACATTGGGAGCTTTTGTGTGCCAGATGTCCCTAATATCCATAGCAAGAGGGCCCTCCTCCATGATCCAGGGAAAGGGCTCTAGTAAGGAGCTAGGAGCTGGTCCTAAGGACATCTTGGGTGCCACAGATGCCTCCAGGATGCTATGAGGTCCCACAGCCCTGGCCCAGGCAGGTATCATGGGAAGGCGGGGAGCAGGATTCTGGTGGCAGCTGAGACTTGAAGGCCCACATTCCCAGGCCTCAAAGAGCCACCTTGTTCTCAGGGCTTTCATGACAGAACCCCCAGCCTAGCCACCCCCGGCAGCCACAAGCCACTCCCCTCTCAAGGCCGCTATTGACACAGCAGACGCCACCAGGCTGGGTAGTGAGGCTGGCGGCTCCCCATGGAGCGAGTTCCACACATACTTCTGAGTTGCAGTCAGCCAGCTCTGGGCGCTGGGCGGTTGGCCCCAGCCGGGCCCTAAGAGCATGAGGGGGTGGCAGGGACACAGAGGCCAAGGTCTGTGCTGGGGCAGCATTCCAGCAGGACTCAGACCCTCAGTTCAGCTCCCTGCTCCTGCAGGAGCAGGAGTGAGAGGGGCAGAACCAGTGGGCTCAGCAGACCCTTAGGACACTACTGGGAAGCTGGGTTCCAATCCTCCCCCCTTTCCTACAGCCTGACCCTCACAGCTGGGTCTGGACTGGGAAGAGGGCATCGGGCCAGGGCTAGAAGCCTGGCCCTCACTTCCCAAGTTCTGAGGGTCCAGAACCCACAGGTCTAGCCTCCAAGTTGCCTCTGATTCATCACCCAGATCTTTCCACATCCTCAGCAGTCCTCCCCCCCCACACAGCCTCTCACCCCCAGGTCAGGCAGCCTGAGGCCTCTGCAGACCCACCCTCCACCTCAAACCCCCAGGGAGCAACTTGAGAGGCAGCAAGAGCTTGCCTCAGGGGGACCAGGCCACATTTACCAGACAGCAGTGGGCAAGAGCAGAGACTCCTCACATCCTCCACACCCAGCCTACTGAGGCCTGAAAGCCCTGGATTCATCCCAGGGAATACATGATGAGGAAATGAATTAACAAACCTGCAAAAGGCCATCCCAGAGTCCAGTTCAGGCATCTTTAGGAGGCCCGTGGACACCGAGGCTGCTTGCCTGAGCTAACCCCTATGCTGCCTGGGGCCAGAGTTCTTATGCTATCACCTGCCGGCTGTGGGCAGAGGGAGGCAGACGTAGCTAGAGCGGGTCAGGAGAGCTTCAGGTGCCCAAATCCCTGGGCAAATTCCTGAACCCTTCTTCACCTCTACTTTCTCTGCTGAGAGATGGGGGTGGGGGAAAACCCCACTTAGAAACTACAGCTACAAACAGGTCTACTGAGTGCAGGAGGCGAAGCTCAAGTGGTAGTGCACCTGCCTAGCAAGCACAAAGCCCTAAGTTCAAACCCAAGTACTGCATTAAAAAATAAAATGAAATGATTTAAATATATATATATATACACATATATGTGTGTATATATGTATATTTACTGAGCACTTACTACCTGTTAGGTGCTAAAGATGCAACAGTGAACAAAGATGGATAAGATCCTGCTTGCCTGGAGCTTAAACTCAGCAGAGTACAGGTAAACAAATGGACAAATAAATACGAGTCTAATAGTAACTAGAAAAATATATAGTAGTAGGGCTGGGGGTGTAGTTCAGTGGTACAGCACGGATTAGGGTCTTGCCAGCACCACACACACACACACACACACACAAAAAGAATGGGGGACCTGCAGAAAAGGAAGCAGGAAGCAGAGGCTCGTGGATTCGAGGACAAGTGTTTCAGACACAAGGAACAGCAAGCACAAAGGCCCTGAGGTGGGAGTGTGTTTGGCACGGTCAAGAAACAAAGACTGGCGTAGTTGTGGAGTGCAGGAGAGGGCAGCCAGGGGAGGGGGGGAAGGGGGATGGGGGGGTAGGTTTCTTTCCCAGGGCCTTGTGGGCTGTATGAAGTCAGGGGCTTGGAATGGATGCTCAGCGCTATGGGAGGATGGTGAGCTGGGAGTGCTGTGAGGGTTCACTAAGAAATACAGCACCCCCAGACAGTGGTACTGGTAAATGTGAACCACCTGTCCAGGCACCCCAAGAGCTGCCTCCCCACCACTGTGCTCACACATCCTACGAGCCCTAAACCTGGTCACCTTCTGCCACCTTTTTTTAAAACTGTCTCCCAGGTAGGGCCTCAGGCCCACAGATCCTGACTTGTCTGTGCTCAGCCTAAGAACAGGCCCAGGCCAAGCCAGGTGGGGCCAGGACAACTCCTCAGATGTTGGGAGCTCAGCCTAAGAGATGAGGGCGCAGTGACACCTCCGCTCCTTGCCTCACTCTGTGATAGACCTACAGCCCTCCCTCCCTCCTGAATCCCTGGGGCATTTTAAACCACCCCATCCCATCTCTGCAGCAGGGTCTGGAGCAAGGCAGGCGGAGGCTGCATGGGGGAACAGGGCAGCCAGCTATGTAGAGGGAAAGGCTGAGGTCCTGCCAGGAAGGGGAGGCTCCCCTTGCAAGGAAATCTAGCTGAGGCAGGAAGCAGGTATCTCAGAAACTTCCCTCCTCAGCCTGGAAAGCACCGTCATCCCCTCCATGGCCCCCTCAAGACTTCTGCCCCCTCCAGGGCTGGCCCTAGGAAAGGAAGGGCCAAAGCCCCAGCAGAAAGAAAAGGGTCAGCAGGCCAGGACAGGCCCTGAGTCACCCAGGCCCAGCCCCCTTCCCCAGCAAATCTCCCCACCCCTCAGCACCAAAATTACTCCCACACATAATCACAGACCACTGTTCCTGCCGTCCTGCCTCCTGCCCCTAGTGAGGCTTGGGCTCTCTAACTCCCAGTTTACCCTATGTCCTACCCTCCCCCACTAGCTCCTGCCTCATGGAAGTGAACTGAAGGGCAGAAGAAATCAAGGGCAGTAGACAAGGAGGAGTCCAAGGCCTGCTGGGACATCTGGCTAGGAACCCCACCTCATTTAAGACTCAGCAAATTTTCTATCCCCATTTCACAGATGTGAAAGCTCAGGCTCAGAGAGGATCTTGCTGCAGATGATACAGCTAGAAAATGGCAGAGCTGGGATTCAAAGTTGGGTCTGTAAGACTCCCAAGGTCAAGTTCTTTCCAGTCCCCCACCATCAGCCTGGGTGGGACAGTGGTTACTGCAAAGGCCACTAGCCTGTGAATCCCAGGAAGGAAAAACAGAAGGGCTAGTCCTGGCTCACTCATACAACTCCATCCCCAACCACATGCCGGTGCACACAGTAGGTGCTTGGCAGATATTTGCCCAATGAATGAACCCCTGGACTCCTGGTAACTGTCATGGAATGTCGCTCAATGAAAATCTGTTGAATGAACAAATGAATGAGATGATCAGCGGGAACAGGGGGAATTTCTGTGGAATTCCTCAGGCCCACAGAAAACAGCTCCACTCACCACTACTGCCATTGTGCCCCTGCACAGAGAAGCCCCTCATCAGGGGGCAGAGCTGGGGGAAGTCCAGGAAAGACTGCTGGGCTAGGAAGACATCTCAGGTCTAGGTCAGTGCCTTGGATAAGTAAAAGTGAGTGTTAGGAGCTGCAGGTTCAGGTAGACTGGGCAGCAAGTGCAGGATCCTGCTAGATGTGATGGGGTGAGAGGCCAGACAGAAGATCAAGAGGTGCTGGGTAGGTGAGGCAGGCATGGTGAGGGGTCAGTTCTGGAGAGGGGGCAGCGGGGTTGGGGGAGTGTTAACAAGTGACTCAGGAGGGCAGAGGTGAGAGAGAGCCAGCAAGGCAAGGACAGAGAATCAGTCACTGGGTAAATACTGGCTGGGTTGGAAAAGTCACTCTTGGCTCTGAGAACAGGGGGGCAGGGATGAGGACTGCCTAGAAGCACGTTGGGGAGAGGGTGGGAGGCTCTGTGGCTCACCCAGATGTGCCCCACCCTCCCCTGCCACCAGCTGCCTGCCCACCGACCCCACCCAGCCCTCTTCCAGGTCACTCAGGTCCTCAGGGCCTGTCCTGCCAAATGCCTTCTAGGCCCTGGGATTCCTGACCCAGGATTCTCTTCTTCCTGCTATGGGCCCATCAGAGCTCAGAGCTCAAAGCAGGGGGCTGGGCCACAGAGGCAGGCTGTCCCCAGACCTGGGAAGAGGAAGGCTAGGCAGTTTCAGGTCCATCTACAGGGTGCTCACCACCAACAGGCCCTGTAATGGGGACTCATTCCATTCAAGCCACCAACCAGCCTGGAGCTTCACATTTTGACTGCTCCTAACCCACGTGGAGTTCCAGAGAGGTTAACTAGCTCACTCCAGGCCACAGACACTCAGCGGTGGGCAGGGGTTGATTCAACTCCTGGGTTGTATGACTCCAGGGTCCGGTATTCCACAGCAGCCTCAGTTTTGTTCAAGTTTTTACTTGTACTTCCCCGATTACAAACTCCCCAAAGGGATGGCCAGCGTGGTAAAAAGTTCCAGCAAGGACTGACAGGGTCCCCCATTACCACTGAGTGCCCCTTCTGCCAAGTTGGCGCGGAATGGGGTACCATCGCCCTGCCAAGTTCTCACCCTGCTGGAAGTTTCTCTGTCTGGTCCCCAGGAATGGCAGGCCAGGCCATGCCCAGGGCGACTCTAGAGAGCCTCAGCAACGTGGCCGGGTGACCCACGCAACTCCACGAGGGTCGGCCCCGCTCAGGCCCCACGCAGGATCCCCGGGCGTCCCCTGGGGCAGCCCCCATGCCTCATTGTGGCGCTGGCCTGTGCCAGCCTGGGGTCCTCGGCGGGCGCTGCCGTTCCCGGCCAGAGTCCCAGCGCGCAGCTTCCAGCAGCCCTGCCAAGTTGGCGGGCGTCCCCGGCCCCCCGCCCCGCACACTCACCGCGAGCAGCCGTCCGTGCAGCAGCAGCGCCAGCAGCAGCGCTCCCGCCGTCCACCGCCCCATGGCCCGGCCTCGCTCGGCGCCGCCTGCAGCCGCCCGCTCGCTGTCCTGTGGAGTCCTCGGGACAGCGCGGCCCGCTCCCCGCGCCCCCGCCCCTCCCGCGTCCGCCCCGCCTCCGGGCCGCCCGCCCCGCCCCCGCGGCCCTCGGTCCCCGACGCCAGGCCCCGCCCCCGCGGCGCTAGGCCCCGCCCCCCAGACCTCGGGCTGGGCTCGCCCAAGCGGGCGGTGCTGCCGACTGGGCCTTTGTTTGGGCCCCCAGCCCCCTCCGCGCCCGCCGCGGCCTGGAGTGCGGATGGAACCGCTTCGGGTCCTCTGCGCGAGCAGGATCTCGCGCACCCACGCGGTCCTCCCATTTCCACTCTGACACCACTCTGCACACTCCCCACCCCACACGCGGGCAGCTTTCAAGGACCCCGCAGGATCTGGGTCCCATGCTCACACGCACGCTGCTTTCACACCTGTGCCACGGGCTCACACCAACTGTAACTCCCAAGGACACTTTCACACTTAGCTTTCTTTATATAATTAGTTGCGTGTTCTATTGTGTTCCTGTTTCAACTTTGTTTCTCAGTCAATACAATTTCTTAGGTTCGATGAAAATCAAGTTTGTTTTTGTGGTGCTAGGGATCCAACCCAAAGGACTCAAGTGAGTTGCATCCCCAGCCCTCACTCTCATCCCTTACCCAGGAGCACTTTCGCACGCAGTTACACGTGCACACTTGCAAACTTCCAATCCTTCACGACCTTCACACACAGTCAGCTTCACAGTTTTACATGGACTCACGTATGGGCATCCCAACAAGCCACAAAGTATATAGGACATGTTTTCACACACAGATTCTTCACACACTCATATTTCACATGAAGGCTTCATCCTTTCTCACACGCTTACCAGCCTGTATATTTTACATTTTCCACTTGAGTCACTCATAAACCAGATTTGATTCACAGTAAGTTACAACCCTGGAGCCAGAGATGCACCAGCAACCTCCCTCCCACCCCAACTCCCCCACATCTACCCCACCTCCCCCACCCTGCCCCAGGCGCAGACAGACTCTGCCAAAGTATCACAGATGCTCCAGCAGTAAATCACAGCCAGTGATCCACCTCTGACACAGTCCACAGGCTGCCACACCAGGCTGGGGGCCTCTCTGCTGCCTGCACTCAGGTCCCCTCTTCTGCCTGAAAATTTCCAGGCAGCCCAGGCCAATGGGTAGAGAGAAAACCTTTGTGTGATTTTGTGTGTGTGTGTGTGTGTGTGTGTGTTTAAGGGAAACCTTTTGAGTAATGATGAAGGGAGGAGAATAAAAACCCAAGTTTCCATTGTTTCCTGTGAGTTGCTAAGTTCCAGAGACTCCTGTTGGGGTTGGCAGGCAGGAGTGAGGTGGGCTGTGGACAGAAGGAAATGCCCAGCTCATTGGGCAGCACCACACCTGGCTCCGGAAGTCATGTTCCTTGTGATAGGGATTGAGCAAACACTGACATCCTGACCCTCATCCCCACAGATGCCCCATCACCAAAGATCAGGTTCTCCTCACCAACTCAAGCTGTGAGGAGCAGAAATTATGTCCAGAGTGGTTCAGCCAACTCCTTGGCCCCAACCCAGACTTCAGGCACAAGCCCGAATAAGGTCTGTTTCTGCTCCAGGCAGAGAGATGGGGCGGACAGAGAAGGCCTGGCCAATCTTGGCCATTGTGGTCCCTAATCTGTTGGAAGGGATGAAGTAGCACATAGTCTCTGTCCTCATGTTGTTCTCAGTCTGATGGACAGTCATGCCTCCACCCTCTGACTGTGCAACCCTGAACAAATCATTCAACCTCTACACCTCAGTGTCCTCCTGTAAAAAATGAGGACACTGCTGGCTTCCACAGTGCTGTTATGAACGTTAATATGAATTAAATTTGGGGGACTTGGTCACAGCTCAAGTGGTAGAGTGCTTAAGGCCCTGAGTTCATCCTTGAGTACTGAAAAAAAAAAAAATTAAAGAAGTTTCAGGCACATGATAAGCACTAAATGGGCCCTAGCCATTTTCTTGCTGCTATTTCTTTCTTTCTTTTTTGGATTTTATGAGACAGGTTCTTACTATATAGCCCAGGCTGGCTTTAAACTCATGATCCTCCTGCCTCAGCCTCCTGAGTGCTAGAATTACAGGCGTGCACCACCACACTCAGCTTCTTATTAGCACTTCTAGGTGCATGGCCAATCTGATGAGAGAAAAACAAGTCCAGGAAGCTCCAATCCCGATAACCAGGCAGCCTCTGCCCCCTGTGTGTTGCTCTCTGTCTGATAGTGAGCTCCCACCCCAGGATCTCCAGCCTGATAGGGGTGTATATCCAGCATCCAGGCACTGCTCAGGAACTCCCTGTCTGATGAGGAAGGCTTCAAAACTCTGACTTCAGAGTTGGCAGGTGGCCAGCCTGGTGGCAGGATTTTTCCAAGGCCTTGCCTGTGTGTGGAGGGTCAGCATCCATGACAAATCCCATTTCGTGAGCTGCCTCTGTGTCTGTTCCCTACCTCGGGCCCTTTAAGTCCCAGAGACTTGGCTTCTTACACGACTTGCTCATGAGCACAGGGGAGAGAGGAACAAGCAACCCTTTGTAGATGTTTGGTCAAGACTAACCCAGGGCTCTCAGTCTTGCTTCCTAAAAGAGCTTGAGGAAAGAGATGGGGAAAGCTGGCTGGGGCCTGGAAGGAGCCTGGCTGACACAGAGAGCAGGAAAAAGTGGCTTGTCATACAGAGAAGCCCCACCCACCTGGGGACTGGTGATCCACCTATTTATTTCTATTTCCTCTCCTTCCCATTAAGGGACTTGACTGGCTCAGTTGTATTTTGCAGTCCTCAGTATCTTTGTTAAATGCTCTCAAGTTGCCCGTCTGTCTCCTCATGGCTTAAAAGAGGAGCAGAGCAGAGCCCTATGGGTTTTTCTGAGCCTCAAAGTCACCCATAATTGCATTGCACATGCTCATGGTTCAGGTGCTTCTCACAGTCTTTGGGACAGAAACCACTCAAGTTTCTCACGAGGTTCCTTGGGTAAGGAGGGACCACAAGAGTTTGGAGAGGCAGGAAGAGCCAAATAACCTGGCTTCTGAGAAACAAGAGGGAGGGGTGGTTAGAACCACCAGTCAGAGTTTATAACTCACCTGTGACTCCAAAATTAACAGGACCAAGCTTCTTCTGGCTTCCATTCTCATTTCAAATGTTTTCTCTGCCTCAGAACTTCTCACTTATCATACTAACATTCTTTTGTTCATTTATTCATTCATTCATTCAGGACCGCAGTGGATAGTTGAACAGATTGTTCGCTGAACAAGGGTGTGTTACCAAGTGGGGTAAACAGGGCCTGGAAGCAGAATCTGTTGATAATATGAGCAGGGGCACTGTATGGGCCGCTATAGCCCTACATTTTTTCAATAACGAAGTTACATGGTTCCTATGCACAAGGGTTTCCATATCTGTGTGGGAAAACATGCTGATGGAATAAGGATCCATCCTCAGTTTTGGTGTGGAACCAGAAATTAAGGTGAAAGGGAGCTGAGATGGAGAGATAGGGCTGGAGAAGAGGAGGGAGGGTGTCCTAGGAAGGCAGTGAAGGTTCCCATGAGCAGGACGGAGCCACAGGCCTGGTGAGGTCTGGTCCTGCCAGCTCTCCAGGGTCCCTTCCCCAACATGGCCTTTCACATTGCTTCCTTCTCCCCCCCGCCAGCCCCCACCGTGCTTTTCCCACCTGACATGCACCATCCTACTCCTTTCCTTTAGGATTCAGCTCAAACATGGTGTCCCCAGAGAAACCTTCAATGGCCTCACATTCTTGTTTACTGGGCTTTCCCGCAACCCCTTCCCCCCATTCACATTGTTTTCTGAACTGGGATTTGAACTTGGGGCCTTATATTTGCTAGGCAGGTGCTCTACCACTGAGTCATGCCCCAGCCATTTTTACATTCATTATTTTTCAAATAGGGTCTCCTATTTATACCTGGTCCAGAAAAACCACAATCCTCCTATCCACACTTCTCACTGGGATCAGAGATGGGTACCACCACACCTAGCTTTATTGGTGAGATGAGGTATCCCTAACTTTTAGCCCAGGCTGGCCTCAAACCACCATCCTCCCAATCTCTGCCTCCCAAGTAGATAGGATTACAGGCATGAGCCACCTCACTCACCTCTTTGTGTTTTTGGAAGGCAGCTATGCTCACCACTATACCACCAATGCCGCACAGCCCAGCGCTTTGTGTTTTTGAAGATGACTTACTATTAGGAGGCCTCATGAAGGCAGAGAGTTTGCCCTTTTTAAAAAAAATTTTTATTTTTTTTATTTATTTGCAGTACTGGGGCTTGAACTTACTCCACCATCCCTATTTTTGTGAAGGGTTTTTTTGAGATAGGGTTTATGAACTATTTGCCCTGGCTGGCTTCAAACCATGACCCTCCTGATTTCTGTCTCTTGAGTAGCTAGGATTATAGGAATGAGCCACTGGTGCCCGGCCAGAAAGTTTGCCCATTTGTTCCTGTTTTGCTTTCAATTATATTCCCTGTAAAAATCCCAAGGCCCGGCACAGAATTGGCACATTGATCATTTTTACTTGGTTTAAAAAAAAAGTTGCTTCAAGTCTGACATGAGCCATCACTGTTCTTCTGGTTTGTTCTTGAGGCAAATTTACTGGTGGGCCAACACCAGATCTCATTTAATCGTTGCCACAGTTCTAGATAGTGGACAAGCATATATATATTTATTTATTTATTTATTTATTTATTTATTTATTACTTCTTCCAGATGACGAGACTAAGGCCCAGAGGGTAGAGTAGTTTTGCTGAGGTCAAACGCTCAGTGAGAGGTGGATCCAGGATTCAGGTTCACATCTGTCTGATTCCAGAACCCACATTCTCAACCTCACGTGATGCTCCCTCCCACCCCCCACAGCTTTCAGCAATGCCCAAGCAGAGGTGCCACCTCCCAGCTCAGGCAGGAGTGTGAAAATGGCCTTGAACTTGGCACCTCTGTTCCTCCTGATGTCTTCTCACCAACAGTTGCTTTCTGGCTGAGCTTCCCATTGAGTCCCAAGCCCTGGTCAGTGTCCCCACACTGTACCCCGTGGCTCTCCTGTCTTCTGAGATACAACTTGGAAAAGGAGTCCTCTGGGCAGGGAAGGTTGGGAACTCTGCACTCTTTCCCACGTGTTGACCGTCCCATGGGACACCACACAGGAAGGCATCTGAGCAGACCCCATTTGTTTTCTCAGAAAAACCTTTGAAACATCTCTCAGGACTCATGTTTCTCATGACATGCTTTGCAAGTGCTGCCCCAGAGCCCCTACGCCCACGCCCTTCCAGCCAGATGGGAATACTTGTGGCCCCCGCCCACCCCTTCACATTCCTGCCCATGAGCCCCGGCTTCAGCTAAGACCACCTCTGGATGAGGGCTTGGGATTGGAGCTCTACAAATGAAGACATTTCTCGGTGTACATCTAGGCATTTTATCTCACTGTAGACATATCAGTGAATCTGTAGGATTTCCTGTCTCACTTTTCTCACCTAACGTTTTCATAAACGCAGTTCTATGTGTCAATAAAGACCAGGGCCACTTAAGAATGGCTCTGTGGCTGGGTGCCAGTACCCAGACTGTTTACCAGTCTGAGATAAGGAGTCTGCCCCAGAGTGTAAATCAACCGTGTCACTGGTTAGCCCAGCTGACATTTTTCTCCTAGCAATCCTAGCTCCATATTGGAAGCACCACATAGATTTATGCTCTAGTGTGAGCTCTTTATTGCAGTTGGTAACTGTTAGCAATTTGTGGACCAGTGACTTTGGGTAGCACTAACATTGCTTTAGCACGTGGTACTTCTAACAATATTTGGTATTATGTCATATCAACATCCCAACCCTCATTAACCCTCTCCTGTTCTTAGATATTTGGGCTGTCTCCAGGTCTTTGTGGGAACAGTTCTGTGTAGATCTGTGTGTTTACTTTTGTAGCTCCCTCTGTTTTTAAGGACCACAAATCTGCGGCCAGGAAGGTGGAGAGTCCTCTGCCGGGACTCAAGTGGCAGAGAGGTCTCCTCCTACAAGCCTCTTGACCCCTGGCCCCTTTTTCCTTCCTCAGCCTGCACTGCCCTTCCTACTGGACAGATTTTCCGTCTCTTTCATGATTTTCTTTACGAGCTATGAGCTTTCTGCACTGTTCCCACGTGTTGTCTTTTACAGCTTGAGATAAATCCTTTTGGAATGTCCTGTGCCTTCTCCCTCCAAGTTCCCGGCTTTGTTCGATTGTTCACCAGAAATTCCTGTCCTGCTGGGAGGGGTCCCGGAGTTTGCCAAAAATGGTGGGATCAACTCAGGCACAGCACAAGGCAGGGGGTGGGGGCTCTTTGCTCCCCTTGCAGGTGTCAACCCAAAAGAGGGCAGTAGATGCAAGCAGGAGTGGAGTGGGGGGGCCACCCACCCCTAGGTTTATGTTTCCTCTGTAGAACAAGTGGCCCCAGAGATGTGTGAACAGAAAAGGCAGGAAAAGATAAAATGGGGCTGAGTGAGGGGTGGGGCGGGCTGAGGCTTACAGGGTTAGGCTCAGAGATGAGAGAAGGCTGGGGTGGGCTGGGGTGGGGCTCTCAATGTTCTTGTTCATGCACCTTGATAATTCAAAAAGCTTAATTTATCTTCTAGAATCCTAGAATCTGTGATGAAAAGGACCATGATGCATTTAAAAAAAAAATACAAAGTACATTAGTATCTTGTCCCTATACCAAGGGACACTGAATGATGAGACCCCACTGGACTGAATGATGGAGACCATAGGTGACCTTTGAGGAAAATTCTGCTTAGAACCCTGGTACTCAGGGGCAGCCCAAAATCCCAAGTTAAACACAATCCTTGCTTTTTCTAATTTACTGCATATTTTGGAGGCCAAATTTTACCCTTTCTCTTGAAATCATTTGAAAGAAACTGCATTTTAGATGAAAAGGCCTTTGGTTGAGGGTCAGAATCCTGGGTTGGAATCCTAGCTCTGCTACTGAGTTTTGGAAAGTCACTTCCTCTAAGCCTCAGTTTCCCCCTCTGAAAGACAAACTATTAAAACTTAGCCTGGTAGAGTGGAGAGGGCTTGAGCGCACCTCAGGCTGTGGCAATGTGCTTGGGACACGGTGTGAGTGCTTGATAAACGACGACATACTTCTGCAGTTGTGAAGGACTTTCCACGGCCTCCACAAGCCATGGGGATCAAGGTTACTTTTGTATACAAGGGAGATATCACAGGAGGCTGCTGCATTGTTCACAACCAGCCGCTGCTTCCTGCTTACACGGACCATGTAGATGCGGAGTTGAACTGTGGACTTGGGGGACTTACAGGCCATACCATGGCCACATGGAGTGGAGGACCTTCTCTGACAGGCTTATTTTCTCTGGACTTGGGCTCAGTGACTTCTGGAAGGGATCTGTGAGCCGTGAGTATCTATCCCCCGGAGCATATTTATTTAAAAGAATAAATATGTAGAATCAGGTGTAGTGGTACCTATCCCTACATGGTGTAATCCAATCCCCAGCCAATGGGAAAACCTCATCTGAGCACCTACTGTGTACTGGGTCCTATAATGACATGTACCATACTCTGAGCGCCTGCTGCTTTCAAGACGTTGTAATCATGAAGATAATCATGGACCCCCCACTCTGCCTGTAGTACTCGGAGGTCCAGTTTTACCTCTTTCTCTTGGAATTCACTCAATAAACATTAAGAAAGAAACTACACTTTGAATGGAAAGGGCTTTGGTTGAAGACTTGAGGGCCCTGGCTTGGAAGCCATGCTCTGCTACTGACCAGTAAGTATTCCAGCTGCTTTTTGAAGAGCCACTGTGCTCTCATCATCACTTATACCTCACCTCTCTGACCTCAGCATCCTCAACTGTAAAATCCTGACTGCAGTACTTTCTTTAAAGATTGAATGAATTGATACAAAACACTTAAAACAATGCTGGGCGTATGGTTAAAAGCTTACTAAATGTTGCCCGGTATCGTTAACGTTAGTTGTTGACATTCATTGTGTGAAGCTCTGTGATCACCCTTAGGATAATAGGGTTACCATTACTGCACACCTATTGGACATGAGGTCCGGTGACCAACATTAATATAAAAATTGATCACCTATTGTGAGCCAGAATTGGTCTTGAGATGATGTCAGAAGCAGTGTCCTAGGCAAGAGTCTTACTCTTAGGAGAATTGCACCATTTTGGAAGTGAGCATCTCCAGGACAGCCAGGGACAGTCAGTTCTTAGGCCCCAGAGCCATGCAAATGCAGACCTAGAGCAGGAAGGAGGTGGCTTTGAGCAGCTGCTTAGAGGGTTCAGGAAATCAAGACACTCCTGAACTCTCTCTTACACCTGACCAAAAATGGGTTGTTGTTGTTGTTGTTTGGTGGGATTGGAGTTTGAACCCAGGGCTTTGCACTCACAAACAGGCACTCTGCCACTTGAGCCACACTTCCAGTCCATTTTGCTCTAGTTGAGTCATCTTTGCTCTCAAGATGAGGTCTTGAGAACTATTTGCCCAGGCTGGCTTCAAACTGTGATCCTCCCAGTCACAGCCTGCCAAGTAGCCAGGATTATAGATGTGAGCCACCATGCCCTGCCAAAAATGGATTCTAACAAGACATGTTCCTGTGAATCTTCACCTGGGTAGTGGGAACTAGTGGGATAAGGTCCATTAGGCTAAGTAAAGTCTTCTCCTTGGAAGGAAAGGGTTGCAAAGGGTAGGAATAGTGTGTGCTGTGTTCTGAGCTCTGGGCCTATGAAGGGTCTTCCTTGGCCTCCAGGGCTAGAGTGGAAGCAGGGATGATTCAGTGGCCCAGGGGTTTCCTCCTGCCCTGGTGATCCCATGAGGGATATTCAGGCCTGTCACCTCTGCTTGGCCATAGGAGCTAGGCCACAGGAGGCCACTGTTGCCTCTAAGTACCAAGGAACCTTGTGGGCCTCCAGGTTCTGCATTATCTCAAGGTCAGCCCCATTCCACACTCAGAGCTGCTATTGGCCTTCACATTGCCAAAGAGACGGGAGAACTCCACAATAGGAATTGAGTCTCAAGTTCCTAACTACACAGAGTAGGGCTTCAAGGCCTGCAATGACCCCTGGGCAGCTGCGAAGATGACTTAGGGTGCAGGAGTCAGAGTTCTTGGGTACAGCACACTTAGTACTCAGCTTGGAAGGCTCCAGGCCTGGCCTGTGACTAGGAGCAGATACTCAGAAACCTCAGAGTCCAGGGGACACTTAGAGGTCATCAAAGCTGCTGCCACCATGTTACAGATGGGAAACAGGCCTGGAAGGAGAAGTGGGGTGTCCATGTCCTCAAGGCAGGTCAGTGGAGAGCTGGGTTAGAATCCTGATCTCCAGAGTCCCTTAGCCAGCAGGCCTAGGAAGCTGGGTGCATTGTAGACCTGATTTCTTAGCACCTGGGTGCATTGCATTTCCGAGTCCTCAGTGGCCCAGGGAATATTTTCCCAGACATTTATAGCAAGAAACTCAAGGTAGTGGGAAAAGAGAGCCACCTCTCATTCTGACCTCTCCAGCCTCGTATGGCCCAAACAGACCCCCTCTCTTTAGAGAGCTCCCAGCAAGGGCCAACCCCTTCCTGCAGCCATCCCCACTGCCTGTTCACCACACTCACCATCAGGAAGGTCTTTAAAAGAGTTGAACCAGGTATGGTGGCAGAACTCAGGAGGTTGAGGCAGAAGAACTTTGAGCTCAAGGTCAGCCTGGGTGACATAGCAAGACCTTGTCTGGAGGAGGAGGAAGAAGAAGGAAGGAAGAGAAGTAGGAGGAGGAGGAGGAGGAAGAGGAGGAGGAGGAGGAGGAGGAGAAGGAGGAAGAGGAGGAGGAGGAAGAGGAGGAGGAGGAGGAGGAAGTGGAGGAGGAGGAGGAGAAAGGAGGAGGAGGAGGAGAAGAAGAAGGAGGAGGAGGAGAAAGGAGGAGGAGGAGGAGGAGGAGGAGAAAGGAGGAGGAGGAGGAGAAGGAGAAAGGAGGAGGAGGAGGAGAAAGGAGGAGGAGGAGGAGGAGAAAGGAGGAGGAGGAGGAGAAAGGAGGAGGAGGAGGAGGAGAAGGAGGAGGAGGAGGAGAAAGGAGGAGGAGGAGGAGGAGGAGAAGGAGAAGAAGAAGAAGGAGGAGGAGGAGGAGGAGAAAGGAGGAGGAGGAGGAGGAGGAGAAGGAGAAGAAGAAGAAGGAGGAGGAGGAGGAGGAGAAGGAGGAGAAGGAGAAGAAGAAGGAGGAGGAGGAGGAGAAAGGAGGAGGAGGAGGAGGAGAAGGAGAAGGAGAAGGAGGAGGAGGAGGAGAAGAAGGAGAAGAAGAAGAAGGAGGAGGAGGAGGAGGAGGAGAAGGTGCTGGGTGCAGTGGCTCATGCTTGTAATCCTAGATACTCAAGAGACAGATTGGGAGGATCATGATTAGAGGCCAGCCACCCCATCTCAACCAATAAAAGCTGGACATGATGTCATTCCAGATAGGCGGGAAATATAAATAGCAGAATCACAGCCCAGGCATAAACTTGAGACCCAATTCAAAAAGATAATTAAAACAAAAAGGGCTGGGGGTATGGCTCAAGTGGTACAGCTCCTTCCTAGCAATGCCTTAAGCTCAAACCCCAGTACTGCCAAAAATAAATATGTATAAAGTGGAAGAGCTCCTGCTGTGTAATAAGAGCTATATGAGTCTTTATCACTCTTACTACATTTCTTCTCACATGGGACAGTGCTAAAATCAACACCCTAAAAAGAGGGAACATGGACAGGAAATGGGAATGAATAGTCCATCTATTTCTTCATATGAGAGAGCTTCAGAACCTGCCTAGTGATCCACCCAAGATATAAACCAGAGATTCCTGAGACCTGTGGACACCACACTCAGCCTACAAGTATTTTTGTTCAGCCAGAGTGTCATGATATTTTTAAATCTGTGGCTAACATATAAAAATCAGATTCTAAAGCCAGGAATGGTGGCACATTCCTATAGTCTCAGCTACCAGGCTGAGACAGCCTAGAAATTCAAGGCCAGCCTGGGCAATATAACAAGACCTCATTAAAAAATATATATATATAATATATATATATATATAATATATATATATATATAATATATTATATATTTATTATATATTAGACCCATGGCTTGTCTTGTGAAGGAAGCAGCTCATTTGAGAACCATGTTTAGATCAGGCAGTCCCTGTCCCTTCAGCCAATCTCCATTGTTGCCTGCTACCACTCAGCCTAATTCACTTAGTTCTTACCTGCCTTTCCTGGAGGCTCTTGGTTTGGAAGTTCCCATTTTCCCCAGCAAAGCCTTGGAAGGAGCATTTTGCCACAGATGATTTATTTTACACACTGCGGCCTGACAGACATGTGCCCTGTTGCACCACTGGTGTTAATATCACCACCAGGTAGGGGGTTTAGACATGGGTTCAGGTTCACCACTCCAGCCTGAGCGGATTGCTTCCCAGAACTTGGGTAGGCGACCTAAGGAAAAGAACCCATTGCCAAACAGAGGGAGCTCGGGCAGCTTTATACCCGACCTCAGTGGCAGCATGGGATTGAGGCTGGGGGGCTGGGGCTGACGGTTCATGCTGGTGGAGCCGGCCAGGCACTGCAGAGCACTGGCATCCCTGGTGGATGGCACCATGCAGGTGCTGGTCGAGGGGTGGTCAGGTGGGGCCATGCTGGCACTGGGGCTGTAGTAGCTGTGGGTCGGGGAGTGTTCCAGGTGGTCAAGGTAGAGGGAATTGGCGGCTCGTTCCAGGTAGTTAACTGCAAGCCTGGGCAGGTTCAGCGTTTTGGGGTTGGAGAAGGCATTGGTGGATCGGTCTAGGTAACTGATGCCTTTGATGAGTTGGTCCAGGAAGGTGGGGCTGGAGGGCCCCCGGGGACCATCTGTACAGAGCAGGCAGTGAGGGTTGCTACGATGACAAGTGGACTTTCTGACCACCTTGTGATCTCTCACCAGGTGACTTGTCTCCACGCACTTGGAGTTGTAGGGCCGGCCCATGCAGATTTTCCCTCTGGGCAGTCTGGGGGAGCTGGGGTTGAAGGATGGCTCAGAGTGGTTGCTGCAGGTGCTGAACTCTGAGCTACTTGGGATGCGGGTACGCAGGCCCTTGAAGTTGTTCAGACCAGAGCATTGGGTCCAGCCTGTAGTTTGGGGTGCAAGGGATGTGTGGTTGGGATGACTTAAGCGACTGCAAGTGTTGGACTGGTTCACTTGGGGTCCGGACATCATCCCAGCTGGGCGGATCAGGCTTGTGGTGGAGCTGTGATAGCCTCTGTTGGTTGGTTACCTGGGCCTGGCAAGGAGAAAGTTGGGTCAGCTCACCTGAACTCCTTATCACCTCCCTCTAGGGATTCCTCTGCTTCTAGAGGTCCAGCTCTACCCTGCTCCCTTTCCCCAGGGACTCTTGAACTGGAAAATAGATATCCTCTCTCTTCAAAAACCACAAGGGAAGGGTAAGAAATATGGAAGAAGGCAAAACCCTCAGAACAACCCAGACTAGAGGGCCCTATAGAAAAAGTGGGTGGGGTGGCATCTTCTCTTTCTCTAGCCCACAGTTCTGAAACTCTTGAAATACACCTAAAACGGAAACTGTCCTTAGCCTCCACACAACACCATACGCACTCTCTCATGTGCCCAAGCCTTTTCCATGTGTCTTCCATAGATCAACTCATTTAATTCCTACTTCAAGAGGGAGGTGGTATTCCGTTTCCAATTGACAGATGAGGGAAACTGAGGCTCAGAGAGATGTCATGACTGGCTTATGACCACACAGCTTATATGTAGTAAAGGCCAGGGTAGTGTCTTGGGGGTGTCTGATGACCCCTGACAAACAATGCTAAGTTGCCTCCCCACAGTCCGCTAAGTTAAATTCTCACCATACCTACCCTGTCTTCTTGAATTGGCACCCTGGTGGGGAGAAACCCAGTGGAGAAGGGCACTGGCTAACCCTGTAATTAAGCTGATCATGACTTTAAGAACCTCAAATGAAGTTGGGTGTGGTGGTGCACTCTTGTAATTCTAGCTCCTTCAGAGAGGGAGGCCAATGAGGGCAAAGTTAGTAAGAACCTATCTCAGAAACAAAATTACAAACAGAAAGGCTAGGCTCCCCAGTACTAACCCTACCCCAGCCAGAAGAGAGGCTCTGACTTCCCCACCACACACACACACACACACACACACACACACACACACAACTACTGCCAGTTTGTGCTGACTTTCTACACAGGTCTGGTGGCGAAAGAGCAGTATTTGAGCCCAGCCCACCCAGAAAACAGCTGCCTCCCCCTCTCCCCGCCCGTGGCCCCTCAGCTGCCCTTGTCCTTTGGGTCTGAAATGGGTGGAATGTCTAAATCCTGGCTTCTTCCTTTCCTGGCCCAACCCCACCCCATCTCCTCTAGAAAAATAGGAGGTGACTAAGGGCTGACCCCATGGGTGCACCCTTCCCTTTCTGGCTGGCTGGGCCCCTACTCTGCCGTGAGGGCCCGCTTCCCTCTCACTCTGTCTCTTTAGGAGGTAGATGACATTGACCTCTGTGGCTCTCCACTGAGAACACCCTCATGCTGCCACTCCAGACTGCTGGCCATGTCATAGAATCACGGAACCCTAGCGGGGTGGGGGGAGGGGGGAGGGGGGAGGGGCCTCTGGGGTCATCCCAGCCAGGCCCCTGCCTCAGGGCCAGAGCCATAGTAAGCCTGCCAGGACAGATGGGCCCTATTTTTGAACCAAGGCTGGGGTGGCCATTTCCCAGTGGTCCTTGTTGCTTTTCTTGTGTTTAATAGTGCCGAGGGCCAGGAAGATGTATGCTGACTCAAACCCGACTCCTGCTTGCTGTACTCCACGTCGATTTCTCCTCTTTTCTCACCACGTTGGCAAACTCTTTTTACTTTTCTGGTTTTTAAAATATTTTTTATCTTTTGAGACAGGGTCTCTTTGTACAACCCAGGCTAGCCTCAAACTCACTATGTAGTCCAGGCTGGCTTGATTTTACCATCCTCCTGCCTCAGCCTCCTGAGTGCTGGGATTACAGGTGGGTGCTACCACATCTGGCTAAGCAAACATTTGTCATTATTTAAGTCTTCCTCCAATGATGACCTTTTGGGGGCCCTGTTCTAGGAAGTTGAGAGAAACCTCTTTCCTCTCTTCCCACTTGTCCCAGTGCAGCTAACAGTCCCAGTCGAACCCCTACTAAGCACTGAGCTCTGACTAGAGGACTTTTTGGGGAGCAATTCTGAGTTCCTTTTGGAACCCCATGCCCTCTCTGGGGCCTAGTCCCTAGGGGCATCCAGTACATGTGTGTTGAATGAATTAACAAAATTATCCCTTCAAGGTCTTAGGGTATTTGCCAGAAAAGCGTCTGTCTATTCCATTCTTCCTCAAACACTGAAACCACAGCTTTGGGTTAGCCATGTAGCTCAGTGATACAAGGTGTGCTTTGCACGTGCAGGACCCTGGGTTTGATCTCCAGCATACAAAAAAAAGGTGTAGCTCAGTGGTAGAGTACTTGCCAAGCATGTGTGAGGCCCTGGGCTCCACTGCCAGCACTGCAGATAAATATATGTGTGTGTGTGTGTGTGTGTGTGTGTGTGTGTGTGTGTGTACGTGTGTGTATATTTTTTTCTTTTTCTTTTTTTTTTTAGGGCTAAGTGTCTTTTTTATTTATTTATTTATTTTTCCTTTTTCTTTTATTATTCATATGTGCATACAAGGCTTGGTTCATTTCTCCCCCTGCCCCCACCCCCTCCCTTACCACCCACTCCACCCCCTCCCTCTCCCCCCACTCAATACCCAGCAGAAACTATTTTGCCCTTATCTCTAATTTTGTTGTAGAGAGAGTATAAGCAATAATAGGAAGGAACAAGGGTTTTTGCTGGTTGAGATAAGGATAGCTATACAGGGAGTTGACTCACATTGATTTCCTGTGCGTGGGTGTTATCTTCTAGGTTAATTCTTCTTGATCTCACCTTTTCTCTAGTACCTGTTCCCCTTTTCCTATTGGCCTCAGTTGCTTTAAGGTATCTGCTTTAGTTTCTCTGCGTTAAGGGCAACAAATGCTAGCTAGCTAGTTTTTTAGGTGTCTTACCTATCCTCACCCCTCCCTTGTGTGCTCTCGCTTTTATCATGTGCTCAAAGTCCAATCCCCTTGTTGTGTTTGCCCTTGATCTAATGTCCACATATGAGGGAGAACATACGATTTTTGGTCTTTTGGGCCAGGCTAACCTCACTCAGAATGATGTTCTCCAATTCCATCCATTTACCAGCGAATGATAACATTTCGTTCTTCTTCATGGCTGTGTGTATATTTTTTTCTTAATAAATTCTCAAACTCACTGAAACCTGAGGAGATAATGAACTCCCATAATACTCTTCCTCTAAAACCAGTAATTATTACTATTTTGCTTCATCCAGGATCTTTAATCTTGATACAGAGCTATCATCCAATGGACACTTCATATTCAAGTGTCACTGACTGCCTGTCTAACATTCTTTTTTTGGAGGCACTGGAGTTTGAACTTAAGGCCTCACACTTGCTAGGTAGGCACTCTTACCATTTAAGATAGGGTCTCACAAACTATTTCCCCAGGGCTGGTTTTGAACCTTGATTCTCCTGATCTCTGCCTGCTGAATAGTTAGGATTATAGGCATGAGCCACTAATGTTCTTTATGACAACCACTTTTCCAGTTTAGGATCTGACACTGCATTTGGTCCCCTGTCTCTTTATTTTCCTTCAGTCATTAAGTTTCTTGGCCTTTCTTCATCTTCTCTGACATTGACAGTGTTGAAGAGTGCAGACCATTTGTTTTAGACAATGTCCTCTGATCTGGGTTTAGCCTATGCTTCCTAAAGACCAGATCCAGGATAAAGAAGCACCACACCACAGAATCCCTGCAGGGGACACCCCCATGTGAAATTGCTGAGAGATGGGGAGCATAGTGTCTGAGTAGGGAGTGGAGTGGAGGGATGGAGGAGTTCACCCTAGAAGGAGGATGACCAGAAGTGAAACTCAGTGAACAAGGAAGGAGGTGTCCATGGCTCCCTTTTGGGGCCTAAGCCAGGGCTTGGTTCAGCTCTGGGCTGGGGGCTGGGTGGGCAGGCAGGCAGCCAGCTAAAGGGTTGGGCCTCTAGGCTGTTTGTCCTGATGGTACCCAGGCATCAAGATCACCAGCCATTTCTGGCTTGGGCACTAAGGGCTGCTCGAAATAGCTCCAGGACAATTATTTTGGGAGCAATGTGCTATTTCTCTATCTTACCAGAAAGCCAGACTGTGTCCCAATAAGATGAGGAAAGTCCCTTTTTGGCTTCCCTACTCCAGCAGACATCCCCAGGCCTGCTGGGAGCCACAGAGGAAGACTGAGAGACTAAACCCCCCTCTTCCTGAGTGGAGGAGAAGGTGGCTCTGTCCAATCTGGGTTGACTGGCGTCCAGCTGACTCCCAGTCTAGAGTTTCATGAGGGACAGGACATGAGGAAGCTGCCTCACTTCTTGCCCAAGCCCATCCCAGAGAAGCTGATATGGATCACCTAAAATGTGACATAGAACCCAACATTATGGGTGCCAGGCCCTTCATAGCTGTTCTCTCATTTAACCCTCATTGCACTCTTAAGACATAGGGATTTTGTTTTCCAGATGAGGCCACAGGAGGCACAGAGAGGGAAAAAGACTTGCCAAAGTGGGCTCAGCAAGCCAGAATTAGAATTCCAGCTTCTAGCCCTGGAAACTGTAGATTTAAGCACACAGCACAAGGGACAGTCCTCCTGTCGTGGCTGTTAGAAGTACCATGTGGAAGCATTCCCAGCTCAACAGCCACATGTGTGTGACACCCAGGTCAGTCCAGGAGGCAGCTAGAGCCAAGGGCCATGAAAACTTCTGAGCTCCCATCCTGCCTAAAAGGCATCTGTGACTATTGGCAGTGTGACTCATCTGAGCCCCTGCAGGGCTGAAATCTCCCCTGAGCCAGGAATCCATCCCCTGCTCCAGCCACCCTCAGCCTTCCACTCACTGGAGCACAATGAGTCACACACTTGTACCCCCAACACCCTTGGGGATACAGGCCCTCCACTCACTCACCTGCTGCCCAACCCAGCACTTCCCCAAGATCACAACAGTAAGGACAGGCCAGGACAGATCTGAGCTCAGGAGCCCTAGAGCAGATGGGGCTTGGCAGGAGCCCCAGCCAGTTAGAACTCCCTCCTACCAAGCTGCTGTCTTTGGGCTTTCGAGGTAAAGCAGCCAATCTGGAGGGGACATGACTGGGGCTCCCATAGTTATGGAGCCTGGGGAATCCCCTCTAAGGGAAAGACGGTCACAAGTAGGTTTCTGTGCAATCTTGCTGAGAGAAGACAGTGACCACAAGAGGTAGGACAGCAAGTCACTGGTTTGTGCTGTGACCTGGGGTAGGTAGCTGAGCTTCTCTAAACCTCAATCTCCTGTTTTGTAAAATGGGGGCTAGGAGGGTGCTCAGTGAATGTTGTTCACAACCTGCCATAATCCCCGTGTTCCAGGCTCAGATCTAAATGCTGCACCAGCTTCCAAGCTGCTGCAGTGCCACTGGAGCTAGCTACAGCCAGTTATCCAATATTCTGTAATTTGGTGCACTGTTGTTAAACTATTGGTAGTAAGCCAGGTGTGGTGGTACACATCTATAATCCCAGCATTTGGGAGGCTGAGGCCAGAAGATTGAAAGCTCAAGATTGGCCTGGGCTGCATAGCAAGGTCTTGTCTCAAAAAAACCAAAACCAAACCAAAACAAAACAAAAAACCAGCCTACTGCTACTTGGGAGGCTGAGATTGGGAGGATCGAGGTTTGAGGCCAGCTTGGGCAAACAGTTTTCAAAACCCCACCTCCAAAAGAATCAGAGCAAAAATGAACTGGAGGTGTGGATCAATTGGTAGAGCTGAGTTCAAACCCCAGTCCCACCAAAAAGGAAAAATAAAACAAAAAACACCCACAATAAAAAAACATTGGTAGCTTGAAACTAGCCACAGTGGGTATACTTACACCCCAGGAGTTTGTGTGAGTGACAAATCAGGACTTTGTTTTTGAGACCTGTTTTACCAGCTACCGCTGGAGAGGTGGGACCCTGGCCAAATATCATCCTTTTTGAATTTCCATTTCTTTATCCATAAAACCATAATAATAACAATAATGACCCATAGATGAGATGCTAATGTGTCCCAGTGCTGCGCTCAGCTTACTCATTTCTTCCTCATTACAACCTTGGAAAGATAGATGCTGATAGCAGCCCATTTTTCAGAGAAGAAACAAGGTCAGAGTGAAGCAACTTGCCTGAAGGAGCACGGCTAAGTTCTCAACAAGCGCTGTGGCTCAGCTCTATCTTAAACCCCTGTGCTCCATCAACTCTAGACATAACCACAGCTGCCACATATGAAGCATTGAGTGAGTGGAGACTGCTAAGCTTTCAGCATCTAACAGGTACACCCGAAAGCCCTTCAGCCTCTGGAGGTCACCCTTTCCTTTAATAATCATTAAAAGAGCTCAAGTCTCCATTCTGTGTGTGTGGGAAGTTTGGAATCTTCCCTGGGTTTCTGAGGAAGCCCAAGGGGGGCTGTTACCATCTCTTGTCACCCTCACTCTGAGTCCCCTGCTTCTGGACCAGCCTCAGCTCTCTCTTGCTACTTCTCGGCCTCTGAGTATGGTCTTCTCTCAGTGAGGTTGCATGCCCTTCCCCCGAGACCACTATTCCTGCATTGTCCATGCACCAAACCATGGTAGCTATCAGACAGATTTTACTGAAGGGACAGGTGGGATGGAGGGGATGAACATATAGCACAGGATAGAAAACAACTCGACATCAAATATAAGGATTTCTCAGTCTCCCACACAGGGGCCCCATAGGTCTGCCATCCTTTGTTGACAAAAGCCAGCATTTTGGGTTCTTTGTTATACCCAGAAGAGTGGCATCTGATTCCCCTGCTTCTCACCTGGGTGGGAGGCTCCCCTTCTTTATGAAGGTATTCTTGCTAAGGAACAGGCTTCCTGCTGTACACCCCTCAGTGGAACGTAGCTTCCTCTAGATGTTATGTTCTGGGGGACTGAATCCTTTCTATATCGTTTCCAGGTAAAAAAGCCCTTGTTTGCCCCAGACAGGAGTTTGAGGCCTGCTTTGTGCCAGCTATACCAGCTGTGGGACCTTGAGCCTGAAATTCCCCAGCTATAAACTTAGAACAGTAGACTATCTGCCCTACAGAGATGGCCCTTGGTGGGCAACAGGCTCTCAATAGCTGCATGGTGGTGCATACCTGTGATCGCAGCACTCAGCAGGTTGAGAAAGGAGAATTTTGAGTTCAAGACCAGTGAGGGAGACCCTGTCTGAAAAAAAGCCAAAACTAACTAACTAACTAAATTCATTTTACATATATACTGCTGGCTGTTGCCATCATTGTTCTATACATGGGAGCACTGGGTTCTAGGCCCAGCTCTGTTACTAACTTGCTGGGTGAGCTAGGCCTCGGTTTCACAACTGGCAAAGGAGATGAGACCAAATGACTTCCAACACACCTGCTCCAGGCCTGGTTTTTTTTTTTTTTTTTTTTTTTTTTGGTGGGAGTGGAGTTTGAACTCGATTCTACTGCTTAAGCTATACCTTCAGTCCGTTTTTGCTCTGGTTATTTTGAACATGGGGTTTCAAGAACTATTTGCCTAGGCTGGCCTCAAACCTCGATCCTCCTGATCTTAGCCTCACAAGTAGTGAGTCAGACTGGGCTTGTTTTGTTTTTTGTTTTTGTGGTTCTGGGGTTTGAACTCAGGGCCTTAGGCTTACTAAGCAGGCACTCTACCACTTAAGCCACTCTGCCAGCCCTGGTTCTGGCTTCTTTTTTCTTTTTTTTACAGTACTGGAGTTTGAACTCAGGGCCTACACCTTAAACCACCCCACTAGCCCCTTTTTGTGGTAGTTTTTTCGAGATAGAGTCTCATGAACTATTTGCTTGGGCTGTACTCAAACTGCAATCCTTGCTATGTATACCAATCTGACCTCAAACTTTCGATTCTCTTGCCTCAGCCTCTCAAGTGCTCAGATTGCAGGCATAAGCCACTGGCACCCGGCTGTTCCTATACTCTTGATGGAATGGAAAAATGGTTCTTCTCTATCAGGGAAGGTCAGCCCCTTCAACTGAATGCACAGCTTTAGGAGGGACAGCCTGCAGTCATGAGGGAGGAAGGGGACATCGACCCATTAGCCAGATCAGCTGAATCAACCCTGGCAATCAATAGGGTGACAGATGTCATGGCCAGACTGCCCTCACATCTCATTTGTATCCTTTACAGTAAGCCCATCAGTGTCAGTAATGTCTCCTAAGGGCTAACAATTTACCAAACCTGAGGAGGAGGTTGTGGGAACTCCAGTCTATGGCTGGCTGGTCAGTACAAAGAAAGGGTGGCCCTGGGACTTGTGACTGGTGTCTGAAGTGGGGACAGTCCTGTGAAAGTGAGTCTTAAGTAACGTGTGGGATTGGATGCTAAAATCAGGGAGATATGTGAGAAAGGAATGAAATTGTTGGACACCAGTTGGCATTAGTGAACTGAAGAATTGGCCAAGGTCACAAAACACCTCACAGCCTCCTTTGAAAGAATATCCCACTGCAATGAAATGTATCCTGGAAACAAGGACAGCATCTGGCTTAGGCTGGGCAGGGAGGCCCTAGTGACCACTTGGAGGATGTGACAAGGCTTGATGGTGGGTTCCCAAGGGGCAGGTCTGTAGAAACTTTTCTATACACTTGAGATTTGTCATATCATCTTGGAAAAGCAAAATACAAGCAAAGTAGGATGCAGGAGAAAGAGCCCAGGATTGAGTCTGGGGTTCTGTGTTCCAATTTCAGTAATGCCCTTGAACCACTGTATGATCTTGAACAAGTCACAGCTCTTCTCTGGGCCACGTGGTCCAGTGTCTAACAGCCCTTCCAGTGCTAACACTCTATTGTATAGTGTCATAGTCCACTTTTTTGTTGCTATAACACAACACCCAGGAATAAGTAATTTGTAAGGACCAGAGAATTATTTCTTACAGTTTGAAGACTGGAAGTCCAAGATCAAGATGGTAGCAATTGATGAGGGCCCTCCTGCTGCGTCATGACATAGGGGAGGTATTATCCAAGAGAGTAAGCATGCAAGCTCTGGTCTTTCTCTTTATAAAACCAAAGATGCCATCTGAGGCCATCCCCCTCCTGGTCTCATCTAGTCCTAATTACCCCCAAAGGGTCACCTCCCAATCCCATCAACATACAAATTTGGGGATTAATTTTCCAAATTGTGATCTTTTGGTTGACACATTCAAACCCTACCAGACAGTTTTCATTTCTTCAATCCACACACCTGTTGTCTATGACTCACCTGCTTATTTGCATGTGTAATCTCCCTGCCACCAGCCACAAAGCCCCTGGGGGAAGAGACTGCCTCCTCACTCATGTCTCCCTAGTGCCCAGCACAGGCTCAGAGACTTGGGAAGGTGAGGGAGGAAGGAAAGAGGGCAGAATGAATGAGAGGGCACTCCTGGCCCTGAAGGATTTGTAGTCAGTGTTGAGGTTCCCAGAAAGGAAGCCTGGGGACTCCTTGGGGCTGGTGCTCACCCAATGAACTTCCTCCTGCCTGAGCTCCTGGGTACCCTGGGACTGAGAGGAGAGGGAGGCAGGGAGCTGGATTGGAGGCTCTGAGGCTTAGAGGCCTCCACTTCCTGCAGTGGAGGTCCTCCTCAACCCTGGCTCCAGGCCCTGACTTCTGACTCTACCAGGCCCGTGCCTGTGGAACCTGAAGGCAAGAAACCTCCCTCAGGCTTGGACTTGGCCTGGGCCCAAGCTCCTACCAGATATGGATGAGTCTTGCAGACAGTGGGCCAAAGCCCACTCTCCTGGCTCCGTTTAACAGAGCTCAGCTGCTCAGCAATTCAAGCACCTTCTTTGCCCAGTTGTTTTCACCAGCTGTTCACAAACACCAATGAGCCTTGTGCAGTAGGGAGAAGGGAGGGCTACTGGAGTTAGGACCCCTGGGTTCCTTCTCATCTCTGCCTCTCAAAGGCTGGGTGAGTAGGCGCTGCCCATCGCCTCCCTGAGCCCCAGTTACTTCATCCTATTTCATTCACAGTTAGGTTTGTTGTAGGGATTAAAACAGAGAAGGTCTCAATTCCCTCTCTTTTCTATGTTCAAGAACTCAAAAACAAGTTAAGCTTCCAGATAGAGTTGGAGCTGCCTGATTTCTTTGCCAGCTCCACTCCCTCCGTTCCTGGGTTGCATCATCTGATCTCTGATTATCTTTGCTGTGCATATTTCTCCACTGCTATGCACAGCATTCCACTGATTAGCATGTATTCAAATGCCATATATGTATACATGTATGTATATACACGAATATACATGCATACATACATACATGTATTAAGGCAACATACTGGATGAATTATTTTGTAATTTGCTTTTCTGTACCATGAAATCTTTTGAGACCTATCCATATTGAGAGAGTTCAATAATTTCCACTGTTTGGCATCCACTTTATAACTATATCATAACACATCCATTCTTACATTGACACACAGGTAAGTGCTTTCCAATTAGGTTTTTTCATTTCAAACAACACTGGAATAGTCTACATATCAAAAAGTGATTTAAGCAAAGATGCATGTTAGCAGGGAGCAGAGATCATCAGTGGTGTTCACTATTCACTTTTTGCTTTGATGACAAATAGTTTGAAACCAAATTAGGCCAAATGGTTTAAGAATAGGATGGATCATTTGAGGTTGGCCCTTCTGTGAGGTATGAGCAATCACTTATCACTCTGTTCAGTGCTTCCCATGAGTCAGGTCCCATGCTAAATGCTTTACCTGCTCATATGCTCAAAAGAGCCCAGTGAGGGAGCTGCTGGTGTTATCCAAGCTCAGTAAATTGAGGCACAGGGAGGCATCTTGCCAAGGCCAACCGATAGTGGTTGAGCTGGAATTCATACCTCTAGTTGGTCTGACTGTACTGCTCGCAATTTAACCAAAGATGAGGAGTCCCAGGAGCACAATCCAGAGCTGTGGTGGTAAAAGCAAGAAGCACTGAACCCAGAAGAGGATGCATGGAGGGCCCCTTGAAGGGAGCTGCTTTCCATAGGCCTGGGAGCACTGCAGGAGGCAGCAGCAGAAGTTATTGGGAGGAGGCACCAACGCTGTTAGATTTGGCAGACTATCCCCCACCTCACTGACCAACCTCCAGGCTCTACCCTGCCACTGGACTTCCTTCATCTCTCTTGTTCTTCAGTTCCTCCTGGATGTATCTACTGTTCATTCTTCTCATGCCTTTTTTTGGGGGGGGGTGATCACCTATTTATTTTTCCTTTACTCATCTACTCATCCATTCATTTACCTATCCATCCATAAGAATGCCCATCCACCCACCCATCCATCCATCCATCCATCCATCTGTTCATTAAACCATTGCATTTAATATGAGTTCAGCACCAGCTGTGTGCCACGGTAGTGTAGCCTCACAGATGCAGTCACTGTAGTTGGTGATGAGGGTATCCATCAAACTCAGTTCAACCCTTATGAGAAACCCCTGGACCTTTCCTCTCCCTGAAACACACCCAGAGATAAACACACACACATACACAAACTTACTAGAAAAACCCTGGAGATAGTCATGGGTCTCAGTGTCCCCCTGCTGGAAACATGGATATTACACTTGTCCTGGAGAGCATCATCGTGCCTGTGGGTAGAGATCTGTTCTGGTCCTCCACTTTACTCCCCTTCTGCTCCAGCTTCTGCCAGCAACTCCATGTTAGGGGCTCCTAATAGTGAGGTGCACGTTAGAAAGGCTTCCTGCCCTAGTCTTTGTTCAAGCCACAGGCCAGAGGAAGAAGCAGTGTAAGAGAGAGAAGTTCATTGTATTGGAGACGGTGTGTGGACTATTGAGTGTGCACTGTGTGTGTGTGTGCTCTTGGTGTTGTGTACATGGAGGTGCCAGGGTGCACATTCCTGAGTTTGTGGTTTACGCCCTGATCTCTGCATGATGGAGGGGTGGTGGCAGTGATCCTTACCTGTGCACACCAGGTATTCTTCCTCACATGGCATGATGTCAGTGCAGACGTCACACACTTAGGTGGGGCCACTCTGGGTTGTTGGCCCCAAGAGTTCCCTAACAGGATGGGGCCCTGGTTGTCCATGGAGGCACCCTTAGCTCCTCAGGATCACTTCCCAGGTAAACTGCCTGCAGTCCAATCCTGTCCCAGAATCTGCTCCTGAGACAAAGAAGGAGCAGCCCAAGGGGAGTGGCCTGCACCGGAGGCTGGCAGAGTGCAAAGATGGAACCAGCCTGATCTGAGGTGCCAGCATTGTGCAGATGAATTAAGCAACTGCTGACTCCCCCAACCAACCCTGCCTTCTGCGTAGGAGAGAAAACCTTTAGTTAGTGTGGAAGGCTGTTTTAATGGGATTGTAACTAGAGTTCCACGCCCCAGGCCCAGTGTCAGGTCTGGCCACTCGCCACAATACACCAAATAAAGAGATGAGTAGTGGTAAGGGGCAGAAAGGGACGTTTCTGACACGGCAGGGGCACGCCAGGGAAGAAGCAAGTAGCATTTTGTGCATCTTCTGGGTATGGACACGCACTTTAACTTTAAATAAAGGAAGATGTGGGCCAGGGGGAGAAGGTATGCATAGATGAAGAGTCCTGGTAAAGTGTCCTGGTTGTTCACTATCTCAGTTCTGGTGCGCTAGGAAGTGAAGTTGCTGTTCTCATCTGAGGGGGCCAGTCTGGTTCCCATGAGATGTTGATGCTCTCTCAAGGTGCAGCCTCATCCTTATCGGTAATTGCCCTATTTGGGGGGTGGTCTGTCGGGCCAGGCTCTGCTGTTCCCTCCCTTGGGAGTAGTTTCATCTCTCATCATGAAGATGTGATTGATCAGTAGTCCAGCCCTTTCCAGACACCAGGGTGACTCCTAGGTGGCTGCAGAGAGAATTGCTCAGAGCAGAGACATACAAGGTGGGGATAGGAATGACATGATTTTCTTCTACATTTAGTTAACTTGTGGGTCCAGGTAATAGTGCTTTTCAGCAAAAGCAGCTTTGAAGTATCTGCTACAGGATCATCTAATTTGTGGCTGAAGCTTTCTAAGAATATAGCACTCTACAGGAGCCAATGCCATGTGCAGGGCAGGTCAGGTGGGCCTATCATAGAGTTACTTCTCACTGCATTTGGGTGGTAGAAGCAAGCTGGATTTCTTGGCCCTGGTGACAGTCGGCTTGTGGTGGGAGATTGGAGAGCAGGAGGAAGAGAGAAACCAGGTCATTTAACTCCCTACACCCCTCTGTACCTCACCCTGCCCAGGCCTGGGCTTGCCAAGCTTCTGCTAGGCAACCCACCTCCTGGGCCCCAGCTACCAACACATCTTTCTTGCCATCTTGCAAGGTAGCCGTGGCTAACCTCTGGGTTCCTCACCCTCACTGTTGCTTCTCACCACGTCCCTCACCTGGGTTACCCAATTCCCTGGATTAAATTCCTTCTATTTCCAGTCCTTGAGAGTGTTGTCTACCAGTTTGATCCTCACTGGCACAGGTAGCCCAAGGAGGAGGCTTGGAGGGCAGAACCAATGGAACTGCTGAGAATGGAAGTTCAAATCCTGGTGTAACTTGTTTCTGCTCCCCCTGCCTCTCAACTTGCAGTCAAGTCCTGTGATACGATAAATTTCCAAATCATCATACATAGGCAGGGTTTCCATGCCTGAGAATATGTGTGTTTTGTGACAGTCCTGCACATGCTCCCAGTATGCATTCCCACTTTGTTCCACATGAACAGGATTTTTCATTGTGCACAGGGCTGTGCACACATTTCCCTGTCTCCCAGACTGCCCTGCAGAGCAAATTCAAGTTGGCTACTTTTCCAGTCTGGAATGGTTGGTCTCTAAGGTAGTTCGTTTCCAAGGGCCATAAGAGACCAATGTGTTCTAGATCTCTCTCCTTGGCTCATTCGTGGTTGTCTTCTTTCTGTGTATATCGAGCTGTGCACCAACTTTCCCTTTAAGGACACCAGTTTTATTGGATGAGCCCTGACACTAAGAACCTCATCTTAACTAATTACATTGGCAGTGATCCTGTTTCCAAATAAGGTCACATGCTGAGGTGCTAGGGTGCTATAATTTGGATGTTGAATGACCCCAATACATTAAAGGTAGTATTGGGAGGTGGTAGAACCTTTAAGAGGTGGGGTCTAGGAGGAGGTCTTCAGGTCACTGGGAGTGCCAAAGAAGGGAATTCTGGGAGCCTGCTCTTCCTCTTCATCTATTTTCATTTCCTGGCCATGGGGCCAGCATTTCTGCTGTGCATTGAATTCTTTCCATGATGTGCCTACCTTACTACAGGCCCATAGCAGTGGGACCAAGTAGGCATGGACTGGAAGCTCTACATGTTTGAGCCACAAGAAACCTTTTCTCTTTGTAAGTTGATCATCTCAGGTATTTGTGGTAGTGATGCAGAGTTGAATGGGTTGTGGCCAATGCCTACACCTCCCTTGGCTGAGGCAGTGCTTTCCTTGGGACAAGGGACTGCCATGGCTGCTGACAGGGACTGTTCCATGATTGATCCAAACACAGTTCTTAATTTGCGTGAGTGGACTGCCATGCTCTCTTGTGGCCCCCTAGTGTCACAGGTCTAACAAAGCCTTCTTTCTTGGCTACTTTTTTTTTTTGGTGGTGGTAATGGGGTTCGAACTCAGGGTCTCACACTTGTATATATGTACTTATGCACTCTACCACTTGAGTCACTCCACCAGCTGCCATCTTTTTTTTTTTTTTTTGTGGTACAGAGGTTTGGACTCAGGGTGTACACCTTGAGCTAATCTGCCATTTTGTGATGGTTTTTTTCGAGACAGTGTCTCCCAAAATATTTCCCTACAATGGCTTTCAACCTGGATCCTCTGATCTCTGCCTTCAAGCAGCTGGGACAACAAGCAGGTTCTCCCAGTGCACTGTCTTCTTTTGTCTTTCAGCATTGGTAGAGCAGCTCAGCTAGTAATAGAAAGAGAAAAGGCAGCAGGGGAGGTGAGAGCATTTGCAGGTCAGCTGGTGCCATCTTCGCCAGTCTTGCAGTGTAGCAGGAGCAATCGCAGTGCAGTTTGTCAGGGCCTGCCAAACAGTGGGGCCATCGGTGACAGAGTGGTTTGAGCTGCCTTGGGAGTGAAACTGATTTCAGTTGAGCCAATTGGAGTAGTGGAAGAGGGGCAGTGTAACCACCAGTACTGTGACATGCCACAGGTCCTGACCCCAAAGCATGAGAGAGCTGTAACTCTTCCTACCCTGGTCCTCACTCAGAGACTGATGCTGTTGAGCAGTCCTGGTCCAGACACCCTGGGGCACAGGAGCTCTTGCTACCACCCAGCTGACAACCACTCCAGGCTCAACCACTGAGGCAGGGAATCTGTAATGCTAGAAGGCACCATTTGTGGCTGCTCTCTGCCATCTACTGCTGATACTTGTTAAGGACTACAAACACCTGCCAAGGGCCTGGAACAACTAGAGGAGCTTCTCTTTGCCTATCCACAATAAGGTGGAACAGATGGCACCCACCAGCTGCTTTGTTATAGTCTGGGCCTTGAAGGGAATAGATGTCAAACACCAGGGGTTGCTGAAGAATGTTTAACAAAAGTAGCTACAGGCTGGGGAAATGGCCAAAAGGTGGAAAAAGCATCCCGAGGCTCACCACAGTGAGTATCCCACAGCAACCCTAGGCCTGAAAGGGGAAAGGAAGAGGCAGTTAATGGGAACCAGTGATGGTGGCTGTGGGAATAAAAGTCTGTGGTAGGAGCTTGGGAGAGGAATGAAGCTATTGCACACCCGGTCTGGCCAGCAGGGATCAGAGGAATGAACTTCCAGCTGCTCTCTCTTCCTGTGCTCCATCTCCCGGTGGTTCCTCCCATTCACTGTCCACACCCAGAGGACACAGGAGTGCATGGGTTCTCCATGAGGTGGGACACAGGGCGTGAGGGGTGTTAAGGAACAGATGGAACATGTGCTGAATTCTGCCCTGCACCCAACCCCCAGCAATGAGCTCAGTGATGGAACGGCCTCCGTCTTTCTTCTTGTGTTTGCCTTCTTCCCAGAGAGATCCCAGTGAAGTGGAGAGCACCTGCAATCTAGAATGTGCTGGGCAAATATTTGTGGAATCTGTATTTGTCCTGTAAGACCAAGGGAAGGGGGTGGGGAGTTTTCACACCTCCGGCCCTCTTCCCCATCCCCACAGCAGGCTGGAGGGCCTCTCCCACCCCACCTTGCTCAGCCCCTTGAAGGCATGGCACTGGCTGTGGAAATAAGCTGTGCCCATTGCCCAACAACCCCCTTGGGTTCCAGCTGAGCTGGCGACAGCCTTGGGACAATAGCCATCCTTAGGCTGTGCATATCCCACCCTACAGTGGCTCTGTGCCACAGGTGGGCACCAGCCTGATCCCTGGTCTCTTTCCACTTTCCTGAGGCTGGGCGGCCCATTTGACAGGGATGGGGCTGGTATCTGGGGACATGCAGGAAAATGAAACACCAAGAAGTCCTGGGCCTCAGACCCCTGAGTGTGACTCAGTGAACACTGGCACATTAAAGGCTCTGAGAAGTCCTGAGAAAAAGCATCATTTGAACTCTGTTTGATCTCATATTTCCCAATCCCATCAGACCTTTGATTCCTTACTGAGTGCCCACAGGGTTCTGTTCTGAGAGCTGAGGCCCAGCAGCAAACAAGGGAAACCAAATCCCCTGCCCTGTGGGGTTATGTTCTAGTGGGTCTATTTACAATAGGGCATTTCCTCACATCTCTAGAAGCTGTACTTCAGGGCTGCCATCCAAGCACTGATTCTGAGGTTTTCCAGGACAGCCAGGGGCCTCCCGAAGTGCCTGTATAAATGTCAGGGTCAAATGCACTTTCAGGGCATTGGAGGAGTCCTTTAAGCCAGGTGCCAGTGGCTCATGCCTGTGATCCTAGCTACATGAGAGACTGAGATCAGAAGGATTGTGGTTCACAGCCAGCTTGGGCAAATAGTTCGAGAGAGACCCCCCCCCCATCTCCAAAATAACCAGAGCAAAATGGACTGGAGGTGTAACTCAAATGGTAGAGGGCCTGATTTGCAAGTGCAAAACTGTGAGTTCATACCACAGTTCTACACACACAAAAAAGCAAATAAACAAAAGGGTTCTTTAGCTTCATCGATTCATTTGTTCCCTCCTGTCATAAATACTGTTGAAAACCTACTATGTGCCAGATGAACAAAGTACTTCATTCATTGGGATTTTCCAACTGGGAGGCATCTGTAAATAATGGCCCCCCCCCCGCCAAGACAGAACCTCTTCAGCTTCCCCACACTGTTTCCCCATCATGTCCTAATTCTCTCCCCTCTCCCACCTTCATTCTGGAAATAGCTCATTTTACTTCATTCCGAGGCCTGGTGTGGATGGAATCCCTACATCTCCCCTGGCCAGTTCCCTCTTTGTGGGGCCAAGAAGAGAAGTCACCTCCAGAACTGCTGCTAGGCCAGAAGGTCCCCGCAGTTGCGGGGGGTGGGAGTTGTTAATCAACAGTCCTCGAAGACACGACCAACATGGCAGAAATGATGACCAGAGGGCCAGAGGGCCATGTGTCTGTCTGCAGAGCCTATGCAGCAGCAGGGACTTGCTTAAGCATTATGTGGATAAGGACTGGGGAATCATCCTGTTGCAGATGGGGGAGGGTTTGGACCTTGATTAGCTCTGCCAAGCCAAGCAGTGACAAGCAGAGGCCTTGAGGGAGTCCCAGCACTGAGCAACCAAGCTGAACAAATAAAATGTCCAGACCACAGGAAGCAGGGTAATCAGGACATGGCTATTTTTATCCCAGATTGAAGGATTTTCGAAGCTCTTTCCACTGCATGCTCTGCTTTCCACAGGCCAGGGATACTCCTCTCTCTTTTTTTTTTTTTTTTCATTTTTCTTTTATTATTCATATGTGCATACAAGGCTTGGTTCATTTCTCCCCCCTGCCCCCACCCCCTCCCTTACCACCCACTCCACCCCCTCCCGCTCCCCCCCTCAATACCCAGCAGAAACTATTTTGCCCTTATCTCTAATTTTGTTGTAGAGAGAGTATAAGCAATAATAGGAAGGAACAAGGGGTTTTGCTGGTTGAGATAAGGATAGCTATACAGGGCATTGACTCACATTGATTTCCTGTGTGTGGGTGTTACCTTCTAGGTTAATTCTTTTTGATCTAACCTTTTCTCTAGTTCCTGGTCCCCTTTTCCTATTGGCCTCAGTTGCTTTTAAGGTATCTGCTTTAGTTTCTCTGCATTAAGGGCAACAAATGCTAGCTAGTTTTTTAGGTGTCTTACCTATCCTCACCCCTCCCTTGTGTGCTCTCGCTTTTATCATGTGCTCATAGTCCAATCCCCTTGTTGTGTTTGCCCTTGATCTAATGTCCACATATGAGGGAGAACATACGATTTTTGGTCTTTTGAGCCAGGCTAACCTCACTCAGATTGATGTTCTCCAATTCCATCCATTTACCAGCGAATGATAACATTTCGTTCTTCTTCATGGCTGCATAAAATTCCATTGTGTATAGATACCACATTTCTCTTTCTCCTCTCTCATGGTGAGTGTGACAGGAGTGGTTGGCTCCCAAAAGAAGCCCTGTCCAGTCATATTGGCCACCTCCCACCACCAAAGTCCCCTTAATGCAGGAAAGCTTTGCCTCCCCAAGGCAGGCTCAGTGTTGAGCCCAAACACAGGATTGAGGCAGCAGCACTAAGAGAGCTGGGTGCTGAGGGGTGACAAGGGCTTCTCATGGACATCAGAGAAGCTGGCTTACCTTATTCAGCAAGCATTTATGATGTGCCTATGCAATGTTGGTCCTGGGCTGGGAGGTGGTCCCAGAGTTAGTGCCAGGCCCAAGGATCATAGCAGATGCTGTGGTCTTTCTCCAAAATATGTCCTGAATGCACCCATACCCCTCCCTTGCTGCTCCACCACCTGAGGCCTAGCCTTCTGCCCTCATGGTTTGCCTAGGTCACCAAAATGGGATCCATCCCATGACCTGAGCAGGTTGAACCTGTGGGCTACCACCAAATCCCAGGAAGAAACTTTTGGAAGTACAAATGAGATCCCTTCTTCAACGTCTTTACAAGTTAGCATCTTCCAAATCGAGTCAACCAGAACAACATGGGTGAATCTCAGAAGTATTATGCCAAACAAAAGCTGTCCAAAACTAGAACACACTCTTGGAGGCCACTCGTACACTCAGAGTCCAGGAATGCCAGGACTCTAGGGACAGAAAACAGATGGCTGGTAGGCCACCCTAGTGCTCTGCCTTTGGGACTTCTTGTGGCAGGCTCTTAACCTTCAGGACACCCACATCTTAACATTTTTCCTGGCCCCCCAGATAACTGAGTTACTTCCAATCTCACCCAACCACCCGTGTTTTCCTCTCAATAGCCCCTGCCAAAGAGGAATCATCTATTTTTCTTGGTTTTCCTTTGTTTCCCTGCTAGACAACCTCCAGGAGAGCTGGAACCATGTAGTGCTCATGCCTGCAGCCCTGGAACACTGATAGAAATTCTAGTGAGGTGAGTACCGACATAATCCCCTGTTACACTCTGAGACTCAGCGTGTGCAAGCCATGTGCCTAAGGTCACAGACCTTAGACATGACAGAGCCAGAATTTGGACCCAAGCCTGGCCAGCTTCAGGTCCCCAGAACTTTCCTGAAAGTGGCCTGTTTGTTTCCATTTCCTGTAATCAGCTTACCATTCAATGCCACCTGTGCAGTCACAGGTTGGCAGGAACTGGGGTCTTCCACTGGCTGGTACTCCTCTACCTATAGCAGTTGGCAACATGACCTTGGCCCATGGGAAACCTGGTATTCTACCACCTGTTGTGGGAATGGGGCCCAGATAACCCCCTCCACCTGCCTGCTGCCCTATATCAGGGCCCGAGGCTCTGTACCTCCTTTCTATCACCCCAGAAGTCGTGATGATCAGGCTGCTGATTTCCTTCCTGTTTGTAGCCCTGGGTAAGCTCCATTTTGTGCCTCTGTTTCTGTGCCACGCTGGCCTAGAGCCACCACACAAGGGCCCAGGGTGACACCAGAACTTGGGGTCTTCAGCATGGGGCTGGGAAAGTGAGGAACTGTGCATGAACAGGTCAGGAGGAAGCCTGGGAGAACCCAATGGGCTGTGGTGGAAGACTTCATGGTTAAGGTCTCTGTGGTTTGATGACTTGAACTGACATTTCCACTCCTTGCCAAGTCTCCCTCACATTCCCTCCATCCAGCTCCATATTTGGTAACTTAGTCCTTTCCTGCTACGTTACAGTTTGGTGCAGGGCCACCTCCTCCATGCAGCCTCCCTTAACTGACAATGCAGGAACAGATTGACATTATGGAGTATTTTCTATATGCCAGGAAGAATGCTAACAGTTTTTCCTTCTGTGATCTCATCTAGTTTGCATCTCAGTGCCATGAGGTCAGTACCACTATCATTCCCATTTTACAGGTGGGAAAACTGATCCTCAGAGATATAAAGTTGCTCAATCCAAAACAAGCTGCCAGGCTGCCCTTTGTACCAGGTAGTCTTACCTCAAAGCCTCCTGTCTTTCCGGCAATAGCTGTCACTTCTGGGGACTCACTGGGCATCGGGAGTGTTTCTTAGTCTACAACCCTCCCATCGAAGGAGGTTCTGTACTGCCGGGCTCTGCTAGTTCAAGGGAGGCTACCAAGGTCCGCAGATGGAATGGCTGCCACAGGGTCTCATGATGAGGTATCAGCACAGCAGGTGCCTCACCCTGGCCTCCTTTTACCTTCTGGGGACCCACTGGCTGAGTGACACTGGTCGTCTTCCCTCTAGCTTCAGGCTGTGGCCAACCTGTCTACAACCCCTTCAGCCGCGTGGTCAATGGTGAGGACGCTGTCCCTTACAGCTGGCCCTGGCAGGTAAGAGCAGTAGCAGATGTTCCCTGTCCCATCCTGGACTCTGGACTCCAAGGTATGGATTTGTGGCATCCAGTCTACCCCCGCTTCTTCTTTTCCAACATCTGCTTCAGCTCCCAAAGTCCGCTTAGCCAGTCTGCTTCCAAGGAGGTTTTCCCACGTCAATCAGTAACCCCTGCCTGGCTGTTTAAAATTTAAAAGTGGAATTGGTCTAGCAGAGTGGCTCTAGTGGTACAGCACTTGCCTAGTAAACATGAGGCTCTGAGTTCAAACCCCAATACTGCCACAAAAAGTAAAAAATAAGGTGGAATAAACTAAAGGGATGTAGCTCAGTGACAGAGGACTTGCCTAGCATGTGCAGGACCCAGGCTTTGATCCCAAGCACAGCAAGGAAACAAAAACTGAAAATAAACTAAGGTTCTTGTGGGGGACTGGAGACATGGCTCAAATGGTAGAGTGCCTGCTTTGTGAGTGTGAAGCCCTGAGGTCAAACCCCAGTCACAGTTGGGCACTGAGGGATCACCCCTGTAATCCTAGCTTCTTAGGAGGCTAAGATCAGGAGAATTGAGGTTCAAAGCCACCGAAACAAATAGTTCGAGAGACCCATCTCCAAAATAACCAGGGAAAAATGGACTGGTATTGTGGTATTGTGGATCAAGTGGTACAGTGCCTGCTTTACAAGCGTGAAACCCGGCTTCAAACTCTAGTCCCACAAAAAAACTAGTGCAATGGTGAAAAAGAGCAATGTGTGAGGGCTTCGGTTGCCGTGTTTAGGGGAGATTACATGTCCAGACTCCTCAAATTCTACAAGGCCATAGGTGTGGGAGCAATGAAAGGAGTAGGGGTTTCATGGAGCTTACAAATGAAAGCACAGAGGACTAGACTCACTGTCAGACAGCAGCCTCCACCCACAGGTGACTATTCAACTTGAATGTAAGTTTAATAATGTTAAAATTCAGATCCTCAGTCCCCACACATTACAAGTGCTCAACAGCCACATGAGGCTGGTGGTTTCCATCTTGATGGCAAAGATGGAGACTGTTTGCATCGTCATGGAAAGTGCAGTTGGATAGGTCAGCAAGCTTCCTTGTAGGCTTTGCTGGCCTTAAAATGTCCATAGTAGGGACTTAAGGCTACACTGCAGCATAAAAACGGCAGTGATCCAGGCGCCTGTGGCTCATATCTGTAATCCTAGCTACCCAGGAGGCAGAGATCAGGAGGACCACGGGATCCAAGCCAGCCCTTGGGAAATAGTTTGAGAGACCCTATCTTAAAAATACCCAACAAAAAAGCGCAGGTGGAGTGGCTAAAGTGTTAGAGAACCTGCCTAGCAGGCATGAGGCCCCAAGTTCAAAGCCCAGTAATGCCAAAACCAGACAAACGGGCATAGACAACACAGAAAGCAGTGAGTTTAGTAGGTTGCAATAGATCTACATGCACAATACTAGAGCATAAACCAAGTATGGGCATGGAGTGTAGTTTGCCAACCCTTGGCGTAGGGGAAGGTTTTGAAAATCAGGAAGTGTAAGGAAGAGAGCAGCAAAGGAACAGGGTGAGTTTTGCCTCAGAAGATCCAAGAGGCCTTGAAAGGTCTGAGGGCAGATTTGGGAGGCCAGCCTTGCAGGGCTGTCAAAAGAGAGCAGTATTGGGGATGCCCTAGAGGGCAGAGAATGTTGGGGACCCCAGAGAGATCACAAAACCTTGGGTGGGGAGGCTTTGGCGAAATATGATCCAAAGGAAAAGTGATAGGGTCAACATGAGCAGTTGTGTGGGTTGTGCACTGAGTATTTCAGAGGGTGGCATGGTTTTCTGTGTCCATAGCATCCTCTAGAGTTGTACAGCGCACAACCTGCAGAACCACTGGGGGCCCGGGTCACTCAGACTCTTTTTCCTTGGTCACCAGGTCTCCCTGCAGTATGAGAAGAATGGGGCCTTCTACCACACCTGTGGTGGCACCCTCATCACGCCTGACTGGGTGATGACTGCAGGCCACTGCATCTCGTGAGTTCTCCCACCTGCCCTGTCCCTCCCCCTGCTGCTGTCTTTGGGTAAGACCAGGCAGCTGGGATAGTGAGTGGCTATTATAGAGGCGGAGGTTGGCTTCAGGCCCGGACTGACTGACTTCCTGGGCAGGAGCTCCCGGACCTACCAGGTGGTGCTGGGCGAGTATGACCGGGCCGTGGAGGAGGGGCCTGAGCAGGTGATCCCCATCAACCAAGGGGACCTCTTCGTGCACCCAAAATGGAATAACAACTGTGTGGCCTGTGGGTGAGTGTGGGGCCGGGGCTACCTGACTTTCCCTCCATGGCCCAAAACTGACCTTGACTGGGCTCTAGGGACAGTGGGGTTGGCAGCTGCCTGGGCCTGGTGGCACACACTGTAGGGTAGAGAGCCAGTAGAGCTATTAAGGACCATCGATGCCAGACCGTTCTCCCTACAGGGGGATAGCAGGGCCCAGGAAGTACCTGGCTTACTGAACCTGAGCTCTTCTGGAACCTTCCCCCATCCCAAGGGTTCCTCCATTCCACAGACTTGCATGCTGGGTTCCTGCAGCACCATGGGTAAAAGGAGGAGTTTTGGGCTGAGAGGCTCCAGTGCTAACACTCTGGGTGGACCAGGCCAGTCACTGCCCTACTCTGGGCAGCAGTGTGGTGTCTGTCAAGGGTGACCATGAAGCAGGACTTCCTGGGTGGCTGTGAAGGTGAAGGAGACCATATTCAGCCCCTCGAATGTATGCAGAGTTGTATGGCTGGGTGGCCTGACTTCCATGGTGAGAGGCTCTTGGGGGTGCAGCACCCTGAAAGGGAAAGGTATGAGCTAGGAGCCATGATGATCACAACGCCAGTCCATGCTTACAGTGACAGTGACAAAATAGATCCTACTGAAGTGACATGAGTGACAGGCATGTGGAGATGGACGGCAGTGGTTTTCAAAGTGTGGCTCTGGGGTGCAGCAGCCCTTGGTGTCCTTAGGAAATACGGATCCTCAGACGTCAGCCCAGACCCATGGCCCAGAACACAGCCCCCTCCCCACAGCACTGTGCTTACTGAGCCCTCCAGGAGTTTCTGATGCAGCTGGAGTGTGGGAGGGACAGGTGCAAATGCCCAGGGCAATTATGGTGGCCAGGGTCATCGAGGACTGAAGTGGCTGGGGCTTACTCAGAGCTGCCTGGCCTCAAGAATGGATTTGAAGATAAAAGAACAGGGAGTCCCTAGAGCAGAAAATGCAGGGAATGAACGTTTGCCTAGGGTAGGGAGCAGGTCCAGCTCAGGGCCCAGGCTTTGTGTGACTCCTCTTCCTCCCCAGAAATGACATCGCGCTGATCAAGCTCTCCCGGAGTGCCCAGCTGGGAGATGAGGTCCAGGTTGCTTGCCTCCCTCCTGCTGGTGACATCCTGCCCAATGAGGCACCCTGCTACATCAGTGGCTGGGGCCGTCTCGTGAGTATGTGCTGACCCTTCTAATTGGCCTATGGGACAGAGGCAATGGACAGACCCTGGTGGGGGATGGAGGGTCACATCAGAATTGTACCCCACACTTCCCCCCATTCTTTGCTGGTTGCAGACTTCTCCCCTATCTCCCCAGTTATAAATGGTTCAATGGAACATTTTGAGATGCCTGCTCTGTGCCAGGTCCTGGGATGTCACAGTGACAAAGCATACAAGATCCTATAAGCCAGCAGGCCAGAGGAACTGGGGCTCCCAACCCTGCACCCTCAAGTCCCCCACTCAGTGCTTTCTATCCCTGCAGCCAACGGGGCTCTCCCAGACAAACTGCAGCAGGCCCTGCTACCTGTGGTGGACTACAGCCACTGCTCCAGGTGGGATTGGTGGGGCTCCTCTGTGAAGGAGAACATGGTGTGCGCTGGAGGAGACATCAGCTCTGGATGCAACGTAAGTCCACTCTTGCCTGCAGGAGGTGGCACAGGATGCCTAGGGCCCTGGGTCCCTCTGCCATCTGCCCACAGGTGGAGGATGTAGCTTGCCTGCTTGCCTCATTCAGCTTCCAGGCCAGACAGGAAGTGGAGGAACTCAGCATAGTCCAGATGTAGAATTTGGAGCCTTGGATTCTAGCGTGGTTCACATGCTGACCTGACCTGGACAAGTCACTGTCAGTCCCTGGTCCTCAGGCTTCCCCATCACCATAGCAAGGGAGACTCGCACTGTAATCTCTCAAGTCATACCAACTGTGGTTCTGAAGTTACAATGACACATTAAGTATACTCTCGGTATAAACTGGGTATAGTGGTATACACCTATAAGCCCAGCTAATCAGGAAGTGGAGGCTGGAGAATCCTGAGTTCAAGCCAACCCAGGCAAAGTTAGCAAGACACTGTCTCATAAAATAAATTGCAAATAAAATGGCTGGGACCTAGCTCACGCAGCAGAGCTGTTGTCTAGCACACTAGAGGGCATGAGTGCAATTCCCATGGAATTTTCTTTGAAAACAAAATAATACTCTCATTGTATTATATGAATAACAATATTAATAATTAACTGTCGTGCTGATCATGAGAACTGCCTTTTCTCAAGTGCTCTCTACTAGTTGTTGTCAGGAACTTATATAGTCTCACTCAAATGCTTATAAGACAAACACTACTTTTCCCATTACAAATAAGTAAACTGAGTCCCAGAAATCCTGGAAGTTCAGAACCAATTTCTCAGACAGCTCAGCCTCCCTACCCTCTCTGACTCTTTTTTTTAAATAAAATTTTATTAGGATATATTCATTATATGGGGGGAGGGTTTCATAGTGACAATTCTGATTGGATTTATATTGTACATTGGTTAGATCACCCCCACTGTCTCTCCCCCTCAACCCCCCTCCCCACCCCACTTAAAACAATTGCAAGAGGTTTCTTTGTTTTATTTCTCCTAAGAATATGAAGCCCATCCACCACATTCCCTCACTTTAATCTCCTTCCATCCCCCTCCCCGACACTGTGCCTATTTTACATCCTGGTTTCCGTTATTAATAGTTAAGTTGATGTTCAAAGGGGCGTCTCAATGCAGGCCCAGTGTGGGGCGTGCTTTACTTTGGTCCATTCAACCCCTTCCATTGCCCTCCCTCACCCCTTTACCTCCCACCCACCACCCGTTTTTCAACAGCGTTCAGTACACATCCTTATATCCTCCACCTTCACATGTTACGTTATGCGACATTACTGATGCTCCATCATTCTCTCTTCCTTTCCCTCTGTCCCCGAGTTCCCTACAGTGGTCCCCTATTACAAACATGTTCTACAGCCAAGATTGTATATGATCATGCTTGGCTTTCTGTGTATGTTTATCTTTGGGTATATCTTCCACATATGAAAAAAACAGAGGACTTTTGTGGTTTTGATCCTGGCTTACTTCACTGAACATGATGTCCTCCAATTGCATCCATTTACCTTCAACCACGTGTCGTTATTCCTTATGGCTGAGTAATACTCCATTCTCTTTCTGACTCTTGCAGGGTGACTCTGGGGGACCCCTCAACTGCCCCACTGAGGATGGCACCTGGCAGGTCCATGGCGTGACCAGCTTTGTTTCTTCCCTTGGCTGTAACACCCTGAAGAAGCCCACAGTGTTCACTAGGGTCTCAGCATTCAACCAGTGGATCGAGGAGGTGAGGAGGATGGGGGAGGACAGAAGACTCCTGGGGAAACCATAGGCCCCAAAAAGAGCCTGGGATGCTCCTGGGCCCAGTGTGGGGGACCTTGGGGATGTTCCTGAGGACCTGAAAATGTTTTGTGCTAAAGCTCTGTCGTGGGAACATGGCTGTTTTCTGGGTGGGGCTCTCAGTGGTGGCTGCACTTCCCGAATCCAATGGGTGTCCCTAAGGGTCTCTGCTGCTGCAGTCTGTCTTTCTCACAGAGGATAGAGAGATATGCCAGACAAAGTGTCACCTGGTAAGGGACAGATGAGACACTGGAGAATATTGATGAAGGGTGGTACAGCCATGTAAGGACACTCAGTCCCCAGCAAGGGTACAGACGTCATCAGGGGACAGGTGGTCTGATATGGTTGACAGTGCTCATGATAACAGTAATGGCTATAATTTATAGACAACATAACTGTGCCAGTCACTGTGGTGAGAACCTTAGTTAACAGTTTGATTAAGAACTCCTGTGGAGCAGGATTTGGCAGTACACACCTGTAATCCCAGCACTTGGTGGAGGCAGAATCTCAAGTTCCAGGCCAGCCTGGGCCACACAGTGAGGTCCTATCTCAAACAAACAAAGAAACCCCATGAGGGAGTACTATTCTTGTCCTGGTGTAGAGATGAGGAAACTCAGAGAGGTTAAGTCACTCTCATAAGCTTAGACAGCTCTTGAGTGACAGGGCTGGGAGTTAGGCCTATTTCCCTCCAGCTCCAGAACCTGTGCTCCTAACTAGACTATTTCGTTTTTTTGGCGTTATTGGGGTTTGAACTCAGGGCTCAGCCTTGTAGGCAAGTGCTCTAACACTTGAGCCACATCCCTTTTGTTTTCAGTTTGTTTTCCCAATAGGGTCTCCCACTTTGCCCAGGCTGGCCTCTGAACATGATCCTCCTCCTCTGCCTTCCAAGTAGCTGAACCTACAGGTCTGCACCACCACCACTAATTAGACTATCCTGTCCTGCTTCCCATCTTTGTTTTTTCCAGACCATTGCAAGCCACTAGCCCAAGGCCTAACTGGCGGCACCCATCCACGTCCTTCAGAAAGAATAAAGACCTCTCAGAAAATCCTAGGTTGTGTCTCTTTCCTTCACTGAGTTTCCTCTTCCCCTCCAGCCTCTGTCTAAAATCTCAGATCTGAATTGCAGAGATGAGACCAGACCCAACCCTCTCAGGAGAGGATGAGAAAGGAGTGAGCCTCAGGGAGAAGAGGGGAGGTGCTGTTGGGTGACCAACTGTCCTGGCTTGCCTAGGACTCAGGGGGTCCTGGGACACAGGACTTTTAGCACAGAAGCTGAGACAGATTCAGGAAAACTGGGTCAAATTGGTGATTCGAAATCCATAGTCATACATAAATTAGTGACTTTTCAACACAGGCACAAAAACAGAGTAAAATCTGCAGAAAAACTTATGTTGCCAGCTCTGGGGAGGGTCATGGCAGGGAGGGAAGAAGAATGTGTTTTCTGTCCATTGCTGGGCAGGAGGAGGGCTGAGGTCATTCATTCATTCAGCAAACATCTACTCATTGTTCCAGAGGAGGGCTGAGAGAGGGAGGAAGACGTTGTTCGTTATTTAGAGAAATGTGGGCATCAGGACAATTCATTGAATATGACTAGCTACCTGCGTTGTGATGGTCATGGCGGGGAAGGCGGAGGTGAATCAGACAACCTCAGGGGGCCCTGGCTGCACTGGGGAGACATGTGCACAGAGTCCAGTGTTTGTAGACCATGAGGCCACAGTCCAGCAAGGTGTTGAGGCCTGAAAGATCCTGCTACACAGACAAATGTGACATAAGAACCATGGAATCATCTGAGGCACATTTTCTCCTGAACAACATGAGAAGAAGGTGGTCCCAGAAGGCCAGGCAATACCTAATTCCTTTTTTTTTTTTTTTTTTTGAGACAAGGTCTCCCAATGTAGCCCACATTGACCTCAAACTCAATATTCTGCCTCAGCCTCTAGAGTGCTGAGATTGCAGGCATGAACCATGCCTGGCATATATAACTTTTCATTGAGATACTGAGGTTTGAACTCAGAGCCTACACCTTGAGCCACTCGACTAGCCCTGTTTTGTGATTTTTTTTTTTTTTTGGAGATAAATTTTTTGCCTGGACTGCCTTTGAAGTTCAATCCTCCTGATCTCTGCCTCCTGAGTAGCTAGGATTACAGGCGTGAGCCGCCAGTTCCCGGCTATGAGCTTTAATATTAAAGTTGCTGCATTAATATTGTACCTTCCCTCTAACAATTATACTTTCAGTTTTGGAAAAGTTAAAAGACACAGCATGGAAAATCATACTGAACCTTGGCAGGTGGCCTCCCTTCAAAATAAACAAATTTCATATTATTGCTACTTTTTAAAATTTTTATGTTTTGTGGTGCTGGGTATGGAGCCCAGGGTCTGGCACATGCTAGGCAAGTGCTATATCCTCAGCCACTGGTTTCACATATTTCATATTTTTCAACTTGGAGTTGAATTCATGAGCTTGCACTTGCTGGGAAGGGCTACACTTGAGCCACACCCCGAGCTCTGGATATTTTTAAAAATAATAGGTGGAGGCCCTGTGCTGCCCTTCCCAGAGGCCATCATGATGCTGGGGTAGGGGCTGTCCATAAACCATTACTACTTTTTCTTTTGCCCACGGATTTGGATAGCTCCCACCTGCCTCCTAAAGTTGAGTCTCTCCTTGTGTCTTGCTTGAGCCAAAATAAATTTTGAGGGACAGGGTGATTTGCCAAGCTCCCATTCCCTCTACTATGGCTACTAGTCAGTCTGGTCCCAAAGTGAGGACATGTGGCATGCAACCTCCACCAACCCCCGATGAACACGTGACACAACTAAGAAATAGTGGCATGGACCTAACCTATCCTAACTGGTGAGTTTGGTGTTTATCCTTCTACTCTGTGTTGCTATATTTTTAATCACATATAAATATAAACAAACTGTATATTACATTGCTTTGTTTTTTTTAAATACATGCACTAAAAAAAATACATGTGCTGTTTGGGTGTGGTGATACATACCTGTGATCTCAGCCTTTGGGAGGCAGAGGCAAGAGGATCAAAAGTTACAGGCCAGCCTGGGCTACAATGAGACCCTGTCTCAAAAAGCCAAGGACTGGGAGACTGGAGGCATACTTTAAATGGTAGAGTGCTGCCACGCAAGTGAGAAGCTATGAGCTCAAACCCCAGGATCACAAAAAATAAATAAATAAATAAAAACCCAACAGCTTGTGATGGAGCTTAGTGACAGAGAGCTTGCCTGACATATGCAAGGCAAAATATGCACTGCAAAATAAATAAATAAATACAAGCACAGCTTGTGCGGATTGACCTAGAACTTCTTTCATTTGGTGATGTAGCCAAGCTGCTTTATCTACCTCGTTCATTTCTGCTATTACAGAGTACCCCATTACATAACAACACTAGTCATTCCCTCCTCTCCCACTGATGGACATCAGAGTACGGCCAACTTTTTATGATCACAAACAGTACTTCAGTGGATGTCCTTGATTTCTTTCCAGGTACACATGTGTGGAGAGTCTCTCCAGGGTATATTCCAAGAAGTAGAATTTCTGAGAGGGAGGGGACACTCTTTTTCAACTTTGCCAAGTAGGAAATTGTCCAAAATGATTATATCAACAATATTGTTTTGGTCGTATTAGGGTTTGAACTAAGGGCCTCATACTTGCTAAGCAGGCACTCTAGCACTTGAACTACTTCAACAGCACTTTTTTGTATTAGGAATTTTTGAGATAGGTTCTCTCCAACTGTTTGCCTGGGCTGGCTTCAAACCATGATTCTCCTGATCTACGCTTACTGACTAGATAAAATTACAGGTCTTCGCCACTGGTGCCTGGCTGCTTATGTGGTCTTATGGGACCACCGTCCCACGTCAGGGTATAAAAGGACTGAATAGGAGCTTCTAGGACAGGTGGATGGGGGTGATGAAGGCTGCTTTGGAGAAGCTACATTTGAGCTGGCACCTGGGTGACCAGGACTCAGGAAAGAGCACTGCAAGCAGAGATCAGAAAGAGAGATGAAGAGGAGCTTGCCATTTTGCAAAATAACAAGTAGGCCAGTGTGAGACCCTATCTCAAAAAAATCCTTCCCCCCACCAAAAAAAAGGGCCGGAAAATGGCTTTAGGTATAGGGCCTGAGTTGATATTCCCAGTACCGCAATAAACAAACAAACAAACAAAAATAAGGCCAGTGTGCTTGGAGCAGAGTGAACAGGATGGTGGGCACTTCTGAGGGGAGTAGGGCAAGTATGAATTTTACCTAATGAGACAAGCAGTTTACACAGGTATACACTTTAGCATAAATTTCTACCTTTTTCTTTCCTTTCGCAGCACTGGGGTTTGAACTCAGGGCATCATGCTTGCTAGACATGTGCTCTTACCCCTTGAGCCATTCCACCATCTAGCTGAAATTTCTAAATCTACAAAATTAGTTGATCTGGAACCCAGCCTGCAGTCCCGCACCCTGTGAAGTTCCTAAGTGTTCCAGGGATTGGAACAGACTGGGACCTCTGGTTCTAGTCCACCCTCTCAGTTTACAGACAGGGGAAACCGAGGCAGAGAGGGGAGGTGGTAGGTGGAGGCCTGCTTGTAGGAGTGTCTGGGGAAGGGTCCACTGTTGCTCTCTTAGATGGGGATAAGGGGAGGGCCAGACAAGGAGTCCTGGTTTTTGAACCTCCAGTTCCTGACCATCTAGGAGTTTCTGACCAGCTATGGCAGTGTGGACTAAGGGACACTTTGCCCTCCCCAAGGACCTTGGGTCTGGGGTGATCACCTAGCAAAGGGACTTTGGGGTTTCCCTCTAATACTCCATCTAGCAAACCTCATTAGGATCAGCCAGCTGGAAGGAGCGAGGGATGAACGAAGAAAGGTCCTCTCCCGAACTGCCAAATCTGTAAACCCGGTTCGCCTTCAGGGTTAAGGTGCACCGCCTTCCTAGGCCAGCCCTTTGCATTCTGTTACTGACGGAGCCCTTTAACCTGTGTGCCCAGTCTGACTTAAAGCTTCACTTCTAACGCTCAGGCAGCCTAGTCTGGTAGCAATTGCAAACACTTGGAAAAAGGCACACGGGTCCCCTCCCTGCGCTGGCTGTCGACCCACAATGGACATCCACCCTGCCTGGGTACACTGAGGCAAGGCCCGTTGTACAACAGACCGTGCTCGGCCTCATCTGGAGCGATTCCACCCTGTGCGGTTCAGGACCACTGCGTCCGAGCCGCAGCCAGTCTGCGCTCTCGGTTTCTTTGCTGTGAATGTGCAAAGGCCCAAGGGTGTAACGTCAGGGTGGGGCGCTGACTCAGCTATCTCAACCCCCGCTCATCTTTTCCGGATTGCAACTGGGCCAACTGCGGCTCAGAAAGACTAAGGCTGTCACCAAGGCGAGAGAACAGCCTAGGCTGCACCAGGACCCTGCGCTGTAGCGCGCATTGTGGGCCTCGGCGGGTTAAAACCAAGAAGTTGCAAAGCACCGCCGAGGCCTAGAGCGACCCTGTCCCTCAACCAAGGCCCCGCCTCCGGCTTCCGGGAAGGGGCGTGGCTTCCGGTTCCGGCGGGGACCCGCAAAGCTCGGCGCCAGTGCGATGGTATCCGTTTCTGGGGCTCGGTTGTCTTGGGGGTTCTGGTGTCGTCCCTGTCCTCCTGGTGTCGGTACCCCGCCCTCCGACCTGACACCTGAGCAGGTGAACGCTCCCCTCGCTCCTTCCCTCTCTTCCTGTTCCTCTCCGCGCCTGGCCCGGTGCGGTGGCGGCAGCTCTGGGAGCGGGGGGTCCGTGCGGTGGGGTCCGCGGCTCCGCGGGCTGGAGTGTACTTGGGCCTCGCATCCATTCCAGAGGCGAAGGTCCAGTTCTGGAGCCCAGGAAGCCATTTCCGCGCGCAGCCTAGGCGCCTGAGCCGCCCCCGCGGGGTGGAAGGAGTCGGGCTCATCTCCCCTCCCAGAGGCCGGGACTGCTGTCCTCGGTTGGGTCCTGACTGCACCTTGTAGCTTGTTAGCCTTGGGCTAGTCCCCTGTCTTGAAGCCCTCTGTGTAATCCGCGAAAGCAGATGACAGTGTCTGTCCTGTCCCCGCCGGCTGCCAGGCAGATTGGATTGGACGGCTGGCCCTATAATTCAGCAGCTGGTGCAGCATCGTTGTTAATGGAGACAGCTGGGGCAGCTGTCGTTTGTCATTGAACCTGAGAGGTTAAGAGAATTGCATGGACAGTGGCTGAGGCCCAATATTCACACAAAGGAGCAGAGCCTGGAAATGCCAGTGCAAGAACAGTTCCAGGCTGTGCTGTCCAGGGAGCTGAGAGCTCAAGCGCCAAGATGTCAGCCTGGAGTCAGAATCACCTTGAGAAGTACACCAAAAGCTCTCTTTGATGCAGGCTCCAACTGCAGCCATGGGAAATCTGATCCTCCTCCTTTTTGGAGCTTGGCTCTGACTGGTTGAAATAAGAATCCACCAGAGCTGGCGGCTAGACAATTTTTTGGCCAAAGCAGCTTTATTTCCTGGGACTGCAAACTCCAGAAGGAGTTTCTTTACCCTCTTGTTAGGACTCTGAGCATGCTGCTTGGGGCTTTTCCAAGAGCTTGTTTTTTTCCAGATATATAGCTCTTTTTTTTGTACCCGATGACACATTTTAGTATTGTTTTTATGTATCCAAAGAGTTAATCAGCTTTAACTTTGAGAATTCACGATTCTTATTTAGGTGGCAATGATGAAAATTTTGTACCACCAGTAACTAATTTGGGTGCCCTTGAAATATTAAACTTTGATCCTTAGTGAGTTATGTCTTTTGGTGATTGATAAGTTTAGTTCTTTGCCAGCTGTGTTTGAGAAAGGTGTGAAAATTCCCAGGAGTACGAGTGAGCTGGAGATAATAGCTGTAGCCGCTGTTCTCTGAACTGGGAAATAAGAACAGTCCTGGCCTTGGTTTTCAAACCAGGTTTTAAGTTGGATAAAACAGAGAGGGCTAAGAAGGGTCACAAGTAGGTAAATAACACTTAGGGCAAGCTGTCCCATTTGGTCTTTCTCCATTTCCATCACTTCTGTTCTGCCATCTTCCTGTCTTGGAGAACTCACCCTTAAGCAGACTGACACTGTTCTCATCAGTTGAGTCAGCCTTGGCAATCAGTGGGGTGACAGATGTCACAGCCAGTCCACCCTCACATCTGATTTGTATCCTTTACATAAGTAAGCCCATCAGTATCAGTAATGTCTTCTGAGGGCTAACAGTTTATCAAACCTGAGGAGGAGGTTATGGGAACTCCAGTTTATGGCTGGCTGGTCGGTATAAGGAAAGACTGGTCCTGGGACTTGTCACTGGTGTCTGAAGTGGGGACAGTCCTGTGGAAGTGAGCCTTGAGTAACTTGTGGGATTGGATGCTAAAATCAAGGAGATATGTCAGAAAGGAATGAAATTGTTGGACACCCAGTTGGTGTCAGTGAACTGAAGAATTGGCCCGTGTCACAGAACACCTCACAGCCTCCTTTGAAAGAATATCCCACTGCAATGAAATGTGTCCTGGAAACAAGGACAGCATCTGGCTTAGGCTGGAAAGGGGGGCCCTAGTGACTACTTGAGGATGTTACAAAGCTTGGTGGTAGGTTCCCAAGGGGTAGAGCTCTAGAAATTTGCTATACACTTGAGATTTGTCGTATCAACTTGGAAAAACAAAACAGAAACAAAACAAGCAGGATCCAGGAGGAGCCTGGATGAAGTCTGGGTTGTGTGTTTTCAATTTCAGTAATGTCCTTGATCCACTCTATTCCCTTCAAGGTCTCAGCCACATGGAAAGGTCTCTTAACAGTTCTAATATTCTGTTGGATAGTATCTTAGTCCATTTATTGTCACAACAACAGAATACCTCAGACTGAGTAATGTATAAGGACCAGAGAATTATTTCTTTCAGATCTGGAAACGGAGAATCAAGATGAAGATGCCAGCAACTGGTGTGTGCCCTCCTGCTGGGTCATCACATGGGGGAGGTATTATCCAGAGAGTAAGCATGCAAGCCCTAGTCTTTCTTCCTCTTCCTATAAAACCACTAATGCCATCTGATGCCCTCCCCTTCCTGACCTCATCCAGTCTTAATTACCCCCAAAGGGTCACCTCCTAATCCCATCGACATATAAATTTGGGGATTAAATTTCCAAATTGTGATCTTTTGGTGCCCAGAAGTTTTCACCAGCTGTTCACAAACACCAATGAGCCTTTGCAGCATGGAGGGCTACTGGAGTTAGGACTCCTGGGTTCCTTCTCACCTCTGCCTCTTAAAGGCTGGGTGAGTAGGCGCTGCCCATCGCTTCCGTGAACCTAGTTACTTCATCCTACTTCATTCACAGTTAGGTTTGTTGTAGGGATTAAAACAGAGAAGGTCTCACTTTAATTCCCTTCCTTTTCCATATTCAAGACTCAAAAACAAGTTAAGCTTCCAGATAGAGTTAGAGCTGCCTGATTTCTTTGGCAGCTCCACTCCCTCCCTCCCTGGGTTGCATCATCTGATCTCTGATTATCTTTGCTGTGCATATTTCTCCACTGCTATGCACAGCATTCCACTGATTTACATGTATTCAAATGCTATATATGTATAAACGTATGTATATATACATACATGTATTAAGGCATTATACTGGATGCATTTTTTTTGTAATTTTTTTTTTGGTACCATGAAATCTTTTGAGACCTATCCATATTGAGAGAGTTCAATAATTTCCACTGTTTGGCATCCACTTTATAACTATATCATAACACATCCATTCTTACATTGACACACAGGTAAGTGCTTTCCAATTAGGTTTTTTCATTTCAAACAACACTGGAATAGTCCACATATCAAAAAGTGATTTAAGCAAAGATGCATGTTAGCAGGGAGCAGAGATCATCAGTGGTGTTCACGATTCACTTTTTGCTTTGATGACAAATAGTTTGAAACCAAATTAGGCCAAATGGTTTAAGAACAGGATGGATCATTTGAGGCTGGCCCTTCTGTGAGGTATGAGCAATCACTTATCACTCTGTTCAGTGCTTCCCATGAGTCAGGTCCCATGCTAAATGCTTTACCTGCTCATATGCTCAAAAGAGCCCAGTGAGGGAGCTGCTGGTGTTATCCAAGCTCAGTAAATCGAGGCACAGGGAGGCATCTTGCCAAGGCCAACCGATAGTGGTTGAGCTGGAATTCATACCTCTAGTTGGTCTGACTGTACTGCTCGCAATTTAGCCAAAGATGAGGAGTCTCAGGAGCACAATCCAGAGCTGTGGAAGTAAACGGCAAGAAGCACTGAACCCAGAAGAGGATGCATGGAGGGCCCCTTGAAGGGAGCTGCTTTCCATAGGCCAGGGAGCACTGCAGGAGGCAGCAACAGAAGTTATCAGGAGGAGGAGCCACTCCAAGCCAAGGCACCAAGGCTGTTAGATTTGGCAGACTATCCGCCACCTCACTGACCAACCTCCAGGCTCTACCCTGCCACTGGACTTCCTTCATCTCTATTGTTCTTCAGCTCCTGGATGTGTCTGCGGTTCATTCTTCTCACACCTTTTTTTTTTCCATAACTTTCTTTTGGGTGATCACCTATTTATTCTCCCTTTACTCATCTGTTCATCCATTCATTTCCTCATCCATCCACCGTTCATCTGTCCATTCATCCACCTACTTACTCATTAAACCATTGCATTTAATATGAGTTCAGCACCAGCTGTGTGCCAGGGTAGTGTAGCCTCACAGATGCAGTCACTGTAGTTGGTGATGAGGATATCCATCAAACTCAGTTCAACCCTTATGAGGAACCCCTGGACCTTTCCTCTCCCTGAAACACACCCAGAGATAAACACACACACAGATACACAAACTTCCTAGAAAAACCCTGGAGACCTTAATGGCTCTCAGTGTCCCCCTGCTGGTAACATGGATATTACACTTGTCCTAGAGAGCATCATTGTGCCTGTGGGTAGAGATCTGCTCTGGTCCTCCACTTTACTCCCCTTCTGCTCCAGCTTCTGCCAGCAACTCCATGTTAGGGGCTCCTAATAGTGAGATGCACGTTAGAAAGGCTCCATGCCCTAGTCTTTGTTCAAGCCACAGGCCAGAGGAAGAAGCAGTGTAAGAGAGAGAAGTTCATTGTATTGGAGACGGTGTGTGGACTATTGAGTGTGCACTGTGTGTGTGTGTGCTCTTGGTGTTGTGTACATGGAGGTGCCAGGGTGCACATTCCTGAGTTTGTGGTTTACGCCCTGATCTCTGCATGATGGAGGGGTGGTGGCAGTGATCCTTACCTGTGCACACCAGGTATTCTTCCTCACATGGCATGATGTCAGTGCAGACGTCACACACTTAGGTGGGGCCACTCTGGGTTGTTGGCCCCAAGAGTTCCCTAACAGGATGGGGCCCTGGTTGTCCATGGAGGCACCCTTAGCTCCTCAGGATCACTTCCCAGGTAAACTGCCTGCAGTCCAATCCTGTCCCAGAATCTGCTCCTGAGACAAAGAAGGAGCAGCCCAAGGGGAGTGGCCTGCACCTGAGGCTGGCAGAGTGCAAAGATGGAACCAGCCTGATCTGAGGTGCCAGCATTGTGCAGATGAATTAAGCAACTGCTGACTCCCCCAACCAACCCTGCCTTCTGCGTAGGAGAGAAAACCTTTAGTTAGTGTGGAAGGCTGTTTTAATGGGATTGTAACTAGAGTTCCACGCCCCAGGCCCAGTGTCAGGTCTGGCCACTCGCCACAATACACCAAATAAAGAGATGAGTAGTGGTAAGGGGCAGAAAGGGACGTTTCTGACACGGCAGGGGCACGCCAGGGAAGAAGCAAGTAGCATTTTGTGCATCTTCTGGGTATGGACACGCACTTTAACTTTAAATAGAGGAAGATGTGGGCCAGGGGGAGAAGGTATGCATAGATGAAGAGTCCTGGTAAAGTGTCCTGGTTGTTCACTATCTCAGTTCTGGTGCGCTAGGAAGTGAAGTTGCTGTTCTCATCTGAGGGGGCCAGTCTGGTTCCCATGAGATGTTGATGCTCTCTCAAGGTGCAGCCTCATCCTTATCGGTAATTGCCCTATTTGGGGGGTGGTCTGTCGGGCCAGGCTCTGCTGTTCCCTCCCTTGGGAGTAGTTTCATCTCTCATCATGAAGATGTGATTGATCAGTAGTCCAGCCCTATCCGGACACCAGGGTGACTCCTAGGTGGCTGCACAGAGAATTGCTCAGAGCAGAGACATACAAGGTGGGGATAGGAATGACATGATTTTCTTCTACATTTAGTTAACTTGTGGGTCCAGGTAATAGTGCTTTTCAGCAAAAGCAGCTTTGAAGTAACTGTTACAGGATCATCTAATTTGTGGCTGAAGCTTTCTAAGAATATAGCACTCTACAGGAGCCAATGCCATGTGCAGGGCAGGTCAGGTGGGCCTATCATAGAGTTACTTCTCACTGCATTTGGGTGGTAGAAGCAAGCTGGATTTCTTGGCCCTGGTGACAGTCGGCTTGTGGTGGGAGATTGGAGAGCAGGAGGAAGAAAGAAACCAGGTCATTTAACTCCCTACACCCCTCTGTGCCTCACCCTGCCCAGGCCTGGGCTTGCCAAGCTTCTGCTAGGCAACCCACCTCCTGGGCCCCAGCTACCAACACATCTTTCTTGCCATCTTGCAGGGTAGCCGTGGCTAACCTCTGGGTTCCTCACCCTCACTGTTGCTTCTCACCACGTCCCTCACCTGGGTTACCCAATTCCCTGGATTAAATTCCTTCTATTTCCAGTCCTTGAGAGTGTTGTCTACCAGTTTGATCCTCACTGGCACAGGTAGCCCAAGGAGGAGGCTTGGGGGGCAGAACCAATGGAACTGCTGAGAATGGAAGTTCAAATCCTGGTGTAACTTGTTTCTGCTCCCCCTGCCTCTCAACTTGCAGTCAAGTCCTGTGATATGATAAATTTCCAATCATCATACATAGGCAGGGTTTCCATGCCTGAGAATATGTGTGTTTTGTGACAGTCCTGTACATGCTCCCAGTATGCATTTCCACTTTGTTGCACATGAATTGGATTTTGCACTGTGCACAGGGCTGTGCACACATTTCCCTGCTTCCCAGGCTGTCCTGCAGGTCAAATTCCAATTTCGTTTCTTTGCCTTTTGGAGTGTGAGTGTGGTCTCAGAGCCCTTGCATGCTGTGTTCGTTCCACCTGCCATGACAAAGTACAATAAACTGGGTGACTTGGACTTCAGAAATTCTTTCTGTGCTAAAGGCCAGAATCTGAAATCAAGATATTAGCAGGTTGGTTCCTAAGGTGGTTCCTTTCCAAGTGCCGTGGGGGAAAAATGTGTTCTAGGCCTCTTTCTGGCTTGTGGATGGCTATCTTCCTTTTGTGTGTATCGAGCTGTGCACCAACTTTCCCTTTAAGGACACCAGTTTTATTGGATGAGCCCTGACACTAAGAACCTCATCTTAACTAATTACATTGTCAGTGATCCTGTTTCCAAATAAGGTCACATGCTGAGGTGCTAGTTTGCTATAATTTGGATGTAGTATTGGGAGGTGGTAGAACCTTTAAGAGGTGGGTTCTAGGAGGAGGTCTTCAGGTCACTGGGAGTGCCAAAGAAGGGAATTCTGGGACCCTGCTCTTCCTCTTCATCTATTTTCATTTCCTGGCCATGGGGCCAGCATTTCTGCTGTGCATTGAATTCTTTCCATGATGTGCCTACCTTACTACAGGCCCATAGCAGTGGGACCAAGTAGGCATGGACTGGAAGCTCTACATGTTTGAGCCACAAGAAACCTTTTCTCTTTGTAAGTTGATCATCTCAGGTATTTGTGGTAGTGATGCAGAGTTGAATGGGTTGTGGCCAATGCCTACACCTCCCTTGGCTGAGGCAGTGCTTTCCTTGGGACAAGGGACTGCCATGGCTGCTGACAGGGACTGTTTCATGATTGATCCAAACACAGTTCTTAATTTGCGTGAGTGGACTGCCATGCTCTCTTGTGGCCCCCTAGTTTTACAACACAGGCCTAACAAAGTCTTCTTTCAAGTGCTCTTTGTTGACTACTTTTTCCTTTTTCTTTTATGATTTTTTTTTTTGGTGGTATTGAGGTTTGATCAATGAGACTGGTGGTTTTGAGGCAGGTGCTCTACCACTTGAGCCACTGTTTGCCTGCATTGGCTTCAAACCTGGATTTTCCTGATCTCTGGCTCCTAAGTAGCTGGATTACAGGCAGGATCCACCGGCATCCTGATCTTACCTTGATTTTCAGCCTTAGTAGAGCAGCTGAACTAGTAACACAAAGAGAAAAGGCAGCAGGGAGGTGTGAGCAGTGGCAGGGCAGCAGTGGAGCAGGAACTCTCAGTAGTGCAGCTGCTCAGGGCTTCTCACAACAGTAGGGCCATTGGTGACAGGGTTGTTAGAGCTATCCAGGGAGTGAAACTGACTTCAGTGGAGCCAATTGGAGTAGTGGAGGAGCGGCAGTGTTGCTGCCAGTGGTGTAAAGTGGGACAGGTCCTGGCCTCAAGGCACTGGAGAGCTATAACACTTTCCTTCCTGGTCCTAATCCTAAGGCTGGAGATGTCATGCTCTTCAGGCCCAGATCCCTTGAGGCATAGGAGCTCTTGCTACCATCCCAGACCCAGCTGTCAGCCACTCCCCGCCTAAGCTCTGAAGTGGGGAAGCTGCAATGCTTGAAGTCGCCACCTACCGCTGCTCTTTGCCATCCACTGTTGCTACTTGTTAAGGACTACAAATATCTGCCAATGGCCTGGAATAACTGGCGGAGCTTCTACCCATGTTATCTATCTTGGTAGACCAGAAAGGCCCAGCCAGCTGCTTTGTTACAGTCTGGGTATTTCAGGGAATCGGCGTCAACCTCCAGTGGTTTCTGAACAATATTTAACAGAGGTGGGGACAGGCTGGGGAAATGGCTAAGATGTGGTGAAACATCCCGAAGCTCACCACAGTGAGTATCCCACAGCAACCCTAGGCCTGAAAGGGGAAAGGAAGAGGCAGTTAATGGGAACCAGTGATGGTGGCTGTGGGAATAAAAGTCTGTGGTAGGAGCTTGGGAGAGGAATGAAGCTATTGCACACCTGGTCTGGCCAGCAGGGATCAGAGGAATGAACTTCCATCTGCTCTCTCTTCCTGTGCTCCCTCTTCCTGTGCTCCATCTCCCGGTGGTTCCTCCCATTCACTGTCCACACCCAGAGGACACAGGAGTGCATGGGTTCTCCATGAGGTGGGACACAGGGCATGAGGGGTGTTAAGGAACAGATGGAACATGTGCTGAATTCTGCCCTGCACCCAACCCCCAGCAATGAGCTCAGTGATGGAACGGCCTCCGTCTTTCTTCTTGTGTTTGCCTTCTTCCCAGAGAGATCCCAGTGAAGTGGAGAGCACCTGCAATCTAGAATGTGCTGGGCAAATATTTGTGGAATCTGTATTTGTCCTGTAAGACCAAGGGAAGGGGGTGGGGAGTTTTCACACCTCCGGCCCTCTTCCCCATCCCCACAGCAGGCTGGAGGGCCTCTCCCACCCCACCTTGCTCAGCCCCTTGAAGGCATGGCACTGGCTGTGGAAATAAGCTGTGCCCATTGCCCAACAACCCCCTTGGGTTCCAGCTGAGCTGGCGACAGCCTTGGGACAATAGCCATCCTTAGGCTGTGCATATCCCACCCTACAGTGGCTCTGTGCCACAGGTGGGCACCAGCCTGATCCCTGGTCTCTTTCCACTTTCCTGAGGCTGGGCGGCCCATTTGACAGGGATGGGGCTGGTATCTGGGGACATGCAGGAAAATGAAACACCAAGAAGTCCTGGGCCTCAGACCCCTGAGTGTGACTCAGTGAACACTGGCACATTAAAGGCTCTGAGAAGTCCTGAGAAAAAGCATCATTTGAACTCTGTTTGATCTCATATTTCCCAATCCCATCAGACCTTTGATTCCTTACTGAGTGCCCACAGGGTTCTGTTCTGAGAGCTGAGGCCCAGCAGCAAACAAGGGAAACCAAATCCCCTGCCCTGTGGGGTTATGTTCTAGTGGGTCTATTTACAATAGGGCATTTCCTCACATCTCTAGAAGCTGTACTTCAGGGCTGCCATCCAAGCACTGATTCTGAGGTTTTCCAGGACAGCCAGGGGCCTCCAGAAGTGCCTGTATAAATGTCAGGGTCAAATGCACTTTCAGGGCATTGGAGGAGTCCTTTAAGCCAGGTGCCAGTGGCTCATACCTGTAATCCTAGCTACATGAGAGACTGAGATCAGAACGATTGTGGTTTGAGGCCAGCCTGGACAAATAGTTTTAGAGACACCACCCCCATCTCCAAAATAACCAGAGCAAAATGGACTGGAGGTGTAACACAAATGGTAGAGGGCCTAACCTGTAAGTGCAAAACTGTGAGTTCATACCACACTTCCACAAACAAACAAAAAGGGTTCTTTAGCTTCATTGATTCATTTGTTCCCTCCTGTCATAAATATTGTTGAAAACCTACTGTGTGCCAGATGAATGAAGTACCCCAGTTCCACAAAAAAGAAAGAAAGAAAAAGAATTCTTTCCCTTCCCTGTTTCCCCACCATGTCCTTATTCTCTCCCCTCTCTCACTTTCCAATTAGGAAATAGTTCACTTTGCTTCATTCTGTGGCCTGATATTGATAGAATTCTTCCACCTCCCCTGGCCAGCTCCCTTTTCCTGGGGCCAGGAGGGGGATTCTCCTTTAGAGGGTTTGCTCAAGCTGCTAGTAGACCAGAAGCCCCCTCGCTGAAAGAGGGGTATTAATCAGGAGTACAGCTGACAGTGTCTGTCCACAGTCCTTGAGGAGAAGACCAAATGGCAGAACTGATGATGAATAGCTGTGGTCTCAATGGGCCACATGTCTATCTGCAGATCCTATGCAGCAGCAGGGACTTGGTTAAGACTATATGGTTAAGGACTGTACCCTTGATTAGCTCTGCCAGGCCAAGCAGTGACAAGCAGAGGCCTTGAGGGAATCCCAGCTTCCCTCTGAATGGTCTCCTCTCTGTCACATACAACAGACAAGGCTGGATAGTCTTGTAAACTGCTTTGGAATCTGGGAACATCTAAACTGCCTGCTCCCCTCTGCCATCCCGCAGCACTGAACACCCCAGCTGAGCAAATAAAATGTCCAGACCACAGGAAGCAGGGTAATCAGGACATGGCTATTTTTATCTCAGATTGAAGGATTTTCAAAGCTCTTTCCACTGCATGCTCTGCTTTCCACAGGCCAGGGATACTCCTCTCTTTCTCCTCTCTCATGGTGAGTGTGACAGGAGTGGTTGGCTCCCAAAAGAAGCCCTGTCCAGTCATATTGGCCACCTCCCACCACCGAAGTCCCCTTAATGCAGGAAAGCTTTGCCTCCCTAAGGCAGGCTCAGTGTTGAGCCCAAACACAGGATTGAGGCAGCAGCACTAAGAGAGCTGGGTGCTGAGGGGTGACAAGGGCTTCTCATGGACATCAGAGAAGCTGGCTTACATTATTCAGCAAGCATTTATGATGTGCCTATGCAATGTTGGTCCTGGGCTGGGAGGTGGTCCCAGAGTTAGTGCCAGGCCCAAGGATCATAGCAGATGCTGTGGTCTTTCTCCAAAATATGTCCTGAATGCACCCATACCCCTCCCTTGCTGCTCCACCACCTGAGGCCTAGCCTTCTGCCCTCATGGTTTGCCTAGGTCACCAAAATGGGATCCATCCCATGACCTTGAGCAGGTTGAACCTGTGGGTTACCACCTAATCCCAGGAAGAAACTTTTGGAAGTACAAATGAGATCCCTTCTTCAACGTCTTTACAAGTTAGCATCTTCCAAATCGAGTCAACCAGAACAACATGGGTGAATCTCAGAAGTATTATGTCAAACAAAAGCTGTCCAAAACTAGAAGACACTCTTGGAGGCCACTCGTACACTCAGAGTCCAGGAATGCCAGGACTAGGGACAGAAAACAGATGGCTGGTTGGCAGGGACCGAGTGTAGGGAGATAGAAGGTGACTAAGCAAGATAGAGTTTTGTTTTGTTTTTTTTTGGTGGTCTGGGCTTTGGACTCAGGGCCACACACTTGCTAGGTAGCCACTCCACCTCTTGAGCCACTCTGTCAGTGTTGACAATTTTTGAGATAGGGTCTTGTGAACTATTTGCCCAGGCTGGCTTTGAACCCCATTCCTACTGATATCGGCCTCGTGAGTAGCTAGGATTACAGGTGTGAACCACTGGCACTGCCATTTTAGGGTAATAACAGTGTTCCGTGTCACAAGCACAGTTGCAGTTGATAAGAGCCATTCCTTTTTTGCTAATTTGAGTCTATGGTGTGAGATTGTATTTCATCCACTTACCTTGATTTATGGTGGACCACTTTGCACTCTTGACTTTGTGTGTGTGTTTTGCTGGTTGATGGAACTCAGAGCTTTGCACATCTGGGCATGTGTCTATCACTTCTATCACTGAGCTACTTCCTTGGCTCTTACTGATTTATATTTTGAGACAGGGACTTACTGTTAGCCCAGGCTGACCTCAAATTCGTAATCCTTCTGCCTCAGTCTCAGTAGTGGCGATTGCAGGTGTGCACCACCACACCCAGCTCCATTTTGACTTCTAAGTTCCAACCACACTGTCCTCCCTTTTGTTGAACAAGCCAATCCCATTTGAGTCTGGACCTTTGTACTTGCACTACCCTCCACCCTAGTGCTCTGCCTTTGGGACTTCTTGTGGCAGGCTCTTAACCTTCAGGACACCCACATTTACCATTTTTCCTGGCCCCCCAGATAACTGAGTTACTTCCAATCTCACCCAACCACCCATGTTTTCCTCTCAATAGCCCCTCGCAAAAGAGGAATCATCTATTTTTTTGGTTTTCCTTTGTTTCCCTGCTAGACAACCTCCAGGAGAGCTGGAACCATGTAGTGCTCATGCCTGCAGCCCTGGAACACTGATAGAAATTCTAGTGAGGTGAGTACCGACATAATCCCCTGTTAGAGAATACACTCTGAGACTCAGCGTGTGCAAGCCATGTGCCTAAGGTCACAGACCTTAGACATGACAGAGCCAGAATTTGGACCCAAGCCTGGCCAGCTTCAGGTGCCCAGAACTTTCCTGAAAGTGGCCTGTTTGTTTCCGTTTCCTGTAATCAGCTTACCATTCAATGCCACCTGTGCAGTCACAGGTTGGCAGGAACTGGGGTCTTCCACTGGCTGGTACTCCTCTACCTATAGCAGTTGGCAACATGACCTTGGCCCATGGGAAACCTGGTATTCTACCACCTGTTGTGGGAATGGGGCCCAGGGTAACTCCCTCCACCTGCCTGCTGCCCTATATCAGGGCCCGAGGCTCTGTACCTCCTTTCTATCACCCCAGAAGTCGTGATGATCAGGCTGCTGATTTCCTTCCTGTTTGTGGCCCTGGGTAAGCTCCATTTTGTGCCTCTGTTTCTGTGCCACGCTGGCCTAGAGCCACCACACAAGGGCCCAGGGTGACACCAGAACTTGGGGTCTTCAGCATGGGGCTGGGAAAGTGAGGAACTGTGCATGAACAGGTCAGGAGGAAGCCTGGGAGAACCCAATGGGCTGTGGTGGAAGACTTCATGGTTAAGGTCTCTGTGGTTTGATGACTTGAACTGACATTTCCACTCCTTGCCAAGTCTCCCTCACATTCCCTCCATCCAGCTCCATATTTGGTAACTTAGTCCTTTCCTGCTATGTTACAGTTTGGTGCAGGGCCACCTCCTCCATGCAGCCTCCCTTAACTGACAATGCAGGAACAGATTGACATTATGGAGTATTTTCTATATGCCAGGAAGAATGCTAACAGTTTTTCCTTCTGTGATCTCATCTAGTTTGCATCTCAGTGCCATGAGGTCAGTACCACTATCATTCCCATTTTACAGGTGGGAAAACTGATCCTCAGAGATATAAAGTTGCTCAATCCAAAACAAGCTGCCAGGCTGCCCTTTGTACCAGGTAGTCTTACCTCAAAGCCTCCTGTCTTTCCGGCAATAGCTGTCACTTCTGGGGACTCACTGGGCATCGGGAGTGTTTCTTAGTCTACAACCCTCCCATCGAAGGAGGTTCTGTACTGCCGGGCTCTGCTAGTTCAAGGGAGGCTACCAAGGTCCGCAGATGGAATGGCTGCCACAGGGTCTCATGATGAGGTATCAGCACAGCAGGTGCCTCACCCTGGCCTCCTTTTACCTTCTGGGGACCCACTGGCTGAGTGACACTGGTCGTCTTCCCTCTAGCTTCAGGCTGTGGCCAACCTGTCTACAACCCCTTCAGCCGCGTGGTCAATGGTGAGGACGCTGTCCCTTACAGCTGGCCCTGGCAGGTAAGAGCAGTAGCAGATGTTCCCTGTCCCATCCTGGACTCTGGACTCCAAGGTATGGATTTGTGGCATCCAGTCTACCCCCGCTTCTTCTTTTCCAACATCTGCTTCAGCTCCCAAAGTCCGCTTAGCCAGTCTGCTTCCAAGGAGGTTTTCCCACGTCAATCAGTAACCCCTGCCTGGCTGTTTAAAATTTAAAAGTGGAATTGGTCTAGCAGAGTGGCTCTAGTGGTACAGCACTTGCCTAGTAAACATGAGGCTCTGAGTTCAAACCCCAATACTGCCACAAAAAGTAAAAAATAAGGTGGAATAAACTAAAGGGATGTAGCTCAGTGACAGAGGACTTGCCTAGCATGTGCAGGACCCAGGCTTTGATCCCAAGCACAGCAAGGAAACAAAAACTGAAAATAAACTAAGGTTCTTGTGGGGGACTGGAGACATGGCTCAAGTGGTAGAGTGCCTGCTTTGTGAGTGTGAAGCCCTGAGGTCAAACCCCAGTCACAGTTGGGCACTGAGGGATCACCCCTGTAATCCTAGCTTCTTAGGAGGCTAAGATCAGGAGAATTGAGGTTCAAAGCCACCGAAACAAATAGTTCGAGAGACCCATCTCCAAAATAACCAGGGAAAAATGGACTGGTATTGTGGTATTGTGGATCAAGTGGTACAGTGCCTGCTTTACAAGCGTGAAACCCGGCTTCAAACTCTAGTCCCACAAAAAAACTAGTGCAATGGTGAAAAAGAGCAATGTGTGAGGGCTTCGGTTGCCGTGTTTAGGGGAGATTACATGTCCAGACTCCTCAAATTCTACAACAAGGCCATAGGTGTGGGAGCAATGAAAGGAGTAGGGGTTTCATGGAGCTTACAAAGGGAAGCACAGAGGACTAGACTCACTGTCAAACAGCAGTCTCCACTCACATGTGGCTATTGAAATTGAATGGAAATTTAATAATGTTAAAATTCAGATCCTCAGTCCCCACACATTACAAGTGCTCAACAGCCACATGAGGCTGGTGGTTTCCATCTTGATGGCAAAGATGGAGACTGTTTGCATCGTCATGGAAAGTGCAGTTGGATAGGTCAGCAAGCTTCCTTGTAGGCTTTGCTGGCCTTAAAATGTCCATAGTAGGGACTTAAGGCTACACTGCAGCATAAAAACGGCAGTGATCCAGGCGCCTGTGGCTCATATCTGTAATCCTAGCTACCCAGGAGGCAGAGATCAGGAGGACCACGGGATCCAAGCCAGCCCTTGGGAAATAGTTTGAGAGACCCTATCTTAAAAATACCCAACAAAAAAGCGCAGGTGGAGTGGCTAAAGTGTTAGAGAACCTGCCTAGCAGGCATGAGGCCCCAAGTTCAAAGCCCAGTAATGCCAAAACCAGACAAATGGGCATAGACAACACAGAAAGCAGTGAGTTTAGTAGGTTGCAATAGATCTACATGCACAATACTAGAGCATAAACCAAGTATGGGCATGGAGTGTAGTTTGCCAACCCTTGGCGTAGGGGAAGGTTTTGAAAATCAGGAAGTGTAAGGAAGAGAGCAGCAAAGGAACAGGGTGAGTTTTGCCTCAGAAGATCCAAGAGGCCTTGAAAGGTCTGAGGGGCAGATTTGGGAGGCCAGCCTTGCAGGGCTGTCAAAAGAGAGCAGTATTGGGGATGCCCCAGAGGGCAGAGAATGTTGGTATCCCCAGAGAAGTCATAAAACCTTGGGTGGGGAAGCTTTGGGAAAATATGATCCAGAGGAAAAGTGATAGGGTCAACATGAGCAGTTGTGTGGGTTGTCCATCGATACTAGACCTCTCTCCCTACAGGGAGTTTAGCAGGGCCCAGGAAGGACCTGGCCTCCTGACGCAGTTTTCTGTGTTCATAGCACCCTCTAGAGTTGTACAGTGCACAACCTGCAGAACCATTGGGGGCATCGCATATTGTGGGGCCCAGGAAACTCAGACTGTTCTCTATTTCGTCAACAGGTCTCCCTGCAGTATGAGAAGAATGGAGCCTACCACCACACCTGTGGTGGCAGCCTCATCACGCCTGACTGGGTGATGACTGCAGGCCACTGCATCTCGTGAGTTCTACCACTTGTCCATTCCCTCCCTCTGCTGCTGTCTGTGTGTGAGACCCAGGCAGCTAGGATGGTTGGTGGCTATGGAGAGTGGGGACTTTGGCTACAGATCTGGACTGACTGGCTTCCTGCACAGGAGCTCCCGGACCTACCAGGTGGTGCTGGGCGAGTATGACCGGGCCGTGGAGGAGGGGCCTGAGCAGGTGATCCCCATCAACCAAGGGGACCTCTTCGTGCACCCTAATTGGAATGCCAACTGTTTGGCCTGTGGGTGAGTAAATGCTCAGGTGCGGGGCTGGGACTCTCCAAAATTCCCTCCAGGTCCCCAAGCCAAAGAGGAGTGGGCAACCACCTGAGCCCAGGTGACACACACCACAGCTAGAGCCAGCAAAGCCGTTAAAGACCATCGATGCTACACTTCTCTCCCTACAGGGAGTATAGCAGGGCCCAGGAAGGACCTGACCTCCTGAACCTGAGCTCTTCTGGCACCTTCCCCCATCCCAAGGGTTCCTCCATTCCACAGACTTGCATGCTGGGTTCCTGCAGCACCATGGGTAAAAGGAGAAGTTTTGGGCTGAGAGGCTCCAGTGCTAACACTCTGGGTGGACCAGGCCAGTCACTGCCCTACTCTGGGCAGCAGTGTGGTGTCTGTCAAGGGTGACCATGAAGCAGGACTTCCTGGGTGGCTGTGAAGGTGAAGGAGACCATATTCAGCCCCTTGAATGTATGCAGAGTTGTATGGCTGGGTGGCCTGACTTCCATGGTGAGAGGCTCTTGGGGGTGCAGCACCCCGAATGGGAAGGGTATGAGCTAGGAGCCATGACGATCACAATGCCAGTCCATGCTTACAGTGACAGTGACAAAATAGATCCTACTGAAGTGACATGAGTGACAGGCATGTGGAGATGGATGGCAGTGGTTTTCAAAGTGTGGCTCTGGGGTGCAGCAGCCCTTGGTGTCCTTAGGAAATACGGATCCTCAGACGTCAGCCCAGACCCATGGCCCAGAACACAGCCCCCTCCCCACAGCACTGTGCTTACTGAGCCCTCCAGGAGTTTCTGATGCAGCTGGAGTGTGGGAGGGACAGGTGCAAATGCCCAGGGCGATTATGGTGGCCAGGGTCATCGAGGACTGAAGTGGCTGGGGCTTACTCAGAGCTGCCTGGCCTCAAGAATGGATTTGAAGATAAAAGAACAGGGAGTCCCTAGAGCAGAAAATGCAGGGAATGAACGTTTGCCTAGGGTAGGGAGCAGGTCCAGCTCAGGGCTCAGGCTTTGTGTGACTCCTCTTCCTCCCCAGAAATGACATCGCGCTGATCAAGCTCTCCCGGAGTGCCCAGCTGGGAGATGAGGTCCAGGTTGCTTGCCTCCCTCCTGCTGGTGACATCCTGCCCAATGAGGCACCCTGCTACATCAGTGGCTGGGGCCGTCTCGTGAGTATGTGCTGACCCTTCTAATTGGCCTGAGGGACAGAGGCAAAGTGGAGACCCTGGGTGGGGGATGGAGGGTCACATCAGAATTGTACCCCACACTTCCCCCCATTCTTTGCTGGTTGCAGACTTCTCCCCTATCTCCCCAGTTATAAATGGTTCAATGGAACATTTTGAGATGCCTGCTCTGTGGCAGGTGCTGGGATGTCACAGTGACAAAGCATACAAGATCCTGTAAGCCAGCAGGCCAGAGGAACTGGGGCTCCCAACCCTGCACCCCCAAGTCCCCCACTCAGTGCTTTCTATCCCTGCAGCCAACGGGGCTCTCCCAGACAAACTGCAGCAGGCCCTGCTACCTGTGGTGGACTACAGCCACTGTTCCAGGTCTGACTGGTGGGGCTCCTATGTGAAGGAGAACATGGTGTGCGCTGGAGGAGACATCAGCTCTGGATGCAACGTAAGTCCACTCTTGCCTGCAGGAGGTGGCACAGGATGCCTAGGGCCCTGGGTCCCTCTGCCATCTGCCCACAGGTGGAGGACGTAGCTTGCCTGCTTGCCTCATTCAGCTTCCAGGCCAGACAAGAAGAGGAGGAACTCAGCATAGTCCAGATGTAGAATCAGGAGCCTTGGATTATAGCGTGGCTCACATGCTGACCTGACCTGGACAAGTCACTGTCAGTCCCTGGTCCTCAGGCTTCCCCATCACCACAGCAAGGGAGACTTGCACTGTAACCTCTCAAGTCATACCAACTGTAGTTTTGTAGTTATAATCACACATTAAGTATACTCTCGGTATAAACTGGGTATAGTGGTATACACCTATAACCCAGCTAATCAGGAAGTGGAGGCTGGAGGATCCTGAGTTCAAGCAAACCCAGAAAAATTAGTAAGATGCTGTCTCATAAAAATTTGCAAAAAAAAGCTTTGGGGTATGGCTTAAATGGAAGAGCCCTTGTCTAGCATGCTACAGGCCATGAGTTCAATTCCCAATCCTGAAAACAAATCAGTGAAGTTCAGAACCAATTCCTCAGACAGCTCAGCCCCCTCCACACTCTGACTCTTGCAGGGTGACTCTGGGGGACCCCTCAACTGCCCCACTGAGGATGGCACCTGGCAGGTCCATGGCGTGACCAGCTTTGTTTCTTCCCTTGGCTGTAACACCCTGAAGAAGCCCACAGTGTTCACTAGGGTCTCAGCATTCAACCAGTGGATCGAGGAGGTGAGGAGGATGGGGGAGGACAGAAGACTCCTGGGGAAACCATAGGCCCCAAGAAGAGCCTGGGATGCTCCTGGGCCCAGTGTGGGGGACCTTGGGGATGTTCCTGAGGACCTGAAATGTTTTGTGCTAAAGCTCTGTCGTGGGAACATGGCTGTTTTCTGGGTGGGGCTCTCAGTGGTGGCTGCACTTCCCGAATCCAATGGGTGTCCCTAAGGGTCTCTGCTGCTGCAGTCTGTCTTTCTCACAGAGGATAGAGAGATATGCCAGACAAAGTGTCACCTGGTGAGGGACAGATGAGACACTGGAGAATATTGATGAAGGGTGGTACAGCCATGTAAGGGGACACTCAGTCCCCAGCAAGGGCACAGACGTCATCAGGGGACAGGTGGTCTGATATGGTTGACAGTGCTCATGATAACAGTAATGGCTGTAATTTATAGACAACATAACTGTGCCAGTCACTGTGGTGAGAACCTTAGTTAACAGTTTGATTAGGAACTCCTATGGAGCAGGATTTGGCAGTACACACCTGTAATCCCAGCACTTGGTGGAGGCAGAATCTCAAGTTCCAGGCCGGCCTGGGCCACACAGTGAGGTCCTATCTCAAACAAACAAAGAAACCCCATGAGGGAGTACTATTCTTGTCCTGGTGTAGAGATGAGGAAACTCAGAGAGGTTAAGTCACTCTCATAAGCTTAGACAGCTCTTGAGTGACAGGGCTGGGAGTTAGGCCTATTTCCCTCCAGCTCCAGAACCTGTGCTCCTAACTAGACTATTTCGTTTTTTTTGGCGTTATTTGGGTTTGAACTCAGAACTCAGCCTTGCTAGGGAAGTGCTTACCACTTGAGCCACATCCCTTTTGCTTTCAGTTTGTTTTCCCAATAGGGTCTCCCACTTTGCCCAGGCTGGCCTCTGAACATGATCCTCCTCCTCTGCCTTCCAAGTAGCTGAACCTACAGGTCTGCACCACCACCACTAATTAGACTATCCTGTCCTGCTTCCCATCTTTGTTTTTTCCAGACCATTGCAAGCCACTAGCCCAAGGCCTAACTGGCGGCACCCATCCACGTCCTTCAGAAAGAATAAAGACCTCTCAGAAAATCCTAGGTTGTGTCTCTTTCCTTCACTGAGTTTCCTCTTCCCCTCCAGCCTCTGTCTAAAATCTCAGATCTGAATTGCAGAGATGAGACCTGACCCAACCCTCTCAGGTGAGGATGAGAAAGGAGTGAGCCTCAGGGAGAAGAGGGGAGGTGCTGTTGGGTGACCAACTGTCCTGGCTTGCCTAGGACTCAGGGGGTCCTGGGACACTGGACTTTTAGCACAGATTCAGGAAAACTGGGTCAAACTGGTGATTCGAAATCCATAGTCATACATAAATTAGTGACTTTTCAACACAGGCACAAAAACAGAGTAAAATCTGCAGAAAAACTTATGTTGCCAGCTCTGGGGAGGGTCATGGCAGGGAGGGAAGAAGAATGTGTTTTCTGTCCATTGCTGGGCAGGAGGAGGGCTGAGGTCATTCATTCATTCAGCAAACATCTACTCATTGTTCCAGAGGAGGGCTGAGAGAGGGAGGAAGACGTTGCTCGTTATTTAGAGAAATGTGGGCATCAGGACCATTTATTGAATATGACTAGCTACCTGCGTTGTGATGGTCATGGCGGGGAGGGCGGGGGTGAGTCAGACAACCTCAGGGGGCCCTGGCTGCACTGGGGAGACATGTGCACATGCATTCCCACACATTGTGACGTGGAAGGCTGCAGCACGGGAGGCTGCAGTCCAGCAGGCCGTTGAGGCCTGATAGATCCTGCTATGCAGACAGAAGCAATATAAAAATAATGGAATCATTTGCGTCACGTTTTCTCCTGAACACCATGACAGGAACGTGACCTCAGCCAGGTCAGGCATGCATAACTATTTTAATTCCTTTTTTTCTGGAGACTGGGTGTCCTTCCTTAGCTCAGTTTGACCTGAAAGTCAGGATCCTCCTGCCTCAGCCTCCCGAGTGCTGAGATTACAGGTGTGAACCACATGTCTGGCATACACAATTTTTTTTTCATTTTTCTTTTATTATTCATATGTGCATACAAGGCTTGGTTCATTTCTCCCCCCTGCCCCCACCCCCTCCCTTAGCCATACACAATTTTTAATATTAATTTTGCTCCATTAATATTATACCTTCCTTCTAACAGTTAGATGTTCAGCTTTGAAAAGGTTAAAAGACACACCATGGAAAGTCATATAGCAAACACCTTGGCAGGTGACATCCCTTCAAAATAAACAAGTTTCATGTCCTTTTTTTTTTTTTTTTTTTTCATGTCCTTTATTTTTATTTTTATTTTTTTGGTGTGGGGATGGAGCCCAGGGTCTGGCACATGCTAGGCAAGTGGTATATCTCAACCTGCTGTTTCATATAGTTCATATATACATATGTGTCTATTTTTTGTCTTAATGGTGCTGGGGTTGAATTCAGGGTCTTGTGCGTGCTAGGCAGGGCTATAACAGCCATGCCCCCAGCTCCTGCTGCTTTTAAAAATAGTAGGTACAGTCAAGGTGGAGGCCCTCTGCTACTCTTCCCAGAGGCCATCATGATGATGGGGCAGGGGCTGTCCACCAACCATGACTACTTTTTCTTTTGCACATGGAATAGGGTAGCTCCTACCTACGTCCTAATGTTGGATTTCACCTTATGACTTCTTTGACCAACACAAAGTTTTGAGGGACGGGGTGATTTACCATTCCTTCCACCATGGCATCTGGTAGCTACTGGTCAGCTGGTCCCAGAGTGAGAAGATGTGGAGTGGAACCTCCACCAACCCTTGATGAACACGAGACATAACTAAGAAATAAACTGTCATGTGTTACTGAGACTTTGTGTGTTATTGGTTACAGTGGCATGGACCTAACCTATCCTAACTGATAACATGAGTTTGCTGTTTATCCTATAGCAGTATGGTGTTGCTATATTTTTGTTTTACTTTTTTTTTGCAGTACTGGGTTTGAACTTAGGGCTTCACACTTACTAGTCAGGCACTCTGCTACTTGAGCCATTCCACCAGCCCCATGTTGCTATATATTTTTATCACACATATAAATATGTACAAACAATATGTTGCATTGCTTTGTTTTTAAAAATATATGCACTGGTTGGATGTGGTGATCCATATCTGTAATGCCAGCACTTGGGAGGCAGATGCAAGGGGGTCACACGTTCTGGAGCAGCCTGGGCTACACAGTGAGATCCTGTCTCAAAAAGCCAATGTCTGGGGGACTGCAGGCATAGCTTAAATGTCAGGGTGTCTGCATTCAAGTGGGAAGCCCGGAGTTCAAATGCCAGTACTACCAAAAAAAAAATGAAGTAGTCAAAAAACCTGAGGCAGGGCTGGCATAGTGGTCCAAGTGGTTGAGCCCCTGCCGAGCAAGCGTGAGACCCTAATTTCAAACCTTAGACTGCAATAAAACCAAAATGAAACAAAAAATCCCAATGGCTATGGATGCAGCTCAGTGGAAGAACACTTGCTTAACATATGCAAGGCCCAGCACTGCAAAATAAATAAATACAAGCAGGGCTGCGTGCTGTGCAGGTTGACCTAGAACTTCTTTCATTTGGCGATGTAGCCAAGCTGCTTTATCTACCTTGTTCATTTCTGCTATTACAGAGTACCCCATTACATAACAACACTAGTCATTCCCTCCTCTCCCACTGATGGACATCAGAGCAGAGCCAACTTTTTATGATCACAAACAGTACTTCAGTGGATGTCCTTGATTTCTTTCCAGGTACACATGTGTGAAAGTTTCTCCAGGGTATATTCCAAGAAGTAGAATTTCTGAGAGGGAGGCGACCTTTTTCAACTTGCAAAATACCAAATTGTTCTCCAAAATTATTGTATTATATATATATATATATATATGTATATATATATATGTATATATATATATATACATATATATATATATATATATATACATATATATGTATATACACACATTGGCTTCACTGGGGTTTGAACTCAAAGCCACACAGTGTAGCTAGGCAGGTCTCCAGCACTTGAGCCAATCCACCAGCCATTCAACAATACTTTTTAAAATTTCTCCTTTTCCTTTTCCCATCCACTACCACCATACATCACAAACCATCCCACATTTTCCCCCTCAAACCACTCCTGGGATCTCAACTCTGCTCCACAAAACTCTCTCCCAGTTCTTACAAAAAATCCCTAGACATTGTCTGGCAGGGCCAGAGTGAGGGCAGGGGGACCACCTCAGGCAGAGTCAGGCTTGGGCATCCTGGAGCTGGTGAGGTTGGGAGGAAGTTCTGGAACCACACATCCACTAATCACTTTTATTGAGTCAGACCACAGTGCCTGGTGACATGGAACCGGCAGGTGCTGCCAAGGCTAAGTGTCTACTCCCATTGGTGGGTCATGAAGCACTCTTGGATAACTTTCCAAAATGGTTTCAGGATAAATGGCAGAAGAGCCATGTGTGAGACCCTGAGTTCAAACCCTAGTACTCCAAAAGGAAAGAAAACCCAAGGGATAGGGATGCAGTTCAGTGGTAGAGCCCTTAACAAAATATGCAAGGCCCAGCACTGCAAAATAAATAAATACAAGCAGGGCTGCGTGCTGTGGGGGGTGACCTAGAACTGCCATCCTGTACAGTCTCAAAGGGTGGCTGAGCAGGGGTCCCGTGGGATGTCCGCTCAGCCTCAGGGAGAAGCAGGGCACTGCTATGACCCCTTCTCGCCACACGTGGGCAACAGAGAGTCAGGAAGTCTTGCCTAAATCTGCCAATAATTTAGTTAAAACAGTTCCAATTTCCTTTTCTGAAATCACCAATTCTCAAAAATTCGATTTTCTCTCTCTCTCTCTCTCTCTCTCTCTCTCTCTCTCTCTCTCTCTCTCTCTCTCTCTCTCTCTCTCTCTCTCTCTCTCTCTCTCTCTCTCCCTCTCCCCCTCCTCCCTCCTCCCTCCTCCCTCCTCTTCTCTCCCCCTCTTCCTCTCTCTCTTCCCCAGGCCCTTCCCGAACTGGCCTTGATTTCTGGGCCTACACCTGACCTCTTCCGCCAATCGTTTTTTGTGATGGGTTTTATCCAGATAGGGTCTCTCGAACTATTTGTCCGGGTTGGCTTGGAACCGCAATCCTCCTGATCTCTGCTTCTTGAGTAGCTAGGATAACAGGCATGAACCACCGGTGCCCAGGAAGATGTCGCTTTTGAAAAAGCAGAATGTCAGTACATCAGTTCCCTTTTTAAAAATAATAAACATCAGCCTGGCAGCAGTGACTCACACCTGTAATCCTACCTACTTTGGAGGCAGAGATCAGGAGGATCACGGTTCGAAGCAAGTCCTGGGCAAATAGTTCAAGACTCCCCATTTTGAAAATACCCAACATAAAATGGGGCTGGCCCAGTGGCTTAAGTGGTGGAGCCCCTGCCTACCAGCATAAGGCCCTGAGTTCAAATCCCATCCTGCCAAAAAAAGATCACTGTTGCAAAGTTCTCTAATCACCTGATATTAATTCCATTCTTTTAAAAATCATTGAAGTGTCAGTAATTCATTCTTTAATCGTAAAAGAATTAGCAATCCCATTTTCTTTTTCAAAACATTAACATAGGCCAATTTTTAGACATGTTTACCTCGAGAACCAGATCATTTAAAAATCTCCAACTTTTCCACTTCTGTTCCACAGCTGCTGAACTTTTGCTGATTCCTTCCACTTCTTCATCTTTGCCTTTAGCTTGAATGGACATGGGCTGAGCGCCTACAGGTGGTGTGTGTCAGGCATGGGAGGCAAAGGAAAATGGCTGAAACTCTGTGGACCTCACAGTGCAACTGAGAAGCTGGATATCCCCAAGTAAGGATGATGTCTTGATTCTGTGTCCCAACAGAGAACCATAGCAATGTGGGGCCCAAGGATCTGGGGTCACAAGGGGACTCTTCCAATCAGAAGATTGAAACATCAAGGAATTCCCAATGAATGTGAGTCATCAGATCTTCTTTTGATGGAGCTGGGGGTGTATCTCAGCGGTCAAGCATTTGAGAGTCAACAGGCTCCCCAGCAGTGTCTCTGGACCGTGAATAGACACCCCACCCCAATCTCTTAACATCAAAGACAGTGCTGAGAAACCTTTTCTCTAAAATCAGAAATTGTCACACTCTCTTGTTTGAAGTCACATCCGTGAAACAGAACATCCCTCTCTGTCTGGTGGGTCATGGCAGTTTTGGCACAGAGCAGCAGCCTTGATTTCCAACCCAGATAGAGATTCAGAGAAGGGCTTTTTGGAACAATCTATATTTATCTTATTTACCTTTCAGGTGTCAAAGGAAACAAAACTATGAATCCAATTTTTAGCCTAAGTCAGATGTTATCCCCTTTATACACAGCGGGCTGTAAAGGGACTGGATGGGAGCCTTTGGGACAGGTGGATGGGGGTGATGAAGGCTGCTTTGGAGAAGCTACATTTGAGCTGGCACCTGGGTGACCAGGACTCAGGAAAGAGCACTGCAAGCAGAGATCAGCAAGAGAAGTGAAGAGGAGCTTGTGATTTTGCAAAGTAACAAGTAGGCCAGTGTGAGACCCTATCTCAAAAAAAATCCTTCACCAAAAAAAAAAAAAAAAAAAAGTGCTGGTGAAATGACTCAAGGTGTAGGTCCTGAGTTCATACCCGATTATCACAATAAATAATAAATAAATAAATAAAAAGGAGACTAGTGTGCTTGGAGCAGAGTGAACAGGATGGTGGGCACTTCTGAGGGGAGTAGGGCAAGTATGAATTTTACCTAATGAGACAAGCAGTTTACACAGGTATACACTTTAGCATAAATTTCTACCTTTTTCTTTCCTTTCGCAGCACTGGGGTTTGAACTCAGGGCATCATGCTTGCTAGACATGTGCTCTTACCCCTTGAGCCATTCCACCATCTAGCTGAAATTTCTAAATCTACAAAATTAGTTGATCTGGAACCCAGCCTGCAGTCCCGCACCCTGTGAAGTTCCTAAGTGTTCCAGGGATTGGAACAGACTGGGACCTCTGGTTCTAGTCCACCCTCTCAGTTTACAGACAGGGGAAACCGAGGCAGAGAGGGGAGGTGGTAGGTGGAGGCCTGCTTGTAGGAGTGTCTGGGGAAGGGTCCACTGTTGCTCTCTTAGATGGGGATAAGGGGAGGGCCAGACAAGGAGTCCTGGTTTTTGAACCTCCAGTTCCTGACCATCTAGGAGTTTCCAGACCAGCTATGGCAGTGTGGACTAAGGGACACTTTGCCCTCCCCAAGGACCTTGGGTCTGGGGTGATCACCCAGCCAAGGGACTTTGGGGTTTCCCTCTAATACTCCATCTAGCAAACCTCATTAGGATCAGCCAGCTGGAAGGAGCGAGGGATGAACGAAGAAAGGTCCTCTCCCGAACTGCCAAATCTGTAAACCCGGTTCGCCTTCAGGGTTAAGGTGCACCGCCTTCCTAGGCCAGCCCTTTGCATTCTGTTACTGACGGAGCCCTTTAACCTGTGTGCCCAGTCTGACTTAAAGCTTCACTTCTAACGCTCAGGCAGCCTAGTCTGGTAGCAATTGCAAACACTTGGAAAAAGGCACACGGGTCCCCTCCCTGCGCTGGCTGTCGACCCACAATGGACATCCACCCTGCCTGGGTACACTGAGGCAAGGCCCGTTGTACAACAGACCGTGCTCGGCCTCATCTGGAGCGATTCCACCCTGTGCGGTTCAGGACCACTGCGTCCGAGCCGCAGCCAGTCTGCGCTCTCGGTTTCTTTGCTGTGAATGTGCAAAGGCCCAAGGGTGTAACGTCAGGGTGGGGCGCTGACTCAGCTATCTCAACCCCCGCTCATCTTTTCCGGATTGCAACTGGGCCAACTGCGGCTCAGAAAGACTAAGGCTGTCACCAAGGCGAGAGAACAGCCTAGGCTGCACCAGGACCCTGCGCTGTAGCGCGCACTGTGGGCCTCGGCGGGTTAAAACCAAGAAGTTGCAAAGCACCGCCGAGGCCTAGAGCGACCCTGTCCCTCAACCAAGGCCCCGCCTCCGGCTTCCGGTTCCGGCGGGGACCCGCAAAGCTCGGCGCCAGTGCGATGGTATCCGTTTCTGGGGCTCGGTTGTCTTGGGGGTTCTGGTGTCGTCCCTGTCCTCCTGGTGTCGGTACCCCGCCCTCCGACCTGACACCTGAGCAGGTGAACGCTCCCCTCGCTCCTTCCCTCTCTTCCTGTTCCTCTCCGCGCCTGGCCCGGTGCGGTGGCGGCAGCTCTGGGAGCGGGGGGTCCGTGCGGTGGGGTCCGCGGCTCCGCGGGCTGGAGTGTACTTGGGCCTCGCATCCGTTCCAGAGGCGAAGGTCCAGTTCTGGAGCCCAGGAAGCCATTTCCGCGCGCAGCCTAGGCGCCTGAGCCGCCCCCGCGGGGTGGAAGGAGTCGGGCTCATCTCCCCTCCCAGAGGCCGGGACTGCTGTCCTCGGTTGGGTCCTGACTGCACCTTGTAGCTTGTTAGCCTTGGGCTAGTCCCCTGTCTTGAAGCCCTCTGTGTAATCCGCGAAAGCAGATGACAGTGTCTGTCCTGTCCCCGCCGGCTGCCAGGCAGATTGGATTGGACGGCTGGCCCTATAATTCAGCAGCTGGTGCAGCATCGTTGTTAATGGAGACAGCTGGGGCAGCTGTCGTTTGTCATTGAACCTGAGAGGTTAAGAGAATTGCATGGACAGTGGCTGAGGCCCAATATTCACACAAAGGAGCAGAGCCTGGAAATGCCAGTGCAAGAACAGTTCCAGGCTGTGCTGTCCAGGGAGCTGAGAGCTCAAGCGCCAAGATGTCAGCCTGGAGTCAGAATCACCTTGAGAAGTACACCAAAAGCTCTCTTTGATGCAGGCTCCAACTGCAGTCATGGGAAATCTGATCCTCCTCCTTTTTGGAGCTTGGCTCTGACTGGTTGAAATAAGAATCCACCAGAGCTGGCGGCTAGACAATTTTTTGGCCAAAGCAGCTTTATTTCCTGGGACTGCAAACTCCAGAAGGAGTTTCTTTACCCTCTTGTTAGGACTCTGAGCATGCTGCTTGGGGCTTTTCCAAGAGCTTGTTTTTTTCCAGATATATAGCTCTTTTTTGTACCCGATGACACATTTTAATATTGTTTTTATGTATCCAAAGAGTTAATCAGCTTTAACTTTGAGAATTCATGATTCTCATTTAGGTGACATGAATGAAAATTTTGTACCACCAGTAACTAATTTGGGTGCCCTTGAAATATTAAACTTTGATCCTTAGTGAGTAATGTTTTGTGGTGATTCATCAGTTTAGTTCTTAGCAGTCAGCATGTTCGAAACGTGACAGAATTCTCAAGGCTACGAGTGAGCTGGAGATAATAGCTGTGGCTGCTGTTTTCAGAGCTGGGAGATAAGAACAGTCCTGGCCTTGGTTTTCAAAGCAGGTTTTAAGTTGGACAAAGAGGATTAAAAAAGGTCACAAGCAGGTAAATAACACTTAGGGCAAGCTGTCTCATTTGCTTTTTCTCCATTTCTGTCACTTCTGTTTTCCTGCCATCTTCTTGTCTTGGTGAACTCACCCTTAAGCAGACTGACATTGTTCTCATCAGCTGAGTCAGCAATCAATGGGGTGACAGATGTCACAGCCAGTCCACCCTCACATCTGATTTGTATCCTTTACATAAGTAAGCCCATCAGTATCAGTAATGTCTTCTGAGGGCTAACAATTTATCAGACCTGAGGAGAAGGTTGTGGGAACTCCAATTTATGGCTGGCTGGTTGGTATAAGGAAAGGGACTTGTCACTGGTGTCTGAAGTGGGGACAGTCCTGTGGAAGTGAGCCTTGAGTAACTTGTGGGATTGGATGCTAAAATCAGGGAGATATGTCAGAAAGGAATGAAATTATTGGACACCCAGTTGGCATCAGTGAACTGAAGAACTGGCCAGTGTCACAGAACATGTCACATCCTCCTTTCAAAGAATCTCCTAATGCAATGAAATGTGTCCTGGAAACAAGGACAGCATCTGGCTTAGGCTGTGCAGGGGGGCCCTAGTGACCACTTGAGAATGTGACAAAGCTTGGTGGTAGATTCCCAAGGGGTAGAGCTCTAGAAATTTTCTATACACTTGAGATTTGTCGTATCAACTTGGAAAAACAAAACAGAAAGAAAGACAAGCAGCATCCAGGAAGAGCCTGGATTGAGTTTGGGGTGTGTGTTCCAATTTCAGTAGTGTTCTTGATCCACTCTATGCCTTTGAACAAACAAGTCACAGCTATCTCTGGGCTACATGGGCAAGTCTCTTAACAGTGCTAATATTCTGTTGGATTGCATCTTGGTCCATTTATTGTTGTTACAACAGAATACCTCAGACTGAGTAATGTATAAGGACCAGAAAATTATTTCTTACAGTTCTGGATACTGGGAATCAAGATCAAGATGCCAGCAACTGGTTTGTGCCCTCCTGCTGGGTCATCATATGGGGGAGGTATTATCCAGAGAGTAAGCATGCAAGCCCTAGTCTTTCTTCCTCTTTCTATAAAACCACTAATGCCATCTGATGCCCTCTCCCTCCTGGCCTCATCTAGTCCTAATTACTCCCAAGGGGTCACCTCCCAATCCCATCGACATACAAATTTGGGGATTAACTTTCCAAATTGTTATCTTTTGGTGGACACATGTAAACACTACCATACAGTTTTTATTTCTTCAATCCATACACATGTTGTCTTTGACTCACTTGCTTATTTGCATGTGTAATCTCCCCGCCACCAGCTACAGAGCCCTTGAGGGTAGAGACTCTCTCCTCACTCCTGTCTCCCTAGTGCCCGGCACAGGCCCAGACAATTGGTGAAGTGAGGGAGGAAGGACAGAAAGAATAAGAGGGCACTCCTGGCCCTGAAGGATTTGTAGTCTGTTGAGGTTCCCAGTAAGGAAGCCTAGGGACTCCTTGGGACTGGTGGTCACCCAATGCACTTCCTCCTACCTGGGCTCCTGGGTATCATGGGACTGAGAGGAGAGGGAGGCAGGGAGCTGGATTGGAGGCTCTGAGGCTTAGACGCCTGGCTCCAGCCCTGGCGTCTGACTCTACCAGGCCTGTGCCTGTGGAACCTGAAGGCAAGAAACCTCCCTCAGGCTTGGACTTGGCCTGGGCCCAAGCTCCTACCAGATATAGACGAGTCTTGCAGACAGTGGGCCAAAGCCCACTCTCCTGGCTCCGTTTAACAGAGCTCAGCTGCTCTGCCTCAGCAATTCAAGCACCTTCTTTGCCCAGATGTTTTCACCAGCTGTTCACAAACACCAATGAGCCTTGTGCAGTAGGGAGAAGGGAGGGCTACTGGAGTTAGGACCCCTGGGTTCCTTCTCATCTCTGCCTCTCAAAGGCTGGGTGAGTAGGCGCTGCCCATCGCCTCCCTGAGCCCCAGTTACTTCATCCTATTTCATTCACAGTTAGGTTTGTTGTAGGGATTAAAACAGAGAAGGTCTCAATTCCCTCTCTTTTCTATGTTCAAGAACTCAAAAAACAAGTTAAGCTTCCAGATAGAGTTGGAGCTGCCTGATTACTTTGCCAGCTCCACTCCCTCCGTTCCTGGGTTGCATCATCTGATCTCTGATTATCTTTGCTGTGCATATTTCTCCACTGCTATGCACAGCATTCCACTGATTAGCATGTATTCAAATGCCATATATGTATAGATAAAGATACAGATGTAGAATTTATGTATGTATCACATATATATAATGTCATTACACTGGGTCATTATTCTGTATTTTGCTTTTCTGTGCCATGATATACTAGCCATATTGAGACAGGTAGATCTAGATAGTGATTTCCACTGTTGCCATGGCATTCTACAAATGTACCATGATGGACCTGTTCTCCAGCTGATACACATGTAAGGGGTTTCCAATTATGTTTTGTCATTTCAAACAACACTGAAATATTCTTCTACAAATAAAAAAATGAATTAAGTAAAAATGCAGGGAGCAGAGATAATCAATAGTGTTCACTGTTCACTTTTTGCTTTGATGACAAATAGTTTGAGCCCAAAATAGGCCAGATGGTTTAAGAACAGGATGAAACATTTGAGGTTGGGCCTTTCTGTGAGGTATGAGCAATCATTTAAGACTCTGTTCAGTACTTTCCATGAGCCAATCCCATGCTAAGTGCTTTACTTGCTCATAAAGCTCAAAGAGCCCAGTGAGGGAGCTGCTGGTGTTACCCGAGCTAGGGAAACTGAGGCACAGGTTGGCATCTTGCCAAAGCCAACCGATAGTGGTTGAACTGAAACTCAGACTCCTGGTTGGTCGGACTTCACTACTCACAATTTAACCAAAGCAGAGGGATCCCAGGAGCACCACCCAGAGCTATGGAAGTAGAAAGGCAAGAAGCACTGAACCCAGCTGACGATGCAGGAGGGGCTCCCTGAAGGAAGCCACTGTTCCATAGGCCTGGGAGCACTGCAGGAGGCAGCATCAGAAGGCATTAGGAGGAGGAGACACTCCAGTCCAAGGCACCAAGGCTTGCAGATTCTGTAAAGTACCCCCACCTCACTGACCAACCCCCAGGCTCCTCCCTGCCACAGAAATTTTTTTTGTTACTTAATTCCACCTAGATGTGTCTGCTGTTTATCCTTCCTCATGTCTTTGTTTTTACCTTCTTTTTGATTATCACCTATTTATTCCCCCTGTATTCATCTGTTCATCCATTCATTTACTCATCCATTTTGTTCATCTATCCATCCATCCACCCACCTATTGATTCAACTATTCATTTAACCTGAATTCAGCACCAGCTGTGTGCCAAGGTAGTGTATAGCCTCAAAGATGCAGTCACTGTAGTTGGTGGTGAGGATATCCACCAAACTCAACTCAACCCTATGAGGAACCCCTGGACCTTTCCTCCCTGAGGTACACACACACACAGATAACACAGACTTCCTAGAAAAATCCTGGAGACAGTCATGGCTCTCAGTGTCCCCCTGCTGGTAACATGGATATTACATTTGCCCTGGAGAGCATCATTGTGCCTGTGGGTAGAGATCTGCTCTGGTCCTCCACTTTAGTCCCCCCTGCTCCAACTTCTGTCAGCAACTCCATTTTAGGGGCTCCTAATAGTGAGGTGCATGTTAGAAAGGCTTCCTACCCTAGTCTTTGTTCAAGCCACAGGCCAGAGGAAGAAGCAGTGTAAGAGAGAGAAGTTCATTGTATTGGAGACGGTGTGTGGACTATTGAGTGTGCACTGTGTGTGTGTGTGCTCTTGGTGTTGTGTACATGGAGGTGCCAGGGTGCACATTCCTGAGTTTGTGGTTTACGCCCTGATCTCTGCATGATGGAGGGGTGGTGGCAGTGATCCTTACCTGTGCACACCAGGTATTCTTCCTCACATGGCATGATGTCAGTGCAGACGTCACACACTTAGGTGGGGACACTCTGGGTTGTTGGCCCCAAGAGTTCCCTAACAGGATGGGGCCCTGGTTGTCCATGGAGGCACCCTTAGCTCCTCAGGATCACTTCCCAGGTAAACTGCCTGCAGTCCAATCCTGTCCCAGAATCTGCTCCTGAGACAAAGAAGGAGCAGCCCAAGGGGAGTGGCCTGCACCGGAGGCTGGCAGAGTGCAAAGATGGAACCAGCCTGATCTGAGGTGCCAGCATTGTGCAGATGAATTAAGCAACTGCTGACTCCCCCAACCAACCCTGCCTTCTGCGTAGGAGAGAAAACCTTTAGTTAGTGTGGAAGGCTGTTTTAATGGGATTGTAACTAGAGTTCCACGCCCCAGGCCCAAACTTCCACGTGTCAGGTCTGGCCACTCGCCACAATACACCAAATAAAGAGATGAGTAGTGGTAAGGGGCAGAAAGGGACGTTTCTGACACGGCAGGGGCACGCCAGGGAAGAAGCAAGTAGCATTTTGTGCATCTTCTGGGTATGGACACGCACTTTAACTTTAAATAGAGGAAGATGTGGGCCAGGGGGAGAAGGTATGCATAGATGAAGAGTCCTGGTAAAGTGTCCTGGTTGTTCACTATCTCAGTTCTGGTGCGCTAGGAAGTGAAGTTGCTGTTCTCATCTGAGGGGGCCAGTCTGGTTCCCATGAGATGTTGATGCTCTCTCAAGGTGCAGCCTCATCCTTATCGGTAATTGCCCTATTTGGGGGGTGGTCTGTCGGGCCAGGCTCTGCTGTTCCCTCCCTTGGGAGTAGTTTCATCTCTCATCATGAAGATGTGATTGATCAGTAGTCCAGCCCTTTCCAGACACCAGGGTGACTCCTAGGTGGCTGCAGAGAGAATTGCTCAGAGCAGAGACATACAAGGTGGGGATAGGAATGACATGATTTTCTTCTACATTTAGTTAACTTGTGGGTCCAGGTAATAGTGCTTTTCAGCAAAAGCAGCTTTGAAGTATCTGCTACAGGATCATCTAATTTGTGGCTGAAGCTTTCTAAGAATATAGCACTCTACAGGAGCCAATGCCATGTGCAGGGCAGGTCAGGTGGGCCTATCATAGGGCATGAGGGGTATTAAGGAACAGATGGAACATGTGCTGAATTCTGCCCTGCACCCAACCCCCAGCAGTGAGCTCAGTGATGGAACGGCCTCGGTCTTTCTTCTTGTATTTGCCTTCTTCCCAGAGAGATCCCGGTGAAGTGGAGAGCACCTGCTATCTAGAATGTGCTGGGCAAATATTTGCGGATCTGTATTTGTCCTGTAAGACCAAGGGAAGGGGGTGGGGCGTTTTCACACCTCCGGCCCTCTTCCCAACCCCCACAGCAGTCTGAAGGGCCTCTCCCTCCCCACCTTGCTGAGCCCCTTGAAGTCATGGCACTGGCTGTGGAAAAAAGCTGTGCCCATTGCCCAACAACCCCCTTGGGTTCCAGCTGAGCTGGTGACAGCCTTGGGACAAAAGTCATCTTTAGGATGTGCACATCCTACCTATGCCTAGTTGGCTTCTTTGTGCCACAGGTGGGCACCTGCTTTATCCCAGGTCTTTTCCCACTTTCCTGAGGCCAGGCAGCCCATTTGAGAGGGATTGGGCTGGTAGATGTGGACATACAAAGCAATGGGACACCACAGTGTCCTGGGATTAAGACCCCTGAGTGTGACTCAGTGAACATTGGCACATTAAAGGCTCTGAGAAGTCCTGCTGGAAAGCATCATTTGAACTCTGATCTCATATTTCCCAATCCCATTGGACCTTTGTTTCTTTATTGAGTGCCCACGGGGTTCTGTTCTGAGAGCTGAGGCCCAGCAGCGAACAAAGGAAACCAAAGCCCCTGCCTGTGGGGCTCTGTTCTAGTGGGTCTATTTACAACAGGGCATCTCCTCACATCTCTAGAAGCTGTGCTTCAGAGCTGCCATCCAAATACTGATCCTGATGTTTTCCAGGACAGCCAGGGGCCTCCAGTAGTGCCTATATAAATGTCAGGGTCAAATGCACTTTCAGGGCATTGGAGGAGTCCTTTAAACCAGTAGCTGGGTCCTTATGCCTGTATATCCTAGCTACATGGGAAGCTGAGGTCAAGAGAATTTAGGTTTGAGGCCAGCCTGGACAAATAGTTTGAGAGACCCATCTCCAAAATAACCAGAGCAAAATGGACTAGAGTTGCAGCTCAAATGGGAGAGTTCCTGCTTTGCGAGTGCAATGCCCTGAGTTCATACCCCAGTTCCAGAAAGAAAGAAAGAGTGAGAGAGAGGAGAGTAAGGGAGGGGAGGAGAGGGGAGGAAGAAAGAAAAATCTCTAGCTTCCCTGCCCTGTTTCCCCACCATGTCCTCATTCTCTCCCCTCTCCCACCTTCCATTTAGGAAATATCTCACTTTGCTTCATTCTGAGGCCTGGTATTGATGGAATTCCTCCTCTGTCCTGGCCAGCTCCCTTTTCCTGGGGTGGAGAAGGGGAAGTCACCTTTAGAGGGTTTGCTCAAGCTGCTACTAGACCTGAAGCCCCCTCGCAGGGAGATGGGGGTTAATCAGCAGTGCAGCTGACAGTGTGTCCACAGTCCTCAAAGACAAGACCAACCTGGCAGAAATGGTGATGAATGGCTGGTCTCAGAGGGCCAGAGGGCCACATGTCTAGTCTGCAGAGCCTATGCAGCAGCAGGGACTTGCTTAAGATTACGTGGATAAGGACTGGGGAATCATCCTGTTTGAAGTTGAGAAAGCATTTGAACCGTCTTTTTCCATTGATTAACTGCCATGCCAAGCAGTGACAAGAAGAGGCCTTGAGGGAGTCCCTGCTTCCCTCTGGATGGCATCCCTTCTGTCACACACTACAGATAGGGTTGAGTGGTCTTGTAGGTCCTCTTGTGTCAGACCCTCTGCTTTGGGATCTGGGAGCATCTACATTCCCTGCTCCCCCCTGCCATCCCTCAGCCCGCTCCTGGGCCCTCCCTGCTTCCCTTCCTAAGTGCAGGGCCTGGGGAACAGCACTGAGCACCCAAATAAAATGTCCAGACCACAGGAAGCAGGGTAATCAGGACATGGCTATTTTTATCCCAGATTGAAGGATTTTCAAAGCTCTTTCCACTGCATGCTCTGCTTTCCACAGGCCAGGGATACTCCTCTCTCCTCTCTTTCTCCTCTCTCATGGTGAGTGTGACAGGAGTGGTTGGCTCCCAAAAGAAGCCCTGTCCAGTCATATTGGCCACCTCCCACCACTGAAGTCCCCTTAATGCAGGAAAGCTTTGCCTCCCTAAGGCAGGCTCAGTGCTGAGCCCAAACACAGGATTGAGGCAGCAGCACTAAGAGAGCTGGGTGCTGAGGGGTGACAAGGGCTTCTCATGGACATCAGAGAAGCTGGCTTACCTTATTCAGCAAGCATTTATGATGTGCCTATGCAATGTTGGTCCTGGGCTGGGAGGTGGTCCCAGAGTTAGTGCCAGGCCCAAGGATCATAGCAGATGCTGTGGTCTTTCTCCAAAATATGTCCTGAATGCACCCATACCTCTCCCTTGCTGCTCCACCACCTGAGGCCTAGCCTTCTGCCCTCATGGTTTGCCTAGGTCACCAAAATGGGATCCATCCCATGACCTGAGCAGGTTGAACCTGTGGGCTACCACCAAATCCCAGAAAGAAATTTTTGGAGCTACAAATGAAATTGCAAGTCCTTCCTCTTCTTCGTCACCTCTTCTACAAGTTAACATATTCCAAATCGAATCAAACAGAATGACATGGATGAATCTCAGAACATTATGCCAAACAAAAGCTGTCCAAAAACTAAAGGAGCACAGTCTCGGAGGCCACTTGTACACACAGAGTCCAGGAAAGGCAGGACTCTAGGGACAGAAAACAGATGGCTGGTTGACAGGAACAGGTCTGGGGAGGTTGAATATGACTAAGCAAGATGGGAATTTCTTTTTTTTTTTTCGGTGGTACTGGGGTTTGAACTCAGGGCCTCATGCTTGCTAGGCAGGCACTCCACCACTTGAGCCACTCTGCCAGCCCCTTTTTTGTGTTGGCTATTTTTGAGATAGGGTCTCTTGAACTGTGCCTGGGCTGGCTTCAAACTCAAGCCTCCTGATCTCGGCCTCGTGAATAGCTAGGATTACAGGCATGAACCACCGGCACTGCCAAGACAGAGATTTTTAAAGTAATGATCACATTCCATGTAAAGAGCAGAGTGGCAGTTACTGAGAGCCATTCCTTTTGATGCTGATTCAAGTCCTTCATGATTCAAGTCTATCATCCATTTACCCCAATGGATGATTGAGCATCTGCACTCTGACTGTGTGTGTGTGTGTGTGTGTGTGTGTGTGTGTGTGTGTGTGTGTGTGTTGCTTGTGATGGAACTCAGAGCTTTGCACATTTGGGCAATTGCTCGACACTGAACTACATTTCCAGCCCTTTTTTAATATTTATTTTGAGGCAGAGACTTACTATTAGCCTAGGCTGACTTCAAACTCATAATCCTTCTGCCTCAGTCTCTGAGTAGCTGGAATTGCAGGTGTGCAGCACCACACCCAGACCCACTTTGATTTCTAAGCTCCAACCACACTGGCCTCCCTTTCCTAAACAAGCCAAGTCCATTCCAGTCTCTGGGCCTTTGTGCTTGCTGTCCCCTCCACCCCCATGCTCTGCCTCTGGACTTCCCATGGCTGGCTCCTAACCTTCAGGACTCCCACATCTTAGCATTTTTCCTGGATCCCCAGATAACTGAGTTACTTCCAATCTCACCCAACAACCCGTGTTTCCCTCTCTCCAGAGCCCATAACACAACTGGAATCATCTATTTTTCACTGTCTCTCAACTAGACAAGCTCCAGGAGGGCTGGCACCATGTTACTCATGCCTGGAGTCCTAGAACAGTGCCTCTTGTGTGTAGAGAAAGTACTCAACATAATTCTACTGAAATGGGTACTAGCATTATTCCCCTGTTAGAGATCAGAAATCTGACACTTAAGAGTGGTTAAACCACATGCCCAAGGTCACAGAACTTGGACATGGCAGAGCCCAAGCCTGGCCAGCTCCAGGGCCTGAGATATTCCCTGAAAGAGGCTGATTTGTTGCCATTCCCTGTAATCAGTTGGCCATTTAATGCCACCTGTGCAGTCACAGGTTGGCAGGAACCTGGCGTCTTCCAATGGCTGGTACTCCTCTACTGGCAGCAGTTGGTAACATGGCCTTGGCCCATGGGAAACCTGGTATTCTACCACCTGTTGTGGGAATGGGGCCCAGTGTGGCCCCATCCACCTGCCTGCTGCCCTATATCAGGGCCCAAGGCTCTGCATCTCTTTCATGTCACCCCAGAGGAAACGATGCTCAGGCTGCTGGCTTCCTTCTTGTTTGTGGCCCTTGGTAAGCTCCATTTTGTGCCCGTGTTCATGTGCCATGCTGGCCTAGGGCCACCCACCCTGGGACCCAGGGTGGCACCTGCACCAGCTTGGGGCTGGGTAAGAGTGAGGAGCTGTGGATGACACAGGTCAGGAGGAAGCCTGGGAGACCCAATTGGCTGTAGTGGGAGTCTTGAGGGGTGGTGAAGTCTCATGGTCAAGGTCCTGGGCTCTGTGGTTTGATGACTTGAACTGGCATTACCATTCCTTTCTTCATGCTCCAAGTCTCCCTCCCACTCCCTGCATCCAGCTCCATATTCGGTAGCTTAGCCTTTTCCTGCTATATTACAATCTGGTTCAGGGCCACCTCCTCCATGTAGCCTCCCTTAACTGACAATGCAGGAACAGATTGACATTTATGGAGTATTTTCTATATGCCAGGCAGAATGCTGACAGTTTTTTCTTTTATGCCTTATGTAGTTCTCATCATAGCCCCATGAGGTCAGTACCACTATCATTCCCATTTTACAGGTGGGAAAACTGATCCTCAGAGATATAAAGTTGCTCAATCTAAAACAAGCTGCCAGGCTGCCCTTTGTACCAGGTAGGCTTACCTCAAAGCCTCCTGTCTTTCTGGCAATAGCTGTCACTTCTGGGGACTCACTGGGCATCAGGAATGTTTCTTAGTCTACAACCTTCCCATCAAAGGAGCTTCTGTACTACTGGGCTCTGCTATTTCATATGGGGCTCCTAAGGTCCAGAGAGGGAAGGGCTTGGCTAGGGTCAACGGCCAGGTTTTGGCACAACTAGCACCTGGACCCTGGCATCCTTTTACCTTCTGGGGACCCACTGGCTAAATGACACTGGTCGTCTTCCCTCTAGCTTCAGGCTGTGGCCAACCTGTCTACAACCCCTTCAGCCGCGTGGTCAATGGTGAGGACGCTGTCCCTTACAGCTGGCCCTGGCAGGTAAGAGCAATAGCAGATGTTCCCTGTCCCATCCTGGACTCCAAGGTATGCATTTGTGGCATCCAGTCTGACCCTATTTCCTCTTTTCCAATATCTGCTTCAGCTCCCAAAGTCCAGGTCACCTTAGACAGTCTTCTTCCCAAGGGGGTTTTACCAGCTCAATCAGTAACCCTTACCTGGCTGTTTAAAATTTAAAAGTGGAATCAGGCTAGTAGGATGGCTCAAGTGGTACTGTAGTAGGGAGGAGGATCAGAAAAAAACCCAGACTAGGCCTGAGTCCTGAGAAAGTATCAGGGAGGTAGGGATAGCATAGTAGAGAGCTAAAACGTGAGAAATCTAAACATGAGGAAGGTTGAGTAGCACCAGGGAGGGGAAGTCAAGTAGCACTAGGAGAAAGTAGCCAATAAAATTAAATATAACCATGTACGGAATAGACTTTGCTTTTTGCTTCTGTACCCTGTTTGCAAGGGTATATAAGGTGAAACCACTTTGTTCTTGGGGCTCAGCCTTTGGACATGAGTCCGCTGAGTTTGTGCTGGCACATTTAAAATGTTGCTTCCTGGGCTGGCGGAGTGGCTCAAGTGGTAGAGTGCCTGCCTAGCAAGCATGAGGCCCTGAGTTCAAACCCCAGTAACACCACCAAAAAAAAATCCCAAAAAACAAAAAAAAAATGTTGCTTCCTCCTAATTGCCTCAAGAGTCCCGTATCTCAGCTAGCAAACTCCCACAACAGTACAGCATGTGCTGAGTAAGTGTGAGGGCCTGAGTTCAAACTCAAGTACTGCCTCAAAAAATAAAAAATAGTAAAAGTGGATTCAGGGCTAGGGATGTAGTTAGTGATAGAGCGCTTGTCAAGCATGCACAAAGCCCTGGGTTTGATCTCAAGCACAGCAAGGAAACAAAAGCAAAAATAAAAATAAATGTGCATGCAGAGGACTGGAGGCATGTCTCAAGTGGTAGAGTGCCTGCTTTGTGAGTGTGAAGCCCTGGATTAAAATCCCAGTTCCATTTGGGCACTGATAGTTCACACCTGTAATCCTAGCTATTTAGGAGGCTGAGATCAGGAGAATTGAGTTGTAGGCTAGCCCAGGTAAATAGTTCCTGAAATCCTATCTCGTAAATAACCAGAGAAAAATGGACGAGTGGATCAAGCGGCAGAGTACCTGCTTTGCAAACTAGAAGCCCTGACTTAATATCCTAGACGTACAAAAAAAGAAAAAACTAGTGCAATGAGGAGAAAGAGCAATGTGTGAGGGCTTCGGTTGCCGTGTTTAGGGGAGATTACATGTCCAGACTCCTCAAATTCTACAAGGCCATAGGTGTGGGAGCAATGAAAGGAGTAGGGGTTTCATGGAGCTTACAAATGAAAGCACAGAGGACTAGACTCACTGTCAGACAGCAGCCTCCACCCACAGGTGACTATTCAACTTGAATGTAAGTTTAATAATGTTAAAATTCAGATCCTCAGGCCCCACACATTACAAGTGCTCAACAGCCACATGAGGCTGGTGGTTTCCATCTTGATGGCAAAGATGGAGACTGTTTGCATCGTCATGGAAAGTGCAGTTGGATAGGTCAGCAAGCTTCCCTGTAGGCTTTGCTGGCCTTAAAATGTCCATAGCAGGGACTTAAGGCTACACTGTAGCATAAAAACGGCAGTGATCCAGGCACCTGTGGCTCATATCTGTAATCCTAGCTACCCAGGAGGCAGAGATCAGGAGGATCACGGGGTCCAAGCCAGCCCTTGGGAAATAGTTTGAGAGACCCTATCTTAAAAATACCCAACTAAAAAGCGCAGGTGGAGTGGCTAAAGTGTTAGAGAACCTGCCTAGCAGGCATGAGGCCCCAAGTTCAAAGCCCAGTAATGCCAAAACCAGACAAACGGGCATAGACAACACAGAAAGCAGTGAGTTTAGTAGTTGCAGTAGATCTACATGAACAATACCAGAGCATAAGCCAAATATGGGCATGGATTGTAGTTTGCCAACCCTTGGCATAGGGGAAGGTTTTGAAAATCAGGAAGTGTAAGGAAGAGAGCAGCAAAGGAACAGGGTGAGTTTTGCCTCAGAAGATACAAGAGGCCTTGAAAGGTCTGAGGGGCAGATTTGGGAGGCCAGCCTTGCAGGGCTGTCAAAAGACAGAAGAATTGGGGATGCCCTAAAAGGCAGAGAATGTTGGGGACCCCAGAAAGGTCATAAAACCTTGGGTGGGGAGGCTTTGGCAAAATATGATCCACAGGATAAGGGATAGGGTCAACATGAGCAGTTGTGTGGGTTGTGCACTGAGTATTTCAGAGGGTGGCATGGTTTTCTGTGTCCATAGCACCCTCTAGAGTTGTACAGTGCACAACCTGCAGAACCACTGGGGGCCCGGGTCACTCAGACTCTTCTCCTTGGTCACCAGGTCTCCCTGCAGTATGAGAAAGATGGGGCCTTCTACCACACCTGTGGTGGCACCCTCATCACGCCTGACTGGGTGATGACTGGCAGGCCACTGCATCTCGTGAGTTCTACCACCTGCCCTGTCCTTCCCCCGCTGCTGTCCTTGGGTGAGACCAAGCAGCTGGGACAGTGGGTGGCTACTGGAGAGGAGGGAGGTTGGCTACAGATCTGGACTGACTGGCTTCCTGCACAGGAGCTCCCGGACCTACCAGGTGGTGCTGGGCGAGTATGACCGGGCCGTGGAGGAGGGGCCTGAGCAGGTGATCCCCATCAACCAAGGGGACCTCTTCGTGCACCCAAAATGGAATATCAACTGTGTGGCCTGTGGGTGAGTGAACCCTCATGTGTGGGGCTGGGACTCTCCAAAATTCCCTCCAGGTCCCAAAGCCAAAGAGGAGTGGGCAACCACTTGAGCCCAGGTGGCACACACCACAGCTAGAGCCAGTAGAGCTATTAAGGACCATCGATGCCAGACCGCTCTCCCTACAGGGGGACAGCAGGGCCCAGGAAGTACCTGGCTTACTGAACCTGAGCTCTTCTGGCACCTTCCCCCATCCCAAGGGTTCCTCCATTCCACAGACTTGCATGCTGGGTTCCTGCAGCACCATGGGTAAAAGGAGGAGTTTTGGGCTGAGAGGCTCCAGTGCTAACACTCTGGGTGGACCAGGCCAGTCACTGCCCTACTCTGGGCAGCAGTGTGGTGTCTGTCAAGGGTGACCATGAAGCAGGACTTCCTGGGTGGCTGTGAAGGTGAAGGAGACCATATTCAGCCCCTTGAATGTATGCAGAGTTGTATGGCTGGGTGGCCTGACTTCCATGGTGAGAGGCTCTTGGGGGTGCAGCACCCCGAATGGGAAAGGTATGAGCTAGGAGCCATGATGATCACAACGCCAGTCCATGCTTACAGTGACAGTGACAAAATAGATCCTACTGAAGTGACATGAATGACAGGCATGTGGAGATGGACGGCAGTGGTTCTCAAAGTGTGGCTCTGGGGTGCAGCAGCCCTTGGTGTCCTTAGGAAATACGGATCCTCAGACGTCAGCCCAGACCCATGGCCCAGAACATAGCCCCCTCCCCACAGCACTGTGCTTACTGAGCCCTCCAGGAGTTTCTGATGCAGCTGGAGTGTGGGAGGGACAGGTGCAAATGCCCAGGGCGATTATGGTGGCCAGGGTCATCGAGGACTGAAGTGGCTGGGGCTTACTCAGAGCTGCCTGGCCTCAAGAATGGATTTGAAGATAAAAGAACAGGGAGTCCCTAGAGCAGAAAATGCAGGGAATGAACGTTTGCCTAGGGTAGGGAGCAGGTCCAGCTCAGGGCCCAGGCTTTGTGTGACTCCTCTTCCTCCCCAGAAATGACATCGCGCTGATCAAGCTCTCCCGGAGTGCCCAGCTGGGAGATGAGGTCCAGGTTGCTTGCCTCCCTCCTGCTGGTGACATCCTGCCCAATGAGGCACCCTGCTACATCAGTGGCTGGGGCCTTCTTGAGAGTATGTGCTACCCTTGTAACTGGCCTCAGGGACAGTGGCAAAGCGGAGGCCCTGGGATGGGGGATGGAGGGTCACTTCAGGATTGAACTCAGCACTCCCCCCATCTTTGTCTGGTTGCCTTCTTCTCCTCTATCCCCCCCAATTATTCAGATTCCATGGAACATTTTGAGGTGCCTACTCTGTGCAAGGTGCTGGGATGTCACAGAGACAAAGCATGCAGGACCCTATAAACCCTAGCAGGCCAGAGGAACTGGGGCTCCCAACCATGCACTCAGACTCCCCACTCAATGCTTTCTGTCCTGGCAGCCAACGGGGCTCTCCCAGACAAACTACAGCAGGCCCTGCTGCCTGTGGTGGACTACAACCACTGCTCCAGGTGGGACTGGTGGTGGTTTGCCGTGAGGAAGACCATGGTGTGCGCTGGTGGAGATGTCCGCTCTGGATGCAATGTGAGTTTGCTCTTTCCTGAACAAGGTGGCATGGGATGTGAATGACCCCAGGTCTTTCTGCCATCTGCCCACAGGTGGAGGAGGTAGCTTGCCTGCTTGCCTCATTCAGCCCCCAGGCCAGGCAGGAAGAAGAGGAAGTCAGCATAGTCTAGATGTAGAATCAGGAGCCTTGGATTCTAGTGTGGCTCACATGCTGACCTGACCTGGACAAGTCACAGTCAGTCCCTGGTCCTCAGGCTTCCGCATCACCATAGTAAGGGAGACTGGCACCACAACTTCTCATCATACTAACTGTGGTTCTGAAGTCATAATTAAACTTTAAGTATACTCTCGGTATAAACTGTGTGTGGTGAGACACAAGTGTAATCCCAGTTACCTGGCAAGAGGTGGCATGAGGATGTAGACTTCAAAGTCAACCCAGGCAAAGTTAGTACGATACTGTCTCATAAAAATTTGCAAAAAAAAAGCTTTCGGGTGTGGCTTAAATGGCAGAGCACTTGTCTAGCATGCTAGAGGCCATGGGTTCAATTCCCAGTGCTGAAAACAGATCACTGAAGTTCAGAACCAATTCCTCAGACAGCTCAGCCCCCGCCACACTCTTGACTCTTGCAGGGTGACTCTGGGGGACCCCTCAACTGCCCCACTGAAGATGGCACCTGGCAGGTCCATGGTGTGACCAGCTTCGTTTCTGGCTCGGGCTGCAACACCCTGAAGAAGCCCACGGTGTTCACTAGGGTCTCTGCATTCAACCAGTGGATCGAGGAGGTGAGGAGGATGGGGGAGGACAGAAGACTCCTGGGGAAACCATAGGCCCCAAGAAGAGCCTGGGATGCTCCTGGGCCCAGTGTGGGGGACCTTGGGGATGTTCCTGAGGACCTGAAATGTTTTGTGCTAAAGCTCTGTCGTGGGAACATGGCTGTTTTCTGGGTGGGGCTCTCAGTGGTGGCTGCACTTCCCGAATCCAATGGGTGTCCCTAAGGGTCTCTGCTGCTGCAGTCTGTCTTTCTCACAGAGGATAGAGAGATATGCCAGACAAAGTGTCACCTGGTGAGGGACAGATGAGACACTGGAGAATATTGATGAAGGGTGGTACAGCCATGTAAGGGGACACTCAGTCCCCAGCAAGGGCACAGACGTCATCAGGGGACAGGTGGTCTGATATGGTTGACAGTGCTCATGATAACAGTAATGGCTGTAATTTATAGACAACATAACTGTGCCAGTCACTGTGGTGAGAACCTTAGTTAACAGTTTGATTAGGAACTCCTATGGAGCAGGATTTGGCAGTACACACCTGTAATCCCAGCACTTGGTGGAGGCAGAATCTCAAGTTCCAGGCCGGCCTGGGCCACACAGTGAGGTCCTATCTCAAACAAACAAAGAAACCCCATGAGGGAGTACTATTCTTGTCCTGGTGTAGAGATGAGGAAACTCAGAGAGGTTAAGTCACTCTCATAAGCTTAGCCAGCTCTTGAGTGACAGGGCTGGGAGTTAGGCCTATTTCCCTCCAGCTCCAGAACCTGTGCTCCTAACTAGACTATTTCGTTTTTTTTGGCGTTATTTGGGTTTGAACTCAGAACTCAGCCTTGCTAGGGAAGTGCTTACCACTTGAGTCACATCCCTTTTGCTTTCAGTTTGTTTTCCCAATAGGGTCTCCCACTTTGCCCAGGCTGGCCTCTGAACATGATCCTCCTCCTCTGCCTTCCAAGTAGCTGAACCTACAGGTCTGCACCACCACCACTAATTAGACTATCCTGTCCTGCTTCCCATCTTTGTTTTTTCCAGACCATTGCAAGCCACTAGCCCAAGGCCTAACTGGCGGCACCCATCCACGTCCTTCAGAAAGAATAAAGACCTCTCAGAAAATCCTAGGTTGTGTCTCTTTCCTTCACTGAGTTTCCTCTTCCCCTCCAGCCTCTGTCTAAAATCTCAGATCTGAATTGCAGAGATGAGACCCGACCCAACCCTCTCAGGTGAGGATGAGAAAGGAGTGAGCCTCAGGGAGAAGAGGGGAGGTGCTGTTGGGTGACCAACTGTCCTGGCTTGCCTAGGACTCAGGGGGTCCTGGGACACTGGACTTTTAGCACAGATTCAGGAAAACTGGGTCAAACTGGTGATTCGAAATCCATAGTCATACATAAATTAGTGACTTTTCAACACAGGCACAAAAACAGAGTAAAATCTGCAGAAAAACTTATGTTGCCAGCTCTGGGGAGGGTCATGGCAGGGAGGGAAGAAGAATGTGTTTTCTGTCCATTGCTGGGCAGGAGGAGGGCTGAGGTCATTCATTCATTCAGCAAACATCTACTCATTGTTCCAGAGGAGGGCTGAGAGAGGGAGGAAGACGTTGCTCGTTATTTAGAGAAATGTGGGCATCAGGACCATTCATTGAATATGACTAGCTACCTGCGTTGTGATGGTCATGGCGGGGAGGGCGGGGGTGAGTCAGACAACCTCAGGGGGCCCTGGCTGCACTGGGGAGACATGTGCACATGCATTCCCACACATTGTGACGTGGAAGGCTGCAGCACGGGAGGCTGCAGTCCAGCAGGCCGTTGAGGCCTGATAGATCCTGCTATGCAGACAGAAGCAATATAAAAATAATGGAATCATTTGCGTCACGTTTTCTCCTGAACACCATGACAGGAACGTGACCTCAGCCAGGTCAGGCATGCATAACTATTTTAATTCCTTTTTTTCTGGAGACTGGGTGTCCTTCCTTAGCTCAGTTTGACCTGAAAGTCAGGATCCTCCTGCCTCAGCCTCCCGAGTGCTGAGATTACAGGTGTGAACCACATGTCTGGCATACACAATTTTTTTTTCATTTTTCTTTTATTATTCATATGTGCATACAAGGCTTGATTCATTTCTCCCCCCTGCCCCCACCCCCTCCCTTAGCCATACACAATTTTTAATATTAATTTTGCTCCATTAATATTATACCTTCCTTCTAACAGTTAGATGTTCAGCTTTGAAAAGGTTAAAAGACACACCATGGAAAGTCATATAGCAAACACCTTGGCAGGTGACATCCCTTCAAAATAAACAAGTTTCATGTCCTTTTTTTTTTTTTTTTTTTCATGTCCTTTATTTTTATTTTTATTTTTTTGGTGTGGGGATGGAGCCCAGGGTCTGGCACATGCTAGGCAAGTGGTATATCTCAACCTGCTGTTTCATATAGTTCATATATACATATGTGTCTATTTTTTGTCTTAATGGTGCTGGGGTTGAATTCAGGGTCTTGTGCGTGCTAGGCAGGGCTATACCACTTGAGCCATGCCCCCAGCTCCTGCTGCTTTTAAAAATAGTAGGTACAGTCAAGGTGGAGGCCCTCTGCTACTCTTCCCAGAGGCCATCATGATGATGGGGCAGGGGCTGTCCACCAACCATGACTACTTTTTCTTTTGCACATGGAATAGGGTAGCTCCTACCTACGTCCTAATGTTGGATTTCACCTTATGATTTCTTTGACCAACACTAAGTTTTGAGGGACGGGGTGATTTACCATTCCTTCCACCATGGCATCTGGTAGCTACTGGTCAGCTGGTCCCAGAGTGAGAAGATGTGGAGTGGAACCTCCACCAACCCTTGATGAACATGAGACATAACTAAGAAATAAACTGTCATGTGTTACTGAGACTTTGTGTGTTATTGGTTACAGTGGCATGGACCTAACCTATCCTAACTGATAACATGAGTTTGCTGTTTATCCTATAGCAGTATGGTGTTGCTATATTTTTGTTTTACTTTTTTTTTTTTTTTTTTGCAGTACTGGGTTTGAACTTAGGGCTTCACACTTACTAGTCAGGCACTCTGCTACTTGAGCCATTCCACCAGCCCCATGTTGCTATATATTTTTATCACACATATAAATATGTACAAACAATATGTTGCATTGCTTTGTTTTTAAAAATATATGCACTGGTTGGATGTGGTGATCCATATCTGTAATGCCAGCACTTGGGAGGCAGATGCAAGGGGGTCACACGTTCTGGAGCAGCCTGGGCTACACAGTGAGATCCTGTCTCAAAAAGCCAAGGTCTGGGGGACTGGAGGCAGAGCTAAAATGTCAGGGTGTCTGCGTTCAAGTGGGAATCCCTGAGTTCAAATGCCAGTATACCAAAAAAAAAATGAAGTAGTCAAAAAACCTGAGGCAGGGCTGGCAGAGTGGCTCAAGTCATTTAATCCACGGCCTAACAAGTGTGAGACTTTGAGTTCAAACCCTAGTACTCCAAAAGGAAAGAAAACTTAAGGGATAGGGATGCGGTTCAGTGGTAGAGCCCTTAACAAAATATGCAAGGCCCCACACTGCAAATTAAATAAATACAAGCAGGGCTGCGTGCTGTGCGGATTGACCTAGAACTTCTTTCATTTGGTGATGTAGCCAAGCTGCTTTATCTACCTCGTTCATTTCTGCTATTACAGAGTACCCCATTACATAACAACACTAGTCATTCCCTCCTCTCCCACTGATGGACATCAGAGCAGGGCCAACTTTTTATGATCACAAACAGTACTTCAGTGGATGTCCTTGATATTTTTCCAGGTACCCATGTGTGAAAGTTTCTCCAGGGTATATTCCAAGAAGTAGAATTTCTGAGAGGGAGGCGACCTTTTTCAACTCGCAAAATACCAAATTGTTCTCCAAAATTATTGTATTAAATATATATTTATATACATATATATGTATATACACACATTGGCTTCACTGGGGTTTGAACTCAAGGCCACACAGTGTGGCTAGGCAGGTCTCCAGCACTTGAGCCAATCCACCAGCCATTCAACAATACTTTTAAAATTTCTCCTTTTCCTTTTCCCATCCACTACCACCATACATCACAAACCATCCCACATTTTTCCCCTCAAACCACTCCTGGGATCTCAACTCTGCTCCACAAAACTCTCTCCCAGTTCTTACAAAAAATCCCTAGACATTGTCTGGCAGAGCCAGAGTGAGGGCGGGGGGACCACCTCAGGCAGAGTCAGGCTTGGGCATCCTGAAGCTGGTGAGGTTGGGAGGAAGTTCTGGAACCACACATCCACTAATCACTTTTATTGAGTCAGACCACAGTGCCTGGTGACATGGAACCGGCAGGTGCTGCCAAGGCTAAGTGTCTACTCCCATTTTGGTGGGTCATGAAGCACTCTTGGATAACTTTCCAAAATGGTTTCAGGATAAATGGCAGAAGAGCCATGTGTGAGACCCTGAGTTCAAACCCTAGTACTCCAAAAGGAAAGAAAACCCAAGGGATAGGGATGCAGTTCAGTGGTAGAGCCCTTAACAAAATATGCAAGGCCCAGCACTGCAAAATAAATAAATACAAGCAGGGCTGCGTGCTGTGGGGGGTGACCTAGAACTGCCATCCTGTACAGTCTCAAAGGGTGGCTGAGCAGGGGTCCCGTGGGATGTCCGCTCAGCCTCAGGGAGAAGCAGGGCACTGCTATGACCCCTTCTCGCCACACGTGGGCAACAGAGAGTCAGGAAGTCTTGCCTAAATCTGCCAATAATTTAGTTAAAACAGTTCCAATTTCCTTTTCTGAAATCACCAATTCTCAAAAATTCGATTCTCTCTCTCTCTCTCTCTCTCTCCCCCTCCCTCCTCTTCTCTCCCCCTCTTCCTCTCTCTCTTCCCCCGCCCCCTTCCCGAACTGGCCTTGAATTCTGAGAGGTTAAGAGAATTGTATCTGTCGGGAGCCGATGGCTCACGCCTGTAATCCTACTTACTTGGGAGGGTGAGAACGAGGCCAGCCCAGTCAAATAGATAAGTCTCCTCTCTCCAGATTCCAAAATGACCAGAGAAAAATGGACTTGGGTTTGTCTTAAGCGGTACAGCGCATGTTTTCCTAGTCCTACCAAAAAAAAAAGTCATTTCGTTATTAATTGTGTATATGGTCAAAACAATGTCAGGTAGGAAATAAGTGTACAGGGTGAGGGAGCTTTGTGTTTGGCAGGCCATCTTCTAAAACAAGGTTTTAAGGTGGGCCATTTGTGAAACTGGTCCATCTTTCAGAACTAACATTGAAAATTGGCCTCCTGACAATTGGGACTATTTCACGAAGACTGGGTTGTGATGACCTTGTGTACTCAGAACTTGAAAGATTAATATGGTATTCCTGAGTTGGGTTAGAGAGTTTTACTGAGAAAGGTTTGGGGGCAGGAAGGGAAAGCTGGAAAAGTTTTCTCGTGCTTTAGTGATTCAGAAAGTAGCACATATTTGGAGTTAAAAACAAAATAAAACAAAACAGAAAGATACACAGTGAATACTGTTTCCTTCTATTATTATTCCTGTCTTCAGTAGTAACTACAATTAATTTGATATTGTTTGTGTATATATTCGGTTATATATGCCTTTGTGTGTGTTTTTAATTTCCTAAAATAGGATCATCAGCCTGTTGACCTGTTACTTTGTTATGTGATACATTGTGCATTAATTGGCACTCATGGGCAAACTTCATTCTTTACAAGGTTGCATAGTATTGCATTGAATGATCCACAATAGTTTAATCATTTACATGTTGATTACCACTTAGATTGTGCCCAAGAGTTTGCTTTTCTATAATGTTTCATTCATCCTTGCTTGACTAAGTATTTCCAGTTTATCCTAGGACCTGTATTAACCTATTTTCTTTGACTGTAGCAAAACACCTGATGGCTCTGGTGGCTCAAACCTATAATCCTAGCTACTCAGGAGGCAGAAAACAGGAGGATCGAAGTTCAATGCCAGCCTGGGGAAATAGTTCACGAGACCCTATCTCAAACAAACCCTTCACAAAAGGGCGGGTGGAGCAACTCAAGGTGTAGTCCCTGAGTTCAGGAAATAGATTTGAGAGACTCTGAGGTGGGAGGGATTTTAAATATTAACAGTCCAGCTATGTACACTAGGGAGGTCTGAGCTCATGTGGGAGGGGTTCCTGAAAAAGATGATCTTTAAACAGGATCATTATAGAGGTTATATCTTTTTTTGGCATAGTGCTGGGGATCAAACCCAGAGCCTCACATGCCAGGTGAGTCCTCTACCACTGAGCAACACTGCCAACCCTGGATTGTGACCTTTGATTGGACAAACCCTGACGTGAGAATTAAGTTAGTCATTTCTGTTCTGTCATTTGAACACTTTCCTTTAACAAAAAAATAACAGGATGCAGTTTTCTTGTTAGTCCCTCTTTTGTTCTGGGGTCCTAACCCAAATGAAGCAAATGTTTTTTTTCTGGCATTTCACAGGTATTTAATTTGCTCAACCCCACTTCCACTATAGCTGTGATAAACTGGAAGCTGTCTGACACGCTTCCATACACTGAGCAGAAGAGGAGAAGAGGAGCTTGGTATCTGTTTTAATTTGTTCTAGGCCCCATTCTGATGGTCTCTCATAAGGTGGTGTGTGTGTGTGTGTGTGTGTGTGTGTGTGTATGAGAGAGAGAGTGAGAGAGAGAGACTGGGGTTTAAACTCAGGGCTTCACGTTTGCAAAGTGGGTGCTTATCACTTGAGCTACACTTCTAGTCCATTTTAGCTGTGTTATTTTGGAGATGGAGGAGGGGGGGGGGGTCTCACGAACTATTTGCCCAGCTGGTCTCAAACCTTCATTTTCTCAATCTCAGCCTCCCAAGTAGCTGGGCTTATAGGAAGCCACCGGCTTCCTGCAAGGTGGTAGTTTTTAACTCTCCCTATTCTTTCATTATCATGAAAGAGTTGCAAAGAGGTACAAAAGACAGTAGAGGGCTGGAGAAGTGGCTCAAGTGGTAGAGTGCCTGCCTAGCAAGTGCAGTGCCTCGAGTTCAAACCTCAGTCCTCTCCCCCCAGCCTCCCCGCCCCCACAAAAAAAAAGACAGAGTATATGGAAATGGACAGGACTTTTCTTCTTCTCTTTTAGCACCTCTTCATCAATTGCTTTAGGGACCTGGCAGATTTTCCCAAAAATGATTGGAGGAAGCAAACACCCATGATTTTAAAGCCCCCTACTCTGTGCTTACAGAAATCATATAATTCTTTTTTCTTAACCTAATTTAAAATAAATCAGTGGGGAAAAATAGATGCAAGTTTCTTTAGCAAAGTCAGCATTCTTTATTCTTTCTGCTTAAAAAGTCTGCATTTCTTATTTTGGTCAACCATTGACATATTTTCTCAATTGTGTCAATTGATCCAGCAAGAAGAAAACAAAAATAGAATTTATAGTAGCTTTATTCAGAAACCTTGTTAAGTTTGGAGTGCTGAGGGACCATGAACTCAGGGTCATTTAACAGCTTTGTGGTCTGTTTCTGCTGACCTTGACTTTTCTGTGCTAAGGAACCTGAAATGTTTTTCACCCAGAGTTCCAGAATGAAGACTGAAAGTTCCTCAGAGATGCAAAGAAATAGAGAATCAAGAATGGTCAAATAAGCTGGGCGCCAGTGGCTCATGCCTGTAATCCTAGCTACTCAGGAGGCAGAGGTCAGGAGGATTGAGGTTCGAAGCCAGCCCAGGCAAATAGTTCCATGAGACCCTATCTTGAAAAACCCTTCACAAAAATAAGGTTGGTGGAGTGGCTCAAGGTGAAGGCCCTGAGTTTAAGCCCCAGTACTACAAAAAAAAAAAAAAAAAAAAAGGTCAAATAAGTTCACTGCCAAATGAGATGATAACTGAGGACCGATGTCATCCTAATACCAGCCTCCCAGATCCAGGAGTCTTCTGGGCTCCCGCCATAGAGCATCTACGAAGATGGTGTTGAAGACCTCCAGGCCTTGTCAGGCGGAATCCTTCCCGCCCTGCAGCCTCCAGGCAGTGACTTAGGAAGTTCAGCTATGAGGATGCACCTGGGCTCAGGGTCACCCTTAGATATCTGCAGGAGCTTAAAGGAGTGGCTGAGATCCAATATTCACACAAAGGAGATTGCAGAAATGCCAGTGCAGGAATAGTTCCAGGCTGTGCTGTCCAGGGAGCTCAGAGCTCAAGCGCCAAGATGTTAGCCTGGAGTCAGAATCACCTTGAGAAGTACACCAAAAGCTCTCTGATGCAGGCTCCAACTGCAGCCATGGGAAATCTGATCCTCCTCCTTTTTGGAGCTTGGCTCTGACTGGTTGAAATAAGAATCCACCAGAGCTGGCGGCTAGACAACTTTTTGGCCAAAGCAGCTTTATTTCCTGGGACTGCAAACTCCAGAAGTAGTTTCTTGGCCCTCTTGTTAGTATTATTTTTATGTATCTAAAGTGGTAATCAGCTTTAACTTTGAGAATTCATGATTCTCATTTAGGTGGCATGAATGGAAATTTTTGTAACACCAGTAACTGATTTGGGTGTGCTTGAAATATTAAACTTTGAACCTTAGTAATGTCTTGTGGTGATTGCTCAGTTTAGTTCTTAGCAGTCAGCATATGAGAAAGGTGACAGAATTCTCATGAGTAGATTTGAGCTGGAGAGAAGAGCTGGGGTTATGCTGTTTTCTGAGTTGGGAGATAGTTTTCAAACCAGGTTTTAAGTTGGACAAAACTGAGAGAGCTGTCCCATTTGCTCTTTCTCCATTTCCATCTCCTCTGTTCTGCTGTCTTCCTGAAGCAGGCTGACTTTGTTCTGCCCTACTCACAACACAGGTCAGCTTTGCTTTCCTGTGTGTGGAGACCTGCATTTTGGTTGACAGCTGAGACAGAGCAGTGGCTGTAGCTGTGACCAGCAAAGTAAATAGCAGCTGCTTCCCCAACTCAATCCAGTCTGGGGAGGAGCCTGTGGCCTGGCTCTTGGACTTGTAGATGCTCCTGTAATGAGCTCAGTGCCAATTCAGAATGAACTTTTGGCATGGGCCGGGTGGCTAGCTCCCTGCTGGAACTCACGTTCATTCTGCTCATGTTTGTTCAGGACTTCCTGTGCCTCCAGGATTGTTCTAGGTGCTAGAACACAAATAGCCTAGTTTTAAGGAAATACTTAATTTTTTAGGAGAGAGGAAGCATTAAAAAATACTGTGTTAGAAATGCTAGAATGAAACTAGCCTGCCTTTTGGTCAGTTTTGAGATAGCAGTAAGAGAAAAAAAAATTCCTATTTTAAACAAATGTTAAAAGCAGAGAAGAGAAAACATAGCCAAGTTGTGGAGGGCAGGATGGTAAACGTGCCTTAGGCAGAGGCACAGGAGTGTGAAATGTGCTGTATGCCCAGTCCCAGGGGGATAGTGAACACCCTGGCGGCGAGTGAATTATGCCTTTTATCAAGTCTATGTGTTAAGGTTCTTTATTCTCATTTGAATGGTAAAATTTAACACTGGCAAAGGGTCACACTCTCTCCAGTACGTCAGTTTGTTTCAAACATGCTGAGGGTGTTTCTGTTAATGCACAGGGGTCAAGGCAAATAGTTGGCAAGACCCTATCTTGAAAAAACCCTTCACAAAAAAGGGCTGGTGAAGTGGGTTCAGATGCAGACCCTGAATTCAAGCCCCAATACCACCAAAAAAAAAAAAAAAAAAAGGTACAGGGGTCAGGAGGTCCTGGAAGTCAGGAATTTGCTGGCCAGTACTAGTTTCTCAGTTGTTTAGTGATACAAGTGAAGGTACCTGAGATTACAGGTGGAGGAAGACTCATTAATTGCAGAGATTCTGTAACTAGGCTGCTGAGGTTTCCTGGATTGAGGGAACCTCACAGGGTTTTCTAAACATTGACATTTTGGACCAGATGTTCTTTGTTGGGGGCTTTCCCCATGTATAGGAGGGTATTCAGCAGCATCCCTAGCCTCTCTGCACAGATGCTAACATCCTCCTAGATGTGACGACCAAAAATGGCTCCACACATTGCCAAATATCCCTTGGGTGGCAAAATTGCCCCTGGTTGTAAATCACTGGTTTAGTAGAGGAGAATTCAGAATGGACATTAGAGCGGGGTCCTGGATATGCTTGGATATACCAACACAGATTGTCCTTAGGTTCCTGCTCCAGACTGAACATTGGGAAGAGAATGCTGTAGGAAGAGTGGGGTGCATTGGTTTTTATATTCCCTTTACCTGTGTGGGTGATGCCACCTACGTTTGTAAGTCTTAGACTCCCTAAGAATCCCTAACATTGTTATCTTTTGAAGGGATGGAGTACTGTGTCCCAGGAGGTGGATGAAACACGTCCACGATTCATTTAATCTTTTTTGTTTTGGAGTTCTGAGGTTTGTACTCAGAGCTTTGTGCTCACTAAGAAAGCACCATATCACTTGAGCCACTCCAGCAGCACTATTTTGTGTTGGTTTTTTTCGAGATTGGGTCTCCCAAACTATTTGCCCTGGAGCTGGCTTCAAATGGATCGCTGCCTCCAGAGTAGCTAGGATTACAGGTAAGAGCCACCATTGGGCTGATTCATTTAATCTTAACAATCATGAATGTAAATATAAAATATGCCTGTCTTACAGAGGAGAAAACTTCAGTCTAGCAGTTATGCACTGTGGCCAGTACATGGGGGAGCTAGAATCTGAGCCTTGGATTTCTTGGGTTTTAGGTTTTACTCTCATGTAGGGAAATGTCAATTTAACAAACATCCTCTGAGAGTCTCTGGGGGAAGGACGTTTTACCTTTTGTTTTTTATAATTTAAAATTCTTTTAAATCTAAAAATGGAAAAATAAACCAGAAATGTCCCATAATCTCACTGTCTAGATAATTCCTATTGATTTTTTTTTCAACTTTTTTTTTTTTTTTCGGTACTGGGGTTTGAACTCAGGGCCTCATGCTTGCTAGGCAGGTGCTCCATACTTGAGCCACTCCTGCAGCCCAATTGAAAATTTTTTTCTTTTCCTTTCTCTCCCTTCCCCTACCCCTTTCTTTCTTTTTTTCTTTTTGTGATGCTGGGGACAGAGCACATGCTAGGCAAGTGCTGTAACACTGAGCCACGTCCCCAAGCACCTGTTAACTTTTTTTGTGGTTGGGACTGGGATTTGAACTCAGGACTTTGAGTTGTTAATCAGGCCATCTATCACTTGAGCCACATCTTTAACCCATTTTGCTGTTGTTGTTTTGGAGATGGGATCTTTCCAACTATTTGCCTGGGCTGGCCTCAAACTGAGAGTTCAGCCTCCCAAGTAGCTAGGATTATAGACATGAGCCACCAGCATCCAGCCCTGCTGACATTTTTTAAATGTAAAAGAAATATTTGCTCCTGGATAGAAAAGTCCAACAATACAGAAAGGTATAATATGAAAGGAAAATTTAAAGGGTCTTTTCCTGTTCTTAACCATTACTAGTTTCTGTGTGTCCTTCCACATACTCATACATCCCTTTTTATTATATAAAGTATATATTATGCATGTTTGGTATGTATTTAATCATTGACCAATAAGTCTTGGGTTGGGGGTGATGGCACGTGCCTGTCATCCCAGATACGTGAGGAAGCACAAATAGGAGGTCCAGGCGGGCTCTGGCATAAAGGGAGATCCTTTCTCAAAAATAACCAATTCAAGCTTTGCGCAGGTGTCTCACGCCTGTAATCATAGCTACTTGAAGCAGAGATCAGGAGGATCAAGGTTCAAAGGGCAAATAGTTCCTGAGACTGAGACCCTATCTCGAAAAACCTTTCACACACACACACACACACACACACACACACAGGACTGAAGAGATGGACATCTTAGGGTGACCCTGTTCCCTGTCTCAAAATTAAAAAGAGGGATAGGGACAGAACTGTGTTAGAGGGATAGGGACAGAACTGTGTTAGAGTGCTTGCCCTGGGATCAACTCCCAATTCCACAAAAGAAAAAAAGGATCTGGCAGAGTGGCTCAAGCAGTAGAGCTCTTCCCAAATATCAAAAGAGCCAGCAGCTCTAGTGTTTCAAGGGCTCTGTGGGAATTCAAGAGTGGAGGAATTCTGCACATCTAGTGCCACCCCCAGAGCTGGGGCCTAGTGTTGTCTATGCAGCCAACCAAAGTTACCTCCTATGTCTGTAATATTTCCTGAGTCAATGTAGACCCCAATTCTAAAGAGCCCTAAAAGCTTTTAGTCCTATGAGTGATGAGTAAAGAGGACAATGTAGAGGAAATGCTACTACATTGTATTTCTAAAATGTCTTACGATATTTAAACATGTTCCTCCCAGGTGGCTGCTGATGAAAGCCAATGTTAGGACCACAGGTAATCTGAGAATCCAGACAACTGGCTGGTGCCATGGAAAAATGTATCATTTGTTGGGCGGCCGCTCCCTGAGCAGTGCGTGGGTTAGGCGCTGGCTGTCGGAGAGGAGGCCAGCATCAGGGGATGTGGCCTAGACATACACTATGATGAGGATGGTGGCTGAAGAATTCAAGTACAGTGGCCTTCCCAGGAGCAAAAAGTGTGGTTAGTTTCCATAGGCAGCTCAGTATAAGGCACTTGACAATGACTTGACTGTTTTCCTTCTACCCACTGCCATGCATTTACTGGGCATTTTCTTTTGTTTGGAGTGCCTGTTCCCCTCCCCCCAGTCTTTGCCAGCCTGCTCCTACTTTTTTTTTTTTTTTTGTGGGCTGAGATCTCATTCTGTTGCCCTAGCTGGCCTTGAAACTTACGGGCTCAAGTGATCCTGACCCAGCCTCCCAAATAGCTGGCAGCGTAGGTGCCTTTTCTTCTTTCTCCTTTCTTCCCGTCCTTCCTTCTTTTCTTTCCACAGTGCTGGGAATCAAAACCAGGCCTTCTCACATGCTAAGCAAGTGCTCAACTATTGAGTTACGGCCCAGCCTTTCATTCTATGATGCAGATAGACAGTCACCTTCATGAAGACTTCTTTCATTTCTGCCTCAAACCAGTGTGTGCAACCCTTCTGTGTGCTGTATATTGCCTATCAGTCCCTGTTCCTTCAACAAGTATTTCTTGTGTACCGAAGTATACCATACACTGTCCTAAATATGACACTGCAGGGCATTGCCTGACTTGCATCCCCAGGCTTTCTGTGCACTCCCTGAAGAGGGAATGTCCCAGCTTTTGGCTTCTAGCCCAGCACCTGCATGTGGTTGATCCTCAAGAAACAATTTGAGCCAGAAGCCAGTGACTGACCTCTGTAATCCTAGCTACTCAGGAGGCAGCGATCAGGAGGATCGTGGGTCAAAGCCAGCCCCCGGCAAAAACTTTGTGAGACTTTTTTTTTTTTTTTTGCGGTATGGTGCTTGAACTTGAGACCCTACACCTTGAGCCACTTCACTAGCCCTTTTTGTGATGGGTTTTTTTGAGATAGGGTCTCAAACTATTTGCCCAGGGTGGCTTTGAATCTCGATTCTCCTGATCTCTACCTCCTGAGTAGCTAGGACGCATCACAAAAAAAAAAAAAAGGACTGGTAGAGTGGCTCAAGTGGCAAGAGTGCCTGCCTAGCTAGCATGAAACCCTGAGTTCAAAGCCCAGTGTCACAAAAAAAAAAAAAAAAATTGACTTTTGTGGGTTGTTTCCTGATTTAAGACATTTCCTTTGAGTGAACATAAGTAATTGTAGGCAATGATTGATGTCACACTGGGGAGGCAGCAAGGAGTTAAGACTACTTCCTGCAGAAGGGCCAATGGTGGAGGTTGAAACAAAACAAAACAAAAAGTGGCAAAAGGGGCAGGGTTCCCCTCAGGTGGCTAAGTCCTTCTCGGTTTGCACCTGACCTTGCAATGAGTTGCAGTTATTTGCCCTTGGTTGGCTCTGCTTGAGAGTTCAAGTGTCCCTTTTGGTGCTTACCTACAACCTTGACCGGTGATTTTGAAGCTGGGTGTGTCTTGGGCAGGAAGCCACTAGCAGACCAAAACAGCTTTGCCTCCTCTTCACTTCCTCCCAGCCCAAACTCCACCCCCAGTTGGGGCCAGTACTTAGCATTTTGGAGCCCTGCTTTAGGGGCCCAAATGGGAAGTTTCTAGTAACCCATCACTTCCGCATTTAGGTGTAAGATGTGCCACCTCTCTGAGCTTAGTTCCTACATTGTCTTATCCCTGCCTCATTCCCAGGTATGTCATCCTAGGCCAGAAAATCTTAGTAAATGCTGCTGGAGTTGAATCTGCCTGTTTACAGGATTCAGTTAGTAATTCTTTCTCAGCTGCTTCTTTGATCTTGGTCTTTTCTTCTGAGCCTCTCCTGAGCCAGCTGCATCTTCTTTCTGATTTCTACACATCAAATCCTGATCTCACCTTCCCACTCCTCTTGGCTTATCTTTTCCACCACCATTAAACCTCATCATTAAGACTCCCAAACATTCAATGCCTCTTACACAAACACACACACACGGCTTTGTTTTTTATTTTTTTAAGCTATTGCTGCTGCTAGAGTGATCTTTCATTTTTAAAAATTTAAATACAGCATTCATCCTATAAAAAAGTGCATAAATCTGGGCTGGCAGAGTGGCCCAAGTGGTTGAGCACCTGCCTAGCAAGTGTGAGGTCCTGAGTTCAAGCCCCAGTATAGCTAAAAAAAAAAAAAGCATAAATCTTAATCAAATGGTTTGATGGATTTGAGTGTATGTCTACCTTTCAGACCAAAATACAGAAGATTGAGCTGGGCACAGTATGTACCTGCAGTCCTAGCTACTCTGAAGACTGAGGTAGAAAGATCCCTTGAGCCCAGGAGTTTGAAGCAAGCCTGGGCAAGTGAAACCTTGTCTCAGAAAAACAAACAAACTCCCCAGAATATTTACAGCAACCCAGAAGCCTTCTCATGCCTTCTCCTGTCATGTATCCCCTGAAAGTGAACTACAAGATGACTTCTGTAGCCCTAGAGCAGTGTTATCTCTTTCTGAACCAAAATTTCTGGCTCCTTGTGCTGAACATCACATGTGCAATTCCCCTGTCCCCTGAGGCTGTGCACCTGGACATGCCAGTGCTTTCAGCAGATGTGGATGTGGTGTGTCCTCCCTTGGCCCACCCAGTCTGGGCAACAACTCAAGACCTGGATCAAACCTTCCTCCTGGGGAAGACCTTTCTTTGTCAGCTCTGGGTTTGAATCCCAGCTCCACCATCTTCCGGCTGCATGATTTTGTGGAACCTCTACATGTCTGATTTTGGTTGAATACCTTCTACATTTCAAAGTTCTCATGAATTTCAAGTGAGCTAATAAGTATTAAATACTTAGAACAGCCAGGCACTGGTGGCTCACATCTGTAATCCTAGCTACTCAGGAGGCAGAGATCAGGAGGATTGCGATTCAGAGCCAGCTGAGGCAAATAGTTCCACGAGACCCTATCTCAAAAACCCTTCACAAAAATAGGGCTGGTGGAGTGGCTCAAGGTGAAGGCCCTAAGTTCAAGCCCCAGTACTGAAAACAAACAAAAAAACCAAAAAAATTTAGAATACTACCGGAAGCATAGGAAGAATTTAATATTTGCTCCACCTATCATGAATTCTTTGCTTTTCTAATTCCCTCACATCCTGTACACACTGCTGTGTGAGCACTTATTGTAATTATTGTTTGTCCCACTATGAGACCTTAATTCCTTGAGTAATAATTGAATCTCCTTTTTATTTCTTCAATCCATAATTTATTCATCCTGCACTGCATTCTGGCACTTAGGGTGTGATGGTGAAGGAAGCCCTTGGATGAACTTTTTAATGGGAGGACTCTGCTAGCCCCTAAAAATGGTCTTAACTCAGGTGTTTTTTTTTTTTTGGTGGGACTGAGGCCTGAACTCAAGGCTTTGCATTTGCAAAGCAGGCGCTCTACAGCTTGAGTCACACCTCCAGTCCAGGGAGGATAACAAGAAAAATATAGAAGTGAGGTAAGTTGGGGGTTGTGATAAGCAGAGTGGGGTGATAGTGGGTTGGAGATGCTACTTAAGCTGTGTGGGGAGGGTCTTGAAGAGACACAGGTGGAAAGGAGCAGGCATGCACAGAACAGGAGAGAGAATAAGTACAAAGGCACAGAGGCCGGCCTAATAAATTCAGTATGTCTGAGGAACAACAGAAAGGAGCATGGATAAAGCCCATCCATTGATGGAGTGTGTGGTCCAGATGAGGTTGGAGAGATGGACAAAGTGCCAGCTGTTGAGGGCCTTGTACGTTACGGGTTTGGATTTCATTCAAAGGGCCAGGAGAGTGTGGTGTTGGTGGTAAAGTGGCGAGCATAGCTACCTTCTAAAGGGCCAGAAGCCACTGAAGTCATCAAAGGGAGGGGGGATATTGTTCTTTGTATCCCAGGTACTAAGGACAAAAGAAGATGCCCAGTATGTGTTGGGTGTTGGTCTCAACATGCTGTGCCCAACTGGCCCACAGGAGCAATTCTCAGCTTGTTTTCAAGTTAAAACTTGGTCCTTGTAACATGTGCCTGTGGGTTCTTATCAAACCCTAAGCATGAGGATGGAAGTGCTCATTTATTTCTAGCTTTCTCTCTCCCCTGTCCCATTTTGTGCACCTGTCTTCAGTGATCCAGGTTAACTCCACCAGAGATGGTAGCTGAGATGCAGCGGACAAGTCTGGACCAGTTATAGGCAAGGCAGGCAAGAAACAGGTTTGGTCAGTTCCTCTCCTTTCTCTGACTCCAAGAAGTGTGCTGGTCTCTGCACAGCATAATAATGTGGGCACAAGTGGAGGAGGGACAGCAGGAGAGGCTGAAGGAGCAGTTCAGCCCCTTGCAGGGTGGCAGGGAGCACATGTGGAGCCCTAGTAGCAGATGGGGCTGTGACTAGCCAGGGATCAGGATGTGAAGGGTAATGCAACAGAGACACTTTGTCTTAATTTAATGTAAGTGGTTTTTTCTTTGTAGTACTGGGGGTTGAACTCAGGTCTTCATGCTCAAGAAGCCGGTGCTCTACTGCTTGAGTCACACCTCCAGTCTGTTTTACTCTGGTTATTTTTGGAGATTGGCGGGGGTTGGGGGCGGTCTCACGAACTACTTGCCCAGGCTGGCCTTGAACCACAATGCTCCCAATCTCAGCCTCCCAAGTACTAGGATTACAGACGTGAGCCAACAGCATCCTGCTTAATGTATTTTTAACCTTTACTTCTATGAAATACACACGAGAAAAGCACATGAAACAAATGCATAAGTGCAACGAATAATAATTACAAATACTCACATAATCAGCGTCCAGTATGTGAACATGACCAACACCTTCCAGTTTATATCCCCCTCTAGAGGCAGCCAGGAACTGGGTTTTTGTGATAATCACTTCATTGCTTCTCTTAGTAGTTTTATTGCCTGAGTCACATGGTAAGTCTTAACTCAGGATTTTCTCACATAAATCCTAAGAGTGTGGACTGCAGAGAAGAGTCCCTTTCATGTAGATCCTCCTGCTTGGGTTACCTTGGCAGGCCCTGGGAGAGGGATGAGGATGAATTTGCAGTCTTTGGCATTTGGCACCAAATGCAGCTTAAGGCTCCTCCTGTTCATCTGAAGAGGGCTGCAGAGGACACAGATGTATCCTACACAGTGCCTGCTCCTGGGAGCCAGCAGTGGGCAGAAAAACCCTGGGTGGACCTAAGAGAACAGGCCAAGGGCCTAAGCAAGTACTCCCATAGTACTCAAGTTGGAAGTTGCAAGGATGACTTTTGGCAGTGGGATGCAGGCTGGCAATGTGGAAGGGGTGGTGTTGTGTTCATTCATGCATTGTTCCTCCCTCCCTCCCTCCCTCCCTTCCTTCCTCCCCTTCTCCTTCCTTCCTTCCTTCTTCCTCCTCCTTTCCTTTCTGCCTTCCTTCCTTCCTTCCTTCCTCCCTCCCTCTCTTCCTTCCTTCCTTTCTTCTTCACTGTGTGAAGATCAAACCCAGGGCCTCATGCATGCTAGTTAAGTGCTCTCTCACTAAGCTATTACCCCCAGTCCCATTTATCAAACATTTTTGAGGACCAGCAGTGTGCCAGGAAATTAGGGAAAGGGTACAAGATGAGTAAGATAAGATTCCTGCCTGTCCCATAAAAAAGCAAACTGAGCTAGATGCCAGTGGCTCATGCCTATAATCCAGATCAGTGGCTTCAGAGCTGAGACTCAGGCTAGCCTTTGGAAAAGATACAAGAAACCTGACAGACAGGAAAGGGAACCATGAAATATGCAGAGGCATAGGATGGGAACAGATACAAAGTTGGTGCTGGCAAAAGGTGTGATCCTGGTGGGAAGGAGAGTGATACTGGACAGATAGCATGGATCAGCAAGGAAAGTGTTTCAGGAGAGGGAACAGCATGAGCAGGGGCAGAGAGGCACGATGTCATAGCACTTGTATGTTAATACCAAGTAATTTAGTTGTGGCATACATTATGTGATGGACAGTGTGATAGTTACTTTTATGTCACTTTGACTCTCCTCCAGAAATCTGGTCAAATATTATTTTGGGAGTGCCTGCGAGGGTATTTCTGGAAGAGATTAACATTTGAATCAATAGACTGTGTAAAGCAGATTACTCTCCTTATGCAGATAGGCCTCATCAAATCAGTTGAAGGTCTGCATAGACCAGAACTGACCATCTCTCAAGTAAGGCGGAATTTTTTCTTGCCTCAGTCTTTATCTGTCTATCTATTTACATCCTATTTGTTTTGTGTCCCTGGAGAAATAGGGAAATTTTGGAATGGCAGGTTGGTGCCAAGTCACGAAGCCCAGGATGTCTGGCTAAAGGACTTCACATTTTGTTCTGAAAGTGAGGGAGAAAACTGAGGTTTTGAGCAGGGGAGTAACTCAACTGGAGTTGAAATCTGGGACGATGAATGCCCCACTGGGTGAAATGAATTAAAGCAAGAGTTTCTTAAAGGAAGCTTCTAGAAACTGGATATGAATTTCGTGGGTACAGGATCTGAGATGCAGAAAGATGTACAAAGGTTCAGGAGCCAATTGCAGATGCAGCCACAGAGTCTGGCAGGAACTGGAGGATGACCTTGGGGGTGTTGATCAGGCTTCTGAGGAGCTGAGGATTTGGATATAGGGGTGGGAATAGGTGTGAAGAAGGTGGGGACTTGGGAATCACTTACACAGGGTGGTGCCAAGTACCACACAGGGCAGACAAGGGACATGGGTGTCCCAGTGATTCATCATGGATCTTATGTTTGTGACAGAAATCTACTCCACCTGGTCCAGGTATAGAGGGAACTTGTTGGCTGATGTGACAGATATCAGAAGCAAGAGTGATCCAAATGGCTTGTGTCGTGCTGCTGGAACTTGGCTTTGCATCTCCATCTCTCAGCTGTTTCCCCAGCTGTCCTGGTTTCGCCCTCAGGCAGACTGTCTCCTCGTGGTGGGTGACAGGGCACTCTACAATGCTCTGATTAGCCAAGCCTGGGTCACATGTCCATCCTGCAAATGGGATAGGGTCATCTCCTCCAGCCACATGGGTTGAGAGTGGGGCAGAGGCTACTTCAGGAGAAAGGGAAGTGCTATTACCAGGAGGGGTGGACCCTGGGAGGAAGATCACAGGCAAAAGGAGCTACAAACCCACAGGCTGCCTATCCTTCTAATATGAGGTGACTGTAGCCAGGGAAACCATGGGAAGACGGCACTAGGAGGCTGGAGACTGAGCTGGCATCAAGGACAGGGTAGATTGGGGTCAGGTGCTAACAGGCTGTGGAAAAGTAAGGGAGTGCCCTTCTGGCCAAACCTAACATAACAGACCAAGTACTAAGTGAGTCCTTGTTTTCTGAATAAAGGCAGGAAAGGCCAAACAGTTGGGTGACACCCCATCAAGATACTGCTGTTGGTGGAAAGGGCAGGCATTGTTTGGGGACACTCATGGGATTTGGAGGCAGGATGAAGGAAGGGGAGCTGCCAGCTGGCCTTGGGGAGGGAGAAAACTAGCACATTCCCTTCAGGTCAAAGAAAGGAAGATTCTGAATTTTCCTCAGACATTTACAGAAGCTTGGACTGGGGCTGTAGCTCAGTGGCAGAGCATTTACCTAGCATGCACTAGGCCCTGGTTTCCATCCCCAGCACTGACAAAAATTGCAATAGCTGAACTTAAATTGCAACAGTTGATTGGGTAAATGTTGTAACATCTGCACAGAGAAGGCAGCCCTTTACAAATGATGCTTTATTTGACCTGGAAAGATGTTCAGAATGTTGTTTTGAGAGACAAAAGTAGATTGCTGCCATCTTTTTCTGCACTGAATGTATCTGTCCATAGGGAAAAGTCTGGAAAGGTGTATACCAAAATGTTAACAGTTCATTAAGAGTAGAACTAGGATTGAGGCTTCTCTTAGGATTTCTCTAAAAGAAACCTGCAGAGTGATGTGATACTGTCGTGGACAACTAGAGCCAGCCTCCTGAGCACAAGCCCCGGCTCTGCCAATGCCTTGCTTGGTGACCTCGGGCCACTCCTGAGTATCAGTTCATACTTCTGGAAAATAAGGGTAATAGTTATTAACTTATAGGGTGGCTACATTAAATTAGCTACTACATGCAAGGCTGTTAGCTGCATGCCTACAGTACACTCAAAAACGGAGTTATCTTAGTTGGGTGTGGTGGCACATACCTGTAATACTTGGGAGGCAGAGATTGGGAGGATCATGCTTTGAAGCCAGCCCAGGCAAAAATGTGAAACCCTGTTGAAAAACTACTAAAAATACAGTAAGTAAGTGAATAATTAAAACAAAACAAAGCCCAGCCGGGCGCTGGTGGCTCACGTCTGTAATCCTAACTATGTAGGAGGCAGAGATCAGGCGGGTCATGGTTCGAGGCCAGCCCCAGGCAAATAGTTCTTGAGCCTCTATCTTTAAAACACCCAACACAAAAGAATTGGGCTGGTGGAATGGCTCAAGTGGTAGAGCGCCTGCCTAGCAAGCGTGAGGACCAGAATTCAAACCCCAGTACCACACACACACACACACACACACACACACACACACACAGATAATACTTTCCTTCACAAGGTTGCAATGATCGGGACTGGGGCATGGCTCAAGTGGTGGAGCATCTGCCTAGCAAGCACAAGGCCCTGAGTTCAAACCTCAGTATTGCAAAAAAAAAAAAAAAAGCACAAGGTTGCAATGATCAAAATAAACGTCAGTAGCAGCTCTGTACACAATCCTGTTCAAGTACAAACGACCAGTTACCGAGCTCAAACGAGTATGCGAGACGCGCTGATTTGCGCGTGCGCCGCAGGTGGGCGGAACCAGAATTAATCCCCGCCCCGGGCCGCCCTAGCCCCTTCTCTCTCTTGGTCCTTCCCACTTCCGCGGGTACCCAACCGTGCGTCTCTGCGTGCTGACGTCAGGCGCGTGCCCCTGTCCGGGAGGCGAGGAGACCCCGCACAGTGCTGCCAACGCCCCGGCGGAGAAGCTGAGGTGAGTGCGGGGCCCGAGGCTCTCAGCGGGAGCGGCTCCCCCTCTGTCCTGTCATCGATGCGCGGTCCCTGGCTTCCCTCGGTCCTCGAGGGCACTCGGTCTCTGGGGCCCCGGGGCCTGGGAGTGCAAAGCGCCGGGGAGAGAGCGCCGGGCTCGCGTGCGCTCCCGGGCTCGCGCGGGTCCGGGTTCTGAGGGGATCTTGGGGAGGGGTCGCTGCAGGGAAGCGGGAGGCGCCCGCCCGCCGTGAGGAGCGCAGCGGAGCTCAGGGTGCCGGCCGAAGGTGCAGCCAGGCCGGGCTGTCACCGGGCAGCGGCGGAAGGAAGGGGTCACACCCATCCAGCCGCCGGCTCCCCTCCCCCTCCCTCCGGCTCCTGGCTCTGAGGGCCACCGGGCCGGGACGCGGAGCTCTGGCCGCGGAGCTGCTCGAAGACTCCGGGCGGGCCAGGGCGGGTCGCTGGGGCTCGGAGGCTGGGTTCTGCCCCTTGCTCTTGCGCTTCGACTTCCTGCTTCGCCCGGCGCCGCCGCGGACATTTTGCGGCGGGCGGGGGAGGGGAGCGGAATTGCGACCGCGGCGGGGAAGTGGCGGTGGGGAGGGTCCGCGCGGGCGGGCGGCAGTGGCCGGGCTCTGCCGCGCCCCTCCTTGGCCTTCAGGCCGGCCATCCCGCAGGGTAGGTCAGAGCCCCGCGTCCCCAGCCTCCCGATCCCTGCCTTGGGCCGAGCCCCTAGTGTTTCCGTTTGCTTCTCCAACTCTCCATGCTTATTCAGCTGCAGCTCCTTCTCAGGGAGTTGTCTTACCTCTTCCCCATGTCGTGGTTGGGCCGCTTGCTTATTTCCTCTTAAGAGGAGGAAATTTTCTTTGTTCGTTTCTTTTTTTTTTTTTCCCCTCCCTTTTAAGTCCAGGAGAAATGCAGTGTGGAAGATTACGTCATCGCAATATAAGGGGTGAGAGTTTTAACTCCCACAAGTCAGAAACAGACCAAATCAAGACAGCTTTTTGCCGTCTTAGTCGATCATCCTCCCAGCTTCCCAACACATCGTAGTCAGAGATGAGTTTTCGAAATTCTGTTACCTGTGTTCACGACTACTAAATCTAAAATACAGGAAGGCTTAAAATCACAGGCCTAGATAGTTTCTGCCAGGGAATAAAAACGAAAGGTAACACAGCCACTTGTGTAGGCATTAGCTTAAAAGGTCTCCCTTGCCTGTACTCAGAGACACTTATTTGTGGGAGCAGTTCTTTGATACAGAATGACTTTCCCAGTCCGACTTCTCCCCTATGACTTTGATGCAGAGAACTGGACTCAAGTGCAAGGCTGTGAAAAAGAGTGTTTATTTTTATGCCGAACTTTTCCTTGCTAGAAGTTGCAACTTAATTTGCTTGCTTTAGTTTTGTCACTAAAAATAAGTTTTGGATTTTTAACCAAAAATACTTAAGTAATATTTTCAGACTTTTGGGATCACAGTTTTCATTCCTTAGAATGTTAGGTGCATCCTAAGTTTTGTCTTTGACTAGAATAAATACTGACACTGTAAAGCAAGTGCGATCCAATTGTGTCATGGGTTGTTAAAGGGTAGTTCATGTTGGAACAGGTATCCCTATTGTTGCTCATTCGTATGGAGAGCAGATTGCTTGTTAAGAAACTTAAAAAGGAGTGCTCGATTCAAATCAGCTTTCTGTAGTGTGTAGGTGTTGCAGACAATTGGGTAGGTGTGGAGCTCCTATCTCTTGAAACACATTTATTAACCTTATTGTGGTATCTTGTTTTAGAAATCTAAAATTGGAAAACTTAGCTACTGCCAGACTTTTGAGTCTTCTAGATTTATATATACACTAGCTTGTATCTTTAAAAAATATAGCAGCTTGAATTTACAGTAATGAACTCTTTTCCAATAATTTCTTCAAGACCTGAAAGGTATTATATTCTCTGTTAAATTTCTTAAAATTTTCCCATGTTATGACTAGCAATTGTACTTAATAAATTTGGTTATTTTAGGAATCTAAGTCAGATGTTTATAGCCTTGAGTACTATGTGGGCTTAACTATTAGTGAGATACACCAAACCAAATCTTGAAGTTTTTGCTAACTTCAAGATTTCTTTTCTTTGATTAGGATACCTTTTCCACTTATAGAAAAGCATTTCTAATTATCTTTTTTTTGGTGGGAGTGGGGTTTGAACTCAGGGCGTCATGTTTGCTAGGCAGGTGACTAGAGTGACTTGAGTCACTCCACTAGCCCTGTTTTGTATTGAGATAGGACCCAGCTTCGAATTGCGATCCCCCCCATTTCTGCCTCTCAAGTAGCTAGGATTACAAGTGTGAGCCACTGGTGCCTGGTTCTCGTTATTTTTAAGATGGGTCCACTAATAAACTTTTTTGATCTAAGAGCTGACAAACTTGGAAAACTTTGAAGTATTATAATTTACTTTGCCTGTCTGAGGAATGTTATTAACAGGCTTTCTTGGAAGTAAAATTTAAATTGTACTTTTATTTATAGATAGAGATACATTTTGAGTCAGCGACTATTCTCAGCACTCTAGGTAGACTGAGGCAGGACAGAGAGTTCCAGAGCAGCCTGGGATACATAGTGAGACCCTTTCTTAAAAAAAATATGTAAATAAAAATAAATTATTTCTAGATGTATTTTAAATGCATTTCTCTTTGGTTTAAGTGTCTATGTTTAGAGGAGAAGGAGCAACTTAATCACTTTAGGATATAGGACTTTCTCTGAATGGGAGGGAGTAAGTTAATACTTTGTTCACTTGGCTCCCACCAACAGCTCTGCATATTCCTCTGTGTTAAAGGATTCCATTCTAGGCTTTTATAATAATGCCTGTTCTGTGTTCTTTTCCAAAGATATGTCAGTTTCCCCCATTAGAATGTAAGTTCCATGAAGCCAGGGCTTTGATCTAGCATGGTCCCTCCTGTACCCCTGGCACCTAGGATACTGCCAAATGCATAGTAGGTTTCAGTAAATATTTGTCAAGTGAATGAAATTGCTATGTGAGGATTAACCTTTTCCTTTTTTGCATATCTCATATGCCTTTATGCTATGTTTCCTGAGACAACTTTGTGCTTGGTCAGCCATATCCATATTTGGACTCATTGAAATAATGATTACTAATCTCCTCTTGCTTGACCTGATCTATCTGTTTGGTCCAGTGTCTTCTGCAGCTGCACTATCTGGACAATTTGCCATCACTTAAAAGTTTTCTGGTGATTAGTTTTGTTATTCTCCTAAAAAGTATTCAGAGTTAAAGTTTGTGTCTTTATCTTCCTCTTTTCTTCATTTGCAATAGTAGCTTGTTTTTCCTCCTTCTTCCTCTCTACAGTATCAAATTCTTGGTTTCATTATTTTTTTTGCCTCTTAAGAGTTTCTACTTTTAGTTACTCGTCTCTTTAGTTCAAATTATCTTTATACTAACACAATTTTCATTAGTGCCATTTCAGTCTGCCACTGCTGCTATTTTAAGTCCTGGTTGTCAGAACTCTTGTTCACTAGTCACTCCTGGGACATTGCTCTCAAACTGCTTATTCTGTGAAGTGAAATCAAGTGTTTTGCCATCAAAACGTTGTCCCTCTTTGCAGCTTATTTTTTTCCTCTGTGTGTTACTGGGGTTTGAACTCAGGGCCTTGCTGGGCAAGTGCTGTACCATTTGAGCCATGCCCCTACCCTAAAGGGGGAAAAATTAGCCCAGTACTTGGTGTTAGCTATTATGCTAACCTTTTGTGGCTGCGTCACTTGAAGAGAACCTCTGATTCAGGCTGTTGCTAACTTTTTGTTCTTTAACACCTTGTACTTTAGCACTTACATCATTTTCTCAAAAGTAAGTTGTTTATTTCCATTTGCTGTTTTAATTATGCTGCTTTGTGTTCTTGGAAGATACAGTACTATTACAGTGATTAAAAATGTAGGCTTGAACTGGTTTCTGAGTTCAAATCTTGGCTCCCTCATTTATTAGATATATGTGGTATAATGTCTGTGATTTCAGTTCACCTCCATAAAATAGGGCTAGCAACAGTATTTACCTCACAGTTTTGAAGATTACATCAGTTAATATATATGACAGTTAATATATATGACATTGCAGCTAAAGCAAACACTGTGTTTGCTTTCACTATTTCAACCTTAGACCCACCCCCTCACGTTTGAGAAGCTGAGTTTACTCCACACATAAACATTTTAATAACTCTCTCTCCCCCAGACTAATCTCATGAATCCATAACATTTTTAAATGAGGGCTGGAGGTGTGGATAAAACTACTTAGTAGAGTACTTCATACTTGAAAGTATGAAGCCCTGAGTTCAAACCTCAGTGCCATGGGAAAAAAATGAAATGAAGTGGGGATTGTTGTCTCCTTTACACTGTCATCAGTTATCTTTATCAGTGTCATAAAAGTAAAGGTGTTAGGCAGTGTATGGTCTATGGATTCTGTAGCATAAGCACCACCGGGGAACTCATTAGAAACCTCAGGCTCCATTCAGCCCTACTGATCAGAATTTGTATTTTAACAAGATCTCCATGTGATTTTTATGCATATTAAAGCCCCCCCTTTCCCTCCTTGTGCTTGGTAGGAAGTGTTCTATCACTAAGCTACTTCCTTAGCCTGAAGTTAAAATTTGAAGCATCCTTTTCAGGAATGCTAGAGTTAGTAACAATGTTGAGTGCTTTATTTTTTTCCCTACTGAAATACAGCCTGATTTCTTTTAGGTAGTGTATTACAATTTATTGCAAGGATTATAATCTGCAAATTAATCTGAAGGCTATTTGGTGTTTATTTTTAGCAGCACTGGGGTTTCTAGGGAAAATGTTAACTAAATTGCCATCTTGAAAAAAATTATTTTTCAAGGACTAGACTGATTTTCTGTTTTCTCTTTCTTTATGCTTTTTTTTGGCTCATTGCTAGGGTTTGCACTCAGGGCTTCACTCTTTCTAGGCAGGCACTCTACTGTTTGAGCCACTCCACTAGCCTTTTTTTTTTTGTGTTGGGTATTTTCAAGATAGGATCTCGAGAACTGTTTGCCTGGGCTGGCTTTGAACTGTGATCCTCCTGTTCTCTGCCCCCTGAGTAGCTAGGATTTCAGGCATGAGCCACTAGCGCCTCATTTTTTTTTTTTTTTTAAGACAGAGTCTCACTATGTAGCACTGGCTGACTTCATACTCAAGATCCTCCTGCCTCATCTTGTGATTGCAGGAATGCATCACCATGCTTGGCTTGTTTACTTTTTCTTAAACTGTTTGGTGTAGGAGAAATTTACTGCCACTGTCTTCGTGCAGTTGCTTGGAGTAATGCTTTCCAATCTATTTCAAGTGAAGACAGCCATAGAAAAATACTTGTCTGCCATCCTGGGGTAAATGGAGAGGCTGCTTTTTGTTGGCTAGAGGTGCTGCAGACCCAAGATGCCAGGAGAGCTGGAAGATCAGTGTCTCAGGCACATCTGCATCCATTCTCTGTTTGAAGTAGTGATCTGAAGCCATCTGTTGTTGAATACAAACCCACATTCGTCCTTTTCAGATTATCACTATTTGTTACTGTTTATGAAGAGAAAAGAGCTGCCTGAGAACAGTTGAAATGAATTACAGATGAAATCAGAGGAAGAAGTGGAGATGGAATAAAATGCTGTTAAAGAATAGGAGAAGAGAATAAATTAGTGGAAGACATAAGCAATATTTCAGCTATAATCCATTTGCTGGGTTAGTAGGCAGATTAAAAATATTTGTAGCATTTTGGTTTGTTTTTAAATCTGTTTAAAAGCAGATGAAGAGTGGGAAATTTAAAAGAATAAATTTCATTAACTCAGTGCTATTTAAGAGGATCTCAGTTTTAGATCCCTTTTGAAATGGAATTCAACCATCTATGACTCTAGAAACCATATTTTTATTGTAGATTAACAGTAAGATTTTTATTTTTATTTTTATTTTTTTTGCAGTGCTGGGGATCAAGCCCCCAGGACCTTGCACATTTCTGGGCGGTACCACTGAGCTATACCCCTAACCCAACAGATTTAAAGACAAGTCATTAGATTTAAAAATGTAAGTTTTCATTTACCAGATAATTTAAAAAGGGATAATTCCTATGAAATCAGTGTTGTGGCTTAAATAATGCCTGCTACCCTCATTTGTTTCAGAAGGTATACAAATAGTATCCTAAAATATAAGACTGGAAGTGTTTCAGTTATTTTTATTTAAAGTTTTTGGTGGGACTGGGGTTTGAACTTGGGCCTTTGATCTTGCAAAGCAGATGCTCTGCAGCTTGAGCCACACTTCCTGATCTCAGCCTCCCAAATAACTAGGATTACAGGTATGAGCCGCCGCGCCTGGCTAATGTTTGAATTATTTTAGATCACATTAATTACTCTGCTCATTAGCGAGTAAAAGGTTAGATAATTCTTAAAACTTATAAACCAGTGAAGAGGTGGGGTGGGGTTGGTGGAGTTTTAGAGTAATGCCTCTGTTGTTTAATGTCTTTCAGTATACCTGGAGGATGTTTCCATGGCATCATGTGTCGAATTGGAACTCAGTTATTACATCCCCATTTGGGAAATTCATAATGTATATGTTTATTAAAATTTCATATCGTTAGGTCATCAGATAATCTGTTTAGCTCAGTGTTTCTTAAAGTTGTTGATAGTTTTTTTTCTTTTTTCTTTCTCATGAAACATCTTAGTGATTTCCTTAGGCAAAAGGACTGTTGGTGTAACTGAACAACATTTACTATGGGCAGAGAAATGGAGAAAATTTCCCTTAAGTTCCTAATACAGATGAATGGTAGAGACTTTAGCAGAGACATGGAGGATTTGTTCCTGCTTTGGACTAAACCCCACAGAAGAATTGTATGAGTATCCTCATGCTCTTTTAGAGTACAACTGAGCATGTTATATATCGCAGAAATCTTTGGAGTACCCATGTGGGTGTTTCTTCATCTCAACTTAAAATTGGGCAAGGTGTTAGGAAGAAGCAAGCCAGGCACCGGTGGCTCACACCTATAGTCCTAACTACTCAGGAGGCAGAGATTAAAGGAAGCCAGCCCTGGGCAAATGGTTCAAAAGACCCCATCTCAAAAAAAAAAAAAAAAAAAAAGGCTGGCAAAGTGACTCTAGCAGTAAGAGTAACTGCCTAGCAAGTGTGATGACCTAAGTTCAACACCAGTGCTGCCAAGAAAAAAGAGTGGGGGGTGGGAGAGGAGCAGATCAGTATTGGGACTGAAGAAGTGACTGTTCATTGGCTTCAAGGGAGATTTTGAAATGGAGTCACTGCCTTCAGCACCTCTGTTCTTGGATCAGTGATTCTAGTTTGAAGTACTTGTTTTCTAGAATTCTGAAAAGATTATAGTAATTTCATAGCCAATATTTTAACATTCTGAAAGTCCTATAATTAACTTCTATTTGTGATCCAAAGAATTTCAATCTTATTCTATAATATTTTTCTATAAATTATTCACATACATGAGGTTCCCCTCCCCAAAGTCAACTTTATAAAGAAGAAAAGAATAAAGTAAGAAACCACAAAAATTTCTCTCGCAAGTTCATTCATTCCTTTTGGTATGAGAAGTTTTTTTTTTTTTGTGGTACTGGGGTTTGAACTTAGGACCTCATGCTTGCCAGGCAGGTGCTTTGCCACTTGAGCCCCTCCTCCAGCCCTGCATGGGAAGTTTTTAAAGAGCTTGTGATAGTGATCTACAGATTCTTTGTATTTTATTCTTTGTGTAATTTTGCTTTTTCTTCCTTGTCACACGTACTGCCTAAACAGCTCTTCCTCCACCCTGAAAAACTCAGATCCCATTTTTCAGATTATTACCATGCTACCCCCCACATGCATTACATGAAAATGATGTTCCACTATCTTTAAAAGTTGTCTTTTATTCTAGTTAAATCAGAACCACGAACAGAAAAACCATTTCATACATTCATTGTTACTAGTTATTTGAGAGAGATAGGGTAGGGAAAGGTATAATTTTATATAACAGGTTAGAAACTAGGTTGGGCTATCTTATTTCTTTAAAAAATTACTTTTTTCCATATTATCAAAGATCAATTCATGATAAATATTAATTTTATGTTCTGGATGTGATCTGTGTTGAGGATCCAAAAGCTTATTTTCTCCTGACACAAGGTTCTTTTATTGTAACTCATTTTTTTTTCCCCCTGTAGGACTAGGGTTTGAACTCAGGGCTTCGAGCTTGTAAAGCAGGTGCTCTACCACTGGAGCTGTACCTCCAATCCATTTTGCCCTGGTTATTTTGGAGATGGGATGTTGTGAAATACTTGGGCTGGCCTTGAACTGATTTTTCTGATCTCAGCCTTCCAACTAGCTAGGATTACAGGTGTGAGCCATGTCTGGCTCTTTTGTTTTAATTAAACAAATAGTACTAGTTATCAAATCCAGGACCTGCACATGCTAGGCAAGTGCTGTACCACCCTCAGCCCCAGCAGCAGCTTTTAAAATAGGACTAAGTAGTGGCAGGAGGTTTTTTTGTGAGGACGTAAATTTTATAGCTAATTCCATGCAGTAATGTGATTCCTTAATATTATATACTACTTAATTGATTTAAATCTAAATGAATTGTTCCAGAATTAGAAATTAGAAGCATATTTTATTTTTGAGACTACTGAGTTTGGATTGTTCACAGTAACTGTTTTCACTTTGATATAGTTGCAAACAGTGTGGTAAGCATATACCTTTTGGGGATGGTGCTTTTTCTAGGAGAGTTTTCTTTCTTTTTTTTTGCCAATTTAAAACTTGGTAGAATTATGTATTCCCTCAACAGTATAGAATTGCTCGTGCTGATATAGTTGGCCTTCTGTATCTGTAGGTCTTACATTAAAAGATTGAACCAACCACGGTTGGAACATACTTGGGAAAAAAAATCAAGTTGTTTATACTGAACATATACAGACGTTTTTCTCATCATTCTTAAGGTAATATGGCATCGTAACTATTTGCATAGTGTTTACATTGTGTTAGGTATTGTAAGTATTCTAGAGAGGACTTACTTATTTTTATTTTTTATGACAGTACTAGGATTTAAACTCTGGGCCACAGGCTTGCTAGGCAGGTACACTTACCTCTTGAGCCACTCTGCCAGCCCATCTAGAATGGATTTAAAGTATAGGTTATAGGACTGTGGGGTGGGGTGTAGCACAGTGGTAACATGTGTGAGGCTCTGGGATTCAATTCTCAGCACTGGGCAGGGAGGGGACAGAAAAAAAAAAAAAAGAAAAAGGTATATATAGGTGGGCTAGAGATACAGCTCAAGTGGTAGAGTACCTGTTTAACAAGCATGAAGCCCTGAGTTTAAATCACAGTACCGCCATAACAAAAAAAAGAAAAATAGAGGTTATATTGTAGTACTAATTCCATTTTCTGTAAAGGACTTGAGTCACATTTTGGTATCTGAGTTTGGTCCTGGAACCGACTGTTTGTCTCCTTAAAATGATACTAAATGTCTTTAAACACTTGGTGTTAGCTTTAAAGTTGTAGGAGTTAGGAACAGGGACCTTTTTTTTTTGCAGTACTGGGGCTTGAACTCACGGCCTACACCTTGAGCATCTCCACCAGCCCTTTTTTATGAAGGGTTTTTCAAGATAGGGTCTTGCAAACTATTTGCCTGGGCAGCATTGAATCCTGATCCTCCTGATCTCTGCCTTCTGAATAGCTAGGATTACAGGTGTGAGTCACTGGCCCCTGGCTGGGGCCTTACTCTTCCTAGGCAGGCACTCTACCATTTGAGCCACACCTCCAGCCAGCCCTTATTTATTTATTTTTTAAAATACAGGGTCTCACTATGTATGCATGCATTTGTGTATTTTTTTTGTTGTTCTCAGTATTTTATTTTTTTTTTTAATTTTTACTTTATTCATATGTGCATACAATGTTTGGGTCATTTTCCCCCCTTTCTCCCGCCCCATCCGTTACCCTCCCCGCGGAAATTACCCCTTGCTTCCTGGCAGAAACTCTTCTACCCTTATCTCTAATTTTGTTGAAGAGAGAGTATAGGCAATAGTAGGAAGGAGCAAGGGTTTTTGCTAGTTGAGATGAGGATAGCTATACGTGGAGTTGACATGCATTGATTTTCTGTACATGTGTGTTACCCTCTAAGTTAATTCATTTATGTATTTTTCAGAGAGGGTCTCACATTTTTGCTGAGGCCTGTCTTGGACTCCTCCTCCCTTTTTCTCATAGCTAGGATTATAGGTGTGTACCATCACTCCTGGCTTGTTTTTGTGACAAGGTCTGGCCTTGAACCAGGTGAATTGCTGAAATTATAGGTGTGCATCAAATCACTATGCCCAGCCTAAAGGTCTTTTAAAAAATTTTCTTAAAAATTTTCTTTTCCGAGCCTTTATATTTGTATTTCTTCACTTTTAAAACACTACTATAGTTGAATATTAGAACAAAAGAAATAGCAAGTCATGAGCATATTATGATTATAATCCTTTACTCATTCACTACTATGTAGAAAATGTCAGCAGTGTTATTCCTGGCCCCATTAAGAGGTTTGACACTTTGAGGTGATGTTCATTATCCTTATAAGCTTCCCCATTGCAGTGGCACCATCTTTCCTGATTTGGATCAAAGTCCACCAGTTCTGCCTGATCCTTTTCATTAGTCTATTTCATTTCATTAGTCTGTCCTACTTCCTTCTTCTCACAGAGTGTTATCAGGAGGGAAAAAGCTGTTTCCAAGTAAGTTTACTTTAAACTCAGTGACGAGGTGTCATTTGTCATATGGTCTGTGATAAATTGGCATGTCTGCCTGGATGATAGGCAATGACTGGTAGTCAAGAGTAGATACTGGCTTTTGGAAACAACACAGTGGTCCTCTATGTCTACACACATGGAAAGGTCTTGTGTTTTTTTTTTTTTTTTTTGGCAGCCATGGGGTTTGAGCTCACTGCCTCATACTTGATAGGCAGGTACGCTTATGCTTGAGACCTCCACCAGCCCAGCCCAACACATGGAAGGGTCTTCTAATTGAGTAAAAACAGCATGGTCCTTCTGATCTAACACAGTGATGGTATCTCCTGGCTCCAGTCCTGGTTCTTGGTCTTCTTCACCATGGAATGTTACCTTCCTAGGCTCTTCTCTTCAACTATCTTCTTTCCATTACAGCTTTTATATCTATCTTTAAGACTGATCTGTTCTTCATGGCCCTGGCACTCCAGGTCCATGAATTTGCTGAACCATTCTAGGTTCTATCTGATGAATTCTTACTTGCATTTCAGTACCTGAGCAGTTACTGCCTCTTTCTTACCACCGCAGCCTTTACATTTGTCACAAATCACATTCTTTAGCAGAACCAGTTTTTTTGTTTTTATTCATATGTGCATACAATGTTTGGGTCATTTCTCCCCCCTTCCCCCACCCCCTCCCTTACCCCCCCCCCCCCCGCCCCCTCCCTCTCCCCCCGCCCTCGATACCTGGCAGAAACTATTTTGCCCTTATCTCTAATTTGGTTGAAGAGAGTGTATAAGCAATAATAGGAAGGACCAAGGGTTTTTGCTAGTTGAGATAAGAATAGCTATACAGGGAGTTGACTCGCATTGATTTCCTGTGCATGTGTGTTGCTTTCTAGGTTAATTCTTCTTGATCTAACCTTTTCTCTGGTTCCTGGTCCCCTTCTCCTATTGGCCTCAGTTGCTTTAAGGTATCTGCTTTAGTTTCTCTAGCAGAACCAGTTTTGTTGCACCATTATATAAACTTTTGTAGGTTATTGAGAGTTGATGGACAACATTTTTTTATTTTTCCTTTGTATGTTCTCCTTCCTCCTGCAAAAAACACATCAAAGATGTCCATGGGAAGCCCAGACTGCCACCTGTTCCAGTCTCTGTAATTGTCTGTTCTCCTTTGTTGTATTAATTTCCTTGCTTGGCATTAGAGAGAACTTAATAAGATTGAGAAATCTGCTCAAACTTTTCTCCTTCATTTGGAGTCTTATCAGGTTAGTACTTCAGTGCCAGTTTCCTGTAAGCCTTTTTCAGTTTTTCCTGAGTAGCCATTGGGTTGGCCCTCCAAAACTCAGTAGCATGTGGTTTCTTTCACCATTTACTACAGGCTGGAGTGGGAGAATGGGAAGGAGCGTGTAGTTGCCCACAGCTCAGGTATCTGCCAGTCACCAAGCATTCTGGGAAGTTCTACCTTCATTGTAGAGGTCTCTCACCTCCTTGGTGTTAGGTTTATTCTTAGGTGTTTTTTTTACATGTATTCTTTGTTTCTCTTGGTGTGTGTATTTATTTATTGGACAGAACTACACTATTAATCCTGTTCAAACCAGCTGAAACATTTGTAGGCATGCCACCTTGGAACAAATGTTAGGGCATCTCTTGTTCTTTGATCTTCCTGCCTACCTTCCTCCTTTTCTTTCTCTCCTTTCTTTCGTGGTATGGGGTTTGAACTTGGCCTGGTGCTTGCTAGGTAGGTGCTCTAGCCACACCCCCATTTTTCAGATAGGGTCTACCATTTTTTGCCTGGGGCTGTCCTTGCCTAAACCTCCTTCATAGCTGGGATTACAGGCCTGCATCTGAGATAGGGTCTCAGCTAACTTTTTTTTGCCCGGGCTGTCTTTGAACCTCAGTTCCAACTCTGCCTCCCAAGTAGCTGCAATTATAGTTGGGAGCCACCACACTGGGCCTTTTTCTTTATTTTTTCCCTTCAGTAGTGGGAATTGAACCCAGGGTCTCGTGCATGCTGGGCAAGCACTCTTCTACTGAGCTGTAGCAGGATGATTTCTTTAAATATATGTTTGTATCTGTAGAAATTCTGTCCATTAACAAAAGCTTTACACCAAAATTGTAGACTGCTCTGATTCAGAATTTGGTAATCTTGTTTTAGGTTTCTGTTTAAAAAATGGCTTGTGAGGGGTTGGGGATTTAGCTCAGTGGAAGAGCGCTTGCCTGGCAAGTGCAAGGCCCTGAGTTCGGTACCCAGCACCGGAAAAAAGAAAAAAAAAAAATGGCTTGTGAGCTGGGCGCTGGTGGCTCATGCCTGTAATCAATCCTAGCTACCCAGGAGGCAGAGATAAGAAGGATTGCAGTGTGGAATCCTATCTTGAAAGTACCCAACAGAAAAAAAAAGCTGATGGAGTGGCTCAAATGACATGAGGCCCTGAGTTCAAACCCCAGTACTGTCAAAAAAAAAAAAAAAAAGACTTGTGGTTTATAAGACAAATTATCTGAGAATCTAAGTGTGGGTACCTCTACCTCACCAGATACAACAAAAAAAGTTTAAATGGTCATAGCCTGTCTTGTAATTGACAGTGCACCTGGTAATCTTTCAAAGGTTCTCAGTTTGTCACTCACAATGTTTGTACCCTAGGTAATGTTGTGACTTGTTTTATGCTGCAAATGTGTGCTTTGTATGTAGCATTTCTGATTTAAACTGGCACATGATTTCATCCTTGATAGACATAGTCCAATTTAATGTGTTGATTTTGAAAAGTTTATTCTTTTGTATGTCAGTTCTTAAGATTTGTTCTTCTAACTTCTCCATTTGTTTATGACACAAATCTATCACTAATTTTCCAGACTTAAAAACTTCCCCCAAATTTATCTTCCCTTCCACAAGCCTCCCCATCTCCAATCTGATCATTTTTTTCTTCTCTATTTCCAGGCTATGACCCTAGTGCAGATCTTCCACTTAAATCTTAGGTTATTACAGTACTTTCTTAGCTTGAGTTTTCTGATTTTATCTGGTTGACTTTGACATGCCACCTTGAAATACAAGTACATTATTGAGATTCCTAAAAATCTGTTGTTCATGGACTTGAAAGAAATGGTAGACTTTCTGTTCCTCATCCAGGTTAAGGCTTCCCTGCTTAGATTTTAGCATCTGTGTGAATTTGACTTCACCAGGGTTTTTGTTGTTTCTTTCACTTTGCAGCCTTTTCCCTGATACTTCATTTAACCAGAGATTCATTCTTACTTTCTAGGGCACCATATTTGCTACCCTTTTGAACACCTGTGTTACTTGTTTATAATGTAAATTTGTAGCAGTCTGAGACTACAATCGTTAGCCTTTTCTGCTTATAAGCGGTATAGTGTACAAGGTGATATATGAATATCTTGCTTACTTTTGTAGTTAATAGGACAGGTAGATGTCTGTTATAACAGATGCTTTAGGTCCTAACTTGCCCTGATTGAGTAAGGTCTGTTAGGTGCTTGGGGGTCTTGTTCTTTAACTGACACACATACCAGCACACTTACTGTTAAATTCTTTTTGCATTTTTTCCTGTTTAGAACAAAGAGACACCAGTTACTGTTTTAAATAATAACTGCATTACCATGTTGCTAATATTCATGCCTATTTCTCTGGTGGTATGGGGGCCTACCACTTGAAAGTCAGCTGCTCTAACACTTGGGCCACACCCTCTTTGCTTTATTTTTTAGATAGGTTTTACATTTTTCTTGGGCCAGCCTTGGACTATGATCCATCTACTGCCTGCCCTTCCTTTGTGGCTGGGATCACAGGTGCATACCACCATGCCCAGCTTGTTGACTGGGATGAGCTCTCAATAACTTTTCACCTGGGCTGTCTTGAATCATGATTCTTTTGAGCTCCACCTTCCCAGTAGGTGGGATTACAAGTGTGAACCATCTCACCAGCTAGTGTTTTGGTTTTGAAAATTAACGACAATACTTCTTACAAATGGCGAAAACTGCAATATAAAGGGAATATAACAAAATATGAGTCTAGTCACCCCAGTCACCCTTACCCCTTCCCAGAAGCAGCCAGTGTTACCAGTTTCTTAGGTATCTTTGTAGATGGTCCCTGCATCTATTAAAAAGAAACTCAGAGTTGGGCATGGTGGAGCACTTCTGTAATCTTTGTACGGTAAGAGTCTGAGCAGGAGGATGGAGAATTATAGGTCAGCTCAGGCTACATTGACTCATCTCAAAAAAAAAAGGAAAGGAAAAAAATCCTACATAAATTGGCATGTTCTGCATGCCAGAATGGCCTCCAAGTTTGGATCTTCCTGCATCAGCCTCCTAAGTGCTGGGTTACAGGTGTGCACCACCATCCCTGGCTTGTACCTTCCTTTTTTTTTTTGTAGTACTGGGGTTTGAACTCAGCATTTCACTTGCTAGGGTGCTCTAACCCTTGAGCTATGCCTCCAGCCTTTGTTGTTACTGGTGGGTGGTCTCAGAAGACCCTGGTTGAGAAGATCTCAGGATTTTGGTATCCTCTGAACAAAGAATTGAGTGGAGACACAGATTGTAAACCAGTTTTATTGTGAATGAAAATAGGAAAGTACAATTCCTGATTTGGGGGTGGTGTGGAGGGGAGCAGGCTCTGAACAAGGTAGTTTAAGAGCAGCCCCTGTAGATCAAGAGTGCTGGTGCCTTGGTTTGGATAAGTATGTATACACTACAAGGGATGAGCAAGTGGAGGACATTTTGGTGGTACTTAGGAGTGGCTTTTGGTAATTGTGCATGTGAATTCAGTGAGATGCCGTCCTTACTCATATTAGGGGCTCTGGTTTACATGCCTCACTTGGGGTCCAGATGTAATGCTATTTCAAAAGGGGCATTTTGGGCAGTTCCAGGTGGATCACCTGTTCCCTGTGAGACAATCAGCGAGGAGGCCACCTGTCCTTCATGATATGGTTTGGGTACTTTCTCTGTTACTAGCCTGCCTCACTTAAAAAAAAAATTTTTTTTTAATCTTTCAACAGATGGTTTATTGGCGTAATGAATGACAAAATGCTAGTATCTTTATTCTAGACTTTACCGTCACCCCATAGACTGCATCTGTGTAATGGAGGGGGTGGGATTTTGTTTTTCAGTTATCGTAAAACTGCCATATTCTATTCAGGTACACCTAGTGTGACTCAGTCTAGCTGCATGTAGTGCGTCCTCTGCTATCATCTGCTTGGGTCATGTGACTCACAGAAAAACACTGTTGGCATCAATATCGCAGCATATTCAAAATTCATTTAACTATTCCATTAGTCCAGCAATTTCATATGGGTTTATTACTACTTTTCTATACATAAGATATGATTGTTTAACATTTCCATTAGTATTTCCCATGTTTCTTGAAGATTCTCAAAGACTTTGAGATAGTCAAGGAGTGAGTCCCCAAGGGACCAGCTGTTTTAAAGTAAAACCCTCTGCATTGCTCAGTTCCCAGTGTTTGAAGAGATTTAGTACAATCCCCTAGGTCTCATTTCGTAGAGGGGTTTGGGAGGGATAAATGTAGTAACCATCTGTATTATTTGATAGCCTAGGAAGAACAAAATCAGATGTAAAAAAATACAGTCAGTACAAGTCAAGATCTGCTTCACTTTTAAGATGCTTAATATTTCTTAGAGATCTTCTGTAATGGTACTGTATTAGTTTGCCAGGACTGCTGTAGAAGGTGTTGGCCAACTTTGAGTGTTTTCACAGGGTCTTCCCTCTTGTGTCCATCTTAATTTTTCTGTCTGTCTCTCTGTTTATCTCTCTTTGGCAGTGCTGGTGATCGAACCTATGGCCTTATTCATGGTAGGCAAGCAACTACTACTGAGTCACCTATTCCCAGTCCCTAATCTTCTCTTTTATAGACACTAGTCATATTGGATTAGGGTCTGCTCATATGATCTTATTTTGCCATAATTTCCTCTTTGAAGGCCCCATCTCCAAACATAGTCGAATTCTGAAGTAGTAGGAGTTAAGACTTAAACATGAATTTTGGGGAAGACATAGTTTAGCTCACAGCAGGCAAACTAGCTCATTCTTTTTCATAATTGCGTAGTATTCCTTTGTACTATAGGCTGTTTTACCAGTTTCCTCTTGGTACATAGGTAGATAATCTTTCTTTTGCTCTTACAAGCAAGGCTGCAGTGAATATCCTTTTATTTACCTCGTTGCATCACTGGAGAAAGAGTTAGAAGGGCTAGGGACTTGACTCAGGTGATAGCATGCTTGTTTGTCAGGTGTGAGACCCTGAGTTCAAACCCCAGTACTGTCCACCACCTCCCCCCACTGCCAAAAAAAAGAGGTCAGAAATGGAATTACCAGGTCAAATAATGTACATATTAAAATTTAGAAGATACTGGTCTAGATATGGAAGATTTATTGTTTATCCTGATATATATGTGTGTATATATGTATTTCACTTTGTATTTTTAGTGGAACTGGTGTTTGAACTCAGGGCTTTGTGCTTGCAAAGCAGTCACTCTACTGCTTGAGCCACATCTCCACTCCAGATCCTGATATTTTTTGGAAGTAAAAGTTTTTCTTGTGTTAGGTCCTAATAATTTGAAGGAAAAATCTTACTCTTCTAATCTTTTCTAATCAAACACTTTTGTTAGTTTTGTTTTCAGGGGTACATGGTTGGCTTTTTTTTTTTTTTTGGTGGGACTGGAGTTTGAACTCCAGGTTCAGCACTCACAAAGCAGGCGCTCAGCTGCTTGAGTCACACTTCTAGTCCATTTTACTCTGGTTATTTTGGTCTCAAGAACTACTTGCCCCAACTGGCCTCGAACTACAGTCTTCTGATCTCAGCCTCCCAAGTAGCTAGGATTACAGGTGTGAGCCACCAGTGCCAGGCCTGTATGATTGATTTTTCACTTCCATAGAGCATAGAATATATCCTTCTATAAGATTGCCTAGATAAGATTCTAAATTGGCTGCTTGTCTGTTTTATATCACAAGGATAACAGGCACTAATATTTGAGTGTTAGGTACTATGAATGATGTAACCTGGTTAAATTCTCACAGTCTGCCTATGATGTTGATTACTCTATCTCCATTTCAGAAATGGAGAAATGAAGCTTGCCAGAGCCACACAAGAATGGGAAAATGGGCTGGCTGGCTTGAAAATTCATGCTGTTTATTGCTATTTTATGTATGTATGTATATGTGTATGTATTTATTGTGGGACTGGAGTTTGCACTTAGGGCACACATTTGCAAAGCAGATGCTCTACTACTTGAGTCATACCTCCAATCCATTTTGCCGTGGTTTTTTTTTTTTTTTTTTTTTTCTTAATTTGGAGATTTAATTTTGCAAACTATTTTGCCCAGGCTGACCTTTAACTCGATTCTCCCGATTTTAGCCTCCCAAGTAGCTAGGATTACAGGTGTGAGCCACAAGTGCCTAGGTACCGCTATTTTATATTGTTTTCCTTGGGCATATTAGAAACTTGATAAATACTTGTTTTATGATTAAGTAATGTTGTTTTGTCTTTTCCTCCGCCCCTGTTTTTTATGATTAAGTAATGTTGTTTTGTCTTTTCCTCCGCCCCTGTTGGTTTTTTTTTTTGGATGGTACTGGGGTTTGAACTCAGGATTTCATGCTTGGTAGACATGAAACCTTCCTTCCTTCCTTCTTTCTTCCCTCCCTCCTTTCCTTGTTTTCTTTTCCTTTCAGCAGCTGGTGAAGAGGTTTCAGCAAGTTTGTTTGTTTGTTTCGCATGGTACTGGGGTTTGAACTTAAGGTCTCACACTTTCGAGGCAGGTGCTCTACCGCTTGAGCCACTTTACCAGCTCATGGTTGTTGCAAGTTTTAATTGGGGATAACAGTAAGGTGCAGTTAGGTACTTGACCCTGTGCCAGGTGGTACACTAGTTGCTTTCTGTATGTTAGCTCATATTCTTTTGTAGATGAGAAGATTAAAGTATAGAAGTAAAGTAACTTGCCAAAATCACACAGTAGAGCTGAGATTGGAACTCAGTTTGCTTGTCTTTGAAAATCTAATTTTTTTTAATATTGTTACATTAGTCTGCAAGGTTTTAGAAAAATTAAAAAAATTTTACTTTTTCTTGCTCAGTATTACATTAGGTGCATTGGGAGGGGGATAAAGAAAACAAGCCTAGTTCTTCCCCAGAGAGCATATGAATAAAAATAATGACTACTTGGGCATGGTGGCACATGCCTATAATCTTAGCGCTCCAGAGGCTGAGGCCAATTGGAGAAAGGACAAAGAATTATAATTATTATTACTATATTATAATAATGACTAGGACTTCAGTTCTGTTTGGACTAGATACTTCAAAATGAGGCCATTTTCAGAAATGAAGCAATGACAACAAACTTCTAGTACTGCTGGAATCATCCTTTTCTAGATAGAATCATATCTTATTTTAAAAGCACTCACTGTTGCCAGCACTTTTTTCTCAACTTTTTTGCTCCATTTTTGTCATGTTAAAGACGCATAGAAACCCAGTTCTCCATTCTCACTTAATGTTGTGATTTATAGCACATATCAGTTACTTTTACAAATGACAGAAAATGGAGAAATTTAAGTAATTGCTTCAGTGAGCACTTCATATTTGCCATCAGACACTGCATGTATTAGCTCATTTAATCTATTGGAGGTACTAGGGAATTTGTAAACATTTTGTGGGGGAGATATCCATGAAGAATTCTAGATGGTAGGTATTTGCCAGAAACCAAAGATGCTTCTTTTTCTTCAATTAAAATTTTTATTTTGTGCAGTGTCTGCAGAATACATTTAAGGGAGAAGGGAAGACCACTAGTATCTGCTACAACAATCAAAAGCTATTACAGTGCTTGTTATTACTTGTATTTGTAAGTCTACCTCTGATTTGACTTTTTCTTGTAAAATTTCTACCAGTTTTTTTATATTTTCTGGTGTCACATCAAAATCAAGAGAAAGGCAGCAACTTCACTGTATATCATCGAGACCTTGTCCTTTAAATTTCTATAATGATGGATCAAAGATCTTAATGAAAAAGAAATTCTATAATGATTCAATAAATAGAATTTTTTTTTTGGCAAAATGAGGTTATTCATAGCTACTAAGGCTAGAAAACAAAGTTTGTTTTGGAAAATTAAATTTTATTAGCCTTGCTAATTGAAAGCAAAACAAGTTAAATATTGTATCTATTTTTATTTGCTTGTTATTAAATTATTTTTATATGCCTACTAGGAAAAACCACCTTGCTTACTACCTTTCTTCTTCTTCCTCTCTTTATTTTGTGGTGCTGAGGATTGAACCCAGGGCCTTCCATATATTAAGCATGTGCTCTATCACTGAGCTATATCCTAACCCTCTTTTTTAAAATTAAAAAATTTTATTTTTTAATTAAAAAAATTTAATAAATATTTAATTTTAAAAAATAAAATTAAAAAAATTCCTCTGTGGAAGGAGCCCAGGCTGGCCTTGAACTTGTGATCTTCCTGCTTCAGCATGTGCCACCATAACGGCTTTAATTAATTTTAACTGTTACATAGAAACATAAAATTGTACATATTTATCTTATACACACACACTGTAATGTTTAAATTAGGTTAAACATACTCGCTCACACATTTGTCATTTCTTTATGGTGAACACATTCAGAATCCTTTCTTCTAGCTTTTTGAAATAGATAGCACGTTATTATCTGCCTTACCACCTCTCCCGATGGCAGAATTCTGGCCATCAAGGATTTCTGCTTGATGGAATAGATGGAATATAAACAAATAAGAACAATCAGTTAACTCCTAGAGATATGCTGGCTGGCCTAGGAGTACTAAGTGGGAGAAGAAAAAAAAAAATCTCAAAATTTTCAGGAACATTTTTTATGAAGAAAATATTTGGATAATGAATAACACTTAAGACTGGACATTATTATCTCCCATTTACTTTAATAATTATGCCAAAGAAATTGCTTGCTATATTTATATATAAAACTCAAAATTACTGTTTCTTTATAAAATCTTGGTCAGTCCAAGTAAATAATCTGGGATTTTAATTTCTCTTCTCCCCTCCCCTGCCCTCCTCTGCCCTCCCTTCCCCTCCCCTCCCCTTCCTTCCCCTCCCCTCCCCTCCCCTCCCTTCCCCTCTCCTCCCCTCCCCTGCCCTCCCCTGCCCTCCCCTGCCCTCCCCTCCCCTTCTCTTTTACCCTTTTTGGCTTTGACCTTTGAAGGAGTGCCAGAGTTTTCAATTACTCTTTTCTTTGGTTGAGTAGGGTGGCACTGGGTTTCAGGGTCTCATGCTTGCTGGGTAAGGCACTCTTACCACCAAACCACTCCATCAGCTTGCCCGTGTGCCAAAGTTTCCAAGGATTATTTCCTGTTTATTGAGTGTTCTGAGGACAAATCAGAACATTAAAAAAAAAAAAACAACTGTCTTTACAAGATTTGTTTTACATTTGTTTGAAGTCTATAAAGTTGGAAAAGTATGTCAGGATATATAGGTATTATCTATCCAACTTTTGGGCAAGTCTTTGTGTTTTGGCCAGAATTTTCTTACATATAAAATGATGGGGTGCAGTTAGTTTTTTAAGGGCCTTCTAATTCTTAACAAAAAAAAAAAGTCTTTGTAATTTGTTCTTTCGAGTAATATTGGGTAAACTCATAGACTCAAGCTCTCTTAAATGTTATCAAAAAGCGAAATATTTATTTCAGGGTTTAAAAACACCGGTTTTTACAGTGTATTGCTTGTTTTTGGGGAAAAGGTAACTGTAGTGGAAGTGTAATAGAAGTGGATAGGACTTAAACATGTAAGATCAACTATATGTCTTGTTTTCATGTATGTTCTGTGACATAGAACCGAATAAGACTGTGTTAGCGCACCTGCATACATGTGAACACACGGAATATGTTTTTGTTGTTTGAGTACTTGTGGTTTCTTAAGAATTCCACGGGTAGAGCTGTGGTTGTAGCTCAGTGGTAGAGTGCTTGCCTAATAAGGCCTTGAGTTTGATCCCCAGCACTGCACTACTACAAAATGAAATAAAACTAATTACATTGTGGATCATTATTATTTTTTTGTATCCTGGTGATCAAATCCAGGGCTCCTGTGAATGCTGGACCAAGGCTTTACCACTCACAAAGCCTTACCCTCAGACAGTTGGCAGATTTTTAAAAAAAACAAGATTACTTTATATATACTACTGTAACTTAGAGCAAAAGGTTATATAAACTCCACTTTAGAAAGTGAATGGATTTGACAGAAGATAAAAATAGTCCTGATTTTATTTATTTTTATTATTTTTGCCAGTACTGGGGATTGAACTCGGCCTTGTGCTTGCTAGGTAAGCACTCTACTACTTGAGCCACACTCAGTTCTTTTGCTTTTAGTTTGTTTTTCAGATAAGGTCTCAAGCTTTTGCCAGGGTTAGCCTTGGATCACAGTCTTCCTGAGTAGTGAGGATTACAGGTATGTACCACTGTACCTGACCCCAATTTTATTTATTCTATCTAATTGCACAACCAGACAAGTAGTTCTGTTGGCTTTGTAAGGCTTATGAAATTAAGGCGTTCTTCTCTGGATTCCCATGTGTCTCTTATTTCCTGTATCCTAGGATGAAAATGGGTTACTTCAGGAGCAAGTGTAGTTCCAGTGAAAACAGCTTTTACTTTTAATACGGTAGTATGGATTAGTGCAAATATATATATTTTTTTTCACACCACCTCTGTCAGTTTAATTCTGATTCCTCTCACCCCACAGGTTAAGAGGCTCAGTCCCACAAGGTTGCCTTCAGCTTTGGACACTAGTGGAAATGATGTGCCTAGGCTATTCCTACCTCTGCCCAGTTAGTTAACGACAAATTTGTGGGTTCCTGTGGTTTGATATTTTGTTAGACAACATATAGAACTCAGAAAACATTTCATGTTGGCTCCCCTATTATAAAGTATATAACTCAGGAACGGCCAAATGGAGAAGGTAGATAGGGCAGGGTGTGGGGTAGGGGGAGCTTCCATGCCTGCTCTGAGTTCATTACTCTTCTAGTGATTCAATATCTTCACCAACCCAGAAGCTCTCCAAATCGCCTTGGTCAAAAGTTTTCATAAGCTCAATTTTCAGCCCACTTTTCCCCTTCCTGGAGGTTGGTGGTGGGGGTTGAAAGTCACAACCCAGTAATTGGTGATTCTGGTGACAGGTGCCATTCTGAGGCTTTCTAGGAACCTCTCCTACATTTACCTTATTCATATAAATTCAGGTGTGATTTTTGTTACGAATAATGAGACTCGTATCATTCAGAAAATTCCTAGGGTTTTTTGAATTCTGTGCTAGGAATTGGGGTCAGAGACTAAATAGCACAGTGAATTACCAAACTACTGAACTTTCCTTTTTTTTCACATAGTATATTATTAATTTGCTACTAATACTAAACATAGTTTTATAAAACTCAAAATACAGGTTTTTTGTAAGACATACTTACTAGGAAATACTTAATCTCAGATCTTTTCCTGTACTGCATGTGCCTTGTACTTAAAATGAACCTTGGAGTGGGAGAACCATAGTACATGTGTAGCTGGAATCCTCCCTTCCCCTATGTAGTCCTTTTCTCTGGATTATCTGTGGTAGAGTTTGGTTGGGAACCATCCAATAATCATAATACTAAAGAGAATTCAATGGTCTCTTTAGATGTAGCTCATGTACTTCACAAAACTTCATGGGCTTTAACTGTAAAATTTTCACGCGATTATTGGACCCCCAAATGTTAAGAACTTAGCAGATATGGCTGTTGGTAATGTGACTGTCTGGTAGAGGGAGACACAGGGAAGGAAGGTGAAAGATATACCTTATTTTATAATTTTTTTCCTTATGTTTGGCAGAATCATTTTTGTTTTTTAAAATTCTCTTAGCATAAATTACTTGAACAAAGGGTTTCATTGTGATATTTACATAGATGCACATAATGTACTTGAATCAAATTTACCCCATCTGAATTACTTGTTCTTAACTTCTCCTTTCCCCTCCTTTTTAGTGAGTTGCATTATACTATATTTCATATAAATACGAATATGTATATATACATATATATACATAATGTATTATATTCACCCTGTCACCCCAATTCTAAATTGTGGTAGAAATGAGATACAATATTTATATATAACTTTCCTAATCACTGGATAGCACAGTAATCATTGGTTCTTTCTTGCTTTATCAATTTGATGTTATTTTACCAGAGGTAAACAGGATACACTAACATTTCTGGCCTACTTTCCTATGAGTTGTCGAAGCTGGCTTTTCTGGTTGCTCCTCTCCCCTGCTCCGATCTGGGGGATCATTTGGTGAAATTTTAATACAAAAAATAAAAAATAATTATTAGTACTTGCCAAAGACTTTGCAGAGTAGTCTAAATTGGAACTTGATTTGAAATGACCTTCCTTGTAATGGTAGTTCAGAAATTGAATATATTTGTGGTAAGAATGGTAAGTACTGTAATTATTTTGGAAGTGAAAAATTTTGTTACTTTCTAAGTAGTTTGGTAGAATTTATATTGACTTAAGGTGCATTTACTCTGTCAGGACTAACAGCTAAATTTATGAAAGCATTGACTGCATATAGGCTCTGTTTTAAGTTTACAACTGTATATTGTCTTATTCAACCAATTTATGAATGAAGAAGGTATGTGCTATTTTGCTATTTAAGAGAAGGGAAAGCTAAGTCACATGAAGGTTAAATAAGTTGGCCAAGTTCACATAGTTGGATTGTGGTAGAGACTGACTCCAGAACCCAAGCTCTTCACAAGGGACCCACAGTCAGTTTCCAACAGATTGCTGAGCTGTCAGGATGGGAAGGCTAAGAAATAAAAAACTTTGTAGGGAAATGGAAATGGGAAGAGCAAACTATTAGTTCTGTCATCTTGCCTCTCCTGTTCCAATAGAATTCAATTTTCTACAAGGTGGAGAAAAGGAAGTAAACTATTTACTTCGTCTTTATTTCTGCATTCTTCTCTTGATTGCTGGCAGTTCTCAAGGGCATCTAGCTGCTGGCTTATTAGCAGGGGTCACATTTATTTTTATTAGTGTCATTTCTCAGGAGAAGAAGTACTATGTGACGTTTAAGAACAGCGACTGGAGTGTTAGACTGCTTGAGTTTAATTTCCGCTTCTACCACTTACTGGCTGAATACCCTTGACCTAATTAGTTAACTTCAGTGAGCCTTACCATCTTATCTGTAAGATAGGGATAATATACTACATTCCTCATGTGACTGTTGGGAGCATGAAATGTGTTTAGAATAGCGTGTTGGATGTTTGTTGTAATCACTATTAGTTGAGAACAATTTTGGGTTGAACCAGTAACTGATTTAAGCTAGGGATCAGAATTTTTAAATCCTTAATTCTATTAGTATGAATGCTTTGTTAGTGCATGGTAATGAAAAGGAAAAAAGAGAAGTGAAAGGAAGTTGAATAAAGAAAGAAATATCTAAATAATTAAAAAAATTTGTTTTTGTGGTGCTGGGAATCTAACCCAAGGCCTTGTGTGTGCTAAGAAAGCACTCTACCACCGAGTTATACTGAGGTCTAATCCAGACAATTTTTTCCCTTTTCTTTTCCTTTTAGTTTTATTATTTACTCACTGTTTCTTTTTTATTTTATTTTTTTTCTTTACTCATTTATTCATATTTGTATACATTGTTTAGGCCATTTCTCCTCCCTGCCCTCCTGCCCTCTCCTTTTCCCCCCACCCCCCAATTTTTGAATTAGTATACATTAATAATACAAGGGGATTTTGTTCTGATAATTCCATACATGTGTACATCTGACCAGATAGTTGGGAGAGTGTATATTTACTATGATTACTCATCCCTAATGTACTTTCATACTTTTTTCTTTGGTGGTACTGGGTCTTGAACTCAGGGCCTCATGCTTGCTTAAGCAGGCACTCTACTACTTGAGCCACCCTGCCAACCCTGTTTTGTGTTGGGTATTTTCATGAAAGGGTCTCGTGAACTGTTTGCCCAGACCAGCTGTGAACCACTATCCTGATCTGTGTCTCCTGAGCCACTGGCGCTCAGGTCCATATTCCCTTGTTCTGTGATTTTTTGCATCCATTCAGTGGTTCACAGTATGCCGGTCTTTGTGCCAAGTGCTTAAAGCGCAGTGCTGTGGAAGGTGATTAAGATCTAGGTAGATACAGGCTGCTTTCATTTTTTAAATTTTTGTTTTATGTATTTATTTTTGTGCTAGATGGGGATACTTTGTGGCATTTACAAGGTTCTTACAGTATATCAAATATATCATAGTTGAATTCACCTCCTCTGCCATTCTCATTTAACCCCTCTCCGCCCATTCCTGGAATAGTTTCAACAGGTATCTTTTTACTTTAATGTGTATACAGTATTTATACCGTATTCACCCTCCTATACCCTTTCCAAACTACCACCTCCCCCTGCTTTAATTTTTTTTTCAGGAAAACTGTTGAAGTATTTCATTGACTTCATGATTCCATTTATCTTAATTTTATAGATGTCAAAAGTTTTTGGGGAAAATGACTGATAATGAACCAGGCGTGGTACCTCATGCCTTTAATCCCAGCTACTTAGAAGGTGGAGATCTGGAGGATTGAGGTTCAAGGCCAGCCTGGGTTAAAAAGTTAGCAAGACTGCATCCCAACAAATAAGCTGGGCATGAGTGTAATCCTAGTTACATGGAAGGCATAAAGTAGGAGACTTGAAGGTCCAGGCTGGCCTGGGTATAAAGTCCAAGACCCTATCAAAAAGTAAGCAAAAAATGCAAGACCCTACTGGAAAAATAACTTAAAAGCAGAAAGGGCTTGGGATTGTGACTCAGTGGAGGCCCCGAGATCAAGTCCCAGTTATCTCCTTACCCCCCAAAAAATGGTGAATGCAAGGCACCCTCAATAAAGATACATTCTGATTTCAGAGATATTTAAATGTGATAGAAGTATCTCAGTGTTGATGAAATACAATAAATCTTTGGTGCATTTGTAATCGATACCTTTTTTTTTTTTCTTCAGTACTGGGAATCGAACCCAGGGCCTCATGCATGCCAGGCAAACACTTAACCACTGAGCCATATCCCCAGCCCCTCGATACCTTCTTAAAGTGAAGCACTATACTAAGAGAAACTACTTGTTTATAAGTCAGTATGATTTATAGTGATTTGACATTTTCATTATAAAAATGTGGGTTTTAGACTTCTTGCCATGACTGTTGAGCTAGTAACTAGGCAGCCTGGTCTCTAGCAGCTGTTGAGACCAGGGATCACCCTGATCTTTGTCCAGTTCTTCATATATTCTGGGTGTGGTGGTGGTTGTGGGGGTGGCTTTGCTGCCTATTGGTGTAACTATAGCTCTAAGGCTCGGTGAATGAGCCATTCTTCTTCTTCTTACTGTTTTTTTTTTTTTTTTTGGCAGTACTAGGGTTTTGAGCTCAGGACCTCATGCTTGCTGAAAAGAGGCTCTACTACTTGAGCCATTGCACCATCCCTTTTTTGTGTTGGGTGTTTTCAAGATATGGTCTCTCCTTTGCCTGGGCTGGCTTTGAACCATGATCCTCTTGATCTCTGTCTTCTGAGTAGCGAGGATTACAGGTGTGGCTGCTAGAGACTGGCAAATGAAACATTCTTTAAAACACTTGTCTTTGTGTTGTGGTCTAGATCATGTTCAGCTATACATATGCATGTGTGTGCACATATGAAGGAAAAAATGTTTCATAAACTATTACTTGGCACACTGCATTGGACTCATAGCTTCTTTTTTTTTAAATTTTTTTTATTTGACTCATAGCTTCTTTTATGAAAAGAAATGTAACTGCTCATTGTTTCACTTTGGACTTTAAAAAATAATGTGTAAGTTGAAACAACCATTTCAAAAACAGAAAATTTGACTTTTATTTGTTATTGTGACTATGAGCAAGTCATTTTTCCTTTTGGTAGGATTGCTAGTTCCATTCTTTTTCTGAATGACAACCTGCTGCTAGTTGAGGGAAAAAATACAGATGTAAATATAAATCAATAAAATAAATATCTTTAATCTTTTTTGTAGGTCAACACCAAATTTGAAATATTTAAAGTGGATACAAAACTGTTTCTGAAATGCAGACAATTAAGTGCGTCGTTGTGGGCGATGGTGCTGTTGGTAAAACATGTCTCCTGATATCCTACACAACAAACAAATTTCCATCTGAATATGTACCAACTGTAAGTATAAAACCTTCTCCTCTGTTGTGAAAATACAGTTTGCTATCTTTTGAAAACGCTTTCTTTGTGATGTACTGAAAATTGTTGTCTGCCTTTGTTTCCTGTTTTTAAAGATCTTGACTACTTTGGGTAAATTATATACTTTAAAATTAAGCGGCTGAAAATTCAGAAGGGGTGACACAAGGGTTTGCAAGAAGTGGTTGGAGGCACAACTCCAGTAGAAAAGATTCTAAGAGTGGTGGTCTCAATTTGGAGAAGTGTGCCCTACATCTTGGAATGAGGTGACTTTTTTTTTTAATACGTTGGCCAATGATTGATGAGTGCTTGGAGGTCTCCTTGTGGAAAAAGGTAATGGAGCTCCAAACTGCTGCTTAGGGACAGAGAAGACTGAGAATTTTGGACAGAAGCTTTTGGGAATCTTTCTCCATAATTGCTTTTTTTTTTTTTAAATCAGTGTCTTTGAAGGTAGAGGGAAGATGGGAATAATTAAGAGACAATGAGAGGGTTATTTAGATTGACACTCACTTGTCAAAGCACATGTTTGGGGATCCAGTGTTTGTTTGAAGTTATCAACCCAGTGGTGTAACTATGATAAATGTACTGAAATGGAGTTGGCCTGATGGCAGCAACTCTCTCTCTTGGGTGAGCCATTGTAGGGTTAAAAGAATTGGAAGTGTGATTAGTATGGACTAGAATTCTTTGGAAGTGAAAACGAAGGAAGTGAATGAATACTTTAGGTTAATCTTCAGAGACATAAGCATTATCAGGCAGGGGAGTACAGGCTTGGTAATTATGTTAATTGGAAATGGCAGTCTGTGATGATACAGAGTGATGGAGTTAGGCTGAGGATACAGGAAGAAGGAAGATGAGGTTTCTTCGAGTTGAGAGAATTTGAACATAACATTAAGAGACAAAACCCCATACTTGATCAGGCCTATTTGGGAACAGTGTAAATAGAAGACATTCTGAGGCTGTAAGGGGTTTAGGCAATATGTGGATCTTGTTTCAAAGTGAGGACAGGAGTTTGTTTTTTTTTTTGTGGCATTGGGGTTTGAAATCAGGGCCTCACGCTTGCTAGGCAGGCCAAAGATCTACTATTTGAGTCACTCCACCAGCCCTATTTTGAGTGATGGGTTTTTTCTAGATAGTGTCTTGAGAACTATTTGCTTGATCTCTGTCTCCTGGTAACTAGGATTACAGGTGTGAGCCACTGGCTCTGTCGAGGACAGGACTTTCTTTTTTTAGAATATTTAAGTTACTTAAGTTTGTTTTATGACTTAATTTTTTTTTATTTGGTTTTATTTTTATGTTTTATTTAGGCTTGTTCTTTTCTTTTTTCTTTCACTGGGGTTTGAACTCAGGGCTTTGCACTCGCAAGGCAGGTGGTTTACCACTTGAGCCATAGCCTCTATCCATTTTGCTCTGGTTACTTTGGAGATGTGGCCTTGCAAACTATTTGCCTGGGATGGCCTGGAACCTCAGTCCTCCCAATCTCAGCCTCCCAAGTAGCTAGGATTACAGGCCTGAGCCACTGGTGCTCAGCTGGATGTTTTATATGTATATATGTATGTGGATCACTGGAAATAGAATAAGGTGTATGGCGGGGGTGTGTGTGTGGAATAATGGTAGAATAAAATTTCAAATGAGCCTAGTTAGGTAAATAAACAGACCATGAAGCAAATAATATACCCATGGTGCCTCTTTAAGTTATTATGGAAATAGACTTGGTATAAAAATGCATATTTGTACCCATCCACAAACTGAGTTTCCATTTATGGAAGAACAGAAACTTAGAGCTTAAGGATTGTACTGATTACCATATTCATCTCCTTTGGATGAGTGAATTTAGGTTTGATTACTTAGATTTGACATCTAAGTAATCAAACACTAGTTTAAGAGTCTGCAGTAGGGTCTGGAGATGTGGGTTAAGTGGTAGAGCACCTGCCTAGCAAGTGTGAAGCCCTGAGTTCAAATCCCAATTCCACAAAAAAGAAAAAGTATGTCTGCAATAGACACAGCTTTTGTGGTTCATTTAAAGTTAAAAAAAAAAATTGACTGGAGGTGTAGCTCAAGATGGTAGAATGCTTGCCTGTCAAGCACAAAGCCCTGTGTTCAAACCTTAGTATCACCAAAAAAAAAAATAATATTAATGATTTTTGTTTGCTTTTTGAGATGAGATCTTGCTATGTTGCTTAGGCTGGTCTCTAGCTTCCGGTTTCAAGAGATCTTCCTGCTTCAGATTCCCCAAGTTGCTGAGACTCTAGGTGACTACCACTGCCATCTGGTGCTTTTCTGATTCTTAGTCCAGGCTTGTGTATGAAGAGTTCAGTAAATGAGGGCCGTTTCTGAGTAAGAGTAAGTGTGACTTAAGAATAAGTGTGACTTAAGAAAATAACCTGTGTAGTTTGAGAACTTGAACTTAAGCATTCATTCCATTTTTTTGCTCTTGTTAACAAGAACTGACTTTCTTTAACTATATCATTTCCCTTACGCCTTTACTTCCATCTTCCTTACGTTTAAACAAACTCCTGAGCGATACATGAAAACAGCCAGAAAATAGAGTAGAAAGCTCAAAGGTTAAGTACGACTGGTCTCAACATGCAAAACACTTCTGCTTTTCTTTAAAAAAATCATTTAAAATTAAATTTTTATGTATTGACAAAACTGCAGTTAAATATGAAAACATTGCCTTTTTATTCTAAAGGAGTCCATGAATTAGTGTTAGATCTTTCTCATTTAGTGCTGTTACTTTCCGTTTTCATAAATAACTTAGTACAACCAATGTTAGCAGATACTGAGTTTGTTAAGGATTTTATGGTCTATTTACAAATAGAGCATTTAGTCACAGAAGACGTGTTAAGTCATGTTTGTACCCAGTAACATATTTTGTGGTGCTGGGAAGCAAACCCAGGTTGTTGCACATACTAGGCCCCCAGCCCATCATGAGTTTTATTAATGAAATTCTCAATGCCAGCCTTTTCTCGGACATTTTTCTGGAGTACTTTCTCTCAAATGGGCTTCTTGTCTGGGACCTTGAAAGATAATTTTATCATGAATCCAGGAGATTTTTTTGGCAGTACTGGAGTTTGAACTCAGGGCCCTCATGCTTGCTTGCTAGGCAGGCATTCAAACACTTGAACCTTTTTTGTGTGGAATATTTTCCTTTTTTTTTTTTTTTTTTGGCAGCACTGGTGTTTGAACTCAGGGCCTCATGCTTGCTAGGCAGGCACTCTTACTACATGAGCCAGAGATAGGGTCTCTCATACTATTTGCCCAGACTGGCTTTGAACTTAATCCTTCTGATCTTTGCCTTTTGAGTAGCTAGGATTACAGGCTATGAGCAGCACCTAACTGGAGATTTTATTTCTAGGTTAAAAACAAATGATCTATGAAGAAATAAATTCTTAGAAATCAGATTGAACATTGAGATAAATCATAGTCTTTAAAGTATTAGACTTAAAGCATCATCTTGTGTAGCTAGAGGACTTGCTAGTGATATATCTAATGCTTTTGTGACTGTCTCGTTTGTTGGGGAGCAGACATCCCAGGACACAGCTTGTTTCTAACCTGCAAGGGGTTAGTTGGCAAGATCGATTATATAAGGAAAATGGACTAAGGGAAGATTAAGTTTTAGGAAGCAAATAATTGGCTTAGGAATTGGCTTATCCCATTTTGGACCATTCCTTACACACTAACTAATGTATGTTTTTGTTTGTTTTTAGGTTTTTGACAACTATGCAGTCACAGTTATGATTGGTGGAGAGCCATATACTCTTGGACTTTTTGATACTGCAGGTGAAAACTAAATATCTTTTGTAATGTTTTGATCTTTAACAGTTGCTGGTATTGTGTGTCTTTTGGACATTTTGGGAAATTAACATATTAGCAAATCACTTACCCTTTATGAATAGTTAGCAGGATTATATATTAAAGATGGTTGATCCATGATCACATAGCAACTGAGTGGATGGTGTGATAGAAGGTACAATAGAGTCAGAGACATTAGACAGCTCTAATTGAGTTAAAACTCTGATGTGCACACCTTGTACAGAATTGGGGCTATGTTGGTGGCTTGGAAGAGACTAAGGGAATGAATTCAGAGGAAAAATGTCTGCTGATTGTCTTCCTTCACTCCTACCTTGTCTCCTTTTATAGCCCATAGTTTCCTATTATGCCCAAGGTTGTAAGCTTGTAAACCATATATGGTGTTTGTTGCGATTGTTCTGTTTCATTTGAAGACTTTTTTTGTAGAACGTATTATCTTGTGAGATGCATGTTTAGAGAGCTTATGACAGCCTTTTATACTGTATTTGAAAATCTTTTGAGAGTGAAATAATATCCACCTGAGAGTATTGATGTTTGTTGTCGGCCATCCAAATTATAGGAATGAATTGCTTCCTTAAATGTACCTGATTCCTTAGTGTTATTTCTTGCTTTTTTTTTTTTAATTTTTATTTTATTCATATGTGCATACATTGTTTGGGTCATTTCTCCTCCTTCCCCCCCCCCCGCCCCCTCCCTTCCCCCCCACTTACCCCCCCTTACACCTCGCTACGAGGCAGAAACTATTCTGCCCTTATCTCTAATTTTGTTGTAGAGAGAGTATAAGCAATAATAGGAAGGATCAAGGGTTTTTGGTAGTTGAGATAAGGATAGCTATACAGGGAGTTGACATGCATTGATCTCCTGTACATGTGTGTTACCTTCAAAGTTAATTCTTCTCGAACTAACCTTTTCTCTAGTTCCTGGTCCCCTTCTCCTGTTGGCCTCAGTTGCTTTAAAGTATCTGCTTTAGTTTCTCTGCATTGAGGGCAACAAATGCTATCTAGTTTTTTAGGTGTCTTAGCTATCCTCATACCTTCCTTGTGTGTTCTCGCTTTATCATGTGATCAAAGTTCAATTCCCTTGTTGTGTTTGCCCTTGTTCTAATGTCCGCATATGAGGGAGAACATACAATTTTTGGTCTTTTGGGCCAGGCTAACCTCACTCAGAATGATGTTCTCCAATTGCATCCATTTACCTGCAAATGACAACATTTCGTTCTTCATGGCTGCATAAAATTCCATTGTGTATAAATACCACATTTTCTTTTTTTTTTCTTTTATTATTCATATGTGCATACGAGGCTTGGTTCATTTCTCCCCCCTGCCCCCACCCCCTCCCTTACCACCCACTCCGCCCCCTCCCTCTCCCCCCGCCCTCAATACCCAGCAGAAACTATTTTGCCCTTATTTCTAATTTTGTTGTAGAGAGAGTATAAGCAATAATAGGAAGGAACAAGTGTTTTTGCTGGTTGAGATAAGGATAGCTATACAGGGCATTGACTCACATTGATTTCCTGTGCGTGGGTGTTACCTTCTAGGTTAATTCTTTTTGATCTAACCTTTTCTCTAATACCTGTTCCCCTTTTCCTATTGGCCTCGGTTGCTTTAAGGTATCTGCTTTAGTTTCTCTGAGTTAATACCCAGCAGAAACTATTTTGCCCTTATCTCTAATTTTGTTGTAGAGAGAGTATAAGCAATAATAGGAAGGAACAAGGGTTTTTGCTGGTTGAGATAAGGAAAGCTATACAGGGCATTGACTCACATTGATTTCCTGTGCGTGGGTGTTACCTTCTAGGTTAATTCCTTTTGATCTAACCTTTTCTCTAGTACCTGTTCCCCTTTTCCTATTGGCCTCGGTTGCTTTAAGGTATCTGCTTTAGTTTCTCTGAGTTAAGGGCAACAACTGCTAGCTAGTTTTTTAGGTGTCTTACCTATCCTCACCCCTTCCTTGTATGCTCTCGCTTTTATCATGTGCTCATAGTCCAATCCCCTTGTTGTGTTTGCCCTTGATCTAATGTCCACATATGAGGGAGAACATGCGATTTTTGGTCTTTTGGGCCAGGCTAACCTCACTCAGAATGATGTTCTCCAATTCCATCCATTTACCAGCAAACGATAACATTTTGTTCTTCTTCATGGCTGCATAGAATTCCATTGTGTATAGATACCACATTTTCTTAATCCATTCGTCAGTGGTGGGGCATCTTGGCTGTTTCCATAACTTGGCTATCGTGAATAGTGCCGCAATAAACATGGATGTGCAGATGCCTCTGGAGTAACCTGTGTCACAGTCTTTTGGGTATATCCCCAAGAGTGGTATTGTTTGATCATATGGTAGATCATTGTTTAGATTTTTAAGTAGCCTTCAAATTTTTTTTCCAGAGTGGTTGTACTAGTTTACATTCCTACCAGCAGTGTAAGAGGGTTCCTTTTTCCCCACATCCTCACCAAACCTGTTGTTAGTGGTGTTGCTAATGATGGCTATTCTAACAGGGGTGAGGTGGAATCTTAGTGTGGTTTTAATTTGCATTTCCTTTGTTGATAGAGATGGTGAGCATTTTTTCATGTGTTTTTGGCCATTTGAATTTCTTTGAGAAAGTTCTGTTTAGTTCCTTTGCCCATTTCTTTATTGGTTCATTAATTTTGGGAGAATTTAGTTTTTTGAGTTCCCTATATATTCTGGTTATCAGTCCTTTGTCTGATGTGTAGCTGGCAAATATTTTCTCCCACTCTGTGGGTGGTCTCTTCAGTTTGGAGACCATTTCTTTTGTTGAGCAGAAGGTTTTTAGTTTTATGAGGTCCCTTTTATCTATGCTATCTCTTAGTTGCTGAGCTGCTGGGGTTCCACTGAGAAAGTTCTTGCCTATACCTATTAATTCCAGAGTATTTCCTACTCTTTCCTGTACCAACTTTAGAGTTTGGGGTCTGATATTAAGGTCCTTGATCCATTTTGAGTTAATACTGGTATAGGGTGATAAACATGGATCTAGTTTCAGTTTTTTGCAGACTGCTAACCAGTTTTCCCAGCAGTTTTTGTTGAAGAGGCTGCTATTTCTCCATCGTATATTTTTAGTTCCTTTGTCAAAGATAAGTTGCTTATAGTTGTGTGACTTCATATCTGGGTCCTCTATTCTGTTCCACTGGTCTTCATGTCTGTTTTTGTGCCAGTACCATGCTGTTTTTATTGTTACTGCTTTGTAATATAGTTTGAAGTCGGGTATCTTGATACCTCCAGCATTGTTCATTTTACTGAGTATTGCCTTGGCTATTCGTGACCCCTTGTGTTTCCATATAAATTTAATGGTAGATTTTTCAGTCTCTTTGATGAATGTCATTGGGATTTTGATGGGAATTGCATTAAACATGTAGATTACTTTTGGGAGTATAGACATTTTAGTATGTTGATTCTACCAATCCATGAGCATGGGAGATCTCTCCACTTTCTATAGTCTTCCTCAATCTTTTTCTTCAAAAGTTTATAGTTTTCCTTGTAGAGGTTGTCACATCCTTTGTTAACACCTAGGCTATTGTAAACGGAATTGTTTTCATATATTCTTTCTCAGTTTGACAGACCCCTGGGCCCCACAGCACCACTTGGGGTGCACTGGGGACAGTCCGCCCCGCCCCCAGCGGCCCCTGGGGGAGGTGTGTGTGATCATTGCTGCTGTGGGGGTGGGGCTGTAACACCTGGGGGACTGGCCCAGGGCTTCTTGCTTGTTTTTAACAGTGACTGTGCATCTTAATTTCTAACTTCTGTCTTTGTAGTCTCTTATCAGTTCAATTAACCAAAAGAATTTCAGAAAGATAGCCTTTTAGGATCTTTCTTCATTTCATGAATTACCCTGTTACTGTCTGTCAGCTGACAAACTGCTCTCAGAGCATATTATACTGCCACTTTGAGGAAGTGTCTGGATTTAATGGGAATGGTGAATTAGACAAACTATTGTTGATTTTTTTTGGGGGGTGGGTGAGTGCTGTGGATCAATCCCATGCTTCGTGCATGCTAAGGTAAGCTTTCTACCACTTAGTGATACCCCTAGACGTGATACTGTTTTTCGATGGATAAAAAATTTGAATTTTCATGAATTCTAATTTGTCTACTGTTTTTCCTTTGGTTGCTTGTACCTTTGGTGTTATGTTAAAAAAAAATTGCCAAGTCTAATAGTACAAAGCTTTTTCTCTGAGAAATTTTTAGTTCATATTTAGGTCTTTGATTCATTTTGAATTAATTTTTGTATATGGTATAAGATCATAACCCCCCTCCCCCCACGAAACGGGAATTGAACTCAGAGCCATGCTGTACCACTGGAGCCGTACCTCCAGCCCCCAACTTCATTATTTTACCTGTGGGTATCAAGTTTCCTCAGCACTGTGTTTTGTTTGTTTGTGGGTGGCACTGGGGTTTGAACTCAGGGCCTCATGCTTGCCAGGCAAGCGCTATTACTACTTGAGCCACTCCACCAGACCCCCAGTACTGTTTGTTGAATAGAGTGTCCTTTTGCCACTGAATGGTTTTGCCACCCTTATCAAAAAATCACTTGACCATATATGTGATGATTTATTTCTGGCTCTCTATTGCATTGGTCTATATGTCTGCTTTACATCATTATGCTACTGTTTTGATTACTACAGTAAGTTTTGAAATCAGGAAATAGGGGCTCCCTGCCTTTTTCTTCCTTTTCAAGATAGTTTTGACTATTTGGGATCTGTTGAGATCTCATTTTTTTTTCTATTTCTAACAAAATTCTTTGGGATTTTGGTAGGGATTGCTTTGAATCTATAGGTTCCTTTGGGTAGCCATTGATATCTTAACAATAGTAAGTCTTTCAGTTCATAATCATGGGATATGTTTCCATTTATTTATGTCTTCCTTAATTTCTTCCAGCAGTATTCATAATTTTCATTGTACAAATCTTTCATTTCCTAGGTTAATTCCTAAATGTTCTTTTTGAATATCCATTGTTTTTTGGGGGGAGTATCCATTGATTGTTGCCAGTTTTTTTCACTAGACTTTCTGAGTTTCAGATACCGATCTTGTATGCCAATTAACATTAACTAAACATGTACATGTGGTGGTGGTAATGATGGGGAATAGATTTTGTCAGTAGAGTTTTACTGAGTTCTTTTATTTCCTTTATAATTTGTTTGTAACCAGATCTGACTAGGATTGATTTGTAACCACATCTGTAGTAAGTTTATTGTTGCATTATTGTTAGGTTACTAAGATTGATAGCTACAAACTAAAAATAAAAGAAAATAACATAATAGCAAATTTCTTGACATATGTAAATAGAATTAGCTGAGAAAGGATATTGCCCAAATAGATTACTAATCCATTATTTTATTAAGGGAAATTGCTTTGTGGTTAGTGATCAGTGTGCTGTTAATCTGCATGCTTAATCTGTTGACTGATCTTAATGCCATAAGGCTACCAAGACTGATTTGCTGATTTCTCTGCAATTTTTTTCCTTAGGGCAAGAGGATTATGACAGATTACGACCACTGAGTTATCCACAAACAGATGTATTTCTAGTCTGTTTTTCAGTGGTCTCTCCGTCTTCATTTGAAAATGTGAAAGAAAAGGTAAGTTGGTCAGGTACTCTTCCCCTGAAAAAGGTTGTCACAGACTTTCTTTTGACCTGTCATAAATGACTTTAGAGGTTTGTGGATTAACAAAGGTATGTTTTTAAAATACCTTTTCTTTAGTGGGTGCCTGAGATAACTCACCACTGTCCAAAGACTCCTTTCTTGCTTGTTGGAACCCAAATTGATCTCAGAGATGACCCCTCTACAATTGAGAAGCTTGCCAAGAACAAACAGAAGCCTATCACTCCAGAGACTGCTGAAAAGCTGGCACGTGATCTGAAGGCTGTCAAGTATGTGGAATGTTCTGCGCTCACACAGGTAAGAGTTGTGTGGAACCCATATTGATTTATTTATGGCTGTGTACTTTCAAGGAGTATTGGGATACAGAGGTTATTTCTAACAGTGCTCAGCAGCACACACCTAAAGCTGCTCAGGAAGGATATGCCTGGCTTCATACTATGTGTTGTTTTGCTAATGACCTTTTTGTTTATGGAGAGCATTGTTGTTTTCTAAAATTCGTGTTGGTTAGCTCCAGTGTTGTAGCTGTACTGAATGATTTGAAGTGGTCAAGGCTGTGTTTAAACAAAACAGACAAACAACAACAACAAACCTTACAGGAGAGGTCCAGATAACAGAGACTTACAAGAGAGGATGTGAATGATTTTTGTTTTCCCCAGAGAGTTAAATTTTCATTTAAATAGATCTGACTTTTCTTTTTTTTTCATGCCAGATTCAACAATTGATGTGCCACATATTTTCTGGGGTAATTCATCAGGGACAGAGATTTAGCCAATATTTGAGACTGTTAGATCAAAGAAGGCTGTGTGGGCTATTTCTGTCATATTTCCCAGTCATGCTTTATCTAATATGCCTATTACTATGTTTTGGAGGCATTCCTTCCTCATGTGGATCTCTTTTCTTGCCACTTCTGAGTGTTGTGACTGGCACTCCTCTTACAGTTTAATGGGAACTTCAGACTGAGGACAGGGAGCTGTTAGTGAGAGTTGTAACCGGCTTGTGTGTTCAGTCTTTTCCAGCTTTGTAGTGGTGCTACATTCCCTTGTTTGAGTATTGTTCTGGAGGCAAAGGAAAGAATTACAGAAGTAATTAGCACAGACCTCTTGTAGTCTACTGGTATTGATGCTTTGAAGTTTGAACAATGAACAGACGTGTAATTAAAATAGAGGCTACTAATAATTAAGTTCATTTATATTTTTTTGCTTACAATTTCCTGAAAATGAACAATTTGACACTATTGGGTTCTTGAGTATATGTATACGAGGGTAAATGGCATGTAATTGTGCTATTTTAGATTTTCACTGGGTATTAGTATATAGGGCTTAATGCATAATTTAATGAGCTCCCAATTTGGTCTTGGGTTGAATAAAGATAAAAAATTTTTAGGCTTAAAAGAATATTCCACAGGGTAACTTTAAGGCTTAATATTAGATATTTAAACACGTTCTCCTAAGCCCAGTTTTTCCTGGCAGTTTAATCCCATTGTAAAAGCAGATATTTAAAAGTTGAGAAGGATTTGTGTCTTCTTGTTGCACAGACTGAGATTTAAAAAAAAAAAAGCCTGGTTTTTCTGTGTTTTGGAACCATCCTCTGAAAAGTGTGGCAGTGTGGGGAAGGGCAGAAGGATGTGTGTGGACCATCTGAGTCAAATAGCTAGACACTGACTCCATGTGCATCTGTTACATGCCCTCTGTTCTCTAAATAGGGGCTGCTTTGGGGGAAAATGGAGGCCATGTAGACCCAATTTTAGGTCACTTTGATGAAGCTTATTTTAGATAACTGGATCCTGCTTATGAAGCATCCAAATCCCACATAATTTTTACAGTGTCAACAGGTGTATATAATAAATAGTTTTGCAGAGAATTGGAAAGTTTTTTTTTTTTTTTTAAGTTGTATAGCCTAGACTGGCCCAAACTCACATTCCTCCTGATTCAGCATCGAGTGCTGGAATTACAGGCATGCACCACCATGCCCAGTGAGAGAGTTAAAAGTTTAAAAGGCTATGTAGCCAGTATATTAGGAGTTCAAGGAGGAGAACATAGAAAATGGGGTCTGTGGTTATGTGTGGGAGCTAGAACTTTCAGGACTTCATTTTGTATTTGTTCCTATAAAACTAAACTCTTCATATAAATAGTGGGTAAAGCTAGTTTTGTTTCAAAGGCTGTTTTTGATGTTTGGCCACAAAAAGCAAGAAAGGATGTCTTTTCTTTTTCTTTCTTTCTTTTTTTTTTAATGTTCAGTACTGAGGTTTAACTCAAGCCCTTATTGTGCTAGGCAGGTGCTCTACCACTTGAGTCACTCTGCCAGCCCTTTTTTTTTGTTGGTTATTTTTGAGATGGGTCTCTTGAACTATTGGTACAGGTTGGCTTTGGGTGATTCTCCTGATCTCTGCCTCCCAAGTCGTTAGGATTATAGGCCTTAGCCACCAGCACCCAGCCTAGCATTTCCTTTTTTGATGTGGGATATACCTTTGTTTCTAATAGTTCTTCTCCTCTTTGTTTCCTTATAAATTATATCTCCCTTTCCACCCCCCCTTCCTTTTATATTTGACTATGAAAGTTAATCGTAGAGGTCTAGAAAGAATTGTAGAGGAATTTTAACTCTTGTATAGCATTTCTACTATATAAATGATGCAGAAAGAAGAAAACATTTTAACCTCTTTGACTCTTTTTAAGCATTGATTGCTCTCATTTATTTTGTATCTAATGGAATGTTTGGGGACCATTCCTCTGGGATGCCATAATGGGACCAAAGTGTCAGGAGGGAACACCTGGGGTAGTCTGGGGCTAACACTTGCCACTGGAGCTGTCTTCTGGGACTTTGGGATCATTTTTACTTGGGATCAAACTGACTTAAAGAACATTGAAACCATTTTGGGTGGTAAACCTGTGGCTTCAGGTTTAGGTGAGTCTATAGACCTGGGTCCAAGGTACCACTACTTCTGAGTCACAGTCACGTTGGAGTTTCTGGCCGAGGTGTAAGTGTATTTCTACATCTTAATTCCTATAGATCCGATAGTATTCTTTGTTTTCACTCCATGCTTTATGCTCTGATAACCCTTGCAGGCATCTTAAAGCATTGTACTGCTTGCTAAAACTCATTCTAGGACTTCATTCTTTTTCTTATAACTTGGGTGGTGGTTATTTGCTCTAATAACGTTGCTGAATAACTGAAGTGTATGCTTTTTCTAGAATCCATTCTTTAAACTCCTCCCAGTTGCTACGGTTGCATAGTGAACACATCTAAATGTCTGAACCTTTTTATTTTGGGAAAACTGATCTCTGAAATCCTAATTAATTCTATCCAGATATGTCACCAAACTTAGAAACATGTAGCATGCCTGTTAGTCTGCTGTATGTGTCCTTCAGTTATTCAGGGGATGAATTCACATAAGCCTAAAATAAATTTTTTTTTTACAAAGGATATATGTCATTTTTTCAATAGAAATACTGGGGGAATCTTACAAGACTTAATTACCCATCTTGTGTGTACATATCCATTTTTCCTCTGGCATTATTTTCATTAAAATATTGCAATATTAGATTTCAGCATGTAATTACTTTAGAAGTCAACATACCATATTTTCTTAAAAATTGTCTGCCTGCTCATTTAGCCTTCTTTTGAGATGAAGTTACTACTGGAATTATCTACTTTCCAGTATTGGGTTTAAGATCTAGCATTTGGCATTTGTTTTTCTTAAAACACTTTGCTCCTGTGAATTCACCTCATTTAATCCAGACTGCTATTGTACCTGCTAGTCTTTCTAATCCTCTAACCTGGCTGCTATTCTCTCTCCTCCCCTCTGTCTTGTAGAGAGGTCTGAAGAATGTGTTTGATGAGGCTATCCTAGCTGCCCTCGAGCCTCCGGAAACTCAACCCAAAAGGAAGTGCTGTATATTCTAAACTGTTTTCTCCTTCCCCTCTTTGCTGCTGCTTTCTGTCCCATTACTGTAGAAAGATCATTTAAAAACAAAGGAATAAAATAATCCTGTTTGAAAGCCTCTGCGTCTTTTTACTCACCACCTTAGAGCAACCTCTGTATTAGTTTTTGATCAAGAATACAATATCTTACAGAGTATTTTTTGTGATCAGTAGTCAAGTTGGACTTGTTTAACTTTCTGCTGCTTGAGTTGCCCGATGCTCGGAGCTTTTTGGTTTGGATTACCATTGCAAAAGGGAACATGGTCTGGCACTAAGAATGTCCTCTTGGAGAAAACAAGAATTTTAACACTTCTAGATGTCAGTTCTAGATGGAGAAAGTAATACAAACATCATTTTACTCTTATGATGAATTGTTAATTGTAACTGCATGACAAACTTTATGAAAAAAGGGTGATTTGCTAGTAGAGTGTAATGGGGGAAGGGAGGATTCCTTTTTGGTTTTCCTTTGTGCAGTGAAACTTTGTGTTGCTCTTGCTTTGGCTGTTTGTGCTGCGGTGGAGTATTTGTCAGTCTGGGGTGGGGAAGATATTGATGTATCTGCTACTGCTTTTTGAGTTCATTTGTTACATTATCTTTTAAGAATAGCATCCATTTTAATAGTTGACTTAAGGTTTGTTAATGTTGAAATGTAAAGCTGCCATCTTTATATATTCCTGCTTCTGATTTTATTGTTGTGAGGGAAACATACAATTGTGGTTACCTTTAAATTTTGAAATTAAAATATACAATTGTTTGTATAAATGCCTGGTGAAGCTTTATTCCTGTTGCACTGACTGGCTGTTAACTTTATGTATGTATCAGGAACCTACCTCTTTTCTTTCTTAAATCCCCTTGGCTCTGTCTAATTGGTGGGATTAAGGGACTTAAAAGTGAATATCTTTGCAGCTGCCATACTCTTGCTCTCTGTCTTTGCCTATGCCTTCCATATAATATGGATACCACTGCTTGGGCATCCTCTGTGTCCTGTTTTACATCCAGCTGTTTCATTTGAATGCAGAATTGCTTCCCTTGTTTCTATGTAAAATGTTTTAGAAATACATTACAAAATTCATATTGAGTGAACAAATAACACATGTGCTTGTTTGCTTCTGTGACATACATTGGTCTGCAAAAAGTTCTCTCAGAGGACCACTATTTCACTCATATCTGCTCCCCTACTGCATTGCTGAATCTTTTCCAGTGCCCTGTCTCGACAGAACTTTAAGTGAGATTATTAGGTTGAGCTTTAGGGTTTAAAAAAATTTTTTTTAAATGTTACTTTCTTTGCCCACTCTTTGGAGTTTGATTGTTGTAAGCTTGAATTCCAGCTCTGTTATACTGAAAATCAGACTGCCCATTTCTTCTTTTTACCCCTTTTCAGAAAGGCCTAAAGAATGTGTTTGATGAAGCAATATTGGCTGCCCTGGAACCTCCAGAACCGAAGAAGAGCCGCAGGTGTGTGCTGCTATGAACATCTCTTCAGAGCCCTTTCTGCACAGCTGGTGTCGGCATCATACTAAAAGCAATGTTTAAATCAAACTAAAGATTAAAAAAATTAAAATTCGTTTCTGCAATAATGACAAATGCCCTGCATCTACCCACATGCACTTGTGTGAGACAAGGTCCATAGGTATGCCCCCCCTTTGCCCTCCCAGTGCTAGTTAATTTTGATAATTGTGTATTGTCAGAAAAATGATCAGTACTAGTTTTTTGTTTTGTTTCAAAATATTTTTTTTTCTTTTTTTTTGTTTAAAAGCGAAGCATGCTTGTGATGACTCCGTAACAGACTAATTTGAATTGTTGAAGCTGCTCCCTGGTTCCATTTTAGACAGTAATCTGGGACATTTTAGGTTTTTTCTGTTTTGATTTTTGTTTTTTCTTTTCTTTTTCTTCCCTTTCTTGGCGGGGGGGAGTGTGTGTGGGGTTTGTTTTTTAGTCTTGTTTTTTTAATTCATTAACCAGTGGACACCCCTTAGGGGGAAGGAGGATGGATTAGTTCCACATTCCACTTCATAGATCTAATTTAGAAACTGTTCCCCACCTGGTGCTCTTAGGAAGGAGTATAGTAAATGCCTCATTTAATAACGTACTCCTTTTTGAAAGTTGCCTTTCCTCTCCACCCTTGAGTCGACCTAGTATTTGATGATACTCATAAAAGTGGGTGGAAGCTGTCTTGCCCCTCTTTTCTAGGACACACTCAATATGTGACTGTGACTTTCAAGGAAATTTGTTTGCCATTTTGCTGATTTTTTTTTTTAAGTAGTCTCTAACTTCACTGATAAATGAAAAAAAGTATTGTATCTTTTGAAGTACACCAAATGGATTGCATTCATACAGACTTAAAATTTTTTTCCTTTGTTAGTCATTGTCTTATATGCTTAGCATAGATTTGCAACTCAGTAGTGTGATGTTCCTAGAACCCAGACGAAGACCTGGCACATAGAGAAACTGAGGGGTGGTGCTAGAAGACAGATGACTACAGGATGAGTGGCATCCTTTCTGATGATGAGGATGCGGGCCTGCTTCATTGAGAAGCTGGGGGGTTGGGGGAGGGCAACATCAACATGGGGACCAGGTAGGGGAATCCCTTTTTATCTGTCTTGCATTTGAGGAACCCTTGAGCAACCTGCTGAAACTCTAGTTTAATAAAAATCATTGCAAGAGTCTTACTAAGATTCTTTATAAGTGTTAGTAGGGATTTTATCAGACTGTTTTGGTTTCAGTTTCCAGTTTCTAAAAATGTTTAGGTAATCTTCCACCTTCCCCAGATCCTACTTCTTGTAGATTCATTAGTGTTGAACAGTGCTTTCTTATGTCTCAATTCTTTGTATATGCATTCTTTTCAGATGTATTAAACAAACAAAACCCTTCACAAGCCAGCCTGAGGGTTGTTATTTTCCCTCCGCCTTTTACTTTTCAGGTATTTAGAAGTGGGAACTTGACTCTTACATAACATCAATTTCTAACAAATTTTGGGATAAGACTTTGAAGCTTCATTATTCTTGTTTTTTATTATTATTTTTTTTTTTACTTGACGGTAAGTTTGAGTGTTTTCCCTCCGTATCTTCAGGTTTGTGCCTTCTGCCCTAAGTGACAGGCAGCCCTTATGTTCTGAGTAGGCCATGATAGTTCTCAGTGTAAAATATTCATGGAGCTCACTGCTCAGGTTTTGGGAGGAAATACCAGCACACCTCTAATCCATAGATTAGTTGGAAAGCAGCCACTTTCCTCCAAGTTATCTGAGTTAGTTCTCAAATTTGACTGTTTACTAGAGTGTAGCTTGAGCGATTGACTTTAAAAAAGTTTTCTAGATATTTCTAAAATGCTCCCAAATTTGAGAACCGCTGCTGTTAGGTTGTTGTTCCAAATTTAGATTTCAGAATCTGAACCTGTGCTATGAATTTGAATCATTTTCTTTAGGTGGCATGCATTATTTACCTTAAGAACATTATAGGAATCTATATGAGACTCTTAGAACCTCACTCCAGTTAAAGTTGATATAGTGTAGCCTCAGTTTGGTAGTTCTCTACAGAATGATGCTTGGCATGATTCCATACTGTTCTACAACTTTGCCAGGTTGTTTGGGACAGGTTAGGAAGAGCTTCCCAGTTTCAACCAGTGTTACTCTTTGTTGGCCACGTTAGGGACAGATACTTGGATCATGCTGTGATATCCTGGAGGGCAGAGATGTGTGTATTCTGACTTTTAGTACAGTGGCATGTGGGTCCTTGATCATTGCCGTATCCCTGTCTTAGAATTGAGCCAAGATTTGGCTCAAAAGTCATTGGATGGGCACGTGACTTAAGAATGAGCAAGTCAAATGAAGCAGGTCATGTGGTTATGTTGGTGAATTATGCATGCATCAGAAGACCAAGGGTGACAAGGTAATTGATTGAAGCTAATGTTTTCTACTTAAATATTTTTAATTTGACTTTTGCATATCAGAAGAACATGGGTAGATGTTCTTCTGATACGCAAATAGATGAAGGTAACATGGTTTTCTATTTAAATATTCTCTTTGACGCAACAAACTTATTTATAGTCTCGGTTTGGAAGGTGACTGATAATGCCCAGGGAGTGTGGTTTAGAGGTTGGAAAGGATTATTGCAGTCTTTTGCAGACTTTGCATACATTAAGATTTATACTATTTAGTCTGATACAACATTGGTACGTTACTAGTGTTGTAAAATGTTATTGTTTTACTGACAATTTTGGAAGTAGGCTCTCTAGTTTGTTAAAGCTGCATTCTTAGAGGACTTTGCTATTTGAAGAGTATGTTTCCAGGGGGAAGGAAAGAATTGTGGTGTGAGAGGAGCAGTTGGTAATATTTTCTTTTTTTTAAGGTGTGTTTTTCTCGCATTTTCATACTCTAATTAGAATGCCTCAAGTTATGTACATTTAAACTTATATTTTTTTTCTTTTCTGAAAATCTGTCATTAAATTGATGGTGTCTTACAGTTATTTTCTCCTCCAATTTCCTTTTTTTTCTCCTTCAGTTTTGAGGTTTTTACTTACTGTTTGGGTTCTGGGTACTGATAAACTCAGTATACAGTGACTTTGCTCAAGAAGGATTGAAATTTAGTTCTTGCTGGGTACATCTGTCCCACATTAGAAATTTGTCATGTAACAGTCTGGGGGGAGCAATAGAATCTCACCTGGAAGTAGCAACTCATTACCTTTTAGGAAGGACTGACTAGGGTACCTCAGATTGATTATGAGGAAAGTGACTTTCAGTCATACCCCTATTTGAACTTTCCTTGTTTCCTATAAGTCTTGCAATCACCCAACTTCAGAGCATGGTGACTTGACTACATAGGATAACTGAAGACCTCACTAACCATGTCGTTTTCCTTCCAGAGCTCTTTGAACACTCTCCAGTACTGCTTTGGGTCTTCTAAAGTACCTCTATTTTTTAAATTTGTTTTTAAAGTTTCAGTTTATTAGCTATTGGCACAATAATGCTGCATTGTAAACCATGCAGATAGTGTCTGACTACATTAAGCATTTATTTTCTCACTCTTGGGTCAGTTGGACCTGCCTCTGGATTTAGATTGGACTTAGCTGGACTCTTTGTTTCTTATTCTGGAGCCTAGCTCCAGAGAGCAGTGGCTACCTGAGAGTGGACTTTTCATTGCGGAGCACATTCAGAATTTCTCGTAGTCTGTTGCCTGGAGGATTTGGTAAATAAATAATTTGGTAAATTATTTATTTTTAAAGCATGTATGGCATTGAAAACATAGCAGAGAATAAAGTGGTGTCTCCTGACTTGTAGCTGGAAGTTTCTTTCCCTTATGATTTTGATAGCTACCTCTTCTTAACCACGTGGTCTGTTTCCACTTTGAACTGTTCCTAGCAGAGCCAAAGGCTTGTCCACGTGTGCATATCCATGACATATTCATTTGTCATTGTTTATTGAGCACATGTTCCACACTGGGCACTGTAGACAATAGAGAATGACAGTTTCAAGCAGTGCAGATGTAAGCAGGAAGAGATAAAAGACTTCCATCTAAATATCCCATAGGGGTGCTATGTTCATTGTATTCTGTGTGCTGCAGTGAAGATGGTCATCTGGAGCCCCCAGTGGGTACCTAGGTCACCACCAGGCAAACATGGAACCTTTGTGCCAATTAGAAAAGCATTTTGACTCATTCTGGTTTTTTTTTTTTTTAAAGAAGAAGACATTTGGCTACCAAATGTCATATAAATAACACAAATCTACTTTGATAGGGCCTTAGATGTAGTGCTTCTTGTGTAATGCACAACTTGCATAGTTTATATTCGGTGTTGTGTAGCGGTGTCTGTTACTCTACATAGGTAGTGGGATTTGAAGTAGGCTAAGGACAGCGGGGCGTGTGTGTGTGTGTGTATTTTGTAGTCCTCATGCTGTATCACAGTATTGAAAATAGCTAGTGTAGTTCCTTAATTTTGCATATGGTGAGAAAAGGCGGGGAAATTTAGGTGACTTGGCTGTCGCTGCACAACTGTACAGTGACAGAGTTGAGCCGTGTTCCTGGCTTCCCCTTTATGGTGTTTGCAGTGCATTCTTACTAGACGCAGTATTGTACTTTAAGGTGCATCCTATCTCCTCAAAGTTGAACACTGCCTTCCTGCTCTACTTCCTTTCTCCTAGGATCTTTCCATACCTCTTACTTGCTTTAGAGGTAATTTGGACTTTAGAACTAGTTTTTGACAGAACTGTTAACGTTTTGTGAAAGTAGGTATTTGCCTATTAAAAGCATATCCAGTGAATCATTAAAAGCCCCACATTGCAGAAAAATGTGAAATATATTTAACAAAGAAGTACAGTGGGAGATTTAAAATTACTTTGTAGGCTAGTTGCCAAGGAATTTTACCAGGCCAGAGGCCAAGATATAAAGAAAGCTCTGAAATTAGTGCAGTGTCACAGTTGTAAATGGGCTTTGGTTCCTTATTACATTCTTTTTCTGAAAAAAAAAAAAAAGAACGAAGTGACAGATTTTCAAGACAAAAGTAAGCATAGCATTTTCTTATTAAAGTGAAGTGGAGTACAAGGTCATAACTAGATTTGTACTCTGAGACATGTTACAGAGCAGTGTGAGCTGTGCTCACCTCTTAGTCACCTAGATTTGTGGGCCCTATAGGAATCACTGAATCTCAGTCTGTAGGATACAGACCAGGAGTCTTCAGTGTAAATGGTCATCAGTTTACTCTGGTGATGTTTGCAGTGTTGCTAACACGTACCCTTTGACAGATAGCTTCACTTTCCTGACTTTGTAAAGTAAATGCATACTTGGTTGTTGTTAGGTGTCAAATGTAAGTCAGATGCCAGGTTGGTCAACAGTTACCTAGGAAGATTCAAGAAACATTCCCCTGAGATGCTGAATTTATAGGTATGGGATAGGACTTGGGAATTAGTCAATTTTTTTTTTTTTCTCAATTTTGAACCAGTGGCTCGAAATGTAATGCAGACTGACCTTGATTACATTTTGAGTGAAGCTTCAAAAAGCTTTTCAGGTAGAAATTTGGTTAGTTATGTTTGGGAACCAGTGCACATGGTGATAAGAACCCTTACACTTTCAAAAAGTTTGCCTGGATATCACTTAGGGAGCTTAATTTTAAAAAACAAAAATAGTATCTGGTGTTATTTTAGTGAATTTCTTGAGATAGGGCCTGGGCATCACTTAAATTTTTATAAAACATTTTTGTGGGGATTGGAAATGTAGCTTAGTTATAGAAGCATTTGCCTAGCTTGTGTTGAGACCTTGAGTTCAGTACTGCTAAACAAAATGAATAAAAATTGTGTTGCAGGACATCCTTCTTTAAAGCCCACTAGATTATTTTAAATATGTAGTTAGGTTTGAGAACCAGGAAACTAGATGATCTCTTAAGGTTTCTTTTATATCTTGACAGGAATTTTAGAGTAATGCTAGGCTCCAGATTCCTTATTGCTTTATCTTTGAGGAATAAGGTTTTCACTACTTGTAGTCGTAAGCCAGTATTTAATTAGAAAGCAAGTTTACAAAGTTCAGTGCCATATTATTGGTGAACTGGCACTGAGATAGTTTGTGTAGACTCCTAAGTAATTGAATTACTTAGGCAGCCATTTGAGAAAGAGAAGCTATGTGAACTGCAGAGATCAGCTAAGGTTTCAAGTCAAATCTGTTTGCCTAATAACTTCAAGATGAGAATACTTGATGAGTTTTCTTGGAGATGGGTGTCTTTTCTCCTCCTTGGGAATATTTTAATTCATCTAGAAAGGGTATACAGGATCAAATTCCAAATAGTGTAAGTGCTAGAAATGAATATGAAATTGAAGCTTTTCCAACAGACTAAATTGGACTTCTAGGAAATGAAGCCCTTAAAAAAAACAAGGGCTACTTTGTTCCTTTGCCTCAGAGCCCCTCCCCCTCCACCCCACCTTTGGGCAGGGTATGTCAGGCCAGTGTTTGCATGGTTCCTTCTCCTATCAGTGGCTATGTTGTTTAAGGTGGATTGATTTGCAAGCCTGAATGATTAAATTGGTAGCTGCTGTTTTTGCAGATTAGCTTAATAGTGATGAATTAATATTTGATTGTAGTTCTGTACCTTGATTTGTGATTTGGCTATAAATTGATGCAGTCACATGACCAGTCTTCTCAGAAAATGCGTGCATATGTAGGTTTACAAATTCTCCGTCCTATTGAGCCATGAGCCTGGAACTGAAAGTTCTCTTAACTTTTATGGACTTTGGAGTATAGCCTTATTAAGGTTGAAAATCTTGTGCCAGTACCATGCTATAGTTTTTCTTCACAAACATTGTAGTGTTAATTTTAATTGGCCCTTGTGTTGTTTTTTCCCACTGATCTAGTGTATGAGCTTCTTGGATGTTGGGATTAGCTCCACCTAGTGGTAATTCTTTGGTGGTACTAGGGATTGAATTCAGGGCCTAGTTGAATTCAGGGTACTAGGGATTGAATTCAGGCTCTCCCACTTGAGCCATAGCCAAGACCTTTTACTTTTAGTTTGTTTTTTGATTTTTGTGAGACAAAAGTCTCACACTTTTGTCTGTATGGGCCTTGGACCACTATCTCTTACCTCTGCCTCCCAAGTAATAACTAGGACCTCAGATGTGTACCACCACACCCAGCTTGTTTTTGAGATGGGGGTCTCACTAACTTTTTTGCCTGGATTGACCTCCAACCACAGTCTTCCTATCCCTACCTCTTGAATAGCTGGGATTATAGATATGTACCACCACACCTGGCCCAGGGGTGAATTTAAATTAAGACTTAGGTGATCCATAGTGTACTCTACCTAAATCTGTATACTGTTTGCTTATGGATCAGTGACAGAAAGTAATATGTGCTGAATCAATACCTTGGACTGGAGAGACTTCTGAATTATTCAAGAGTAGTTAAAGAGTAAGTCTGGGAATTCACAGGCAATGAAAATTTAAATCCAAGGCAGCATCTACTCTAGGAAAATAATTGCAGAGTCTTGTCTCTGTCTTTAATAGCTGCGTAATCTTAGAAAAGTCTGTGAATGTTTCTAAATTTACATCAGTAAATTAGGAATAATGGTAATAACTACCTCTCAAGTGTGAGGACTACATGAGGTCATATATGTGCGGGTTTTTTTTTTTTTTTTTGGTGGGACTAGGTTTTGAATTCTGGGCTTCCCATTTGCAAAGCAAGTACTCTGCTGCTTGAGCCACATCTCCATTTTGCTCTGGTTATTTTATATTTTGGCAGCATGCGTTTAAACTCAGGGTCCTACACTTGGTAGGCAAGCACTGTACTGCTTGAGCCACTCCAGCCCATTTTTGTGTTGGATATGTTCAAGATAGGGTCTTCAGAATTACTTGCCTGGGGCTGGCTTTGAACTTCGATCCTCCTGATCTCTCTGCCTCCTGAGCAACTAAGATTTCAGGTGTGCGGCACCAGTACTAGGCTGCTCTGGTTATTTTGGAGATGAGGTCTTGTGAGCTGTTTGGCTGGGCTGGCCTTGAACCATGATCCTCCCAATCTCAGCTTCATAAGTAGCTAGGATTATAGGCATGAGCAAGCAGGACCTGGCTGCAAGTTGTTTTTTGTAAGCACAAAAGTGCTGTGCTATATTAGCAGTTACCAGATTTGCAATGGGAAGAATTTAATTATTACGTGTGAAGTTCTGACATCATTGTGATGTACTGTTAGGTATTTGTAGGAGATTTTGTGTTTAATCTGTTACAGAAGCATAGATGATGATCATTGTTTTTGGCAGTACTAGGGTTTAGAACTCAGCCTCATGCTTGCTAGATAGGCACTCAACCATTTGAGCTATGTCTCCAGCCCTTTTTACTCTGGTTATTCTAGAGATAGGGTCTTGCTGTAGCTGGGATGACAGTTGTGCCACCATACCCAGCTTTTTTCAAAAGCTTTTTCAAGATGATATCTTGAAAACGTTTTTGCTCTGGCTGGCCTGGAGGTTGGTGACCCTCCAGATCTCAGCCTCCCATGTAACTTGGGATGACAGGTGCACACCACTGCACCCAGCTATTGGAGATGAGATCGCTTGAACTTTTTACTGAAACTGGCCTTGATCCTATTGATCTCAGCTTCCCGAGTAGCTAGGATTACAGGGGTGAGCCTGGCACCTGGTTTTTAGATTGAGTAGTTTTGAGAATTATAATGTTACAGCTAAAGATGGTTTTCAGCTTCCTTTAAGAATGCAGAGATAGCATTTCTACCATGTACTTTAATTTCATAGAAGTGCTTTCTGCACATAGTACGTTGTTTCTGAAGAGTTCCATATGTGTTCTCTCTGAAATTGCTCTTGTCTTTTTGTGGCTCCTGAAAAACAAGAAACCACTAAAGATTAGGCCAGCTGTGTGGTTTACTGAGTCCCAGAATTAAAATTGGCTGTGTCAAGTTGACCAAACATCTCAAGCTAACACTAGGATCTTGCTGGAAGGGATAATGAATGCTCAGGAGACATTTTTATTTAGATTCATGGATCTCCTAAATGCTTTTGTATAAAGATACATAACATGTTTGTTTAGTACTGAGAGGCAGGCCCTCTGTGATACAGTAACCTGGATGAGGGTGGTTCTAGTAAGCATGAAAATAAGTGGGGAGTTACAGAACACACTAGAAGAAAGCATATTTAGTTGCTAATATACAGAAAGGTGGGAAAATGAGAAAAAACCAGGAATGGCTTATTTAAAAAGGAGGCATTTGGGCTGGTGAAGTGACTTAAGTGGTAGAGCACATGCCTAGCAAGTGTGAGGCCCTGAGTTCAAACTCCCAACTCTAGGAGTTGGGACAGGAGCCCTGTTCCACTGCAGCCTAAGGACAAGTGTAGTGGGAAGAACTAGCTTTCAAGGCTTCCGTAAACAAGTGAATGTGTTAGAGAGAGAACATCACTTAACACTCAGGGAGGTGGGGAGGGGCTCTTCCCTAGCTACTGAAGATCATAAAAGAAATGGAACAAGCTTTCTAGTGAAATAAAAGCTATGTTTATTGAGTACTTATAAGTGTGCATCAACTTAGTCTTCACAGCAGCTCTGTGGGGCTGATACAATAGATACTCTGCGATATTGTAATTGCTTAGCGTCTCCAGCCAGAGTTAGAGTGCAGATCTTTCCGATTCTGTGGGCTTTTACCACTACTTACCATTGTGTGGACGTAAAATGTACGTTTCTAATTACAAAGCTGAACATCGTAGCTTGAGCATGTCATGGTGGCCAGAGCAAGCAAAGCACTAGAAGAGGCTTTGTGTACAACAACAGGCTAGTTGGGGAGCAGCAATTTGAAGAATGGGCGTTAGGATCAGTTGTAGCTTGAGAGAATGATAACCCTTTCCCTTGGAGAGCTTCTTTAGAGGATATCTTGAAAGGACATGGATATAGCTCAGTGGTAGAGCACTTGCCTAGCATGCCCAAGGTCCTGAGTTCCATCCCCAGCAATACAAACAAGATGGAGTTTCCAATTTAGAATATCTTGAGGTACCCTGGTCCATTGTCATTTGATCTGTAAAACAACAACACATTTGAGTGTTTACTTTGGACTCCCAAGCCTATGTATGGATTAACTCAGTCCTTATAGCAATTTCCATTCTTCAGATGTGGAATACTGAGGTTTGTTACAATTAGTTAAGTAACTTGCCAAGGCTTCAGAGCTAAGTGAATGAACTGGGGTTTGAATTTGGGGAGTCTGCCCCTAGAGTCTGTGCCCAGTTGTCTTTGTTTCCATCACAGCAGTCCTGTGAATTGGCAGAGCTAGGTCTGCTTTTCAAGCACGCTGGGCCTGGGTGAGTACCCAGGGCTAGGGGCTGGGAAGCCAACTCTTAAGACCTGGCTCTCTTTTCTTATTGGTTTGTCCCAAATCTAGGGTGGTAATTGGACTCCAGCTGCATTGTCTGCCCAACATTTGGGGCCTCAGGCAGTTCTGAGTGTACATAATACGCTCAGAAACATGAATTCACTTGACCCTCAGTACAGCCCTGAAGAGAGGCAGGGCTGCTAAACAACTCGGCATTGTGGTGTTGTGCAAAGTGCTTTGGATTTGAGTTTAGTTCTGCCACTAACTTGGTCTCTGACTTCAGACAAGTAACTTAATGTTTGTAGCCCTGCATTCTCTGCTGGGAAGTGTAAGTAGATGTACCTTACCTGAGAGTTGTGAATTGTTTTATGTGAAGCACTTAGCACAGTGCCTGCCTGGCAAGTAATAGATACCAGCTATAAAAGGGGTGAATAGTAGGTGTCATCACTTCCATCTTCATTGTTGACTCAGTCAAACCAGGACTGGAGAAGCCTATTGACTTGTGGGTCTCAGGTTGCTAGATGACTGAAGGGCCTTCAGCCCATTGCTAGAAGAATAAGGCCTCTCCCTTATATGTCATCTTTAACCGATCTGATGGGACAGGAAATGTGTCCAGAGCATTAGAACCACTTGTGTATCCTTGATGCCAGCTTTTTGGCCCTTGGTGAAGCTTTGAAAGTCTGCTCTGGTTTGATGGGAGAGGGATTTGGGGTTGATTCTGAAGTGCTTACTCCTGAAGAAAAAAAAAATGGCCCTTTCTTCTCTATTTTGTGAGGACTCGCTTGTATTGGATGTAGAGATGTTGGAAGTTAGATGCTACATGCCTGGGCAGCTTGGGAAGGGCAGGCAGTACTTGTGATTTCCTCACTAGCCTCCTGTGAGAATGACTTCATTGCAGCATGCTGAGTTTTCACTTCTCTCCTCTGCTGCAGTAAAAACTTCTTTGTCTTGGATACCAGTTTATTCCAAGATCACTTTTAGCCCCCTAGGGACCTTTGAGCCATGGTAAATACAATGTTATCGAGCCTAGGTTTTGCTTTTAGCTTGTATTACATGTTTGATGTTCTTTCTTCATTTCTCCCATGCTAGTAATGACACTACTAGAAAATGCTCTGATTTGAGAGTTGGAGACCGAGGTTCTAGTTAGGACCTCAAGAGTTCCCTTGGACAAGTGGCTGTACTTCTTTGGGCCTTAGTTTCCCCATGGTTTGTGTCTTTTTAGTAGTAGACCTCTTTTTTTCCTAAACAAAATCTTACATAGAATCCCATTATAAAAACAAAAGAGATCATGAGACAGCTGTGGGTGATGCAGGCCCAGCAGCTTTGCTCTCCACCATTGCCTCCTTGACCCAAGCCAATGGGAGCTGTATATGTCTTGGGTGGGGTTGGAGGTGCTCTAGGTTGTTTCCAAGAGATTTGAACACCACTGGAACAGGGCCGACTCTAGCTTCTTACATCTCTTAACTTTTTTGCTAGCTATTGACAGGTATTTAATAAAAATCTTTTCAGTCTGTATACTAGAAGTAGACTGTTGAGTCTTTGTAGTGCCAGTTCTATGCGGAACTGTTTAATTTTAAAGAGAAACAGTACCAAACAGGAAAAGCACATACACTTTGGAATAGAAGGACTTCAATTTGAACCTGAATATTAATAACTGACAAAGTTCCTTTGGCTTGAGTGTTGATTCACACATCTGTAAAATTAAGCCACTATACCTGCTAATCTTTTGCACAATTGTCATGAAGATTAGGGGTAATGCATAACCCCCCCCCCAAAAAAAAGAATGAACACTCAATTCAGACACAGCTTTCTCAGAGGGAATTCTTCTCATAGGAGAACATCTACCTTTGTAGATAAATATTAGTGGATTCAAAACTGTCAGTCACCACCAGTGGTTTACCCTGGCTTAGGCGTTCGTTCATTTTAGGGACACTGGTCTATAGCTTGCCCACTTGACAGGAGGCAGTATAGAGTACAGTGAGTGGGAACATGGTGCTACTGCACACTGCCTGGGTTGGAATCCTGGCCCCACTGCTCACCAACAATGTGAACTTTTGATGTTCTTCTTGTTCCAGTATTTACCTCATAGAGGTTCTGTGAGGATTCAGTGAGTGCACACGTATAGGGTACTTAGAACCCTGTAGTATCTTTAGCTGTCAGGGAACTTACTGCGTAAAGGACTTGAGGCTTTGAAGATGCCCTGAGTGGCAGGTATGTTTGGATCAAGCACTTCCTGAATGGTGTTCAGAAATCTGCCAGGTAGTCCCAGTGATATTGCCAGTGGGTGCTGAGATGTGTGCTGGTGCCTGGTTCCTTCCTGAAAATAGTGATCAAGAGTTTCCATTTGCACAGTGTTTGACTTCCTTTCAGTGTGTCCCCATAGTCTCTGCAGTAGGCAGGCTAGGGGTAGGAATTAATTACATTTTAAAAAATAATGGTGTGGGCTACGGGAAGGGAAACGATTTGTTTAGGTCTGCACAGCTATTTGGTGACTAAACTCCAAGCTGCTTGTATTTAGGCTTTTTTTCCCTCCCTCGGTACTGGGGTTTGAACTGAGGGCCTACACCTTGAGCCACTCCACCAGCCCTTTTTTGTGATGGGTTTTTTGAGATAGGGTCTCACGAACTAATTTGTCTGGGCTGGCTTCAGACTTTGATCTTCCTGATCTCTGCCTCCTGAGTTGCTAGGATTACAGGCATGAGCCACCGGTGCCCAGCATATTTCTTATGCTGCATTTTTCTCTGGTGTGCCTTGATGGTATACCTGGTACAGTCCTAAGTAATTTCTTCCCTTGTGATCACTGATTTAGTGCAATTCATTCATTTGTGCACTAATTCACTTATTTAACAAATACTAGTATATGCTATGAGTATGGTGAACGAGTCAAAATTTCTTTCACTTACGGAGCTTAAATCCTTGTATGGGGAAATAGACACAGTTGAAATGTATGCCATTTGAATGTATGATGTCAGACACACATGCTGTGGAGAAAACAAAAGTAGGGGACTTCACTGTCCAGTTTGCTCTGATTCTGTAGACCTTTGGGATTTTATTCTTTTGTGTGTGTGGCAGTACTGGGGTTTGCTAGGCAGGTGCTCTACCACTTGAACCAGACTCCCTTGACTTTTGGGATTTTAGACAGGATGTCCTTGGAAGTCTTTAGAGGCCATGAAAGGAAAAAGAATTGCTTCTTGAAATCATGGTATTGTATCATCAAACTATTTAAGTGTTTTAAAGTACCAGGAGACTTTCAGATTATTATGTCTAATTTCCCTCTGATATTTTAATTGTCTTGACGATGTTATAGTCTTAAAAAAGTCCTCCTCAGGAATTTTTTTTTTTTAAACTAGGGCAACAAATTGCTGTCAGTCCTGTATTAAATAAAAGAAAGGTTGAGTGCATGGTCAGTCAGGCTTAGTGTAGAGTTTGGCACCATGATGCAGTGTGGCAGGTGATGAATCTGACCCCAGTGGCATATGTCTACTTTCTAATTACAGGTGTCTTTTCTGCCCATTTAAGTACTTAAAAAAAATCAATATTAGCATCCACAGATTTTTGGGGATGGTCTTCTTGTATGGCTTGAAGAAGTCCAAGATTATCTTCAGTCCCCCAGTTTACACAGGGAGAAGGGGACCTCTTGCTCTAAGTCACATAAGCTTATTTAGTGGAACAACCAACCTGAATTATATACAGTTCAGCACTCAGTTATGACAGAAGGTACTTGCCTTTTTTTTATACTGGGTGAGCAGTTTTTGCTAGTGAAGAGTACTAGAACTTAGTATTTAACAGGAACTCTGCACACACTGGGGAGAGCCTCCCACCCCCATCCTGAGGTTGTGGGTCAACTAGACTATACAAGTCCTTGGAAGACTGAATGAAAGGAGAGAAGAACCAGTGAGGTGGGACTTCTCAGAAGAGAGTTCTTGAGGCTGCTCAGAGGGGAGGCTGTGTTTCTGATGTCTGGTCAGTGGGCATGACCTGTTAAATGGTGTTTCCATAACAGTGGCGGGAGCTTGTTTGTAACCATTTTACAGGAAATCTAGGCTTAGAGATCTGCCTGTTTTTCTCTTGAAGTCAGCAGATGTGTAAATGTCTGGGGCTGGAGTTCTTTACAGTGGTAAGAGAGGGCATGCATCTTGTAAGTAGATGGCTGCTCAGGGCTTGGAGGGAAGCCATAAAGCAGTCAGGTGTCCTTGATGGGATGGATCTTAGCATCAGTTTGAATCCAGTGAACCTAAGTTATCAGTGACAGGAAGATAGGATACTCACTGAGTGAAAAAGCTAGAAAGGGCCATTAGAGGTCATTTAAACCAACCCTCTCACTTTGGATGGAGTGGATAATAGCTTTATTGAGATGACATGGGTATATACAATTCACTTATTTAAAGTATACTAGTCAGTGGTTGTTTAGTTTACTCACTGAGTTGTGAGATTATTACCATATTAAACTTTAGAATAATTTTCTTTATCTCAGAAAGAAACATTGTACCCTTTAGCTATAACCTCCAAAGCCCCCAACCCTATCCCTCCAGTCTAAACAAGCACTGATCTACCTTCTGTCACTATATTTTTGCCCATTCTGGGCATTTCTTATAATATGTAGTTTTTTGTGTCTGTTTTGTTTCAAGGGCCTATTCACACTGTAGCATGTGACACTACTTCATTCCTTTTTATGGCTAAATAACATTCCATTGTGTGGATATTTCACATTTTTCATATTCATCCATCAGTTGATGGACACTGGAGTTGTTTCCACCTTTTGGCTCTTACAGATAATGTTCCATTGAATATTCAGATATATTTTTTTTTGTGTGGTCTCTGAATTTTCAGATGAGGGAATCTGAGTGGGGTTATTTCTACATTTCCCGGGGCTGGAGGGGACTGTGGTGCCAATCTGCTTGATTAGGCTGAAAACTAGCTATAGGAGCTTGGAGACTAGAGATTTATGTAAGTGTTGGAATTATCTTAGTTTTGGGTTTTTTTCTGTTTCTTTGAGAGGATATACAATGGCACCAGGGAGGACATTGGTATCACATTTTCTACTGACTCTGCAATCTGGGACAAGTGTCTTTGGTAAGCCTTTGTTTTCTTATTTGAAAACTGGAATCTGCCTACCTTGCAGTGTTGTGAAGACTACCCAGCATACCTGGATGTCTAAATGGTTCCATGAACCAAGAAAAGGGCCTAAGATGGACCTGTAATGATCCAGAGAAGCCACTAGGTGGCAGAGAAACCACAAGAAGTCTGGGCAGTTGTGCACCTGGAACTTAGCAAGGATTCTTGAGTTTGTTTTTTTCATTGCCTCAAGAGGAAAATATAGATTCCAAAGTTGCTGAGAAAAAAGTTCTTTGCCCACAAAGTCTTGTCCTATGTATACAGCCTGTATTTTTACCTCTGAGAACCCCTACTGGCCTCTAACACCAATTATCTTGCTTCCCATTTGTCAAAAAAATTGCTGCTAATTCCCTAGATCCCAGTTTTCTTGATTTTTATGAAATTTCCTACCTTTCATGTAACCTTCATCAGTCTTTATATGCCAAGATGAGCAGAATGGGGAAGTAAGGGGGAATGTTTAGCTTTTTCTTGGGCCTTTCAAGAAGATATTTTATAGTTTGGATTCTGTCAGCTCGTTTTTGTTCCCAGGCGGGATAGTTGTGTATTTAATAGTGTTGAGGCTCCCTAGTTTGCAATGGTCTCTGTGTAGAGGATGGAAAAAGGTGAGTTATAGGGGTGGATTAGCAGGATCCAGGACTGGAAGTAGCTTTGAGAGTTCCTTTGGTCCTATTTAAAAAAAAAAAAAATGACTGAATTAGAGGGAAGCTAAACCTTTAGTCCTGAGCCTCTGCTGAATGCCTCTGGTAGGCCTGAATCTTAAAAGTTCACGGATCCCTGCCATTCCTGTGCCTCAGGCAGGTCTGGCCCTACAGTGAACCGAGAACCAGCTGGCTCTGGGCTGGCTCTGATCTTACTGTATCTGTTGTCTTTTCTTAACCTATGTTTAAGCCTCACCTTGGCACTCCGCCTTTCTCCTCTTTTTTGCAGTGCTGAGGTTTTGGACACATCGAGCCTCTATGGGTATTCAGCATGATGGTGAACACATAGTTCAGATGTTTGGGGAGAAGGGGGCACCAAGAGTGAAAAAGAAATCGTCAGGGAAAAAGCACACAATGTGTTATAATACCTATTTTATAAACTATCAAAAATGCTTTCATGTTCTCTTCATAAAGCCCATGAGACCAGTAGAACAGGTGTTTATTTTACAAATGAGAAAACTGGCTTAGAATTGAGCTATAAGATTCCACAGGTTGAACTAGAGCCTTTTGTTTTTGAGTCCAGTTGCTCCCCATACTATTGACTAATGGCCCCTTTCTATCCAGTCTAGGTTAAGAAGGTTAGGACTGGCCTTTCATTTCACAAAGTGGACCAGGTTCATCCTTAGCTTCTTTCATCTCTGTGTTTCCTCCATGAAACCACATACCCTGATGAGATGTTGCCATCACTTGGTCAGATGAAGGTAGAAGAGACTCACAGGATACCAATATCAGGCTGCAGGTGTGGCTTTGGCTTCCACATTTAAGAGTCTGGATTTGCCTCCCTCATATGAATTCTTCTTGTCATATGTAAAAGGGAAACATCTCGGTCTTTGGGGTTGAGAAATTGAAGTTAGGGAAGAAAAGAAATTGAAAAAAAAAGGCAGCTTTAAACATCTAGGTTTCTATCTATGCCATTGGATAGGTGCAACTTTGGAAAAATTCATTAACATCTCTGAGCTTTAGTTTTTTCATCCCTAAAATTAAATTGTACTTATGTAGTGAGGTGTGTGAGAGTTAGATATGTGTGCACAGAGAATGGTGTGTGTTCACCGCATCCTAGTTATCCACATTCTTTTCTGTGCTGCCAAGGGGTGGGCACTTGATTACCTTACTCCTTTGGTACACTGAGAGCAGGAGTCCCAGGCAAGGACTGGTTCTTGGGAATCTCACCCCAGGGGCTATAGAATCTGATGAATTTGTACTTTCCCAGGAGAAGGGGGAGGATGTCTTTAAACTTCTTGTTGGCTGCTGAGCCCTGGGACAAAGGGAGACAAGCCCCAGGGCTGAGACAATCATGTCTTTATTATCTCAGATGTCTCAGGCCTGTCCCCCGCCTGAAGATATATGGCTGGGAAGGCTAGCTCCATGGCCTCGGCCTGATTCCAGGTCCTAGGAATGTCTGGCTGTTTTATAGCAAACAGGATCACGCACAACAGCCCAGCATCCAGGCATCTCCGCCCTAGCAAGCTCATTCTCTCCGCCAGCTTGTAAAACAGTGGGACCTACAGCAGTGTGACACAGGCTTCATGGCTCACAGGGTCCCAGCAACCTGGCACGAAAAAGCAGTCCTGGATATTGGCAAATTCAACCAAGGTCCTGGGCACAGGACCAGCAGTTGTAGGCCTGACTGTACCCAGGGACCACCTTTAAGGCCAGGCTCCACTGGCTCAGTTTTCATTTGTAAGCTATAGGCTCCCCTGATTCTAGCCTGTTTCTCTCCCTTTTGACCCCTTTGGGAGCAGCTGCAGGGAGCCACTGAGAAGGCTTGTTTACAGATGCACTTGGCATGGGATGGGGAGACCAGCCGCGATGAGTCCTTGAGTTCCAGTGTCCAGCTGCTCCCAGGTGCTGAGAAGCCTTCCATTCTGGGCCCCAAAGAAACGAACCCACATTGTTGTCTTTGGCTGATGCTTCAGGAACTTGGAGATGAGAAGACCAGGAGACAGTAGGTCAGATGGCCGTCCAGGGCATCATTTATAACAAAACCGTATGGGCTGGCCCTCCAGGGAGGCCTTGTGCAGGACTCAAGGATCACAGAGCCAAGCTGGGGCTCTTCTTTGGTGCCCTAAAAGGGGAATTATGGAGTCCTAAAATTACGGGGTAGTAGTTTGTGGAGATAGCTTAATCATTCCCTAGAGTCCTTTCGAATGCAGAAGGAGGGGGTCAGAGTAATATCCACAGAGCTGGAGCCTTTTGTACTTTAAAGCACTGACACTGCTGTGGTGCCCTTTCTTCAGGGAGTTTTTCTTGCATGAGTATACATGACCATGCTGTGTTTTTCTGAAAATCTGTATGCCTCAGTTCATCTCACGTTTATTCAGTGTTTCCAACCCCCCACCCCCACTAAGTATGAGATAGAAGCTCCAGATTCCAGCCTGAAGGAGTATACAGTTCGGGATATGAACATGTAGGCAATATTTCATGTGTGACCCAATGTGGCATGTGCCTTGGGGAAAACACAGGCCTGTGACAGCATGGCTCTTTTTTCTGAAGTGTGTCTTCTGTCCAGCTGAAGTCTATCTAGGGAGCCCAGCTCAGATATCTGCTGGTGTTATTCACAGTAGTGGTCAGGTAATGTCTGAGCCTGGGCTGTGTAACAGGCTTTGTATACTTTATCCTCCTTTTATTCTCACAAGGCTCTGTGGGTGGCCACTCTTTTTCTGTCCAGTTTATAACTGAGGCAGCAGGGTAAGCGACTTGCCCAAAGCACACAGTTAGGAAGTAATAGAGTTGGGGTGATTTGGCTCCAGAGCATTTATCCACTAGCTTCCCCTTAGGGGCAATAATAGTTCATGGACAGAAGGTGTATACAATGCAGAATGCTTATTTTAAAATCACTGTTGCTTTGGTTTGTTTTTAGTCACAAGATGTATTCTGAAATGTCAAATAGAATGAACAAGGCAGAAATTTTGTGTCTCAGCAGGGGGTCACAAGTTGATAGTAGCACCTCCACTGAGTGAGCCAACTAGGACTCTTGACTTTTGAAGGCTTAGTGAAGGGAGTCACCTGCCATTCCCCTCCCCATGTTGGGGTCTTCCTATTAAATTGAGGCCTGCTGTGATTGAAAATGAGTGTCTGAGTGGTATGGAGCTCAGCAATTGGATGCCACATCGAGTGTATCCTAGGTTCTGAGAGAGAGCATTGGTGTACATGTGTATGGAGTGCCACCATCAGATACCTGCCTGTGGCTTCTGGCCTGGGTCAGAAGCAAAGGGAATGGGAGAGGGAACTTTCTATTGGACAGCTCCCTGCATTGTGGTCCAATTCTCATGGGATCCTCTGAGATTGTCTGGATGGGGAGGCTGAGATTCCTAGTGGTTAACCTAATTAAGTCTACCTGGCAGGGAGGAGCTAGAAGGGGTGCTCACCAGATCTGTGCAGCTTCAGCTCTCAGGCGCCTGTTCTGTGAAGAGCAGCTCTTTGCATCCCCTTCTGATTTGAAGACTTGAACTGCCCCTCTCTCAGCCTCCCTATTTCTGGATTGAAGCTGCCTGAACTCATAGCAGTCCCACATCCACTTGGTCACTTCTCTGGATCCACTCCAGCTCCATGATGAATCAGAGGGGCAGCCGCTCGCCCTGTCCTGGCTGCGATAACCATCAGCCATTTCTGAAGCTTTCCAGGTGGCTCCAGCCGCTGTCCAAGAAGGGGCTGGGGGAGGAGTCCCATTCTGCAGGAGGTGCTGCAAGGAGGGAGGAGGAGGGCAAGAAGACAAAGGGAGGCGGGAGACCCAGCAGATCCTAGTGTCAGCTAAACACGTGGGACCAGGAACCTACAATGCCACCCCGCCATGCTCTCATTCTTAAAGTACTGGCTGATGACTACCATCAGTGTTCTGATGTCCCTTTCCATTATGCAAAGCATGTCCCCATCAGTGTCTTACTTGGTCTTCCCACAGCTGAAATGGTGGAGGGTGGGAATAGGGAAGGCTATAGAGAACAGAGGGTTTAGATTAGACTGGTTGGACCCTGGCTCTGCACTACACTCTCATCTCTGTTTTTCAAATGAAATTGAGAGTTTATTGATTTGCTTCGGGCTCCACAGGCTGCCTGCCATGGAGTTGAAAGGAGCCCTCAGGTCTTCTAATGCCTAGAAAGAGGCTTCCAAGGAGGGAAGGGAGAGCAGCGTCCATTCCTAGGGCTCTGGTTAGGGGCTGGTTAAAGTCCTGCTGAGGAATCTGCTTGTTTCTGTGTGCTTATGATCTGTTTGTTTTCCTGTAAAAGATCTTTTGAGAAAATACCTCCCTTTTTGGCTGAACCAAAGGGGAAAAGGACTTATTATCTTGTCTATACCTTGGTCTAGGCTAGATGTTCTAGAGCCAGGTGTGGCACAGCCCAGAAGAGGTTTGGACTGTGGTTTGTTAGCCCCTTCCTGCTGTGGGCAGGATACTGACAGTCCATGTGGCAGGTTTGGAACTGGGCTTAAAGTCTTCTGTCACACCCCAGGGCAAGGGGGAGGGGAGGGCTGCTGTTTCCTGCTATGGCTTTTGTCAACCCTACCTGTGCAACTCTAGCCTCCCTCACCCTCTGTCCTAAAGAGAAAGCTGTCTGTAGAGCAATGTATAGGTTCCTAGTAGAATGACAGTTCAGTTCAGCCCAGCCAAGGACGTATGATGCTGCTTTGCAGGGAGAGGGTGAGTGTAAAGCTCTGTGACCCTCTGGCCAGGAAGCATCAAAGGTAGATATAGGCCATCTACCTTTGAGAGGCTTAGGGAACTGGGTAAGGACTGGGGTGACACACTGCATCTTGACCAGAAGCCCGAAGCCCTGGTCTCCACCCTTAAGCAAGTTTCTTCTTTCTGTGGGCCTTAGTTATATCCTTAAAGGGCACGTGAATTACACACCTGCCTCTTGGCTGGCTTACCCAAATACCCAAATACCTATGATCAGCTATTTGTTTGTACTGTGACATGAGATAATGCTGGTAAGTGGTTTGGTATGGGCCTGACCCATAGTTGATGAGGTGCTCTGAAATTATGGTGGTATTGAGCACTGACAATCAGCACATAATTCTGACAGGACCTGGCCCATTCAGGGAGAACATGGTTGTTGCTTTCCAAAGTGGAAACTCCAAGGAGACTTAGTTCATCTGCAGCCTTTGTGAGGACTGGGAGGGTGAGAAGAAGGGGTTGGTAAGGAACCCAAGGGTTTTGAGGGTTTGGCTCAAAAAGAAGATATCCCTAGATCTAGGGCTGATGAAGGTGAAACTGGTCTGGAATCTATAAGCAAGGGTGCGTGAGAAAGGCCTTGTATGTGGCTTGGGCTTTCCGACTGATTGCTGAGTTGAGCTAATTAAGTCCAGAGAGGAGCTACTTCCTGGTCCAGGACTAGTATGTGGCAAAGTTTGTTCTACGTTCCTCCTGCCTTCCTTTGTACCACCTCCCCCATTTGTCAATCTGTGAACCTCAGTTTGTTTCTTCTCCTTTGCCGTCTATGTTCTGGGGATTCTACCCCAGCTTCGTCAAGTTTGTAGGGTACTGATGGGGCCCTGTTCCAGGGTCCTTTTCCCTTGATTGATAGACTTTGAGCTCCTTGAGGTCAGGGGCCAGGTCTGAATTACCTCTTGGTTTGTACAACCAGCATGGAGCTAGTATCCTTGAATGTAGCCCCTCTTGGCCTCAGTTGTTGGGCTAGCTAAGGCAGCACAGGTATGAGTTGGACCTTCTCCTTCACAGGTGCATGAGTGAGATGGGGGTGTGCTGAGTCAGAATACATGGCTCCTTGTGTCCAGCTTCCTCTTCCTGGTTGGCCTAAGGCTTGGGAACAGTGACTGTCTTTCTGGGGCAGCCAGGGCGCCTGGCCAGAGCATGCTCTGTCAGGCACTGTCAGCCCTTCAACAAGCTCCGATCCCACTCTTAACCTAGAGAAGGCCCTGGGTTACTGGTGTTGTTCTTGGCGGACCACCGGGCCCCTCAGCAAACAGGGAGGCGAGTGTGCACCCAGCCTGGGCCTGTTTGTGTTGGCCTCGCTATGCAGGGGATTAGCTCAGCTGGGCTGCTAATTGCCTCCGAAGTGCCGGCCTAGATGCTGACAAGGGCTGGGCCTCTAGTCCCCTCCTCCTCCAGTGGGCACAGTGCCAACCTTGGGGGCCTGGCCCAGAAGGGCCCCTTCTCTCCCCTGTCAGCGCCTGCTTGGCCTACACCCTTGAGATGCGGGCAGGGGGTCGCTAGGACTGGAGGTTCAGAAAGGGAATGGCCGGGGGAGATGCCTATGTAGTCATCTCCTGGGCCAGGCCAGGCCACTAACCATCCTTAGATACCTCCCACTGCCCCTCTTGAATCAGAGGCCTTCTGAAGCTCAGCACTTTCTTCTCTCACTAGGAAGCTGCTGGATTCTTCACCTCAGCCACTGCCCATAGGTCCCTCCACACCTCTTTCTTTCTTGTGTTTCTCCCTCTCTTCCTTGTGTGTATCTCCCCATGCAATTTCTAGCACTTTTATGCCCTTGTCAGTTACCTGTTTCCCTCACTTCCTTTCTACCTGCGTTCTGTGTTCTCCTAAAGCCTGTCTCTGGGGCCCCGTATTTTCCATGGACTGCTCGTCTTCAGGCCTGTGTTCCAAGGGCAGGTACCTAGGATGGACTCTAAACACAGCCACAGTGCCTGCCAGCCCAGCCTGGGGACTGAAAGCCTTCCATCCCTCATAAGTCCTCAGGGCCTGCCCCATGCTCCTGTAGCTCTGACACTTCCACTTCCACTTCTGATGGTGAGTTCCTTGGGCGTATCCACTTCAGCTCTTCCAGCTGGTGTCTGAGCTGCTTCACTTTAGTTTTGCTGGCTGCTGCCTAGATATCCTGGCCTCTGGGATTCTCTGCTACCTGGCGCTCTTTTGCTCTGGAATATCAACCTGCTTCTGACCTCTGAAATGGGGTCAAGGTCACCTGTTCCACATTGTTTCTACTTTCTCCCTTGTTTCATCCCCTCTTTCAGGCCCTTCATCTTATAACAACCTTAACTGTCTCCTTTCCTATGTTCCTAAAAACTGAATAGTGGTATTTATGAATTTACATTTGTTTAACTTTACATATGCTATTTCAACATGTCGAAGAAAATAGGTTCTGTCATTTAGCCCCATTTGAAGGGTGTGTGGGGGGGCGGGGGGAGGCAGCCCCCTATTACAGTGAAGAAATGAGTCCCCAGAGAGGATGATGAATTACATAAGGTTCCACATAGTGAAGAGTTGGCAGCTCGGGTTTCAAACTCAGGCCCATCTCCTTTCAATGCCTAAGACTTTCACAGTTCTAGAAGATGGCTGATCATAGAGACCTTCACTTTTTGGCTCCACAATCCTAGATTTTCCATATCATCAGTCCCTTCTCCTGTCTTTGGCCCCGATTCGAGGATGAAGTGTCCTTTTCTAACCACCCTACCACATTCCGCCAGTTATGTACAGATGCATGTGTGTTCTGCTGTCCTGTGAATACTTCCCTTCAGCCCTCACCTTACCCAGAATCTGGAAAGCCAAGGACACAGTCTAACTGTTCCCAGGTTCTGTGTACTTTTCAGTGCTGATGAGCACAGACCTGGTTTCCTTGATAAGGAGGAGGATCTCACCAGATAGAATAGGGGTTCCTAAGAAAGCCACCTTGGTTCTCCTCATTAGCAGGGAACCTTGGCTGAGGTTTTGTTTTTTTTTTTAACCCTAAGTATTGGGGCTTGAACTCAGGGCCTACACCTTGAGCCACTCCACCAGCCTTTTTTTTTTTTTTTTTTTTTTTTTTTTTTTTTTTTTTTGTGAAGGGTTTTTTCGAGATAGGGTCTTAAGAACTATTTGCCCAGCTGGTTTTGAACCGTGATTCTCCTGATCTTTGCCTCCTGAGTAGCTAGGATTACAGGCGTGAGCCACCGGTGCCCAGCTTGGCTGAGGTTTTTACTTCAGCTTTAAGATGGTCTCTGCCCTGACTCCTTATTCTGGCCTACCCTATTCCTGGAATTTACCTTTAGCTGTAGGCCTGATTCCTTTGCCTCAGGGCATTGCTGGAGCCTCCTGTGTCAACACCCACTTCACCAGAGCCTCCTCCCAGGTCTACACTCAGGAAAGATCTGGTATCTCATTATGGCCAAGGTTGAAATAGCTGGTCATGGCTCAGTGAAACATAGAGTGAACCTCTATGTGTCAATGGTGGAATTTCAGATAGCAGGTAGGTGGTCCTGGGGGCCTCAAACCAGTTTTTTGGAAGAAACAAGGCAAAGGGGGGGGGGTCTCTACTTTAGAATAGGCTTTAGTAAAAATGTTTTTTAAATATGTGTTTAGTAAATAGTAATTGATTTTTCCATGTCTTCCCCAAGTCTCTATTCTCATCTCCCAATTCCACTAAAAAAAGTCATTGCCACAATTGCCAGATAAAGAAATAATCATTTTATCGTGCATCAGACTATGTCACAGGGATGTCACAATGGCAAGGAGCCTTGTATAAAAATTGGAGGATGGGGTGGGGCAATGGAGTGGAGTAGCAGCATCCAGAGCTGGTGTAATCCAGCCCTAGGCCTCAGAGGATATCACTTTTGCCTTGGGACAAGAATAGTGGAGAGTGGTTCATGCAGGATGTGGACTTTGTGGCCAGTTTCCAGGTCTCTGTGTGACCAAGAGTGTGGGCTATGTCGGGCCTGTGTCAAGTCCTCCTTTTTTTAGAGATAGTTTGAAGCTGGGCATGTGCAAGGAAGCTCCTTTTCCTGTGGCTTGTGAATTTCTTTGGCCTTGGCAGCAGTGGCAGTAGGACTCAGCAGTGGTTCCTAGAATGTGGTCTGATTCACCTAGGTCGCAGCCTTCAGAACCCCAGGAGGACCAGCTTTGAGGCACTTCCTGGCAGAGTGGAAAGGGGAGGGAGGCCTGCGATCAGGCACACATCTCACTTCTCTGCTCCTCTGCATGGGGAGGGTAGCTCAGTGCTGACTCTACAAGGGGGATGGCCCCACTGCTCACTCTGGTTGGGTCTGGCTCTGCCAGTAAGGGATAGTATTTTCCATGGTGCTGAGCAGGCAGTTGAACTAAGTCTATCAGAGGAGCAGTGGGCCCAACTGGGCAGCTGTGAGGACCCTTGGTCAGCTCAGCTTTCATCCACATCAGAGTCAGCCTGCCCAAGATTATCCCTATTTTCAAATGTGGCTCCAGCATCTCACTTGGTTTTGGCCTCCACCTTGGATGGACAATGAGCATAGAGCTTGGCTGGGGGATAAGGGTATTGACCCTTTTCGTGAGGGAGCCAACACCAAGAGGCATAAACCACGAGGCTTGGAAGAGAGTTTCTCTAGGCCTGAACCCATATTCTGAATCTGAGACTTCACATTCAGACACTGAACCCAGGAGCCAAGAGTTTGGAATCCTGGAGCCCCAAAGGGGAACCCAGAGCTCAGGACTTCAAACCTAGAGGCTAGAACCCCAAAGTGTGAGCAGCTTGGACATTGGTCTGACAGCAAGTTCTCTGGTGGTTGGGAGCCCAACTGAGAAGCAGTTGGGTCTGAGTATATCCTGTTCACAAAAGTCTGGGCTGTGATCCTGATAGTTTGGTGGGTGCACAAGGTCAGGCCCCCGGCTGCTGTGCTGTCTCTTGGGGAATCTTTTGCAGTACTCACAGTACCTGGGGCCTCAGGGACCTGTAGGTCCTAGGAGTGGAGGTGTGGACAATTCACTAATCTGCCTTTCAGCTGTTCACTTCAGAGCCTTTTCTCCCTCTATAGGCATGTGGGACCCAGCTCAGCCTGTGGTCTCTGGCTCCTGCTGCTTCCCTGAACCTTTTCTAATAGCCAGAACTCCCTTCCCAAGACTCGGATCCAAGGAGATCTGCAGCATCTGTGTCTGGGTACAGGGATCAGGAGGAGCCTGGTTCTGCCTCTGCCAGGCAGGCTCATGGGGCTGGTGAGCATGACCTCATGCTGTGAACAGGGTGTGCACCACACTGCTCCCAAGATTGCTGTGATCGTCAAGGGAAATGCCCCAGTACAGGACATAGGACACGATATTTACTTAATAAATTTGTTAAGTGAGTGAGATATCAGGGGCTCTTTGCACAGCCTTTTCCTGTCTGTGTGTGAGATTTCCATTCTGTTTCACAGAGAACAGCATCATAAGGGATGACTCACATGGAGGTGTAACTTGCTAGGCCCAAGCCAGGATCTCTAGCCCTTACCTCAACTGCACTTCCTGCCTGGAAGGTGCAACAGAAGTAGAACATCTAGCTGCCTATGTGAGGGCTAAATGCACACTGTGCCCTTGATCTGGTCTGCCATTCCCTTTCCAGGGAGTTTGAGAGACAAGGTTACCAGGCTCAAGTTTCCAGAGGGCCCTGTGTAAGTGTGGGGTAGAAAGTTGAGAGCTCTTATTTTTCAGGTGATGTGACTTCCATCAAGATGGCATCTGTTTTCCCTGCCATAGGGCTCCCTGTTTCCCTAGATGGCAGGTTCCATAGCCACGTGCTGTAATACTCCTTGTTACCCACCTTAAGTCTGCAAGTAGAAAAATGGTCAGCAGTGGCCACATGTGGACAGCCAGGGCATGAGTAAAGTCCCTTTGGTCAGTGGCAGCCACAAAGGCTCAGGCATTGGAGAGGCCCCAGGTGGTTCCCTTGGGGTTGCCTGCCTGGTTTTGGCAATAAATAACATGAGGACCCAAAAACCAAACCAAAACAAAAAATACAACCAGTATCTCTTGGGGTAGGTGGTGGGAGACTGTTTAAATTATTGGCCTTTCCTGGGCCACTTGGGGTGGTTGTTGGGCACAGACTGGGTGCAGTCACCGGCACGTGTGCAACTCTACTAGCCGCTGGCACTGACGGCACTTGACGAAGCAGCACCAGTGGAATTTGCAGCTGCAGCGTTCAGCCAGCTCCACTTGTGCTGTGTGGAACCCACGGCCACAGCACAGCAGCTCACAGCCGTCAATGGCCTTGGATGTCTTGTTGCATGTGCGGCCTCTTGTACCCAGCACACCGCTGCGCATGTCCTGCTCACAGAAGTCTGGGCTAGGCTCCAGGTACACCAGGTCCTCATCTGTATGCGGCTTAAACTGTGCATTACGTGGCACCAGTGCCCTGGAGGAGCCCACGCGGCGTGGCTCCACCTCAGTAGCACCATCAAACTTCTCCTTCAGTGCATGGCCCACCTGGCGGAAGGGTGGCACGGCTCGCCAGCACGTCTTTACCTCACAGGATCCTGACACGCCATGGCACTTGCATTCTACCCGCATGTGTGTTAGGATGGCCTGTGGGGAGGGTTGGGAGAGGGGCCATCAGGAGGCGGCAGCAGAAGCTGGAGAGGGCCCCTCGGGGCTGACAGAGGCACATGGATGGGGGACTGCACAACATCAGGGACTCTGGGGCTGAGGCTGCAGAATCAGAAAGGTTACTGTCATGTGTCCTCTGTATTAAGCACCTACTGGATGCCATGCTGGGCTGGTTAGCAGTGTTGAGGACAGATGAATAAAATGCTGTTCCTGTGCTTGGGGTACTTGGAGTTGATGGAGGAGACACTAAAGGGCATGTCATGAAACAGTGAGTGACAGGGAAGGACACTGCTACACTTCATCTCCACAGAAACCTTAGGAGTAAGGCATCAGGGGAAGGCGTGGTGCCATAAGTAAGTGTATGATCTTTGGGGCAACAGAGAAGGGTTCAAATCCTAGCTCTGCTGCGTGTTGTGGTGTTTATGTATGACGGAGGCTGGATGCACACATACACATACACGTGTGTTTGCATGCATACGGACATATGGACAGGCCACTTAACTGTGCACCACCTGCTTCCCACCCAGCCTGTTGTTCTAGGCAGGTGTTCTTATTACTTGAGCCACTCCATCAGCCCCCCAGCCTGTTCTATACCCTGGCCTACAAAGTTGCCTCGTGCTGGTGAGAGCCTGGACATTTCCTGAGTGGCTGTGTGGGTGGGAGTGTTTTGGGGATCCTGCATGCTGTCCCTTCCCTAGTGCCAATGGGGGTTAGTGCCACACTACCTTCCTGCCGGCCTCATTGTTGTGGAGGTTCATGAGGGCTCGGCTAGACGAGGCCCCTTTGCTTCTCTCGCGCACGTCCACAAAGGACTGTGAGAAGGCCACACCGTAGGCAATGTTGTCCGAGCATCCTGACCACTGGAAGCCTGGGGTGTGAAGGGCGTAAAGAGGGCCGAGGTGAATGCGGACCAGGATCCGGGCCCCTCCCCTCCCTTACTGATCACCTCCTGTGCTTACCCTGTGGGCTGACCCCGTGCACTGTTCGGTCACAGCCGCATTTTTCCAGCTCCCCACTGCTGCATGCCCGTGTCACTGCAAAGGCCACACCTGCTGAAGAGATGGCATACACGAAGGCCGCCTCCCGAGTCCCTGTAGGAGGTAGAGGGAGGGCAGGGCTGGATCCTAGTGCTCCTCCACATCCTCCTTTGTAGAGAGGGAGGGGTAGCTGGGGCCTGCTGAATGCTGGAGGGCAAGGAGGGAGGAAGGCAGGTGGAAATGTCACATGCGAGGCACTGGACCCACCGAAATTATTGTGCCCCAGGCACTGCCCATACCTCACACGTGGACAAGCACATTCTCCCTCAGCCCCATGAGGCAAGTACTATGATTATCCACATTTTGCAGAGAAGTTTGGCTGCTTGTCACACAGCACGTGGCTGAGCCAGCAGACGGCCTTGCTTCAGGGCTCTCAACTCCCAGGGGGGCCACTGTTTTCACATCCTCTTTAGAAGAGGAATGACAAGCCAGGGCGGTGGCTCACACCTGTAATCCTAGCTACTCAGGAGGCAGACATCAGGAGGATCACTGTTTGAAGTCAGCCCAGGCAAATAGTTCTTGAGACCCTAGCTTGAAAAAACCCATCACAAAAAAAGGCGTGGCTCAAGTGGTAAGAACACCTGCATAGCGTGAGGCCCTGAGTTCAAACTCCAGTGCCACCAAAAAAAAAAAAAAAGAGTGACAGTCATGTCATTTTATGGGAGACCAAGCAGGCTCAGGAGGTGAGCTGACTCCCAACACTACAGAGCCGTGAAGCTGCACTGCAACCTCAAGTCTGGCTCCTTTTGTCAGTCTCTCCCCGCTGGTCCCTCTCGGCTTTGAGGGGTCTTCCCCTTGTGACTCTGTCCTGGTTCTTCCTCCAATGCTGGGCCTATTGCTGAATGTCTTACCTCCTTAAGAGGCAACCATAACGAGTAATGTATTAACAGCAGCTCCTACTATTTAGCCTTGCTTCTGGTGACTAGGGTGCCTGTTGTGCACAAGCCCTCTGCCTCCTACCAGCTTTGTCTAGCCCCAGTGTAAACTGGGACATGCAGGTTCTGAAAGGGGGAGAGTTTGGTCCCAGTCACACAGCAAGGTGACAGAAATAGGGCTCACTCCAGCACAGGTCTGCCTGCCTCTCTGTCCCAGTTCCATACTGCCTGTGGCTGCACAGGATTCTATTTTGGTGCCGGCCCTCCTCCCCTGCCTGAATGGATGTTTTTATCCTCCTAGGAACTGTGCCTGGGGGTGTAGCTGTTGTGGAGTCACTTTCTGAGGGTGAGGTAGGGCTATGTGTGAGTAGAGTGTGCGTGCTGGCTGGGTGTGCAACCAGACAGCAGGCCCTGCTCCTCTCCTGAGCCCTGTGAGAGCCTCTGTGTGTTGTGACTGTCCTTCTGTCTCTTGCCATGGGGTCTGTGTCCGCAAGAGTGGTGGGGGCAGGCTTCAGCTTTGTGGTTGGCAGTTACCTCTGTGACACCCAGGCCTGTGCTCCCAGCTGCCCTAGGGAGCAGCCACCGTGGTCAGATGGGAACAATCACCTCCTCTGTGCCCGTCTGTGGACAGAGGCAGCTGAGGCTGGGTGCTGGGGTGGGAGGCAGCAGGGCCCTGACACTCAGGACGCCCTGTTCTTCATGCAGTCCCTGAGCTGGAGATACTGCCACCACCTTCTCCACTGTCCAATTCTGCTTGGCCATTTTGGGCCAGTACTGGGGGGCTTGGCTATAGCAATGGAGCCTTGACAGCCTGGGATGGAATCTTCTCCAAGTTAATAGTAGGCTCATGTTGGTTGGTTTTATTCTGTGGCCGCCCAGAGAGAGACAACTTCAGTTTCTGGTATTTCTGGTATTTCCAGGCTTGAACCAGCACAAATCTTTGCCCCAAAGACCAAGGGGGAAGGGAAGTCAAAGCAGGAGATAGGACTGATGGGCCTGGTGGGCGGCCTGGCCTCTTGGCCTTGTGTAGCCCCCTCTTCTTGGATTCTCTTGGCTCCCAAGCCCATCTCCAGCTCTGGAGCTCTGCCCCTGAGCTCTAGTGTCTCTTGGGGTTCAGGTCTCCCTGTGAAGTTGCTCATAGGTACCACTGCCTCATTCCCTAAACCAACATCCATCTGCTGGGACTCCAGGTCCCCTTTGCCTTGGCCTCAGTGGAAACATGGACACCACAATATCCTTGGCTTAGGGGGTGGCCCCGAAAGAAGAGATTCTGGAAGGAAGATAATGACAAAAGATACAATTTACAGACAGTGGTATGCTGGTCACTGATTATTCTACATATATTAATTTATATATTCTTCACAGTATTCTAGGAAGTGGACACTTTCAGCCCTCATTTACACATGAGGAAACTTAGCTGCTGAGTGGTGAAACAATTTGTCCAACAATGCCTGGCCAGGAAATGATGGAGTCAGAATTTGAACTCAGGCGGCCTGGCTCCAGAGCTTTCAGCTTGACCTCAGAGAGGCCTTGAGCAGTAGGAATACATCTCCTCCTACCTACCAGGTATAAAGCCAAAAGAGTTTCCTTAGGTCTCTCTCAAATCTTGTGTGCTACAGAATAAGCCCAGTTCTCTCTGTGGGTTTTTCACTTAGGGGCTGGGGAACAGTTGGTCTCTATGCTCTTGTTGGTTTTTTCTTCATTGTCCCCTGGCTCCAGTGTCTCAGTCCTGTGTGTCCTCTGGGTTCACCCTCAATGCCATCTTTTCCAAGGGGCTAAGGCTGCTTCGAATTGGGGATTCAGAATAATCCTGCAGATCAAATAGCAGTTACTTGTGGGGACCCACTGTGTGTTAGGGCCTTTTCACACACTGTCCAGAGCTCACAACAACCTTAGCCTCAGCTCTGTGTAGCCCTATTCTGGAGAAGAAAACATGAAGTGCAGGCGCTTGCCTGGGTCCCTCAGCAGCAAGTAGCTGAGTAGGAACTGGAACTGAGGCCTGTCTGACTCAAGGTCTGGGCTCTGCAGACACATCACGTGCGATGTCTCTCTAGATAATGAAAGGAAAGATGGTCCAGCAGGAAAGAGCATTTGAAGGAGATGTGGCAGAAGCCCCAGGCCTGGTGATCCCCAGGGGTACTCGGTAGGTGGGTATCCCAGTAGAGGCCAGGGAATGGACACAACTCCAGCATTTCTCCAGCAGACTCCGTGAAAATCTTAGGAAAGCAGTGCTGGACAGGCCCCACTGTCTAAGGAAAAGCATCTCCAGGAAACCTCTTTGGATTTAAGAGATAATGGAGGACCTGGAAAGAGTAAGCCTTTGGGCCCAGACAAAGCCCTGTTAGACTCACTTGTGGCGTGACCTTCCAGTGCTGCCTCAGCAGGCGGACCCTTGCATGTTCCCTGAGTTCCCTCCCACTGTTGTCATCCAGGACTCTAGGCCTGTCCATTTGCCTTCCTGCCCCACACCATGAGAATCCAGCTGCAGACAGTTTGAATTGTCCTGTGTGGCCTCCGTGGTCTCCAGGAACTCCTTTCCTGGAGGTGTCATGAAGGTTCACCTCACCAGAGCTCCTGTAACCAACATCTGATGGAATCAGAAGGCATCTAGAGAGATCACTAGGAGGAAAGAAAGCTTGTCCCCTTCCTGAGTCCCCTGTGATGCCAGTCCTGAAGACAAGGTAAGAGCATAGGTTTTTGTGAGGCACTGCCTGGGACTGAGGAGGGCTCTTCTTGGGTCAAGACTTATACAAGTCTTTCCCATGCATTATGTCACTGCATCTTGGTGACAGCCCTGTGAGGTAAGCACGTAACAGGTGAGGACACCAAGGCTCAGAGGAGTGAAGTCACCTGTCCAAGGCCTGCCTGGCCATGCTCTCCCTCTGCCTCATCAATCACCCTGGATTTCCTAGAGCCAGCCCTTTGCTTCCAGGCCTCAGGGCAGACAAGTCCCTTTCCCTTTGCTCGGTAGAGATGACTTAAGTGTTCCGAGAAGAATTTTACTAGTGAAGAAAACCAGATAGAAAAGGAAGGAGGTGGGTGAGTGAGAAGAGCTGACTCGTCCTCCAAACATGACTGTGTCTGCCTGCTGTGACCAGCAGGTCTTGGGTACCTTGGCTCAGCTTCGAGGGGACTGAAGCTGTGACTAAGCTACTAGGACTTCAGTCCAGAGCAGCTTCCACCAAGCCTGGCTAGATTCCCCTATCCCCCAGAACTTGCTGACAGGGCTGGTCTCCTCTTTGGCTTCTGCCCACAGGTGATGAAGCCTCTTCTTCGTGGGGTCCTGAGGACCAGCATTGACCTGTGCCTCTATCCTTGCCCTTTTGGTCCTTCCCCCCAACTTGCTTTCTGTCACTAGGTAATGTACACTGACTGTCCCCCAAGCCAGGCTTGGCTATGTGCAGGTAAACAGGTAGGTAAGCCGTTACCCTTGCCTGGGAAAAGCTTAAGACTCAGCGACAGAGGAGTGGGATTGGGTGGGGAGATGTCACACTGCAGTCTGGAAGGGTAATGAGGCCGTGTGAACATGGGTGGTTTCCACAGTGATGTGTGTGTGTATCTATCATGTATAAATACAGAGTATTGAGGCAAATGTGTTAAGATGTAAACACCTGGAGAGTCTAGTAGAGGATATACAATTTCCTAATACTATTTTCAAAACTTTTCTGTAAGTTTGAAATTATATTAAGAAAAGAAATTACAAAAAAGAGAGGAACCCCCCCACCCACATTGAGAATACAGACCTGGCTAGGTGTGGTGGTGCACACTATAATCCCAGCACTCAAGAGGCTGAGGCAGGACAGTTCCAAGTTGGAGGCCAGCCTGGGCTACATAGCGAGACCCTGTCTCAAAACAAAACAAACAAAAAACTCCAACCAATCAAACAAATAAACAAAACCCCATAGAGGCTTAGAGCCTAACAGGAAGGACTGGGGAAGCTCAGAGGGAATGGTTGAGCTGAGTGGATATAGCCTGTGTAAAGGTCCAGAGGTGAGACAGGCCTAGCATAGGAAACCCTGTGGATCTATCTGCCAATCTGTCCAAAATACACCCTGCATAACCACTGTGTGTAAGGAGTTTCCTGATCTCCAAGTCTACCATATGAGGCTGGCTCTGGAGCCTTGCCAAGCAAGTGGCCCTGGGCCCTGGGCAGTGGCACCATCATCCTGGGAGATTCTCTACTTCCGGGCTGTTCACTGGCTCTCTGCTTTTCGAGAGCAGAAGTGCCAAGCGTAATCGTGCCTTTTTGGCCCCTGCCAACTTCCAGGAGAATGGCTTCCAAATTTCTATCACAGTTGGTTTCCAACAACATCCAGATGGTTTGCCAGGCCCAGCAGCCCTGGCTGTCCAGGCCCACAGGTGCCAAGACACAGGTTGGCCCAGGCAGTCCCTTCCTGCTGCCTGAGAAAGTCAAAGGGCCCTGTAGACGGTTGATGGCTCAGAAGTGTCAGCTGAGGAAGTAGAAAAAGGCAGATGGCTCACAGACAGTTCCTCGAGGCTCAACCTGGTGCCCTTGAGGAGCCTTCCCATTTCATAGAATCGCTACACCTTGGCCCATCTCCCTTTGGCTTAATGCCTCCTTATGTTTCTAGGCTCAGCTGAGGGCCTGTCCCCTTGGGAAAGCCTTCCCTGGGCACCTCAGCCTTGGTCAGGGGAGAGGTCCAAGTCCATGTCCCGTTCCTCGTGGTGAGAGCACAGACCTTGTAGTGGGATTACCTGGGCTCATGTCCTGGCTTGGCCATTTTCTAACTCTGTCAACTTGGGTAAGTTACTTAACCTCTGTGTGCCTCAGACTATTCATTTGCAATACAGAAGCCTGTCTCAAAGGGTCAGTGAGTTAATGTTACTTTTCTGTGGTACTGGGGTTTGATCTCAGGGCCTTGTACTTGCTAGGCAGGTGCTCTGCCATGTCAGCTATGTCTCCAGCCAGAGTTAATGTTATTTACAACCACTGAAATAGCATCTGGTTCATAGTTAGTGCCACAGATGTGTATATTTCTCCTCCTATTGTGCTGTTCACCACTGGACTGTGAGCCTGAGAGGACGGGCTGGTGCCATTCGCTGTATCTCAGAGCTGGAGGTACTCTATATGGTTTGTCAGGTGTATAAATCCATGAAATGGACTCAAATTCCAAAAGCCAAGTGCTAAGGTGGGAAGAGGCTAGGATGACTACTCTTCAGCCTCTAAGGAGCCTGGGCCAGCTCAGCCCCATTTCCTGCCTGAGTCTTGCTTTCTTCCTCTGTACAACAAGGAAGGCCAGGGGCACTCCCGAGTCCAGGAGTACTGCATGAACACAGGCAGCATTCTCCTCCCCTGGGGCCCTTCCTCGACTTGCTTCTGCCTGGCTCCTTCCCCTACCCAGCATCCCTCTACCTTGTCCTTATTCTGTCTCTTGGGTCCAGCCCTGTGCTGTTTGGGCTTCAGAAGTGACGTAGAGTAGCCCAGTTACTCATGAGTGTTATTCTCGGCCAGAACCTGTGCTAGCCCTGCCGACCCCCTGCAGCCCCCACATGCCCTTACCCTCCTCCCCTCACCTTGCGTCACCACCTTGCCAAAGACGGGCAGGGAGTCAAGCGTGGAGCAGTTCCAGCGCCGGTTCCGGAACTGGTACTGGCACTCCTCAATGGCCAGCTGGGCACCGCGGCGCACCGAGTCCATCACCTCCAAGTTCCGCTTGCACATCTGCACCTGCCTCTGGATCAGGCCCTTGAGCTTCTCACACGTCTCCTCCTCAGAGATGCTCCCCACCGAGGACAATTTGGCCAGATACCTGGGGAGAGAAGAGGGAGGGGGGATATGATACAGAGTTCACTTCAGCACCTGCTCTCCTCTTTCTATGCCCATGACTCTGGAATCTGACTTGTCCCAGCAACTGGTCCTGGTCACTGACTTCTCTCTAGATCAGGGACAGGCCTGTGTCCCCAGGTTCACAGGGGCTGTGGACACATGTGTGAAATCTAACATGAGGCCTGAGTCAATGAGGCAGGAACTTGCCATTTATTTTCTGAATGAAGAAATGAATGAGTGCAGGTGATCAAATCAAAAAGTACATAGAAAGTCCTATTAAAATGCGGAAAAATTTTATGACAATGATAATAAGAAGAGCTAACTTTTATAGAAACCAGTCAGGACTTGGTTAAATACTTAATATTATTGCATTCAATTCTCAGCAACCCAACAAACGCCCATTTAAAAGAGAGGGAAGCTGAGGCATGGACAAGTAGATTGCCTTGTGTGAAAGGTCACACAGCCAGTGAGAGGTGGAGCAGGACTTGAACCTGGTTTTGTCTGTGTTTGCAGCTTCTAGCAGCAGCAATATTCTTTTATACGACTCAAGGTCTAGCATCGACACTGTGGGCAGAAGCTGCTAGGAGCTGGGTTTGCTCGACTGAAGGATGCTGGCTGAGGTGCAGTGGGTGAACTGCCTCCCCACCCCTGGAGGTGTACAAGCAATGGCCATGTTCTAGTGGTCAGACATATGGGTTGGACCAGAGGGATAGTTCTGGAATATGAATGTGCACTGAAATATGACTGTGCACTGAAAACATCTGCAGGGTTTGTGGGATGCACAGATGCCTGGGCCCCTTTTCAGGTGGGGCTTGGTGTGCATCTGAGTTTTGGATATTGCCCCAGGAGTAGCTGGGAAGCCACTGGCCTGGAGAGCAGCCTTAATTAAGCATCAGTGATACTTTCTGCGGAGCCTGAGGGGGCTTAGCCAGAGACACCACTGTCCCTTCACTGTGGAATCAGCCCCAGAGAGTTTTCTATCATCCCCTGCCTGTGAGGCCAAGTCTGGCTTTCCTTATCCATAATGGAGTAAGAGCTCCTATCAAAGGGCTGCTGGGAGGGCTGAACGTAATGGGATTGTGGCAATTTATCTGGCTCTCAGCTAGGTAGCTCAGGTGGCTTCCCTGGAAGCACAGATAAGCCAGTAGGAGGTGGGTGGTCTCAAGGTGAAGCAGCCCAACCTCCCCCTGCTCACCTGCATTTTGTGTCTCCCAGGGCCCCTCCCTTTCCTATCAGGTCTAGCCCAGGGGATGTACAGAGATTGGTAGTGTCTTGACCAGGCCCAGGCAGGAGCCTGAGCCTCTTGGTAGGTACAGGGTGAGAAGATACCCAAGAGGCAGGAGAAGTGGGAGGCCCATTCCTCAGCCCTGCCTGGGTGCCCTCTGCTTCAGCTGCTGAGGAAAGGGGCCTCCTACAGAGCCAATCCCACCTGTCTTGGCCTGCAGGGGGCGCCAAGAGCCCAGCTACTGGCGATGGGCCAGGTCCACGCTCAGAAGGTGCAGGGTGTCCTTCCGTGAGGGGACAAGAAGTTGAACTGAACATTGGGTCCTTTCCTCTCCCACCCAGGGTGGGATGCAGAACAGGGTGGGGGTCCCTATTCCCTCTGTGACATGGAAGCAAAGAACTGGCCTGTCCCCCAACTAGGCCTCTGCTCCGTGTCTGGCTAAGCAGCAGGTCTGGTGTGCTGGGCCCTGGCCCCTGGTAAAGGGAGGCATTCAAGGCAGGGTCATTCAGGCAGGAGGAGCAGGGTGAGAGCCCCAGCTGAGCCACCAGCCCACTGTGACCTGGGCAAATCCCCCACTCACAGCCTGTCTCTTTATGGGTACAATGAACGGAGAGGCCTATGTGGTCTTTCCCACTGTTGGAGTTGATGGTCCTCCTCCCACTGGAGGGGGGCTGTCCAAGGAAGGCTGATATCTGCTCCCCTGGCCCCCATCACTGAACAAGGGGAACAATGGCCCTGAGGAGCCCTGCACTCTTCCCCTAGGCTGGGAACATGACAGGGAGCAGGTTGAAAAGAGAGTAGCAGGACTTGGGGGAGCTTCTAGGCTGCCATGGCTGTAAGTTATCAGGAGAGCATCCAGGAAGAAGATGAGAAATTGCTTCCAGGGGTATCGATGCCCGCCACCCAGCCCTTCCTTCACCTGGCACAATAGCAACCTCCCCCCAACCCCCTGCCACACCATGCATGGAAGACCCAGCCCGGGCCACCTTTGCCCTCCCAGAACCTAGGGCCTTGTCTAGGGGCCTGGGGCCCAGTGCCAGAGCTGAAGAAGAGTTGGGCCTGGGCTGGAGAAGGTTAGGACGCCAGGCATCACAGGCCCAGCTGCAATGTTTTCATTGGCTTGTCCTGGTGTCTGATTAGTGCCTGGCCTCATTCTATAGATGAGCAAACTGAGGCCCACAGAGGTGAAAAGACTTGTCCAAAGTCCTACAGCTAGTACCCGGCTGTGGATCTGCCCTGCTGGATTGCTGGGGGTCTGCCATTGCACCCTGTATCATTCTGGACTTGCACAGTGCATGGTACATAGAAGGTGTTCCCTAAATGTTTGCAGCATGGCAGGTTGGAGGGCGTTGTCCTGACAAGCTTCCTCTGCTCACTGGGCAGAGTACTTGAGGCACAGAAGAGCAGGAGTGAGAAGGAGGGTGGGAGTAGCCGAGGGCCTGGAGTCAGTGAGGGCTGATCCCAGTTGCTCCTAAGGGCCTCTGGAGTCCTCTCTCAGTGCCTGACAGTGGCTCAACCTTTCCCCCAGAGACACGTGTGTTGCTCGCTGACCTGGGATCTGGGCCAGGCTTAAATAGCAACTACATAAGCCATTTCTGGGGGAGACAGAACCAGGGCCTGATGGGTGGCTGCCACTGGGCTGGGCCTGCTGTGGAGGCCCCAGCCATCCCTGCTTCTTCTCAGGTCCTAGTTGTGCTGCCCTAGTTTAGGCTTCTTTCTGACACGGCTGAGTACAGGCTTAGCAATTTGCCACCTGCTCCCCTGGCCACCCAGGACTCAAGCCATGGCCGTGCCATCGATCAGGTTTCCCCCACCAGCCCAGGCCGCCCCTGCTGCTGCTGCCAGCCAGCTCGTGCCCAGTCTTCTCAAATGGGGGCTGCAGGTTCTTCGAGCTCCTCCCAGGAGGCCCTCCCCGGCCCTGGCCCTGCCAGGGAGATCAGATCCTCTCGGCCACCTGCTGTTTTCATTAGAAACTAAAATTAGCTGGGCTTGTCCCAAGCTTTTCCAGGTTTGCTTGCTTTTTTAAACAAAATATACAAATTCCTAGAGACGAATCCACACCTCTGCCACTCCCCCCACCTCTTTCTCTGTGTGGCAGGAAGAGAGGGGAAAGGAAAGAGCTGGAGTATTAGGGAGCTCAGGCCAGTTAGTGTCACTGGTCCTGGCCCTGCCAGTGTCCAGGTGGGGGCTGGGACACCAGTCCAGGCTTCTCTGCCCCCTCCCTTTGGCCTCCCTGCCTGCCCAGGCCACATTTAGAGCCTCCTCAGGAGTGGTTGTGCCTGTGATACCAGGGAGGAAGGAGGCCAAGCTGGTGGGAGGGGGGAGCCGGAAGGAAACAGAGTGTCTGCAGCAGAGCTGCCTGGGGGACAGGGCTGAGAGGAAGTGAGATGACCACAGGGCTCATCCAGGATGGTGTTCTTAGGGAGTGGGGAGGGGTACCTCCCCCCAATCATTGAAGATCTTGGGATGATCCTCTCCTTTTTTTAGGATGATTCTTTAACTAAGCTCTGAATAGGCTACTGCCCTCCTCTCCACAGTGTCCCCGTCATGGAGACCCTGTCCCTCACGGCAGGCAGTGCAGTCAGGGCATGTACTGAGGGGCAGACAGTCTGGGTCAGAATCCCATTTCCGTGTCACCTGAGGCCAATTAGTGAGCATTTCTGAACCTCAGCCTGTTCATCTATGAAACGAGGATGTTAGGAGGCTCAAGGCAACTGTGCCCAGCAGGCCCAGCTCCTCTGCCACAGCACTGATGGTTACCCCACTGTGTAGATGTTCTCCATGACACTTCCCATGCCACCTCTCCCAGCTCCTCCGCGGTCCCTCAGGCTGCACCCTCTGCTGGGCCTCAGCCAGGTAGCTTGGGTCTGCACATGGTCTGTGGCCGGGCTCTCTCAGCCCCCACGTTTTTTCAGCTGAGCACCTCTGGAGGGTAGGATACATTTTGTCGGGAATAGTGGGTCACTTCAGCCTCCATTCCGAATGCAGATTTTTGAGAATCTCCAGGAGAGTTTGCAGAATAGGCTCTTGGTGCTTCTCACCCATCTGTCTGCAAGGACTGGGGGTGTGAAGGGCAACAAAGAAGAGATGGTGTTGCCAGGAGATAAGAGCTGGGGACATTGGGCTGCAAAGGGTTGGGGCGGTGGTGTCCAGGACAAGCTCAGGTGTGCCAAGGGGACACGGAAGCCATTTGGAAAATGAGATGACTGGTAGTATGGACCTGTCACCTATACTGTCAGTCAATAGGCACCTGCCTCAACACATCTGTATTACCACAGTGCAGGGGTGGCCAGGTGGGGTCTCCCCCTCCCCTTCACAGATGAGGGCCCTGAGGCGGGAGATGTATGTACTCAAGGTGGTGCAGCCCATCAGGGGTGGTCAAGATTTGGAAGCAGGTCATTCTGGCTCCTGGGCCTGCCAGCTGGCTGCTCAGGCTTTAAAGGTGGCCCCAGGCACTAAAGGGAGGATAGTTTGGTGTCACCAGACACTGACCTGAGTGAGGTGGCCTGATTCTTCCTTGGATGGTCTTTCTAGAGCTCCCTGTCTTTGCTGAGCTACAATGAGGATGTCGAGGTGCTTTTTGGAGTGAGGGGTGCAGAGGAGGGAGATGACTTGGTGGACATATGACTGCCTGGATAATGTCACCTGGGCCTGTGGTCTCTGTAGCCACTGGAGTTCTGGAAGGAGGTGCTGTCACCGGCCCGAACTCCCTGGAGGGAAGCCCATGGGGAAGGCGTAGCTTTGGAGACTGTTGTGGTAGTTTGCGGGGTAGTAGACGGCCTCTGCCTGCCCCTCTTCCCAGCCTTAATATTGCTCTAGCTGGAGATCTCAATGCCAAGTTCTCAGGGCCCTACTTGGATTTCCACAGTTGGAGAGAAGTACTGGCTTTCTATGGAGCGCACACCCCATCCTCAGGAGCTTCACTCCCATTTCTGTTTCTCTCTTTTCTGACTTCCAGTGACTTGGTGCCCCAGTCCCATACAATTTAGGCCTGAGACCCACTTCCTACAGGCAGGCATCCTCCCAATTCCCATTTTCCATCTCCCATGGGAGCTAATGGCTGATTGATTTAAGGCCAAGAAGGAGCCACTCAGACCTGGGCCTGGGTGGCCCAGTGCTCTGCCAGGAGGAAAGAATTTTCCTTCTCTCCCTAAGGCAGGTATCCTTGTGGGGTGAGTGGGTGTCAAGTTTAAGGTGCTTCCTGACCTCACCTCGCCCTCTAATTTGGCAGCAGAGAGCTTCTCCTTTGCAGAGACCCTTCCATAGGTCCTCTATGTCCTGTGGTGTTTGACCCATTGAAATGTCCTCCCAGCTGGCTAAGGGAGCCTGGGGAACGGTGCCAAGAGGGACCAGGAAACCCCAGCTGAGCTGTCTGCAGGCAGCCTTGGCTTCCTGGTGTTTCCAGGTTTCCAGTGAGATCCTTGACCTTTCCCAATTTGGGGGAGCCTGTGGTTAATCCTCCAGCTCCACCTGGCAGGGTAGGTGGACAGCCTTGGTTCCTCCCTTGCCCCGTTGCTTGTCCTCCTACCTACAACGGCTGAGTTGCAGATCTGCTTTTATCTGCTGCAGGAAAGTTCCGGAAAGATGCAAGAGACCTGAGATGAAGCTCTTTCTGGCTGGACCACTGAGCCCAGCCCTGCTGATGCCAGCAGGTGCCCGGCATGTCTGAAGGGGTAAATCAGACACTGTTCTGCATGGAGGCTCAGTGTCTCCAGGAACGCCTCTACTCTGCTGTGATTCATTCCTGAAATCTGTGGTGCCGGGACAGCAGGGCACCCCTGACTCAGGAAGGAATACTTTGCTGTCTCCAGCTTTGGGGGGGGGTGGGGGGGGAGCGATTCCTGGGACCTCATTCTGGGATTATAGGGCTGGCACCATGAACAGAATGAGAAACAGGGTCTGAAGGGACCATTCAGAGTCCCAGCAGGAAAGAGGCCTCTCTAAGCCCATAAGCAATTCCCTGTTGTGATGGGGCCCCAGGAAGGATACGTGTGAGCTGTCAGAGGTTCCTCCCCTCCTAGGACAAGGACGAGGACCATGCATCCTGCTCTCCTCCCTCCTGCCTCCCTTCCTCTCTCGGCTGACCAGGTCCCCTCCACTGCAGGGGTTCTGACTTGGAGGGGAACTTTTAAAACATAGTTTGGTTTCTTGTTTGCCAGGAGATGGGGGAGCTGGAGGGGTCACGGAGGGGAGCGAGCCTTCTCCAGGGCTGGCTGAATCACAGAAGATGCAGCTCAGGACTCAGAGATAAAACCTGGCAGCTTCTGTGGAAATCTGGAGAGTAACCATGGTCCGGTCGCAGCTCCGCCTTCCAGCTGCATTTGCAGAGCAAACCGGCAGCCATTCTTGCAAGCTCTTGGGGGAGCCCAGGGGTGACTGGTGGGGCCAATGGCAGGCACTGTCATCCCCCACCAGTGGCTCCCCAGCCAATCTGTGCCCTGTTGGCTTAGTCCCATCCCTTCCTCCCAGAGGGAGAAACAAGAGGAGGAGGCTCGGTGCAAATGCTCAGCTTTTCAAGCGCACCCACAGGGCTGGAGTTGGGCGAGTTTCAACAGGTTTGGGGAGCACTGTCTTGTCAGATGCTTGCTGAGTTGCTCAACTGCTAAGCCAGGGTTGAGGGAAGAGAGTCAAACCATAGCAGACAGCTGGGTTGCCTGAGCAAACCCCTCGGGCACAGCGTGCTCCTGGGTCCCCAACCTCCCCCGCCTCCTCTGTGCTGGAAGGGTGAGAAAGGCTCAGGTTGGCTCAGAGGGTCTATCCTGGAGTCAGAGGGTTGCTGCAGATCTGCTGGTGACAGCCACACTTCCTGACACCACTTCCTTACATTTTCGTAGTACCTGAGCAGAGGAAATGAGCCTCCCTCCTACTTAAGGCCTTTGTAGATGGGCCACTGTTTTGACAAGGTCGAACCCTTGGTAGTGACTGAGTCCTTTCAATCACCCATCAAGCATTGACTGAGCACCCACTAACTACATGGCAGGTGTGTGGCAGGTACTAGAGGGACACACAGAGGTGTGTATGCCACAGCTTCGGCTTCCTGTTCAGCAGAAGCCATGTTGCTGAACTATGCTATGTAGGTGCTTCTATGGGCAGGGGATAAAAGCTGTGAGACGTGGACGTGTGAGAACAAGTCAAGTTCAAGTTCTGTTCCTCAGGGAAGTTACGGCAGGCACTTCTGGGTTTATGCAGTGAGGCTGGAAGTAATGCCCCCACTCCTCTAGAAGTGGAGGGGAAGGGAGGTTGTATGGCTCAGGTGGGACCTTGGTTGTACAAAGTGATTGGTAAACTAATCACTCTCCATGTGTGTTTGGAGGTGCTTTCGTTCCCTATGGGTCATTGCAAATGTCTGTAGACAGTTTGGGTGGTCACCATAGGACAGACCCATGACGGAATGATCTGGCACAAAATATTAGTTGTATCACAGTGCTATGCGTGTGTTAGTGACTGTAATTCAGTGCCCAAAGCCATGGGAAGGGCTCCAAGGAGATAGATTTTGACTATTGAGAGGGGAGGGAAGGCTTTTTTTTTCAGCTGAGGACCAATGAGATGTTTCCTGGGGGAGATGGCACATATCTTTACCTGTGGCGGGGGGCACTGCCCACAGCTGGACCAATGAGTTGTGCCCCAACTGCTGGTGGGCCTTACTCTGCCCATAGCCAGGGGAGTCCCCACACACATCCGTGAGGACTTGGAGTCAGGAAGACACCCCATGTCCCCTTTGCCACCCCCAATGGCACCGAAGTGTGTTCTTGGTAACAATCCTCTGTCCAGCAAGATTTGCCCGTGAACCTGGATGGATCGCTCCCTGCCTCTGAGGTTCCTGCAGGAGGCCTCATTGAAGACTCTCATTGAAGAGCAGGATTCAGACAGGGCAGTTTGGAACAAATAGGGTTTGGGCCTGAAAGCCCATCTCTCCATCATCCCTGTAGATAAGGCCAAACTCTGCAGCCAGTGGACAGCAGCCCTCAGCCCCAGCAGCTGCCAGGGCTACTGTTTCTGTCAGTGTGCTTAGCATGTTGTGTGTTGGGCTCACCATTGTACCAGTGGATTCTGCTTTACAGATGCCATATCTAAGGTTCTGAGAGGTCAAGCTCTCTCACTTGGGCAGTGGTAGAGCTGGAATAGAACCCTACGCTGTCCATCTGTCCCAGAGACCCAGGTCTTAGCCACTCTGTTGGCCTCTCTGAGTATAGCAACTCCCTCTCCTTGCCTATGAGCTTCTGCTAGGACCCCTCCCCACCACTTAGCATACCACTGCCTTTTCCCCAGAAACCCTCAATAATGAAACCTCAGCTTATTCATTTCCCCAGTCTTACAGTACTTCCATTGGGGTTCAGGACTGTGGCCCCAAAGGGAGAAATAGGTTTACCCAAGGCCATCCTGCATGTGGTGTAGGGCTGGGGCTGGAACCCAAGTCTCCCAGCTCCCAGTGCAGCTCCAGTGCTGGGCAGAGGTGGAGGTGGGGAAGGGATTCAGAAACAGCTCTGAGCCCAGATCCTTGGCGAGGCAGTCCCTTGAAGGCTGAGGCTTTCCACTGTGGACTATGCATCCACCTGCCCCTTCCTCCATGGTGGGAGCTGCTACAAGCTGTCAGCTCCCTCTAGGTGCCAGACGTGAGCCTAATCAACAACGACCAGCTTCTCTGGGCTTGCCCAGTCTCAGACTGCTAAGCCTTCCCTGCCCAACAGCTGCAGGTAGTGGGACACCTGGCTTCCCTGCCAGCCCAGTGACTTTCTGAGGCAACAGACAGCACTGGCTCGGCAACTAGCCAGTTGATCCACCCTGGATGGAAGCTTCTCTCCAGGCATTGGGATACCCAGGTCCTTTCCCTCAGTGCCGGCTACCAGCTATCCTCTTGGGGCCAGGCCTCCAGCTTGGCTCACCCTTGAAGAGAAACAGTGCAATCACTGTGCCTGGGTGGACAGCTGCCCACCCCAAACTGGTCCTTCTAGAGGCAGCTTTGGGTCAGACATCTCTGCCATCTATTACTGAGGTGGCTTCGGGCAAGTGACTCTGTGACTCTGAATCTTGTCATCTGTAAAATGGGATTTAAATGTAGTCAGGATTTAAATAGTGCTGTGGGAGTTATCATGACAATTATTATTGTCATGATTCTCCAGCCTCCAGGACAAGTGCCCCTCTGTGACTGCCCCAGTAGAACCACAACTCTCCTGACAGCTATAGAACACACACTTTGCTCCACCCATACCTGTGTTTGCTTCTGTAGTGTCCATCTAGCTAGACCCTTCTAGTTCACGGTCTGGGAGGCCAAGCTGACATCTATTTTCACAGTCCCTGGCTGGGGATGGAGGTGGTTGAGTACAAGGCAGTGACCATGGCTTGTGCCCACAGTATCTTCCTCTTCAGAGTCTCTCTGGTTGGGTAGGGTACTGGGAAGCCCCTTGTTCTCTTGCCCTTGGCTGAGCAGAGAGACCCTTGGCTCCAAGCCCAGTGGAGCAGGAGTGAACTGGGTCATCCAGAGCTCTGCCATGCGGCAACTACAGCTATGTAGTTATAGAGAACAGGTTTGCCAACCTCTCTTCTCCCTCCAGGCCGCCCCTCCTCACCCACCCCCCACAGCGCAGGCTCCAGGCTGTTGGAATTCTCCATGGCTTATGGGACCCCAAGTCCTCAAAGCCAGGGCTGGGGTCTTGGGCATAGATGTGGTTGAAGGTGGGTGGTAATTCCACCTGGGCCTCACTGACTCAACCTCAGGACAGCCTCAGGGAAGGGGTAGAGGGTTACGCCTGGGAGTCAGAGCTCCAGGGGTCAGTCCTCAGCTCTGGGTTTCATAAGTAGCTTCCTCTCCTTGGACCTCAGTTTTTTCATCTGTAAAGGGAGCCAAAAGACAAGGTGTTCCTGAACGCTCTTCCATTGAAGATGTCACTGTGTTCCCCGAAGGCCTGGGTCACATGCTCCAGTTGCCACTTTTTTCCTCTGCCTTTTTACAGCCCCGGGTGATGGGCAAATCAGATCTAGTTCTTGTTCCCCCTGATGCTCAGATCTGCTTTAAACACCCCAGTTCTGAGCCCACACATTTCAGAGCCAGCTCCAGGGACCCAGGCTCCTCCCAAGTCCAAACAGGATCCCCTCCTCAGCTCTGCAACCCAGGCCCCAATGGGGAGTGGGATTGGTAGAGGGGGTAGAGGGAGAGGTGGTGGTGCCCTGGTTTCTGTACACTCTGCCACTGCTCCTGAAGTGTTAATCAAATTAAGGCTCCAAGAAAAACAAAAGCTCCACAGCCACTTTAGGCTGCCTTGGAGCTGCTTGCTCTCTGAACAGCTGGGAGAATTCCACATCACCTCCGTTCCCCAAGCCCTGGGTGGCTCTGACCCCAACGAACACACTCCTTCCAGCCTGCAGGGCCCCGGCTGGCCACAATGACCTCATAGCAACAGCCATTGGACACTTGGGGCAATTTCATGGGAGATATTTGTTCTTTGGTCTTGATGCAGAGAGAATTTTTTCCTTTCCCGCTGTCTCCATGGAAACCCCAGCTACACTGTTGTCTATCCCCCTTCCCACCTCATGCTTTTCAGATCAATACTGGAGCTTGGCTCCCCACTGGCTGCCCACAGCGGATGGGGGCAGAGCTCTGGACAGGAGAAGTTGGGGCCAGGGTTAAGCCTGGGGCATGGGGAAGTGTCACTGCAGAGAGATGAAGGAGTCCAGCGTCCTGTTGCTCCCTGCTCCTCCACTCACTGCAACCCATCCCTTCAGCCCTCCTTCCCCCCAGCAGACCTTCCACCCCTTCCCAGAGAGCCTTCTGAACGCAGTCAAGGAGAAAGAGACAGGTCACCAGCGGTTCACCCCCTTCCTCCTTGGGCAAGACCTACAGAGGTGACTGGGGACTGTTGTCTTCCTTAAGGACTGAAAGGAGTTTCTTCCTGCTCCAGGGAAAACCAAGGTCCGGCCAGAGCCAGCCGCGGGCTCTCAGAGGCTCGGTGTCCCGGTCTCTTCCCTCCTTCTATGCCTGGCTCCCGCCCCCCAAGCAGAAACAGGTCCCTGCACGCCTCCAGCCCAGCCCGCAGCGCGGCGCAGCTCGGCGCGGGGAGCTCGCGCCCAGACTCCTCGGGATTAACCTGCTATTATGTTCCGGAGCCCTCGGCGACTTGTTAGCCCTGCTGGGCTGCGTCCGGCACCCTTCCCGGACCACCGCCCCGCGCTCGCACCCTCTTGCGCCCTCGGGTACCCACGGCAGCCTATGGGTGCGGGCACTGCCGCCATCCCTGGAAGCCGGACCCGGGCAGAAGGGGAACCCGGGTCTCCAGAGGGAGTGGTGGCGGCAGCAGAGAGAGCGAGCAAGTGAGCGAGCGAGCCTCGGATCCCGCGGCCGAGACACCTGCCGGGCGCCCCCGTGCCCGTTGCCCCGCGCCGCCTGGCACCGGCGCTGCCCCTGGGGCCTGCCCCGCCCCGCCCCGCCCGGCCCAACTTACAGCCAGTTGCTCGCGGCGGCGGAGAAGACGGCGAAGACGAGGAGGCGCAGCGAACGCAGGCACGAGCGGGGACTCATGGTGTCGCCGCGGGCGCCCGGCCCCAGGCGGGCAGCGGCTGCGGCCGCGGGGGGCCTCCCGTCGGGGCGGCAGGTGGGCGCCCCGCGGCGGGCGGGTTGGGGCGCGGCGCCGGGCGCGGGCCGGGGCGCGCGCGGCGGGGCTCTGCCTCCGTGCGTGCCGGCCGCCCTGCCCGCTGCTGCGCCCGCTGCCCGGCGCGGACCAGACTGTCAGCGCCGCCCCAGAGCCGGGATGCGGCGGCGGCGGCGGCGGCGGAGGCGGGCGGGCTGCCGCGGAGGGGGGGCGGGCCGGGGGCGGGCCGAGGATGGGGTTACCTGGGCGGGCCCAGCGGCCCGGGACACCCCCCGGGGGCGGGCCGGAGCGGCAGCAGCGGCGACGGCGGCAAGCGGCCGCCCTAGCCCGCGAGACTGGGCTTCTCCGGGGTCCACCCCGGCCGGGCGCTCGGGAAGACTGGCGGCCCAAGCCCGCTCCAGGCACGCCTGGCTGCGCGCCGCCTTGTCCGGCTGGGCTAGAGGCGCGGCGACCCAGCTGCCTGGTCCCCCGCCCGGGCCTTAGGGACAGGCGGGCACAGCTCCCCCAGCCCGCCGCTGCGGGCACTGCAGCGCCGCCCTAGCCGCGCCCCCCGCCCCCCGCCGGCGCCGTGGAGCCCAGATCCGGGCTGGACAGTGGGCGACCGACCCGAGCGCCGCTGCCACTCGCGCGCTCTCAAGCGCTTGCGCTCCGGGCGCCCAGGGCTGCGCACCCGCTGCTCTGAGTCGCCCGGCGGTCCCCGCCCGGCCCTTCCCGGCCCGTGCGTCTTACGGCCCAGCCCTTCCCTGGCGCTCACCTCCCTCCAGTTTTCCGGGAGCTGGACGGGTCCTCCCAGCCTCGGGCAGCTTGGGACACTGGCCTGAGAATTGGGGAATCCGAGATCTGGCTTCTTGCTAGCCACAGTTCTGGGCGGGCCCGAGGCAGCGAAGTGTTCATTTAAGCCCCTCACCTTTCCTAAGCCTCAGTGTTCTGCACCACCCTGGGGCTGGGAGGATGGAAGTTGCTCGGGGAGGTCTCTTTTCAGTACACTCGCCAAGTCTTGCTTTGCTCTTTGGTTTCTGTGTATTTGTTTTATTTGCACTCCCACACCAGGCAGATTTAGCCTCTAGCTCCGTGCCTAGCACAGTGTGGGTGGCTACCAGGTTTGTGGAATGAATGAATGGAATGGAGTCTGCAAAAGATTGGATCAAAAAGCACAGTTCCACACTATGATCACTCAGTAGCTACCTGTCATGGCCAGATCACACCCTCTCCTTGTCACTGACCTGATTTTTTTTTGTTCCTCCTCACCTGGCCTGCTGCATCCCATGGTTGCTCAGAGCCAGAGGAAACTTTTGTCTAAATGGGGAAACTAAAGTGCAGGCAGGGTCAGAGATCTGCCCCACTTCATTAGGGTTCTGGGGACAGAAGCAAGGACTGGCCCTCTGCCCTCACCCTGACTCCATGTTCCCCACTATTCTCTGAGCATGAATTTGGCCCCCACAGAGACAGTCATGTGAGCTCAGTACAGAGGAGGGGCTGGGTAAGCATTTGGCACTGAGACCAGGCAGAAGGTGGCAGGGATTGGTGGAGCCCAGCAACAGTACAGATGGAAGTTCACGTACCATATGTCTAAATATTTGCAGGTTATAAATCAAGCTAACAAAATGCGAAATAAAATATGTTCTAGTCTTTGGCTTTGACAAACACACTTTCATAACAGCATGGAAGGCTTACTCTGAGTGTGGACTTTTCAGACTCCACTGACCATGCATGGATCATGGTGGCACAGGGAGAGGGGGCTCTGGTGCCTGGCCTGAATCTCCCACCCTTTCCCAATTCTGCTCTCCAAGGGCTCTCGTACACACATGCAAACATCTCACCCTGCATATGCAACCTCTGACCACCTGTCCAACCCTCCACCCACCTGAGATGCGCCCCTGGACACACCAGTGTGCAGCCTGTCCTCATGGGCTGGGTGTTGGAGAGAGACCCACCTTCCTGGAAGTGGGCTCAGGGTTCATCTCAGCAAGGGAAACTCAGGATCTTGGCTATCCATAGCGTGACTTTGTGGAGAGGATACATTCTCCAGGTGGGCACGTCCCCTTGGCCCATGGTTTCTTCTCCCTGTGACGAGAGGTTGGCTGGAGGAGGGCCAGAGTGTAGGGTCTCCAGGGGAGGGCCACTCTCACCTGGGTCTAAGGGGGTTACTGAATTACTGAGCTATTTCAAGCCAAACTATTCACTTGCTGGAGACTCAGTGTGGTATGGCAGAAAATAATAATAATTATTTAAACAGCAACAGGCAATTATTTTAGGGTGGCCATATAATTTTCTTCCAAATCAGGACTTTTTTTTTTTTATGAGATGGGGGTCTCGTGAACTTTTTTTGCCCAGGCTGGCCTTGAACAGAGAACCTCTCAATCTCTACCTCCCAAGTAGCTGGAATTATAGGTGTGGGCTGGTAATTTTTTCCCAAACTTTCTTTTTCTTCTTCTTCTCCTCCCCCCCCTTCTCTTCTCCTCCCCTCCTTCTAATACTGGGGACAGAACCTAGGGCCTTATGCATGCTAGGCAAGTGCTCTACCACTGAGCTATGTCCCCAGCCCAAATCAGGACATTTAAAAAAGTAATGGGGACCCTAACTGGAAGGTTTGCTGGGGATCAGGCATAAACCAGGACTGTGCCAGGCAATCTAGATGTATTGTCTGCTAAAATCCTGTGCCCCATATGCATACTTTGCATGCTTCCACTCATTCAGGGCCTGCGACAGGCCTAGCAAGTAGGTACCATCATTTCCCAATATTACAGAGGAGGAAGCCAGAGAAATAAGTGATTTGCCAAAGAAGGTGGTGGCTGTGGGACTCAGGAGTTGTTTTGAGCCTCTGCTCCAAGCTCATGCTGCTTTGGGAAGCTGTAGAACCTTCCACATCTGTATCCATCAGGTGGTGACCATGTTCCCAGGCTCCCTTCTCCTCCTGGGGTGCTGGATGGCACACAGGAAGCAGTGGGGGAATGGGCCCTGTGAACTGGAGTGAGTCTCTCCGTGCTGTGGGGAGGGTGCTGGAGCTGGGGCCAGAGAGTCTCGCCCTGATCCGTGATAAGGGTCTGAGTCAGTGGAAAGTCTTAATGGGATCGCCGAGGAACACGCCCTTCCAACTTTCAAGACAGCTCAACCGTGAAGATATACGTACAAATGAGTTAGAAAGTTCAATTGCTAATAGCTCCCCAATATCAGCGCCAGCCTCTGTCCCAAGGGCTTTGCTTCTCTTAACTTTTGTTTTGTTTGCAGTGCTGGGGATGGAGCCCAGGGCCTTGCGCATGCTAGGCAAGCGCTCTACCACCGAGCTACACCCCTCTATAACCATTTCATCCTGGCCACAGCCTTGGGAAGTAGATCTTGTTGTTAAGTCCTGTTTACAAGTGAACCACTGTTCTGACGTGCTTTAAGCTATATCAATAACCAGCTGGGCGCCAGTGGCTCATGGCTGTAATCCTAGTTATTTGGGAAGCTGAGAGCAGGAGGATCTTGGTTCAAGGCCAGCCTGGGCAAATAGTTTGTGAGACCTCCCCCCATCTCCAAAATAATCAGAGCAAAATGGACTGGAAGTGTGGTTCAAGCAGTAGAGCACCTGCTTTGCAAGTGTGAAGCCATGAGTTCAAACCCCAGTACTGCAAAAAAAAAAAAAAAAAAGATATACCAACAAGCCTATGACATAGGGACTATTGCTTTATTCCCTGTTTATACAGAGAAATCGAGGCCTGGAGGGGTTAAGTGGATGTCTGTGTCACACCAGCAAGTGGCACTACAGCAATTAGATGAAGGTTCTGACCCATTTCTACCCTGTTCTACATGTGAGGATTAGTGTCTGGGTCTAGAAAGGGAAGGCTGGTGGGGTTTCTCTGGTCTCCTTCTGGAATTTACTGTAAATCCTCTAGGTCTGAGGTGGGGCTGTTCCACTCTGCAGCTCCTCTCTGTACTCAGAGCCCTGAGTGCACACACATAATGAAATGCACACACATCTTTCCTGAAAGGAAAAATGGGGCTAAATGGCCCATATTTTGGAGTAAGTTCTCTTTCCTTATTATTAAAACTCACTGAGGAAGGAATGCACACCCAGTTTTTATTTTTATTATTATGTTTTTGGTGCTGGGATGGAACACAGTGTCTCTTGTGTGCTGGGCAAGTGCTCTACCACGGTGCTACATCCCCACTCCGTGGGCAGTTTTAAATCAGATCACACACCGCTCTCATTATTGCCAGTTCTCAAAGAATGAATGGGCCCAAAACAATGAGGTCGGACCTGTCTCCAGCCCAGTCCTGGCAATGGGTCATTTGTGCAGCTGGTGCCTGGGATTTTTAGTCCCAGAAGAAACTGAGGGCCTAGGCTTGGGGTCTAGAACATTCCTCTGTTTATGTATGTATTTTCAAGGAAATAAAAGAAGTTCTTTTCCTGCTACCATGTCCTGCACTGTCCGGGTGGTGGCTGGGCAGATCTGCTTCTTCTGCCTAAGCTGTCCACCTCATGGCCCTGACCAGGAAGGGAATGTTGTACAGCTCTGAGCAAGTCCCTGACACTCTCTGAGCCTGGCATTTGCTCCCTAAAGACCTTTTTAAGAATCTAGAGGAACTCTGGGGGTACAGTGGCTCACACCTGTAATCCTAGCTATTCAGAAAGATTGTGTTTGGAGGCCAGCCCTGGCAAAAAGTTAGCAAGATCCTATCTCAACTGGGAAGGCTAGTGTGGTGGAGCTACAGTGTGCCTGTCATCCCAGCTAAAAGGGAGGCTGTAGGTAGGAGACTGTGGCCCAGGCACACCTGGGCAAAAAATGTGAGCCCCTACCTGAAAAATAACCAAATTAGAAAGGGCTGGGATGCTCTGCTCTCAAATCGCAGAGCCAGAAAATGAGGCCTCACATTCAAACCCAATACCATCACCAAAAAATCTAGAGGAGCTGTGAAGTGGAACTTCATGCTCCTGGGAGGACCAGTGCGTGTTCCCAGCCCAGTCAGACCTCTTCACTGGTTTTGCATCTGCACAGGGGATCGTAAGAGATGTTGCGGGGAACCGACAAAGGCTGTGTGTGTGCATAGGGAATGGAGGCTGACTTCTTGTGCTATGGCAAAAACAGAGACCCCCACTTCTGCTCTGCAGAGGCAGTTTGCTTGGCCTGCCCAGTATTGAAATATGCAGAATTGTTGATAGCATTTTGAGAGTGGGAGATTTCACACAAAGAGCTGGAGCCCCAGTTTCTCTTGAAAAATGGAGATTTGGCCATGTGCAACCCATCTTCTTGGGAGAAGAGGAGCAGGGACCTCTTCTGTCCCTGTAGGACAGGGACCACATTTTAGATGGCTCACTTGTGTTCCTGCAGCCCCTGACAGGGCCCTTGGGGAGGAAGGGAGCTCTATTTCCTGAATGTCCTACTGTGTGTCAGAGACTGGGGCAGGAGGCAAATGCTGTGCCTCCATACTGCATTTGACGCCCAACAGAGAACGGGTTCTCAGAGAGCTAGAGCGAGTTGCCCAAATCAGAGTTAGCAGATGGCACGACCAGGACTTCTCATCCAGACTCAGGTCACCATTCTGTTCGTTTGGGGTTCACTTTCCACCCTCTGCCAAGCACAGGGTCTTTAGAGAAACCATGGCTATGATGGTTGAGGATTGGTAGATGGATGCAGGCCTGAGATGTCACGGCCATGGTTTCATCCTTTCCTTTCAGACCTTGGGGGGCTGTGGGGCAGCAGTCCACGCGTCAGTGTGCACACCTAGAATTCTTGGAATAAAAGATTCTCTCTCATATATATGTATATGATTATAGTTTTACAATTTTTATAATGAAGATGCTCGAATACAGGCATAGACTGGTACTGTGTGTAGATATGCATCACCCAGATTCAACAATGATTGATATCTTGTCATATTTGCTCCTCTACTTTAAAACTTCTTGCTGAATCATTTCACAATACCTGCTAAAAAGCTTTCGGCAGCTGTGACCCTATCATGCGTGTCTCGTCCCAGCTCCTCTGTGTTCAGCGGCGTCATGTCCATAGCCTGAAATCTGCCATGGCGGGAGTGTTCACACCACGGAAATTGGGGCCAGGCCGCTCTCCAGCTCTCCATCGCAGAGAGCTGGCTATTAGCCTTCTGTAGTCACTTCTGTCTAAACACACAGACAGTTTCCCACATGCCCATCCTGCTCTTATCTCACCTAGAACACTAACATCCTCGTCAAATGTCGAAAAATATGTCTCTTTATAGATGGTCTGCTAATCAGGACTCAGAAGGTACACCCAAGACATTTGCTTGTTACGTGCCTTTTCTCTTTCTTAATTTTTTTTGTTTTGAGACAGAATCTTACTAAGTTGCCTGGGCTAACCTCAAATCATGATCCTTCCTGTTATTGTCTCCTAAGTAGCTGGGATTATAGCTGTGAGCCATCACACCTGGTTTAATTTGTTGAGATGGGGGTCTCACTAATTTTTTGCCTGGGCTGGCCTTGAACTGGACCCTCCTGATCTCTGTCTCTCATTTTTTTTTTTGATGCTTTTGATTATTGAAAATACCAGGTTGATCTGAGGGTCCCCACTCTGCCTATCTGTTTGTGTCCCTCTGTCCTGTATCTGCTCTAAAGTCTGAATATTTTCAGCTTCAGATTTATAGCTGGTACCGGGTTATACAATTAATTTGTCAATGTTTATAGACAATTTTGTAATAAATGAGATACAAACTCAATGAAAATTATTTTTAAATTTATGTTTTGTTGTTTAGTCTTGACTGATAGTCAAAGGACACCCATTATGGAAACTTTGCTGGTGAGGAAGGATGGTCAGGCTCAGGAAAACTGGGTCCTTCTGGTTGGGCCTCACTGGTCAGGGCAGGTCTTCCTACTTCCTGCTCTTCGGGGATGAAGAGCTGTTGCTGCCTTCTGGAGTTCCTGCCAGGCCACTGGCCCTTGGATGGCCAGGTATTCCTGCCACATGTCTAACTGCGGTCTTTCCTGCTTTCAGTGAAGCCCGTTTTCTCTCTCTAGACACTGGGATTTCTCAACCTCCTCTCTTTCAGGTCTCTTCTAGTGCTGAGGAGAAAACTACCCCAGCTGTCCTGTGATTCCAGGACTTGAGCTCTATACTTGTGGTGGTAATCATGGTTATGGCTCTGTTGCACCCCAGCCCCCACGGGAGCACCTTCTCCATCCTGTGAGGGTGCGGTTTCTCAGATCAGGGCAGAGGCCACCACAGCTGGTTGCTCCCTGTGCAGGTCTGGGGTCTCACCCACTGACCCAGCCTCAAGTCCTGGCTCCCATCGCCTGTCCACCAAACTGAACCAAAGCCTAACTCTGATTCCTCAGCCACACCTGGCCTCCTCACCGAATCAGCTGGGTGCTTGCTCTTCCTGTCAACTGGCAGGAACTCTGAGAGCAGATGAGCTTTCTGCTTGACTCTTGAAAATGGCTTGAGCAAGAGGGGTCATTGGCCACTTTGGAAACAGAACAGAATCTGGGGAACATGGAGGCTTTTTCTTTCTTTTTTTTTTTGTTTTTGGTGGGGTTTAAACTCACCTTGCAAAGCAGGTGCTCTACCAGTTGAGCCCCACCTCCAGTCCATTTTGCTCTGGTTATTTTGGAGATGGAGTCTTGATAACTATTTGCCTGGGCTGACGCTGAACTGTGATCCTCCTGATCTCAACCTCCAATCTCAACCTCCAAATAGCTAGGATTGCAGGTGTTAGCCACCAGCACCCAGGCAACTCAGAGGCTTTGTTAGCACTGTCCTTTGCACCAGGAGGTTGCCACTGAGCTGGACTGAAGCTGCTGTAAGAAGAGCAGCTGGACTCAGCAGGACTCAGCCTAGCAACAAGTAGTTCAGGGTACCAGGGCCAGTGAGACCCGTCCCTTCCACATGGCAGAACTTGAAAGCAGCCCATTGCCCAGAAGGGAACATGGGGTTGGGCAGTATGCACTTGCTAAGTTTTTCTCAAAGGTAATTCACGTTACCTTCCAGGAAAGAAACCAGAGGACGCTAACCTTGCAGTGACCGTTAGGAGCGAAGCGGATTGTGCAGAAGTCCAATCTCCTGTCTTGCAGGTATAGACTCTGAGGCTCAGAGAGAAGGGGCTGCCCAAAGAAGTCACAAAAAGGAATAGCTTGGAAAGAACAATTCAGGGTCATGCATGGTAGCAGAGTGTAATTGGTAGGGCGTGTAATTGACAGCGAAGTATTACTGCAAAAGGTGCCATACGCCCTTGGACATTTCTTTCTTCTTTTTTTTTTATTAGTGTGTATTAATTGCACAGAGGTTTCATTGTGATATTTGCATACGTGCATATAATGTACTTTGATCCAATTCACCCCCTTTATTTGTTTTCTTGATTTATTTTTATTAGAACTTTACAAAAACGGGTTATTGTTGAGTGCTGGTGGCTCACGCCTGTAATCCTAGCATTGGTAGACTGAGATCAGGAGGATGATGGTTTGAGACCAGCCTGGGCAAATAGTTTGAGAGACTGTATCTCCAAAATAATCAGAGCAAAGTAGACTGGAGGTGTGGCTGTAGTGTTAGAATGCCTGCTCTGCAAGCATGAAGCCTCAAAGTTCAAACCCCAGTCCCACCTCCCCAAAATGGGTTGCTCAGGTGTTTTCATAGAGGACTTAACTTCTTAAGCATTCCCAAGTGGAATGAGTGATGTGATGTTTGTCATGCCTATACCTGAAATCTGACCTTCTGGAGAAGGAAGCAGTAATGGAGGCAGCGCCTAGTGGTGCCCTCATGTGCAGAGGCAAAGCAAGAGCCCTGCAGTCAGTCAGCCTTGGGGACAGACTCTGGCTCATTCTTCGAAGGCTGTGTGGTTGGCAAATTATTGATTCTTCTGTCCCTCCATCTCCCCTTCAGGCCTTTGCATGTGCTGTGCTGGTGTGCTCTTCAACATACTCTCTCCCTCCTCTCCTCACCTCCTCTTCTTCTCTTCCCCTCCTCACCATCTCTCTCTGTCACCAGCATCTTGTTATGTAGCCAGACTGCCCTTAAACTCTCAATCCTACTTTAGGCTCCCTAGTACTGAGATTACAGATGTGCACCAACATTAACTCAGATCTTTCTTTGAAATGGAATGGATGCGTCCTGGAGGAGGTGACATCTGTGCATTAGTAAAGTTAGTTCGGCAAGTGACATAGCACGCGCAAAGGCCCGTGGTTGAGGTGGCGTGGTGTGTCTGAGGAATGGCAGAGGTTTAGAGTGGTGAGTAGGCAAATGAGGAGTGAGGGGCTCACGTGATGGAACTGGAACAGGGCAGCAGTGGTCAAGGCATGAGAAGAGAGCAGAAGGCCACCCCCTCCCCCCAACATGGGAGGGAAGCCCTGGAGGAGGCTTGCGGGCATTGTGTGGGTGCACATGCACGCGTGCGCATGTGTACAAATGAGTGCGTTGTCGCACGGGGTTGGGGGCATCCTCAGCCTCCAGCCAGGAACTGCGCGCACAGATGCCTGGCCGGCGTCCCCGCAGATGCAGACGCCCCGGCACTGGAGTGTCGGAAACCTGCCGGGGGCAAGAGCAGCTGCTTCTAAATCAAGGCCAAAGGCAGCCGAGGGGCCGGGGCTGGGTTTGGTGGCTCTGCATGTGCCTATGTGAGTACAGGGGCCAAAGGGGGCTCTCGGGCAGGGATCCCAGGCCAGAGGGAGCTTAGCTGGTTTGGGGAAGTTTATTTTGGAAGCCGGGATGATGCAAAATTAAGTGGGGAGGAAAAAATAGACGAGGCGTCCGCGAGGGTCTGTCTGTGGCTGGCGGGGACGTGAGTGTCCGGGAGAGCAGCCTTGTTGGGTAAACAGATGGGGGTGGCAGCTTTTCTGCACGTCCGCTAAAAATACCGCGCAGTTCGCCGCTCCTGCTGGGCTTTCCTGGCACCGTGGGTGTGGGGATGAAGGGGCAGACACTGGGCAGCAGAGGGAAGCCAGGACACTGCTCCCATCCCAGCCCCAGGGCAGAGCAGGCACTGGGGACTGAAGCTAAGGCCCTGATGGGGTGGGAGGTGCTACTTTGCTTCTAGATGGCTGAGACTCAGGTGAGTCTCACCTGTGAGACAGGTGCGAAAATGATGTCAGGGAAGTGTTGCTCTGGGCACAGGAGCAGGTCTCCTGCAGACTCTCAGGAAATGCCCTCACATGACCGCCTCCCAGGAGCTGTGAGATCCAGTGAGTTTTCTCAGTAGGGAGAACACCAGTGGTCTGGAGGCTGAGTTGGAAGTGTGGGTGTGGTGGCGGACTGCAAGGCGGGTGGGATTTCAGGGCACCCCCAACCAGGCTGGAGCCCTCCCCAGCCTTCTGTGTCTCTCATCTCTACCACATCACAGCACTTTGTGACCATAAAGACAATTGCATCCATTCCCACTGCTGGCCTTGGTGACCCAGGGGCTTTGCAAACTAAGTTCTTCAAGTTCATTGTTACCAAGTTCATTTGCCCAACCTCCCCATCTTACAGATAAAGACTCTGAGGCTCATGGAGAATGGACTGCCCAAAGGAACAGAGCCAGAACCCACAACGTTGTCATTCCATCGATAAATATTCATCAAAGATCAGTCACAGGCCAGAAACTGGGGGACTCTGGTAAGAAACAGAACAAACCCAGGCCTCATGTCTGTGGAGCTCGGAGCCTGGTGGAGGGGATGGGTCTAAATGGTGAACATGGTAATCCACTGAGAGTCATCCAGAACCTGACACGGCCTGGGGACTCTGTGTTCTACCTCTTTAACAGGTATGTTTGTGCCTTCCTGGGACGGAGGGACTTTATAGTCCTGTCATTCAAAGCACTGGCTTGGAAGGTACCTGGTACCTCCTGTAATTAATTCAGAACAACAAACCCTACTTCACTGAAGCATTTCCAAAATGTTCCTCTATACAGGACTTGTGTCATCCTCTGGTGATCCAGGCCTGGTTAGGCTAGCTGAATAGAAGGGGACACAGGCATTGACTTGTGAACCTCTGTAGAACATGTAGTGATAGAAGAAATATTTATACAATTTCCAGAAGTGTAGTGATGTAAGCCGGGAAGGCATCATTGCCCCATATTACAGATTAAGAAACTGAGGTCCAGCAAGGTTCCTGCATCAGAACTTTCCAAAGGACACTTAACTGCAATGTGGCAGGGCAAGGCCTGGATACAGGACTGCCCAGCTTCAGGTTCTGTGTTCCTTCCCTGAAGATGGAAGGTCCCTGGCCCTGGCCAGGCTCCAAAGGACCAATAGCTGCCACCCAGGATCACATGTGCATGTCAAGACCAACAGTGAAATCTGGCCAGGGGAAGGGCAGACATTTTGCCCTTGTCTCTTGTTTTCCCCACCAAAGGTGCCTACCTGCAGTTGCACGGTGGAAGGGATTCTGGACGGAGCTTCTAGAGGACCCAGCTCTTCCCTTTCCAAGCTGGAACGTGGGTTTTGATTTTCTCTCTCTGGGTCTCAATTTCCCTCTAAATGAAAGAGTTGAATTTGCTAATCCCTAGGGAGGATTTCTATTTGATTGCCCCATGTTACTTCTCCTAGAGTGTCCTGTGGTCCTGTCTGTGGGCCCATGAGGGCACAGTGGGGATCAAGGGGATGTCTGAGACTGGACGGGAAGGATTTATGCTCCTTTCTAGAGATTTGGGCTCATGGCTGACCCGAAGTCACTACCCACCGCAGGCAGAGCTGGGAAGAAGGGAGAGAAGATGCCTCTTCAGGCCACTGGTGTGCCTGGAATGAGGAGAACAGGGCCATGACCTTCATTCTGTGTCACCTCCCTGCCCAGTCCCTGCCTTGCTCCCAGGGCAGCTAACCTAGGGCAGCCTCTGTGGCAGATTAGGGCTGCTCACAAATGTCCATGTTTTCCTCTTTCCAAATCCATTGTAGGACTGTACTTCCCACCCCTTAAAGTTAGGGGTGGTCAAAATGTTCCCTAGGGGTTATCAAGAGAGAAACTGGGCTCAGAGGGAGTCTTGGCTTTGGCCAACAGAATCTGACAACTGCCAGCACCTAGCAGGATGGTGGTAATTTGGGTCCTGAGTGAGGACAACACAAAGCAGGGGCCTCATCACCCCACAAGCATGTAGTGTGAACAAGAACTAGACACCTGGTATTTTGACATACTAAGGTTTTGGAGTTCTTACTGTGGCAAAACTTGACATATCCTACCCATAGGCTCAGGAGGAGGAGGAGAGGCAGATAGGGACAGCAAGAAAGATCCAGTTATCCCCCCTCCCTCCCTTCCTTTCTTTACTTTTTCATATAGTTCAGATATTTATCCATCCATCCATCCATCCATCCTCCTTCCCATGCATCCATCCACCCATCTATCTATGCATCCACCCGCCCATTCATTCAACCATCCATGCGATCCATCCATCCATCTGTCCATCCATCAGGGATTCAAAGTCAGGTCTGCTTGATCATGAAGACTGACTCCCTTAATGTGCCAAGATGCTTCTCCAGAGATGGTGGCCTTCTCTTGGTCTTCTTGAATCCTCCCTGTCAATAAGGGCCTTCTCAACCCTCCCTCCTTGAGGAAGCCTTTTCTGATAGCCTTCCCTGTCACCCAATCAGGATGTCCAGGATGCTGGAGAGGCCCACAGGCCCTGATTGCCATGGCTGGCCTGTAAATGTGCTGAATGACCCAGTCTGGAGGTGCAATTGCACTTTTCCACAGAGAGCATCATGGGAATTTTCCAGCAGCTGCTCTGGGACCCTGATTGCCCAGAATGGCCCTAAATCCACATATTTGGGAACCCTCATCCTCAGCAGGCTTGTGTCCGTTTTTGGGTTGAATTACCCTAGAAACACATTCCATCATGATAGCACCAGCCTTGGTCCCTCCAGAGTTTAGAGCAGCCTTGGTATACCCCAGTTCTTCTTTTAGAGGAAGGAAGAGCCCTTGAGGTGCAAAGCAAGGTTTTAATGAAGCTGTCAGGTGACAGTTGGTTAGGGAAGCCCCTCAGGCCTCTGCTGCTTCCCCTAGGCTCTCCCCAGAAGCCCTCACTGGAGTGCCAAGATAGCAGAGGCCTCCCTCTCTCAGACTCAAGATGCTGGTAGTGGTCAGCACAAGACCTTTGCAGGCAGACAGAGGACTTGAGTCCCTTTCCACCTCTGTGTGGCTTCTGAGTGGGAACTTTGTGTCTCTGAGCCTCTGTGTTTGCATCTGCAAAATGGGTGTTTCCTCAGCTTGAGGGTTATGGTGAAAACGGATGGGAGAGTGAAAGCAGATGGAGACCTGGAACATAGCAGATGTTCTATAGACTGTGCTTACACTCAGTGGTTGGGACACTAGGCCCTGGACAGGTCCTCATGCAGTGACAAACACATGGAGATGTGGTGGCAGGAGTTGGAATATAATGGTGACTGTATTTCTCTTCTCTCTCTCTTTCTCCCTCTGTCTCTCTCTCTCTCTCTGTGTCTCTCATATTTTAAAGTTTGCAATACTGGGGTTTGAGCTCAGGGTTTCACACTTCATAGGCAGGCACTCTACCATTCGAGCCATGCCTCTAGACCAAGCAGCTGTATTTCTGAATTAAGTAAATCCAGGTCCTCCTGTGGAGGAAGCTGGGTCAAGTCTTGGAATCTAGACCTAGTGCACAGTACAATTTACATTTCTTATGGACTGGGAATTATTCTTTTCCACATCTCCTAATCTGTGCCAGGAGTTGAGGCGGGCAGAATATGCTGTGATCTCTTGGAGCCTGGTGTGGCCTCTCAGAGGATCATTAGCCCCATTCTACACGTGGAGCAAAGGTTCTGGCAGGCTGATGGAATGTATGGTTGCACCTTGAGTAACAGAGGGAGCTCAGATTCCAGCCAGGTCCCTACCTGCTCCAACTCCTTTGCACTTTGTTCATCTGTTCATCCATCCATCCTCCCACTCACCCACCCACCCACCCACCCATGCATGCACTCAACTCTCCATCCATCCACCCACCCTTTTACCCATGCAGTCACCCGTCTGTCGACAGACAGATCCAAGGATTCACGTGCTTCTGTAGAAAGGCTTCTCGCTGCCTTCAGTGCTAGCTGAGGTTCAGTGCAACAGCTCCTGCACCTTGGGGAGAGTCTCTTCTGCTCCTGTAGTGGTGGGACTGGCTGTGTGATCTGGCTTTGCTGCCACCTGGTCTGAGTGTGGGCTTAGCTCTGCTCTGAATTGACTGAGTCTAGCTTGCTGGGGTCAAAGAGACAAGACAGATGTGGGCCAGTGGGCAGCGGGTGGCAGTAGCACTCGAGAGTCTGCTCTCCAGTCCAAGCATCTACTCAATCTCCGCAGGCCCTTTTCTTCCCACCACCTTTGCTCTGGAACCCAAGCTCTCCCTCTTGTCAGGGAGGAGATCAGCCTGAGCTCATTTCTTGGTATGGGCCCCACTCTCCACTGTAGAGATGGATTAACAGAGGCCCCAGGACTGGAAGAGCCTAGCTAACTGCTGGGATGCTCTCATTTCCAATCCAGGCACCAGGTGATTGATTCCCATAGGAAATGGATCCAGCTGACCTGAGATCAGAACTATCCAGGAAACTTTGAGATATGCAGTCAGCTCAGCTGCAATGCAGCCTCCCTCTTCCTTCACGCGTCGGGCGTGGGAATAACTGCATGGCCTCTTCTGGTGATGAGGAGGCCAAGCAATGCTTAACCCAAGCCCCAGTTCTCATGGTGAAGTTTCAAGCACAGTGGCCCCTCGACAGCATAGAGAGTGCAGAGCTGAGGGACACTCTGTCCCCACCCCTGGCCCTGCTCTAGGACAACCTTCGGGAAGCTGGCTGGAGCCTTGTGCCAGGCGGCCACTTCTGAAGCATTTCTGTGTCTTCCTGTTGAGGTTTGACTTTGGAGAAATGCTCCGGCCTTGAACCCATCGCGGGCCGGCGCCATGTGAAGTTCCAAGTTTGTTCAGCCGTTTTGGGCTCCTGGTGGCTGGAGCTCGGCCTTAAGCAAAGTCCAGGCTGACCGCAGGTTTCCCGGCGACTCCAGGCGGACGGACCTATTTACATGTGCTGGCCCTGTGTCACCACTTCCCTCCACCCTTGGTTGCTGGAAGGTTTTCTCTACTGTCAGAAGCCCAGCCTTCTTTCCGTCTGGATCCTCTCTTCTCCTGGCCCCTTGGAGCCAGGGGGTCCAACGGGAGGAAGGGGGCAGGCTGCTGAATGGTTAGACTGAAGATGAGGCTGGACTTGCATTTAAATCCTTGAGATCTCAGTTCAAATGTCACCTCCTCTGAGAGGCCCTCTGTGATCACCCTGCCCCAGTTTTATTTACTTCAAACTATTTACCACCATCAGAATGACTTCCACACGTAATTAGTATCTGCCTTTCCCCCTAGGATGGCAGCTCCACCAGGTCAGGGGCCATGTCTGTTCTCAGATGCATCCTCAATGCTCAGAATAGCCAGGCACACAGTGGGCATGCCATAACACAACGCAGGTGTGTTCCTACTCACAATAGTTCCCAAACTTCAGGGAGCCCTGGAATGGTGTGGGGTACTTGCTAACTATGCTGACATAGGCCCTGCCTAAGACAATCTGACTTGGGAGTCTGGGGTGGGCAGGAATCTGAAGCCAGGCTGGGGCCACTTCTTGGGGAGTTGCTGGCCACAGGGCGCCTGACCTCACAGGGGCATAGAGCATGGCAGGGCTGGGGCTATACTGACTCCCAAAACACTCTGTCCGGGTGGACTGAGGTTGGCCCTGGCAGCAGGAGGGACTTAGAAGCTTCAGTTGGGGGTATCAGAGGGTGGCCTGCTTTTCCCCTCCCACAGAGGTAAAGCCAGGCTCCTGCTGCCCAGGCGGAGCAGAAGGGGTGCCATCTTTCTAAAATTCTTTAACATTTTCTCAGCTGAACTCTTCAGTGCCCTGAGGAGGGACCACATTCTGTGACAGGGCAGGGAAGTCTTAGGTCTGGGTAGGGAAGGCCCTCAACTTGACCCTGGACTCTGTCTCATAGGGTGATGGGGAAAGGGATGTCCCTTTTCGCAGAAAGCACTCCAGACTGTGGAACCACCTGAGTCCCCCAACTCCAGGCCCCACTGGGCCCTTGCTTGGGCTGCCCTCCCGATGTGGACTTCCCTGCAGGGCTGAGTGCTGTTAGATGCAGGTGGCCACGGAGCAGTGCTGGGGGCATGAACAGAGCTTGGATGTGTGAGGAGGGGTGTCTACACACTGAGTCCAAGGTGGGCAGAGGAGAGATGGATTTAGCATGGGTCTTCGTGGTGCTCTTGCTGTGAATCTAGAAACCTGTCTTCTTTCCTGTTGTGTAGCCGAGTCCCCCTTGGGGTCTGGTGCCTTACTTTTCCCTGGGCTTCTAGCCTGGGCTGTCCTTAGAAGCAAGGGAGGGCAGGGCTGTGAAGGCAGATGTGTTCCTTGCCTGCTGGAACAAAGTGACTGAGACTGGGGAATTTACAAGGAGCAGAAATTTATTCTCACAGTTCTGGAGGTTGGCAAGGCCAAGGTCAGGGCATCAGCATCCTGCAAGGGCCGTCTTGCTGCGTCTTCACAGGGTGGGAAGACACGAGGGAGAAGGGGGTCACTGCTGTGTCCTCATGTGACAGAAGGGTTTGAACCCACTCTGCCAGCCCTTTTATAATTTCTGTAATCCATTGACACACAGATGCCTTCCTGACCCAAACGCTCCCCAAATTTCCCACTTTTCAAACCCTTGCGCGGGGCGGAGTTTCCACCATGGGAAGTTTGGGAGGGGCAATAGCAGTGGCCCTGCTGCTGTGGCCAGACCTGCCTTAAGTTTCCGTGTTTGGCCTTCCCCAGGCCAGGGGTGAGGTGTGGTGGTGTCTTCCCCATCCTATGATGCTCAGTGTGGACAGATAGTCAATAGGACACCTCCACTGCTCTGTCTCCAAAGCTGGGGCCCCCAGGTCAGGGGACCCATTTCTTGTTAGATAGCACCTAGGGCGCCTGTGCTGATGAAGACTGTTTCTAGAGTGGAGGTGCAGTGATGGGGAAAGGGATGTCCTGAAAGGCTCTGAAGCATGTCCCCAAGAGGTGAGAATGGGGTCACACAGAAGGACTGTTTAGTTCATCAGGTTCCATGACCACTATCAGAGTCTCTTAACGCCTCAGAGAAAACACTGGTCAGGTTAATAAAGAGTGGGGCCGTGTCTCAGCAGGTGCTCAGACCCTCTGGCTGCCAGTCAGGTGGCTGCTCAGAAATGAGTGACTTAGTGCTGGGACAAGGCAGTCTCCCAGTCCCGGGAGGCTTCAGGTTGGGGTGAGCCCTGATGTCCTCCAGGACAGGTGAGCCCTCACAGTCCGCTGAGGATGGGGTGAGCCCTCAGAGTCTCCAGGGTAGGAGTGAGGCTTCACTATCCTCTAGGGATGGGGTGAGCCCTTAGAGTCTCCTCAGGGCAGGGGTGAGACCTAGTGTCCCCTGAGGACAAGGTAGCTTGCTGGTCAGGACCCTTCTCAAGTCATGTTTATCAAGCCCAGATCCTATGCCATTGTCACTGTCAGGACAGTGCAAGGGGTGATAAGAGTCATCCTCGTGCTACCTAAGGAGCAAATGAGACTCAGATAGCTGACCTGACTAGCTGGAGGTCACAAGCTGCAGCAGGTGGAGGTGGCCCAGGTCACCAGGTCTCTGAGTCTGGAGCCCAAGGGCCTGATTCCCCTCAGGCTGCCAGGGCGCTCTCTGGCACCTTGGCCACTGCAGTGGGAGGAGCTGGAGAGGTGAGCTGTGATGGCTGCTGCCCTTGGCTCGCTGACTGGCCCACAGTGATACACGGCTGTGGGGAAGCGGGTGGACAGGAACAGTGGGGCGCGGGGCGGAAAACCCAACTTGGTAAATGCCAGCTCCGGCAGGAAACACCTTTGCCTGTTTGGTCAGGCTGTGGGCAGAGGTCAGCTGAGTGAGGCAGCCATGCCACCAGCCGGAGATGGTTTCTAAGGGCACAGGGTAAACAGTCACCTTGGCTACTTGGGTGTGCCCCCAGGGGTGATGGGTCCACTCTGGAATATTCTGGGAAGCAAGGAAGGAAACTAGAGGCCACAAGTTCTGTGAGCTGGGTGGAGGGCAGGTGGGAGGGCTGGGAGGAGGGTTCTGGACACCAGAGAGATTCTGCTCTAGTCCTGCTGGCAGGATCCTGTATGATGGGAGAGAAAGAGGGCACCGAGTTTGCGTTTCTCAGTATTCACTCTTCTTGTCTGTCCACGCATGATGGGATGTCTGCCTTCTGCTTCCTTTGTGCATACAACAGCCAGTAGTCGAGGCAGGTTTTGTGTCTGAACACAAAACAGTGCAGACAGTCTCCCTCTGCATGGAGCTTCCAGTCTGGAAGGTCGAATGGATCCCTTCCCACATTTTTGTTTGCAGGGTGAACCAAGCTTAAGCAAAGCAAAGCAAAACAAAACACAGAGCAGGGGACCTGAGCATGCGTGAGGGAGGCTGCAGGCATGGCTGGCTCCAGGTGCAGAATAGCTTCATGCTCAGCTGCTCTCTACCTCCCTGCTGTACTTGCTCTGTCTGGGCCATGGTCATGTGGCATTCTCCACAGGGCGGATAATGGCTGTCCCAACCATTTTGGAGTTTCATTGACAGCAATAGGGAGCCACTAGGGAGTTTCAACTGAAGAGTGGCATCATTCACACAGAGATCTCAGCTATACTGTGGAGAATGGATTGAGGGGTCACGTAGGTGCTGGGAGATCAGGTGGTTGGCTGTGGTCATAGCCCAGGCATGAGATGGCTTGAATGAGAGAAGTGGACACATTTGAAATGCAGTCTTTTTTTTTTTTTTGGTGGTACTGGAGTTTGAACTCAGGGCCTCATGCTTGCTAGGCAGGTGCTCTACCACTTGAGCCACTACGCCAGTCCTTGAAATACATTTTGAGGTAAAATTAACAGGGCCTGGTGCCTGTTTGGAATTGGGGGTGGGGTGGGGGTTGCAGAGAGATAAACACTTTAGGAACAACTCCAGAAGTCTGATGTGCATAGCAATCCTAGGGAGTGGGGGGGGGATGCTTGGACCTCACTTAACAGTACTGACAAGAGGCTCAGAGACAGAGGTGACTTGCCCCAGGTCACACAGCACTGTGAGCCTGGGATTAGACTCAGACCCTCCTGTCTCCAAAACGTGCATTATTCTCCGTAGCTTTCCCTCTGTCTTCATCTCCTTCATGGAGCCTGTCAGGAGGCTCCATGTGCCCTGTGGAGGTCTTCTGAGGCAAATGAGTGGCCTGAGGGTTCTAGAAAGTCTGAATCCAGGACCTCAGGTTCAGAGAGAAGCTAGGGGAGGGCGACTTGGGACGATAATGGCATCTGCCTTCCTGTGGTGTGTCTGTGTTTCTGTCTGTCTGTCCGTCCCTGGGCAGTGTCTCAGAACAAGAAGAGCCTCTGTAGTCAGGCCTAGAGGTGGGATCTTGGTTCTGGGAGCCGAGGCTCTGCCCTATCCCAGACTCATTTTTCCCCGCTGTAGTCTGATGCCTACAATCCCTGAAGAGAGGCTATTATAATTCTCGTATGCCAGCCTGGAGTCTGTGTGACCCTGAGAGAGCGGAGCAGCTGGGGATTCTGGGATGAGCACTCCCAGGCATGAAATGTGGAGGCAAGTCCCCAGTAGCCCCTGAGGGAGGCGGTCCAACGGCACCAACACCGGCCTGGGCACCTTGAATTTGAACCCTGGCTCTTCATGGCTCAGCCAGGAACCCATCCCTGCTCACCACAATGCCCCAGTGGGCCTCTCTCCTCCAGGCCCTGGGTCCCAGGGGACCTGCACCAACATGGCTGTCTTCCCCCTCAGCAAGCCTTCCTGAAGGACTCCTCACGCCCAGAAGTTGAGCCTGGTGGTGTGGGTGGGTGGGGGGGGGGCAGTCAGCTGAGTGACCTGGAGTTTCTCAACCTCACTGTCCCTCTGATAACTCAGGGATCCAGAAGAGATAAGGCCACCTCCCCAGAGCTTGTAGCAAGGACTCAATGAAGCAACACATGAGAAGTAGCCAACACAGCGATGCACAGGACTTCCTGCTGGGTGGCCATTGTGGGCGGGGCCTCCTTCTAGACTCCAGCCTCTCAGAATGTAGAGTGGTACCCCATGACCTCTGGCTCTTCAGAGCCTGGTGAGATGCCTGATCTGTGCTCAGGAAAGACCCGTTGAGTTAATGTGCTCCCTCTCCAGGTGTCCCCTTAGGGCCTTGCATGGGATGGGGAGGCTGGCTGGGGCTGGGAGGTTAGGAGAAGGGATTTGGGTTCCGGCTTCAAATCCTGCCTCTGACTCAGGCCAGCTGTGAAGCTTCGAGTCACTTCCTTCTCTGCAGAGTAGGATTAACAGGCCACATCTCAAGATTCTGTGACAGGCTCATTCAGTCATGTAGCTCAGGCATGTGAAATGCTTCATTTAGTACCTGCGGTAGTAATGGGATCTCCGATTATGGAGTTTATTATGGAATTATTAACTAATGTTCACATCTGTGGAGGCCCAATGCAGTGGGCCTGTGTGGGTGGCTTGCCATTTGTCTGTCCCCCACTGCCTCCCAGGCAGATTGGATTTTGGTTTGGGGGAGCCTCGTAGTCCCAGGGACTGACTGTATTTCTGATATAGGGAGGGGCCTGCATTTCAACCCCAGGCCTAGTGAGTGGCTTAGTATCGGGCATGTGACCCAGACCTAGCAGGACTTTTGTTGGGAATTCCAGGGCAAAATGCTTCCCTAATGAGGTGAACACTTCTTTTCTTTTGGGTGGGACTGAGGTTGAACTCAGGGCTTCACACTCGCAAAGCAGGTGTTCTACCACTTGAGCCACACCTCCAGTCCATTTTGCTCTGGTTATTTTAGAGATGGAGTCTTGATAACCATTTGCCCAAGCTGACCTCAAACCTCTATTCTCCCAATCTTAGCCTCCCAAGTAGCTAGGATTACAGGCATGAGTCACTGGCACCTGGTGTGAACTCTTTCTTAAGAACTCCAGACAGGTGTCTTGGGACTATAAGGATAGCCAGTCTTGAAAAAGCAAGACAAGTGAGAGAAAGAAACCAGGTCCTTACTGGTACTGTTAAGCTGCTGGATCAAGCCTTTCCTGAAGGACTTTCAATCACACAAGCCAATGAATCACCTTTATTGTTTAGGGCTGTCTGAATGGGCTTTTCTGTTCCTTGTAACCCAAATCATCCTTATGGGGACAGCCCATACATTTCTCCACCTTGTGTAGCTGTCACTTCCTTCCCGTGGGTGGGGTGACATCGGCTCAGGCCACATTTCCTCCATGAGCACATGGACTCTGTGAGAACCAGCTGACGCTGCTGCCTGTCGGAAACCAGACCACCCAGGATTATGGAAACATAAAGAGAACCAGAGCAGGGAAAAATCCAAGTGAATGCTTCCAGAATAACCAGAGAGAGAGAGAGAGAGAGAAAAAAAAAAAAGATGGTAGTAACTCTAATAGCAAAATGATTGACCCCCATGCTCAGAGGGGGAGGGCACGTCTCCATGGGAACCACCTGAGGGTGTGTTATCCCTGCAGGGAATGTGCTTTGCCCTGGGCTCCCAGAGTCCACTCCCCTGCAGGCTACCCCCCTGGTTTCCCTTCCTGGAATTATCTCAGGGGTCCTACCTTCCCTTAGCTTAGTGGACCAAACAGAAGTGCCTTTGCTGGAATTGAATGTTGAGCTGAAGAGGTGGATCCGTCTATGTCCAAGGCAAGACACACACCATAATATTCCAGCCGAGAGCCTCATGTATCTTCTGCTGTCTCCTGTCTCCAGTGTCCTTGGGTCCCAAGCCTGGTGCTTCGGTCCCCATGTGTCCTGTGAGCTTCTGGCAGCCTTCCCACGTGGTTGCTTTTGTTGCCATTAGAAAGGTTGTTTGTGTTACCTGCATCCAGAGTCCCTGGTGAAACACCTGCTGAACGGGCCAGGACAAGGTGGGATGGAGCCCGTCTTACTGAGGAACCTTGTCAAGTGGTCATTTCTCATAGGCTCTGATTGTCACCCAACAGTTCCTTTCCTGGGGAGGCCCACTGGGATAATCAGAAAGGAGTCTCCAGCTCACGATCATGGTGCTTCAAGCAGCTGTACATCACAGACACACACACACACACACACACACACACACACACACACACGAAGTGATGTATAAAATAGAATCAGTTTCAAGGAATTCCTGATTTCACAGTAGTTTTAAAATATTATTGTTAGGCAGTTTCTTGTTAACCAACATTCAATGTTCAATCTGCAAAGATACACGGAGCTGGGGTATGCCCGTTGATGATGTTAGCACCACAGCTGAGTGCGGGTCTTGCAGGACCAGGGTGGTTATCTGTCCTTATCTGCCAGGACCTACTTTCCCTCTCTCCATCACCAGCCCTGATAGAGCCTCACTCTGCCCAGGTGACTCCGATCTGGTCAATCAGGGCAATGGATTTCCCTGGCCACAGTGATTGGTTTGGGGATGGAGAAATGGCCCATCAGAGCTAATGGGCAGCCAAGGGAATGGCTGGCTGGCTCGCCTGAGCCTGATTTGTCTTTACAAACCTTTCAGGCTTGCCTTTGTATGGACTGGAGGTTTGACGTGGAAGGAAGTTTCTTGTGTGGTTTCTTTTAGGCGTTGCCTGGAAGGGCTCATGTTGAAATTCACCTGATGCTCACTGAATACCTGCCCTTGGCTGAGTCCCGCACTGAGCTTTGGGGGTCCCTGACATGGCCCCATTCTTGGGAAGTTTTCAATCTGAGGGAAGCAGCCCCTCAGGAACGAATGCTACGTCTTGGTGAGAGGTGTGGGGTGCTCCTGGACACCGAGGAGGAAGACTTCAACTCTGCCTGACAGGCTGAGGAGGGGCTCCTGGAGGAGGTGACCCTGGAGTAGAGCCCTGAAGGATGAGTAGAAGTTTGCTGGGAAGAAAACAGGGAAGATGATAGACATCAAGTCACATGAGGCAGGAGTTCTTGATGTGTTGGGTCCTGGACTGGGGAGGGGACGTGGAGTTGTCTGTCCGGAGGCGACAAGTAGGTGAAAATTGGCCAAGGAAGAGGCCGAGATCAGGTCATAGGTTGCAGCTTTTGGGGGCCAGGCAGGTCCCTGTACAAGCTAAGTTGGTCAGGTGTGAGAGGGATCCCATGCCCTTCTGGCTGGCTTCCATCTCTCAGTTCTTAACAAGGGTGCCGATGTAATCATTGTTCTCTAATTTAAAAAGCCACACTGCAGTGATAAAGGACAAATATCACCATGGCCAAGTGGCCTAAAGTAGAGACTGGAGATATGAGTGTCATTTGATGTTGGGAGGGGCCCAGCTGCAAAACACTGTTTTTTTGAGAGCAAGATGTAGCCCAGGTGGGGCTTGAACCCAGCCTCAGCCTCCTGCCCAGCAAGCACTAGGATATTTTAATAGTTGCCCAGGTGATGATAACTAGATTCTGAGGTACAGCTGAGGCTGAGAACCACTCACGGGTCCAAAAGGAATGTCCGTTGGCACCTATGTGAATGTGTCTTCTCCAATCTTTTGATTTTCGTGAAAATCAAGAAATTGGGATTTTAAAAAATGAAATCTCACTTTTCAGTGTTGACTCTCCGTTAGAGAAAAAAGGTATAATCAGGAGTGCCTGTCATGGGCTGTCCTAAGTTCCTATACAGCACAATAACGCTACATGTATGTAATTATTTTCTCTGCTTTCCAGATGGGTTGTGCGACTTGCTCAAGGTCACACAGCTAGAACATGCCAGACAAAAATAGAGTTCCAGGCAGCCTGGCTCCAGAGCTCTACTCTGACCACAGAACCCATGGCCCAGCAGTTTACGACCTGTGGCAGGGGAGGACAAGAAGAATCCTGAGGGGCAGAAGAACACCAGAAGGGGTGGCAGAGCGGCCATCAGACTCTAGGACGCAGGAAGGCCAGAGCTGCCCAGTGTGTGAGTCCCATGTGTTCTGCTCAAGGCAGTGGAGTCCAGTGCTCTGTTCAGCCTTGCATCTTCACTGGGCCTTGGCAGTGCCGGAAGAATGGCTAAGATGCTGCAGCTTACCAGGCCTCTCACCTGGTAGGGTGTTGCCAGGACGCTGTAGGCTTTGTTTTTTGGGGACTCAGAGCAGCTTATCACCTGGAGGAAGCGATTGCCCCTTCATGCCCATGACTGAGAAGAGTCTCTGTCCATCTGAGGGGGTCCAGACCCACCCAGTGAGCCTGCTCCTGCCATTGCTTTATTAGGGGTGCTGTCTTCCTGTCTTCTGTGGGCCTACTAAGAGCACTGCACTATGCTTGGTGTCTTTGAGCTCCTTCCTCCTTCCCTCTCCTTTCCCCTTGCCCTCCCTCTCTCCTTCTCTTTCTTTCCCCCTTCCCTCCCCTCCCCCTTTCTTTCCCTCCTCTTCCCTCCACTTCCCTTCCTTTCCTGAGGTTTGAACGCAGGGCCTTGCACTTGCTAGGCAGGTCCTCTCCACTTGAGCCATTCCATCAGCCCTTTCTGCTTTAGTTACTTTTTGAATAGTGTCTTGTGTTTATGCCCAGGCTAGCCTGGACTGCAATCCTCCTATTTATGTGCACGCTCCCTATTTATTGGTTGAGATGGGGTTTTGCCAACTTTTTGCCCAGGCTGTCCTTGAACCTTGATCCTCACAATCTCTGTCTTCTGAATAGCTGGGATTACAAGTGAGAGCCACTGTAGCCAGCTTATTTTTTAATTAAAAATTTTGGTTTTTGTTGATTCTTTTTTGTTGTTTTTGAGACAGGGTCTCTCTATGTAGCCCAGGCTGGTCTCGAATTTGCAATCTTCCTGTCTCAACTCCCAGTGTTGGGATTACAGGTGTGAGCCACCACACCCACCACTTCATCGAGTTTTGAACCCCGGGCAATAATGATATCTCCTTTTCATAGACGAAGCAGTTGAAGCTCGTGACTTGGTCCAGGTTTCCGGGATTGTAAAAGGAGCTGGGATTTGAGTCCTAGTTAACTGGCTGTTCATTTTCTCTAGCTATGTCCTAAAGCCTCTCTCTCAGAACTCACCAATCCCACTCATTCTGCACCCCCAGGCCTCGCTACACTGCTCTAGTGGGTCAGGACACCTGGTGGCCCATTTATAGGTCCACTGGCACCTCAGACAGACCTGATCGAGACATGGCAAGACTACAGACATGTGGGCATCTGTACAGAACAGGTGCAGAGAAGTTCGGGGCTGTGATTGCTAACACAACGCTCCATGGCTCCCAAGTCAAGAATCACTTTGAGTTTCAAATAAGAATGAGATACGTGTGTGTGTGTGTGTATTTTGTTTTTTTGGAGACAGGATCTTGCTGTGTACTTCAGGCTGGCCTTGAATTTGAGATCCTCCTGCCTCAGTCTCCTGAGTGCTGGGATTACAGGTTTGTACCACCATGCCTGGCTTTGTGTGTTTTATCTAAATAAAAACTAGTGATTACTTTGTTTTCTAGCCCATTTTTAGTTCTGCAAAAGTAGTTTAAAATCAATGTTGATTAGCAGGCTTTTCATCTCTGCTAAGAGTGTCACTTCCCTCACCCCTGCAGACATGCTGGCCAGGTGGCAGGCACCTGGACCTGGGGCTTTTGTTGCCTGGCTCTCTTGCTTGTCTGTTTGGTTCTGCTGGGGATGGCCCTAGGCTGGGCCCAGACTAAAGTCCCACCAAATGAACGGTCTGAACTTGGGTACCAGGCAGTTTTCTGGAAGAGTAGTCTGGGCCAGGCAGGGGCTCATTCCAGGAGGGCACTGCTTTGTATGGTGGACTGGATAGCAGGTGACTGGATCCCAAAGGGGGCCCAGAGGCACCAGGCTTTAGCCAGTGCCTTAGCCCCTTGTCTAGCATCCCAGGCCCTTCGCAGTCAGGCCCTTGTCTGCTGCTTCTGCCTCCTGCCTGGCCTGCCTCCCTCACGGCTTCCAGCCACTAGCCATAGAGTGACACTGCCTCATACTGCCATCCCTGTGTACGGTCATATGGAGTCACTATGTCATCTGTGCTTAAACACTCCCTTTCCCTCCGCCTGCAGGGCTTCTCCCTCCTGCACTTGGAGGATTCTGGGATGGAAGGAGTACAGATCAAGCCTAGACGACTACCTGAGACACTTGGTGCTCAAGGCAGAGGCAGGTGTTAGGTTTGGATTGTCCCACGTCCAGGACACCCAGGACTCCTCTCTGCTCATTCTTAGTCCATCTGCTTGGGCTGAGGCTCCTCTCTGAGAGGTGGGCTGTGTGACCCACTAAGCCAGCTTGGTTGTTAGGTCTGTTCAGCTGCAGGGTTGTTGAGTCTGCTCCGAGCCATCAGGACACGATTAGCTCCTGCTGTGCTGCTGGGATAGACTGGGCCTTCCTCCTCCTGACTGGGTGCTGGCCCTGTTCCCCAGTCTGCCCTCCACTCCATGGGCTCCATGGCTTTCAACAAATGCCCCATGAGCCCAGGGGAGCCCAGTGGAGCTCCAGGGAGGTGCTTCTCCCACCTGCATATGTTGCTGGGTGTGGTGGTATGTACCTATAATCCCAGCATTTGGGAGGCTGAGGCAGGAAGATCACAAGTTTGAGGCTAGCCTAGGCTACATAACAAGTTCTAGCCAGTTTGAACGACATAGTGAGACCCTGTTTCAAAAAACCAAAAAACCACCTCTCCCAAAAACACAACCCCCTAACCCTGCTGATGTCCACTCAGCTTCTACTGTGTCTGGGGCTGCAGCTGGAGTTTCTGAGGGCCAGGCTGGGTGGAGAGGGGAGGGGGTCAGTCCTTTGAGGGAGGGGAAGTACCGTCCTGGTCCCATATGGCCCTGGGATCAGCCGGCTCTGTTCCTTCAGACTGCTTATCATCCAGGATCAGAAGCCACTTAAGGGACAGCCCAGAGAGGCTTCCCAGGCCTGTGACTGGGGAGGGAGGGGACACTGCCCCTTCTGGGCTGGCACCACGTCCAGAACCACAGTCCCAGCCAAAGGGTCCCAGGTACTCAGGAGTGGACATATAAGTGGTGAGCAAAGGCGAGCAGGCTGGGGCTCCAGGTCCTGTGGCCCTCTCTGTCCTTCCCTAGAAGAGGGGGTGGGACCCTGGGGAGGAGCAGGAAGACCATCAACTCTGACCGCATGCGTCGGATGTGAATGCACCCTTGCACTGAGCAGCTGTGAGCCTGCACAGGTGGCTTGCCTCTCAGGGCCTCAATATCCTCGTCTGCAAATGGGAACAGTTTTTCCTGCTTCCTGGGATTAAAAAAATAGTGCAGAATGTCTGGCCTGGCACCGGGCAGAGCGTGCACAAAGGTTTGCTTTTACCAATAGTAAGAATGCTGTTTCAGACCCAACTGGTTTCATTCCCTAAAGATGCAGCCTTAGCTCACTCGCCTGTGGTCCTAGCTACTCCGGAGGCTGAGGCAAGGGCCTGGGAGTTTGAGGTCAGCCTGGGCAAATGTAGTGAGACCACTCTCAAAGTAGATAAATAAATAAATACATAAAAATAAAGATCCAGTCTTGGTTGCGATTCCAGTTCTAAGCCAAAGGACCCTAGGCGACTGACTGTGGGCTTCCTCTTGGTCAGTTTGCTCCTCTGTAAAATGGGACAAGTACAGATGCTGACCCAGTGCACACAGGTTTGGCATGCAGCAGGTGCTCGGTAAATGTGCAATTCCTCCCTTCCATCTCCTCCCCTGTGCTGGATATAGAAGAGCAGGTGTGGGCGTTAAGAAGCGCCAGACCCAGTTGGAGGTCTGGGCTGTCCCCAGGTACAGCATTGAGTTGCTGGGCTGTCTTCTGTGGGGTCATGCCCTCCATCTCTGGTAGCCTCTTATCTGTTAAGTGATGACACAAACATGACTTGGTGGTCCCACCTCTTACTCTTCAGTTCAACGTGGTAAGGGGAAAACCCCTCAAAAGCCCCCTGGCTACTTAAAGAAAGGCTGGAGGCAGCTGCTCCCTGCTTGCCAGGGCTATGACAGAAGGAGGCTGCACTTGGCCTTGGGAAAAGCCCCTCCAGAGGCTCCTTGGGTTATGACAGCCACTGCCTCCTCGAAGAGAAGGTCACAGCAAAGGGAAGGCCATAGCTCCATGTAGAAGGAGCAGGGCTGTGGGAGTGACCTCCTGGCAGCTGAACAAGGCTTTGGCAGCCCCGTGGACTCAGTAGAGTGGAGAGAGTGGGGGGAGGTTCCTGGGCAGAGAGGGGCTCAGGAACCAGGGGCTGCCAGAGCCAGGGAGTGGGTGGCAGGGAGGGCCGAGAAACATTCCAGTTGGTCAGCGAAACACTCAGCTTGACACTGCTGCTGGCCAGGGCCTGGCATCTCTCTCCTTCCCCCAGCCTGAGCATTTGGTTGTACACACAAACCTGAGGCTGTGGGGTGATGGGTGAGAGCAGGGTGGGTAGACAGCAGGGTGTACTGGAGATGTGGCTGGACCAAAGCAGAGCTAGGAGTGAAAGGGGATGCAGACCCTGGCCTTCTTCGGAGGCCTCAGACACTCTGACAGGGGCCTTGGGCTTTCCTCAGCATGGGGCATGGGGTTTTGAACTTTAATTGTTAATTGGAGTTAAGGAAATGTGAACCCAGAGGACTTGGGGCTACGGGGTTCTGGCTTTATATTTATATAATTTGACTGGCAGAGAGGAAAAGATGTCGCCCATTGGATGGGGCTGTCATGGGGTCATAGCGTGATCCAGGACTTGGCCTTAAGAGAGTAGGAAGTTGGAGTAGGGGACTGGTGGATGGTGGCACTGCAGAGGACAGATGATGGGGCTGGGTCCCCAAGGACTTGCCATGGTAGGAGAGAACTTGACTTCTCCTGTAGGCAATGGGAAGCCACAGAAGACTTCAGAGCAGGAGAGGGACAAGGGGCAAGCTGGCCCAGGGAAGATGGCTCCAGCAGGATGGGACGGGTAGACTGGAGCTGGGTGGAGACCAAGGTAGAGAGGCAGAAGGAGCCTTTGGTGTCGAGGACAGTTCACTGTGTTTGCTGTGGCCGGATCAACACAGGCGGGCTCCTGAGGGCAGAGCCAGGCAGCTTCTTGTGAAAGAGGGTACCTGGGTGATGGCTGGGAGGCAGCAGGTTTCACTCATGTCAGTCACCACCTGTCAACTTCCCGGTGACTCAGTCCCTACCCTCCCAGCACCCACAAGCTTCAGGGAATTTGGAAAGTTCTGTCATTTTGGAGGTGACTCAGCTAGACGGGCAGGGCTGGGGGAGGTTTTCTCTCACCCTGAGAACTTGTGCAGTCCCAGATCACCTTGGGCCATAGCCAAGGTTCAGCCACCACACCAGCTACTCTCCTTTTGCAGACAGGTAAACTGAGTCCTTGGTCGGGGGGCGAGGGGGTGCAGCTTGTGTAGGCTCCTGTGGTCGGCACGAAGACCTGGATCCCGTCCAAGCTCAGGAACTTCCCGTGGGGCCCTGGGGCTATCTCTTCTCCTTTCTGGGCTGTTTTCTCATCTGTAAAATGGAATAACCAAGTCTGTTCAAAACCTGTGCCCTCCCAGCCCTCACTTTCTCCTTCCTTTCCTCACCAGTGCCACCATCCTTTGGTTCTATGGAAAGGCCCTGGGTGTCCTCACTGCTCACAGGAGCGCTCTGCCACCTCCTCAGTCCGATACCACCCCCTCCATTTCTAGGACCCTGCTTTACTTGGGGACCCTTCCCTCTAGCCCTGCTGTCCTCTGCCAGGATGGGGGCTTCCTCTCTGCTGCTCCCTACCTCCGTGACACCTCCCACGTTCCCAGAAGACGTGGCTCACACTGTCCCCTCTACCATCCCATCATCACCCTGGTGACTCTAGTGACCTCATGGGTGACCTGTTCAGCACCCTGGACCTTCTTATCTCTAGCAACTCCATGCCCTTCACCTGCCCCCCACCATGGCCACCACGTTCCTGAGCACCCCACCGACCCCAGAATGTTCTAGGTTGTCTTCAGTGGGATCCTGACCTCTGGTCCCCAGCAGCCTCTTATCTGTTAAGTGATGATGAGAGACTCAGCAGTCCTCTGGCTCTGCAGTCTTACAAACCCCGGCCCTGGTCAGCAATGCTGGCCCCTGCTCTGCAGCTTTCAGCCCTGCCCCGGGGCATGGCTGTCACAGGTTCATGGTTCCTGACTCAGCTGTGACCTCAACCCCATCAGGTGCTTTACTTGCTGCAGGGGGCTAAAAGCTCCCACAATCCCTCTTCTCCACCCCAGAGTCCTAGCTGCTTCCCACCCACTGTCCAGGGACAGGTGACGTTGAAGCCTCGAGGTTCCCACCTCCACCCCCCGCACTGGGACAACCCCTGTTCACCTTCCTTGACCGTCCTGTGGAGGACTCCCACCAGTCAGGCTGCTTTCTCCCCTCCCTTCTGGATCCTCCCCTTGCCATCTCTCCATGGTGTCATGGCTGCAGGGACCCCCTTCTTCCCCATTCCTTCCTGGCTCAGCCCTCTTAGCTCATTAGGACAGCCAAGTGCCCACATCTCAAGGGAAAGGAGCCTAGACCTGTGGTGCTGTGTCTTCTCTCCTGGAAGCAGCTCTTCCCCTGGCCTGGGACCTCTCCAGTGTTGACAAAGAACACACCCTCATTCCCTCCCCTTTATGTTTCAAGCCATGGCCACGGGCTCTACCTCCACCCAGCAGAAGGACGCCAGTGGCCTCATTGCCAACTCCAGTGGTTAACCCTTTACACCTTAGCTATTGGATCTACCATTTCTTTTTTCTTCTGGAAAATTCTTCTCCCTTTGTGTTAGGGCCTGCCAGTAGCCTTCCCTAAAACTATTCTTCCCTGGTTCTTTACCATCAGGAAAGCAACGTGCTCTGCTAAAAGACCCTGTTTCTCAACCTTCCTTGCTCCTGGGGATGACAAATGATGTGTAAGTAAAATCCACAGGGAGGGGTAGGAAGGGGTTTTCAGGAACACTCTTTTAAGAGAGTTTGGCAATCTCAGCTAGGAGGCAAGTCTGCTCTTGCTTCTTCCTCCTTGCTGCTGGAACATGACTGTGATGGCTAGATCTGCAGCAGCAATCTTGTGACCGTGAAGTGGCCTTGAAGGTGGAAATCAGGGCTAAGAATAGAGGACCAAGCAAGAAAGAGCCCAAGTCTCTGAGGATGGTGGGTGGCCTCCTTCTTACTTTTCCAGAGGTGAGACAGCATAGAAAAGTGGTTGCCAGGAGTAGGTAAGGGAGTTTGAAATTAACACCACAAAACCCCATGCTTAGAAGTGGTTAAAAGGGAAGATTTGTTTTGCATGATAAGAAAAAAGTTCTAGCCATGTCACTTCCTAAGTTATCTCAAATCCATCCTTGTCTCTCTTTACAGTCACATGAGACACTCTGCTCTTCCTGCTGCAATTTCAAGGTCATCTTCCACTGTCCAATTTACTCTTGAGCTTTTTGTCATTGTTATTTTCAGTGCTGGGATGGAAGTCAGGGCCTTGTTTGCGCTCTACCATTGAGTCACAGCCCGGACCCCACTCTTACTCAGTGTCTTGAATCTGTTTACAACAGTCCTTTCCAGAGAACTCTCTGTGGCTCTCTATGGCCTATGGGACTAAATCTAGGCCCCTTAGCCTGGCCTTCACGCCAGGCTAATCTGATCTGTCTTTTCAGCCACTGCCTCTGTCTTTTTGGTCCTGCAATCCCTCCAGGGCACTGGGTCATGACATCTCTGTGCCTTTGCAGGTCTGTGCCTCCTCCTATGGCTTGCAGTGGTTCCCCTGCCTCTTGTCCTCTGCACGGGTACGTTTAGTCTCCAGAGCCCTGTTCTACAGCCACCAACTCTGTGACACTTTCATTAACTTGAACCTCTGTCCCCCATGCTGCTCCTTTGCAGGTGTACCTATTCCTGGGCACATCAGGCTGCCCTGTGGTCATTGGCTTGCATGGCTTTCCAGGAACTCCAGCTCCCCTCTGCTTCCTCCAGGAAGTCCTTCCTCACTGTCCACAGTGACATCCACTTCCTCTGGATATAGTCTCTTGAAACCCGCTGCAGGTCTCATTGCAGCTTTTGATTGTCCCCCAGTCTTATCTTCCATTCTGCCAGGAAGACGTGCCTCGCTTCTCTTTGGTGGCAGGGATGTGACTTCAGCCCTCCCCTTCTCTAGAAGGGCAGCAATGAAGGCTCACCAAGCAGCTGTGAGTCAGGCACTGCCTCGCCTCTGGGTCCTTTCCTCTCCTGGCTCTGAAGGGAGCATCCTTCCTTTCTGACAGAGGGGTGGTTGCAGTTCAGAGGGCCCAAGGACAAGGATCATGGGGTTTGGCTGTGGTAGGGGAGTGAGCCTGGACTGGTCAGACCCCCACGCTTGTGCTCTTCCCTGAGCCAAGGCTGGGTCTTTGCTCGACTCGCTGGACTGGGACTGGCTGAATGGGCACCCGCCCAGTGCATGTCTCCCACATACGTGGCACAGCTGGATTTTTCCAGCAAATTCACACACATGCAAGCTGGAGCTGTATGGAGGGAAACAGCTCCAGCTCTGGGGAGGCACCCAGGGAAGTGGGGGTGTGGAGGGCATCTGGGCAGCATGAGTCTCCCTGGGCATCCCAGGAAGCCCTTGCCCGTGACCTGTGACGGCTGCCCAAGGACACAGCCTCGCCTGAAGTAACGGCTCCTCACTTTTTCCGGGAGTTCTCGTGTGTGTGTGTGTGTGTTAGAGGATTAGTTACCATCACAGCTGCTAAGAACTTGGGAAACTCCTGTCACCTCTCTGGTTCTCATTTTCCTTGTGTACAAGATGGGAATTTAAACAGTTGCCTTTCTCAGATTCTTGGGGCAAATCCTTTGCAAGGATGGCTGTGACAGAGTCTTGATAGTGACCCTGCCCTCTTCTCTTTTTTCTTTTCTTTCCTTTCTTTCTTTTTTTCCTGAGGCAGGGTCTTGTTACAAAGCCCACGTTGGACTTGAACTTGTGACCCTCCTGCCTCAGCCTCCCACCATTGCACCTGGCATCCTCCCTCTTCCCATCTTCTTTGGGAGCTTCTTGATATAGAGGCAGAGGAAGGAAGACTAATTCTAGCCTGGAGCTAGGGACAGGAGCCTACGGCTTCTCTTCGCACAGCTGGTAAAGAAGGGCTGAGACCTGCCGACATCCTGAGACTTTCAGGCTGAGCCCAACAACTCTCTGACGTCACCCAGCAGATGAAGCCAGCAGGTAAGAAGCTCGGTAATGGAACTTAAGGTCAGGGATGGAGAGTTTAAGGGCAAGGAAGTGAGCATTGGAGAAGGTCACTGTTACTACGTTATTATCAGTGTAGAGGATCAGAGGGGGGAAATCAGTCGTCACAGACCAAGAACTTAGCTACAATGAAAGGGGAATAACAAGGAAGGAAGAAGAAAGGGAGGAAGGGAGGAAGGAGGGGAGAGAGGAAGGCAAGAAAGGGGAAGAAAGACAGGAAAGAAGGGAGGGAGGGAGGGAGAGAGGAAAGGAGAGGGAGGAAGGAAGGAAGAAGGGAGAAAAGAGGAAAGAAGAGGGAGGGAAGAGAATGGAAGGAAGGAACGAAAGGAAGGAAGGAGGGAGGGAGGAAAAGCAAGGACCCTCTTTATGTCACCTATGCTGTGACAGGCACTCCACTCATTCAGACAAGTACTCCCTCAAATTGCCTGAGGGATGAGGATCCACATGGCATCGCTGCCTATGGAAGCTTGGCAGTTGGAAAGCCTGTATTTGAAGCCAGGACCCATGCCTTAGACGTTCTCAGCCCCACAACCCGCCTGTGCGCTTGTGTGCAGGCTGTGTGAAGCAGGCTGTTGACCAGGGCAGCAGTGATCAGAACCCAGAGAGTTGGCCAGGGCAGATGGCCAGGCTGTTGCTGGGTGCCAGGTGTCAGGCCCTGAGCTCCTGTGCAGCCAGGTGTGTAAGACTCCATCAGAAGGCAATGTGGTGTGGAGCTCAGGGAGGCAGTTTGCTGAGGATTAGAGAAGGTGCATGTTCCCCAAATATAGATGCTGATCCATCCTTGAGGTGCTGCCCAACCCCACCTTTCTGGTCTCACCCCTCAAGGGGGTTCTGGGTTAAGGTTTGGTGAGGGGAGCTGGTCAGGCCCCTCCCTTTCCCCCAAGGTGTGAACCACCCAGGGAACATGGGGCTGTCATGGCAACCCTGTGTTGCAAAATGACGTAATTGGAGTTCCAAATGTGTGAAACCAAATACAACATCTGCAAACACAGCCTGGGGGTCGGCATGGCAACCGCAGGGCACCAGGACAGGCAGGCGCTCCTACATGCAGCAGCCAGCCTGACTGGGCCACCTGACTCGACACCGAGAGCACACTGCCTTGTCCTCCCTCTCCTGGTACCTGTGTAAGACCCTCTGCCATGGCCCTGTTCTCTCCTCTCCTTCCTTCCTCTCTTCTATCCTTGCTTCTCTGGGAGGCAGCAGGGCGCAGAGGTTAAAGACGCCAGCTCTAGCATCAGTGGATCTGGGCTTGCATCCTGCCCCATACCAGCTGTGAGGTGTCGGTACCTTACCTCTTGAACCTCAGTCACCTTGTTTGTAAGTGGACGAAATCATCGACCCAGCCTACAGTTTGCAGGCAGGCTGGAAGCAGGCAGGGCACTGGAAGATGGTGTGTGTTAGGCCTGAACTGTTGTTCTGCACTTTCTAGGCTTTCTAGCCCTCTGCTGGTCCTTTCCCTGCCCTACCTTCAGGCACCAGGAGTGACAGGGACCTGGAGCCCTGACACCTGGCTGACCTGTCCAGCCCTGTAAAGCTTTGCAAAGCATCCTCTCCTTCCTAAAATGAGGGCAGAACCAATGGCCATCTGCACCGGCATCACTAGAAGCCAGGTTAAAAGTGGAGGTCTTGTCTGGAACGGACTCTCCAGGTGAACACTCAGCGAGAGCCTCCCTAGCCGAGATGGTCCCTGCACTCATGTGCCTGGCTCTGATTGGCTCCTCGAACACAAATGTCTGGCTTTTGAACTCTTTTGAACTCTTTTGATTTTGCTATACATCTGAACCCAGGCCAGGGCAGCCTTCCTCTGGCTCTCTGTCTCTTCCATTCCCTCAATCCGTCAATGTTTCCATGCTGGATCCTTGCCTTTCCCGCACCAGTGAAGAACCTGTGCTGCCCTGCATGTGTAGGGTGTGGAACTAAGAAGGCTGAACAGCACACGGTTCTGTGACTCAGTTGCTTTGTGTGTCAAATGGGGATAAGGATTTGGTAATGAGAGTGTCCTGTCTCTCCCGAGCTGGTGTGGGACTGTGGCTAGATGCTTTGCACAGTGAACTCACTTGGTGCTCCACTTCAACGTCGCCATCACAGGGTTTCCCTCTGGTGAGCACTGAGGACAGTGCCAGCTAATGTGCCTCTGACAAAGCCCAAGGGACTGGGAGAGCTTGCAGACACCTAGTCTCAACCTCTTCTTTCACTCAGGGGGACCCCAAGGCCCAGAGTCTCATCAGATTCTCCCAGTAACTTTTAAGGTGGGTCCTGCTTCCCTCCATTTACAGTTGAGGAAACAGGCTCACAGAGAGAGCTCTCTGAGATAACTCAGCAAGTAAGGGAAGAGGGATTTAACCCTCCTCGACTGGCATTCCCCTCCAGCTACTGTTCTCTAGCTCTGCCTCCCCCTCCCACTTCTCTCTCTCCTCCTCCCACCTTCCCCCTCCCCCCTCTTGTTCACCTATTTGTCATCAAAGATCTAGAGGAGTTTCTTTTGGCACTCAGCATCTCTGTGTCTTCACTTGCCAGTCACTCCTTACCCTTGCCCTCTGTCTCTTCATCCCTCCAGTCCTGCCAAGGTTACCAAGGACCTTCAAAGGCAGAATCCAGTGGCTTTAACCTTGACATTGGTGGTTGCTCTCCCGCTCTTTGGAGCCTCCCCCTCTTATCTGAGACAGGATCTTGCTATGTAGCCCAGGCTGGCCTCAAATTCACCATTCTCTTTCCTCAACTTCCCAAGTGCTGGGGTTACAGGTGTGAGTCATCACCTATAAATCTAAATCTAAAGAATTAAAAAAAAAAAAAAACCTAAGCACTGTTGAGCAGTTGTCATAGGTCCATGCTATGCTGCGTGGGAATACACAGTGGAGCACAGTGGGCTGTTCCCAGCTCTCAGCTGGTGGGTACCATGTCCCCCTGCCCTGGTGGCTTGCTCCTCTCTCTGCACACTTTTTCTTCACAGTCTTGTCTGATCCTATGGCTTTGACCACCAACTGCAGCCTGAGGTCCTCAGCCTCCAGTCTAGGGCACAGGTTACCTATACCCACCATCTGCCTCTACCTGTTCTCTGGACTCCAGGCACCCTTTCCAATCTCAGATCCACAGAGTCGCCATGGCGTTTCTCGAAGTTGCACTACTTCTCTGGTATGGTTCAGTGTTAAAGGTGCAATCCTCATTCTTTCATCTGCCCAACTCCTACTCATCTCTTGTGACTCAGCCCAGGTGCCACCTCTTCCAGCAAGCCCTTCAGGATTGACCCAGGGATTCTGCTCTGTATTCCCACTAGGGTTCCCCTCCAGCATTGTAGGGCAGAGTCCAGGCCCTGGCACAGAGCAAGATACCTGTGAATGTGCCTTGAATGAGGTCTAAGTGTTTCTAGAGCTCACACACATCTTGTTTTACCCACAGGGACACACAGGCATAAGAAATTGGCAGCAGAGCCAGGGATTCAGTCCAAAGTACCCAGATCCCATTTCAGAGTCTGTCCCATCAGAGCACAGGGCCAGGAGGGTGAGCACAGGTGCTGGGGAGAGAGGCCACCATTAGGTCAGTGCTGGGCTGAGTTGCCCTGGGCTCCATCACATTCTAGGACGATTTCCTCTGGATGATGCAATCGACACTCGCCCTCATCAAGGGGGATGTTCCTCCAGTAATAGCTTGGCCTGTGGCTTGTCCACTTCCTCATGTTGGAGGACATGAAGGACGGAGGATTTCCTCACAGATGGGGTCTTGGCATGGGCCTTGGCCCCTTCCCCAGTTCTGGGCACACAGCAAGTATTGACTGAGGCTCACCCTGCTTGGAGGGTATCTGGCATGGCCCATGGGCTTGTAGAGCTGAGCCTAGGTAGAGAGAAGATGGACACCTGAGCACAGACCACAGCTTCCTCCATCACTGGGACCAGCTGTGTGGGTGGCTCCAGCTGCCCCAAGGGCAACTGTCTCCTGATTTCCACTTGGCAGAGCACCGAGGTGCTCCAGGACCCAGCATGGACCCTGGCCCCCCGGAGGTCCTGGTAGCATGAGGTCCTTGTATGTGGCTATTAAGAGATTGCTCTGAGTCTCTTTGGCCCCTGTCTATGGAATCTGAGGGGGCAAGTGTGTCTTGCTGTGTAGCTCAGGTTGGTTTTGAGCTTGTGATCCTCCTGGCTCCCGAGTGCCGGGGTTACAGGCATGCACACTGCACCTGTCAGGAAACATGTATTTCTAAAAATCATAAAATGCTATGAATCTTCAGAATACTGGCTTATAATTAATAAGGATTAAAATCAAGATTAACACATATATCTAAGACTACTAGGGCCAACAATTCTGCACATGAAGTATAGACCTTGTCCTGTAGAATGCCCGCAGGCTGGTGCTGAATTAGAAGAGATAATAGGCAGTGAGGTCAAAAAGTGGCTTACAGTTTGCACTCATGCCTCAGTTTCCTCCTCTGTAACATGGGAATATAACGATATTCTTATCTTATGGAGTTGTTGAGAGGATAAAGGGAGTTATTATATGCAAAGGACTTCTTCCAACTGCACCTGGTGCAGAACTGTTTCAACACAAGGGGAAGCTGCTGTTGTGTTTATTATTACTAACAAGCAAACCCATAGGTGTGGCTGGAGGGAGGGGTGGTTTGATTCAAGGAGGGATGTAAAAAAGAGGGCATGGGGAGTAACTTGGTTTGACCAAGGATTCACAAAAGGCGATGACATTTAAATCATATCTTTCCATTAGTATTGGGCTCAATTCCTTCCCCTTCCTGTATGGGAATGTTGAGAGTCAGCCTAGCTCCCAGAGCAGCTGGACCTGCTCTTCCAAGGGCACTGGCCTCTGCTCAGACTGGGGATCCTGGGAGCCATCAGCTGTCTAGACAGGGCTCCCCCAACCCCAGCCTTGGCAGCTGGTCCTGGGATAGGTGGGGGCAAGAGCTGTATAGCGGAAAGAGTCAAGCCTGACCATGGTGACCGGAGTGTCTTGCTTCTACCTGCTTGGTTGAGCAGGAGCCCTGATGGGTAGCTAGGTAGATGGAGGCTACGCCCTTTCTCATCACAGTTTCTCACAGGGCATACTGTCCTGATGTTTGGGAGGTGCTGAGTCCTGGATGATGGCAGAGACTAGGGGGCTGGGACTGGCTTGGGGGAGAGGAGAATGGGAACCAGGGAGGCAGGAGGAGGTTGCCTGGCCAAAGCTATGGGATTCAGGCTCTTCTTCTGCATCCACCATTGACTTTAGGAAAATCACTTCCTGCCTAGAGCTCTGTTTCTTTGTCCCTCAAATGGAAATCACAATCCTCTCCTTTTGGGACCCCTGTGAAGAGAAACGGGAGGGCAGATGTAGGACCAAGGGCAAGGTCTGTGCATGCAAGGCCTGAGGTAAGCCTGTTATTACAGTTCACACCAGGGCCCCTGCCAACTTAGCCAGCATGGTGAGTCTACTTCCCCCAAGAATCAGGCATGTGACCAGGCCTACCCAATCAGAGCACTTCACCTCTCTGACCACAGAGATTGTCTTGGTCCGTACATGTGACCCAAGCTCGGCAAATAAAACCACATTCTGGGACCTTTGTGGGAACCACTGGGAAGGAGAAGGCTGGTTCTTGCTGGAGTCCATGAGAGGCTAGGACAGCAACCTGGAGCTTTTGGTGGCCATTATGCCTCCCAAAGGGAAGAGCTTGTCCCCTGAGGATTAGGCTGATCTAGTGATGGACAGCAAGACCAAGATCTGATGTCATTGATTCTCTGCAGCCTTGTGTATGTGAAGCAACAATCTTTTCTTTTTAGAGCTTGTTTCTGTCACTCATAATGAATGGGTCCTAAGTGAACAAGGTCAATCCAAGGCTGTGATAAGCTTGGTAGATATTGTGCTGAAACGCTTGGTTCTAGGGGGATAGAAGAGACCCACTCATTATATGAACCAAAAATAAACTTTTTAGAATAGAATTTGGCCTCATGAGGGTCATTTGACAGAGGAAACAGTAGGTCTAGCCAGGTATTCCTTCACGAGACCATTCAAAAGTACTTACGAGCCAGGCGCCAGTGGCTCCTGCCTGTAATCCTACCTACTCCGGAGGCAGAGACCAGAAGGATTGCAGTTCGAAGCCAGCCCCAGCAAATAGTTCAAGAGACACTATCTGGAAAAACCCATCACACAAAAGGGTTAGTGGAGTGGTTCAAGGGGAAGGCCAAGTTCAAACCCCAGTACTGCCAAGAAAAAGCCAAAAAAGTACTTAATGGAGCACTTGCTCTGTGCCAGATAGTAAGCATGACATAATCCCTGTTGACATGGAACTCCTCTGGAAGGGTCTGTACACGTGGTGACAATGGCCCTGGGTGGAGTGTTGCAGTGTGGGAGAGGCTTTCCTGAGGAAGCGGTGTTGAAGGTGAGATGGGGAGAGGTGGAGGGTTATCTGGGGAGGGTTCTAGTAGCATCAGAGAGAGGAGTGGACCTCACAGATTGGCAATGTCTTTGGGGACCTGGGGGAAGGGAAGCACCTCTATCCATCCCAGGAAGAGCATGGTGGGTGGGGGGAGTCCCAAGGGACAAAGGGAGAGCACTGCTGAATGTCACAGGAGTGTTTGGCTGGCCTTCTGCTGGAGAAAGAACCTGGACTCTTTCATTGGCCTTGAGGGGAGTGGGACTTTGGGTTGGGGCGTGGAGGAGCACAGGGAGGAAGATCAGGTGAAAGTGAACATTCCTTCGGCATAGTCTCTGAATGCCCAACACCAAGATCAAGGGCAATCCTCACCACTCCAGAACCCCGTCCCAGTGCCCCATTCCATCCTCTAGCCGCCCTTCAAAGGAAGTCACTTTCCTGACTTCTAGCAACATAAATTCACGCTTCCTATTTTTGTATATGATATAAATGGAATTGAATGGCCTGGACTCTGTGTCTGGCGTCTCTCTTTCCACCTACCATCTGTGAGAGTTGTCACGTTGTGGTGTACAGTTGTACACAAAGGACAACATACAGTCTGACTGTACTGCAAGTTACTTATCTGTTTTGTTAATGGACAGAATAGGGGTTGTTTTCAGCTTTGGGCTGTTCCAGTAATGCTGCTAAGAACATTCTTGTGCCAGCCTTTTGCGACCCATGGTCAAAATTTCTGTTGGATTTAAGCCTGTGGATGGATAACTAGCTCATGGAATATGTACATTTTAGTAAGTTCTACCAGAGTGACAAACTGTTATACACTTTTTGTCTTTTTGGCAGTACTGGGGTTTGAACTCAGGGCTTCACACTTGCTAGGCAGGCAGTTGGGCCATGTTTCCAGCCCTTTATGCTCTGGATACTTTGGAGATAGGGTCTTTCTTTTTGCCCAGACCTGTTGGACCGTGATCCTACTTTGTGCTTTCTGCTGTAGCTGGGATGACAGGTGTGTGCCACCGTGTCCAAATTTCTTTTCCATTGAGATGATCTTGGGGACTCTTTTTGCCTGGGCTGGCCTGGAACAGCCATTTTCCCTATGTCAGCGTCCTGCATAGCTTGGGATGATAGGCACATGTCACTATGCCAAACCCAGATTTTGGCTGAGATGGAATCTGGTGAACTATTGTCTGGGCTGGCCTTGAACTGTGATCCTCCTGATTTCAGCCTTCCAAGTAGCTAGGATTATAGGCGTGAGCCCCCGGCACTCAGCGTAGCTGGACACTTTTACACTCCACCCGTGAAGAGCAAGCGTTCTGGTTGCTCCACATCCTCACCAACAGCTGCTGTCGGTCTTCTTATTTTTGTTCTTATGGGCTTGAAACAGCATCCCCTGTGATTTTAATATGGCTGTTGAGAGCCTCTTTAGTGAAACACTTGGTCCATTTCTCCTGCCCGCTTTTGTATTGTGTTGTCTTTTTTTATTGATTTGTAGAGTTCTTTATAGATTGTGGACATAAGTCCTTTGCCAGGCCTATGTATTGCAAATATTTTCAGCCTCTCTTCTAGCTCATGTGTTCACTTAGTGAGATCTTCCAATGGGTGGAAGTTCTAAGTCTTTATGGTTAATGCTTTTTCTTTTCTGCTAAGAATTTTTTGCCAACCTCAGGGTCATGAAGCTATTCTGTTATGTTCAGAATCTTTGTCATTTTATCTTTTGCATTCAGATTTACACTTTATCTGGAATAACTGTGCATGATGAGCAAAGTAGGGGTCAAGGGTTTTTTTCTCATATGGCTACTCAGTTGAGCCATTTGTTGAAAAGATGACCCTTTCCTCCACTGCATTGCAGTGTGCCCTTGTTAGTGGGTCTGTCCCTGGACACTCCAGATGACTCTATTGCTCTGTCTTGTACCAATATCACACACTGTGTTTTTTTTTTGCAATACTGGGGCTTGAACTCAGGGCCTACATCTTGAACCACTCCACCAGCTTTTTTTTTTTTTTTTTTTTTGTATTTTTCTGATAGGGTCTCACAAACTACTTGCCTGGGGCTGGCTTTGAACTGTCATCCTGCTGGTCTCTGCCTCCTGGGTAGCTAGGATTACAGGCATGGGCCAACAGTGCCGGCACACACTGTCTTAATTACTGTAGCTTTACAACTGTCTTGTTGTCTAGAAATACGAGTCCTCTAGCTTGTTTTTCTTTGAGACTGGCTTAGCCATTCTGTTTTTTGAATTTCTAAACAAAATTTAGAGTCCTCTTGTCACCGTTCATGCATGCACACACACATCCACACACAGCCTGCTAGAATTTAAAAATTATGATTTCATTGAATTTCTGTATCAATTAGAGGAGAATTGACACCTTTATCATATTGGCTCTTCTGACCCATGTTCTATTCTGGTTAAAAAATAAAGCTGATGTTTGTATTTTCCTTGATAGATGTCATAAGGAGGAAAATGGGATATGCAGACACGTGGGTCAAAGTCATTTTCTTTTGTGATCATTGAATGTCCACAGCCACCAGTGCTAACACAGTGGTGAGCCTATTTCTGGGCTTTTGCACACAGTTTCTTTACATAGTTGGGGAGTCATACTTAGTGGGTAATTCCACTTCATACTTACTTTTGTGTATCTATCTATCTGTCTGTCTATCTATTTATTTAATTTTAATTTTTTTGCGGTGTTGTGATGGAACCCAGAGCCCCCGGCATATTAATCACATGCTGTGCCACTGAGCTCCCCCAACACCTGCACTAAGTATTTTCCTTATTTCCTATTTATAAATACGAGTCCTAGTTACTAGCAAGACACCATTAGTTGATATTCCATGGTTCACCTAACTGCTTCCCTCCCATTGGACGCTTAGGTGATTTCCAAATGTTTGTTTTAACAATGGACTGATGGTGACATCTTTGCCCAGGAGTCCTCATTTGGATCATGAGAGACACCCAGAAATGAAGTAATTGAGTCATAGATATGAACTTTTTTTGGTGGGGGAGTGGTACCGGGTCTGAACTCAGGGCTTTGCATTTGCTAAGCAGGTGCTCTAGTGCTAGAGCCCTTTTTGCTTTGGTTATTTTGGAGATGGGGGTCTTGCCTTTTGTCCACGCTGGCCTAGACAGCTAACCTATTGTAAGCTTCCCACTGTTGTTGGGATGACAGGAGTGTACCACCCTGCCCAGCTATTGTTTGAGATGGGTGTCTTGTGGACTTTTTGCCTGGGCTGCCCTCAAACTGTGATCCTCCCAATCTCAGCCTCCTAAGTAGCTAGGATTATAGGCATGAGCCACCAGTGCCTGGCCACAAGTATGAACATTTAAAGGCTCTTTTTTGTTATGGAACCAACAAATGGTAGAGAGCTAGGACTCTGAGCTGACCCATCCAAGCCTTTCCCTCCAAAACCAAGACTCCTGGCCTCGGGCTTCCTGCCTGGAGGAGAGGTGGCCTCCTTCCTTTAGAGCTCAGAGTCACTGATTGACCCCAGGCTTGTCCCATGGGATAATCATGGCAACCAATAAAACCATGACCCAGGGTGGTGGATGGAGGCACCACACTTGCCTATCTGGATCTTTCAGGTTCCTGAGCACTTCCCATACTCTGGGATGGTGTAGGGTGGTGGAAGAGTGGGTGTGGGTCAGAGGTCAGGTGAGTTCTGTCAAACCCCCTGTGTGACTGCACGTGAGGTAGTTGAGTTCTGAGCCTCCACCACCTCCACTGGTCAAATGGAGCACACACACCCACCTTGCAGGGCTGTCGAAAGTTCCAACGAGGTGAAGTGGAAGAATGGCCATTGTAAATGGTTCAAGCCAGAAGCTCAAACAGGCCCTTTTTACAGCTCAATAACCATCTTAGATCTCACCATATTCTCATTCTTTCTCCCAGCCAAACGATTCCCTGGGCCAGCACAAGGCTCTGTGGACATGGTTGCTTTTGCTTCAAGAATGTTCTGACCAGGATCTCTGGTGGCTCTCAGAGATCTTGACAAAAGCCTTCAAGTCCCTGGCCAGCATCTTCCCAGGACCTGCCAGCTGTCCTAGGACTTTCCTGCCTTCTTACCAAAGATGAATTTCATGGTGATACTCAGGCAGCTACCCTCTGCTGCATTGCTGGTTCCCACCCAAGGGCAGTCTTGGGAGTTCCCACAGCAGATGCCCCCTCTGTATGAGCTAAGCCATTGGTCCTGGCCTTGAAGGAAGGTGCTGGTTGGGCCTGATGCCAGGGCCTGGAAGAAGTGGCAGCTGCATATATGCATGCCCACATTCTGAATTTCTGGTCTGTTTGGTGCCATGGCAACTGGGGCAAAGGTCAAATCTCCCACCCGAAGATGGCTTTCAGTTCTGCTCATCAACCCACCTCGTAGGACAGAAGCAGCTGGACAGGGATAGACTTCTGCAGCCATCTGCTGGGTCTCCTGGACTTGGAAGGTGAGTACCGGTGAGCAGAAAGTGCCTGGCAACAATGTGATCCATAGTAGACTGTGTGGGCTGCAGGTCTCTGCTCTGTTCTTCCAGGAGGACCCTGGTGCAGGGATGTGGGCAGGAGGTTGCTGAGCAGGGACTCGAAGGTCTGTGTCTGTTCCAAAGACCGCTAGGTTCTGGGTACCACACCTGGAGGGTTTCCTGGCCACCTGTCCACTAGTCACATCTTGACCCTTGGCAAGCTGTGTGACCTTGAAGAGTGTGTGCAAATTCCTTAAGCTTTCGTTTCCTTTTCTATAAATGAGGGTATATAAAGTATGCCTCTTTAAAATGAGGGCGATAATAATGTCTATAAAATAGGAGTAATACTAATCTGTCCATACAGGGCTTTTCTTTTAGATTAACAGGAACAGTTTTTGGAACACTTTTAGGTTTAAAGAAAAATTAAGCAATAGTAGTTGCTGTATATCCTCCCAACATGTGTGCATGAGCACACACAGTTTACCCTTTTACTAACATCTTGCATTAGTGTATTTGTTATAATTGATGCCAATATCGATATTATTATTATTATTTTGTTTTTTTGAGACAAGATCTCACTATATAGCCCAGGCTGACCTATAACCCACAATCCTCCTGTCTCCTGAATCTGGGATTACAACTGTGTGCCACCACATCCAGCTGGGTTTTTGTTTTCTTGTTGTTGGGTGTCCAAATTCTTTGTATATTTTGGGTACAGATTTATCAGATAGGTGTTTTGCAAATCTTTTTCTAGCAGTCTGACCTTGTTGTTTTCTTTCTTTTTTCTTTCCTTCCTTCCTTCCCTCCCTCCCTCCCTCCCTCCTTCCTTCTTTCCTTCCTTCCTTCCTTCCTTCCTTCCTTCCTTCCTTCCTTCCTTCCTTCCTTCCTTCCTTCCTTCCTTCCTTCCTTCCTTCCTTCCTTCTTTCTCTACTAGGATTTGAACTCAGGACCTAAACCTTGAGTCACTCCACCGGCCCTTTTTTGTGATAAGTTTTTTTTTTTTGAGCTAGGGTCTCACAAACTATTTGCCTGGGCTGGCTTTGAACTGTAGTCCTCCTGATCTCTGCCTCCTGAGCAGCCAGTATTACAGGTGTGAGCCACCAGCACCTGGCTGTTTCCATTCTCTTTAATAGTATCTTTCATTGAGCAGAAGTGTTTGGTTTTAATGACATACAATTTAACAATTTCTTCACTAAGAGGTTATGCTTTTGGTATTGTATCTAAAAACTCACCACTAAGTTCAAGGAAACTTAGATTTTTCTCCTATTATCTAGGAGTTTACATTTTAGGTCTATGTTTTATATTTAGGTACATGATCCATTTTGAGTTGATTTTGTTTTTAATTTTATCGTTTTTACATTTACTCACATGTGTACACATTGTTTGGGCCACTTTGAGTTGATTTTTACGAGGGGTATAAGTAAGGTCTGTGTCTAGATTCATTTTTTTCCCTTTTTTCTTGTGGATGTCCAATTACTCCAGCACCATTTGATGAAAAGACCCCATTGCATTGCCTTTGGTCCTTGGTTAAAAATCAGCTAACTGTATGTGTGTGGGTCAATATTTTGGGCTCTCTATCCTGCTCAGTGGATCCATTTGACCCCTCACTGATACCACACTGTCTTGATTATCAATTAAAATCTTGAAGTAAGTCTAATCTAGGTTCTGAAGTTGGGCAGAGCCAGTCCTCTGACTTCACTTTTCTTACTCAGTGCTGTGTTGGCTCTGCTGAATCTTTTGCCTTTCCATATAAATGTTGTCATCAGTTTGTCAATCTCCACAAAATAAATTGCTGGGATTTTAATTGGGACTTCTTTGTGTCTATAGAATAAGTTGGGAAAAAATGACATCTTAACATTCCTACTCATGAATATGGACTAGCTCTCATGTTACTTAGAGCTTAGATTTTTGTAGCTTTCTTTGTATAGATCCTGTATATGTTTTATTAGATTTATACCTAAGTATTTCACTTCTTTGGTGCAAATGTAAATGATACTGTGTTTTTAATTTCAAATTGCAGATGTTTATTGGTATTTGGGAAGGCAATTGGCTTTTGTATATTAATCTTGCATCCTGCAATCTTGTTCTAATCTCTAATTAATTTCAGGAGTTAAAAAGTATCTATTCTTTGGGATTTTTCTACATCGACAGTATGTGGTCTGTGAACAGTATGTGGTCTTTCTCTGTAGCCCAGGCTGGCCTGGAATTTTTGATGCTTCTGCCTCAGTCTCCCAAGTGCTGGATTATAGGTGTGTACCACTGTACCTTGCTGACAGTTTTTATTTCCCTTTTCCTAATCTGCATACTTTTAATTTCTCTTTCTTGCCTTGTTACGTTAGCTGGCACTACCAGTATGATGTGAAGTAGGAGTCTTTGTACCTCAGTCTTTGTCATTTGGAAAATAATAACTGTCCCCACTTCATGGAGTTACTGTGTGGACCAAGAGTGTTACATGTGTGAAGTGCTTAGAAAAACATCTGGTCAGCACCTGATAGCTGCCATTCCTGGAAGCCAGCCTTCTCTGCCTGTCTCTAGTGGGCACACAGACCCAGGGTGCACTGTCCTGAGAGGCCAACTGCCACTAAAGGGCCATCTAGCCATAGGGTAACCCCAAGAGACAGTGCACTCCATCACTGGAGGTGTGTGAGCAGGGGCTGGGATTTGGCTGGATTTCTGGAAGCCTCTGTGTAGGCTGAGAGTCTATGAAGCCTTAGTCTGAGTGAGAGAGGATGGAGCTCAAGGTTCTGAGAAGGTGACTTGGGAAATTGCTTAGGGTTGAACCTAACTCATTTCTCCAGCTTTAGTTAGAGCCTTTCCATTCATTTTTGTCTTATATTTTGAAACTCCAGAGGCTGTTTTTATTTTTATTTTTTGGGTGGGGATGGAGGTTCCTGACACATGGAACCATTGAAAACTCCTCTCTTTTGTACAGAAGGGGAAACTGAGGCTCAGAGAGTGGAAGTTGCTTGCCAAGGTTATGCTTCAAACCAGAAGGAAGAACTGGTCCCTAAGTCTGGGACCTCAGACTCCTAGCTCAGGGTGGCTTCATCCCATGGCTGCCACTCAAGCTCCTGATGGATTCTCTACCCTTAGCTCCTGCCTTAGCTGGGGACTTTGGCCCTGGCTTCACTTGAGTGGAATCTGAGTGGTTGGCCACCCTAAAGCTTTAAGCCTACCACCCTGGACCTGGCTTGTCTGAGCTCTGGGAGCTGCAAGGTCCCCAAGGAGCCTATGCCACCCACAGAGGCTGTATTATTTCATTTACTTATCCAATCAATGAATAGTCAGTAAGTTCTTACTGTATGCAGGACAGAGTGCTAAGGTTTGATAATAAATATGGTGCTGTGTGAGATAAGACAAGTTTCTTCCCTTAAGCATTTTACAGTCTAGGAAGGGAGATGAATAAACAGTTAATTCCATTTGAGTATTGGTTTAGTTGGGGTAAGCCAACTGTTGTAACAAACAGTCCTAAAATTTCAAGGACTTCCTGTAACATGAGATTTCTGGCCAGGTGGCTCTTTAACTGCTTTTATCCAAGCAGTGACTCAGGGACCCAGGTTCCTTCCATCTTGTGATTCTGCCCTCCTGTAGGTCCTCTGCATCCTCTCCATTCAACCAGGAGACAGGGAAAGAAAGCGAACACGCAGGATGGTGGAGGTCAAGGGCAAGCCCCTCACTTCTTCCCTCCCTCCACTGGCCAGAACTCAAGAGCATGGCCTCATTGATTCTGATGAAGGCTGTGAAATGGTGTCTAGCTGTACGCCCAGGAAGAAAGGGCAATGTGTTTGTTGAGTGCACAGAAGTCTTTGCCTCATGTGTGATCACTTCTTCATTAGAGGTCACCTGGGGTGACCTTGGAGAGTTTCCTAGAGTAGGTGATATGTGACCTGAGATGGAGGATGAATAGGAGTTGCCCAGGGGAAGGGAAGGGAGAGGTTGCATATGGTGTATTTGGGGAACAGACAGCTGTTCAGTCTGGCTAGAGCTGAGCATGGGAGTTGGGAAGAGCAGCGAGTGATTAGGTTGGACAAATGGTGGGTGTGAAGGGATGGGTGAAGTGTGGTCAGGATGTGGATGGTGGGGAAGGCAGTGATGAGTTCTGTTGCTTCTGATGGAGGGTGCACTGGAGGAACCAGAGGTTGCAGGTGGGAAGCTGTCACCGTTTGGATCTTTAGCATCCTCTGAGGCCCATGTGTTATGGGCTTGGTCTCCAGCATGGCATGATTGGGAGGTGGTGGAACCTTTAAGAGGTGGGGCCTAGTGGGAGGTCTTCAGGTCATTGGGGACCTACCCTTGAAGAGGACTGAGGACTTCAGTCCTTCCTCTTACTCTCTTTGCTCCCTGACCATGTGGTGAGTGGCTTTGTTTCCTTATGTGCAACTGCCAATCATGGGCTAGAACCTCCAAAACTGTGAGCCAAACAAAGCCTTTTCTCTTTATAAGCTGATTGTCTTAGGTATTTTGTTACAATGATGGACAGCTGACTAACACAGGTGCTTTGGGGTGTCCAGGTGTTAGGGGATGGGGCAACTGACTATGGTGTGAGAAGGAGACACTACCAGAAGGAAAGGTAGTTAGGGCCCAGATTTGACTACCCTGGTTATGTTAGTCATGACTGATTTTGTAAATAAAGTTTTATTAGAGACAGCCATACCCATTCATTTGCGTTTTACCCTTGGCTGGTTTTACATGGCCATGGCCATTGAGTAGTTGGGAGAAGGACAGATTTTCAGAGCCGAAAGTACTTATTTTCCTGCCCTTTATAGATAGCTCTGCTGACACTTGAGTCAAATGGGTGTTCCAGTAAATTTTAAAAAATCAGTTGCTCTCATCCGTTTATGCCTTCCTTTCATTTCTATTTCCTGGACCTCTTTGATGAGCCCGACCTGCCTGCCTGCATCCAAATAAGTGGGTGGCGAGGTTGGTTTGGTGTGGTTGTGGGCAGTGGCTTCAGGGGCAGGTGAATGACCACTCCCCACATCAGGACGGAGTAAGTGGGATCCATAGCACCTCCAGCTAACGATGCTGCTGCCCCAGTGGGAGCCTGCCTGAGCCACGCTGGCCTTGGAGCCGGGCCTTTTGGGCTGATGAGTCCTCTGGGATATCACAGTTACACGAAGCTGTTCTCAGACATGGTGTCATTTACTCTGAATGACAGTCCCCAGGGCTCGGCTTTACCACACTGCCATGGTGCAGCTCAAGGGTGGAGTCCTGAAGACACGATCTGCTCCAAGTCCAAGCTGAAGACCCCAGGAGGCAGGACAACTGTGTTGTCCACAGGGCTAGAACCCCCGGACCTCCCAGCCATCAGCACCTCCTCTGTGTGGGTCCCAACCAGGGGTTGCAGATGTGAGCTGGACAGTGTGGGAATGCAGCTTCGTGGCAGTAATTAGTTTATTCCTGAGGTCAGCAGTATAAATAGTAGAAAAATGTATTTCCTGTTCCAAGCCAAATAAGCAAGTGGCAGCCAGTTGGCTGGGGGCCATTGATGGGATTTCAGCTGTGCGTGTGCCTTGCCTTTGGCCATGGGTTTGGGCGGCAGCTCTGGAGGAGGAATGTCCCAGCACAGGCCCTGTCTTGTCGTTGAGTGCAGACTTCTTGGGAAGGCTCCAGCAGCCCAGTGTCCTCCTGAGCGGGTCCCTGCTGTGATTGGGACCAGCAAAGGTGGATAGGTGTACTGAGGGGTCAACATTAGACCTGACTTTTACCATGGGTGAGCACCCTGGTGCTTGGCGCAGTTTCTGGCATGAGGTTGGTGACCAAGAGATGCTGTGGAGTGAGCAAATGGACAGGATGGTGCCCAGCGTTTTAGTGGAAGGGAGCTGGATGTGGAGCGGAGGTCCCATAAGTGGGTGAGGGTTCAGAGCCATTGGGGTTTGTGGAAGACATGAGAAGTCAGAGCCTCGGGCCAGTCTGCGTGATGCTAAAATAGCCAGATGCCTAGGTCCACCTCTGCAAAGAGCTCACTGTCCACGCAGAGTCTCCTGGGTACATGGATGGTTTTCATTCACGCCTTCCACCTTTGGTTCATTCATTGCACACAGGGGTTGAAGGCTGGTGAGAAGGGGGAGTGGGCATGCCTTTTTGGATGTGGGCTGCCCATTTGGATCCCCACTGACCTCGCCCCCATGGCTTGACTCCCTTTTCCTCATCTTTCAAACAGTAGCTCAGAGGACATTTTATTAGAAGCTTCCTTGTCCACCCAGACCAGCCACGTTGCTCTGCCTTCTGGTCTCCTGTGTGGCTTCAGGTCTTCCGTCACCCTGGGAGGTCCTTATTTACTTCTCTGGATCCTTGAGGGCAGGGTCCATTTCTGGTTCTCTGTTGTGTCCCTGGAGTGGCATCCTACTAAAGGTAGGAGCTCAATAAATCCCTGCTACATGCGTGAATAAGTGCTGAAGGAATGACAGGTATTATACTCTTTGTAAAGGGTATTCACCTTCCATGGGGCAAGAGAACACTTCTTAATTGTCCTTCTCTTCCTTCACCTCTTTTGCCCAGTGAACTAAAAGCATAGAGAGGGTGAGCAACTCACAGGCTCATACAGCAAGACTGGAGTGCCAGGTGGAGCCCTAGGGGATCACTCTTAATGTGAGTGCTGACAATTTAGGGGATTCCAGCAGAGGAGAGGGCGGGCCCTCTAAAGGCAGCCTCAGGGGATATGGTGACAGAGTCCCTCAGTTGCCTTGACCACATGCCATCTCTGACTCCCTGGGGCCCTACTTCCTGCTTCTGAGTAGAGCTGGACACTTGCTACTCCAGCCGAAGATGTAACTCAGGACCAAACAAAGACGTTCTGTTAAGTTTATGGGCCATATGGGGTCCAAAGATGGGGGTCCCTACCCCGCCTCTCTCACCTGCCCACTCAGGCCCATAGCCTGCAGGCCGCACCCCCCCCTCAGCCCCTTCTAGAATTTTACCTGGAACCCACAATGGCTTCCTACAGTCTACAGGGTGGCACTTAGATAGCACTCTTTTCTAGAATATTCTCCTGGCACCCACCCAGCGTTCTGTCCTGGGCCTGAGAACCTACAAACTTCCATTTCAGGATCTTTGGGACCATCTGCCTTGACTTGGTGAAGTGGCTTCCACTGGGCCTGTGAGTAGGACCCCATCAAAGGTTTTCCTGTGACCATGAAATGAGGCGCACACTAATTTGCTGCTTTTCTTTCTTTGATTAACAAGATATACGATTCTCTGTGCACCTGAGTAGGCCTGTGGTGACTGAAATGTAGAGTGACTGAAACCGCCCCCGGTTTTGTCTTCCCACTGTCTCCTCCCTGCCCCTCTCCCATCACCGTCTGGGCCAGGGCCACGCAGTGCTGAGGACTCTGATGCCATAAATTATGGTTGGGGCTCCTGCAGGGGACTAGATGGAGGAAAAGCACACAGGGACCGCAGGCAGCACTGGCTAGGGTCTTCCCCACCCCCATGCCTGCCCAGGCTGGTTGTGGGGGCTTTGCTTGGGAGCAGCTGCCCAGAGCCAGACATGGGGTGGCCTCCTGAGTCCCCCGACAACCTTTAAACCTCTGCCTCCCACCTCCCTAGTGGCAGGGTAGCACATCCAGGGTGTGTGACTGTGAGCCAGGCATGGGGCCACTCATTGATGTTGGAAACCCTGGAGTGGTCCTTGCACCATGTTCGCTTCTGTCCTTGTCCACTGTAGCAAGAGATGCATCTCTTCCCATCCCCCACCCTCGACCCCTTGCCGTGCCAGGGGGCCCCTTACTTCCAGGCCATGGGAAAGCGCCATGCTCAGTGCGTCAATCCCGCTGTCTGGCCGCTCCTGATCCCGGAGGAATTCGCTGGGAGAACAGGCTTGGCAGCTGGTGGGCTGTGTTCTCAGCTGTAGCGGAGACACAGCTGGATGGCACGGGCTGGGCCTGCCGATTGGGCTGCTGTGTTTGGAGGCCTAAATCCTCAGCAACTCTGAACATCCAGGAATCCAGGACACCGATCCTGCAGGGGGTGCAGAGGCCACAAATTCCTGGCCACTTGCCCACACCAGGGGGTCACTTGAAGCTGCCAGGAAGCTGGACACACTGGCAGGGGTGGGGCGGGGCTGCATCCTAAGCCCACGGGGCTACCTGGGCAGGTTGGGTGGGATCAAGGCAGGAGTCTGGGACAGGGGACAACGGTCCTGGAGCACCAACTCCCGCGAGCAGCACGGGCTGGATGCCCCTTCATAATCTCCCCTGGCTCTGAGCAGCCTCATCTCCAAAGCAGGTTTTATGAACTTACTTACTTTTTGTTGAGGCCAGAAGGGGCTGTGGCTTGTCCCTCAGGGGGCAGGGACCTGTCTAGCATCCAGGCCAGCCTCCCGCAAAGCTTCCCCTTAGTTCAGACGTGCTCTGAATCCAGTCCTCCTCCTCCCACTCCCCAGGCTCTCCCAGGATTGTGACAAATTGAAAATCCTATTAGTGTTAAATTAATGGGCTTTTCTTGTGGAGCAGCGGGCTGGAACGGCGGCTGGGGCTGAGCGCATTGGTGGCGGAGGGTGTGGGTCAAGCGTGGTGGGCCAGCCTTCCAGGGCCCCTCCTGCCCTCTATTAACCAGCTCATCTCTCCGGCTGAGCGGCCTTTTATCTGGAAAGGGGCAAAGGTGCTTTGAGCCTTGGAATTAAAATCTGCTGAAGCCCAGGACAAAGGATGAGCCCTGAGACCACCACCCCTTCTCCACTGGCATGACCTGGACCATCTGAGGGCTTTGGGGCCTGGTGGTCGTCTCAGGTCCATGATCCCAAGGGTAGGGGGCATGTGCCCAGCAGGGGAGCAGGGAGCTTTGTGCTTTTGCAGGCTGCGAGAAGGCTCAGCTGGAGCGATTCCGGTGGGGCAGGTGGGGTCTGGACTTCTCTTGTCTGCACGCCACCTATGTGGCTTCTCTAGCACTGCAGATGCACTCTAATCCTCAAGAGATTTTGAGGTGCCCACTCTGGTCTGCACCATGGAGGTTCTGGGGATGCAGCTGTGAATGAGGCAACTTTGTTGTAGTGAGTGGAGATGAAAGATCAATGTCATATTTGCTGTATCAGATTTTGAAAAGTGCTAGGGGAAAAAATAAGCAGGTACCAAAGAAGATAGGAACAAGGGTGGTCAGGGAAGACCTCTTGGAGGAGGTGACATTGGCCTGGAGGCCTGAATGCTGTGAGTAGAGGGGGAGCGGAGTGGACATGCGAGGTGGGCAGGCCTAGAGCTGGGCAGACGGAAGAGCAATGCTAGAGCTCAGGGACCAGAGTGGAGGAAGAGCCAGGAGGCCAGAGTGGCTGAGGAGAAGGGGAGGAGGTCAGAAGGAGAGAGGAGAGGGAAGGGAGAGAAGATAGGGCCAGGAGGGCTTCGGATCTTAAGGAAGCTTAATTTTCTTTTTCTTCCTTTTGTGACAAGGTCTCATTATGGATCTCAGGCTGCCCTCAAATGTGCAATCCTGCTTTAGCTTCCCCGAGTGCTGGGATTACAGGCATGTACCACCATGCCTGGCAGGAAACGTCATTTATTTCCCCATTTCCTAGTTCAGAAAACAGCACCAGGTGAGGAAGGAATTGTACAGGGTTACAGAGAGGGAGTGGCCAGACTGAGACTAGAGATGGGTCTCTTAATGCCTACTACAGGGCTCTGCAGCCAGTGATGCAATAAAAACAATAGGAACAGGTGCCAGTTCTTTGCTAAGTCAACTTCACACGTATTAGCTCCTATGTTGTGCATTCCATGTCTATTAATTAGCCTCGAGAGGAGTCCCATGTACCTGTTACACAGGCGCTGAAGCTAGAGTGACTTTCTGAGTCTGCTGGGGGGTGACTAACAAAGCTGAGATGGAGCCTGGGTTGCCAGAGGGTAGAGCTCCTCCAGCATCATGCCAGGATCCCTCTGCAGACAGCGTTTCAGGGCCCGTGGGGACACATGGCTCTGCCCTGCTGAGGCACAGGTCACCTGGGGTCCCATGGATGAGTTCATCAGTCTATCTCCCTGACCAGAACATGAACTCTTGGATGGAGGAAGCAAGCTGACTTTGTCTCTGACCCTGTGCCCAGTGCCAGCCTCTGTGCCAGGTGTTGCAATGCGGCTCAGATGTACGGCTGCTTCTGAACCCCATGTGCACCCTTTTACTTCTCTGATCTTCCTTCTAATGCTACTTCCAGCTGCTGCTGCCCCAGCTCACGGCTGGAGTGTGAGCAGTGATGCCATTTCCATTCGGTGACCCCCCAGCCTGTCCTGGCTCAGACTTGGGGCCCAGTGTTGGTTCAAATGAACAGACTATGAGTTGAATGAGTTCCAAGGAGGAGATTGGGTACAGAGAGAGAAAGGAGGGGAGCTGGCAGCTAAGATCAAAGAACGGGAACTAGGAGCTATGTTGAGCCCCTTTCACTGAGATGGGGGCAAGTCTGAGGACGAGATGACCAGTCGCTAATGGAGGCTAGGGCCAGAGGAGACAGCCAAACAGAGAGACTTGCAGGGACTGAGGGGAGGGAAGCAGACAGGAGGCAGGAGACTGGAGGCTGAGCTCCCGGCTTCCTGGCCAGGGGGATCTATAAGCCAGGTCAGTAAGACCTGGGTGTGGACAGAAAGAGCAAGGATGGGCTAGGGAGGAAACACGGGAGAATGTGTGGTAGGTGGGGCCTGGGCAGGCTGAGTGGGGTGCATGGGAGAGGGGCAGTGAAGGTGGGCAGGAGGGAAGGAGGGAGGCGCGCGAGTCTAGAGATGCAGGAGTGTATATTCCAAGGTCTCCAGGGAGGGTGGTCCAGTGAAGTCACCTGCAAAGATCTAGTGCCAGGCTGAACTTGGGGTGTTGGTGCTGGGGTGGGGTGGGGGCACAAAATCCTGGCGACCACAGGGTACCCTGATTTCTTATCTGACCAATGTGTCTTGTTGGGCATTTTGGCCATTAGGGTCAGTGGAATTGTCCTCAACCTGCCTCTCTGCCCCTGTTCCCAGTTTCTAAACTCCTCCTTTCTCACCTGGGGTTGTTCCAAGTATCCCCAATGACTCCCAGTGGCTTTCCAAAGTCCAGTCTCCACTCTGAGCTAGGCAGATCTTCCTGAAGCATACTCTGACCCCGTCACCTCCCTGTCTAAACTTTCAATGACTCCCTAGTACCCACAGGGTGAGTGTTTGACTCATCACTGTCCAACCCTCCAGCCCTAATCACACGTCTCCCCATTTCAAACCTTTGCTCTGGCCCTGCTCAGTCTCAGTTCAGCTCTGTCCTAGCCACTGTTCCTTCCACAGAATGTCCTTTCCTTGCATTGTCCACTGGGAACCACTAGCCCTACTTCAAGACAGGGTTCTACTGCCTCTTCCTTCTCTCCACAGACCCATCTAGCACCCACAGGCTCCATTCTCCTAGGATGACATTTAGCAGTCTGTGGTGTCATGATTGGAACACTTGTCCCTTCTCTTAGACAGTGAGCCCTGAGAGGGCAGGGCCATGAGGTGTTTACCTGTGAATCTGCAAAGCCTAGTCCCAGGCCACTCTTAGGAAATGCTTGAATGAATAAAGGCAGGTGGGCTGTAGGCACTGGGCAGGGATCTTGACCTGACTTGGGGTGCAGGGGTCCTGAGGCTCCCATGCTGGGCTCTGGATGGGGCTGGGCAGGCGCTCAGCCTTCCTGGGAGGTTATTTTGGTCTTGGCAAATAAGCCCCCTTGGAAAATGTGACCAGCTTTTGATCCCTGTGTCTTCACTCCCGACGCCCTCCTTTTAGTGTGTACCCAGGGCAGCAGCCTCCGTTAATAAAGAGTAATTATGGGCGGGATTAGAGAGCTTATCAGGAACAGGTGGGGGCCCCTCACTCCACCCTCTTGCTAGCTCTGGTGGCAGGGATGAGCTCACACTTTCCCTCCCTGGGGCGTGGGGGGAGAATGTGCCCAGGGCCCCAGCCAGGCCGATCCTCTGGGGAGGGGTGAGAATCCTCCTAGCAGTCACTTCCCACTGTCGCAGGTGCGGTTCCAGGGTATCAGTGGAACAGCCACACCCCAACACGGTGGAGGGCCTGTGCTGCCTTCCCAGACCCTATTCAAGAAGCAGGAAGACAGAGTGTGGGGCAGGAGGGGAGAGTCTGCCAGCACCCTGGCCCAGTCTGGGGGACTGTGGCCATCATTTGTGTCTCCGCCCTGCAGCCTTCTCATCCGTTCCATAGGCAGCTGGACTCCTCTGCTGGGCTCTGTGGAAATCAGTTCCTGGTTTTTAATGTACGAGGGGTCATAGGATGCAGGTCCTATGATCCTTTTTTGTTTTTATTCATATGTGCATACAATGCTTGAGTCATTTCTCCCCCCTCCCCCACCCCCTCCCTTACCCCCCACTCCGCCCCCTCCCTCTCCCCCAACTCAATACCCAGCAGAACCTATTTTGCCCTTATTTCTAATTTTGTTGTAGAGAGAGTATAAGCCATAATAGGAAGGGACAAGGGTTTTTGCTGGTTGAGATAAGGATAGCTATACAGGGTATTGACTCACATTGATTTCCTGTGCATGGGTGTTACCTTCTAGGTTAATTCTTTTTGATCTAACCTTTTCTCTAGTTCCTGGTCCCCTTCTCCTATTGGCCTCAGTTGCTTTAAGGTATCTGCTTTAGTTTCTCTACGTTAAGGGCAACAAATGCTAGCTAGTTTTTTAGGTGTCTTACCTATCCTCACCCCTCCCTTGTGTGCGCTCGCTTTTACCTATGATCCTTTCTTGCAAATGAACTTGTAGAAGAGAAATCAAGGTGACAGGACCAAGGTCTGACCAGGGAACTAAGCCCATGTGTCTAATACTAAAACCTTGGTGAGGGCCTGGTCATGGAACAGAACAAAACATGTGAAAATGAAGGAAGCTGTAAAAATCAAAAGGGAGAAATGGTGAGAGGGAAAGAGATACAGAAAGAACAAAGCAGCACAATTACACGGGTTCCCTCATTTTTAGAGGCAGGGGACAAAAGATACAACTGGGTTGAACTCAGGACTTCTTGCTTGCAAAGCAGGGGCTCTACCACTTGAGCCACACCTCCAGTGCATTTTGCTCTGAGTATTTTGGAGATCGGGTCTCATGAATGATTTGCCTGGACTGTCCTCACACCACCATCCTCCAATCTCAGCCTCCCCAGTAACTAGGATTACAGTGTGAGCCACAGTCTCCTGGCTGAGCTGTGATTGTGTTACAGACTTGAAGGTCAACAAAGAAGTGGAAAGTCAGTTGAAATCGTGGAAGAGGAAGAAGGAGAAATAAATGACTTCCAGCATGCCCCTGGTAACAGCTATGTTCACAACAAGATGTTAACAAGACATACCAGTTTTTACCACTCTCTCTTGCATGAAAAAGGAAATCAACACAGATTGCAAAACCCCAGAAAATTGATATAGTAATACAGATCCTTATAGGCATCCATGGGAAGCTGCTGAAGCAGAGCTCAGAAGAGGATTCATAGCTCTCAGTACCTTTGTTAATATTAATAAATATTTTTATTATTTATTGATAAATAATAAAGACCAATATACATAAATAAATCCAAGAAGTTAGAGAAACCACCACAAAATAAACCTAAAGAGATCAAAAGGAAGAAATCTATAAAGATAAAAGTGGATATGAAAGGCAGGTGCTAGTGGCTCATGCCTGTAATTCTAGCTACTTGGGAGGCTAAGATCAGGAGGATAGTGGCTCAAGGCCAGCCCAGCATATAGTTTGCAAGATCCCATCTCCAAAATAACCAGAGCAAAATGGACTGGAGTTGTGGCTCAAGCAGTAGAGCACCTGCTTTGCAACCGTGAAGCCTTGAGTTCAAACCCCAGCACCACCAAAAAAAATAATAAAATAAATAAAAGTGGATATTAATGAATTAGAAACCAGGAAAGTAGTAGGAGTAATAAAGGTTATTTTAAAAGGACAAAAATAGATAAAATTTAGATAATCTAATCCAGAGAAAAAGGAAAAAGTCCAGGTTTATAAAATAAGAAGTGATATGGAGAAGTAACTCTGGTTTCAGAGGAAATAAAAAAGAATATGCAAGTATACTTCAGACAATGGGTGAAATTAATGATTTAGAAAGAGAACTTATCAAAGTATATCTGGAACAGATAGAAAATCTAAACATATCAATAGAAGAAGTGGGGAAAGTTACTCAACAAAATCATGGAGTACAGACAATATCACAGGACAATACTATCAGATACTTAAGGAAGGACTTAAGTGACTTAAACTTTATTTAAGGTGGCCCAAGGCAAATTACCTTCATATAGAAAGAGCTTTTGTAGCAAAAACCCTTGTTCCTTCCTGTTATTGCTTATACTCTCTCTTCAACAAAATTAGAGATAAGGGCAAAATAGTTTCTGCTGGGTAGCGAGGGGTTGGGGGGGAGAGGGAGGGGGCTGGGGGGGTAAGAAAGGGGGTGCGGGCAGGGGAGAGAAATGACCCAAGCCTTGTATGCACATATGAATAATAAAACAATAAAAATTAAATAAAAAAAATAAAAACACATATTGATAATAAAAACAAAAAGAAAGAGCTTTTGTAAATAAAAGTAAAGGGCTGACAAGCCAATAGAGAAATAGATGAAGTAGGTGAGCAGATCACTCACAAGGAAGGAATGAACATGGAAAGATGATCCATTGTATTCAAAATAAGAAAACTGCCTATTGACAACACCACAGTGTGACGCTGGCTTTCATGCAAGTTTTGAAATCACGTAAATCACTGGGTTGGTACATATATGGAGAAACAGAGGAGGACTGGGGTGTGGCTCAATTGGTAAAACTCCAGCCTAGATGGCTTGAGGCTTTGAGGAGAGAGAGAGAGAGAGAGAGAGACAGAGACAGAGAGAGAGACAGAGAAGCTCACAAGATGCTGGTAGCAATGCCAATTGTTACAACCTCTGTGGAAAACCATATATCCTTTGATTGACCCAACAGTCTGACTTCTAGGAGCTTTTCCCAGAAATAAACTTTCATGACTGTGAAATGGCTTTTCAGTGACACATTGTTTGTGGTAGCAAGAGATGAGAGGAAGCCTTCGATGCACCAGGAGATAGGTCTGTTCTTTTTCTGCAGAACGTTACGAAGCCTTTAACCAGAAGGGAGGTGGCTCTCTACCTACCCAGGTGACAGCTGACAAGAGATGCCGTTAGCAGAAGGTATGATATGCTATTGTCTGTGCAGAAAAGAACAGGTAGACACATTTGTTAGTGCCTTCCTGGAATAAATCTGGGCGTGCCCTTAGAAAAGTGTTAAGGGGACTTTCTTTGGGAATAGTGGCTGGTGGTGGGAAGTGACTTTCCAGCATCTGCCTTTTTATTAGCATTTTTTTTTGGGTGGTGGTATTGGGGTTTGAACTCAGGACTTAGTACTTGCAAAGCAGTCATTCTGTCACGTGAGTACTCCTCCAGCCTGCACCTGTCTTTTTATACCTTTGAATTTTGTACCATGTACATATGGTACCATTAAAAACCAGAATAATTAAGAAATGTAAAAATGAGTAGGAGTTGGCTAGATAAAAAGGTGGTGGAGAATGAAGATATGCGGAATTACTCAGATTTACCAGTGTCAGAGAAACACAAATGTAAACAATTTTTGGTTTTGGCTCACTAACTTGGCACAAGTGAAAGTGACCCTTAATCTTCAGAACAGTTTAGACTTGAACCTGAGGGCGACAGGAGCTGTGACTGAGCAGGGGAGGATGTTGGGGTTGGAAGACTGAGGGTGGAGGCAGTGAGGTCAGAGGAGGCCATGTGGTCACCCAGGCAGGACACGACGCTGAACCACAGGCAGGGCCAGCAGGTTTGGAGAGGAATTGGTGGTGGGAAGGTTTTAGGAGGGGGATAGAAGACCGTGTTGCTGAATGGATGAGGAAGGTGGTTTGGGAGGCTGGCGGGTTGAGGCCCAGGGCTTTCCCTGGGTTTCCTGGTGAGGGTTGAGGTAGCCAGCTCCTCAAGGGCCTCTGAACACAGGCCTGAGACTGTTCACTCAGAGGACTGGCCACTCTGTCTGTTTCATCCTCCTAGCCTTGGAATGTAGATGATGCTAGGCTGGCGTCCCGCGGTTAGGATGAGTGTACACCTGGGCTCAGGTGAGTAGGGGATTCTCCAGTCACCCCCAGCAGGTCTCAGCCAGGCATTCCCAGGGTGCCACTCTACCTGCTCTCAGCTCACTCTTTGTCCCCTCCGGCCATGACAGCTTGGGACTAAAGGCTAGAGCAGGTGGCACCCAGAACCCAGAGTGGGCACTTGTGTGTCACTTTCCATTACCAGGATCTTCCAAAGCTGACAAAATTCTTCTAGTAGCCCCTTGGCTTGTGCAGTCAATGTGGTATGGTAAGACTCAGCTCTGCTCCAGTCCATAGGTGGGTCAGGATGTCATGGGGTCAGCTTCCTGGTGAGGCCCTCGAGAGAAATCCTTTCAAGCATACTCAGATGGGGCCATAACTGTGCTCTCCAGCTGTAGGACTGAGGTCCCTGTTTTCTTGCTGGCTGTGACATAGCAATTTTGTCTCCTGGAGGGCACTCATGGAGCCCTCTCAACCTCAGGGATGGCAGGAAGGGTCGTGCCCTTGTGTCAATCTCCTTGTGCTTTGAGTCTCTGATTTTGGCTCCACACCTGAAGCCAATTCTGCCTTTCCAGGGCTCAATGATTAGATGTGGCCCCTTGGCTAAGCTCCCTCTTGCCATGTGATAGCATGGCATCATGATGGAAGTGACACCCAGTCCTCTGGACGGGCTCTACCCACACTCAGGGGAAGGGGGTGCTACAAGGGTCATTTGAGATCCTTCTTAGAATTCTGCTGACCACATGCACTTACACGAATGTACCCATTCTTGTGTGGTAAGAACAAGGCTGTATGTGTATTAAACACGTTCTGAGTTCCAGACACTTCTATGTGAATCCCCACAAGAGTATGTTATAGGTACTGCCACTATTTTTAACCTCAGTTTACAGAGGAAGAAATGGGGCTCACTGAGGTTAAACACCTTGCCCAGGGGGACCCAGCTGGAAAGGGGTGGGGCTGAACTTGAACTTGGGACTCTCAGATTCTGAGACCTGGGCTCTAACCAGTGCTCTGATTTATGTCACACACATGCACAGGGAGAGCCGTGGCCACACATGCAGCAGCAAACCCACACCTGTGCATGCATGTGCATCAGCACAACTGCACACACACATTCGCATTCTTGGATCAGCACACAGCTCTTTGCACCCCACCTCCACCCCCGCGCCATGCCGCCTGGTTCCCTGGGCCTGGAGTTAATGAAGAGACACTGAGAGCCACGCAGAGCAGCCATGGGCAGAGATGAAAGGCAGGGTGGGGTGTGCCTGCTGGCCCTCCGGGGATCCGGTTACCCAGGCCCTGGCTTCTCAACCGAGTGAGGAACACTCCTGATGTCATCCCACCAGGATGATCAATGGAGCAACTGGGGGAGGGGACTGCCGGGGGACAGAGGTCTGGGTGGTTTCTCTCAGTACCACTTGGCCGCCTTGATGCCCAGCTCCCTGGGAGCTGGCTGGGGCTGATGTTTCCAAAGAGGTCTCCTGAGATCAGTCCTGCCAGGCAGTGGCTCATGTAGCCAGAGTAGCGGGACTAGATAGCAAGTCTGGTGACTGAGGTCAGAGGTGCCAGAGGACTTGAACCTCTGGGTTCGGGCCTTGGGAACGGAGAAGGGTCTGGAATCCTCCTTCTTGCCTATCTCTCCTCTGGGTGTCCTGGTATCCGATTCTCCTGGGTTTCAGTCTGGACTTGTTTGTGACACTTGACCTCCAGGAACTCTGGGTCCTGCTGTGTAAACAGGAGAAAGGGACCTAAGTTGCAGTTCTTAAAAAGCCAAGGCTTTCTCTTCCTCTTGGCTCTGGTGATCTACACACTCCCTCTTCCCTCCTTCGCTGGCCACACATTCTCCATCTTCTGTCTTGCCTTCTGGCCTGTGAAGCCATGGACTTTGGCTCTGGAACCAGAATGCCTGTGTTCAGGACCCAGTGCCACCCTTACTACCCAAGCGTCACTGCACAAATGGCTTCACTTTGAGAAGCCCTCCCCCCTCCCTACTCCGCCTTGTTCCCTTGTCTCTTGGTGCCTCCTTCAGGGAGCCCAGTGCTGACTGGGCTCTCTGACTGAACCCCAGCTCTTGCCTGTCCCTCTTCCTGCGATCCCATTCCCACGACACCATCGTCCACCCATCCCCCTGGCAGAAAGCTCCTGGATTCCTCTTAGTCTGCACCTTGTTCCACCACCAGCATCATCTCCTGACTTGCCCACTGGCTGGGCTAGGCCACCGCCCTCTTCCACCTGGATAGTGGCCACTTCCTAGTAGGCTCCTGGCCCCCAGGCTTGTCTCCTGTCCAATCTGCTCTCCACTGACCAACCGGACGTGACTCTTTTCAGACAGACGTTTGGTCGTGATCATGTAACAAGACCCCTATTTAACATTCTTCAATAGATTTCTATGGCTCCTGGGCAAAAGTCCAAAGCCCTGACATTCTGTGGGGCCTTTGGCATCTGGGCCCAGCCCCGCTCTGTCAGGCTCCCTCCCCCTTTCTGTTCCAGGCAAGCAGGTGGCCTTTCCTGTTGCCTCTGGGTCTTTGCACCTGCATTCCATCTGTGCAAGACCCTCCCTGCCTGCTCTGATCTCACACAGGCTAGCAGTCTAGAAGTTGTCCAGACCTCTTCTGCCCTGGCTGTCTAGGACTCCCGTGCTGGTAGCCTGATCTTCCAGGTCTGGGTGTCACAGAAACCTGAGTTCACCACTTTATATCTGTGTGGCCAAGGCAAGTCTTTCAACTCCTATGAGCCTCAGTTACACTGTCTGTGGAGTGGGATAAAAACTTCTATAACTGTACAGAGAATGACATAAATTAAAGCTGGGAGCATCAAGTAGCCAAGACACAGGTGCTCATAGTGGCAAAGATGATGACTATTTGTGCCCCAATCCTTTTTGTGGGGAAGGGGGACAGCTCATTCCAGGCCCAGACATGGGCATGGTCTCTTCTTTACTTTTTCTTGAAGCCCTGGGAGGCTGAAAGATCACCTGAGCCATACAGAAGGATAAACTGAGGCTGGGGCAGGAGAAGGAACCGGGGGCCTGGACACCTGCTGTGTCCTCTCCTGCCCTCTCAGTCTGGGGCACTGAGCCCAGTTCTCCCCATAGCACACAGCCTCTGGACCCCTTCTCTGTGTGTCACTGTTCTCACAAGGTAAAGTAACAAAAAGTACTTGCTCAGGTTGTACACTGTGCCAAGCAAGCACTTTGCATGGATATTAATAAGAACCCTCAGTTTATGCTCCACTTATACACACATTTAACCTACACAGCAAAACTCTGGGAAGGTGCTATTATGGTTCCTATTTTGCAGTTAGTAAACAGGCCCAGAGAGGTTAAGCCACTTGTTAAAGAGCACACAGCTACTGGTGGGAGGGAGGTGTGGGAAGCTGCACTCTTTCCCCTTCTACCAGCCTGGCCAGCCTTTCTCCCATCCTTGCCCACCTGGCCTAGTGTCCCTACTGCTCTGGCCTGTGGGTCTTGCTGCGGTTTGGTTTGACAGTGCTCAGCACTGAGAGAGGATTGTGGCCATTTTTGTGTCCATGCTAGTGGCTGTTTTTCCTTGGCAGTCATTTTCATTTTGAAGAATTTCAAAAACAGCCCTTAGGCTAGGAGGGATCTGTTCCCTGGTGCCCTTCGAACTTCCTCTGTTGCCTCTCTGTCTTCCTTCTCTGAATCTGTGCTCTAGTCTTCTGTGCTTGTGCCTCACGGTTTTGAAGCAACATTGGGGTGCACAGACACACACACACACACACACACACACGTTCATTCACAAATAAGAAAGCCAGCCTGTGTAGAAGCGGGTTCCACTGGGGATAGGCTTTGTCTTTGTGGTATGCTGGCAAATGTGTAACACCAGGCTCTCTGGAAAATGAAAACCTTGATTTGAATTTGCCGATTCCTGTGATGTGAACAGAATTGCTCCCACCAACGTCAGCATCAAGCTGCCAGAGTGAAGTCACTGAATGTGGAGTTGGAAAGAGATGTGGATTCAGCTGCTGTGACCACACCACCCTTGTTCACCACTGTCTCCTGTTGCCTGGTACAGAGGCCAGCACAGAGTTAATGTTTACCTGCCATCAAAGCACTGGCTGCACTCGTGAGGGACGCCCCAGCCTGCAGTCTGCCCAGGCCTAGTTGCTCCTTCCTCACACCTGTGCACACTCAGCCATGCTCTGCACCGCTCACCATCACTGATGTGCTCCAGCAAACACACTTGTGCCCCATCTTGCTCACAAGGGCATGTGTACACAGACACTGAAAGTGCGGCACACACTACTGGAGACAGCTGCCAGTTTTTCCTGCACATGTTCTCTGATGGATCCATAGGCAACTGTGCTCATCCTTGGCTGACACAGTTGTACACGTTCAATCACACACATATACACCATGGCACACCCGTGTACACACAGTGTCTCAGAGTCACTTATGTACATGTCCTGGTGCACAGAGACACCCATGCACGCTCGGGACTCCAGGGCTCCACACACAGAATCAGTCCTAGCTGGAACCTGGCTTTCTCACCTTCATGTGTGCGCACTGTGGCACACCCTGCTCACTCAGCACCCCACCTCCTGCTGTCCCCCTGCGTCCCCTGCAGGCATCTCCCCCGCCTGCCCGCCATAGCCAGGGAAGCTGGCCAGGCTGGGTTGGTGGGTGGGTGTGGTGCTGGGAGGTAGAGAGGAATTCCAGGCTGCTCCCTAGCCAACATTAAGTGCCTTCAGACTGAAAAGAACCGTCCAGAGAGGCTTTTCCGGCTAGAGATTAATGTCACTGAAAAATGTGGGTCCCGAGCAATGAATGCAGCCTTCTTTGTCACACATTACGTGAGTGCAGTAAAGCGAGAGCAGTTCATTTTTGGCATGTTTTTACTCTGCTTGACTCAGAGTGAAAGAAGAAGAGCCTGGGGCCCAGGAACCTGAGGGTGGGGGCCTCATGGGCAGAGGGTACCCCAGAGGATGGGTAGGGTAAGGACGGGTCAGTAGGGCAAGGCCTTGGGGGTAAGTCCCAGTCAAGCCACCACAGGTCTCAGAGCCCAGGGCCATCGCTGCAAGTGTGCTGAGTCCCCCTGTGTAGCATGCATCAATGGGCAGGTCCCCCCTGAGCAGACACCCAGCAAGGTTAGGAGCTCCTAGGCTCAGACCCCCACCATGGGCACACGACTCCATCTACCTCCCAGGCTCTCATCATTCTGCAAAACAGCCACACTGCAGGTCACCCTGACAGGTGTTGTTGAAGACTGGGTGGGACCCTCCTGATGAGAGCTGCAGAGTGTCAGATGCTTGGGGAGTGGCCCACGGTATAGCCACATGACTGATGGCTGCAGTGGTGTGTATGGTGTGCGAGCAAGCAGTGGGTAGACACCCACTGAGGCTTTGGAGCAGGTGAGCCTGGGCTCCAGTCCCATTAGGTGGCCTTGAGCAAGCATAATTTGTCTCCCTGAGCCTCGGTATCTTCACCTGAACGATGGAGTAAATGACACCCTGTCTCCAGCTGACTGGCAGATTCCAGGTGATGACATGCATGTAGTGACTGCACCATCAACAGTAGGGCGCAGTGACCCAAGAGTGGCTCCCAGGAGTTGGTGACAAGGTGAGTGACACAAGAGCAGCAAATAAAGGCTACCTCACTTTGAAATTGGCATGTGGGAGGAGAGGAGCCCATGATGGTGTTCCAGAATGCTCTGAGGATGGGGCTAGGGAGCTAAGCTGCAGTGGGGACACTGTGGAGACCTGTCCCCTGTGAAGCCAGCATGTGCTGGCCCCAAAGTAGTAGTGGAGTGACTGTTCTCTCATCCACTTTGCTTGGAAAACTAGAAGGTTTGATTTTATTGGTTAGGGAAATTGAGACACAGAGTGGGGCAAGCACCTGGCTAGGGTCACACAGCCAGCCAGTGGTCAAATGGAGGTTCTTTTGGCCAGGCAGGAATGGCCAGCATGTAGAAGAGAACTAGAAAGCTATTAAGCAGTGTATTCCTCACAAATTGAAAGCACAAAACATATCAGGTTATTTCTTGGGTTAAAACTTGTTCATAACCCCTCCTGCCCTCCTGCCTTCCTGACATCCCAAGTGCTTGCTCTGACAGCCAAGATGCCTGGCCCTTGCTCCAGCCTTGGGTGCCCTTTCAGTGACTCTCACTGTCTCTTCTCAGTGCCAGTGGGAATCCAGTCTTCTCCCACGGTTCACGCCTCAGATCCCAGCCCCTGGGATCTGCCCATCCCCACTTGTCATCTTGGAGCACCAAGCACCAGGTTTAACTCTTCTGGCCCTAGTGCTCAGCCTAGCAGTGACTATCACCTATAAAGTGCTACAGTGTTCATGGGTCACCTGTCCTGACAGCAGGACTCTGAGGGCAAAGCCATGCCCCGATTTTGCTCTGCACTCTGTCCAGCCACACTGGCACAGTGCCGCACTGAGCGTGCTCCACATGTCTGTTCTGAGAAGGAACTGTGCACTGGATGGCTGGGCTGGCACCTGGTCCCCAGCAGTGTCCAAGGGGGGTCTGCGGTCTCAGTCCCACAGTAGATGAGACTACTGGCATATAGTCATGGATGGGGGACAGTTGCACCCTGCCAGGGCTCAGGAAGCTGGAGTTTCTGCAGGATGAGCCCGACTTGCTGTGAATCCTGAAAGCCTTTGGCTGCATGGCACACTGAGTGTTAAAAATCAGTGATACAACAGTGTTCGAGTTTCTCTGGGTGGAACTGGATCCTCAGAAGAGCCCCGAGTGGCCCTCTGGCTATCCCAGCCTTGCCCAGGATGCAGGGATCAGACCTGGGCCTAATGGCAGAGGTGTCTTTCCCACAGAGAGTGGGGAGGTGACTGGGAGTAGGCAGGGTGTCGCTTGTGCCTGGGTGGCTTTCTTGTACCTCTGTAAAGTTGTGATCGTCCTCCTTCTGGACGTGCTTCACCTCCTCCTGAGTGTGGCCACAGAGCCTTGCTCCTCATTCTGGAATGTGGCAGGCGTAATGTGGAACTTCCAAGACAAGGTCACAAAGTCCTGCAGCTTCCTCTTTGCTGTTGTTTGCATCCCTTGGACGAGGCTGGCTGCTGAATTTCAAGGATGTTCAAGCAGGCCTTTAGGAAGCCCACCTGGTGAGGCCCACCAGCACCCATGGGAGAGGCTATCTTGGGAGCAGATCTCCTACCCCAACCAGGCCTTTGGTGGCTGCAACACTGCCTGACGTCCAGCCTGCAGGCAGGTGAGGACCCTCAGAAATCTAGGATGACACATACTTATTGTGGTTTTGAGTTGCTGCATTTGGGACAATTTGTTGTACAACAGTAGGTTACTACCCTCATTTGGAGAAAATCACCCAATGTCTGTCAACAGTGGATAATGGTGTCATCCCAGGATGGAAGACTATATAGCAGTAAGAGGGAACAAATTGTCCCTACAGGCAGTGACATGGCTGAAACTTACAAGCCAGTTGACTGAAGATAGCAGAAACCATCCAACTGCACAAAGGCTGGGCAGCTTGTCTATAGTGACAGAAGTCAAGACAGCAGTCATGCTTGGGCAGCTGAGGATGGAGGGACCAGGAGGGGACAGAAGGGGTTTCTGGGTGCTGCTTACATGGATGTATTTAGTTTCTGAAAACTTGTGACTGGTGCATTTATGACTTGTGCATATTTTGAATACTAGGCCTTAATAAAAAGTTAGTTTGGAATAGGACGTGTGCAGGGTGAGCTGGGCGGACAAGGAGTCACATCTAGATGTGCTCTATTCTGAGGCCACCAGTCTAGAACCTCTGGGTAGGTTGGAGAGGGACATAAAAGGCTTTGGCCTATTATCTCACCTCCATGGCCCTCTCATAGGATGGACAGGAAGGGACAAAGGCTCAGTGCCCAACTGGGGTTGGGGTCAGCCGAGAGCCTTTCTGGGGCTGCAGCCAGGGCACAGGGAGCCCTGCCTGGCTTTGTGCTTCAGGGATTTGCCCTAATCCCAGCCCTGCCTGGTAACTTGTCTAATCCCTACCCATGGGGCTGAGCCTTTTCAAGAGCTGACTTTGGCTTGAAAGGCTCCCAGAAAGGTCCACATTCCTCCTATGCATCCCTGCTCCTAGGAAGCAACTGGACAGGGTCTGCAGCACCCCTTGCAGCTCCCTCTAACCTCATTGTTCACTTGACGAGCGCCAATCTCCTGGGTTCTTTGGTTCTTAACCTTCCCCACCCCAGCTGGTTTCTGCATCAGGAACTTTGTACAGACTCTCCCACTGCTTTTCTCCTCTGATCCTTGCATGGCTACCCTTGATCAGAGGTCTGTGCTCAAATGTCACCTCTCCCAAGAGGTTGCATGCCTCCCTCTGTGTTAGTCTTGTTTGTTGCTTTCCCTGTCTCTCCACACTGTCCCCCCCTCCCCCCCTTTGAGGCTTAGTGGGCTCCTAGGCTTGTTCATAGAGTGAGAGAGGGAATGAATGGATGATAAAGGGCAGTTACTGAAGGAAGAGGGGAGAGGGTGACCCTGCTCACCTCTGGGACCTTACAGATCATCTCAACACTTAAGGCTGCGCCATGGAACCAGGCTTAGCACTCCACTTTTTTTGTTTATTTTAAAAAGAAAGTTTTTTCTATTAGCCAGAAAGGTTTTTCTTAATGCATATAAGTTCATTTTTAATATTAAATAGGGCAAGATGTTTGATAGTTGAGTTACATTCATCAACAATTTCAGTTTAGTCTTCAAAGCTTCAAGGAATTTGCCTGTTGTGTATTTATGTTTTGACAAGTAAAAGCCATGAGTCACCAGCTATTTGAAAAAGATGGAACTAGCTGCATTAGAAAATGCAATTTATAGAATTTTATCACTAGATCAGAGCAAAGACTCTAAGGACCATAGAAAGATTTGTTTAGAAAGTGGGGCACTATGCCCTTTGCAGAGCAAGTACAATTCATGGAAATGACACAAGTCACGTTTTTCAGATATTAATATTTAGCAATGTTGAAATAACATCACGACACTTCTACAGATGCAGACTGGAGTGGGGGCGGTGAATGTTTCATCACTGGAACAAAGCCACGCAGTGGTAATTTACCTCACCCAGTGATGATGGCCCTGTGGCACGGGATGGACCTGCAGGTGAAGAATCCTGCTGGCCTTGAACATCCTCTTCGTCAACATGGGGATTCCTAGCTTCCTAGGATGACTGTTAGACACGCATTCCTTCCATCAGACACTGCCTTCTCAAGGCCGCCTCTCCCGTCACCTTTCTCTGAGCAGTGAGAAAAGTTTGCGTGAATGACTACTGTTGATGAAGAGCATGGTAGTGATGGGCTGTGCCCCTTCCCAGTGGTCCCTGGACTAGTCCACGGGGACATTGATTGACCCCAGGGTCGGGGCTGGCCCTGAGCTCGCTGGGCCAGGCTTTGCGTGTGTGTGTGAAAGTCTGTGCCACACCTCACTGCTTTACAGAAGGTTTCTGGCAGCTACAGGTCATGATTTGTGTGGGGCACAGGCTGCCCGAGGAGTGATCCCTGCCCGTCTGGCTGCCACCTGCCTCCCTTCCCCGTCCTGTGCTGGGACTTGCCGAAGTGTCAGCATCAGGCGAGGCTGTGGTCCGTCCCTCCTCCCTGGAGCCCTCCTGCAGCAGCTGAGGGCCAGGTGCTGACTAATTCTATACAAATGGGTGAATATTCCAGAGAATGCCATTCTGTAAGAAAGCAAATATTTAAATACTCAAGGCCGGGTCCTGTCTGCCTCCACACCCAGTCCTGCCACCTGCCAAATACAGGCAGAGCCTTGCGGAGATGTCTTGGGACTGCACACCTGGCATTCCTTTTGGAGCTCTGCGTCCCCCTCAACAGGGGCAGGAGGGTCACCCAAGGGGATCATATTGATGCCTGCCAGGCAGTGATGCTGGGGAAGGGGTGCTGGTAAGTGCAATGTTGAGGAAATCCTAATCTGCTGCCGTGGTGCCCAGAGAGACCTTGTGCCTGGACAAAGTTCCTGGGCTCACATTCTGGAGAGGAAGGGGACAGAAAGACATCAGTAAGCACTGGGTGCCAGGTGCTCTGCACCGTGGGTCTCCCTGAACCCCCATGTCAACACTACAGGAGGCCATTCTCACCTCCATCATGCCATCGAGGAAACTGAGGTCCTGAGAGGGGAAGCGCCTTGCCAAATGTCATACACCTGGAGGAGGTCAATGTAGGAGTGATCCCAAGTCCTCTTGACTTGGGGCCCTGTTTCTTCCTGGTGCACATGTGGCACAGCTGAGTGAGCCCTGGCTTCCCTGTTCGTTACCTTCCCCATTCCTCAGCAGCATCAGATTACTGGACATGTTACTGGGTTAGTCCTTTGGGTCTCAGTTTCCCCATGTGTAATATGGGGTGTACAATGGGCCACATAAGTGGTCCCTGACATGGTTGTCCCCCAGGCCTACTGAAGCCGAATGGGAGAGGGAGGGTCCAGGACCCTGCATTTAACCAAGCCTTGTAGGGAGCAGGATGTGGCCAGGCTGCTCCCACTGCCTGATTCTGCCACACTGGACAGAGAGGATGGCATGGGTGAGGCTCCTGGAGGCCCCTCAGTTCGAGGTGCAGGGGACAGCCAGGAAAGCCAGAGGACCTGTGCCTGGGAAAGTGGCAGAGTGTGGGGCTGGGTGGGGCAAACACAAGGCCCTTGCCTGTTCTCCATCTCATGGGGTCCCTGGGTGGCCAGGCTCAGGGCTGAGAGACTGTCCTTATGTCATCCTCAGCCTTAGGTTACCTATTTTCTTTCTTCTCTGAGTTCCTGGGCACTGTCTCACTCTGTTTCAGCCAAATTGCCTCACTCAGCCTCACAGTTCCTCTCACTTTATGGGTCTCCCCTATCAGGGAGGATGGTGACACTACCTTCCCTTTGTCACATGCATGTCAGCACTGTGCTTGCCTTGTCTCCTGCATTCTCCCCTTTCTCTTCACAAAAGCCCGTGACATGGGTTCTGGTACTGTCCTCACCTGACAGCAAGGTGAACTGAGGCACAGAGTGATGGGCAGCTACCTACAGCAAGGATTGGAGGGCTAAGATTTGATTCTTAGTCTTCTAAGCTCACGGCCTGGACTCACACTCACCATCTCCACCACTTTTGTTGGTGGGCAAGGACAGTGGCTGTCTTTCTGTCTCTGTCCTCAATAGACCCTGCCCAGTGCCAACCACAAGGGTCTGCATTGAATGTTAAATAATTATACCCATTGGACAGATGAAAGACAGGTCCAAGAAATTAAGATTTGTCCCAGGTCCTAGAAAAGGCAGAAGTGTCTTAAGTTGGGTGGCTCCCAAGCCAACCCTGAGTCAAGGAATTGAATGCAAATAGTTTGCCTGGGAGTTGGTTTCCAGATGTGCAGGAAGATGAGTCAGGAAGTGAGACAGAAAGGAAAGCAGCCCACAGATGGCATGTCAATGAGCAGGCGAACACAAGGACAGGGGTGAGGGATCAGCCCCTCTAAGGACCTCCAGGAGAGTGTAGAGATCAAGCCTCAGAGCTGTCCCTCCATGGAGTGAAGGATCTGGGGTTTTGTCCTTCACTTTTGTTTGTGTTCAGCCGAAGGCTGTTCTAGACACTTCTGACCCAGCACATTCTGGGCCTGGGCAGGCAGAACTACAGGTATTTGTGGTGAGAAACTCTGGGATACTCAGTGTGGGTGGGGCACTGATGTCTGCTGTCATGGAATTGTTCAAAACTTGGGTTTTCCGAATCCAAATCCAACTGTCCAACCATCCAACCCACCCACTCACCTACCCAACCATTTATCCATCCACTCCTACCCATCCAATCCTCTGTCCATCTACCCACCCACCTACCCACCCCCAACCATCCATCCATCCTTCCATCCTCTCACCCATTATTTATCCACCCACACATCCACCCACGCATCCATCCATCCATCCATCCTCTCCCAGGCCCTCCTGAGTGTGAGGTACAGGTCCAGAAACGCTTGCCCCATGTTTATTCCAGTCACCCCCTTTCTCTGAAGGGGCTGCACTTCTGGCATTTGTATGAGGCAATCCAACAGAGTGGGTGTGGATGGCTTGGCCCTGCAGCCAGCAGCCCCTGTTTTCTCACTCTGGGATGTTTGGGCTCACAATTCCCCAGCTCCCCCAATGTTCCCAGACATATTCAGTGCCACTATCATTCCAGGAAGTCCCTCAGAGGACACACAGTCCCCATTCATAGGTCAGCTGCTTACAATCATAGAGCTCCTGCTGGCTGACACAGAAGGGCTCTCTTTGCCCTTCTGCCCCAGTGTGACTCCCTCACTTGGGTCCAGCTTGCAAATGTGGTCCTGGCGAAGGTTGACAACATCCATTGGGGCTTGGCTGAGCAGCCTTGAAAGCTGGGGCAGGGCCAAGGCTGCTATGGTACCAGGCTCCTTTCTGCCATCATGGCACCCAGAGAGACTGCCTTCCTAGAGAAAGGTCCTGGGTCCACATACTAGACAGCAAGGGGACAGAAAGCCATTGGTCAGCATTGGGTATTAGCCGCTGTGCACGGTGGATGTCTCTGAACCCCCATGTCAACACTAGACAGGCCATTCTCACCTCCACCATGTGCTTGAGGAAACAGGCTCAGAGAGGGGAAGTGCTTTACCAAAGGCGACACACCTGGAGGAGGTCAATGCAGGAGTGATCCCAGGTCCCTTTGACTCAAGTCCCAGTTTCTTTCTCTTGGAATACACAAGCACAGCTGTTGTGAACCCTGGTTCCACTGCCCATTTCCTTCTTCCTTCCTCACCAGCATCAGCATCACCATCATCATCAGCCAGACCCAGACAGCTTCCCTTCTCCAGGGGCCACGATTCTAGAGCTCTTGCCACAAGCACATGACAGAGAATGCCAGGGGCACATGTGACTTGCCAAAGGCCACAAGCTGTCATCTCACGAGGAGCCCAGGTTTGGAGTCTGACAGACCTGCATCTGGTTGTGACCTTGCTCGTCCCTGCTGTGTGAAGTAAGCTGCTTTACCTTTGCTCAGTCTCCTCATGATCCACTGGGAGGAGGAAAGGGGAAATGAGACAAAATGTGTCAAGAATCCTGGCATCTGGGTCTGGAGCTCCATGAATGATGGTCAAAGTGGAACCAGAGAACATGAACTCACCCTGTGCTCCCTATGCAGAGAGCGAGTCACAAGCCAGTGTCTTCTGTGGTTGGTTTGTTTTCTTCAGGTGCTGAGGATGGACCCCAGGGCCTTGTGCATGCTAGGCGTGTGGTCTAGCACTGAGCTCCACACCCAGCCCTCCGTCCGTGCCATTTAATAACTAAAATGTCTATTCCCAGCCCAGGGAGACTCTAATGTGCCTGGCCTGGTGACCTTCAGAGTTTGGGGCACAGTTATCTTTCTCCAAATGGCACATCTCAAATTTCAACATACAACGCAGTGACAGTGGTTGGGACCCAGGAAAATCTGGGAGGTCATTCTGTCTCTCAAACGCCTAGACCCTGAGAGGCACAGTGTGAGGCTCTGGGTCCCCAGGCCTTGGCAGTGAGTGTGGAGAGGAGGGTTGGCTTGGTAGACATGGTGGGGCTTCTGGTGTGTGCGTGTGTGTGCATGTGTGTGTGTGTGGTGTGTGTGTGTGTGTGTGCACTGGGCCTGGTAGGAAGGACCCGCCCATCTTGGCCTGTTCATTCCTGCTGTCTGCATCCTCTCCTCCCTGCTCCCAGGACTGTCTTTCCTCAGCTGACTCCTCCCACTCCGCCCCCCAAGGGCTGGTGGGGACACTCTTGGGTTACCTCTGGGTTATGTAACGATGATTTAGAAACCACAGAATGCTGGTGGGGAATGACACATCATTCAGGCCCGAGTCCCTGCCGGCAGGGCAGGAAATCCCTTGGCCCCCCTCGTGACTCCTTCCCCACAGCAATCCCTGGAGCCCCCACTCTATCTCAGTTTTCCACCTATCACTCCCACTACCCCCTTCCTGCAAGGTGGGGAAACTAAGATCTGAAGAAGATTGGAAACTGCCCCAGTGCAGGGCACCTCAGGACTGGGTTTGGGGACAAAGACCTGGTGACTGGGTGGTGATGGGGGACCATCCAGGCCTTAAATCTGGGGGGTCAGTAGGTCACAGGCCTAATGTTGCTAGACTCCAGGGGTCACAGGTGGGCTAGCTCTGTTCCTTCAGAAGTCACTGGGCCCTGCTGCCTGCTGTCCCTGGACTCTAGGCTGAGGACCTCCTGGGCTCTGGGACAGGGGCTGAATCGCCACCTCTGAGGAGCCTCTGTCTGGAGGGGCCAGTGTGTGGGACAGGGCCAGGCTGTCTCCAGACACATGGCAATTTTATGTGTTGGCTTTCTCTGCTAAGCAATGCAATTATTAAGGCTGTGTGGGATAGAAGGCGGTGAAGATGGCCATAGCGCTATACTAGGTGCATGCTCTGTGCATGCTGGCTGTCACTAGTGCTGTGACTTGGTGATTGCCTATTCTGGGCCACCATTCTGAATACTACCTGTACATACTACCATGATTGAAAGAGGTGACACAAGGGGAAACTGAGGCCCAGGCTGGGAGGTATCACTGGTTTCCCTGGCTACCTCCCTGCCCAGCAGAACCTGATGACAGATCAGCCTCATTGGACAGCTGTGGGCCCAGGGTGTCCTGTTCCTTCAGGGCCTTCTGGGGTTCCCAGCTCCATGATGGATGAGTCTGGGGTGGCTGTCAAGGCCAAGGGTTGACCAGGGTCTTCTCTGGACTATGTCCTCCCTCCCCCACCCCTTCCCAGAGGGCTGCTGTGACTGCCTGGGCCTGCCTTCCCCTCCTCCCTCATAGCTTGCATTCCTCTAGAGTTCTCCCCCAGGCTCAGGAGAGGGGAGAACTCTAGAGCACACAGCCCTCCCAACACCCCACTCCCAGCTCTCTGCAGTGGATCTTGGGGCTCCCCGGCCTCTCAGACCAGCCAGTGGCTCCCTGGGTCCATCCCAGGGGTTCCCCAGCTTCCTGCACCCATATTGCCCAGGCAGGGCAATGCTGAACCCAGAGGAATGGAGGCCCCATACCTGGTCAGGGCAGAAGAGGGGAAAATGCATTTGGGCAAAGAAATGGTTTTTTAGACCATGCCAGGATGGCATCTGACCACCTGGTCTTTGTGGAAGGCAATGCCTGGCACTGTGTCCCCACCCAGGATGCCCACCATTCAACAACAGACCTTGCCATGCCTCAGTTTCCTCATCTGCAAAATGGCGCCATGAGCATCTGCCTCCCAGATGGAGGACTCAGTGAGATTCCAATAATCTTACATGGTGTCTCTAATGGGAGGGATTAAAATATTATGCTGTCTGGATTACTGAGGGAACAGTGAGAGTTTGCCAAGAGAAAGGGATGCTGGGAAGGGTATTTCAAACACAGGAAATGGCTTGTGCAAAGGCAAAAGAGGTACATACAAAATGAGCAGTAAAACCAGCAGCAAGCCAGCGCTAGCTCCTTCCAGCCTGCAAACGCTGACTGTCAAGTTGTCAGGAATGTGCAAGCTAGTTGTTAGGCACGGGGCATCATTAAAGCTTAAATGATATATATTTGCAATTCAACAGATTATATTACAGAGGTGATAAATACTCAGTTTATTACTTCCTACTTGTCCTGCTGCTCTCTGCAAGAGCCTAGGGTTCTTAGTGTCCTAGCAGAAGGGCAGGCGTGCCATACTTCGTGGCGAGCTGCTTCCTAGTTCTTCCCAGCTTCTGCAGAGGTGTCTTGTAGCTTGACATTGGTTACTGTGAGAGTATTTACACCACGGACTTCAGCCAATGCTACAACACCAGTACCACCCCAGAGTCACTTGTTGAATGTTTATAGCCCAGCACAGCTGCCACTTAGCAAGAACTTACAGAGCTGTGCTGTTCCGTCTCATGCCAGACAGGTATTATGTCATCCCACCAAAACCCCGGGGAGGTTGGTACCGCTGTTGTCCTCCTTTTACAGAGATGGACACTGAGGCCCACAGGAGATTAAGCCATTTGCTCAAAGGTCTATCATGAGTAGCAGAAGCAGGAAGTGCTCCTGGAGTGGGATGTCTGGGTGACAAGGTGGTTGGGGGTGCATTCTAAGTTCTGACCTTTCCTTTGTCCTTTCTCCCCACAAGGGAGGCTAGACTTAACCTTCAGAGAGATGGAGGCAAAAGGAGCCCAAAGGATTTGCTCAGACCGAGCCCTGCCTCTGGCCTCTCAGCTGGAGGTCCTCTGGCCAAGCACCCCGCGAGCGGGGGCGACTCGCCATGCGCGTGTTGCCTGCCTGCCTGTCAGCAGTGGTCCCGCTCAGCCCTCAGTGTCTATAACTCAGAGGCAGTCGGTTTGGGCTCTAGGCCTGGTTGGGAAGCCACCTCCCAAGCTCACCTGCCAGTCTGCATTCACAACTGTCCTGAGCCATGTCCTGCCTGGGTGGCGGCCGGTCTGTAAATGCACGGGTCTTTGACACCTTCTCCTCATTAATCGTGTAATTGGTTTGCACCATGCTCTGTGGCCATGGGCTAGCCTGTGGCTCTCTGGAGGCGTGGGGGCAGCAAGCCCCTTTGGGGCCCATGTCTCCAAGCATAAGGCTCTGGCCACAGGGACCCAGAGGTGTCTGGACCTGAGAGAGCCCTACTGTGTGCAGAAGACCTCCATTCTGAGAGCCAGGGCTTCAGTTCCCCATCTGTAAAACGAACTCAGCAACAGCTCCCCCACCATTGTGGGCCGAAGGCATCCTTGCTGAGTCAGGATGGAGAGTGTGTGGTCCTGGAAAGCAGCTGAGACAACTGAGGCATGGAGAGGCGGAGCCTCTGCCCTAGGTTGTGCAGCCTCTTAGCCACAGTTCTTCCCAGGCTGGGTCATCATACCTTCCTCATGGCCATGGGTCCTAAGAAATGGTCTTCTTTCCGAGGAGAAACAGAAGGAGGGGATCTTCACTGCTTAAAATGAACCTGCAGTGCAGAGCAAGCTTCTGCTCTAGGTTTCTAAGCAGCATCCTGAGGGCGTGGACGTCAGCTGAGAGAAGGGCTCGGAGAGGTTAAGTGGCATACTCCTAGTCACACAGCAGGGCAGGAGTATAAGGTGAAGAGTGGTCCAGTCCCAGACTGGGACTTGAGAGAGCCACAGCTATCCTTGCTGAGGGACTTGTACAGGTGTTGTCCTCTCCCTGAGCCTTGGGCTCTCTTGGAGCAGGCAGTGTGCCAGGCAGCGATTAGAAAGCTCTGCTACAATGGATAGAGGCAGGGAGCATGAGGGGTTGAGGGCCTGATTGGGTCAGGGTGCGGGCTCTTTGACCTGCCAGGCCCATGTACCTGTACTCTCACTTGTGTGCAGCTCTGGGCAGGTCCTTCTGCACACAGAAGCCCATGCACGTGTCACATGCTCGAATACACACACTGCCCTAAGCACACATGTGTTGGTTTGGTTCTATGCAGGTGTTCCTGCATACACACGTTCATATGACTGAGTACATGTGCTCCTAGGCAAACACACTCCTGCCTGATCTCATGCAAATAAAGCATCAGGTGGCTGTCGGTTTGCCCCTTCCTTGCCTTCTTCCACCCTAAAAGACTTCTAGGAAAGTAACCCAAGTGAGACAGAGAAAGGGGAGACAGAAAGGCTGTTGAAAGAGAAGAGTTTTTTGGAATGTGTGTAATTGCCAAGTAAGTGCTCAATTTAGCCTTTGAGTTTCCTAGGGGCTAAGGTGAAAAGGAATGGGAGGGCTTTTTTTTTTTTCAGACTCTGTCAAAGAAACTGTTGAAATTGCCACCGCTGTCTATATTGCAAGTTGTCACAGCTGGGTATTGGGAAAAATTTTCAGTTAGCAATAATTGGGTACGATATGGCCACTGCACAGTTAGGGAGGGCTTTTTATTCCCCTTCCATGGTAGGATTTTGACAAGGACCATGTAAGATCTTGGATATGAAACCAATTTGAAACTATGAGGCTTATATCAAGACGGAGTGAGAGGGTCACAGGGGAGTGTCTGGCTTCACCACTGAGACTTAGACATATATGTCAAATTTGCTAGCGCTCAGAGCACCTGGCCCTTGTCCAAGCCATGCCCAGGTCCGGAACACCTGGCTCACCACTATTTCTGTGTCCCCCTCTTTTGTGAACTCCTCCTGGCCACCCCAGCCTGGGTCTGGGCCCCTCCTGAGCTTCTAGGAGTTTTTCTCTGTAAACACCACAGTGGATTCAAACCACCTCTCTTGCCAGACCCCTAGGGCAGGGATGGGGCCTCGTTGGTTTTGGCAACACTAGTGCCTGGCATAGCCCTAGCATACAATTAGTGCCCAGAAGGGATTTGCTGAGAAAATACATGTCGGTAATGAGCCCACACCCTGTCCTCCAATCTCTATCTGTCCCCCCCAGGCCAGAGCACCTGGGGTTCTGGTGTTACCTCCCTGGGATCCCTGGCTCCCCTGGGCCTGCCCTTAACCCACCCAGGGGGTTGGTCCTGACATCCAGGTGTCTCCTACCTTTCTGAGCTGCCAAGGCAAGGTGAGGGATGTAGCCCAGAACTTTCTGGGCCTTGGCTGGAGGATCAGGTAGAGGCAGGGCTCCTCTCTGCTCAGTTATTCATTTCTTTATGCTCTCCCTCGATGGCTGAATTATTTACCTGCATCTGGCCATTTACCCTTGCTTGGTTTTGGGTTTTTGAGACAGGATTTCACTAAGTATCCCCAGTTGGCCTCAAATTCATGATCCTCTAGCCTCAACCTCCAGAGATGACAGGTGTGTATCCCCATGCCTGGTCTCCATTTACCCTTGTTGATGTCTCACAGCAGCTCCTGTGGTAGGAGCTGCTTTGTCCCTGTAGCCAGGTGGGGGTAAACTGACTCTCAGAGAGTCTGCTCTCCCATGCATCACAGTCTGTAGGAGCTGGTTGGGCTGGAGGGTGGAGTCTGAGCTCTGAATGCTTGTCAGAGGGAGGGAAAACTCAGTTGAGGATGTGGCTGGGCAGGCCTAGAGGTGACAGCCATTTGAGGAGGCAGGGGACACATGTGAGCTTAAACCTACTCACACACTCACTTATCCTGGTCCTCTGATCAGGATGCCCTCAGGTCTGGAGGCCATGTGTACCTATGGACTCCCACCTCCATCCCCTGCTGCTAGCTGGCACATCTTCCCTGCCCAGCCCTGCATTTTCCCTGACACGCCGCTTGTACCTCCTGCCCCCATCCTAGGAAATATAGAAACACCACAAATGCACCCAGCTGTGCCCCTCTGGGGCCATGTGCCTCAACTCAGCATGCACCCACAAGGTCACAGGCACTCGGGGCAACCAATGTGATTTCATTCATGTGGGCGAGGGTTCTGAGCTCTCGGGCTTACCCTGAGGGTGGGGATGTAGCCCTGCTTTGGGGTATAGGGCTGGGCAGTGCTGGGTAGCCAGAGCTGATTGTCCATACCTGTAGGGACCTGCCTGGGGTTGGTACCAGTGAGGCGGCTGCTCCCTCCACCCTCTGGCCTATGGGAGGGCAACCTGGGGCAGGCTGGGGATGCCAGCCTCACATTCCCAAATGTCAGGGAAGCCCAAGAGGTGGGCAGCTCACTGAGCAGGCCTGGGCTAGCCTGGTTTTCTAATTTCAAATCCCAGCTTCCCAGCTGGTTTTCTCAGGTGGTATGTTCTGTAATTCAGCCTTCCCCTCTGTACAATGGGTGTCAGTTCAGCCTCTCCAACAGGGCTGGTAGGAGAACAAGAAGGTATCCTGAGATCCAGAGCAGGGCTCTCCTGTCCTTCTCCCCCAGCTAGAGGTTCCTCCCGTGTTCTATGGAGCTGTCACTCACATACCTTGCAAGTCACCTGTAGCCACAGGAAGTGAGTGCAGCCATCGGCAACTTTGGAATGCCTTCATCACCACAAAGAGAGACGCTGATCCACAGCTGTCACTGCCTGTCCTCCCACTCTCTTCTGTTTACACGGAGCGCTCGATCTGGACCCGCACGGGAATGGGGTTATTCCAGTGTGGTCTGATGGTCCAACATCCTCACTCAGCACCATGCTTCTGAGGTCATCCCTGTAGCAGTGCATATCGGTGCTCCCCCCGTTTTATGCACAGTTCTCCTCCACCATGTGGACATTGCCTTTTGTTTGCCCGTTTTCTGGGGATGGACCCTTGAGTTGTTTCCATGTTTTTGAACAGCACTGCTGGGAAATCCACGTCTCACCTGCTTTCCACTTGATTCTGCCTGGTGATCATTTTAGTCTGTGACCTCTCCACCCTGCTGGCAGGCAAAGAGGCAGGATTGGAGGACAATTGGACAAGCCTGTTACCATTGGATACTCTTTGTCTTTTTTCCTCCTCACCTTCTTAACAGTGACAGTCAGAGGAAGCTTTGTGACAAAGCTCTTGCACATAGAACGCCAATGGATTCTAAAATAAATAAAATTAAAAACCAACGAAGAGGGTATTATTTGCACACTTAGTTTATAGATGGGGAAACTGAGGCTGAGGGTGTTGGATGACTGCCAAATCATGAAACTGCTGGGGCATGATTTGAACCCAGACCTGGCGGGTCCTTGGAGAACCTGCTGTGACCCTTCCTGCTCATGCTACCGCCTTGGACCTCAGTTCTGCCCCAATGCCACATTGCTGATTCAGTCCAATCCAATCCAACTCCTGTGTGCCCAGCTGTGTGCCAAGGCCAGCGCTGAGGAGGAGAAGGGGAGATGTGGTGGCAGGACCTTGGTAAGATTTATTATGTGCCAACCCTGGCTTGGGCCCCAGAATCCAGATTTGAACCAGACACCATCCCTGGAGGCTGGAAGTCAAGGTGGGGGAGGAGCACGGACTAAGGCAGGGTGACCCAGAAGACCTGGTGACCATGCAGGGGTGGAGGGGACTGGCTAGGCTAGGTGGGAGTTCAAGGCAGGCTTGCTGGGATGGCAGCATTTATGCTGGATCTGACCATTCCTGAGGGAGGACGTTCCTGGCACAGGTGCAGCTGGAGCAGGAACAGGGAATGAGAAAGAGGGAGAAAGCAAGCAGTGACTTTGTCAGGAGCGAAGTCCAGAGAGTGACAGATGAGAGGTGGAGAGGACTAGATCCTGAAGGGCTAGAATGCCAGAAAAGGCAAAGAAACTCGGACCTTCTGCTTTGGGCCATAGGGAAACACTGAGGATTCTAGAAGGAGAGTGACTTTTGCATTTGGAAAGCTGCTCGAGAGTGGGGGAGGGGCTAGGTGAGCTGCAGAGGGGGATCTAATGGGACAGGGTCAGAGTGGAAGAGGGGCTGACACAGTACTGAGTGGGGGCAAGGAGTGGGTCAGGGATTTGAAAAAAAAAAAATCTAGGAGGTAAATCAGAAGAATGGGACTTGTAGGAGCCCAGAATCCTTGGGCTTGGGATGGTCCCAGAGTTGAAAAACTGATTTTAGTTGGAAGACGATCACTTGGGAGACTCTACAGATGTTATGCTGAGTGCAAATGTCAGGGCATGACTGCACCTATGGAAGTTCTGGAAGAGCCAACAGATCTATGGCGACAGGAAACAGGTCCTGTTGCTTGGGGATAGGAACAAGGTTGAAGGGCATGAGGGTGACGAAATATGCAATGTCATGGTCAGGGAGGGCGCCTGGGTCTAGATCCTAACCAGAACTCCCCCCTGCCCCCAGCTGTACAGTTACAATCTATGCATCATGTAGAGTGTACCTCATGGAGAAAAGGGAGAAAAGTCAGAACCTCAAAACTGGCAAAATCCAGCCAGGCACCAGTGGCTCACTTCTGTAATCATGGCTACTCGGGAGGCTGATATCGGAAGGATGGCAGTTCAAAGACAGCCCTGGCAGATAGTTCACAAGACCCTACCTCAGAAAAAGAAAAAAAAAAAAAAAAAAAAACCCCAAGACAAAAAAAGGACTGGTGAAGTAGTTCAAGTGGTAGCGTGCCTGCCTAGCAAGTGTGAGGCCCTGAGTTCAAACCCCAGTACCACCAAACATAAAAAATAAAAAATAAATCAGCTGGGGAGGGAGGGGAGTAAAGTGTGTGTGTGTGAGGTGACCTCTGCCCCCTTAGTCACTGGGGCAGACCTAGAGCTGTCCCAATCAGTCAAGGCTCCCAGCAGCCCTGGGGTGAGGGATCAGCCTTTGGCTTCTGTGGGCCAGGAAGCCCCAGCTAGGCCAGAAAGGAAAGGTGGGAAGCTTCCAGCTGGCCTCTCTTCCCCATTGCTCCTGAGTGTCCCCAGTCAGCAGCACCCACCCACCCTGCTCAGGTTGCTGCCCTCAAGGAGGGACAAGGGCAGTCCCTCCACAAATCCTGAATTAATGAACCCCAGGAATCTGAGGCCTGTGAACAGCCTCTTCTTTGGGGTTTTGGTGACAGGGATGGGGATTAAGGCCTGGCAGGAGGGGCGCCTCTCCAGGGGGGCTCAGTTTTCACCCCAGAAGAAATATGAACTTGGCCCCCCACCCCCCCCTTCACTCTCCTTTCCCCTTTGCAACAATCCCTTGTTCTTACAAGAGGTGTTATCTGCCTAATCCCTGCCCGCCTTGGCTGGCTCCCGGGGTACTAGAGTGTGTGGGGCCCCCCTGCTCCCCTCGTGGCTGTTCCCTGCCCTGGGTGCCCAGAGGCGCCCCTTCCTCAACTCGTTTGGCCAAGGTGGGTGGGCCATGGGGAGGAGCAGTAATGGTGGACCCCATCCCAGGCCGGTCCAGCCCTGTCCTGAGCACACAGCACAAGTGACACCCCTATATGTGCACACACTCTTGATGCAGGTAGAATGGGTGATCAGTGTCGCTGTCCCCCACTTAGTTCTGAAGGCCAGCAGCGAAGGGCAGGAACAATGCTTTAGTCACATGGGATTGCTGGTGGTGATGGTCCTGTGTGACCCTGTGGGAGGTATGGGTCGGACATATGACTTTACACCCAAACCGCACCACTCACTGGCCATGTGACCTTGGGTAGTTTCCTCACCTGTACAGTGGGAATAAGGAGAGCGTTTTCCAGGAAGGAAAGGAAGGGAGGCTGAGTGGAGGACACCTAGGCGGGGCTCTAGGAGAAGAGATGCAGTAATGGAGGTGATGTATCATTTTAAATGAACAAGGATGCCAACACTGTCCCGCCTCTGCCCACCCAGTGATGCCCACGTCTCCAGCAGCCTCTGCCTGGATGCTCTCTTCTACACCATGAGGGAGCAGTCGCGGATATCCCCATCACAGTGCCTAACACTACACCATTCATGAACGGACCTGGGCCTTGGTCACTTGAAGACCGGTGGTGTCTGCCTGGGCTTCCTCTGAGACTTGGCTGGCTCTAGGGGTCTCTGTGGGGTTACTTGGTAGCCTGGGTAGTGTGAGTGTGGGGACTGGGTGTGATAGCAGGACAAGGCAGGGGGCTCAGGAGCAGGACCCCCAAGAGAGGAGAGAGCAAGATCACACATGGCTTCAGCCAGTGGCACAGTTTTGTTGTGGCCAATTCCAGCCAAGGCCCCAGGGGTGATGAGGGGGAACCCTGGGATAAAGCCAATTGACCAGGTGGCTCTGATGTCAGCATGTGGGGCTCTTCAGATGACCAGAGTCGCTGTGGGAGAAGATGCTCACCTGGACGCTGTGGGGACCACTCCTGGCTCTGGAGGTGTGGGAGAGACAATACAAAGACCAGCCATCTGCCTCACTGGAGGCTTAAAGTCAGTTCTGCACTTCTGTGGGACGGGGACCTGTCCTGCCACAGTCTCAGAGATCTGATATTTGTGCCAGGAGGCCTTCCAGGGTATGCTCCGATTCTGTGCTCAGGACTCCAAGTGGGGAGTTTTGTGCTGAGCCAGGAGACTCCTTGCTTCATCTCAAATCTGCCTCCGTTCTGCTGTGTGACCTGAGGAATATCAACCTCTCTGGGCCTCAGCATTGATTGAGCCCTTTGAGGAGTGGGTGCTGCCTGATTTCCAGGGTCACTGTGTGAGAAGGGGCTCTACAATTCCAGTAAGGGTTCATCTGGGACCCTTACTGTGGGGCACCTGATGGTAGATGCTGGAGGAAGGAGCAGTGAGCTGGGAGTCAGCAGAGCCCTGGGTTCAAGCTCTGCCTTTTTGGGCCTCTGTGACCAGCGGAAGTGTAGCTCTTAGAGAGCTGCTGGAACCATCAGAGTGCACAGAAAGGGAGAGGAGGGAGGGCAGTGGCTGGTGGGGCGGGACAGAAGTGGACCTCGCCCAGGGCACACAAAGGGGCATGTGTCCTCGGTGGGCAGCAAGGGGAGGGCCAGGCATCACTCTAGGGATGGGATTTGGCTTCAGAGCAGGCTTTATTATGTTTCCTTTTTAATTACAATGTCCCAGCTCCTACAAGGACAGCTTTTGTCAGGTGGCTTAGGAGAGGGAGAGAGGCAGGGCTGGTCAGTCTGGCTGGAGGGGTGCGACTCTGAGGGCAATGCTCATACCCCCTAGGAGGGAGGTGGGGGACATGAGAGAGAGGACAGCGGGGGGAGAGGGTGGAGCTGAGTTTGAATCAAACTGATCCATTTCTCTGTTGCACCTCGATTCTGACACCCCACACTGCTGGATAACTGACCAGTAATCTCTGCCTGGGATGACTCATGCATACTTCAAGTTCAACATCAGCTCTCCCCCAGTCAGACTCAGAATTCTGGGTGCTTCATCCCATTTATTCCTTCACTCAACCAGTAGTCACTGAGCCCCTGCTCCATGGCAGATGGGGCTCCAGGGGCTGGGGCTGGACAGAAAACACAGAGACCCAGCTCTGGTCCTTGGAGGCCGAGGGCTCATTTGGTCATTGTGTTTATTCTCCTGATTCCAGGAAGGTGGACTTTGCAGCCAGCCTGTACAGCACTCGTGACAAAGGCACAGAGTGGCTCTTGGAAATGTGTCTGCACTGAGCACGGAAAGCAGCATTCTGGGCCCGAGTGGCAGGAGAAGGGCCTAGAAAGAGATGACCTAGGCAGCAGACATGGAGAGAGATGACCATGTAGCCAGCAAGCATCTTGTCAGGGGCCGTTGCCTGTTCTACATACGTTTGTTCTTTCATGTTCATCTTCAGATGAAGAAGAGTTTAAATGAGCAGCCCTATTAGGACCCCCACCACAGCAAAGCGAGCATTAGACCTTTGAAACATTGAATTCACCTTTTCTTTCCCTAACAAGTAATAGAGTGTGTGAAGTTTGAGCTAAGATAGATGTCTCCCTGGCTTCCCCAACATGTGACCCTCAAGCAATGGGGAACTTCTCTAGGTTCTTTCCTCCCAAACCCTACAGGTGCTAAGGGGTCAATTTGGAATGGCTGTGAAGGGCAGTGTGTGACTTTGGCTCTCAGGCCCCTCACTGTGACACCCCCATAGTCCTACCCATCAAGGACACCAGTGTCCCTGAAGCTCCCAATCCTGTTACACAGGTGTCCCTGAGGCTGGTGGCCTTCACATCACAGCCTCGCTTCTGATGCAGGCCGTAGGTGTGACGTCAACTAGACACCAGTGAGCTCCTATTGCCTGAAGCTGGGGGCTCCTGGGCTGCCCTGGCCCTTGGTCTCTGACCTTTCAGCCCCTTTGGAGGTGCTGGGTATCTCAGGTGCAGGGAGGGGGATGAGTTAAAAAATCTCAGGTTGACTCTTGGAACCTGGGAGGGGGAGGGATGTGACTCCTCAGGCCCTACCTCCAGTCCCCACCCTCTAGTCTAGGGGAAGCTCTGTCCTCACAGAGGCCTTCTGGGGCCACCTGAAATCAAATAGCATAATCTGTTTTGCTAGTGTCTGGTCCCCATTGACATATAGCATACAGGCTACTGACAAAGGAGTCTGACTGCTATAGCCAGAGCTTGCTGTCCCCTGGAATGGGGACTCCTCCGGGAGGGGACTTAGGTCTGTTCACTGCTGTGTCATAACCCCTGGATAAATCAGCTTTGTTTTCACTTTATAAACAGAAAGGGCAAGTGACTCTCCTAAGACAGCACAGCAGATCCATGGTAGTAAAAGATTTCCTCAAGTCGCTCTTCAGCCTAGGCCCCCAGCATTTCTCTTGCTGGTAATAATCACCTGTCACCATCCCAGCCTGGGTCCCAGCCTCCAGAAAAGGCTGCGTCCTAGGGACATAGGGAGGCTGTGATTTAAGGCTGGGCCCAGGAGCGCTGACTTGTGGGGAGGGAGCAGGAGAGGCAGTGTGGAGTGAAAGCATTTCCCACCCTGCTAGGTGCCCCATCTGGACAGCCAAGCTGCAACGTGATCCCAGGGCCAGAGAGCTGCGCTATTTCGGGGGTGGCTTGGAGGCCCAGGCACACTGTGTGGTGGGGGGGGCCGGAGTGCCTCTTGCCCTCTGTGGTATGGGATACAGGTCCTGGCCCATGGGTAATTCCAAAGGGCTGAGCCGGGGTGAGCAGCGTTGCGCCTCCTGGGGCTTAGTGGGCAGACATGGAGGGCAGGCCAGCGTCTCCCAGGAAGTCCTGACTCCAGGGGCTAGAGGCTCCAGAGTGACAGGTATGGACAGAGGACTCACACCCCAGTGTCTCTGTCCCAGCTCTGCCACCATCTTGCCATGTTACCTTGGGCAAGACACTTTCTTTCTCTTGGCCTCAGTTTACTCATTTGTATCATTTGGAGACCTCAAGTTTTACCCATGTTGGCTACAAAGGAAAAAGATCCTTCTGCTATGCTGTTTTACACACACAGGGCAGGGCTCAAGCATTCTAAGATGAAAGGGAGAAGGCTAACTTTTAAGGACTGTGAGAATAAACACTTGGGTTGACAGTTTTGTGCCAGGGTGGTCTGGCAGGCCTGCTTGTCCCAGAGCACAGTCCATGAGTGGGAGCCCCTTGGGGTGGGGAAGGGAGGGGACAGTCAGCAGTAGCTATGATGGGCACAGATGGGCCTGTGGGCTGTCTGGTGGGGCTCTTAGTTGAGGCTAGGAGAGCAGTCAACACCCTACTGCCCAGCCTCTGCCAGGCTCCACCCAGTTGCTGTCAGGCAGCTGTTGGTGAGCAGTGCCTGCCAGGGGAGCGGAGCGCAAGGGCAAGCGTGTGCCTGAGAGCCCCTGAGGACAGCTGGGCCCCTCCCCCTCCCTTCAGCCTCCTGGTGGTTCTGGCGCCTCCCTGTCATGGCCTGGCTCTAGGACAACACCTCTTTGGCACAACTCTCCAAGCCCTGTTGAGCGGGCTCTTCGGGAAAGGTGGTGAGCCTGGGTCCAGCCTGGGTACCGTCTGGGGATGGAGACAGGTGGGAGACACTCCCAGGCCATTTACCCCTCACTGCTACATTCCATGCCCCAGACAGGTGGCTTAGCCCTCCTGGAGCGCTGCTGCTCTATGTGTAAAATGGGGACAGGGACACTCCTGAATGAAGTGAAATGAACAGTGGACGTAAACCCAATGGCCACAGGTACCCACAGGGAGAGATGGGGACAGCTGGGAGGGACATCGACCCTGTGGGAGGAGCCTCCCAGGGAGGCATACCAGAGATGTGTCTCGCTGCAACCTCTCTTCTGCCCCAGAATTTTCAAAAAAAAAAAAAAAAGCCTTCTACTCACCAGTCAATGCAAAGCTAGATGCAGGCCAGCAGAGAATGGGAGCTGAGGTGCAATTCCAGGTCAGGGGCGATGTCAAGCCAGGACCTTGCCTTTCCTCCGCAATGGGGACTGGGAGGTGGTGCAGGTGCTGTCAGCAGTGTCTTGGGGCTACATAACTTCAGGGTTTGTTGATATGAGCATGTGTGAAATCTGTCTCTGTCTCCACGATAACTGACCCCAGAGCAATCCCGGTGCATCTGCTCTCAGTACGTAGTTTTTCTACCTAATTTACTTTGCTTCACAAGGAGTGCAGCTATAGGAAATATTTATCATTGAAAAGAATAATATCAAAAATAAAAATCAAAAGTTTCTATGTCGTGTGACACATTGGTTTAATTTTCAGAAAGCTGATATAAATCCATTGAACCACCCATATGAGGCCTCCCTGCTCTGTGGAACACTCACAAACTGGGGGCAAGTCCTTCCGTCTCGCTGACACTCAGTTTCCACACCTGGAAGTTGGGGACAGGGGTTCCTGCCTCACTGCTATGCTGTAAGACTCAAAGGACCCAGTGTCTGCAAGGGGCCTATTCTGGAACTTGGCACAGGGACAACGTCCCAGCCGAAGGCAAGGAGCCCCAGGGATGCTTCTCACAGCTTCTCGCTTGATTTGTGCTGGGAATGAGTCATCCAGACAGGCTCTGGGAGGAGGCGTGGCCTTCAAAGCTGTTCCAGGTTAAAGTCCAGGTGGGAGCCTGTGGAAACAGGGTGCAACGGGAGCTGGGGGCCGTGGGCACCTGGGTGGGCTTGGGGAGCTGAAGAAAGTGTGACTGAGCCCTGATAATCAGAGGGAGGGAGGGAATGTATGTGGAGGGGGGGGCGAGCTTGCTGACTTTGTCCAAAAAATGTTGAGCATGGGGGGAGGGAAAAGGGAATAAGTAATCTCAGAGTACCTACATTCTCTTAAGTTCCCCTGAAATGGGTGACCCCTGCTTTATGGATGTGGAAACTGAGGCCCACTGAGGGCTCTCAGGGAGCCATTCATGCTGGTTATGCAGGGAGGCAGGGAGAGGACAGGGCTGAGTAGCTTTGCCTGGTATCCATCTGTTGGGGTTCCTTACAAGCAAAAATTGGATCCTCCAAATCCCTACATGATCCAAAAAAAAAGATCTAAAATTAATAATTTGAAAAAGAAGAAAATGCAGTCTGCAGATTCGAGGTGACCAGCTTGAGGTGGAACAACCAGGATATGACAGAATTGGGGCTGGAATCCCTCAGTTCCATCTGGAACCTGGGCTCCTTCACCCAGCTGGACTGGGCAGGGGCCTCCTGCTCTGGGATGCGTCCAGCCCCTTGGCCCCTCTGCAGACTTTACTGCCTTCTTAATGGGCTCACAGAGACCTGGCTCTTGCCTCTTTTTCTGTTCTAATAAAAGGCGGATGCCCGGGGCGGGGGGGGGGCGGGTGAGGAGGAGAGGATGGGATGGTGGTGGTGGGCTCTGGCTCATGGCCATGCTGGGTGACACATTCCTGGGACCTGACTCACAGGGAAACGTCTTCATGTCTCCTCAGCACTTTTGGGCCCTGCAGCTGTGGTCACATTCCTCCTCTGGGTCCCCTCCCTCCAGCTAGAGCTGCAGCTCAGGGTCTAGACCAATCCAGGACAGTGGAGACTGAGGCTGGAAGGCAGCACAGGTGTCTCAGTGACACTGGTTAGAGCACAGGAGAGGACTTTCTCACGTAGAGTGCTCTCAGCCAGGTGCAGTGGCTGTCAACCAGCATGATTTGCCTCCCTAGGACATTTAGCAATGCCTAGAGACGCTGTTGGTAGTCACAACAGGCCGTGTGTGTCCCCTGCTTTTCTCTTGGCATTTCTGAGTAGGGCAGCCTCTGTGATGGAGAGCTGCAGGGACTCTGTTTTAGCACCCCAGGCCTAGGGCTGGGATAGGGGTTTGCTGTCCTAACCCACATATTCTCCCTGGGCCTCTTGCAGTGGTAGGCCCTGGGCCAGGCATTGGAGACCCTGAGCTGATTCAGTTTCCAAGCCTCGTGCTCAGGGCCTGGGGTGGGAGGCAGACCAGGGCCTGACTGGCCCTCAGTTATCCCAAGGAAGGAACTTTGTGAGGCCATGAGTCTTGGGCCTTGGTGCCAAGGAAAGAGCCCCTAGACAGGAAGTCCACAGGCCCAACCCTAACTGGCCAGGGAAGTGTGGGCCAGTGGTGTGGCATGTTGGGTCTCTGATCAGCACCGAGAGGAATCTGTGTCTGAGGACCTGGACAGCTCTAACAATCTAGGATTGTAGACTCTGCACCTCTCAGTGTGCTCAGTGCACCAGCGCAGGTCAGGCACAGCGGGCAGCCCCACCCAAACCAGCCTGTCGTCTGCTTTTTAATAGAAGTTTCACTGGTTATGCGTCGTCCATGGCCTGTCCTCAGATCGGAGCACCTGCAGCAGACAGTCTGGGCCTGGAATCCTGAGCATTCTGTATTTGGCTATTAAAGGGCAAACTCGCCAGCTCCTGCACAGGTGGACAGATTTCAGGCTGAAGTCTTGACTGGTTGAACGCTGGAGAAAGAACCTTCTTAGAGTGGGGCAAGAGTTAAGAATGTGTTCAAAGGAGGCTCTTTCTACTGCATAGGTCGGGATCCTCCAACTTGGATTTCTCTCTTTTGCCTCAGTTTCCCCATGTGAAATGGAAAGCGATGAACCTGCCCATTAGGGCAATGCTGAAGCCCAGAGTGGTGACGGGTAAGGAGAGAAAGTCTCGTGCCCGGGCCAGGCCGGCTGAGCCGGGTTATTTATGGGTTTCCGCTGGGAGGGGGCTGAGGGCCTCTGGCCGTGTCTGACCTGAATTCTTACACTTACAGGAAATTAGAGCCTTTGGAAGCAGGTGCGCTGCAGATCCCAGCCCTTGGGTGGCTGAGAGGGTGATGTGGCTGAGGCAAGGGGGCAGGGAGGCTGGACGGGGCTGTGGGCTGGAGGAGGGGCTGGTGGAGGGCCAAGGGGCCAGAGGGGCCAGGGCTCCACTCCCCTTTCCTATGGCCACGAAGGAGAAAAGTCACAATGACTGCTGCTGTGACCCGGGTTCTTGCTTTGTGTTTTGCTTGTTATCCTGTAAGGTAGGACTGTTTCCCCCACTTTATAGATGGGGAAACTTAAGGCTCAAGGTGGTTTATTCACTTGGCCATTCGAGAAGAGCAGGCTTTAGAGTCAGGATTAGAACCCAGGAGCAGCTGTGTGATTACATAGCTTGGAGGTTGGTGTGGGTAGGGTCAGGGTGTGGGGTCCAGGTCTGGACCTGGGGCAGGAGGTGCGAGGCAGGTGGAGTTTCTCCAGTGCTGGGGGCAGGCCAGGGAGGATCACGTCTGCAGGCAGAGGCAGGAGCTGGGGCCTGCAGCGATGGCTGTGACCCAGGCCAAGGGCTAGAGGAGTCCCCCCGTTTGCAGGGAGAATGGGAATGGGTGTGCGCCACTGTCTTTAAAAACGCACAGGAATGAGAACCGTGTGCAGTAGTGTGAGTGTGAGGGTGGGTGTGACTTTGGGCTGAATGTTTGGAGCTGTGTAGGGGTAGGATCGGTGAGGTTGAAAGACCTATTCCATTTCAGAGAACTTCTATGTGAAAAAGCACACAAACTTCGAAAACTCACTCTTTTTAACAGAAGAAAAGAGATCACAACAGATTACACAATTTTAGGCTGACAAATACCACAAACATTATCAAATCCAGAAAACTGTCATCAGGTTTGCATTAATGAACTCCCTGGGCCACCTCTCTACTACTGATTTCCATACTTTTTTTTGGCTTTGACGATAATGTGAACACATTACTGGGGCCTTGAGAGGGGCCTGCAGTATAACCCTTGGGATGTGGGAGTTTGAAGAGTGCCTGAGGGAGGGGTTGTAGGCACATGTGTGTGTATGTGTGTGCATGAACATGTGCACAGGCCTGTGTTTCATGAAAGAGAAGAGTGAGACCATTCATAGCAGACTGGTTCAAAGAATGTTTGTTGAATGACTAAAAGAGAACATTGCCTAGGTGTATTAGTGTGTGTACAGGAAGCATGCATGTGTATTTAAGTGTGTGTGTTGATGTGAACATGAAGTGCAGTTGTGTCTGTGAGGAGTAGGTATGAGTCTGTGATTTCCTTGGGCATTTGTTTTTTGGCACTCTGGTTTTGGGGAACCCCTCCCTGCTTGTACTTCCCCTACTACACCCCACTCAGAGGTAGATGGGCACGGACGGACGCACTATGGCACTCGGTCCAGGCCTTGCGGGGACAGGCTGGGTGTGTGGAATTCACAGCTCCTTCCCTGCCCCACCTTCCTTCCTCCCTCTGATGAAATGTTGGTAATTCAATCCAAGGAGAAACTCTTTCCTGTGGAGTGGTTGGCATTGGTGTGTGTGTGTGTGTGTGTCCTTCCTTGTACAAGTGGGGCAGGGAGTGAGTGCTTGAGTGAATTAGTGGGACCAGGTTGGGGCCAGAATCCAGATCTTCCTGGCCAGTGGTTTCCATCCAGCTGACAACTGTTGGGCACTTGTGGACAAACACTGGGCAGGACCTGGGATGGAGGGTGGTTGGATGGACGGAGCCCTCCCTAGCCTGGAGTAGTGGGATGCTGGGAGAGGGGAGGTGATTGTGCGTGCAGACAGGCAGCAATGGCCGGGTCATGGGGTACAGAGGACCAGCCTAGGGCCTACTTGCTCCTGGGTGGGCAGGGTGGATCTGTAGGTGCAGATTTTAGTTTCAGGATAGCTTAGCTTCTGTGGGGAGCAGAGGGCCCATGGAGTCCTAGTCTACCAAGGAGATGGGGCCCTTCTGGGCCAGGGGTGGTGGGGTGTATGGGGTGGGGCAGGGTGGCCAGACAGAAGCCACACCAGACTCTGGTCTTCTCCCCACTCAGCTACTTCTGTCAACTTTCCCATGACAGACAGGCCTCACCCCAGCCTGTGTAGAGAGGTGTCTTAGCTCTGAAGGGGTGCTCAGCAGCGCTGGCTGCATGGCTTCCTTCCTGCCCAGCGGGGAGATGGGTAGGTCGGTCAGGGCAGCCTGGGAAGGGGACAGGACTGGGGAGAAGTCAGGAAGAAGGATTCTACAGAGCCTGGCTGCTTGGGCTCAAATGCTGACCTCTGAGGCTATGCACTTAACCTCTCTGTGCTCAAATCCCCCATCACTGGGGATGACGACAGACAATTTAGAGAGCTGTTCTGACACTCCTGAATGACAGGCCTGCTGAGGCTCTCCTTGTGACGTCTGTTAGTCCAATGCTAAGAATCACGCCCAGGGTGGATACAGCTCTCTCCAACCCTGGAAGGTTCCCAGCAGCAGGCAGAATCCTGGGACAATGACAAAGAAGGCTGGCTTTAGGGCAAGAGCAGGGTTGGGATCCCAGAGAGGCCTTCATCCCATGTGCCTGGGAGAATTCACAGCCACTCTGAGCCTGTTTCCCTACAGAAAAGGTGAGCTGAGCCCCTCCTCACCCCCCAGATCTCCCATATAACACTATGTCCCCCTCAGGGAGGAGGGGTAACTTCCCAGGAGGGGAGGCCACCAGCCTGAACCCACACAGTCTAGGAGGGCAGAGCTGGGGGTCATTTCACGTGACTTTGACACTGAACTTCGTGTGGACATGCACTTGCTATTCAGTAAGTAGCAATGAGGGGCAAGTGTTGCTGGTGTGGCCTCTTCACAGAAATTCACAGGGAGGGGATGTCCACAGGTATCAGGGGTGGGGGCAGTGGAGGCCCACGCTGAACAAAAGCAGGGAGGTGGCAGAGATCTGTTCCCTCCATGCCATGAGCATCCATGCAAGGACAGAGCTTGGAGTTCCTGGACCACTGTTCCCAGGAGAGTTGGAACCACAGTCTTTGGGAGGCCTGGGGCTTCATGTTAAAGCACAGGTGGCCTTGGCAGGACAGTCCCAGGGGGTCTATGAGGACTGCTTGTCCCCCTCCCGCAGGCTGGTTGGCTCTGGTCAAGGGGAGGGTGGGAGCTGGGGGGACAGGGTGTGTGCTCTCAGCGGCCCTCTCTGCCGAGTGGCCAGGAGATGGCTTTGCCCCCCTTCAGCTCTTACTACAGCCCCTCACCTGGCTCTGGGGCTGCTCCCTCCCCTTGCCCTTCAGGCTTAGGGGTACTAACAGCTCCCCACTCTTACCAGAACCTGGGTGTGGCACATCCCAGTTTTTCATCGCCCCTCCCCAAGCCCTCTCTTGTTATCTCTATTGGGTGAGTCTTTCCTGCTGGGACCCTGAGTCTGTCCCCAGCTGCCCTTATCTCCACTGTCCTCTGGTGCTCCTGCCCTCCTCTTAGCTGAGTGAGGGATGTCACTTTCAAGTTCTCAGTGGGAGGAGAGCCTCACAGTCATTTCAACAAACACTGAACTCAACAACCACAGTGTTAAATAAATAAGGCCCGGCTGGCGGCATGCTCAGTCCCTTGAGCTGGGGGGAGGCTCTGCTTCTGTCTGACCACAGCTTGCCCATATTGGGTGTCTACAACCCTCTGGGGTCTTCCAGATTCACCCTGTGTCCTGCCCCACTGCATAACCCCCACAGCAGCAGAGGAGGTGGCCTGGGACCTCCACAGCTTCCCCTCAAGCAAAGGCACACAGAGGATGTCTTTTATGCAGTCAGGAAGTTCTTTCCACATCCGACCACCTCCTCTCCTGCTTTCTGTCCACTTCATAGGGTGCCTCTTGGCCAACCTCAGCCACCTCCAACCACTCCCAAGGTTCAAACATGCTGGCTGCTGTGGAAAGACTGTAGTGGACAAGGGCAGAAGGGGGACCAACAGGAATGTCACCAAGATAGTCTTGCCAAGAGGGATGGGAATCGGGGTCAGGGGGGTAACTGTGCAGGTAAAAAGAACAAACTGTTCCAGAAATTCTCCCGTTCCGCCCCACTTGGGAGACACCATTGGTTGCTCTGAGACTTTTGAACTTGGTTTCTGAATTTGGCTCCTGTGAGGCTGCTGTGCAACTGGCTGCTTGGTGGGTAGGTACTGATTATCTTACCTGGGCGCAGGCAGTGTGCTTCCTGGCATGGCCACTTCTTCAGCATTGCAGGTCACCACAAGAGACCTCTGTTTCCACCCCATCTCACTGCAAGGTCTCAAGAGTGGTGAAAATGCCCGGCAGAGAGTCAGTAACAACAGAGCTGCTGCCTGTTCAGGCACGCATGGCCCATGGAGCCTTGCACCCACATGAGAAGTGGGGGTGCTCTTAGCATCATGTTTCTAGGAGGACACTAGGGTACTGGGCCTGGGGACCCAACGCTGGGCAGTAGCAGAGCTGGGATTTGAGCCCAGGCTTGTCTGACTCCCAGTCCTGGTCCTGTCCTCTGGGGTCTGCCTCCTCCCTTCCACCCTTCCCTCTCCCCCTCCCGCCAAGCAAGACTGAGCCAGACTTTAGACTGGGGTTCCAAAAGCCTTTCTCTTTTTCATCCAGAGATAAATATTTGTTTCTCCCAGTGTAAATACCCCTTCGTGTTTAATGAGGCGATCCTGGACCATTTCCTGGCACGGCTCAATGTCTGGAAGTCTTTTTCACTCTCAGAGGACTGGGCCTAGGTGGAGGTCGGCTAATGAGGGACTTGGGTCCCCTCAGCAAGTTCTTCCATTTATGGTTGATGGAATTGCAGCACAGAGAGGGCAATTGATCCACCCAAGGTCACACAGTCAGAATTCAAATCCAGGCAGTCCAGCTCTTGCTTCTAGGCTCTGTTGCCTTACTGTAGTTACCCATTGCTTCCCAGGCCCTTTCAGCCAGCTGTGCAGTGACAGCCGGGAAGTGAGCGCAGATTTTTCTGCCCTTCCCCCTCCCTTGGCATCTCTAGTCAAAATGGCACTCACAGCCTCCTTGGGCATGGACCCCCTCCTGCCATCCCTACTTAAAGTGATGCTTTAATAAATTATGCTTTTATGTTATTACACGTGGAGCTATAAAAGCAAAGTGTGCAGCAAGGCTGAGGTAAGGCGCCTGAGACTTGCAATTTCCTGGTCTGGCCTGCCTCTGCTCCGCACTGTGAATTTTTCATTAATGTGCACAGGTGACGCCATGGGGGCAGCCACAGGCCAGGTATGCTCCCACGGTGGCTTGGCCCCCTCCCAGACCTCCAAGGGCTGGACTGGGGATGGTGCTGGGGGTCACACCAGCAGCAATTAGAAATAACATCACTCAGACTGAGAAGTTGTGCATCAGAAGGAAAGGGGCATTGGCTGGTCACGCACCTGCCTGAGCCCAGCCCTGTGCCTGGCGCTGGACACATGTATGGGGCCTCTTTCAGCCTCAAGAAGCTGTGTGCTAGGCATTGGGAGTCCCACTTGACAGACGAGGGGCCTCGCTGATAGGTGGTTAGTGTCAGCCTTAACCTGGCCAGTCTGACGCTAGAGCCCACGTTCGTAACCACTGGGCTCTTCTGCTTCTCTTCCCTTCCTCTGCTCCCTCAGTCTGCGCCCTGTCTATGGGGTCATCTTAGTCCTGCAGAGGCGATGGGTGTCTTGAACAACTTGGAATCTGTGAGAAGAAAGCATTCTAGGCTCCAGACCGTCTGTGTGCAAAAATGTCAGCATTCCAATTTGTAAAATGGGCTTAGTGGTCCCCCCACACTCCCACACTGCTCCAGGAAAAAGGCCTTTGGATGTCTAAGGCAATGCAACCATCGTCTATTGCGTTGGCAAAAACCATGTCTGCTCTCTACCCATGGCACAGCTCCTCCTGGACCCCCAGACATCAGCACAGCGCAGTGAAACAGGGCCCAAGGCAGCCATGTGTGGTTCTTGAGTGATTCTGGAAGGTTCCAGAATGAGAAAGGCAGCAAGAGGACAGGAGCCCCGAACAAGTAACTCTGTGTGTGTGCGCGCGTGCGCGCGGGCGAGTTCATCTACAAAGTGGGGGCAGGACTCTGCATGGGGTCAAATGAGAACAGCTCCATCTCCCATGCACAGGCTCACACCCTGGTTCTTTTGGGAAATCATCCCGGGAGCTGTAGACAAAACCAAAGTTGAAATAAACACTCGGGGTCCAAACACCCCACAGTCCTGGGTGAATGAGTCTTCTCAAGCCGCTGACTTCCACGCCAGGACAAACGCAAACACGAAGCAACAGGGGTGACCAGGCCTCTCGCACAGCGTCAGTGAGATTAGCCGAGAGCTGAGGCCCGGCAGATGTCCCCTCTCTGGACTTGGTGACTCACTTGCCTCTCTGGTGGAGAGAGACATTCAGCCAGCCTGGCTGGATGAGGGGTAAACACCACGGTCAAGGCGGGAGGTCGGGATCAGGGTGGGGACAAGAAGGACATTTCTGGTCCGAGAAAGAAAGGGCTTTCAGAGGCTGGGCTGCCCTGGGGTGGATGGGCTGCCTGGAGAGGGGGTGAGGCCCAGGGCCAGAGGGGTGCAAGCAGGGTGTCCTTTGAAGGAAGGAGGATCGCAGTCAGCATCTGGGGACCCAGGCCAGAGGCCAGTTCAGGCCCCTCCAGTTCGCAGCTCTCCTAGAGAGACAGGCAGATGTTTTCTAGAAGGAGCCAGATAGTAAATATTTTGGACTTTGCAGGTCACACTGTCTCTGTCCCAACTATGCAACTCCTCCACTCTGCCGCTGTAGCCTGAAAGCAGCCACCAACAATACACACATGAATGAGTGTGGCTGCGTTCCAATAAAACTTTATTTACAAACACAGGTGGTGGTCAGATTTAGTCTTCGAACCATAGCTGGCCAACCTTATAGAGCCTGTGCTCTGGGCTTATGGGTGGGGGTTGTAAGGCTCTCCAGGAAGTTCCTGGACTGGAGGGCACTGACCTGCACTCTGTAATTGACCTTGTCAGTGGTGGCCCTCCACCTGGATGGTGACACTCTTTCATTTCTCCTCTTCCTTCTTCCCTCCCTTCTTCCCTTCCTTCCCATCCATTCATGGACTCATCTGTCAATTCGCTCATTTACTTCATTGCTCTGACAAATCTCTGAGTCTCTGATTCGTGTTCTAGTTAATGTGTTTGCTCACTAACTCACTTGCTCATGGTTGACCCACTTAGGGATTTATCCGGCCATTTGTTCAATCACAGATTCATTGATTCATCTCCTAGAAGCTCAGATTCTGCAGCTAAAACAAGGAAGTGGTAAAGGCACTGGGATGCTTTATCTGGAGAGGGTTTGGAAAACACAGGGCTTGATTCTATCTCTTGGGCTCTATCCAATTTCTGGGATGAAGATTCCCAGGGGTTCCCCTCCCTTATCAACTAAGGCCTGCCTTGTTGACCTACCAAAGCACCCTCCATTCCAGCCTCCGCCCTAGGAATACAACAGCAAAGACCCAATGTCCATCCTAGACCCAGACTAAGATGCATGGGCTACTCTAGAGACTGTGGAACAGCCTGGCGAAGACCAGAGGTAAGCCAGAGTGAAGCATGCTCCAGAAACAGAAGTCTGATCTGACTGGAGCACACACAGTGTATGTGTGTTGGGGTGTACCACGGCCTGAGAAATGCAGCTGGATCCTGAGTCTTGAATGCCAAGGTCAGGATTTGACCTCACACTGAGAGCCGTGAGGAGCCATGCTGGGGGCTGTAAGTGGGAGGGCACAGACAGGCTCAGAATCCAGAAGCATCGGTCTGGCACCTGTAGAGAACTGGTTGTTTAGATGTTGGTGGAGAGGAGAAGTTGCAGTTCCAACAAGGGACTTCTTCCACTGTCAGCTCCTCTCCATCTTGGAGGATGTGGGGAGTCAGTTGCAGAGCTTTCTGGAAGACCAGTCTGTGCAGATAGGGAGCAGGAAGTAAGAAGAGATGCCCTCGTTCTCTGTCCTCCACAGACAGAACTGCCACCAATGGTGAAGACCGTGGTGTATGGGATCACTCGGGGCCTGGACCCTTCCCTACTCTTCTTTTTCTTTCTTTTTGTTTTTTTGGCAGTGCTGGGAATTAAACTCAGGGCCTAGTGCTCACCAGGCAAGTGCTCCATCACTTGAGTTACATGCCTGGTCCCTTTTTACTTCAGTTTGTTTTTCAGACAGGGACTCATGCATTTTTCTGGGCTGGCCTTAGACTGTGGTCCTCGGGTCTCCATCTCCTCAGTAACTGGCACCACCGGTATACACTACTTTGCCTGGCTTGTTTTTTGAGTTAGTTAGGGTCTCACTAACTTTTTGCCTAGGCTGGTCTTGCTGAGATCCTCTTATCTCTATTTCTGGAGTAGCTGGGATTATAGGCATGTACCACCACACCTGGCCCCCTTCTCCCTTATTTTTGAACTTCATCATTCTATCACAGCGGATGGTAGCAAGATCCATATCTCAGGTTGCCACACGCATTGATTGAGAATAATGAACCATAAGGGTTTGTCCTCAGTCAAGGGTAACTCACACCTTTATTATTGTGACCGAGAACCCATGGGCCTGGCATTTTCAAATCTTCACAACTGCCTTCGTGGTTCCCACTGGCAGAAGAGGAACCTGAGACCCAGGGAAGTGAGGGACTGGGTCACAACAGCTGGGGCCCTGGTGGAATAAAGGCAGAGTGGAGACAGAAAGCTAGAGGATGCGCCACTGATCTCCCTGCCTGTCCCCAGTCTCAGGCCTTCACATCCCTCTGGCCACTCCCTGGCCCCCTGCTCTGTTCCCACGCCTTCTGGCCTGCCTTTCCTGTCCCATTGGGTTCCTGGTGCCGAGTGTGGAAAATTCCTGGGGCCTGGGAGAGATAAGGGGACCTTACCCAGGCCATGGGCAGCTTCCATCTGAGGCCTCTGTGATCACAGACCAGATGAGGCTGCAGCCCACCCGCTGCTGAGGCTGCAGTGACAAGGCCAACCTGGGATCAGCTACCTGGAGGGCCACTCCTGCAGTCACCACAGAAGCACCCATCCTTGCAGACAGGAAGCTGTCCCTGCTCTGTGGTGGGACTAGCAGGCATGGGGAGCCAACCCTTTAATCTTCTGGGGGAAGTGGTCCGGGGGAGGGGGGAGCGGCCTGACTTGGGCCATTCATCCTGTTTCCTTAGTGAGTGTGGGGGTGGGGCACAGCAGGCACAACCCTAAACCACACAGATGCCAGGTCCTGACAGAGGATAGACTGTGAGAAGAACCTCCCCAGGAAGCTAGGACTCACTTCCCCAAGGGGCTGGGGACACACCTGAGCTGGGGACTTCTATGCTCTGGTTGCCTGCTGCCCAAGGAGGGTAGATGGCATGAGGCCAGGGACCTGATGACCTGGTGTCCAGGGTCAGTACCCTGGTGCTCAGGGATGCCTAACCCCTGTTGGAGCCCTTGGACCTGCTGAGGGGGCCGTGGGAGCCAGCAGTCTTGATGTCCCTGCTCTTGACTAGGTGACCACAAGCGAGGTGCCACTTGCTTCTCTGTACGATGGGGCAAATACCCTTTCTCACAGGACTGTTATAAGGAGGCTCAGGAAGGAGATAATTTGGGGAACTTTCCAGATCAAGAGCAGTGCAAATGGCACATTTAGTGCCCCACCTCCAAGCCCTAGCTCTCCACTCCATCTCTGGCAGCTGTGCTGTGCTAACCATGGGGGCCTGACTGGTTTGGGGGGAAATGGCTCCCGCGGGATGCCAGGCCTGGAGCAGGCAACTTCCACTGTTTTCACCTCATCCTTCCATCTGTCCCAAGGGACAGGCACAGGATCCCCATTTGTAAAACTGAGGCTGCTGCCCTTCACTGTCTGAGCTCTCACTGGGTCTTTGGCTTTCTGCCATCCTATGAGTTCTGGGACCTCAGGTTGGAGAAGTGTGTGGGGACTCAGACAGCTGGTCCCCGTTGGTCCCAGGTGGCCAGGGCAGGAGCAGCAGCACAGTCAGTTCCTGGATCCCCTCAGACCCTGAGCTCCACCCTGTCACAGCCTTCTCTGTGGCCAGGCAGGCTGGAGAAAGTGGACTGCACTGAGGGAGTTTTCCCTTGCCTCCTGAGCTCTTCTTTTCTGCAGCCTGCACCACGGAGCTTCTAGAACATGCCAGGCTTCTTGCTGGGGTTGGGGAGAGAGTGAGTGGAAAAAGATACAGTCATGCTTTGGAGGAAAGCAAAGTCTGTGTGCATGGTGCGTGTGTGTGTGCGTGTGTGTGTGCATGTGTGCGCGTGCAGACAGAGTGATGTCAGAGGTACACAGGGTCTGATGGGAAAACAGCCATTATTGATCACGATGGTGCTGTGGCCCTGCGGTAGTCATGGAGGATGTGACACTGGGTGGTGATGTGTGTGAGGCAGCACTGGTCTGGTCCTTCCCTGTCTGCTTGGGTCCAGACGTCCTTCTGTCAGCTGTGCCCCTCACTTGTACCTGTCGCACCTGTTGTGGCAACTCCCACAAGGATCTGCCTCCCTCCTGTAGGGTCAAAGTGGTGTCATGGCCTTTGAAGACCTTAGTGGGTCCAGATTGTTGGGATGGCAGGCCAGGGAGGGTGGGTGATGAGTTCCAGGTCACTACCCAGGTTGTGGCTAGTCCAGGACTTCTGGTCCCCAGACCAGGCCAATCCATTGCTGCCAGATCAGCTTTGAAAAAGAGCTGGGCGTTTAATTCCTCTTTCTCATGGTCCACCAGCAGATTCCAGGCCTGGGCTCTGTGCCAGGCCCTGTGCTGGGATCCACAGAGGGTACTAATTGGCTGTGCTTCCTGCTCTCAAAGTCCTCCATTCAGTGAGGAAGGTAGAGAGCCCAACAGACAAGCACAGGCAGAGAGGGTGGTGGCACTCTAGGCTGGGAGACATCGGGGTTATCTGGCTGAGGCCTTGGAGGATGCAGAGGAGTCCACCAGTTGGGTAGTGGGGGAAGGGCACTGGGAGCGGAGGCCTGGAGCTTTGAGGAAATGGGACATTTTAGGGAATAGAACTAGAGCCAGGGTGGAAGAGACTAGAGGCGTGCGTGGGGTGGGCTGGGGCTCCAGTTGCAAAGCAAACAACTTGGAGGCAGCCTGTCCTGAAGCCCCCTCTGCTACCTGCCTCTATCCCATGGCCTCCTGGGAGTCTCAGAACCACCCCTCCCCCCAAATAACTGGGATTGTTTGAAAATACCCGGCAAGAATTCAGCTCAGCAGGTTATTCTGGTCGGGAGAAACAGTCAGAGCCAGTAGAGTGGGGCCTAGGGGCAGGGGAGGACTCACTTAGTGGGACTTCCTGGGAGAAAGTGAGGTCCTGACCTCAGGCCTGGCCAGCACCTCTGTGAGCACTGATCTAAGAGCCCATGACAAGGGAGACAGGAGCCAGATCAGCTTTGCAAAGGAGCTGGGGTTTGATTCCTGCTCAGCAGGCCCATCCCCCCACTGGGCATGAGGTGCCCGCGTGTGAGTGTGGGGTGGGGTGCGGGTGGGTGTGTTGGAAGAGAAGTCTCGAGAACATTTGCATCTTTGCCTGTGACCTCTCCTGAACTGCTGCTTATGCTTGGGTGTCACACATGTGTGCTGCATGTGTGTGGCATGTCTACCTCAGTGTGTGTGGACACATGTCTGGGGTTCAGTTCATCTCTGTTCTCATGTTATGTTTCCCTTTTCTTGGCCCCACACTATGTGAGCCCTCCTCCCTCCCTCCCTCCCTCCTTCCTTCCGTCTTTCCTTCCTCCCTCCCTCCTTCCTTCCTTCCTTCCCTCCTTCCTTCCTTCCTTCCTTCCTCCCTCCCTCCCTCCCTCCTTCCTTCCCTCCTTCCTTCCTTCCTCCCTCCCTCCCTTCTTCCTTCCTTCCTTCCTTCCTCCCTCCCTCCTTCCTTCCTCCCTCCCTCCCTCCTTCCTTCCTTCCTTCCTTCCTTCCTTCCTTCCTTCCTTCCTTCCCTCCCTCAGTCCCTTCCTTCCTTCCTTCCTTCCTCCCTCCCTCCCTCCCTCCCTCCCTCCCTCCCTCCCTTCCTGGGAGGCTGGGATGACAGCCACACATGGTGTCAAGGAGGCCTCTCTGAAGACATTGGTGTGGAACCTGAAGGATGAGAAGCAGAGAGAGATGACTAGCTGGGGGAAGAATGGCTTCCCAGGTGAGGCACAGCAATTGCAAAGGCCCTGGGGTGGGAGCATGCTTAGGTGTCCTTGGGACAGCAGAGGGGCTGGCATGGCTGGAGTGGGGTGCACGAGGAAGAGTGGGAAGAGAAGACTCAGTGAGGCTTTTTTTTTCTCGGTGAAGGTGGCATGGCAGGGCAGTCATGGTAGGGTTCTGAGCAGAATCATTTGGTAATAAGAGGGGACGGGAAGGCCAGTGAGGACACTGTTGCCAGAGTTCATTAAGAGGGGACAGTGGCTCAGCAAAGGGAGAGAGGGAGACCAGGGAAGATGTGGAGGCCCTGTTTGATGCCTGGTGGACACGGAGGACTTCCATGCCTGGAGCCTGGAGCAGAGGATCAGACTTAGCAGCCATCTGCATTTGGGATCATCTAAACCCACATGGTGCATTTGCTCCTGTGGGTTGCTTCCTGTGTGTGAGCCCCTGGTGTGGCTGCAGACCTGAAGTCAAGGGTTCCCAGGGCAGGGCCACCACCCTCCTGCCGTCACCTAGGAGAGGTGTGAACTGAGAGAAAGCAGGCAAAGGGGAGCAGGGAGCAGTGCCTGGCCGATGGAGGGCACATGGGTGTCAGTAGCAGACACCTGGATTTCCATCTTGGCTTGACCTTAGATGAGTCCTCTGAGCCCTGCCACCTCATGTGTGCAGTGAGTATAGTAGAAGTCCCTCCCCCCTTGCAGGGTGGTTGCAAACCCTGAGGTGTGGCAGGATCTCTTTTGGATGAGTCACTTTCTCACTCTTGATGGGGTTTAGAACGGTAGCATTTATTACAAATCTAGTTCCTCTATAGTCATAAATGAGGAAGCCGAGGCTCAGAGAGGTTAAGCCACATGCCCAAGGCCTCACAGAAGGGAAAGCTGGTGTTGGAGAAGACTCCAAGCTGCTCCCAGGCTTCAGATGCTGCTGCACAGGAGGCTGCAGGTGGGAGGATGGGCTGAGCTCTGCAGATGACCCTGTGCCCAGGAGCCTCTGCCCAGGAACCTGGGCACTGTGACTGGTCCAGAGTCAGGGCGACCCTACTCTTCTTTTGGTAGGCCCTCTAGTGCTCATTTCAACCTGATTTCACTAGAACAGAGGTTGGCTTCTCGGGGGGATTGCATGGGGGGGTCCCCCTGATGGAGCACCAGGCCTCAGGTACCCCATCCCCCTGAGATGGCCTTTGCCTGGGCATGGAAGTGGGAGGCAGTCAGAGCTGAAGTTCCCATCTCAGCAGGCTGTGGAGTGGCCAGCCCCTGGCAGTGTAGCCTGTATGTGTATCACCAGCTTTGCACATGAATGTGTGTGACTGGGTAAGAGGGGAGGTGGCACTCTTGCGGTGGGAGCCCTGGTGGAACCTCCTCTTCCCACTGGCACTCCTTTCTAGCAGAGGGACTGGGCCATGGCTGGAGGGAGCCTTGTTGAGTAGGGATCTTGCAAGGGTCAATGACCCATATCCAGGCGGCTCTGGGAAGACTCCCCAGTGCATGGAGTGCAGGGAGGGGAGGGAGGCTCCTGGGCGATTTATCAGCTCCTCCTCCCCCAGATGTCCTCCCTCCTGGAGAGAAGCCTCCTCTGCACCTGGGGCTGTAGGGGGACCTGACAAGGGGCTCCCAACTGGTGTGGGCAGCCGGGTTGGTGGCCCCAGGAGGCAGGAAGTACCTTTTGCTCTTGCATGTCCATGTCACCAAGCACCTGGATCCTATGCTTGGACTGTGAGGGCTTCCTGTCCTGGCTGGGTGGGTCCAGAGCTCTGTCTAGACTGGCCTGTCCTCCTCCTGCCTGTCTGTCTGGTAGCCCTCAACCAGCTCCAGGTGTTTTGAGGACCAGGTGTTCCAACAATTTTAGTTTTCCCTCCACTTCCAAGAGTGAAGAAGGCTGACTTTTGGGCGGCGTCTGGACCTGGCCTGCAGGGCATCACCCACGGGCAGGTACAGAATGAAAGGATGGAACCTGCTGGGTTTGAATCCTGTCCCATGCTTCCCAGAACCAGCAGCTGGGCTGTGGAAGGCCTCTGGGAAGGTCGCTGAGGCTGCCCAGGCATGTCGCTGAGGCAGGGCAGGACAGGCCTCCGGGACTCCCTCAGGCCTGACTGGCTTCACGAACAGCTCCAGTGTGTCCAGGTTGGGGCAGAGGTCCTGGGAACGTGGGCCAGGGAGGCGGTCTCAGTACAGTGAGCCAGGCCCCTGCAGACCTGGGGCAAGGTGAGGACAGTGCCTTCCCCAAGGCCCAAGTGACAGGTTGTGCCTCCTTTCTCAGGGTCAAGTCCATGGTCAGGTGTGGGACTGAGAAATTGGAACACTGAGCAGGGAACTGCAAGACCAGGGGCAGCCAGAACTCAGGGTCCCCTGAGTGGGCCGTGGGGCAAAAAGAAAGGGCAGGAAGCTTCAGCCTCTGCCACCAGGCACCTTTAAGGCCCAGCAGGTTCACGACAGATGACATGGGGCAGTGGAGTGGGGAGAGCAGGAATGGAGTGAGCATGGGCTAAGGGCATGCAGGTGCAAGGAACCCTCTCTGCCTCCCCCTACCTTGGTCCAGGAGCCACGTAGGTTAGGTGCCCTCTGATGGGGGTCCTGTTCCCTTCCCCCTCCCAGGTTCTCCTCCCTTCTCCCATTCACCCTGCCTGCTCCCCAATATTTAAACTGGCTCTGTTTCCTTTCATGGTGGCGTAGGAAGCTGCTGGGGACGGGCAACCCCATGCAAGAGGGCTAATGTCCTATCTTAGTGCTCGTGGGACTATGTCTAGGCTCAGCCTTTCTCCCTTCTAGCCCGTTGGTCTATTCTGTCCATTCCTGCTCTGAGACCCTCTGGTTATACTGTTTGCTGGCTTTTTGCCCACCAGTACTGCTGAGCAGAGACCACTGGAGGACAGAATTCTTGTCTGCTCTGTCTAGGGCTGTGTCCTTAGGAGAGAGGTATGCCATGATGGACCAGGCCAGGCATAGGACTCCCCAACCCTGGGCTGAGCAGTGTTGAGCAGGGGAACTGCTCTGAGGCCACCTGCACAGTGACTGCACAGCTCACCCCAGGACACATGTGCTGAGCTGTGTGTGTGCAGGTAAGTCACCCGTTCCAACCCCTCCTCCTGTTCCCTCCCCAAGCATCCATATCCAAACCAGGGGGTCTGCTCCAAGCAGACAGGCCTACTGTGCCTGGAATCCCTCCTCCCCCTCTCCTCAGCACCCTCTGCTAATTTCTGTCCTGCCTAGCTAGGGATGAGAAAGAGTGCTAGAGAGAATCCACCCAGCCAAAGTTGCTGGGGTCCTGCGGAGTGCAGAGCTGGGCTGGAGGGATGGGGAGCTGAGTCCCCTCTGCAGTTTCTCAGAGGGTGGTCGACATGCTCCACTTCTCCTAACTATGCCCAGTTCCCAGGGGACCCTTACGGGGTTAGAGTGAGCAGCCGTCCTTGCTTCTCACCTGTGATCGGCCCCACAAAATTGCTCAGATAGGAGCACCATCCGTTCTCTTCTAATGGCTGGCGTGGAGCAGCAGGGTTTCCATTAAGGGGTACGGGGGTGCCAGTCTCCAGCTGCTCATCATACAATGGCATAATTATGCACCGAGGAGCTCCATCACTCTCAGCCTGCTGAGCAATGAGAACGTCTGGCCACGGCTGTCATTCCACGGATGGCAGAGGCGGACCACACAGGCCTTGGGGGATGTTCCCGTGGAGGTAGAGGCAGGAGGACTGCAGGTGTCTGATTGCACATTTGGCGCTGGTGGGGAGGATGATCACTGGGTATGGCTGCAGATCAAAGCAGGAGAAGAGGGCCCAGTTATAGTGCAGAAAGTCAAGATGAGAATTGCTGGGTGTCTGTGTAAATCATGTTACCTCTCTGAGCCTCAGTTTCCTTATCTGCCAAATTAGGTTCAGAAATTCCACCCTACAGTACCTCTGAGAGTGTGAGCATGCATTGGAAAGTTCCTCATGCTACCAGTGTAAGACATATGATTTTAATCAATGTTGCCTAAGTCGAAATAGCGTGGCGTGATCCTTAGGGTCTAAGCAAAAAAGCAGACACTGACTCACGTGACTGTGACTTTGCTCTTATAAGAAATGGCCTTGAAATATTCTTGGGGATGCATTCAGGTCCCAAGAAGGCTTAGACCCTCCCTGTGGGGGGCGCAGAGGCCCTCACTGGACTGATGGATTTGTGTTCCTTTCTAAGCCAGCCCAGGAAGAGCGGCCCTTACAAAGGGTGGCCGTGGACTATGCAGGGTGAGTGCCAATGTGGGAAATGAACATCGGTCTGCTCCTGGGGGAGTGATGGGCTCAGGGATGTGGGGGCTTCATCTGTATTAAAGCTGATTGCAAAGCTGTGGGTGGCTGTGCAGAGCGAAAGTTCTTCTCACAAGAGACAGCTGGGGATGGAAGGGATGCTGGTTGGTGCCTCGACTTGGCCATGGGAGGCTTGGTGCAGGCTCCTCATTTTAAAGTAGAAGCTAAAGGAGCACCCCCACCCCCTGCTTTCAAGTGATCCTCCTTCCTTAGCCTCCTGATAAGCTGAGACTACAGGCATGCTTCACCACACCCAGCAGGAATATTCTTTAGTATCGTCCCCAGTGGTGGCAGAATTTTCCTCCCAATGTGGCATTTGGGCATCCAGACCTTTTAGCTGGTTCCTTTCAGCCAGGTTCCTACTCATTCATTCATTCACTTACTCTAGATAGCTACGACTAGCAAAAAACAACACAGACAAATAAAACTAGAATAAATTGCCCAAGAGTTATGAAGAAAACCAACGAGGGGCAGAGGTGGCCCTCAGCAGGGTCTCTGCCTTAGATGAGTCAGGCCAGTCTTTCTGAGGAGGTGACCATCAAGTTGAGACATCCATGGGATGAGTGGGGGTGGGAATTCCGGGCAGAGAGAAGAGCATGGGTCAGTTCCCAAGGGAGACAAAATCTTTGCGTTCGAAAAACAAAGTCAGTGTTTGAGAGTCAATGATCAGTAAATTGAAGCCATGGAAGGCAGAGTGGTGGAGACAAGGCTGGGGAGGGACCCGACCAGACCTGCAGGAGAGGAGGGATGGGGAAAAGGGACAGCTCCCTTCTTTATCGCTGGGGAGGCCCCGAGACAGCCCCTTCCTTGGGTCCTGGGTGGGGCAAGGCAGGTCCACCCAACCTCTGCCCCAACTCCCAGGCCTATCAGACAGGATGCTCCAGGGCCACTCTGGACCAGGTGAGCTCCAACCTGTCCTTCCCAAATGCAAATCAATCCAAGCTGGCTCTGCTAAGCCACACCACAAGCCCCACTGGAGCAGCTGGCGGTAACAGGGCCGTGGGAGGACTGAGACCACGTCCAAAGTGCTCGTGTGCGAGGAGGCAAGCACTCCCAGGCAAAGGCGCCATTGGAAAATTGAGAAAGAAATCCCACCTCAAACCCACAACCAAAATATTTCATAAGAAACTCCCACCCCTCCGCTTTTGTGTCAAGTAAAGGATACACACAGCCTTTCTACTTGTAACCTGGCCAAGAATAATTTGTGGCAGGAAAGTTTGAGCATTTGTCAAAATAAAATAAAAATGTTAAAAAAAAAAAAGGCAAACACTTGACTGTACATTTGGGTGAAACTAACCGGGGGAAAGTTATTTAGGTGGTAAAATGCCTCCCCGTTTCCCTCTTGCCTCCTGTGCCCGCCCTGATGCTTGGCCCCCTCCTCAAATGCTGAAATGGATATTGCTCAGGTATTTGTTTTGTTAAACTCCCGCCAGGCCCGAGGGGCTGCCACAAGAGAAGAGATCCCGTTCCCACAGGAATCTGGCTGCCAAGAGTGGCCTCACACCTTAGCCCAGGGCCAGGGGTCCATGCACCTGCTCCATGAGTTGCGGGGCTGGGCGGGGGGCATGTTTGTTCCCGGGGAGAGTGTTGTCTGGTCCCCTGAGACCCCTAGCAACTTGAAAGTACCAAATGTGAGAACTCACCCCCAGCCCCCTGCAGCCATGGCAGTCTGGCCCCTACTCTGGGAGCCTGAAACCTCTTGGGTGTGCCAGGCTCTGGGTGGGATCTGGGGAAGTTGTTCAGGGAGCCAGATATAAAAGTCATGTGGGTCTGTGTTTGAATCTTGTCTCACCCATCTGCTGATTGGATGAGTGGGTTGACCTCTCTGTGCCTCAGTTTCTAGTGTGTAAAATAGGGACAAGGGTTGTAGCTACCTGGGAGTGTTGTCAGGAGGTCGGAGGGGCAATAGGAAAGGGATCAGGACACACTGGCATGCAGCAGCCACTCACTGCACCTGGCGAGGGGCTCTGAGCAGCACTGGTGGCTCTAAGAAGCCGACATTTTTCTCTTGTAGTTCAGTTTCCCTCTCTGTAAAATGGGATGATGGTTTTACCCTCCTTATCGTATGCTTTATGAAGAAGCAGCGAGTTCAGTGAGCAAAATCCTTGGCCCGTGTTGGGCCCTGGCAAATGCTCCCAAGCTGCATCTGTTCTGTGCCAGAAGATTTCGTTTTGATTTAACAGAGAAGGAAGGAAGCGAGTGCTCATTGGGCGTCTTCCACTGGCCAGGTCCTGCACTGTGACCATCTCATGATCTCCCCGTGTGTCCATAATCCTTTTCCATGCAGATTTTTTTCTGAGGTACTGGGGTTTGAACTCGGGGTCTTACGCTTGCTGGTCAGGTGCTCTACCACTGGAGCCATGCCCCAGCCCTTTTGCTTTAGGTATTTCTCGTATAGAGTCTTGTTTTGTGCTCAGGCCAGCCTGGATTGTGACCTTCCTGTTTGCATCTCCCACGTAGCTGGCATGACAGGCACAAGCCATTACACACAGTTTTTATTGGTTGAAAATGGGTCTCAAGAACTTTTTGCCTGGGTTGGCCTCAGACTCATCTTTCCAGTCTCCCCTTCCTGAGTAGCTAGGATTACAGGTGAGAGCCACCACGCCTGGCCTACCCCCGTTTTGAAGAAAATGAAGTTTGGGTGACTCAGCACGCTCATGACAGAACAGGGAGAACAGCCTGGATGTTCCTGATGCGAGATCAGGAGGTTTCTTTTAAGGCTGAGCCCTGCATGGGCTGGACCAGACAATGAGAAGGGGGTAGGAGGCCACAATGATGACAATGACAATAACAGTTTTGAGCTCTGGGTGGCAGGTGCCATGTGATATATCTGGAATCTCCTGCAGCCCTGTGAAGTTGGCTTATTGTCTCAGCAGACAGAGAAACCAAGGCACAGGGAAGTAAGGAAAAGAGTGTCCCTTGCCCCTGAGTCTCTGGATGTTCTGCGCCATCAGCCAAGAGCTCAGCACACCTGCCCCCAGCCCCCATCACACCCTTTTCCTAGAGGGGTCAGACCAGCAGCCAGCCAGATTCAAGCCTAATGCACTTATTATACAGACGGGGAAACTGGGTCCTCCATGCGGGAAGGGACTTAGCCTAAGGTTGAGCAGAGAAAACAGACCTGATGGTCGGGGGAGACCCAGAGCTCTCAGGCACTGGAAGGGAGGAGAGGAAAAAGAGGTGTAGCTGTGCTAGGGCAGGGCCTGGCTGCTGCTTTGATGGGGTGCGGTGTGTCCGGGAGAGGAGGAGTGCTCTGATCAACCCCCACCTGTACTCCCAGCTTCACTGCAGCACCCCTCCCTGAAACCAGCCTCTCTCATGCCCCTCCCCACTCTGCAGCCTCCCCAGACCTCTCCCTGCCCCCTTGGAAAAGACTCTACCCCGCCCTCTGGGAACTCAGGTAAGTCCCTTCCTCCCTGCGCACCTGCATAGACCTGGGTAAAACAAGGGACAGTGGCATGCACTTTCCCGGCCATGCCACAGGGCTGTGAGGACATGCAAGGTAACGCAGGTGAAAGGCTGGAAACCAGGCAGAAATGGGAGTTGTTGTTATTTTTATTATTACTACATCAGATAACTGGTTGGACTGCATTTTTCTCCACTTGTCCCCCAGCCTGCAGAAAAGAGCTTCAAACCGTGCTGGGAAATGCTGAGGAGGGAAATGCTGAGGAGGCAAATGAGGACGTCTAGGCTGAGCCCCAGCTCCCCCTGACTTGTGGGGCCCTTTGGATAAGATCCTGTCCTGGTCCCTATCCCTCTGTCCTGACTTGGTCTTCCATCTGGACATCACATCGTGGCCAAGATGCTCTGACGTGGTCTCTGGAATTTGTAGGTGGCAGCTCTTGGTGTCCTTGGGGAAGTCCTGCTGAGGCAAAGGAGAAAGGAGACCAGGCTGGGACGGGTCACCGGCAGCCCTCCAGGAGTCTGACCATGGATGTGAGCAAATGGGTTGTTCCCACACCTCTCGTTCCCTCCACTCCAAACATTTTGGGGAAAGCAAAGGTGGTCCATCTTGAGGATGTCAGCCGGGGGAATGTCAGTAGGGACAGAAGCTGGGCGGGCCCCCAAGGCTGCCAAGGAGAGGACACTGGGGAAGGAGGGATACCTCCTCAAGCTGGGAGACCAGGTGGCTGACCAGGACTGAGAAGAGGAGTGTGTACAGCGCCACCTAGGCCCTGGCAAGGGCAGTGCAGCCCCAGCCTGGCTCATCTCTGCTCCCTCTCTTGCTGAGAGCTCAAGTTCCCCTGCCCGTCCTGGGAGGGCCTGGGGGCAGTGTGCAATCCCGTTATGGTCCCCTCTTCTCATCTCCAAGACATTTACAGCAAAACGGTGGCTGGTCTTGGTGCAGGACTGCCTTGATTTCCTGTCCCCGCTTTCTCACTCACCTGCAAACTGTGTGACCTTGGGCAAGAGACTTAACCTCTCTGATCCCGTTTTCTCATCTGCCAAAAGGGAAACTAATTGCTCCTTTACAGTGGCTGAGAGCCTGAAGTAGCACATTGCCTGTGGAGTACCTAGCCTAGAGTTGGGTGCATGATGAGTTTCTGTTGGCAGATGGTTCCCTGTTTCTCTCCTGTATGAGAAGTCATAGGGAGCTAGGAGAACATTGGAAAAGAAGCAGCCCAGTGCTTAGAGGAGTCAGGGGGCCTCACAAAGAAGAGAGTAGGGTTTTGAAGGATGTGCAGGAGTTTCCTAGGCATATGAGGACTTTATGAAGACAGTGACCCTATCTGTTGTAGATCGTCCTTGCTTCCCCAGTGCTGGGTTTGTAGCAAGAAGATCAACAGATATTTGCTGACAGGTAAATGGCATTCTAGGTAGCAGAATGGTGGAAGCAGAGGCAGGGAGGTGGGCACAGTCTGGTGCCAATGGTGCATGAGAAATCTGATTCCTTTTCTGGGTCCCCATAGTGTTTTGCCAGGGTATATGTGGGCTCTTCTGCCCGTGTCCCCTGGAGGCCTGTGGGCACCCCATGAGCAGTCTGCCTGCCCCCCCCCCCACCTTCTCCTCACTGTCTCTATGGCTCAGCCAAGGCCTGGCCCAGGGGCTGAGCCCTTGGTTTGGTGCTCAGTGAAGGATTGAAGGATGCCCCTGGGGTGACCATCACAACCCTGGTTTGGGGTGGGGGGTGTGTTTTGGGGGCTGCCTTCCAATTATCCTCCCCTCTTTCCAAGGAAATACAGGTCAAACATTTTATTCTGCTTCTCTGGGCCCTTCTCCATTGGTCCCTGACTACTTCTCTAACCTGCTAAATCTTTGTCAAATGACATTATTATGATGAGAAAAATACAGCAAGGTGCAGGCAGGAGGAGGGCTGCTGAGCCTGTCCCTGGGCCAGGGGGGCCTCACCCTGCTTACCCCTCTTGGGGGCTGGGCAGCTCCTCGGCGCCCTGTGGCCTTCCTGTGTCTTTTTTTCCTGGCTCTCTAGCCACTTTTTAACCATGTGATCCGGACAATTTGACCAGTCTTTTGCCTCAGTTTCCTCATCTGTTAAATGAGGATAAAGTGGTGCCTGCCTTCAGGGCGATCATGGGCATTGGATCCATCGTCCTTTGCAGAGCCTTTCACATCCTAAAGGCTCTGTAAATGTGCCAAGCTTGTGACGGGTGTCACTGCATTCATCCCACTGTTGTTAATCTATCCATCCATCTATCTATCTGTCTATCTATCTGTCTGTCTGTCTGTCTATTTATCTACCTATCTGGTGGTACTAGGGTTTGAACTCAGGGCCTCATGCTTAACAGGCAGGCACTCTACCACTTGAGCCATGCCCCCAAACCCTTTTTGCTTTAGTTATTTTTCAGATAAGGGTCTTGAGTTTTTGCTGAGAGTTGGCCTCAAACCTTGATCCTCCTACCTATGCCCCCCGTGTAGCTAGAATTGCAGTCTTGAGCCATCACACCCAGTTTGTTGGTTGAGATGGGATCTCACTAACTCTTTGCACTGACTGGCTTCAAGCAAAGATTCCTTCACTTCCCAAGCAGCCAGGATTATAGGTGGGAGACACTGTGCCTGGCCCTGATCTGCCCTTCTAGAGATGATAACCATGAATTGGGTCCAATTCCCTGGAAATGAAAGCAACTTGTCAGGAGAGCTGGGGCAAGACAGGAGAGTGAGAGTCTAGCACAGCAGGACTTCCAACTGCCAGACTCGAACAGTGACTGAACCAGCCCTCGGTGATGTGCCATGCCACCACCAAGTCCTTCACATTTGTTTTGTCTCATACCCTCCTCAAGACACCCCTGGGAGGCGGGCCCCACCCTGTGACGAGGAAAGCCTCAGATTAGAAGCTGGCAACTTGGTTCTGACTCACAGGTGCTGAGCGGGGATTTGAATCCAGGCCACCTCACTGGAAAGATATCTCCCAGTCCATATCAGGCTAGTGCTCCAACCAGCAAGGAGGCAGAGGGTTTTAAGTGGACTGGAATTGAGCAGATCTGGGGAGGCCACTGTGGGCTATGTGGACTTTCTCAGAGGGAATTCAATTCTGCCCTTCAGGAGAGAGAGAGAGAGAGAGAGAGAGAGAGAGAGAGAGAGAGAGACCTGTGGGTCTGAGGTGGGCATGACAGGGAACAGAAAGAAAGTCAAAGCAACCAAGGGGTGAGTGAGGCGGGGGAGGGAGCAAGGGCTGATGCTCTCAGTCAGAGGGGCCTCACCCTCCCCAGCGAGTATGTTCTGGTTGTCATAAGGATTGGGAGGCACGTTCCTGGCATTTGGCGCTGGAAGGAATGACAACTATTTAGGAACACACAGGAACCCACATGATACAATCACTTCCCCATCAAAAAAGGTCCGATCCCACCACACCCCGTCAGAACAGCTACTGCCCCAAAAACCAGACAGTGAGTGTTGGCGAGGATGCGGCAAACAGGAGCCTTTGTGCACTGGAGTGTAACTCGTGCTGTCACTGTGGAGTATACTGTGTGCCCTCAAAAGACTAAGCCAGTTACCGACTGGCTAATTCTGCTTATATGTGTACACCCAAAAGAACCAAAACCACCTGTGTTCACCGCAGGACTGTTCACAAATAGCCAAACCGCAGAGGCCACCCAAGCATCCACCACAGACAAACAGCACAGTGTGACCCTCCACGCAACAGATCTCATTTAGCCTTCAAAAAGAAGGAAATTCGGACGCGCGCTACCACACAGGTGTCACTTACGGACATTATGCTAAGGGAAACTAACGGGTCTTAAAACAAATGACAAAGATGGAGTAAGGCCATCCACACGGGAACCAAAGTGGTCTATTTCTAGAAACAGAAAGTAGAACATGGTGAGGGGCCGGGGGAGGTGGGCAGGGGAATTGTGTGATGGGTACAGAGTTTCAGGTAGGAGAGACGAAAGCCCTCTGGACACTGGGTGCACAGGAATGAGAATTGCTTAATACTGAACTGTGCGCTTAAAAAACGGCCAGCATGTTAAGTTTTATATCAGGTGTATTTTGCCACAATTTAAAAAATATCCGGTCATCTTTTCTCATTGGTCAAGAGTTTGGGTACTTCGTTACGAGCAATGAGAAGCCACCAGAAGGACCATATTTACAGCACAGATGCAAGGCACAGTTTAGTCTAATCCCCCTGGCCAGGATGCCAGGGCAGCAGGAAGGCTGCAGACAGCCCGGGAGGGGAGTGTCCAGGACAGAGGGGGGGAAGTGGGGACGTGGCGAGAAGTGGGTGGACTCAAGAGGGCTGTGGAGGAGAGTCCACCATGGGCAGATTGCCTGGATAGGCAAGAGGAAGGGTACCTTCCTGGGCACCTAGGCAAGACTCTCCCAGCATGTGGTTTCTGAGCTCAGATGCAGCTCCACATGGCTGAGAGATGAGCCAGGTCCTCCCCCACCCCCCACCCCCATCCCCACCCTCCCATACCCCCACCCCCTCCCTGGGGACCAGTCCCGTGGGAATTCAGAGAAATATGACCACATCGTCTCCAGGCTGGGCCAGTCAGCTGACAGCTTGAAAGAAGCTGGAGATGTTGTCCTGTCTGTCTTCCATCCTCCTGTCCCTGGTCCAGACAGACTCATTGTTCTCCACACCCCACTTCCAAGACAGAGCACACTGGGATTCCCAGCCCTCCCAGGAAGGTGGTTATAAAGTAGCCATGAAAGGTCCTGGAGTTCCCAAAGTGGCCATAACCATGACCCTTCTGAGTGTTTCCTCATGCGCTAGTGGCCGGCAGGGAGGAGGGCATCTCTTCTCCATAGATGAGGAAACTGAGTCTCAGAGGTGCATGTGCCTCACTCACAAAGTCACGGGCAGCTCCCTCCATGGGGTGTCCATCCTCGGTCACAGACCAGAGGAGCTGAAGCAGGGAGTTAAGGGGGGAGGTGCAGCTGAGGAAAGCCAGGCTATGGCCATGTGGGGTGAGGCAGGTGGTCACTGTAAAGTGTGGGGGACCCTGGCATCCCTGAAGGACCAGTGGGATGTTTCTCTCTTTTTCTCCAAGTACAGAGCAGGAGTTTCTGAGCCTCACAGCTGTAGCTGCCTTCCAAGGGGGCCTGGAGACCCCCTGTAGGGTCACAGCCCGAGACATTGACACCTTCTGATGACCTGGAAGCCACCGCTGTCTCTCCTACAGGCTGTGGAACTCAGGTGGCCTGGCTATGATTTCCTCTGGGCACCCACAGGATTGGAGGCTGCAGACGTGGGAACTCGAGGCGCTCCTGGATCCTCACGTCTCATCTCCGCCTTTCTGGCTGGGTCCAGGAATGTGTCTGGCTGCAGACAATTGGCGTCACAGCTGCAAACCAGAGGCTTCCAGAACTGGGAGTAACCTCAAGGCCCTCCATCCATCCTCCCGCCTTCAGGGGGGACTTGTGCCCTCCCCCAAAGACTGTCACGGCCAAGGGGAATGCTATCTTTTCCCTAAAGAGTTCCTCTGCTCCCCCTCTGGCCTTCATTCCTTTGTGGAGAAACTTCCAGTCAAAGACCTCTTCCCAGGGGCTGTGGACATCCTTCATTCTGCCTGCCCAGCCTCGCTGCCCAGCCGCTTCCCCTCCCCCACTTGCAGATTCCGTGAGTTAGTTTGGATGGGGCTAATGTCAAGAATAGACCTAAAGCCCTGAGCATGGCCAATGAGAGCACCCTGTTCCCCTTGTTGAAGGATGGGCTTAGGGGTGGGCATGTAACCAAAGGGAGGCCAATAGGATTAAGTTCTGAGATTTTGTGGTACAGATGGGAAAAGGTGTTTTACAAATGCGGCTGTTGTTTGGATGGGAACCCAATGCTATCATCTTTTTTTTTTGGAGGTACTGGGGTTTGAACTCAGGGCCTTGTGCTTGCTAGGTAGGCACTCTACCACTTAAGCCATGTCTCCAGTCCAATGCTACCATCTTTTGAGGAGAGCAGACCGACAAATGGATCCAACAGAGAGGAAACAGAGTGGAGGACTGGGAAGATGGATTCCTAACCATAGCAGTTGAATGCCTGGATCCAGCCATGCCTGAAGCTAAAGACCCACGGCCATTTTAGTAATGTGAGCCAATGAATTCCTCTTCCTACTTACAAAGCTAGTTTGAGTTGGGTTTCTGTCATCTGCAGCAAAGGCACACCAAGCCCCCTCTAGGTCCTTCTTTTTACTCCACAGCCTTTGCCCTTTGGCTTTTCCTAAGCGGGCTGGAGGGTCCCTGGTTATGCCCTCCGCAGGAGACTCCCTCGTCTCCCTGGATCTGCTGGCTAATCGCTGCTCGGTATCTGTGTCTCCACTCGATGCCCCCTGGTCTCTCACCATGCCCTCTTGGGTTGAATGCTGTTCAGAATTCTTCCCATCACAAGTGAGAGAGGCCCACATCCCATCAGCTTGAGCAACAAAGGGAACTCGGTGGCCTGGAGACTGACCATCAGTGGCAGGGTCTGGGAGGCTAGAATCAGGACTCCCAGCTGCGAGGATTCCCTCTCTCTGTCACTCACTGCTTGTCTCTGTTTGCCTTTGGGGCTGGCCTCATTCTTTCCCTTCTGTGGGGCAGGGAATATGGCCACCATCAACCTAGCTTGGCAAAACGAGGTCAAAGCAAGAGAACTTCCTTCTCCTAGGGTCCATGTCAGTACCAAGTAAGTAATGACTACCCTTGTTTGGGTCAGGTACCTGCTCTTGGACCTATCACTGCTGCCAGGGAAGTGGAGGACAGTTAGTGACCGAGTCTGAGTCAGATGGGTGAGCACTGAGGTTCTGTGATTGACAAAATAATGTAGGGGAGGAAAGGACAATTTTTCAAAGGAGATGAGTGGTTGATGTTGGACAAAGATTGGGGCATGAAGAATGTTGGACAGAAAAGAGCAAGAGATACCCACCTTAGCCACCATGACCACCATCGCCATCTGCCAACATTTCCTGAATCCCTTGTAGGGGCCAGATTCTATGAGGAATCCACCTACTCACCCATCCATCCATCTATCCATCCACTCACCCATCCATCCATCTATCCATCCACCCACTCATGCATGTATGCATCCGTTCATCTGTCTACCCACCTATCCCTCCATCCACATACTCATCTACCCATCTACCCATCCACCCATCCATCCACTCATCCATCCATCCATCTATCCAACCACCCACCCAGGCATGCATCCATTCATCCCACCTACCCACCTATCACCCATCCATCCATTTGTCCATTAACCCACCATCCATTTGCCATCTGTCTATGTATCCATCCATCCATCCATCCATCCATCCATCAGGCTCTGAGCTAATGACACATGGTGAGACTAGGGCCTACTGTCTCACTCACAGATGGGACTCAAGTCCTAGTTTAGTCTCTAAGGGAAAAACCTTCAACAAGCCATTATATTCCCCTGGAATAAGGGAACTTATCCCAGTAAGGACTTACTATAAGGACTCAGAGCAGGGCCAGGTAATACAGTTTTGGTAAGGTGGTCTGGGAAAGCTTCCCGGAGCAAGCTAAGTGGAGACCTACAGGAAGAGTAGGAGGTGGCCAGAGAAGAATAAGAAGAGGTTCCAGGAGTTTCTGCATATGGGGTGATGTGGGAAAACAGGACACGATCCATTCATTGGTCTTGCTCCTTCCCTCATTCTACAGACTCCCAGCCTTCTCCTTTCATGGAGGAGGTGGCAGGACAGGGCCTTGCTTGCTTGCCAGAAAGAGAATGGGGCTCTGCGGAGGAGGTGAAGTCTGCCCCAGTTTTGACCACAGCGAGCTTACTAGGAGAACAGAAGCCTCCATGTGCCTTACTAGCTGTCTCTGTAACTTCTGGTCTGCAAGGGTTCCGGCAGCATCTCTGGGCCACCTGCACTCCCAGAAAGTCTCTCACACAGTATCCCTTGGTCATGGCCAGCCTGGTCCTCACCTTTCCCAGGCAGAGCTGTGGGAACCAGCCACAGAAGCATCTGAAAAGGAAGACGGGCAGGAGATGAGGGTTAGGCTATGATTAGAGGAAGATTGGAAGATGGAACTCAGGTCCGGCTTTGGCCACAGACTTCTCATGTGATCTTGGGCAAGTCCCTGCCTCTTTGTGGGCCTCAGCTGGTCCCTCCATTTGGATGGGAGGACTTGACAAGATGTCACAGGAGTTCTCCCATGTTGGGGTTCTGGGGTCCCCATCCTGCATTGGTTAACTGTGTCTTCATGGTGTGAGAGATGGTGGAGGTGAGGCTGCCTAGACTCCTGGCTTGGAGCCACCCACAGCCTATGGTCCTGAGTCATCATCTTCCAGGCAGAAAGTGACCTCTCCTTAGCCCTGGCTCCCCCAGACCTCATGACCCTGGGTGCGCAGAGCCAGGCCGTCCAGGGTGGGCGGCATAGTGGAAATCACAATATTGACCCAGAGTGCAGGAAGTGGGGAGGACAGGCCGCCAGGGTTCCTGGCCGGGGAGACAGCTCTCTGAGTGATGAGCTCGGAGCCACACTCTCCCCCCTTGGGTCACCGAATTGCCCGCCAGCCTGCCTGCCCGCCCGCCCGCCAGCCTATTCCTCCTGGCTCCAGGCCCCCTCCCCAGCCTCCCTCCTCCACATTCCCCCAGCCCCAACACAGGAGGGGAACTGTCAGGGAGCTCAGAGGCCCCAGGCCCTCTTGGGCCCAGCCTCCCTCTAGCAGCTAGCTTCTGTGGGCCCAGACTGGAGTTATATCCTCACAGGCTGCCAACCTTTAGAACAGTCCTGCCCCCTTAACAAGGAGGAAACTGAGGCTCAGAAAGTTCCTTGGCCAGTTGTCTCAGAGCTGGGACTCATGATCACATCATCCCACTCAGGCTGGGGGTTTGACTCAATAGTATAGTGCTTGCCTAGCAGGCACAAGACACTGGGTTCCATTTCCAGCACGGGAAAAACCAAACCAAACCAAACCAAACCACCAAGATCATCTGATCAGGCCCTGGAAGTGAGTTACCTCAGTTTATGATAATAACATAATAAATAGCTCAATTCGTGAAGCCTTGATCTCACTCCATTCCTTACAACTGCCTACTGGGGTTGGGTGATTGAGCCACCGTTACAGGGAGGGACACTGAGGCTCAGAGGAGGGGTCCTCACTGTCCTGAAGATGCAGCATGCAAGCTACAGGGCTGGGCTGTGAACCAAGGGATGCCTGGTCCAACATGCATGCTTTGTCTGCCCTGACAAGCTGTTAGGGCAGCAGGAGCCTGGCCTTGAACTCCTGCTCCAATGCTGCCTCCCCCTCCAGCCTCAGGATGGCCTTTGGGACCACAGGGCTCCATGGAGCACAGCCCAGCACAAAGCCTTCCTCCTCACTGGGATTACTCTTTGTTGCTGTTGCTTGGGGGCTGGGAGGTGGGATTGGGAGGCAGCTGCCCACCCTGCTGGCTGGTCAAGCTGAACCAGGAAGTGGCTGGCAACCTCTGGGCCAGGTGGGGAGGTAGAGGTAGAGCAGAATATGCCTGGGCTGGGGGCCCTGGAGCCCCTGCCTGCCCTCTGGAGCCTGGGACTCCTCATCCATTGAGAGAAAGCTTTGGGGTTCATCTGATGATCTTCCCACCATGCCAGAAGGGTTTGGCAGGAGCTGGGCGTGGGTGGGGAGGGAGCTCTGCACTCTTACTGGGCTCCACTTGGATTTAATATTCTGATTTCACCCTGTAAGGCATCACCAACCAAAACCTGCCATCGACGACATGCTCTGTATAGGGTCGAGGGCATTTCCTGATTCACCATGTGGCCCCAGGATGCAGCGCCACCAAAAAAAGGCACTCAGGATTAGTCAGTGCAGGCAAGTCACACAAAGCCTGAGGAACTGGTTTTCTATCACAGAGGCTGCTTGTGAGTGTGCACCTGTGTGTGTTTATGTCTTGTTTTACCACCAAGGAGCTCAGGTGTGACACAGCAGTGCAGGACTTCCCTGCCCCTCCTCCCTCCCCCAACTCCAAATTATAATTATTATAAATTATTGATCACCTGCTGTATAGCAGCCGAGATATAGCCTTGCCCCTATTTGGCATATCTTTTGCACTAAGGTGGAAACTGACGTTCAGAGTCCATGCACGGTGGAGCCCATCGAAGGGAGTGATGGTGCTCGTGCCTGTGTTCGCCTTCCTTCCTTCACGCAGTGTACAATGGTGCATGTTTTCATGTTGCCTATTAACTATGAGCAATTTCCTAAGGTGCCTCTAAACCTCGGTGGACTACGGCTTTGTGTACCTGAATGATAGCTCACCACAAATAATTACTAGCTGATTTAACGTAGGCTATATCACTATGTCCTCCTGATAGCGCTGTAGAAGAAAACCAATGAGTCGTTACAGAGGCAAAGACTCAGGTTCGAGGTCAGGACCGCTGTTAGCCCATGAGGCACTTTTGTGTGTGTTAGGAAAACGCATCCCTCTGAGTGATGATGGCTTGGAGCTCAGGATGTTTTTAGCCCCCCTCACCCCGTTACCCCAGGTGCTCTTATTCAGTGCACAACCTGAGCAATCACACACAGTATTCCTCAGCTGTCTCCACAGTACCACAGTTATGTCCTCCACTCTAAATCCAGTGCTCATTTTACTGCCCTCAGCACACAGACCACATTCTGGGTGCTGGACACCTCTTCAGGCTCCAGGATAGATGGCATTTGGACCTAGGCTACACGAGGGGGTAGAAGGAAGGGCAGTAGTAACAACTCAGCCTGTGTTGTAGCGTAAATGGGCGCCATCCCTGCCTGCGCCTCCCATGCCTCCAGACTCCAAGCCTGAGCCATGAATGGTCCCAGTGAGGACCTCCTGTGGGAGCTGCTGGACTCCCCCGCCCCCGCCTGGGCCTTAGCCTCTGCCCACACTCAGGCCCCCTGGCACCCCCGTTCCGCATGTTTCTTCCCTCGCACCTTCCGCTGGGACCCCGCTGGGCTTGGGCTTCTGCACGCTGCTGTCGCCTGGGCCCCCGAATGGGATGCTTGAAAAACATCTCCTGAAAGCAGAGAAAGTGTGAGCCGTCAAGACGGAGGGTGTGGAAGGAGAGAGGTCCTCCGAGGAGGGAGATTTACAGTCTTCATTTGGCCAGTCCTGAGGACATGGGGAGGCCTGAGTGAAATGCCTTCCGGAGGTGAGCTCTGTATTTCACTGCTTAAAGTCACTGTCAGTGTCTGAGTGCTCTTGGTGACTACCTCCACCACTCCATCTTGACAGATAAGGAAACTGAGGCCCAGGATGGAGGGTGAGTTGCCAAAGTTTGTGCAGCAGAGAGGAAATCCCAGGACACTGGGGAAGCCTGTGCGATACAGGCCCCTAGGCATTGTGTCAGGGCCTAGACACAGGCGCCAGGGCTGCTTAGTCTGGCTCCATGAGCCATCAGCCTCTTTGTGCCAGGAGGCTCCTGATCTTCCATGGAAGTCCTGTGCATTTCACACTGGAGAGAATCGAGAGCCACTTGCTGAAGGGCACGTGGCCCTGTGGTGAAGGGTGAGTGCAATGTCACAGAGATGAGGAAGAAGGCCCTGGGGTCCATGTCTGGGTCTGAATTCACCAAGTTACTTTGTGTCTCTGGGTCTCAATTTTCTAGTCTCTAAAATGGGAGCAATTAGTATATGACTGTAAGACAACACATAGGAAGTGCTTGAGTATACTTATGCTCAGTGAGTACAGTGCCAGTGCCAGTGCCAGGCTGGTGGTCATCTTGGCGTTACAAGGTGGCCATAGCAGACATTGGTTGGGGAAGCTGCTGTGGGTCCATGTTCTGGGTTCCTTGGAGCAAGTGGTCTTGCCCTTCATGGGGTGTTATGATGGTGAGGGGGTAGTTTTAGGGGCTCCACTCCTTCTGCTGGAAAAGAGGGGGCCCCTGCAGTCATCTTCCTCCCCAGTGCAGAGGAGGACATGACTCTTCCAGCTGATCATAGTCCACTGAGTCTGTTTTTTTTGTTTTTTTTTTTTGGCAGTACTGAGGTTTGAACTCAGGGCCTCACACTTGGTAGGCTGGTTCTCTACCACTTAAGTCACTCCACCAGCTCTATTTTTTTGTGATGGATTTTTTTCGAGATAGGGTCTTGTGAACTATTTGCCCAGGCTTGCTTCGAACTGCAATCCTCCTAGTCTCCTGAGTAGCTAGGATTACAGGCATGAGCCACCAGTGCCTGACTGTGCTGAGTCTTTGAACTTGATGGGGATGGAAAATCACAGGGAGCCACTGCTGGGGGTTGTCATTGCTGTCACTAGCATGGCTACAGCAGTGCCCTGACCCACCTCTTCCTGCTGCCAGCTGCACACTTGTTTATTTGTGTGGTGGCTGCCCTGGAGCACTGCTCTGGGCCTGGCATGGGGCTGGGGGTGGGACAGAGAGGCACATGACAAGCACAGTCCCTCTTCCTCATTCCAAGGCTTCCCAGCCTCCTCGGGACCTGCATCTTCTAAGCTCACATCTCCAGCCTCCTGCTGGCTCGGAGAGCCCCTGTCTTCCTTCTGGAACATTTCCCTCTGCCGATGCCAGCCAGAGCCGCTTGCTACACTGGAGCCCTGGCCAGGTCTAGGCAGATGGGGCTGGACCCTCAAGTTTCTTTGCCTCCCAAGCTTGGGCTTTTCCCGTGGCACCATCCTATATTCTGGGTACCAATGGTCATCCTGATGCCTGAACCCTGCGAACCCCAAGACTGACCTTAGTGGGACTAACCATGTCATGGGGTTTGTCTGGGAAGAAGCAGGGTATGAACAGTTCTGTGGCTTGAGATGTCATCAAATTGTCCCACAGAGGTTTTCAAACTCTCGGTCTGTCTCGGGGGCTGTTTGCCTTGAGGGGGGCGGGGGTGGTCACCCCCTTTTTGCCCATGGTAACCAGCCTGGCTTTGTTCAGTCGACATTTAAGAAGTACAAGCTAGAGAACTGCTGTGTGGGTGCACATCCACCTCCTGCATTTGGATAAATCACTCATTCCTTGTGCCTCAATTTCCCGTCTGTAAGGTGGGATCCATGATGCCTCACCACATTGCTGTGCGAAAGCAGAACATGTGCTTTGCTGGAATCTTCAGTGCACCTTGCTGCTGTTACCACCTACTCTGCACCTTGCGTTTTCATGGAACATTCTGTGGACACAAAGGGTGTTTTGTGTTGCTTAAGGAATGGTTGAAGCTAGGCATTGGTAGCTCACGTCTGTAATCCTGGCTACTCAGGAGGCAAAGATCAGGATTGCGGTTCAAGGCCAACCCAGGCAAAAAGTGAGCTCTTGTCTCAAAAATACCCAACACAAAAAAGGCCTGGCAAGTGGCTCAAGTGGTAGAGCGCCTGCCTAGCAAGTGTGAGGTCCTGAATTCAACCCCCCCACAAAAAAGACAAGAAATTGTTAGAAATGTTTACCACCTGTGCTCCCATGGCCTGGTCCCCTCTTGCAGGCTCTCTCTCCAACATGGTCTCCTTCGGGGCACCGCCCCGGCTCCAAAACTCTGCCCTGGCTTTGGTGTCCTCCTCGAGGTCCTGGCCGCGTAGGGGCCCCTGCCTCGCTGGACAGCGGGATTTTGTTTTCCTGGAAGAGTGATCTTGAGTGCAGGTGTTTGGGCCACGAGGGCTTTGTCCAAGCTTGTCCTCAGCTCTGGACTCTGCCTTCCACCAGGGACCTTCCTCACAGCTCAGAGCAAAGAAGGAGACCGTGAGGCCTCTCCTGAGAGGGCTGGGCTTTGGAGGGAGATTTGGAGTGTGGCTCCCGTCAGGTGGAGAGCAATCAGCTCCAGACGCCCTCCAACCTCTCCCTTTCCCTGTTTTTGCCCAGAAATTGTGGCCAGGGGATTCTGGCGATGAGGCTGAATGGTTGCTGTTGGTACCCACAGGACGTTTGCACAGACACAACTCAAACTTGAGGACAGTCAGGAGGCCACAGCTAGATTCATTCCATGAAGTGAGTGGGAAGATATGGCAGCTGAGGACCTGGTCCTTGTTCCAAGCCCTTGCCCCCAGGGGGCTTCCGTCCCTCCTCTGAGATAGTGTGCCCTCAAAGCAGAGCTGACACCCTGGCCTGTGCTCTCCGGGATCTGGTCCTGAGGTGCAAAGAGGCAGAGCCCTAGATCCCCACCCTTCAGGACTCACGCCAAAGGTACAATGTGGTGTGTAAGCATGTCCCTGCTGGGGAGAGTGACATGGAAGGGATGGCATGGACAAGTGGAAGATGGAAAGGACAGAACTGCCGCCATCCTGAGGAAGGGAGAGAAGCCAGGAACACAGCTGAGAAAGTCTGGGCCTTAGTGAGGGAAGAGACGGTGTCGAACGCTGACTCGTGGGAAACGGAATTGAATTGTATGAGAGCACTCCGTGGCTCTGGAGGAAACGACGGGAGAACTCTGAGCTAGAGTCCCTTGTGTCCCCTGCCCACCCCCCGCCCCCCAGCTGTGTGATCCATCCAACAGCTCTGTGCCTCAGTTTCCTCAATAAGGATTGCCAGTGCTATAAGGAAGTCTTTGACTGTTGAAGCCACCCTATATATAAATGTGAGCATCCATAGCTCTGGAGTCCACATGGCTGGAGGAGGGGAGCAACTCCAACTGAAGGAGGGCTTCTCAGAGGAGGTGAGGTCTTAAAGGAAGCAGTGTGCCAGGTAGAACGGCAGCTTAGATGAGGTGAGTGGGCAGGCTTGGAATTGCAGGGGGTGTTGGGAGCAGCTCATCATTCCAGAAGCCTGGAAGGCAGGATGGGCCCTGGGAGAAGCAGCTGGGAGTCAGGCCTCGGCAATAGCAGTGCTGCATCAGGTAGGCCTTGCAGCTGTTTTGAGTTAGGATAAACTCAGAGTACTAGGGAGCTATGGAGGGTTCAATATGGTAGGAAGACAATGTGGCTGCCTCATTGAGAACGGGCTGGAGTGGGACCTGGAGTCTGTCTCAGTGGTCTGGGTGATGGGGTCCAGGAGAAGGAGGCTGGATGCCAGCAGCACCCTCTGCCCCAGCCCCAGCAGGCCTCAGTCGGGTCCCATCTGGTCAGGTGGCTGAGCTGACCTCCACCCCTGGCTCTAGGCTGTGCTCTGCAGGCTGCTTCACTGGCTGCAGAAGAGGTAAAGTCAGCCTGTGAGGGAAGAAGAAATATTTGCTCAGCTGCAAAGAGCAGCTCTGGCCCCAGGGTGGCTCTGGTCTGTCCCCCAGCACCATTCCCCCAGAAGTGGCCCTTCCCTAATGCTTTTGAGCCATTCAGAAAAAGTGTCCTTCTCAACCATCTGAGCCCTGAAGTCACGACCGTGACCTCTTGTTCCTGTTCCTCTCTCATCAAACACTGAATCCTCTCATCTTTTCCTCCCGTGACAGGACACTGACCTTTATTTTTATTTTTAGAGAAATGTCCAGATTCAGCAGTCATTGATTTGAATCTTTTTCCAACACCTGACGCACACAAGACACCACCAGGCTTCAAAGCCAGGACTTTGATGTGACGCAGCCTAAGCTTGGTCACTGCTCTGCTGTGTGACCTTGGGCAAGTCACTTAATCTCTCTGAGCCTCTCTAGACCTCTTCTCTAAGTAGTACTCATAAGCCCTCACTCGAATACTTGTCAAGATTTAGTGGGCAAATATTGATGAGGCGTGCAGGACAGTGTCTGGGGCTCAGGACCACTGCAGATCCTTTAGTGCCATGGAACTGGCAGCTGTGCTGGCATCATGCCCGTGTACTTCCTCCCTTTCCTCCCTCCCTCCCTTCCTTTCTTCTCTCTCTCTCTCTCTCTCATCGAACCCAAGGCCTTGAGTTTCTTATGTTCCAACTCTCAAGCTGAGCCCCAAGCTCTTTTGTTTTTTGTATTTTGCTTTTGAGACACAGTCTTGCTAACTTTGCCTAGTCTGGCCAAGAACCACGATCCTCCTACCTCCTCCTCCCAAAGCTGGTACTACAGGTCTGCACCCCCACACCCAGCTCAGTTCCTCCTTTCGAAGGTCCTGTGACTTGTTTGTAACCCACAGCTGGGGGGAGGGGACAGCCCTTGTGTGATTGTGCTGCAGGTGACTGCAGCTTCCTTCTTGTTAGAGCCACTGTCCCTATTGGCTCTGCAGAAGCAGCTGCCACCTTAAGAGCTGCCTACAGAGAGGAGGGAACCAAGGGGGACCCGCAAGGCACCAAGCCCTGCTGTGTTATCAGACATCATCATAATTACTTGGTTTTCATCCTTGATCACTGGCACATAGCTCCTAGCACGCTCAGAGGATCCTGGTGACGGGGTGAGAAGAGCAGCCTGTGCTATAGTCCTAGGTCACTGACACCAGTGCTTCTAAGACCCTTGGAGTCTCAGGAGATGTGACTGTCTCCTTGTGTGCTAAGGAGATGACCGCTGGGGGCCTCCAGGTGGCTACAGGGTGGGTTGGTTGCCAGACAGACCCGGGCATGGTTAGGTTGGAGGGGACCCTCAGCCTCACCCAGCCCCGTGGAAGGAGAGGGGTGGAGATCACTCAATGAACCCGAAACGGCGCTTTGCAGAGTCAAGTAGGTGGCCACATGGAGGTGCTGGGTGGGCAGGTGTCAGAGGTCAGAGTTCAGTGGCCCCCCACCCTGCACCACGTGGCTTACCCATTGTTCTGATCCAAAGTTGAGTCCTTCTTAATAAACAGTGATGGTAAGCTCTGGGAGTTGTTCTAGAAAGTTTCAGAACTCGAGGAGGGGGCGATGGGAGCTTCCAGTTTATACTCGGTTGTTAGGCACGGGGGCGTGGGACAGTGTCCTGAAGTGTCCTGTGAGGGCTGGCGCCAAGGCAGAGCGGCCGGTGTCAGAGGTGACCGCAGTCCTTGGCACCTGTCGGCGTTGGAGAAGTGGCTGTGGGCGTCGGGAGTGGTGCCTCAGGGAACACCTTGTCAGTTGGGAAGGGGATGCTTCCCAGATGACCCTGTGGGAACCATGGCTTTACGCGACACAGAGCCTTCCCACTGAAGACAGGAAGACCCAGGGGAACCATCAAGCCGTGTGGACAGCAGTGTGGAACCGTGTTTGGATGAAAGGGTGTGTGTGGATTGTGACACTGAGGGGACGGGCAGGGCCTGTCTCTGTGGGCTCCTCTTGCCTCTCGGTGCACTGCTTTTTCCTTCCAGGCATGGGACAAGAATGACCTACATGAAAACTAGGAAGGTCAGAGAATTTCTTCACCGTGTCCCTTACACAGAAAGGTGGGGTTAGAGTGGGGTCCTTAGGTTTTATGGCCGGCTTTGGGAAAGGGGTCCTGGCTTCTCTGACAGCTTTGGGAAAGGAGAATTCTGTTTCTGTGACTTTCAGTGGGTAGAAAAAGGGGTGAGGGTGGGGGCAGGAGGGCAGGAGAGCAGGACAAAGTCAGAGAGAAACTTTGCTTCTGAGACTTCATTTTGGGGTATTGTTTCTGAGCCCCAACCCTGCATAAGCTCACAACCCTCAATTCCAGATGCAAGTATTTTGTCCTTGCTTTTTTGAGACAGGGTCTCTCACCCTGGCCTTGAACTCTTGATCCTCCTGCTTCAGACTCCAGAGTGCTGAGATTACAGACATGCACTACCATACGTGCGACAAAGCGTTTTCTACTCCTGGTTTTTGTCCACTCTGCTTAGCTCACTTGGCATGGAGGAGTTGCTCGTGAGTGCTGTATGTGTCAGGCTGTAAAGGCCTCTGCTCCATCTGTAGGAAGGGGAGCAGTTCAGCCCTTCCCGCATTGACTCCCTGGTCTCCTTGGGAACCCAAACCTGAAAGACATGAAGCTGGAATAGACAGGCCACCTTCTCCCCAAGCAGGTGGCCTTACCAATCTCCACAAGGAGTTAGGGTGTGAGATGTTGTCCACATCCTCCAAACAGATTCCACAACTCCTCCCTCACCCTCCACCACCAAGAAGGGAGAGGCCGGGAGAGGAAGGAAGAAGGCAGGTTTCCAGTCTGTTTATATTTCAGGCTATTTTGAAAGCCCCCTGAAGGCAACACACACAGGGGGCATTTAAATGCACCAGGAAATGCTCCCGGGATGGAAACTGTAGTCAGAGGAATGCCGGGACCCTGAATTGCCCCTCTGTGCTGCTGTCCCTTGAACAACCACCAATTCAGATCCTTCAATGCCCAAGTCAGAGCCTCCCCTGCCGGAAGTGCATCTGAAGGTCATCTAGTTCCTCCCTTCCCTTCCCATCACTTGCTGAGTATCTCATTGCGTCTTTTGACCACAAAGAATAGAAAAAAGCAACCCAGGTATTCTAGATGAAAATAAAGGAAAAGTTGATTGGCTTAATTCACTTCAAAGCCCAAGGATGTTGGCTTCAGGTATGTCTGAATCCAGCACTTCCAATTGTGTTATCAAAGCTGAGGCTGGAACATCAGTGCTGTCCAATATTGTAAACAGACAAGGTGACTTCCAGCAGCTCTAGGTCCTTATCAAGTCTCTCAGAAAATCTTGGGAGACAAGATTCCTATTAGCCAGGCTCAGTTAACTGTACTGCTGTCCTTACCAGCTGAGAGTGGAGCCAACTCTGCCTGAAGTTCAGGTTCCACTCTACCCACTCCTCAGCCAGACATCAGTCAGCAAGCATATAAATCCCAACAAAACGGTACCTGGATTCTCTGCCTATACCTCTGCAGTGATAAATGATGGAGAACTCCCCAGTGTGGGCTAACTTTATTTAGAGTTCCATAAGTGTAACCTAATTATCCACCTGAATCCTTTATTCAATTTCTTTCTTTCTGTGTCTCCAGCACCTAGCACAAGGACCACTCCAAATGGGTGCTCAATAAATGCTTATCAAAACCCCAAGCTGTGCATCTAGAACTCAATACCCAGACTTTTGATGCGTGCTGTCTCTCTTGACCTGTGCACATTCCCTTAGGCAAATGGCATCTCTCTTTTTCTATGTGAAGAAACTGAGGTTCCAGAGGTTAAGAAGGTGGAAGAGCCAGGACCTGAACTCAGGTCTTTCTGTGTTTTAACTGAGGTGGAGGTGGGAGAGGCAGGGGAAAGGGAAGAAGGAGGGTAGAAATAGTAGAGGAGAGAGGCGGGCAGAGGGAAGGGGGAGGGAGGAGGCTTAGTGTTAAAAACTCCTTCCTTCGTGGTTCTTAACTTGCTTTTTGGCCACTGACTCCTTACAAAATCCACTTAAAATTAGTACATTTTGGTGCATCCATGCAATAAGGCAGAGCATACACGAGAATATTAAATAGAACTGAATGTCTCTCATATTGACATGGCACATTGGTAAATGAGGAAAAATCATGATGTCAGTTTATTTGAGGTATGGCTTAAAAAGGATTTCATGTTGGGGGAACAGATGGTAAATGGCTTCCCCTTTGATGTCTCACAGGAGGTCCTACAGACCCTTTGTTACTCTGCATGGGCTCCTCATTTTAACAAGTGATTGGCTATTGAGCTTAATGGTGGCATTGATAGAATAATGAAGGAGAACTATAAGACTGAAATTAGTGATTGAGGATTGCACCTGGATGGCCTACAGCAGCCCCAACTCATGTTGCTGTGATTGGATTTATTTTTACAATTCAAAATTGGTGTTGGGTTGGAGGGTGGAGGGTGGGCTCTTGTCCTTCATTGCTGTGACATTTGGACTATGGAATAAGCAGAGAAAATGAAATGGAGGCCCTGGCAATGAATGCATAAGCAAAGGTGTTTATTGTATAATTTTAGGACTTTTGAAGATCCCCTAAGTCCCATGAGGAAACTTTCTGAGATTAGAAACCCCCCTCAAGAGCGTCAGAGGAAACAGCACCCAACACTCACACAGAGTATAGGACAACACCTTCCCTACCTTCCAGACTGAAAACCTTGCAATTCACGAGGCCCTGGGAGAGCACTCAGGAGGGCCCTGCCATGGTGGTGGGAATAAAAATTCCTGTGTCAAATGCTGCTTGGGTCCCTCCTGCTGAATCTCTAAAGCAAGACTTGCAAAGATCAAACTGTTTCCAAGCAATTTGATTGTGTCCCAGAAAAAAGATCAAGAATTTTTATAGAACCACAAAAATATGCAGCACCAAATAAGGCAAAAACTCATAATGTTTGGCCTTCAGTCAAACATTACCAGGCATGAAAAGAAGCAGGAAAACACTACCCTAATGAGTAGAAAAATAAATCGAAACAGTCCGGAACTGACACACTAACAGACAAGGACACCAAAACAGTTACTGTAACTGTATTCTGTATGTTAAAAACAAAACAAACACAAAGTGCAGAGAAAAGAGTGAACATGCTGTGTAACAGAAAAGACGGAAATCAAACACCTCTATACTAAATTTACAATGTCTAAGGTGAAAAATAGACTGCATGAGCTGACCACAAGTGTAATTCTAGCTACTTGGGAGTCTGAGATCGGGACAATCGTGGTTTGAGGACAGCCCAGGCAAAAACTTCATGAGACCCTATCTCAACCAATAGTTGGGCATGGTGGCATGTGCCTATCATCCCAGCTATGGCAAGAAGGTCCATATCAGCCTGGGTAAAATGTGAGACCCTATCTCCAAAAAAGGGCTGTAGGCATGTCTTAATGATAGAGTGCCTGCCCAGCAAGTATGAAGTCCTGAGTTCAAATCCCAGCACCACCAAGAAAGAAAAAAAAAATAGACTGGATGAAATTAGTTTATAATGTTTATAGTTAAACATTGCAGAAGAAAAGATTAGTGAACTCAAAAACAAAAATAAAAATTATTCAAAGTGATGCACACAGAGAAAAAAAAGACTCAAAAATAAAAATGAACAGAGTGTCAGTGACTTGCACAGCAACCTCAAGCAGCATATGGGTACATGGAGTCCCTAGAGGAGAGGAGAGAAAAGGGGTGAGAGACAGTAAAACACATTAGGAAGAAAAAGAAAGATTTCCACATTTGAGCTGAAAAAGTCAGGCACAAGAAATACAAAAAAAAAAACTGCTTCAAATCACACAGAATGAAGTCCCTCAAAATCAACAAAACAAAATCTTTAAAACACGTGGGGAAAAATGCACATACTACGTTATGTATCTTATGAATAAAGATAAAATTACAGGTCATTTTCATTCTCTCTAGAGATGACCCACTTTCAACCTATTGAAAGTATATTTCTTTCCTAATGAACTTTACTATCATTTTCACAACCAAAAAAAAAGTTACAGCAGATTTCTCATTGAAAACAATGCAAGTGAGAAGACAGTGGAACATCTTTACCATATTGGAAAATAAAGCAGTAGACCTAGAATCTATATGAGGAAAAAAAACTTTCAAAAAGCAAGGTGAAATAAATACTTTTAAGATATACAAAGGCTGAAATAATTCATTTGTAGAAGTATCAGTTAAAGTTCTGTAGGCAGAAGAAAAATGATATCAGATACACAAAGGAATGGAGAACACTGGAGATAACTGAAGATTAAAACTATAAGATTTTTTTCTTATTATTTAAGAAACTTTAAAAGGTATATGATTGATCAGGCATGGTGGTTCACACCTATAATCCCAGTACTCAGGAGGCTGAAGCAGTAGCATCATGAGTTCCAGAACAGCCTGGTTCAAAATAATTTTATAAAAGAAGACAGCTGACTACTCACACCTGTTAGACTATCTAAAAGACAAACAATAATGAGTGCTGACAAGGATGTGGAGGAAAGGGAGTTCATGTATACTTCTGATGGGAACGTAGGTTTGTATAGCCATTAAGGACAACAGTATGAAGTCTCCTCCAAAAAACAGAAAAGGTGTCTACCATATGATCCAGAAATTCAACTTCCAAAGAAACTCAAATTATATTTGAGTTCCAGGCCAATCTGGGCTACATAGTGTGACCCTGTCACAAACAAACACAAAAACTGAAAAATATAATTGAATAAATAAAACAAATATCAAAGTAATGAGGAATGTGTAGCACATGTAGAGGTCAGATGTATGAAAACAACAAGACAAAGACAGAGAGGAGAAATGAAAGTACACTATTTCAAGGCTCTTTTACCATTCATGAAGTGGTATAATATTACCTGAAGGTAGACTGGTAAGTTAAATATGTATGCTATAGACCTTTAAGAATCCATAAAAATAACAAAACAAAGAGATTTAGCCAATAAGGAAACAAGATGAAATTAATTTAAAAAGAAGGAAAAAGTAGGACAATAGACAACATGTAGTAAGAGGTGGAGTTAAACATAGCCACATCAATAATCACAGTACCTGTAAATGTTCTAAGTATCTCAATTAAAAGACAGGGTTGTTGGATTGAACAAAAAAGCAAGACCCAACTATATGCTGACCATTAGAAAGCTACTGTAAATAGGAAGACACACATAAAGTTATAAAAAAAGACATGCCATGTTAGTTTTATGGATCAATTAAAATAAATCTTATTTAAGTTTGAAAAGGAGAATCACAGATCTAAACATAAAAGGAAAACAAGCCAGCAGATAAACTAGATGAAAATCTAAACAACCTTGGGCTTGGTGACACCGTCAAGATACAACACCAAAGCATAATCTGTCAAAAAAAAATTGGTAATCTGGTCTTCATTCAAATTAATACTTTTTTTTGTTGTGCTGGGGGTACATTGTGACATTTGCAAAACTTCTTATAATACACCATAGCTGAATGCACCCTCTCCATCATTCTCCTTTGTCCCCCTCCTCCCATTCCTGGAACAGTTTCAACAACTCTCATTTTTCCATTTTCATACATGAATACATAATATTTCCAGTACATTCACCCTCCCACACTCTTCCCATATATCCTCCCTCCTCCTACTGTGCCAACCTCCAGACAGGATCTGTTTTATCTTCCTGTTCTCCATTTTTGAAAAAAGACATTTTGTTTAAGATAGCTGTACAGGGAGTTTAATTGTGGCATTTCTATGTATATATTATAACCCAAATTGGTTTGTCTGCTCCATTTTTCTTCTTTCTACCTTAGTCCCCTTCTTATGGTGATTTCAACAGGTTTAAAAATTATATAATTCTCATATAGTAAGTACATCAACCATATTCACCTTCTTTTACCCTCCCTTTCCTGTTAGTGACCTCCCCTTAGTGTGACCTGTTTTTCATAATATTGCTGCATTTGTATTGGGTCTATATTCCACATATGAGAGAAACATGCAGCCTTTGCCTTTCTGAGCCTGGCTAACTTCACATGAGATGATGTTCTCCAGTTCCATCCATTTACCTGTAAGTGACATAATTTCATTCTTCTTTATGGCTGAATAAAATTCTATTATATATAAATGCCACATTTTCTTAATCTATTCATCAGTTGTGGGGCATCTTGGCTGTTTCCATAGCTTTGCTATTGTGAATAGTGCTGTAATAAACATGGGTGTGCAGGAGCCTTTATTGTAACCTGACTCACATTCTTTCATGTATATCCCTAGGAGTGGAATTGTTGGATCCTATGGCAGTTCTATTTTTAGTTTTTTGAGGAGATTCCATAATGGTTGTACTAATTTACATTCCTACCAGCAGTATACGAGGGTTCCTTTTTTCCCACATACTCATCAATATTTGTTGTTGTTTGTGGGTTTTTGTTTGTTTGTTTTGTTTTTTGCAGTACTGGGGCTTGAACTCAGGGCCTACACCTTGAGCCACTCCACCAGTCCTTTTTTTGTGAAGGGTTTTTCGAGATAGGGTCTTGTGAACTATTTGCCTGGGTTGGCTTTGAATCTCAATCCTCCTGATCACTACCTCCTGAGTAGCTAGGATTACAGGCGTGAGCCACCGACACTCAGCTGTTGTTTGTGCTCTTGATGATAACCATTCTAACAGGAGTAATGTGGGATCTTAAATAGTTTTGATTTGCATTTCCTTTATGGGCAGAGATGCTGGGCATTTCTTTCTGTGTTTTTTTGAGCAAGATAGGCCATATTAACACTGATCAAAAGAAAGCTGTATTAATGTCAGACAAAGTATCAATGTATATCACAAAGAATTTGAAGAGGAATAAAGAAAGTGACTTCATAATAATAAAAGGGATGAGTCATCAAGAGGATAACAATAATAAATATTTATGCACCTAATAAAAAGATTTGAAATAGAAAAACAAAAATTGCAAGAAGAAATAGACAAATGCACACAAAAACATTACAAACGAAGGTTTTGGTACCTCTCCTTTATAATTGAGAAAACCGATGGAAAGAAAATCAGTAACAATTCAGAAACTTGTGCAGCACTGTCAGCCAACTTGGTCTAATCATATTGATTGAACACTCTTCCGCACACAGGAGAATATCCTCCAAGTGCACAAAATGGGGGCAAATCAACTATATTCTGGGCCACAAAACAAATCTTGGTAAATGGGAGGAGGTTCAGATCGTACAATGTGTGTTCAACGATCACAGTGGAATTAAATTGGAAGTCAACAAGAGAAGTGTGTCTGGACAATTCTCTAAATGTCTGGAAGTGAAGTAACACACTTCTAAGTAATCAAAACATCCAGCAAGAAGTTAAAATGGGAGTTATAAAATATTTTAATGAATTAAAAATGTGTGGGATGCTGATAAAGTGAAGTGGTTAGGTAGAATTTTGTGTTTTTAAAAAAGAAAAGAATGGGCTGGTAGAGTGGCTCAAGTGGTAGAGCACCTGCCTAGCAAGTTGAAGCCCTGAGTTCAAACCTCAGTACTACCAAAAAGTATTTAAAGAAAAAAAGAAAGAAAGTAGAAAGAGAGCAAATTAAAACCAAAGTAAGCAGGTGAAAGGAATGATAAGAAAAAAAAGAGGAAATGAATGAAATAGAAAACAGACAAATGAGAGAATCAATAAAATCCTAAAACTGGTTATTAAGAAGGTCAGTAAGACTGAGAAGCCTCAACCAGGGTGCTAGTGTACGCCTGTATTCCCAGCACTCAGGAGGCTGAGGCAGGAGAAGTGTGAGTTAGAGGCCAACCAGGGTTATACAGTGAGACACCACCTCAAAACAAAAACAACAACCAGCCAAATAACTAAACTCAATAACACTGGTGAAAAAGACAAATTCCTTAAAAGATACAAGCTATTGAAGAAGAAGAAGAAAAAGATGCAAACCCAAATCACCTATTAAAGGAATTGAGTTAAAGGGAGAGGTCTTTATTCGCTCAAAGAAGACCTCAGGCTCCACTGTGAATTCTAGCAGGCATTTAAGGAAGAATGTTATCAGTTCTGCAAAACACTTGCAGAAACTGGAGAAGAGGAAATGCTCTTGTAATCAAACACGAGGCTGGCGTCATCCTTATACAGAAACCATAAAATTATATTACAAGAAAAGAAAACTGTGGCTAATACCCCTCATAAACATTGAGAGATAAAGTTCTTAAATGTTTTCTTTATCAAGTTGAATCCAAGAACATCTAAAAATCAAGTAGGGTTTATCCCAGGAATGCAAGGTTGGCTTAACCATTGAAAAGTAATCAATATAATTCACCATACTAACAAAAGAAGGACTTTTTGTTCATCCCAACAGATGTATAAAAAGAGTTTGATGAGATGCAACATTTACTCTTAATACAAACTCTCAGCAAACTATGAATTGAGGGGAAGTTCCTCAACTCAGTGAAAAGCACACACCAGAAACAATATGAAACTGCAGCTAACATTATGCTTCATGGTGAAACTGAATGCCTCGCCCTAGGATCAAGAACAAGACAAGGATGCCTGCTCTCATCACTTCTATCCAACACTCTATTGGAAGTTCTAGATAAGCAACAAGGGAAAATAAAGAAATAAAAGGTAGCCAGATTGAAGCGAAAGAGGGAAAGCTCCTGCAGATCACCTGGTCTTGTATGTAGAAAAATCAAGGAGCACTAGCGTTAATCATGGAGGTTAGGAAGAGTGTAGGATACAAAGTCAATATACCAAAATCAATGTATTTCTGTATATTAGCAATGAACAACCAGAAATTGAAATGAAAAAAATTTCCAACACCATCAAACAATACAAAACACTGAAAAAGATGTGTAAGAACTGTATATTGGTAATGATAAAACACTGCTGAGAGAAAGTAGGGGAAACCTAAAAGCAGAGATATCCTATGTGTATGGATTAGAAGACTGATTACTGATCTGTGCAATCAATGCAATCCCAATCAAAATATAATGGCCAAAGTGACTGCAAAAAAGAGCAGGTAATAGAACTCAACATTACTTGAGTTTGAGACTTTAAAGCTACAGTTATCAACATTCTATAAAGACAGACAAACTGATCAATGGAGTAAAACAGGAAATCTGGAAATAGACCCGCACATGTGTGGACAACTGATTTTTGACAAAGGTGCAAAGGCAATGGAGCAGAGAAAGAACAGTGAATTTATTGAGTGCTGCTGGTTGTGTTCGAGAACCACACGCAGAACAAACAGAAAGGAAAGATGGCAGAAAGAAAAGAACTCCCATCCTCAACCCATAGTTGAAAATTTTACTCAGGATGGATCAGAGACCTAAAAGTAAACTCTGAGGTTACAATGCCTTAGGAAAAAAACATTGGAGAAATGTTTTGTGACCTTAGATTGAGCAAATATTTCCTACCCATGACACTCAGAGCACAATTCATTGAAGAAGAAATGGATAAATTGAACTTTATTAAAATTTAAAAAAATTCTACTGTACAAGACAGTTGAGAATGAAAACACAAGGCACAGATGAGGAGGGAATTTCTTCAAATCACATAACTGCTAAGAGGCTTATATCCAGAAGACAATAAAGCTCTCAAGCTACAAATAAGAGAATATATAACCCAGTTTTTAAAAATAGGCAAAAGACTTAAAGTTAGTTCACCAAAGCAGATAGATGGATGGCAAAAAAGCACGTGGAATGGCATCCAAGATCACTAGTCATTAATGAGGGTTACGTCACAGAGAGATGTCATCATGCACCTGTTAGAATGGCTGGGATCTAAAATACTGACCCCGTCAGAGGTCGCTGAGGGCCAGGAGCAGCTGGAGCTCTCACACAGTGCTGGTGGGAGTATAACATGGTTCAGTTGTTTTGAAATGGGATCTTGCTATCTGGCCCAGGCTAGAATCAAATTCTAGAGCTCAAATGGTCATCCCACCTCAGCCTCCCTTGTGCTGGGACTACAGACAGTTACCACCATATCCAACTCTAGAATATAAGATGGTCTCAATATTTAGGAAAATAGTTTTGTGATTTCAAAGAGTAAACATACACCTACCACATGCTCAAGCTATTCTATTCCAGGCGAGAGAAAGAAAGACTATGTCTGCACATCCATATGTAGACTTGTACACAAATGTCCATTTCTCATAGCCCCAAACTGGAAACAGGTCTGTGAAGCAGGCACTGTTATCAACTCGTCTGACAAATGAGGGTCAGAAACTCAGAGAGGCTCAATAACTTGCTTGAAGGCACACAGCTTGTAAGTGTGGAAGCTGGGGTTTGAACCAGTGTTGTGCAAAGCCTCGCTTCCTTTTTCTCTCACTTGACTGAGGACTGGGGCTTTGGTCGCTATGCAGAAGAGAGCCCCATACAGTTCTTGAGGAGGGAAATGAGGGTCCAACCTTGTCGCCTCCCCTGCTGCCTAAGGCTGGATCCTACAGGGAAATTGAAGGGGTGGTGTGGGCTTGTGGAGGGGAGCCCAGGCTGCTCCTCACTCTCCTATCTGGACCACGGTAACCTTGAAGGGAGCGGGACCACACCACCCACAGACATGCTTCCCCTGTGCTGTACAAAAACTGGTAGCTTGCTGGGCTGCTGGGCAGCTCCTTAGGGTCCATAGCTGGCCGTTCAAGAGGGACCCTTGCTGGTGTAAGCTGCCTGGGTAGGGAGGAGACTAAAGAGGTGCTTGGAGCTGGTCATCTGGGCGGGGTTCATGGCAGCTGTAATTGCTGGGCACCAAAGCCCTGGCCAGGGCCTTCTATGGAGACATTTATAGCCAGACATCCCGGGGGCCATTCAAGTGGTTTTCTCTCTTTTGTGTCCCTTTAATAAACGAGAAGGGACATCAAATTAAAGCTGGTCTGGAGAAACTTGGCTTTGCTGTGAGGTTCTTGACAGGTCAGGGGAAGGTTATTGTGCTCGCTAACCTTGAGGTCTGGATTTTTTACCACACGCTTTTAATTGTAGACTCAAATGTCAGGGACAGTCGGGCCTTTGAGGTCACTCAGACCAAGTCTCGGCCTTGTGCAGGGATCCCCGCTGGCATAGTCCCATCAGGCTCTGGTGCCGCCTGCCAGCACCTTCCAAAGCAACAGTGCCATTAAAACACAGCTCTCCAAAGTCTCTCTTCTTGGGGACTTTGGAGTTAAGTCCCAGCTGTGAAGCTTATTAATGTCACCTCAGACCCTGAGCAAGGGCTGTCATTCTCAGTTCCCTCCTCTGTCAAATATCATTCTTTCAACAAATATCTTTTGTCTTAGGCTGGGCTTTCTGGACACAGACTTGGGACAAAGATTTGAATGAGGTAGTTTGGAAGGTGACATCCCTCTACCCCAGGAAGAACCCAGGGGAATTGGAGATTGAGACAGAGGAGATATTGTGAAGTGAACTGCATGAGCCCGAAAAGATAAGCTTAAGGCCTGGGGTGTAGCTCAGTAGCAGAGTATTTGTCTAGCATATGCAAGGCCATGGGTTCCATCCCCAGCACCAAAAATAAAATAAAACAAGAAATTAAAAAGATCAGTTCAAATCCTACCTCCTGATACCTGTGCACGTGACCCTGTTTGGAAAGAGGGTATTTGCAGTTGCAATCAAGATAGGTTATGTTAGATTGAGTGGGCCCTAATCCAACGACCAGTGTCCTTATAAGATGACAGAATTTGGACACATACACACATGAAGGAAAGATGGTCATGTGAAGACACAGAAACAAACACAAGAGACTGGCGTTCTGCTGACTCAAGAAAAGGGATGTCAAGAATGCAGCTAGCATCCACTGGAAGGAGAGGATCTGTAACAAATTCTTCACCTATGCCCTCAGGAAGGAGCCAACCCTGCTGCCATCTTAACTTCAGACTTCTAGCCTCCTGCGCTAACAGAGAATCCATTGCTGTTGTTTGTGGTGTTTTGCTATGGCAGCCCTAGGAAACTAAGCTAGAAGGGAACAGATTGATCAACAACAAGGCAATGGGGAAACTGAGGCTCAGTCCCTCTGGGGAGCTCAGGAACCAGGGTAAGACCTGCCTCAGAGTTACTCCAGCCCACTGAAGGGGCTGGAGTCCTGCATCAGCTTTCATTTGCCCTTGCCTGAAGGACTCTCCTGGGGACACTGACCTCTGCCACTGCTGGTCTGATGGGTGTGTGGACAGGGAAGGCTCAGGCAGCTAGAAAGCCCCCCAGGTTCTGGCAGTGGGAAGGGTGCACAGGAAGGGTGCTGAGGTGGATAAGGTGCCAACAGTGCCTGCCAGGTCTAAGTCCGAGGCCCCTTTCAAAGTACATGGGATTCAATGCTAAGCTGACAGGCCAGGCCCTGCCCTGAGGACCAACACACCGAGAGAGGGCTAAATGACAATATGGTGAACCCACAGGCAGCCTAATGCTCTATGAGCAGAAAGGAGACACACGGTGAGAGGTAGTCAGCCAGAGCTCAGAGTGGGGAGGGTGGGGTGGCGCTTATTTAGTTCAGACAATCAGGTCGGGCCTCTCTGAGTTAAGTTGGGTGTAGAGGGAGACCCGAAGGTTGAGAAAATCCACAGTTCAGTCGTGTGGTAGAACAGCATTCCACACCAAGAGAACAGTCACTAGAGAGGGCCTTAGGGGTAGAGGGCTGCTGTGAGGCTGCTTCAGGACCCAGCTCCATCCAGGTGCAGGGGAGCCTGCAGGAACGGGGCCTCCTTCCCCCTTCGTGCTTTTATTCCCAGTGCTGCCTTGTTTTCCCCCGCCCCAACTCAGGATGCCCAGGGCTGTCATTCTACAACTTGATACAAGGGAGGAAGACCTTGAGAGGCCTGGCCAGGGGTCAGGGATGGGGGAGCCCAGGTCCTTCTTCTATACTGTTCAGGGCTTTCTTCAAACTTCTGTATGCATAGCAAACAGAAATGCAAGGAGAAACTTTCTTTCTCTTTCTTTCTTTCTTTCTTTTCCTTTCTCTTTCTTTCTTTCCCTCTTTCCTCCCTCCCTCCTCCCTCCCTCCCTTCCTCCCTTCTTCCTTCCTTCCTTCCTTTTCCCTGTGTTTGGCAGTACTGGAGATTGAACTCAGGGTCTTGCACTAGCTAAGTGAGTGCTCTACCACTCAAACCAGGCCCCCAGTCCTTTTGATTTTAATTTGGTTTTTATATAGGGTTTTGAACTTTGTTGGAGTCAGCCTCAGACCTCGATCCTCCTACCTCCTCCTCCCGCATACCTGGGATGACAGACAGGCACTACTGTGCCCAGCTTGCTGTTTTTAAAAGGCACGGGAACATACTTTCCCTTTTCACTTAATACCCTGTGGACATCTTCCCTTGTCAGGGATCTTGGGGTGATTCCTGAAGCCCCATCTTGCTGACCTGACTGGGGAGTGCAAGACATTGCTGGAAGTCACACATGGGGAGAGGCAGAGCGAGGGCTGGGATTCTGTACTCTTTGACTCTTGGGCACGAGGGCTCTGTACCGAGCTGAAACATGGCCACCAGCCCTTCTTAGCATCTCAGCACAGTCTGGGAAGAGGACTTAGCTCCTGGAGGCAGAGTGGAGAGAGGCAGGACGTGGGCTAGGAACGGGGTGACTGTGGATCTCAGAACCATGTATAGGAAGTTGAGGCCCAGCCCCAGGGACACAAGCCTGCCTCAGGTGTGAGCAAGTGGTGCCAGGGGGGGAAGGGGATGTGGACCAGGGCTTCTAAGCATCAAACCCTTAGCCAGGTGGCCCAGCTGTCTCTGCCAGTATCCCACCAGACACCCTTACCTTCTCAGTGACATCCTTGCACCCTTGAAGCTCTAAGCCCTCCATGGTGGAGCCGGCAGGGTGGCCCCCTCTCCACACGCCAGTTGTGGCTCAGCCCCACCTGGGCAAAGTGGCAGAGTGCCTCCTTCCACAGAGGCATCAGTCTGCGTTCCCCCAAGGGCAGCTGAGGTCCCCTGTAGCTTGGAGCAGGTGGCCATTCAACTTTTGCTTGGATGCTGCCAGAGATGGACAGCTCATTACCTCCTATTGCAGTTGGTCCCGCCCAGGATAGCTGCAAAGGTTGGTGGGAATGAGCCTGGGCCTTGGAGTCAGGGCCAGGTGAGGCTGAAGAAGGTGACCTGCGTATACAGTCTGTTTGATTGTGTACGAGACAAGGGAGGTTGGAGTGAGCCTCAGTTTCCCCAGCTTTTATCAAAATGCCAATAACAAACCATCAGTGAGTCATGACGTTAGTGGGTTGTGAACAGCATTTTAAGAAGGATCAGAAGAGACTGGGCTAAAAAATGTCAGTGTGTGTTTCACACAGTGAAGAACTGTGGTTTGAAATTTGCTGTCTGCACAGAGGTGGCAGGCAGGGGTGGTGGGCATGGAGGGTTATGCAGGCCTGGTGGGGGCAGGGTCCTCCAGCAGCTCTGAGGGTGGCCCAGAGGGGCTCCCAGGCTCAGGCGCCTCTTCCTGCCCACCCCATACTGGCACCCAAGTCCCAGCAGGGGCCCCAGGGGCGGTGGGAACAGGAAGACCCTCTCATCTCTCCCAGTGCTTCCCTCGGGCTCTCAGCAGCCCCATAAATTGTCTGCCCCGACTCAGGGGCATAGAACTCCCTGATTTATGCCCCGCCAGGACCGCCCTCTCTGCCTCCTCACTGGCTTTGTGGGGCCAAGGCCTGGCAGGCAGGGGGCTGCAGACAGCCCTGTGGTTGCTGTGGAGACAGGTTGAGGCTGGGCCATTCTCGCCCCTTCCCTCAGGCAGCTCTGTCTCCCCCTTGCTCTCATTAGGGTCGGCTTGAGGGGACAGAGCTCTCCTGCAGGTGCCCTCACCTCCAGGGGGCACACATCTGAATCCCACGAAGTGCTTAGGGCAAGGTGGCCTGGGTGCTGAGTGAGGATCTGGCCTTAGGGTCTTGGATGGGATTTGAATCCTACGGAACCAGCATCATGGGCTTGTTCTAAAGCACCAGTGAGGCTGGAGGTGTGGCTCAAGTGGCAGAGCCTCTGACTAGCAAGCACATAGGCCCTGAGATCAAACCCCAGTACTAACAAAAAAGAAAGAGAAAAAAAAGGACCTCTGAGGGTCTGCAGGAAGCGAACTCTGGGCCCTTTGGTTAGCACTCAGACATTTGTAGGTCTCTGTCGCCTCACCTGTAAAGTGTGAACATTCATTGTTCTTCCAGAGTCTGCAACAGTGTCTGACACACAGAAGGTGCTCAATACATGTGAACGAATAAGTGAATTTCAGGTAATTGTGAAGAATTTTAAGTGAGGATATTGGTGTAGTGGCCTAAAGATGGTCAAAATCATTTTTTGGTGGGGTGGGGTGGGGGGTGTTTAAACTTGGGCTTTATGCTTGCAAAGCAGGCACTCTACCACTTGAGCCACACCTCCAGCCCGTTTTGCTATGGTTATTTTGGAGATGGGGGGTCTTGTGAACTATTTGCCCAGGCTGGCCTTGAACTGTGATCCTGCCAATCTCAACCTCCCACGTAGCTAGGATTACAAGGCTGAACCACCGGTGCCTGGTGACATCCTTTGACATCTCTCTTATGGAGAGATGGGGTTCTGTCTCCTCCCCTTGAGCCTGGACTGGCCTTAGTGCTCCCTTCTAACCAACGGCATGTTGCATGAGTGGTCTGCCATGCCTCCCTCCCTGCTTCTATGTCAGAAGTGCCTCACTGCTCCACTCTAGGACCCCCCAGCCTCAGTGGAAGGAACAGATGCCCTGAGGACAGACACTGTGCTGCAGAGACCATACAAAGAGGTCCTGGCCTACAGGAAGCCAGGGAGGGAGATGCCGGCCACCTGAGCCCTTTCTGTCCCAGGTGTAAATTACTCCAGCCTGAAACTGAGCCCAAACCCCAAATCCAGCCCAAACTGCAGATTCATGAGCAAAACACCCGAGTGTACTATTGTTGACCAGTATGTTTTGGGTTATTTGTCCTGCCACTGGATTTGTTTGAACAAAACATAAGCCCTTGGGCTCCGTGCCTTACACACAGCGAGCTCTCAGAGGGGGCGGGGACAGTGGTGGCAGCTGTTGCTGGAAAGCAGCAGAGTGGCACAGTTAATAATCAAGGAGGCTCTGGAGTCAGGCCGCTCAGGTCCTTCTCTCCAGGCGTCCGTGTCGTCTGTGCAGAGGTAATGATGACAGTGGGCTGTACTGTTGGGTTAGCACGATGCGTATGAAGCCTGTGCCTGACACCCGGCAGAGAGCCAGAGCTGGCACAGGACAGCAGGCACCAGCAGCACTGCCGTGTGCTTTGTGGACACTAACCCATGCTTGCATTTCACACACAGAGTCAGGGCTGGAAGAAGCAGAGCCCCCTTCCATTGGGGGAGACCCCCCAGCACACACATGGGATTGGGGAGCTGGTGGGAGCTTCGAGGTATGGTATTTATAGCTTTCTAAAGAGCTCAGGGGGCTTCTAGAAAGTGCTAGGGTCTTGCTTCTCTGCTGACCTCTCAGTTCTATGAGCTCTTGGTGGTGGGGTGGAGAAAGGGGCTCAGTGTCTTTGGGTTGCCCCATCCCTGCCTGCTGGACACCCTTCAGGACCTTCCAGATCAGCAGGCCCATCTGCTCACTATAGGGAGGGACAGTGACTGGTTAGTGTCAGAGCTGGGACCAGAGCCCAGGGCTCCTGCCTCTTTCTTTCCAGCGAGTTGGAGAGCACTTTGCTTGCAAAGCTTCCTGCGCGGGTTCATCCTCCCCTGCCTGCCTACCTCGGACTTCCTTGCCTGAATATCGCTGTGGGAGTCTCACTATGACTCACTTCTTCCGGATGGAATGCTGGCATCCCACGAGGGGCCCTGGGGAAGGCTGCGTTATCGCTAAAATCATCTCCAGCAGGACACTGGCGTTTTCTCACTCCCCTTTAGCAGATTGGGAAACAGAGGCCCAGAACAGGGAGAGGAGCCTTTGTTTATCTGAAAGGCCACCGGGGACACTCCTTGCAGAACAACCAGCACAGCCTCTCTGCGATGTGTACTTGGAAGGGCTCTGGAAACATGGCATCCACCCCTGCCCCCTCTCCTCTCACAGACTGGCTCCCCAGCCACCTTCCACCTAGAACCCTCCTTGGGCATTTCCTGCTTGAGTTAGGAAGTGGTTGTTGAACTTTTGGTTGCCACCCTGCTAGGCTGAGGGTAACGGGGTAGGTCCAGAGGGAAAGTCACAGAATTTGTGTCAATACTAGTCCCTGTGTGACCCTAAGAAAGTCACTTTACCTTTCTGAGCCTCAGTTTCTTCATCTGTAAAATGGGGTTCATTGTCAAATCTACCCCACCCATGAAGGTAACGTGGGGTTTCAAGTGTCTACTGTTACAGGATAAAACATTCAAATGGAATGGCCTGGGGGCAGTAATCCTTTCTTTTGCTCAAAAATTTGTAGTCTGAACAGAGACAGGATCTCACATCGTGGTATCACCTTAGGCTAAGGCAGTCCCTCCAACAAAGGCTTACTCATAAGTCACTGGAAAGTCAGCTTCTCCCTATGTGGACCGCTCCATGGGCAGCTCAGGCTTCCTCCTGCTATGTGCGTGGGTTCTAAAAGTGGACATCCCGAAAGAACGGGATACCTGGAGGGTATTACAGAGACACTTCCACTGTGATCTGTTTCCACCCTGTCCAGATCCAAGAAGGGACCTAGGCAAGAGTGTGTGGCACAGCCGCAGTAAAACACTCATTTGTGTGCTTTTACTCATATCTGCTTCCCCAACCCCACTGTATCCCCCAAATGCTGTGTCCCCAGAGCCTGGAACTGCTCGGAAGAGGAGAGGTCTTCAGAAAACATAAGTACATGTGGGGATGAGTGAGTGAACCCAGGTCTGTCCCCAGAAGCTCCAGCCCTGGAGCCTGTGGCTCAGACTGGGACCGGGGAGGAGGCGCAGAAGGAGCCCTGGCTCCAGCATCTGAAGCTTGGGTTTGGGCCCCGACTCTGGCCCCAGGGTGCTGGGTGACCTTGGGCAAGTCACAAACATCTCTGTGGGTGTCAGCAAAAGCTAATAAAACCAGACCCTGGCTTTTCAACTTGTGTCATCAAAACTTCTGCGTCTGACTTGCTTTAATTAAGATAAGAGCGTAGAGCAATGTTTGGACTTGCTTTGGTTCTTTGATGTTCAGCTTTCGCGTTGTTGTTTTGATGTCCGGGGCTTGGGGAGCTGGACTTGGGTTCTTGGCCCTTGCTGGCGGGCTGCCTGCCTTCTGCTGTTTGCCTTGTTAAAAGCACTTGTGATCTAATAAAGCAAGATTGATGTGGCCCTCCCTGGGCTGGAAACACTTTCCATCCCTGTGCTCAGCTGTCCTCGTGGCTGACATTTATTGAGCACCAACTAAATACAGAGCTGAGTTTCATTTAATCTGCAAAAAAACCCTGAGTGGAATACTGCACCTGAGGACACCGAGGCACTGGGAAGCCAGGAGACTTGCCTGAGGTTCCTGGTGAGCGGGGAAGCAGGACTGGGCAGTGTGGTCCCCTGAGGGCTGCTGGTGGTGTCACCAGGGGCTAGGGAAGGCCAGTCTGTGGGGAACTTGAGAGGCCCCTATAGGACAGGAAGTCTCATCTCTAAGTTTTCTCAGAGCCACTGTGGAGACTTGGAGAGAGACAGCACACCTGTGAGATGTCGTCTGTGACGCCCCGCTTTACAGAGAGAGAGGTGGCGCTATGGGGACTGGAGAGAATGAGGGCCAGGAGAAAGAAGATGGGGGCCTTGGGACTCTCTGCCTTTTGCCTGACTCATCATCCAGGGTTAAGTCAGGCTAAGGTGTCATGCCCTGGCTAGTCTCATGTGTGACCTGTTGGCAGAACTCATTGTCGTCTCGTTGTCCTCGAAGGCAGGGGATGGGATGTGGCTGAGCTTTCCTGCGGGCTGCAGTGCTGTGCGGAATCGGAATGGTCCCCAGGAAGACGAAGCATCCCACATCCTCGGTTCCCAAAGTGGAGCTGATGGAGGGGTCCCCTCCCTAGTGCTCCACCGTGGCTGTGCACCCTGTAGTACAAGTAACACTGCAGGGCCACCTTTAGTAAGCTGCCACGGCAGAAGCCCATTGTCCATAGGGACTCCCAGAAAGTAGAATCTGGATGAGAGGAAAGGAAGGTCACAAGTGAGAGGACTTTCATGTCAATCTAGAAGCTTCCATTTCTTTCTCTGGAAAACAGAACAAACACCAGCCCCGTCTGTTGTGAGCGCTCTGGGCGCAGTGCCAGCCACCCTCTGGGCGAAGAGGAACCCAGCCCATGCAGCAGACCTGAGCACCTGCCTGCCGTGGAGGGCGGGACGCCGCGGAGTCATGGAACCCCAGCTGCCCCCGGACATTGCCAATCCATACCTGAGGTTTCCCTGACTTTCGAGCCCAGAGAACAGGGGTTCTCCCAGACCCCCTCCTCCCCCCCAGCTGGAACCCCAGTTTCTTCCACACCTTCCAAGGCCCACTGTCTCCACTTCTCCATTCGGTCCTTCACCTGCAGGTACCTCTTCAAAAGAGCCACCCTCATGTGGTCACTCTGAGCCTCCAGGTGCCACATTTGCCCTGGGCTCCATGGTAAGATGGTCAAGGGGTGGACTCTGGCCAACTCGGGTTTGGAAATTGTCACCTGGACCCTAAAGTGGCCTACCCAGGCACTAGCTCTTTCATCGCCTCCATGATGAAGGCCCAGCAGTGTCTTTCTATCCCTTTCCCTATCAGGGCTCAATGCCAGGATGGGGTGGAGATGTCCTCCCCCTGTCCCCCCATTGCCCTCATCTCCCCCGCTCTTGGACCTCCAGTGCATAACTGTTCCCTACCCTATCTATGAGTCCCCGTAGGAGACCCTATGGGGACCCTGAGTCCAAGTGTGGATGCAACCGGTGTGGCCGCGGCATGGAGCATCAACTACAGAGACGTTGGGCCTCCAGCACTGGGTGCCCCTGGGTGGGTCCTCCCTCTCTGGCCTCAGTTTCCCCCTCTTCAGGTTTGGTAAGTCTCAAGGCCCGGCACTCTGTGGCCTGGTGTTTTCTCCGTGCCTGTGGCAGCCATAGCAGCTGTCCCTCCATGCAGGCCAGACCTCCAGCACAGCCAGCCCTTATCACACGCAGCTATCTTTCTTGTTTGCATAGGTACTCACTTCCCCTCGGCTAAGAAAACATGTTTGCAAAATCAGATCTCCCTGGAAGCCGGCAGGTTAAAAGGAAAGGAAACAGTTTGAATTCTGTGAAGCAGGATTCTGAAGGCAGGGCAGGGACCGACCTCTGGGATTGCCCCTAGATTAGATGAACAGGCCCAATCCCAAATTCCAGCTCCTAAGTAGCCCCACCTGCCCTCACTGCCCCTCGCAGGGGGTCTATTCCAGCACCCACAGGCAGCCAAGGCTGAGAGAATCTTAGGGGTCTTCTCCGAGTCACACAGGGTGGAGATTCCCTTCTCCTCTGTAGCTCCCCACTAATGGCAAGACAGGTCCACATACAGGGTCTTCCTTTTCTGTCACATGGCTCTTTGGTTTTAATCACCTTAAACTCCTCACAAGTCCAAGTAGTCTGATTTCCCCAACTGCATCTCTGTCTGTCTCCCTCCTATTCTACAATACCCCACTCAGAGCCTACCTCCTCCAGGAAGCCCTCTCTGACTACCCTGCCTATAGGAGGCCTCTCTCTGGGGCCCTGAATACTTATCATTGGTACCCACCCCCTCCAGACTTCCACCATCATTGAGGCTAAACCCTGCTTCAGCCTGGCGGCCTTCTGGGTTGGAGCCTGGTTCCCACTCTTTGGAGCTGGCCTGGTCTGCTCAGGGCCAGCATGGAAAACCAAGGAGGGAACCAAAATGGGAAAAAATGACACCAACATCTATTCAATCTCCCTAAAAGCCTCGCCCTGGGGACTTTTGTTTTGCTTGCAGTACTGGGGTTTGAACTCGGGGCCTCATGGTTGCTAGACAGGCACTCTACCACTTGAGCCATCCCCAAGTCCTATTTGCTATATTTATTTTTCAGACAGGGTCTTGTGCTTTTTGCCTGGGCCAGCCTAGACCTTGGTCCTCCTACCTATGGCCTCCTACAGGCACACACCACCACACCACACCAAGCTTATTTGTTGAGGTGGTCTGGCTAACTTTTTACCCAGGCTGTCCTTGAACCGAGATCCTTCCAATCTTTGCCTCCTGAGTAGCTGGGATTATGGATATGAGCTGCTGCACCTGGCTGGGGACCTATCTTAAAGTGACTTTTCCTGCTATGAAGTGTACAGATCGCATGTGGTCACACAGAGCTCTGCAGCTGTGACGGGGAGCTAGAGCCACCTGTGCTCACGAGAACAGCTGTCTGTGATGGAAACATGGACTGCAGAAGAAAAGGACTTGTGGTCCAATTTGTTTTTAGTGAAAAATGATAATAAAACAAAACAAAGCACCATGTGCCAGAGCGATCCCATTTTACAGATGAGCAAACTGAGGGTCAGAGGTGAGATCCAAGTGATGGCTGTGAGTAGCTTCCACAGTTCCCACTGGGCCACCTGTATGCTCCCTGTGCTGCCCTGTGCTTGTGTGTGTGTGTGTGTGTGTGCAGTCAAAGCTGGAGGGAACTGTGCTCATGGAGAGCCAGGCTGGGGGAGGTGGAGCGAAGACTGGAGAGACTTTTGTTTCCTCTTCTTACATTCTGTATTGTTTGGTTATCATATGTAACATATGTGAATGTGAACTTTAAAAACAGGAAAAACAGGCTGGGTGCAGTGGCTCACATCTATAATCCCAGCTGCTCAGGAGGTGGTGATCAAGAGGATCGAGAGTCCAAGCAGCCTGGGCAAATAGTTATTGAGATCTCATCTCAACCAATTAAAAGGTGACGTATGCTTTTCATCCCAGTTACATGGGTGGCTAGAATAGGGGGACTGCCATCCAGTCCAGCCTGGGCAAAAAGCCACAAGACTCTGCCTGAAAATTTACTAAAGCAAAAAAGGCTGGGAGTGTGGCTCAAGTGGTAGAGCACCTACCTAGCAAGTGCAAAGCCCTGAGTTCAAATCCCAGTAGTGCAATAAATAAATAAATAAATAAGAACACGCAGGAGAGAAAGGCCTAGAACCCAGAGTCATCCTGGCCCCTTGGAGCCAGCAGGGAGGCACACCAGGGGAAAAGAGGTTCTGGAAGGATCACCACAGAAATGGGCGAGCATCTGGGATTCTTCCAGGTCCTGTGGTGCCCAGAAGAAGCACAGACGTTTGCTCGGTGTGAGGGGTGCTTTATAACCTCAGAGCTGTCCGCCATGGCACACGCAGCCTCGCCGGGTCCTAAGCTGCCTGTTAGGGGAGGCAGGCCACACTCACGTCAAACCGTTTGCATTTCTGAGTCACACCCAGGGCCAGACAGTAAGAGGACAACAGCCAGGACAGCACAGTGTCTGAGTGGCTACGGAACAGCAGTCTCTTCAACAGTAGTGACAGAATCTTGTACAGCAAGCACGCCTGGGCACGAGTGGGAACCCCAGAGCTGCCGGGATTTGCCCAAGGCTGCCCAGCTGGCTTGGCCCAGCGTTCTCGACTGTGGCCTGCTGGGCCACCTCTCATCTGAGCATTTCCCATGCCACCATTCGTGTTCTTTCTGGTGTCCAGCACTTGGCAGGTGCTCAGGGCCCAGGTTCCAGTTCTCCTCTGACTGAAGGGGCTGGGGGAGTCCTGACCTCTCCGGTGCTGGGTGGGATTTCTGGGCTGTCTTCTAGCTCTTATCTGTCTGTACCGACGCTGAATCCTAACTTTCTTAGTGTGTCCCCTGACAGGGGGCCCTGAGACCTCAGCTGGACAGGGGGAGGAGGGGAGGGCCTGTGGGGTCTTGGGCACCCTGAGGACTGGCCCTTCCTTCACTCTGCACAGATTTATAGGGATGCGTTCCTGAGTTTCTAGTCACTGTCCACAGCACAGCCCAGGGTCTAAAAACAACAGACGTGATGAAAGAGATCTTTCCTGCAGATGAAAGCAGGAGGAAGCTGGCCGCCCACAGCCCCCTGGCCCCAGGCCCACTGAGTGCTCTGGTCCAGGCAAATGCAGGGCTGCAAATTCTGGTGACATCTAGGCAGACTCCTGCTCACCCATGGTTCTGAGGCTCCAGGCGCCCTGGGAACTAATCCCTGTGAGAAGCACTGTGGGAAGCAAAAGGAGATGGGAAGCCCTGTCCTGGGGCGAGTGGACTCACATGTCAGCGGGAGGGACTTTGCAAGCCTGAAGTCATACACAGGATGAGACCTAACAGCCCCCAGGGCCACCTCCAGCATCTTCTGCCCATGCTCACCTTGGCTACTCAGCCCCTGCCCCTTGAGCCTCCTTTCTGTTCCTTAAAATTTAGCAATCTAACCCCTAACCCCAGGGCCTTTGCACAGGCAGCCCTCTCCATCTGGAACACTTTCTCTCCACATTTTCCAAGCCCTCCCAGCCTTCAGTTCTTATTAAATGTCACCCTCTTGGAGAGGCTTCCTGGAGGTCAGAACTCTGTTTTCTAACATACGTGGCACAATTTATGGATCAGTGTTTTCATGCCAGCTTACTCCTTTTAGCTAGTCCTCACAGCAACCCAACAAGGCGGGCTCAAGTGTCAGTCATCCGCATTTCACAGAGGAGGGACTAAGACTGGAGAGATGGGTCCTGTGCCTCAGCCACAGCCCCGTCCTTCCAGGGAGCACTGCAGCAGCAGAAATGAACTTGTCCCCCAGGCAGGGAGATATAATGGTGGACTTGTCTGCTTGCACCACAGAGAAGGAGGGAATCCAGAGCAGACTGGGGGCCAGGGGAGCCACTGTGGGAACAGGGGCCTACGAGAGAGGGTTGAGGCCTGGGTTTCTTTGCACAGCCCCACTGCACCCCACCGGTCACCTGGCTCACCAGGGAACTCTGCAGGGTTTCCATGGGCAGGGCGGGCGGCCCCTCCACTACTACAGGGAGAAGGTGGGTGGGCAGGGGGAGACAGTGAACTTGAACCTGTGTCCTGGAGCCTGCAGCTTAGCCCTTAGTGCTCTCATTCAGTTTGCGTCTCTTGGCCTTGGCCAGACCTGTCTCCTTTGAGGAAATCAGCAGAGGACATCGACTCTGCCCAGAGTCATCACCCCAGCCCTGTGCCAACCCCTACTGGGGCTCAGGAGATGATGGGGTGTTTCAAACCAACTGGCTGAGGTTGGGGGGAGTCAGAAGGGCAGAAAGAGCCATGGAGCCCCAGCTCTCTGCGGAGACACGGGCTTGTGCCTGATCCGCACATCCAACAGGGAGAGTCTGTGCACAGTCACACACAGCTTCCCCGTTTGACATGAATGACAAGAGAGATTTTAAAAATGTGTGTTGGGTTCCCTGTGTTCTTTTCTCTGTTTTTGTAGATTTTGAGTTTTCCTGCAATAAAAAGTTTAAAACAAGGAAAGCCGGAAGGAAGGAAATGTCCACAAGTTGTGTGTGTGTGTGTGTGTGTGTGTGTGTGTGTGTGTGTGTGAAGTTGGGGAGGGTACGTACCATTAACCATGGCTATGAATTATGGGATGATTCCAATGCTTTCTAGTCTTCCGATTGGGAAAAAATAACACTGCCATTAAGGGAAAAAAAAGAAATGACTTGGCTTCTAGTCACCCTACTGGCAGCCCTCTGACGCTGCTCTGGGCACCTCATCTCTCTCCTGAGAAAAACGGGCTTCTGTAGGGTACAGTGAGGTCTCGGCACCAGCGAGGTGCTGATACCCCATGTGCTGCCCCCCAACGCACACACTCAGGCACCCCCAGAGGCACAAAGCCACAGAAGGACAGCCTGCCATCCCTGTGTGCACACGCATGTGCACACACGTGCTGCACACATGAGCGCACGCTCTGAGCTGCGTGGGGAGGCCCTGTCAGCCGCCCGGGTGGGTGAGAGGAGAGAGCCCCATCCCCGTCCAAGATAAACACAGGAAGTGAGGATCCCACAGTGTCAGGCTGAGGGCGGGAGCCATCCATAAACTCCAGGCGGAGGTGCGGGGCGGAGAGGGGCCGGCAGGAGGGAGGGAGGGAGGGTGTGGGAGTCTGGGCAGGGGTCTAAGTTTGACATCCCCTGTCTTGGGTTCAAATGTGAAAAGTTGAAGGGGTGACTAAGCTTGGGGGCCGTCTTGCTCTGTCTGTCTGTGGGTGAATCTGTCTGGGACGACCCTCCTGCCCTTACCCACCTCTCACTTCCTAGCCGTGGGCTCAGTGAGGCCCCCCACACTCAGGGAAGCCAGAACCCTAGCTCAGCAAATGTTTGTTGACTGCGTGAGGGGATGGAAAGAAACAGTCATCCTAATTCCCGGATGCTCCTACCCGGCACAAGTCTGCGAGCGCCTCCGCTCAGGCGGTATCTCAGAGATTACAACAGCTGCCTGCTTTTCCCGAAGCTCACTGGGTCCCAGGGGAGAGGTGTGATAAGTGTCTCTGCCAGGCTGGGGGTGGGGGCACGGGGCCACCAGAAAATGTTTTTGGATGGATGAGTGCTCATTCTATGCCAGGTATTTTACATCATCCTTAAATCCCTTTCTGGAACGCAGCGATGGTGGGATGGTGGGGGCAGTGGCTTGTACTTTTATTCTCAGCCACCCTCATTTTGCCACGAGGTGAGTGGCTCCTTCAAGGTCACACAGCCAGACACAGCTGCTTCTGATCAGGAGCTCTGGCTCTTCCTCTGCCCCCTTGTCCCCATGCCTTTCAAAGTGGATGCCAGCTGTGAACAGGGTGTGGGGTTGGGGCAGAAGGAAACCTTTCTGGAAACATCTTGTTATGAAATTGCCCTCTCATTCCATGGGCAAGTGAGGTGAACACAGAATTTTCCTTCTGAATGGACCTGCCTCTTACCGTCTCAGGCTTCCACCCCACAGCTGGGGCACCCAGCAGCCCCTGAGCCTGGCCCATCTCTTCCACCTGCTGCACCCACACTGCCAGGTTGTCCATGTTTCTGCCTCCTCCCTGCTCCAGCTGCTTCAGCCCACCTGAATTTCTCACCTGGGTGCTTCACTTGCTCCTCCCAGCAACCTGGGAGACAGGAAGACTGAGTCCATTTTGCCAGTGAGGAAGCAAAGCCCACAAGGCCACACAGCCAATGCAAGGCAGTGCCCAGCCCTGTCCCTGGTCTCTGCTTCCTGCCCAACTCTTGTCTGTCAGTGTCAGCTCCTAATCCTGCTAGGCTGCCACGGAGGGACCTTGGGTCTGGGTTTCCTGTGGCCTGACCCTCCTTGTCATTCCCCCCTCCCCTGCTGACTTGGCCTCAGGCCCCAAACTCATGCCTCATGTGGCCCATGGAGCAGTCAATGCCTGGGCCACAGTTCCTCAGGCCTCTCCTTCTTGCTTCCTTCTTACTCACCATCTTCTACCAGTCTGTTCTTTTAACTCCTCAGACTCCTCCCCCTGCATTCCCAGGGATCTTAACTCTTACTTCCATTTTTCTCCTTTAAAAATCAATGCACTGGAGAGATGGATGGGTGGGTGGTTGGGCAGTGGGTAGTCCATTGAGCATGTGGGTACATGGAGTTGGGGGGTTAATGTATGAACAAGCAGGTGGGTAAATGCATAGGTAATTGGCTGGGCAGATGGATGGATAAATGATTGAGGGAGTGACTGGAAGGGTGATGGATGGAAGGGTGGGTAGGGATTTTATAGGTGGATAAATGGATTTAGTTGCAGGAAAAGGTGAGTAAATGGATGGGTGACTGAATGGGTGGATAGGCTGGATGAATAAAAGTGTGGGTGGATGGATAGATTGTTGAGTGGGCAGGCGAATGGATGGATGGATGAGATGGTGAGATGGAGGGAGGGATGGATGGATGGATAGACAGGATGGATGGATGGAGTGGATGGATGGATGGAAGGATAGATGGATGGATAGACAGGATGGATGGATGGATGGAGTGGAGGGATGGATGGAGGGATGGATGGAAAGATGGGTGGATGGATGGATGGAAGGATGGATGGATGGAAGGATGGATGGATGGATGGATGGATGCAGTGGATGGATGGATGGAAGGAGGGATGGATGGAAGGATGGATGGAAGGATGGATGGATGGACAGAGAGATGGATGAGATGGAGGAATATAGCTTCGTTCTGCTGAAATTTGGTCCTCCCCCTACCATGTAACCTGGACCTATCATTTTCACCCCCAGTTTCTATTTACTCTCCCCCACAAAGGCTGGGAGAGCAATCTGGTGATGGCAGCAGCCCCTCCCTCTGGCCCTCAGGTTTGATTCTCTTCAGGGGTGTCTTGACATCTCCCTATGGGAATGCAACAGGGCCACCACATCAGTCTCTCGGGGTGGTGTCAGCCTCTGATAGCTCGAGCCCCTCCCCATCTCAGTGGCTCCCACTCGGGGTGACGTTTTTATATTCAGTTGTCCTGAAACTGAAAATTTGTCTTGAACAACAATGCAGTCTAATTAACTGAAGTTAAATTTTGATACTAGATCCTAACTCAATTTGAATAGATTTGAAGAGGATGCTCACCTCCAACAAAAAGGAAGACAGTTAAGAGAATCTTGTTATAATACTCCAGATGATCTGGGGTATCCCTAGACTAATTAGCTAAACCATCATTGATATACAAGGGGAAAAAAGAGCAAAGAAAATCAGGTCCTCTGTAGTGCAAAAACACTGATGGGGTGGAAATGCAGGGAATAGATCATTGAGTTTATAGGGCTTAGGGGGTACATGCCAGACCCAATTTTTCTCTCCCTCCCAAATCCCTTGTTCTAACTCAGATGGACTAGAGTAGACCCTTTGCTCCTGAGCCCCTGCCAAGGCCTGTGCTAAGGCTGCCTGTGCGTGCTGTGCACAGACAGGGAATTCCTTGTGTTCATGATGCCCTTCCTATCTTTGCCTGGCCAAGCCCTGCACACAAGTACTTCATTGTCTTCACGCAAAGACTGTGAGCCCCATGTGCCAGATGCAGAAACTGAGGTTCAAAGCCAGGGGAAGACAGATTCAGGACTAACATCTACCTTCAAGATAATCTGCCTCACATCTCTGTTAGGTAGAAGAACAGTCTGCTGTTCAGAGTGGCCCAGGCCACACAGCCAGCAAGGACAGATGGGGCTTCAGTTGTCCTAACAGTAATGCAAGTGTTGAGTGAGTAGGACCACCAGGGGATGCAGGGTCCTTGGGGGAGGGGGTGAATGGAAGGGAAGTAAAGAGGATTGGTTAGGGAGGACTCCCTGAAAGACAAGACATTGACCAACACAGAAGATCTGGTGGGACCAGTGTCCCCCTGAGTTCACATGGAGGTAGAAAAAGAAGGACCCTTTTCTTTTCCTCTTTGAGCTTTCTAGTAAAACCAGGGTCTACAGAGAAGCCCCTGGCCCCATGACTGAGAAAACTCCCGCCCTCTTGTAGGGCCAAGGGGGCAGAGGCAACCAGCAGCCTCCCATCAAGCTGCGACAGGAGTTGTCACCAGAGCAAAGCAGAGCCAGCGGCTGTGGGGCAGCTCTGTCTGGCCCCAGCCCCACTGTTTACCTGTCTGGGCTGTTGCTGGAACCATCCATCTCAGTGAAGGACCACACAGCCTCCTCTTTCCCTCCCCTCAGCCCTCTGCCTGACATCCACATCTAGGATGTCCCCTTGCATGTCCTTCCCAGCCAAGCCTGACCCCTCACCAGGCCCTGTCCCTGCCTGAGGTCTGTTCCTCCCCTGTCTCCACCTACACACTGAAGTCACAGGTAACACCCACCATCATCACCACAGTAGCTGAGGTCTCTGCAGTCCTGGGCATATCAGGTCTGGCGCTGAGTAAGCCCCATAGTTATTTCTCTGACTCTTTGCGCACATGGTGTCCATGGAGAGAGAAAGGACGGATGATCGGGTGTCTTCGTGATCAGGGTGAGCAGCTCACAGCAACTGTGATCTTTAGACCACTGACGGTGGAACCATTAACCCTGCCCCAGGAAGAGGGGAGGGATAGGAAAGTCACATAGAGGGGACCATCCAGGATCCTCTTGAAGGAGATGTAGGTGTCTCCAGGTAGACCTGGGAGGAAACAGGCCAGGAGCATCTGGCAGATAACAAGAGGTCAGGAGCAGCCAGGAAGATGCTGGACACTTCCTGCAGGGCTTTCTTAAGTACAACCCATCCAGAATCCTCCCTGGTCCCCTCGTCTATCACCTCTTCTGAACTCCTGTAGCTTTTGCAGGTGGTGTTTATGAGACACTTAAAATTTGCCTTTGGGGTAACTTTCTGAGCCTGGTTCCACTGCCCAAGGACTGCCCTGGAGGGCAGGAATCCCTCCTCCTTCTTCCTGACATCTCCCCGCTGTCACCTCTGCCCTGCTCCCATGTTCAGTACAATTGAGAAAGCATAATAGATGTTTTGCAAAGATCCATTGGCGAGCGGGTGGTGGCTGGTCTCTGTGGGTGCACGAGTGATACAATCATGCAGGAAAATGCTTAGAACACAGCAGGTGCCAGACACCAGTGGTTCAGGCTGACAACTCCCCTCTCACACTTGTGCTAGCTCTCGGGACACAGGGTCACAGGGGACACAGGTGGATGGAAGTGCTAGCTCTCCACTTTCCTCACCTGCAATGTGGGTAAATGGGAGCCCCGTCAGCTGAGACAGCCTCTGAGACCCAGGTCATGTCTCTCAACCTGTGACTTAAACTTGGACACGGCTGTGGATGGTGGTGCTGCACAGAGTACCCAGGACAGACAAGCCTGGGTTGGAATCTCAGCTCCTACCCTCACCCACTGTGAATACTTCCAGCCCTTCCTGAGCCTCCCTGGGCTTGGTGTCCCAGTCTGTAACTAGGGACTCTGGAAGTACTTGTCACATGAGCTTCTGTACAACACACAAGACGCACCTGAACCACACAGTGCTCAGGACTTAGAACTTCTGGTAGAGATCACGCATCACGACATAATCTCTTACCCTACCCACACCCCCTCCTCTAGGAAGCCCCTTGGGCTTAGCAGAAGGGAGGATGGAACTCCCCTTTAGTCCCTGCTTGGCAGCCCCAGCTTATGTTCCTTCTACCCTTGGTTTGGGATGGAGCAGCAGAGGGCCCTGGCCCCACCCTGACCTCAACTCCACCCCAGCCCTGGACTCCAGAAAGATCTGGCTTTTGCTAATTCCATTCTTACTGAATCCTCAGTGGACTCTGTTCAAGTGGGAGATCCCAGGGGTTGGGGACTGGGGTTTGGGAGGTTCCCCAGGGATATAGAAGGTGCTGGGGGTCAGCTACTCTCATGGAGACACATCCATCAGTCTGGGCCTCAGGCTGCCTTGCCCAGTTCCCCATGGGGCTGAGGCCTCATCATGGTCACAACTGTGACACCCACTACTCTCAGGCCTATGGCAGCCCCACCTGTTGACCATCTGTGTGACCTCTGTGTGACCATCTGTGGAACATGCCCTCTCAATCCCCAGCAGACCCTAAAGGACGTGCTTGTCTTGTGGCCTCCTTTCTCTGAGGCCTGGTCAGGACATGGTGGGTGTGGAGACAGGGGAGCCCTGGATAACTGAGCTGGGAGAGGTCTGTGTGCCTTAGACCCTGGGCTGGGGCCTTTGCAAGCAGGACAGGGAAAGGGGACAGGCAGAGAGGCAGTCTCTGACCACTCTGACTATTATTCCACGTCTCACTTCTTCATTTTTTTCTTCTCCACAGCCTTTCCAACCATCTAAAAGTTCCACCACGATGCTGACTCCTTAAGACTAGGCCCTTTGTCGGACCCTTGACATTCCCAGGTCCTGGCACACAACTAACTGTCCACTGAATTAATGACTAGGTCACTTGACTCATCTTTAACCTTTAATCTCTAACCCCTTACAGGTAGGCCACACCATCCTGTTTTGCAGATGGGAAAACTGAGGCTGTAGGAGGCAAGGAATTGGTCAGTTTACACACTCAATAACTGAGGGATCCTGAGCAGCCCCAGGCCTCTGTGCTCTTGAGCAGGGCCCTGCTGGGTGTGACATCACCAGCTTAGGTCAGTGCAAAATAAAGTAAGAAACAGACGGACACTTTGGTTTGTTGGCCTCTGCTGCCCCCTCTTTCTACAGGCTGTGTAGTCCTGTGCGTGAGTGCATCGTGTGTACAACAGTGTGTGGTGTTTTCAGGTGTGTACATACGTGTGTGTGTGGTGGGGAAGGGACAGGAAGGACTCTACTTCTGAGTAGGCCCTTACATTACAGCCTCAGCCTCCTGACTTGCCCTTTAAAAGGACCAGAGAGGGCTGGGGAGCAGGCCTGAGGTTTGTGGGCAGACACTCTGTGCCTTGGGCATGGCCCTTGAACTTGTTGGAGGCTGTGTACTGTGGGTGCATGGGTTATTTTTCCTCTCAGTTAATCCTCCCACCCACCTTAGGAGATGGTCCTTCTCATTCTACCCAAGTGAGCACGACAGAGGACGAGTCACTTGTTTCAAGTTGCACAGCTGGAAGGAGAAGAAGACAGCCCAGGTGCCCTGGCCCCAGAGCCCTTCTACTAACTGTGCTCCCATGGCAGGGGGCAAGGGGCAGGGGGATAGCAGTTCTACCACATGTGAGCTGTGTGGTCTTGGGCCAGCTGCCTAATCTCTTGGAGTCTCAGTTCCCTCAGCTGGGAACTGTGGCCTACAACAGCTACCTCACAGGCTGGCTGTGGATTTCCAAAGAAGCAATGAGCAGAAAGACCGGAGCCCCTGCCTGGCACAAGGAAGGGGAACAATGACTGTGGTGGCAACTTGCAGTTCTCTCTGGGCACACAGTGAGGTTGCATGGTGGACGTTTCCAGTCTGGTGGCAGTTTCTAGGAGCATAGTGTCAGTCACAAGTTTGGGAACCTGCCCCACTGTCTCTAATCCTTTCTCTATCCTGGCTGGTACCTGAAACCCCACCACAGGGATGAAGCCTTCCTGCCATTGGAGGCTCTGTGACAGGGTGACATGCAACATTCCGCAAGTGACACTGGATGGGGCAGAGGCACACAGTAGCTGCTAATTTGTTGTCACCTCCATCCAAATGAACATCCCAGAACTGGTGAAGGGCTTCCCAGAAGACAGACAGAAAGGCCAACCTTCCAGTTCTCTGCTCTTCACATGGTCACTCAGACCAGACCCCAGCCTTGGATTCCCAGATTAGAATCCTGGGCACATTTCCTTCTACCCGGGGCAGCGATGTGAATATTGTTTTTTACTTCATATTGACAACAACACTTTAGGTGGCACTCTGTCACTTAAACCTCATTTTCCCTGCTTGACTATTACATCTTATACCCCTGATGAGAGAACTGAGGCCCAGAAAGAAGTGGTGAGCCCAGAAGCAGCTCCAAAGCCTAGGGTGGAAGCCAGGTCCCAGGCTTGCTTGGGCTTGGGCCTGGTGGGCTCCCCAGGGACCACCCCCCCCAAACTCTTTCCCAGCAGAGAGCCCCAGCCCCTGGGCCAGGCTGAGAATGTTGGGGCGGGGAGCTGCCCGTGTCAAGGCCGTGTGTAAGTGTTTTATTGTTTGCCCGCAGAGGTGCGAATGAAGTAATGAGCCTTCCCCAGCACTCCATCCGTCTCGGGCTGACAGGCGTGCTCCGAGCCCCGGGCTGCTCTGTATAAACGCTGTCACCCTGCCATCCCCGAGCAGGCGGCTTCCTCCGGGAAACCATCATCGGGGCCTCCCGCACCCGCAGCTGGCCCTGTCCGCAGCTCATAAATCATTCCTGCCTTCCCGGAAAGCAGAGGGAGAGACGGACAGGGTGACGGGGAGACAGACGAGGCCCGCGAGGAAGACACGAGGACCAGGGGCAGGCCAGAGAGAGGGACAGACAGACAGACCAGGGAGAAAGAGAGAAGAAAAGAAGGTGAGAGAGAAGCTGAGGGGTGGACAGATGTGTGAGAAAAGAAGCAGAAAACAGAGGAAGAGACAGAGACAGAGAGAGAGAGACAGAGAGAGAGAGGGAGAAGGGAAGACAGACTTGGAGACAGAGAGAGATGAGGGAGCAGAGAGGCGACATGCTAGAAGTCAAGGGAACAGCAGGGAGGGGCAGAGTGAGAAGAGAAGGGAAGCAGGGAGGAGCGGGTCAGAGAAGGAAGAGAGACAGAGAAGGGACTGTGCTGTGCCTGGGGCAGCCGGGCCAGACCCCAGACCAGACTGTTAGCTGGAGGAGCAGCCTTGCCTTTCTTGGAGCATCTCCACTGGAGCCCTTGACAAGGATCTCCAGCTCCCTGGCCTGGGCTGGGCCCACCCCTACCTCTCCCTCCACTCTGAACCCCACAAGAGTTCGAAGTCAGCAAGAGAGAGGACTGAGAAGGGAGGAGAGAAGGGGAGGAGGAGAGGAAGCTGCAGCCTCCCTGGCTTCCATCCCATAGGCCTTCATCCCAGAACTTCTTTTGTCCCCGGAGGTCACAGGGATCCTGTGCAGGAGACAAAAGACCCAGCCAACTACCATGGGGCCACTCATGTACATGTCCATGGTAGTTGGCTGAGTCTTTTCTCTCTCTCACTGGTGTGTACACACAGGCAGGCCATAGCACCTGCAGGGGAAGCCATATGGCATGAACAGGGAATCCAGCCGGCCAGGCTACCATGGTCCTCACAGTCATAGGAAAGACCTCCTAGAACTAGCTCAGGGTGTCTCAAGAAGGGATTCTTTTGCCTGGTGGCAGTGGCTCATGGTTATAACACTAGTTACTTGAGAGGCTGAGATAGGGAGAATCATGATTTGAAGCTAGCCTGGGAGTTGATTGGAACTCACCTCAATGGAAAAAAAAAAAAAAAAAGCTGGGCATGGTGGTGTGCACCCGTCATCCCATCCCTCCCAAAATGGGAGGGCTGTGGTTCAGGCCATCCTAGACAAAAAAGCAAGATCCTATCTCCAGAATAACCAGAGCAGAAAGGGCTGGAGGTGTGGCTAGATGGTAGAACGCCTGCCTAGCAAGCACAAAACCCTGAGTTCAGCCCCCTGCCCCTGCCAAGAACTGCCAGGAAAGAGAGAGGGGGAAAGAGAGAGAGAGAGAGAGAGAGAGAGAGAGAGAGAGAGAGAGAGAGAGAGAGAGAGAGAGAAAGAGAATAAACAGATTTGGTTTTTTTTTTTAATTCTTTTTATTTTCTGGCTTCAAACAAGAGAGTTGTTTTTTGATTGTTTGATCTCAGCCCCATCACAGGCACTCAGGATCTCAAAGGAAGCAAAATTAAATTTCCACCTTCTGGATTTGATGCCCAGGGAGACAGACAATACACACAGAAAGCACGCAGACATAGTACATTACATGCTTGCTACAGAGGAAGAAGGGGAGCCTTGCTAATTTATGAAAAGTAGTCAGCAAAGGCCACACACAGAGGGGGAACTTTGAGCAGAAACTTGAAGGAAGTGAGGGGACAGAGTATCCCAGGCAGAGGGAATGTCAAGTGCAAAGGTCCTGGGGCAAGGTCATGCCTGGCATGTTTGAGGAACAAGAAAAAGGGCAGAGTGGCTGGAGCAGAGTGGGCAAGGAAGGAGTGGTGGGAGGTGCAGGATCTTGACGGGACCCCTGAACAGACTCTTAATGTGAATGGTAGGAGAAGTAATTAGAGGTGAGGATGACCTGATGGGACAAATTTTCAAAGGATCCTCCGACTGCTGATTTGAGAATGGACTGAAGTTGGGGAAGGGAAGGGCAGATGCAGGGAGCCCACAAGGACGCAACTGAATGCAGCCTGGTGAGAGGCAGTATGGCATTGGCAGGGTGGATGCTGTGGGGACAATAGAGGTGACCCAAAGTCTGTGTCCAGGGCTCCACACAACATACAAAGGTTTGGGAGATGAGGCAAATTCACCAAAGGAGGCAATGAAGGGCTTTCCAGGGAGACAGGAGGAGAGCCAGAGACAGCAGAGCTCCAGAGCCAAGGCAAGGGAGGACAGAGAACCAAGAACAGAGAGCACTGAGATTCGCCATTGGACTTGGCCATGGAACCCTTTGATAAGAGCGGCTTTTGGGGACCTGACCAGGCTGGAGACAGTCAGCGTGGATGGTTCTTTGAGGGAAGTTTTGATAAAACAGGAGGCAGAAACTGGGAGATCTGAAAAAAGGCATTTTCCAAATAACCTTTTTTATTTGGAGACAATTTTAGATCTGCCCTGCGTGCTGTTGTTCTCCCTGACATGATCACAGGCGTTTGTGGAAAGTGGGATGTAAATCTGGGGACAGCGCGCTATGGGTTTCTTTTGCATTTCTGCAGGTTTTCTCCAGGCGTCCTTCTGTTCCAGGATCCAGTCCCACCCAAGGTACCACGCTGCATTCAGAAAGAAGGGTTTTTGTTTCACATATTTTTAAAAATATGAGGATATGGTCACCTGGTGTGTGCAATATCCTCCCATGGAGTGGAGAAAATTATGTGAGAAGGGACAGTTGCCAGAGAAGTCCTCTAATGTGTGCAGGGGGAACAAGGACGCCACTGCTCCTGCCGGGATCTAGCTGTTCCTGCGCTGTGCAGAGGTGTCCAAGGTAAGCACAGCAGTGACTGTCACACAGAAATGATGCCCCCTGATGGCAGAGGCTTCCACACATGCCATGATGGACCTCCACCCCCAGGAGGGACAACACAGCCTGCACTGTGGGCAGGGCAGCTGAGCAGAGGGGACAGGGAGGGCACTGCTCTGAGGCCACAGGGTCAGTCTCTGTGTCCCCAGCACAGCTGGTGTCTGTCCGTACTATGACTGGCTTCATCGGAGGGTGAGCTTTGCTCCTTTCAAGCAAACATTGGGGTCCCTGAAATGAGGGCGCGCACAAATGAGTGAACGAGTTCCCCTCTGTAAGCCCTGAAGCCTGTTGCACAGACCATGTACGACAGACGCCGGAACTCACACTGGCCTGGGGACACATCACCCACAGGCACACAGACCTGTAGACAAAGCCACCTGCAGGCACACAAGCCTATGAGTCACAGTCACACACCTCACCATGCTCTCTGCCCCTCTCTGGACTCATACAAGCTTAGGGTCCCTGATCTAAAACCCTCAGGGCTGCATCAGTTCCCAACCGGGGAATGTTTCAGGTTTTAAGAGGGGCCCGGCTGCATACGTGGCATCTCTGGAGGAGATGGACACACAGTCACAGTGCGGAGAATCAAGACCACGGTGATCATGATGGTTCCAGTTGTGTTCACAAACTCAGGACGGCAGAGAAAATGTGGCTTCTTGGATTTCAGGAGGGCAGAGCAGGGCCGCGCCCCAGGCCTTAGCAGGTGGCCATCAGCATCCCCACATGCACGCGTGTCTTCGTTCATCTACGATGGGGTCAGGGACCGTGTTCTCTGCAAGGGAACCGGGCTGAGTGTGTGTGTGTGTGTGTGTGTGTGTGCGTGTGCGTGTGCGTGTGCGTGTGTGTGTGTGTGTCTACACACACATCATGTTCCAAGGACGGGTCTTATCCCTTTGAATCCTTGACTCCTTGCTCGGGGCTGATTCATCCCAACAGCATCCCCACCAGGTGGGCACCTAGTCTCTTGTCCCAGCTGTCTGGCCCCGTCCTTCTTCTCTGCCACCCCCTCCTCCCTCTGTCCTGAGCCTCCCTTTGCTGCACCTTCCGGACCTTTGTCCTCCTCCTCCTTCTCCCTCCCCCAGACAGCAAAGAAGGTGAGAAAATGAAGCGACCTCTGTTCTTCAGGGCAGAACCACTAACACAGGTTCTGAACGCAGGCTCTGACCCCTGGCCTCAGGAGCCTCCAGTTCTAGCCAGTTAGTTTCCTTTAAAGCAGGGTCCCTGTGGCCTCCAGCTTTCCTTCAAGAAAAGACCACCTGAGCAGGACTGTAGATAGTCACATGCTCCCCTGTTCCCACTCCAGAGGGGGACTTTCTTTCTTCTCTATTATTTTTTAAATGAAGAATTATTATTATTATTCTACTTTTCTTGGCAAGCTGTTTGAAAAAGAGAAGTGATTTTTTAAAAACCTTACTTTGAGGGTTGGGGGTGAAGCTCAGAGGTAAAGCACTTGCCTAGTATGCATGAGGTCCTTGGTTCTATCCCCAATACTGTTAGACAAAATAAAAAGTTTTCTTACCGGTTGTGGTGGTGCATGACTGTAATCCCAGCACTCCAGAGGGAGGCAGAGGCAGGAAAATCGTGAGTTTGAGGCCAGCCTGGGCTACATAGAGAGAATTTGTCTTAAAAACAAAAAGCCCTCCTCTTTGTGTAATTTGTACTTACAGAAAAGTTCCAAGAATAGCACACAGAGCTCTGCTGGTACGTCATTAGTATTTGTCACTGTTCACGTCTTGCTGTCTTTGCTATGCACAGATTTTCGTATTTTTGCTGAAGGGTTTGAAGGAGGCTGTTCTCCACCTTCACACTTTGCATCATTTTTCAAGAATAAAGATCTTTTCTCCCATAGTCACAGAGCTGACGGTGATGTCATCTGGGTGCTCCAACATTGGGACAATTCTCCTAACTAACCCCTGCTCCTGCCTTAAGACCTGCAAGTCCCCTTTGCTCAGTTTCGTGGACAGATCAACTGTGACTGGGGGAATTCCTGGGACTGAGCAGCACAAAGTCCAGGTGTGATTCCCCTGGGTTAATCTGGACTTCATGGGGAATAATCTTAAGGGTTCTTAAACTATGTGCCACAGAACCCTGAGGGTTCCACTGGGGAAGAGGAGGCTGCATTTTGGAATGGGATTTCTTTGAAGATAAATTGTACTTTAAAGAAAAAAGGTGGACAACCACGGAGGATAAGAGAGGGCACATTGGGCCTCCTTCCTGTGCCACAGTGAGGGTGGTGATTGGTTGAGTGGGAACCGGAACAGAAGTCGTTTGTTACTTACTCACTTAGCCAGCAGTCCTGGACACAGTGGGGGAGGGTAACAGGCTGCACCCAGGAGTGGCAGAGATGGCATCACCTAGCCCTTCCTCCAGAAACTGCTGGCCAGGCGAGGACCAAGCTCTCAAGGTCCCCGATGGGGCTCTGAGCTCTTGTTTTAACCCAGGAACTTCGGAGAAGGGACACGGCCTGTGGTCATCAGCAGCTTTTCCAAGAACAATTGTGTTCTTTTGACAAACATTTGTTTGGTCAACAAACTTCTGAACATTCAACAAACATTGAGTCCATTGGACAAATATTTGTTTACTCAACAGTGTTGACTCAGCTCCCGCCCTGTGCACAGTGATTGCAGAGGTGGTGTTAGGAACAGAACACCAGGGCAGCCAGGCCAGCCCTCAGCAAAGGACTAAGGGTGGCAGAACTTCTTCAGTCTCTCTCTGACCCTCCTTGCCAAGCAGAAGAGATGGGATGACCCCAGCCTCTTGCCCCCAGGGAGGTCACTCCCACACTCCTCTTTTATTAACAAAACCCTTTCCATTGTCAAGTGCACCCTCATGTTCCTCACCGATGTGAGCCTACCTGCTTTCTGGAAAATGATGAGAAATCTCTCACCTGGGCACGACCTCTGAGGCAGTGATTCTACTTCTAGGAATTTAATCTAAGCAACCCATCACAGGTCCCTGCTGTTTGGCCTGAAAGACTGTTCACACGAACAAAAAGTGGAAACCCACCAGACTCTCGCTGGGCTAGGGGAATGGTAGCTTTCCTGTGCCCAGAGGTCAAGGTATCCTCAGACAATGGGAAGGGCAACATGGAACATTAGGCAAGAGGATCCCAGTATATTAAGGAAAAAAGTTTTCAAAGTAGTTTTCACTGGATGGCCCTACTTGTTAGCATTTTCTTTCAGTCCTGGGGATTGATTGAACTTAGGATCTCACACAAGCACTCTACCACTTGAGCTATGTCCCCTGCCCCAGATAACTCATATATAAGCATGAATATATATATATACTTATATACATATTTATACATATATATATATATGAGAGAGAGAAAGAGAGGTGCTGAGGCTCAAACTCAGGCTCTCTTACATGCTAGGAAAGCACTCTACCACTGAGCCATACTCCCAGCTGGATGATTCCCATTTTAAAGAAATATATAAGTACATATAAAAATGTCTGATAGCATATACCATATACCCTGGAAGAGTAAAAACGATCAGAGATATCTGCATAGAAGCATCCCAAATGATTTTGCAAAACATTTTTTTCTTAATTAAGCACTCCTGGTTTTCTAATTTTTTTGCAGTGCATATGGACGAGTGTTATAATTACAAAATGATACACAGAAGTGTAAGCTTCCATTAAACCCAATGGAAGAGCAGTTATTAGTCCTTCCCTGGTATTTATTACACAACACGCAACAGCTAACCTTTATTGCAGACACGACACCATTTCCAGAAATTCGCCCAAGGAAAACATGTAACCCCAACCCTGTGTGGCAGCCCTGATGATCGAATCAGCCCTGCTGGGGCCTGGCTTCATACCCTTGGGTCCCACATGTGCGTGCAGACAGATGTGTACACAGATGTGTTTCTTGGGGCTGGGCATGCTGCCAGCAGATAGCAAAATAGGAGTTGGGACAGTCATCTCAGACCCAGAGGCAAGAGTGATGTCAGCTATCAGAGCTGGTTCCAAAGGCCACTGCCCTCCACTCGTGTTTCCTCTCACCCAACACACACTCACACACTCAGCAGACACGCACAAGTGCACCCACTCTCAACAACCAAGCCTGGCTTTTTTGTGCCAGAAGAGAAACAGACCTCCAGGGTCTGTAGGATGCACTTGGAGCTCCCGCAGGTGTCCATGCACCAGCACACGTGCTCTTGGGGGAACATGCATGTTCTCACATGCTAGGAAAGTGTAGTCCCGAGAGCAGGGATGTGTAGGTGTCCTGAGCCCAGCTTTGCTCTAGTTACCTGTGCGTCTGCACAAGTCGTGGCCCCTGGGAGCCCGTTTGCTCTGGCAAGTGGAAAAGATGGGGGGCAGGAAGCTTTACAAATTGTAAAATGCTACCCACATCGAAGGGCTCGTTGTGATTATATAGTCACAAGCTGAGATTTATAAAAATAACAGTATACAGTGTTCGCAGAGCCTGCCCCTCCCCTGTGTCTTCCTCCCCGGCATCTGTTACAACCTGCTCCCTCTCTCCTCCATCATTCATTACAAACGCCTCCCCCTTTCAACTCTAGCTTGGGAAAGGATCCTAGAAGTCACCTAGGATGAACCATTTTTGTCCTAGAGGCCCAGGTCCCAGCAGTGACTGGGTAGGGACAGGTGGCTTTGGCCGTGTGGCTTCAGCCCGCCCAGGGAGGACACCAGTCCTTAGTGTCTGAGCCAGGGTGAGAGCCCCAGGAAACGGGAATCCACAGACCTGGGAACTCACATCAGCTCACCCCAGCAAGGGGCGGGGCCGCCCTGGTGGAGCCAGCCAAGCCGGGATTTATGGGCCCCTTTTGGACACGTTAAAGATCACATTAAGTACAATAAATGTAGATCACGCTCCTAAATAAGCTGAGATTTATCCCCGGATCCTCTCGGCAGGGGCCGGCCCCATAAATCCTGCCTGAGCCTGTCCCCTGGCCAAGAGGTGGGGGAGGGGAGACAGGGGGTAGAAGGGTGAATCCAGGTACAGAGTGATTGGAGCCCAGAGGGGTCGCCTGCCTGGCTTCAGACCCCACTTCCCTCCAAGCCTCTTCCCTTTCTGTGCCCCCAGCCCAGCCCCCTGTACGTGGTCTTGTTATAGACATTAAAAGGATACAATGGTGGTAATGCTGAAAAACACAAGCCTTTGACCGAGTGGGACACTCAGCCACCGCTGAAACTGACTTTGTTCCCTGTGAGGAACACTCACATGACGAAAAATGTAAGAAAATGCAAATTTACAGGCCAATAAATTAGTGGGTGATTAGTCACATAACAGTCCTCTTCAAAGGATTCCTTAAGGCTGAGCTGGTTCTTTAAGTATCTGTTTATAGCTTAGAAACTTCCAGACAGAGAGGGGTAGGAGTGGCAGGGAGGCCCTGGGGACAGTGAGGGGAGCTGGGAAGAGGCAGGGAGAGGGGCGCCACCCTGCTGAGCCTGCCTAAGGCTGCTCAGAGAAGGGGCACAGAGTCGCCTGGATTTCACAGATTCGACAAGGTTGTCCAGCATCACCTTCACGCCACTTACAGGGGGAAGGGACCCTCATGGAATTTCCTGGGAGTTGGGGGACAGAGGACAGGAGACTGACATTGATGGGGTTCACAGTCATTCCAAGTTGACAGGATGTGATTTGGAGACAACTGTTTCTGGGCATATCGATGGCCAAAAGTCAGGGAGTCCGTGTGCGTGTTGGCAGGAAGAAAGATGAATGGGTAAATGATAGAGCTTGTATAAAAAAAAAAAAAAAGGAGCACAGATATTGATGCCTGAAGAATAAATCCCAAGTTTGGCCTTCCTTGCATTGATCACTCTTGAGTTCCTTGCTCTGTGATCTGGATCAAGTCCTTTTACCACTCAGCACCTCACACCACAGAACACAGGCAGACAGGAAGGACTAAGCCTGTGGCCTGGCCTTTGGGATCTCAGCAGAATCTCTTTCTCTCAAAGGTGGAAGAAGGCCTGCTGGAGGCCTGCCACCCCTATCTGGAGCCACCATGAAACTTACAGTGTTTCCCAGGCTGTCTCTGCTCCTTGTTCCTTCTTCTCTACTCAGCAAACTCCTACTAATCCTGCAAGACCCAACTTCCGTCAGGGCTACCGCTTGATGATGGTGCGTGCATCCATTTGTGTCTGTACTCCCTAAATTATAAACTTCTTGAGAGCAAGGGTCAAGTTTTGTTGGCACAGCTCTTAGAGACAATCACAACACCTGGCATAGTCTTTTGTAGAACAATGACCTGAATTTATTGGCTAGATATGTGATCAGGATCCTGTCGAGACTCAGAAAATGGTACCATAAAGTAAAGCCTCAAGAAGCAAGGTTTCTCTCTGTCCTTGTCCTGCCCTCCTGTCCCCCACCTCCTCATTCTTCCCAGTGCAAGTCATAGAAACTGGGATTCCTCTTCCCCAAGGCTGTTAGAGAAGCCAGGACCCCTTGCCCAAAGCCGGCCATAAAACCTAAGGACCCCACTCTAGCCTTTCTGCATAAGAGTGGCCAGAAGGAAATTCTCTGACCCCCCCCCCTTTTTTATTTCAGAACCCACCCTAGGAAGGGTCCTGTCCTATACCTGCAGAGAAGCCAGGAAGAATCTGCACAAATGGATGGTGCTGTCCCTCAGTCTGTTTGGATTAGCATCCACCCTTTGTCCAGCCATATTTCTGTCTGGCCTTGTGGACCCTAAGTGTTACCATGGAGGGTTCCCTGGGATCTCCAGGTCTTCAATGGGAAGGATCTGTGTCATGGAAAGCTATCATGTGTGTCTCTCTTTTATTATGAGCGTGTCGGCCACGCCCCTTGATGCGGATTAGGAAGGGATCACCCACCTGCTTTTCCGCCCCTACAATGGTGGGGTCACTGTCACCAGTCACTGTGTACCAAGCACTTCACATGTATATTTCCTCATTTCATCTCCACAACAACCTGTGAAGAAGGGCGTCTTTTAAATATACTTAATATTCAAAAATACATGTTTTAAATTTGAACTGACACGTGGTAATTGTGCATCCTGATGAAGTGCCGTGTGACGTCAAGATACATGTACACGGTGTGTACTGATCCAGGGACAGGGAACATCCACCAGCCAGACAGCAATTTGTTTGTGCTGGGAACATTCAAAAACCCTCTCTTCCGGCTATTTTGGAATATTCAATTAATTGCTGTCAACCATAGTACCTACTATGTTATCGACCATCGGTTACTGCTCTTATTCCACTGCATAAGGAAGTTTTGGGTTGTTTTTAAACCACTGTTTTACAAGAAGAAAAACAGGCTGACAGCTTGATCAAGGCAGAAGGGAACTGGGAATGGGAGGACCGAGGTCCCTCTGATGTCCTATGACCCCCACACCCCCACCACACACGACAGTTCTCCCTTCTAAATCACAGTCTCTGCCAGGGTGTAGACTGTGTTGTCCCCAGCTCTGCAGGTCCCCCAGGCAGTAGCACGAGGTGTGCGCAAAACTTAAGGACGATCAGATGCCCCGGTCCTTTTCACATCAGCATCCTGGGTGGACCAAGCCACACCGTGGCTCCAAGCAGAAGGAAAACTTGCATCCCTGTGTACATGCTTTTATATTGTTTAATAGTCGATTTTCTAGAACAGCAAAGAATACTGGGAAAATGAAAAGCAGAAGTTTTGAAACTCACATGTTAAGTTTTGATATATTTTATTTACATCAAAATCAGAATTTATGTGCTGGGGTAAAGTGGTAAAGTGTTTGCCTAGCAGGTGCAAGGCCGTGGGTTCAATCCCCACAAACAAACAAAAAATAAAAATCAGAATTCGTTACAGGTTTTGCTTTCCTGTCTTTAATGGAAACAAACTTACCAATAAAAATTCAAAGTCTACTTCTTATAACTTTGAAACTATGTCTGATAGTAGCAAAAGATATGACTATTCTTCCCAAATATTTAAACTTTAAATGATATTGTGAAGTTTGCTTTCCTTCTTTCCTCCTTTCTTTCTTCCTTTCCTCCTTCCTTCCTGTTTTCCTTCCTTCCTTCTTTCTTTCCTTCTTTCCATGCTGGGGATTGAACTCAGGGCCTTGCACTTGCTAGGCAGGTACTCTAGCACTTGGGCCAAGCCCCCAGCCCTTCTTACAGTGGTTATTGTTGAGACAGGGATTACCTTTATTCCTGGGTCACCCTGGACTTTGATCCTCCTATTTGTGCTCTCCCACGTAAGTAGGTTGACAGGCATACACTATCTCGCTCAGACACTGGTTGAGATGAGGTCTCACAAAGTATTTGCCCAGACTGGTCTTGAAATGATCCTCCCAATGTGTACCTCCCAAGGATTATAGGTGTAAGCCACTGCACCTGACTTATCATGAGCTTTAGTACATCTACTTTTCAATTATTTTTCAACTGGTTTAACATTAGAAAAGACATTTTTAAAAAATAACAAAATCACTTACCTAGAGGCACACATTCTCCCTTGGGTTCCAACAGGGCAGAACGATGGACACTCTTACATTTTGTTTTTATTTAAATTTGACATGAATTTTTATGAAATTTTAATATTTTGCTCACTCATGGATTTTTCTGCATTAACTTAGTTTTTAATAATATAGTATCACTAAGTGCCATTTATCTTTTTTGGGGGGAGTATAGGGCTTTAACTCAGGGCCTCTATGCTTACCTCGGTGGGCGCTCTACCCCTTGACCAACTCCCCAGCCCAATATCACTTATCTTGATGATCCAGGTTTTTTAGTAGGCCTTGAAATTTTATGCCTGAGACAAGTGCTTGCCGGGCCTCACCTAATCCTGGCCCAACTAAATCCCAAGAAGAAGGTGATGTGAAAGGGACCTGGCCCTCCAGTGGGTGGGGAGGACAGACTGACAGCTCTCTGCTGGGCAGGCTGGGGACGGATGCCAAGCAACATGAAGACGTTCATTTCCTGTGGCCTCGCAGAATTCTACCTAGCCAGATTTACCTCAAGAAATCCTGAGACAGAGCCAGTTGCTCAGCGCAGGGTGCTCGCTTCAGTGTTATTTCTAACAGCACAAGGTTGGAAATAACCCGGCTGCAGCAGCAGGGCATTCGTATTTTAAAAGCTGTTTATCCGTGAGATAAAATATTACACAGCTGTTTGCAATCATGTTTTTCTCAAAATAACATTTTTGAAGACTGTCTAATGACATGGGAAAATATTCATGATGCTTTTTGTGGCAATGCAACATAGCTGTGTATCCCGTCTTGGTTTGTTTCTTTTTTTAAAAAAAAAATAGTTGTTTTGATAAAAGCTAAGTGTATGAAGCTGTGAACAGTGGTTGTCCCTGAACGATGGGATTCTGAGTGAATTTTAAAACTCTTCTTTTTTTTTTGTTTTGTTTTGGTTTTTTCCTATTGTGTTTTGTATTCCAAGGAGTTTGGATTTGTTTTATAAGCAGGAATTAAAGATAACGTCTTTCAGTCAGCACGTTCGGGCCCAGGAAGACAGGGAACACGCTTTGTTCACAGCTGGGCCTGGTATGAAGCAAGTGCTCAGTAAACACTTGCGGGGTTATTGTTTATGAATAAATGACTCAAACATTCCTTTTATTAATCAAAGCTCTTTTGGTCATAGGAGAGGAAACCTCTGAGCTCCAGGGAAACAAGGAATGTGTCAGCTGATGGCTAGGGCTCCCAACTTTGAAGGCCAGTGTTGGGGCCTGGGCCACTGCAGCCCTCTCATCTCTGCTTGGCTCCCCTGGTTTCAGCAAAGACCCCACAGCTCCTGGAGGCCTCTTCCCCGAGCCTGCAGGCCACAGAGAGGGGAGAGACAGATGCCAAACAGACACTGTCTGGGCTCAGATCCCCAACGATCACCCCCTTAGCCAGTCCTGGGCTCATGGCTAATGTAATATAAAGGTTCATGTGCCTAAATCCAATGTCCTTTTTTTAAAAAAAGAACAAAAACTCTTTCTCACATACCCTACATTTATAGAACAGATTTATAAAGCATGTGACATTTAAAGTTGTAAGAATGTCTGAGTGAGGTTAGCCTGGCCCAAATGACCAAAAATCGTATGTTCTCCCTCATATGTGGTCATTAGATCAAGGGCAAACACAACAAGGGGATTGGACTATGAGCACATGATAAAAGCGAGAGCACACAAGGGAGGGGTGAGGATAGGTAAGACACCTAAAAAACTAGCTAGCATTTGTTGCCCTTAACGCAGAGAAACTAAAGCAGATACCTTAAAGCAACTGAGGCCAATAGGAAAAGGGGACCAGGTACTAGAGAAAAGGTTAGATCAAAAAGAATTAACCTAGAAGGTAACACCCACGCACAGGAAATCAATGTGAGTCAATGCCCTGTATAGCTATCCTTATCTCAACCAGCAAAAACCCTTGTTCCTTCCTATTATTGCTTATATTCTCTCTACAACAAAATTAGAAATAAGGGCAAAATAGTTTCTGCTGGGTATTGAGTGGGGGGAGAGGGAGGGGGCGGAGTGGGTGGTAAGGGAGGGGGTGGGGGCAGGGGGGAGAAATGAACGAAGCCTTGTATGCACATATGAATAATAAAAGAAAAATGAAAAAATAAAATAAAAATAACAATAAATAAATAAATAAATAAATAAAGTTGTAAGAATGTGAGAGATGCAAATGTGGTGGCCCCCAGGGAAGCAGACGGCAGTGACCACTGGACACACCGGTTCCTGAAAAGTTTCTGTTCTTGGCTCTCATGGTATTTGCCCTCCCCCCAGGTACACCCAAACTACTGACCCCAGTCCTTTGACACTGACATTCACCACCCCTGGAGAAGAGGTGTCAGCCTGAAGATGCCTGGCCCAAGCCAGTGTGTGGTGACATACTCAAGAGCAGTATTCATGCCTGTGATGATTCTACTGTGAGAGCAAAATGTAGTCCCAGAAGAAAAACGCTCTGCCAGGCCTCCTGCCGGGTGGCCTCGTACACATAACCTTTGTGGCCAGGTGAAAATAAAGCAGGAAAGGCAATCATGGTAATGAGCCCATTTTACAGGTACAGAAACTGAGCTGCAACCTAGTGAAAGAATTAAACACCTCAGCCAAATGGCAGAGGTGAGCTCCAAACCCAGCTGTCTGTCTCAATCCCGTCATCTCTCCTCTCTCCAAGCCTTTTCCATGAGACAGCGAGCTCTACCCAATGACGTGCCAGAACAGAACTTCTTGGGCAAAGTGTTTTGGAAAATGCTACAAACTCTTTCTCCCTCTTAGAAAGTCACAAGATTTCATTAGCACAGTAAAGGCCCTGAGAAGTCCTGCACAGAAGAAGTTGGGTTGACTTTGTTGTTTCCTTTTCAATTCTGCTCAAGGATAACACCTGGGCAAAGGAGCGAGGGCTCGCGCTCTCTCTCTCTCTCTCTCTCTCTCTCTCTCTCTCTCACTGTCTTCCCCAGGACCCATCCCATGCAGTCCAGTGGAAAGGTCAACCATAGCGCCCCCTAATGTGCGCTTATCTTGCCATGGTACCCATTCCTGTGCTTGGCCAAAGAATCGACCCAAACGCAGCCAATCAGATTCCTCCCAAAAGGTCATTAACCCAAACACAGCCAATCAGATTTCTTCTAAGAGGTCACGTGTCTGACTCCTGGAGAAAACAACCTGTAGATCAGAAGCAGTGTGGACAGCTGGTTGGCAGAACTGTCTTTCTCTCCAGGTGGAGAAAAGCATGTGTGAGACCTAAGTCCACACAGAAGGAAGCAGAGCTGAAATTTATGAAGAGATGGGTAAGGAAAGGCAACTAGACTCTCAGTAACATCACTTGAGCCCCTGGATCCAGCCATGCCTGACACTGTCCTATCTCAGTATTCTCAATTACTCGAGCCAATACATTCTCCTTTTTGCTTGTACCCATTAAGACTGTGTCTCTAGTCATTAGCAGCTGAAAGAGTATTGCTGTAATTAAAAACCAGTGCCTCTGATTGGGACAGTTTGGCTAAAGTGGTAGAATGCCTGCCGAGCAAGTGCAAAGCCCAAGTTCAAATACCAGTATGGCCAAAACAGTGAATAAATAAATGTCTGGTGTTAGAAATTGGTGCCCTACAAAATAGCTTCTGCTGGGTATTGAGGGGGTGGGGGGAGAGGGAGGGGGCGGAGTGGGTGGTAAGGGAGGGGGTGGGGGCAGGGGGGAGAAATGACCCAAGCCTTGTATGCACATATGAATAATAAAATTAAAAAAAAAAAAGAAAGAAATTGGTGCCCTAAAGTGGAGTATTATGAATGACAGCCAAAAATGTGACTAGCTGAGTTGAGGTAGCTGAGTGGGGCTGCGAGGACCCCCAGGCCTTGGCTGTTGGAAATCCTTATTTTGTAATAGGACTTGCCTGGTGGAGCTGTGCTAGTTATGCCGCAGGGGCTAACACCTGGGGAATCTGCTAGAAACATGCTAGGATGTTGGATGGTGTTGGCCACTTTTTGCAGCTCTCAGTAAGGTCTGGCCAGAAAGAGAAAAATTTTTTGCTGGGGCTATGGCTCAAGTTGTAGAGCTCATGCCCTGAGTTCAACTTTCAGTACAAGAAAGGGAAGGGAAGGGGAGGAGAGGGAAGAGGAGGGGATGAGGCCCCAGCCTTGCTCAGCTGCCCTGTCCTGTGTCCCTCACCCCCTTCCTCCTGAGAACTCTTCTCCAATGAGTCACTGCACAAGGCCCCTGAGCAGGCCCAGCCTTCAGGGGGCCCGAGCACACCAGCACCTACGAGTCCTCCTGACTACCCGGGTGGATGTGATGCTGTCTGACGTGGGGGAGACAGGGTGTCACCAAAATGTAGAGTTCAACTTTGGCATGCGGAGTTTGAGAGACTGACTTTAAGATGGTGTGGAAAAGTAGGGAGGCCCCGAGGATCCACCCATGACCTGGAGGCCTCATGGAGGATGGCGGCCACTGAGAGGTCAGAGCAGGTGGGGAGTTGGAGAACAGGTGCTTAAGCAGACAATGGGGCAGAGCGGCTGATTGGCCTTCATGGGCAAATTCTGTCCTTGTCACAGACTGGCTGCCTTCCCCACGGGCTCTGAGACCGAGCCCTGGCCCCCATACAAGCTGGGAGACACTCCTGACGTGCCCATGAGTTTGCATCTTCATCTCCATCATGACAGGAGCCAGGCAGACTCCAACCTGCTGAGTTAGAGGACAGATGAACAGAACACGGCTCATTGACCCTTCAACCCAGCACGTCACCAACAGGGACAACAGGAGAAAATGCCACCAAGGGCTCAAATCCCTATTTCAGAAATTAACCCCAAATGAATGCATTTGGAGAAGAGAACCTGCCCCCCTCCACTTGGGGTGGGAGGAGCATACTGAGGGCAAGTGGCAGCCTCAGTGTTAGGGAACTTGGTTCTCATCTCTTTCACCCCTCCACCTGCTGTGCAGCTTTGGGTGATTTCTTTTCTGCCTCTCAGTCTCCATTTCTCTTCTTCTGACTCTTGCATCTTCTTCAGCCCCATCTTGACCTTTAGAACCTCTTTCCCCCGAATCCTGACCTCGTTCCCCACCCAGTTTGGCTTGAGCTTTCTCTGGACTGCCCTAATAAATGCTCTATACCCTAATTCACACTAAAATGTTAATGACTAGCAAAAGGTGGGATCATATTTAAATATGCACCTGGAACTTCTTCAGTAACTGTAGATGGAGCAGCAGCTGATGATGTAAGACTTTTCTAGATGGTGTTGTGGAAGATTCGAAGAGAAGGACGATAAAGCTATGGCCTTCGGATCCTGGAACTCAAGCAAGAGAGACCTCATGGCCTCCAGCTCTTTTTTTTTTTTTTTATTCATATGTGCATACAAGGCTTGGTTCATTTCTCCCCCCTGCCCCCACCCCCTCCCTTACCACCCACTCCGCCCCCTCCCTCTCCCCCCACCCTCAATACCCAGCAGAAACTATTTTGCCCTTATTTCTAATTTTGTTGTAGAGAGAGTATAAGCAATAATAGGAAGGAACAAGGGTTTTTGCTGGTTGAGATAAGGATAGCTATACAGGGTATTGACTCACATTGATTTCCTGTGCATGGGTGTTACCTTCTAGGTTAATTCTTTTTGATCTAACCTTTTCTCTAGTACCTGTTCCCCTTTTCCTATTGGCCTCAGTTGATTTTAAGGTATCTGCTTTAGTTTCTCTGCGTTGAGGGCAACAAATGCTAGCTAATTAGGTTTCCCTGTTTGCAGAGAAGGAAGCCAGGGGGTGGGACCAATCACTTTCCTCTGTGGCACAGGACCTCTGCTCCATCTATCCTTAAGCTTCCCACCCCCCACCCCCAGCCTGTCTCATCCATCACAGGTGGACCAGCCCACTTCTGCCATTTGGAGACAAGGCACTCACCCCCAATCCAGTTTTTGTCAGGGTCAGAGGAATCTCACAGCTCAAAGAGAGCCAGACATTATTCTTGTCCAGAGGATTCTAAGCCTCTAAGCTTCCACTCAGGTGAAAAACCTTAGGGCCCAGCCTCTCCTGGACTGGGCCTGGCGATCTGTATTTTAAAGATGACTCTACAGGCAGGCAGATTTGGAAACCACCAGAAATATGCTTTTCCTCAATCTTGAATCCATTCTGTAAAGGGAAGCTATCTTGGGATGAGTCACCTTTCAGGGGAGCCCCAGCTCTGCCAGGTATGAGCTGTGTGATGTTGGGTGGGTCATTTCACCTCTCTGAGCCTATTTGCTCATCCAAAAAATGTAGACAAGAATACTTGATTAGGAAAGAGAGGAAAACTAAAAGAGAAATGAACAGACACTAAGTTGTCATTGTCACTGGTGGTATTGTGACTACAGGTATGTGATCATCAGGTCCTAGGAACACAAGTGTCTCTCCTTGTGCTAGTTTGGACATTTGCATCTGCAGCTTTCTCCTTGCCCCCAACTTCAGTCGTGAACCCCTGTCTCTTGCCAAGGCCTCTGGAACACTTGCTTCTTCCACGGAGCTGCCCAGCACTGGCCTCAGACCCGCCTACCAGCTGCACCTCCACCACTATCCTAGCTCTCCACAGCCCGGGGAGCCTCGTGTCTGTGTCTGCAGCCGGCAGCTGTCCGCACTCACACAAAGGTTGGGATGCCTGGGCTTGCTGGCTGTGCTGCCCTCCATGGGCAATCATCCCCACTGTGAATGGGGACCCGCTTCAGAGGGTCAGAGAAGCAGTGGACAAAGCACTGGATGAGTGGGAGGACTCACCTTCAAGGTCATTGTCATTGCCAGCTCCCTCCAGCAATGTCTCCTGAGGCAAAGGCAGTAGGACAAGGACGGTGGAAGGAAGACAGGCCTCCTTCAGCAGGGACAGTATAAGAGGCTGGTTCCCTGTCTGTGTGAGGTTGGCTGTTTGAATATCCCAGCTGACCTTTAGGTCACTATGAAGACCCTCCTCCCCACCCCACAATCAGTATCCATGGGACAACATGGAGGGACAGATCAGAAGAGGTGGGGATGGGGGTCAAGCACCTTGGGTGAGAAGGCAGGGAGGAAGATAACCTGGAAGGCTATCCTGTCTGCTGGGACACCTGGGGACAATGGCTCACCTGGGGCCTTGACCTCACCTGAGCACCAGCAGCTAGAATTTCTGGCCACTTCTCTGGCTGCTCCCTGCTCCCCTCGCTGGAGGACATGTGCTCTTCAATGACCTGAGCAAGCAGTCATGTTTCCATAGTCGCAAAAAGCTGGGAACTTCAACACCCAACAGTAAGGGAGCCAGTGAGCAGCGGGAACAAACACGCCGCCAGAGATGGTGCTGGGATCAGGGAGCTCCTGATATGGGCCAGGCATGGCAGGGGCCCTGTCTCTTAGCATCCAAGCAGAGGGTTCCAGCACCCCGCAGGTGCCCAAGTTCCTTATGTGACATGGCGTAGTGATTGCACAGACCTTGGGGTCCCCCAGGATCCATCTAATCTCTGCATGACTTTGAACACCTCACGCTGTGCAAATTCTTCTTGTGTGCTGTAGTTCACGGCATAATAACAAGACCAAAGTCTGTACATGTTCAGTACAGACACGATTTTTAAAAACATTTTCTATCTGTGATTGGTCAAATTGCAGATAGGGAACCCACAGGTATGACGCCAGTGACTGTCACCTCATTTATCCTCCACTTTTCTTTCCTTGTTCAGATGAGGAAAGTGAGGCCCAGGCAGGGTGGTAACCAGCCGAAAGCATCAGCGGGGCGATTTGGACCCAGGCCATCACTGCTCATGCTGGGATCCCCAGCTGTGCTCATGGCGTGGGAAATGTTCATGACACATTGTGTGGCACAAACATCAAAGCAAGTCACCAAATAATATAGATGTGTGATCCCAACTTGAGTGCAAGTACATACACACACACACCGCACACAACTGTCTAGCCCGTTTATTTACAGACGGAGGGCAGGACTGGAGTTGAGTTTTAGCCTCTTCCTTCTGTCTGTGTCCTGCTCCGTCCTGCGGGGAGCGTGCATTACTTACGTAACAGTTCCTGCCCGCCCACCTCCCCATGCGCTTTACACAGACCCCAGGCCCCGAGCACCTCCGTTTGCACCTTTTCCTACTCTCCCTGCCCCCATGGGAGGTTCTGTGCTGAGTGCCCTCCACCTTTGGGTCCTGCACCTCATGTCCCTCAGGGCCCCTCTATGTTTTAGGACACTTGCTATAGATGGCCTCTTCCCTGACCCTGGACTGTGACCTCTGCTCAAGGGGTCCCTTCCTCCTGCCAGCCTGGCCTGATGTGGTCTCTCCAGAACCCTGGCTTGAAGCATGGCCCTTGATGAACCCCAGGTGTGTTTGTAAAGTGACCCACAGTGACGGCCTGGCTGAAGGGAGAGAGAACGTGTAGCCCCAAGGCTGGCTGCAATCAAGAGTCCCCAATCTCAGTGAGACTGTCCCAGCAGCACCCCACGTTAGGAGATGCCGTGTCCAAATAAGAAGCTCAGACTGGGCTGCTGCTGACAGATGACTGCAGCCCATGAATTCAAAGGGAGCACTGACTGCCCCCAGCAGCAGAAGGCTCCTCATGAGGAGGGAAACTGAGGCAGTCTCACCTTGAGCAAGACTCATAAATGCACAGGACAGAGATGCACACACACTCGAAAACAGAAGTACACACACAGTTGTGGAATATGCACCGTGATGTGCACACATACAGATACACAGATAGAGACCTGTACACACTCAGACATCCATGTGCACACCGGTGTATAGACAATAGACATGTGTACACGCAGAGAAACACATACACACAGATGTGTACATACACATAGATAAACACATACACAAAAACACCTGTGTGTGTGCAGAACTGTGCACATACATACCTGTATGCTCACAGAGCTGTGAGCCCACAAACAGGTATACACAGACCCACACAGACACCTCCTCTGGAGAGGTGTGGGCAGGCACTCACCAGAGTCCGTGTGGCAGACAGGAAGCCATGGGCCAGGACGCCAGGCACCTGGGTTCTGGCCCTGCTGCTACTGCTGCTAACTTACAGTGACCTTCAGCAAGTTGCTCTCGTGTTCTAAGGGTTGGAAACATGGTCATCCAGTTAAGTGGTAAAAGGACCATTAACCAGGAGCCATGGGACTCACAGCATTTCAGTCCTGCAGGCTCCTCGGTGGTCTTGTAAACAGGTGAGCTGACTTTTGCCAGGTCCCACGGACAGTCCACGGAGGTCAGAGTGAGCACCCAAGTCTCTGATCCCAGTGGGATTTGAACTGATTCACCTTGGCTTTTAGAGAATGGTGCAGTTACCTCCTCTGGGTTCTTTACACTTCTTAACACCGTGCCTGTCCTTTTTTAAAAAACAGACTTCATACTATAGAGCAGGGCTGCAGCTCAGTGGCAGAGCACTTGCCTGGCATACATGAGGCAAAGAGAGAAAGAATGAAGGAAGAAAGGAAAGAAGGAAGGAAGAGAGAGAGAAAGAAAGAAGGAAGGAAGGTAGAAAGAAAGAAAGAAGAAAAGAAGGAAGGAAGAGAGAAAAGAGAAAGGAAAGGAAGGGACGGGAAGGAGGGAGGGAGGGAGGGAGGGAAGAAAAGAAATGCGAAGACCAATTTCAGTATGATAGACAAACACCCACATTCTGCTGGGGTTGTGGAGAATGACTCTTCTCCTCTGTCTTTGGGACAGTGGCTCTCAACATGTGCTCCCTGCACCAGCAGAGTGCTCAGTAGCTGGGAGCTCACTAGAAATGCAGGTTCTTGGTCCCGCCCAGACCTGCTGGATCAGAGAGACGGGGTGGAGCCCAGCAGTCTGCAGTTCAGCAAGTCAGCCTGGTGCTTCTGGTGCACGCTAAAGGGTGAGACCAACAGACTGCGACAGTGATTCTCAACCAGGCCAGACCTTGCACACACACACACACACACACACACACACATGCACATGGACATGACCCCACCCTGGGCATTTGGTAATGTCTATAGATATCTTTTGTTATCACAGTGTGGCAGAGGATGCTATCCAGTGGGTGAAGACCAGAGAAGTCGCTAAACATTCTACAATGCACAGCTACAATGTACAGCCTCTCCCCACCCAACAGCAAAGAATTGTCCAGCCGCAAATGTCAACAAGGCTGAGGCTGAGAAGCCCTGGCCTAGAGGGAGACAGACAGGCAATGAAGACTTAAATAAATAGATGAATGAACCTCAAGTGGTGATGCCTGCTTTGAAGGAGATAACGGGGTAGAGAACAGAGGCATCAATAGTGCTGGTAGCCCAAAGGGAACAGCAGGTGCAGAGGCCTAGCGTGGGCAGGAGCTCTGGGCACTGAAGGTTAAGGGAGCAAATTAGCTGATGACCCTAGGTAATAATAATAATAAGCCCTTCCTTCTTTCCCTTTTTCCTCCCTTCCCTCCTTCCTTCGTCCCCTCCTTCCTCCCTTCCTTTCTTCCTTTCTTTCCTCCCTCTCTCCCTCTCTCCCTCCTTCCCTCCAGCAAACATTTATTAAGCACCTCCTGTATGATAGGCACTGAACTAGACACTAATGCCCTGCACAGCACCTAGATGGCAGGCATGGTGGAGTGATTAGTTCTTGGAAGCAGGTGAGAACTGCAGGGGGTGTCTACAGTGATGGTGCCGTGCTGGTTCCCAAAGATGGACTCTCTTTCCCGATATTCACACCCAGCCAGTCCTACACCTTGAATCTGTGTTGGCTTGTGACTTGTTTCTGACCAACAGGACACTCTACAAGTGACACTAACATCAGAGGCTAGATCAGAAGTGGCCTTGCAGCTCTCACTTGGGTCTCTGAGAATGTTCCCACTTAGGCTGCCCAAGTGTGGCACCCAAACACTGTGCCATGAGAAGCCCACACCACATGGGCAGGCTACAGGTAGGTGACTTTAGCTCAGTCCTCAGCCTCCTACCACTACACTACAGCCACGTGAGTGCGCCATCTCGGATCCTCCAGCTCAGTAGAGCCCACAGATGACTGGAGTTCCAGCTGACATCGTATGGAGTCACCAGCCCAGCCCTGTCACTCCACAGGCACAGGAGAGATCATAAAACTTGTTTATAACCCCTCCGTCTTAATCAGAGTTGTCAAAAAGTGACAGAGAAGTGAGTCAGGCAGTGTTCTGGCAATCAAGGGTCTTACCTTGAGAAAATCCCATAAATGGAGAGCAGACACCCGGGCGCTATGTGAGCAAAGCTGGGAGCAGCAGGAAGTGCTGATGAAACACTTGGATCCTGGCCCTGGCTTTTTCACCAAGTGGCTTTGGGCCTAACCTCCAGGGATGTCGGTGTGCTCTTGGGTGCCCTGGTCTCAGAGTTCTGTTCTGGTGCAGCCATCCTTGACCATCTGGGTTCCTTGCTGACAGCAAATGAGCCTACAGATCCCTGCTTCTGGGCACCTTCTCACGCTGATTCACCTTCCTGGAATGGCCTGCAGCTCAGGTGCCCCAGGGGACACCATGTACCACCAACCCCACAATATCCTAGAGCCAGAAATTTCCAGATACAGGCCACTGGGTGCAAACTGCAGCCCTGTCACCTCCTAGGTGTGACACTGGGCAAACCTCTGAACCTCGGTGTGCCTGAGTTTCCACCTCGCCCTCTCTGGAGTGGTGGCCACTTACGGAGATGTGCAGTGGAGAGCATCCGGCCCTGCGCCTGACCCCAGTCGGCTGCTGCTCTCATTATCCCTCCTCTGTCTCCCACATTTGCACTCCAGGGAGCGCACTTAATTTGAGTCTTGTATCCTAACTATATCCTTTCTCTCCCGAGAGGCTGCGGGCTTCTGGAAGGCCTGACTCAGGTTGGAGTCCAGACTGTAGCATTTAACTCCAACCCAGAGAGCAGCCCCTGTCCTGAGAGCCAGATGTCTGCATTCCTTTTCTTAGCTGTGGGCCTCGAAGCTTAGTAATTCTGAGACTCTGCTTCCTCATTTGTCAAATGAAGACCAATGTCCCCACACTGCTTCTTCCCGAGGACACTAGGTGCAAAGGCTCTGTATAAACTGCTACATGCTAGACACATGTAAGGGACTCAGTGACCCAGGGTCAGGACAAGATGTGATTCTTGTATTGCTGTGTGACTCTGAGTGAGTTATCTCCCCTCTCTGGGCTTTAGTATCCTCAATGGTAAAAGCCGAGGTCACAAAACCCATAGACACTGGTTTTGCCTCATAGCATCCTTTTAAAATGAAAGCCTGTTTCCAGGCTGAGGTGGTCACTTAAAAGTTCAGAAGGTCTCTCCAGAAAATCAGAAGAGGCAGCCAGGACCCATGCTTCTCTGTGGCAGATGTGGAGTGGTGGCAGTTCCCTTTGGGGAGGGGTCTGTGGATTCCCACCCCCACAACTCCCCACTGTACCAGCCTTGTGCCCCTTCCCTGTGTTCATGGATGTCACCTGCCCAGCCCTGACAGCTGAGTTTGCAAGCTCTGAACTCTGTGACCTCAAGGCTTTTTTTTGTGGCCCTGCCACCCCTCAAAGACGATGATGTCAGGATTCCTGGTAACCTGCTTGGCCTGGCTCGTTCTGGGAACACATGGATGCTCTGCAAACATTTGCTTCCCACCCCTCCTGGCTGCCAGTGACCTCAGCTACCCTACAATCCAGGAAGCTGGAGATTCATCCTGCCCGAGCCCTGCTCCCTGCAGGCCTGTCCTCGTTCTGCCTGTATCCAGGGGGCCAAGGCAGAAATAAGGCTCTTGTTCAGCTAGGGCTGGGCTCAGGAAACCTCCAGGCACTGCGGTTTCTTTCTAACCAGTTGATGGCCTTGCCCTCTCCCCATCATATTGCCAGACTGAAGCAAACTTCACCTGTGGGCCATAATGTATTGTCATGGGGCAGAGGCAGATGACATGGACTCTGCATCACACAGACCCAGGTTGACAGCAAGCTCCATCACCTGGCAGCTGTTACTCTCGCTTAAAATCCTTTGCTTTGCTGATCCTCAGATTCCTCTGGGGTAAAACGGGACTGTCAATCTCATCTTCCACTGTGCCCATTTCAGGGGGTCCACTGCTGACAGATTCAAGGGTGCCCAGTGCATAGGGGCTGAACCAGGCAGGTAGCCACCACCCAGGAAGAGGTAGTTGTTGATGTTCATGGTCCCAGTCAAGAAGAGACACTGTGGCTTGGCATTTTCAAACCAAAAGGAGCCACTTCTAACTTCATTATGAGACTAAGAGGCAAACACAGAGATGTGGTAGATGAGCCTGGAGTCAAATTGGAATGGAGTGGAGTCAGTAAGACGGTGTCCTCTGCAAACCTCTTAGGTCTCTGTAGAAGACATCCCTCAAGATTTTGCCCACCCACCTTCTACTTTCTCTTCTAGTAACTGCAATTCAAGTCTCCTTGTAGGATCCAGCCCGCCTCTAAGCTCAGTTTGGATTGGTCCCAGACCAGGCCTGGCCAATCAGAGCCCTGACTCCTCCAACTCAGTAATTGGGTCAGGTATGAGCATGTAACTGGGCTAGGCCAATGGGAAGCTTTTCTGGGATTTTTTTTTTGCTGCTCTCTTGGGAAAGATGTACCTTCCTTCACCTGTGGTGGATGAACTGATAGGAATCCAACCTACAGTTGCCAGTGGGCAAAGGAAAACCAAAACCCACCTGAGCATGAAGCCAGAGGAACGCAGAGGGAAAGTGTGTAATGGTGTCCACATTGACACCCGACGACCAGTCATGACTAAAGCTCTGTGTCTTTGGACATTTTAGATAAAAGTAGCAACAAATTCCTTTTTCTGTTTGAACAATTTGAGTTGTGTTTCTGCCACTTATAATGAAAGAGCCCTGACCAATGCAGTCCAGAATTTAAGCCTGCTACAAACAGAGCGAGTGGCTAAACAAATGACTTAATGAGAGCATAAGTACATGAATTAATTCATGAAAACAACAGGTGAGTGAGTGACGGACTCAGGACCCAGTGAGAACAAGAGTATTTTTAATGTGGGCAGTGACCTGTGCTTGTCCTCTGAGCCTCAGCTGATGACACCTTCTGTCCCAGAAGTTCTCCTGGTTTTGAGAGGCCTCTAGGATGCTTGTGGTATTTTGTTAGTACGGCCCTTGCAGTCTGTCTCAAAGGACATCCAGCGATCTCAGGAACTGAGTTTCCTCATCTGTGGGATGGGGGTAAGGACTGCCATGTTGGTTAATGAGACAGTGCTCAGAACACTGATAGCCTGGTGTTATACAGCTGCTAAGTAAGCACTCGCGTGACTTTGCTCTTGTTATTATGCACTCAGCCCAAGCTGACACGTGCCTTCTCCATGAAGTGTCCCTTGACCACCCGAGTCCCATCAGTGCCCTGCTTCAGAGCAGAACCCACGTTGGCAAGCTTACCAGGCCTGGAGGTGGTGTCTCCTCCAGGACTCTTGGGATATCAGAATTTCCAAGAGATGCATGACAGAATGCAGATTCCCAGGCCCGCCTCCCGAGGAGCCTTACCAGAGGTCTACTGTGGGGGCCAGGAATCTCCCCACAAGAGGTCCACAAGACCACACTTGGAGATGCATCTATTGTCCATACTGCTTTACAGATGGGAAACAGGTCCAGACAGCATATATTGACCCAAAGTCACATGGCAGCTCACTGGCAGAGTTGAACTTGAACCCAGCTTTTCTCCTTATGGACCTGGACCAGCTGCACTCGCCATAGTTGTCTCCCTCCCTGCAGCCCAAGTTGTCCAGGCACACTTGGCATGGGTTTTTCACTGTTGGATGCTCCACTCACTAGCTGTATCCTCCCTCCAGAGCTGGCTTGGGCTCTGAACCTAGTTAATGTTCAACAAATACCTGCCAGAAGACAGGCATGAATGTATCAGAACCAAAGTAGCAGGTGTTTCTGACAAAGAGATGCAGAAGGCACAGGTGACCTAGCCATAGGAGTGATGGAACCTGCCAAATGGCGCAAGGGGAGCCATGATCACTTGAAGGGTGCCAAACGAGTATAGCTGTTCTTTCCTTTCTTGATGGGAGAGTGGTGACATGGACAGGGCTGTGCATAAACCTGTAGACAGGCCCTCCATCTACCTGATCACTGACCTGGTGCCCTATCTGGCATACCGTGGGAGCTTAGTGAGGGTTGACGACTTGCAGGAAAAGAACCGTGACCTCTGCTTCCCGCTCTGTGTAGTTAGTGGAGTCACGCTGGTTGGATAGTAACCCAAGTGCTCTATACCCTGGAATCATCCCTGTTCCTCCTGATGTCTTGCTCCCCCTGCCAGCTATGGAGATGGAGACAGTGCTCAAGAGACAGTCTTGGGTCCTCTTATCCAGCACCATGTATCTGTGGGATGAAGGCTCCGGTTGAATTGGCTTCTGTGAAGCTGGTCCTGCCACCAACCCTATTGCCACCTTTCCCATCAGTCCATTGACCCTGTGTCCCTGGCTTGGCCTCGGGCTGGGTTTGATTGATTCTTTATGGGATACAGATTGGCTACCTGGGCTGAGCACATGTGGAAGTCAAGCCACGGAGGAAGCTGGGAAAGAAGGGACAAGGGGGGAGCTTGGGCTTCCCTGGGTCTGGCTCAGGCCAGGACACTCCTTCCTGCCCCACCCCAGGATAACTCTGGGTTCTGGAACTGCTCTGAACTTCATTTCCCTGCAACGTCTGATGACATGGGGGTGTCCCAGGCCAGGCTTTTCAGATGGGACAAGCCAGGGCAAACATTCTCTCAAAAATATGCGATGTGAACATTTTTCATCTGTTGTTGATTGAGAGCCTGTGAGCTTAGCTTCCAACATCTCCAATAAAACTGGCTTGGAAGAGAATTTCCTGACTCCCTGGGTAAGTGGATAAAGATGTTGTAGGAGTCCGGTGGTGCCGGTGGGGAGCTCGCACACCACGCACAATTGGGTTTTCCCTTTGTTACTTAATAAAGAACCCAGATCAGCCACTCATCTCTCTGCATCCAGAGACGCCTCCCTTCTCCCTGTGAGTTCATTTCCGGCTGGCGGCTGGGGTCTGCTTGGCCTGAGGCCCCGGGGAATCTGCTCCTCTTCTTTTGGGGGTCAGGGGCTGGGAGGCTCATTCCTGTAGGCATCCCACGGAAGGGTTTTGGCACCTGTGAGTGGTATTAGGAAGGCAGGGGATTTAAGAAAGCCCAGCTCAACATTTGGGAGCTTGTTCATGGCTGGAGAAGCCCATGTTTCAGACTGAAGGCTCTAGCTCTGAGGTTCCCCTCTCCATGGCCCTATCCTGTGACCTTGGGCAAGAGGCTTCACCTTTCCCAGCCTCAGTTTCCTTGTCTGTGAAGTGGGTATCACTCCATTCCCCACCTCATGGTACTCCACACAGGGCCTGGTACACAGTAAGCCCTGGGCAAGAGTGGGTTGGTATCCCAATATATGATTTTCTCTCACCAGCAGCTGAGTCCACAGGGAGCCAAGAGAAGTCAAGAGAGATGGTGCCACCCCTTTCTTGGACTTGTCCTCCCTGCCTCCACCCCCACCCCACGCCCTTGGGGCCTGGATGGAAAGAGAAAGACAGGCAAGCTGAGTCACAGGGTGTAATCTGGATGGGGGTGAGGGCAGCCCCCCAGAGAGGAGAGCCTAGGGCTGGCCAAGAGCAGGGAGACCTCAGCAGAGCCAGGGTGCGGTGTGGAGGTCAGCTCTTGGCCCCTCATCTGCACTGTGTGGAGCCAAGGTGTTTGGCAGCTTCCTGCCTCAAGCATACTGAGTGAGATGGGTGGGGAAGGAGCGCCCTACTGTGGTCTTTGTCCCCACAGAGCACCTTTCGGGCTTTTGGCCCCCAGTGCCTCATCTCCCAGAGGAGCAGGTGTCTGGAGAACCTCAAAGGCTTGTTATCCAGCTGAAGTCAGACCAGGGGTTAGAGAATGGAGCTGAGACCAAACCTCAGCCTACCCCAGGCCCACATAGACAGCGGTCAGATCCATGTCCACCCTCAGAGAACTGCCCTGGAGCCCAGCCATCACCCAGAGGGCGACACAAAGCTTAAAACTGATGTGGCCAGGCTGCAGGGCTGCTCAGAGGAAAACCTCCATAAACTCCAGAAGACAGGCACAGTGTGGCAGTCACGGTGGCCAGGGCACCTTTCAATCTGAAGGTTGTCCCTCTGATAGACAGCATGTATGAAAAATCTAGAGCCAAGAGTTCCTAAAGGTGGAAGATTTCCCTAGGAGCTGTATCTTGTACTGTGTATAGAAATGAAGTAAAAATGGACATTCCTAATATAAACATAAAAACACAGAAATTCTAGAAGAAAAAAAATTTTCATCTTTTGTTGGGCAAAGAATTTGGCACCTGAAATACTATTCATAAAAGAAAACCAATGTATTAATTGGGCTTCGTCAAAATTAAGAACTTTGCTCTTTGAATGACTGTAAAGAAAATGAAAAGTTATTAGACTGAGAGAAACTATTTAAAATTCACCCATCTTGTATTTGAAATACATACAAAAATAATCTCAAAAACGTGGCAGTGCCGGGCACCGTGGATCATTCCAATAACCCCAGCTACCTGGGACATGGAGATCAGGAGGATCGAGGTTCAAGACCAACCCCAGGCAATTAAGTAATCAAGACCTCATCTCAACAAATAAACCAGGTCTGGTGGCACTCCAAACCCCAGCACCACCAAAAAAAAAAGGGGAGGAAATACACGTGTTTACAAAAATTTGTGTGCCAGTGTCCATATTGGGAACAGCCCGAATATTCAACAACTGAACAGATAAACAAATTGTAATATTCCCACACCAGGGGCTACTACTTGATGAACCAAAGGAACGAACTACTTAGACAACACAACACAGATGGATTTTAAATACTGACATTCAGCAAAAAAAAAAAAGTACTTGCTATGTGATTTCTGAATATATGAACATCTAGGAAATGAAAACTAATTTATAGCAACAGAGTAGAATGAGTGGTCTAGAGAGTAGTGGAAATGTTTTTATCTCAACTTTAGTGACGACTTCACAATGGTACACAGATGTCGGTGCTGACTAAATGGTATACTTTGCATGCAGATTACTGTACTTCACATATAACCCCAATAAAGTTGGGGAGAAGAAGGAAACTGAAATTTGAATGTCTATCCATATATCACCTGGAGTCACCCTGGCATGACTGGAGTCCAGACCCCCACTTAGGAGGCAGAGGAAGAAGACGGAGCACCCCTCACACTTCTGCTGGGAACTTGATTTGGCTCTAGGAGAGGCAGAGTCCAGAGGGAGCACTGGAGAGACAAATTTGGCCCTAGTCCAGGTTTACCAAAAGCAGAGACCCCCACCCACCTGCACCACCACTCTTAGGGGCTGGAATCCTAGGAGGTCGGAAGTGAAGAATGAGGGAAACAGAGCCTGAAAGGGAAGGCCGAAGGAGGAAGTCTGATCGAGAGGCAACGGGCAAGAGTTATGGCAGCCATGCTTTTGGACCATTCCTGGCATGCTATCAACTGTGTCTTGGGATGTCTCTTGGGTTGCTTAGTGGAGAGAAAGCTTCCATTTCTAGTGGGTGTCTGTGATTGGCTCAGGGTGGGCCTGTGACTCATGCTGGGCCAATCACAGACAGTGAGCATCGCTCCCAGGACTTGGTAGGAACAAGTGGGAGACCACCCAACTCTTTCCATTGGGATTGCTGAACTGACGGGATCTGAGCCTGGAGCAGTGGGGGCTGTCATTGTCACACCTGCAGAAACACTGCCTGAGAGCAACAGACACAGGGAAGAAGAGCTGGGAGATGGAGTAGGGTCTTGACACTGTTCAAGCACCTCGATCCAGGGGCGCCACTGATCAGGATGGATCCTTTGACTTCAGTTGCTCAGCCAATAGATCCTCTGCTCTGTTCGAGGGTGTTTGAGTTGGGCTCCTGTCTCTGAAGAACAGAATTCTAAGGCTGCCTTGCATCCTCAGGACCTCAGCTGTGTCTGATACAAAGGGACTGGAATTTCTTGCAGTACCTAGAACATCTTTCTTCGAACACTGGCTTCCATTCCCGTGACACTCTGGGACCAAACGCCCTGAGTTCAAATCCAACTAAGCCAGTCATGTGCTGTGCAGCTAGGAGGAGGTTCTTTTCTCTCTTCATGCCTGTTTCTCCATCTATAAAATGTGATTAACACTTCTGCTTACTGATGGGGTCCCTGTGGCTTTGAAAAGGGTTCATGTGCAGAATTCTTGTACTAAAGCCCAACACATAGTTAGCAGTAATGAGAGCTGAAGTTAAGCAGTATTCTTACAGCTCTTGACTCTTTTTGTCAAATCCTCACTGTCTTCGGCACCCCAGGTCAATAGACAGCTCTGTTCAACAGGACCTAGACTGGCCTGATCCAGTTCCTCCCAATCCTAGCTCAGTACCTGGGATGTGGTACAAAGTCATCCCCCAAATCCTAGTTACTCAAGCCAGAAATGGAACCCTTCCTGGAATCCCCTGCCCCACCCTCTCCATCACCATCCCGCACCAACTCCTGTGACTCCACCTCCCCATGGCATCACTTGCTTCTCAAAGTGTGGTCAGTGGACCAGTGACACTGACGTCAGGTTCCCCGCCCCGCCCCACCCCAGACCTCCTGTTGTTAAATCCCCATTTTCAACAACATCCCGTGGTGATTCATAGGAAATAAAAGTCTAGAGCCGGCTTCTCAAGTTTTCTCTATCTTGTAATTTTCTCAACCCTGACTGCACATTGACATCACCAGCGGGGGGCGAGAGGGGGGTGTAGCCTTTTAAAATGAACTTGAATGTCAACTATAACAGTTTTCTGGCCTCCAGGGCAGTCCCTGCCCGGCCAGTCCGCTCTTTACTTCAGCCAGTCTTGTCTTCCATAGGAGGAGAAAGCTGGCACCATGGGCCTATGCTAACCCTGTACAAAAACAACGGTTACTCTCTAACTAAGCCCGCTTGCTCGTGCATCCCTCGTCCTGCCGACGGGGACAATAAAGTGGACAAGCTTGGTTTCAGCAATTAAAGATGCTTTTCCTTATTTGGGTCCCCTTGGTCTGCTGGGAGGCCATGGTCTGTCTTCAAGGCAGCCCCCTGCACTCCATCTTTCCTTCTTAAGACATTCAGGGGCTGTGTATGTGTTCTGTTGGTGGCAGGGGAACTGGCCGCTCAGCCACATGTGTCCTCCAGCCACCTCTTTGGCCTCAGGTGTCCTGACTCACTTATCTCTGAGCTTTGCCTCTGTCTTGGCAAACCCTGCAGGGGCTGGCCCAGGTTCCTCCTGGCCTGTGGGTGTCTGTCTGCCCACATCCTGTGCTGCGGACGGTGGCCTCCCTGTCCTGATCCTCTGTAACCTCAGAACCCCTCCCCGGGAGGCCCACGGGGGCTCAGGAGCCTTGTGAGCATCACTCACAGGACCCCAGGAGCAGTAGGGCTTCTGAGGCTCGCTGATCTAGACTTTGGTGTCTGTCTAACTGGCCGGCAGGAGCACAGTCACCTCCCTGGGTGTCCAAAGAGCCTCTGCCTTCCCCCCTCCCCTCAACAAGCCCAGGAGTGTCTGCACTGCTGACCTCCTCCTGTGCCTCCCTTCTCAGGGAAGGACACGGGTTCTGTCCTCCCTAGGGTGGGTACTTCTCTGGCACCCTACCTGGCCCCTCTGTCTAAGGCTCACATTAAAGCTTCTCAGGCCTGGCCAATGAATGCACTTTGGACATTAGAGGGGGAAAAAGCCAGGCATGGTGATACACTCTTTTAATCTCAGCTACTTAGGAAGGGGAGACAGGGGGATCAAGGTCTGAAGCTGGCCCTGGACAAAACCTTGAGACTCAGCCTGAAAAATAACTAAAGTAAAAAGATGGGAGAATGGCTCAAGAAATATGGCCTTCGACTACCAAGTGCAAAGCCTTGAATTCAAATCCTACTACCAATAAATAAATGAAAGAAAGTCGTCCAGTTCTCTTTGCTTTCAAGACTGCTGATCAGCTTTCTGTCACAGTGACACAATGCCTGAGAAAACCCATTTAAAGGAGGAGAGATTTATGTTGGTTCATGGTTTCCGAGGGCTCAGTCCCTGCCTGCTCCACCCTGCTGCTTCTTAGGCCTGAGGTGAGGAAGAACATCGTGGCAGAAGCATATGGCGGGGCAAAGCCGCTTACCTCCGGGTGGCCAGGAAGCAAAGAGAGACAGGGACAAAGACACCTTGTGTCTATAACAAATTTCCTCTCCAGACCCATTAAACTAGGACTCCATCAATGGATGAACCCATCCCTGAGGTCAGAGCCCTTAGATTCAATCACCTCCCCAAAGCCCCACCTCGGAACATGGCTGCCTTGGGGATGGAGCCGTCAACGAGTGAGCTTTGGGGACTTTTCAGTTCCAGAGCATAACAGAGACCTTTCTCCACACACTTAAGAAAGCCAGCTTGGCCTCCCCTGAGCAATGAGCCTCCTGGACTCTTCTAGGAGGCAGAAAGGCTGAAGGCCACATGTTTTATGGTAGGAGCAGCCTTCTCACGCTAAATATCCACTAGCTGGTGAAAGGATAACCAACCCACAGTATAGCCACACCAGGGAGTATTACTCAGCAGTGAAGAGGGAACTTGCCCTGATGCACATCACGGAAGAATCTCCAAAGCATTGTGCCAGGAGAAGGAAGCCAGGTCCAGAAAGCAGCAGGCCATGTGGGTCAGTTTATTGAAGAGTCCAGACAAATCCATGGGGTCCGAAGCTGCCCCGGGGGGATTGCCAAGGGCGCGTGAAACACGACCTCACACCCATCAAGAGCAACTGAATTGTGCATTTGAAGTTGGTGAATTTTACTAAATATAAAATATACATCTCAGGGTGAGGGGTTCCATCCCCAGCACTGCAAAAATAAAAATTAAATTAAATTATAGCTCTGTATAACTCATTTAAAAAAAAAACTAAAAATTTCCAGGTTCATATTTTAAAATAACAACCCCATTTCATGCCCGATGCCATCTTCCCCTCACCTTGGCATTGGGTCTGAAGTTGCCCTTGCTGTCTCTCTCCATCTCCTGCAAGTGCAGGTCTGTTCCTTCCCACAGCCATTCCTGACCCCCAAGGCCTGTCGTGGCCTGTGTTCTGTGGTTCCACCACAGCCTCCACCTGCTTCACATACTTGTTTAATTAATTACTTTCCATTTCCCCTAGACTGTAAATTTGGGGTCCTCTGGTCTCATCACGGTATCTAACACACAGTAGAGTGTCAAGGAGAGTTTGTTGAGTGACTATGTAGGGTCTCAGTGAATGTTTGTTGAATGAATGCATGAAAGGTCAGTGAGCAGTTTGGTGGCGCCAGGGTGTGGTTTGCATGGAAGGGAAGGGGTTGAAGGAAAACTACACAGAAATCTAGGGAAAAGACATATGAACAAAGCTGGACCGGGAGTGCAGAGGGAATTTAGAAAAAAGTAAGGAACACATCGAGATCACTAGGCCATGGGATTCACCCAGGCAGAGGCCCTGGAGTTGACACAACCCATGCCCACAGCCGTGGGGAGTTGGGAGAGGTGCAGAGTGTTCCTGCTGTGCCCCCATCCCTCTGCCCGCCCCTCAGTCCTGCCTCACAAAGATCAGTTCTGCATTGACAGTTTCTGTCTACACCCCAACAGGGAGAAAGCACCAGCTCTGCCGGGACACCTGCCAGCCGTGGGATTAACGACCGCGTCTCCAGGAACCCAAGCCGCCAAAACACCCAGGCTCCCTGAGACCCCCAGGCTCACGGCTCCTGGTCAGAAAATCACAGATGGCTCAGGCAGCTCCCAGCATCCACTAAGGCCTCCAAGGCCCCATGCCAGCCGCTGAGGACATAGTGGGGAGTGAGATGTCACCCCTTCCGTGTGCAGCCCTCAGTCCAGCCAACAAACATTACCAAATACCTTCCATGTGCGTGCAGGCGTGTTTGTTGAGTGTTTGGTATCGACCGAACCCTTGCACTGTGCTTACTGTGTGCCAGGAAATGTCTAAGTACTTCACAAAATTTAACTTAGTGAATCCTATAAACCACTGTGGAGACTGAGGCAGAGAAAGAGCCAGAAACCACCTGAGCTCACGTAGCTGCTAAGTAGCAAAGGCAGAATCCTCCAGGTTCACGCTCACACCGCACGACTGCATGACCTTATTTTGGGAGTTCTAGAGCTTTGCTGATTCACTCAACAAACATCTAGAGAGCTCCTCGGGCTGCAGAGAGAAACACGTTCTCATCACCAGCCTCAGGGACGGGCCCATGTCCTGCTCACCTCTGCCCTGGACAAAGGGTGCAACATACAGCACCCTTTGTTTGTTGAGTGACTGACCAAAGGGCCAGGATCAGAAAGAGTACTGAACTTGGAGCCTGAGAACTTGGATCCCTCCCGCTGGGAAGGAAAATGTTTTGACGTGCTCATCCGTATTCAGGTATGCGATGTGTCCCTGGGGGCTTGTATTTAAAGAGTGGAACTGAGATAAGGCAAAATATCCTCCAAAAAGAATGAAGTAGTAATGGTGGAATCCCAGGCATCTGAGGAGATAATTGGGTGGGTGGGTGGCCCCCTGATCACACCCGGTGTCCTTGATGGCCTCCTCCAAGGGCCTGGGAATGCTGCAAGCCCTGTCCACCCAGCAGTGCCAAGCATTCTGCCTGGGGCCGTGAGTCAGCAGCTGGTCAAACGGCAGCCTGGAGGGAAGGCCAAGAAGCACATCCACACTGCACACAGGAGGCCATGGGGACAAGGCAGGGTCTCATCTTGGGATGAGAGGGAAGGCCTGGGCCTCCATGCAAGCAGAGCAGGAGGCCACCAGCACCTGTCCTTGTGCCTAGGCTGGGACAGGAGTGGCTTCTCCCAGCTGGCCTAAGCTAGAAAGGAAGGCAGTTGAAGAGCCCTGAGGTCACCTGCTGGGCCACCAAATGAGTTCCCCACCCCAGCTCTGCCCCTGGCAGGACCAGGGTCTATCTCCCAGTGGCAGAGATGACCACCCTGCATGGGGTTTCTTGGGAGGCACCTGTTAGGGGCACATGTTAGTGCAGATTCCTGCCCACACCCCCTCCCCAGCCTGCCCAGGGCTGGACTCTACATCACCGATAATCTCTCTGAGAATTTGAATGCTGGTCGGAGGCTCCCACAGAGTCCAGTTTTATGGCTTTGTCCCTTGACCTCAAGGCACCATGGGACCTGGCAGTGGTAGGATCTTCCCAAGTTAAGTTGGTCTAGTCAGAGGCAGAGGAGAGCTGTCCTGGTCAAAGTGCCCATATCTGTGCCCAGGTGGATCTTATGTAATCCTTACTCCAGCTCTGTGAGGTGGGATATCCTATTTCAGCTAAGGAAATGAGGCCCAGAGAGGCAAAGCCAGCAGCCCAGGGTGCTCAGCAGCAGTGTGGGCAGACTGAAGACCTGCTTCTTCCATGCCTGCAACCCAGGAGCAGAGCCCTGGCACCTGGGGACAGAGCCCAACTTTCACTTCCTGGTGGCCCACCCTTTACCCCAAGTCTGGACCTTGGCATTAGTGACAACCATCTTCACCAACCTGTGCTTCGGTCATCACGTCTAACATGGAAAACTCGCCCAGGACCCACCTCTTAGCAGAAGTCAGTCAATCCTCCCATGTACACACTCTGCTTTCCTGGAGTCTCTCTAGCCTCCCTGAGCCACTCGTGCTCTCTTCACCTGCTCCCCTCCCTGTTTCCCAGGAATTCCCCACCAGCTGCCTGGGACAGGGCAAACAGGCCCCAACCTGCTCTAGAAGGAGAGATGGAGCTTGTGGCATGGCCTCTTCGGTTAAGTACCGCCCTCCTCTGCACTCCTGGTGTGGTACAGGGCGATGGTGTCAGACACAGAGGACAGCTTCTGCTCTGCACAGCTGAGCAGATCCTATACCAGCCAGGGAACCCGGAAAGGCCATTGCAACCAACACTTCCATTAACAGGTGAAGAACTGATGGCCCAGCCAGGGTAGGGGACTCCCCCAAGCCGCACAGTGACATCCAGCTGAGACCAGGATCCAGCTCCTTCCAACCCCAGCTGGAGCTCAGCTCCAAAGTCAAGTCTCCAGAAGCACAGACCACAGGTCTGATGTCCAGACCCCCCCACTAGCTAGGACCCCCACCCTGTGCCCAGTGGAGGGTGGCCTGGATGGGTGGTCCCTCTTCCTGCCCATCCAAGATGGCTGGTGCTCCTAAATGCCTCCCACACCCTCTTCTCAGCCCTGAAGCCACAACAAACGCTGTCCCCTGCTTCATTTCACCACCAAGCAAGACAAGCAGACTTGCCCCATGGAAGTGTCGACTGCTCTCTATCATGCAGGCCAGCTAGGCTGATGGCCAAGTCGTGCCCAGAAGGACAGGCTGGTCCTGACTGCCCAGAGCCAGGGTGCTTTAGCCTCTGTTGTGGTCAGAGGGCAGGAAAAAACCTTTTGCACTGCTTCCCCACCTGGCCAGAGCCAGCAGGCCCCATCCTGAAAGTCCCCTGGCTGGATGGCCTGTCCCAAGGCGCCAAATTAAGAAAGAAAAAACTCGAGGTTGGGGGGAGAACTTCCAGCCCACCTGCCCAGCCAGCTGATCAGCATACAGCCTCGATGGCCAGACCCCAGGGCTGGTGTCCCCCAATCTGCTGGACACTGCCAGGCTGGGCTCCCACCTCTGCCTCCAGTCTCTCTCCACATGACCCGTCCCCATCCCAGGACGCAGATCAGCACCACCTCTGACCTTCAAGCACAGTTCAGTGCCTGACTCGTCCGCACATCGTGTATGGCAGGAGGAGAAAGACGGGGCTAGCTGTCCCTTCCCTTGGGCTGAGCTGCAGCGGGGAGGCCCAGGATACAGCGCTCCTGAGGCTTTGTAGAAGTCAGCTGCCATGTAACCACAGTGTTCTGATGTGACGTGAGATGGGGTAACACAGTGGTCCTGAGCTGGATGTGCTGTCAGCCCCAGCACTTCCCTGCTGTGTGACTTAACTGGGAGTGACTTAGCCTCTCTCGTCCCCCAGTTCCTCAGGCGGTACCCTGAGGCGGTACCCGGGGGGGCGAGGATGACGCCTTCCTCCTTCAGAGAGTTGCAGCTCTAAATATGAAAGATAGAGATACACGCGGGCCCCGGTGGCTCACACCTATAATCCTAGCGACGGGAGGCTGAAATCACAAGGATCACCGTTCAAGGGCAGCCTGGGCAAAAAGTCCCTGGGACCCCATCTCAACCAATAGGTGGGTGCAGTGGCACTCACCTGTCATCCCAAACTATACAGGAGGTTGACATTGGGAGGATCGTGGTTCCGAGCCAGCCTGAGGAAAAAAAAATTTGTGAAATCCCACCTCAACGGAAAAAAGTTGGGTGTGGTGTCGTGCACCTGCCATTCCAGGGACGGTGAGGAGGGTGACATGGGAGGATCGTGGTCCAGAGCAGCCTGGGCAAAAAGCAAGACCCTATCTCCAAAATAGCCAGAGCGAAGAGGGCTGAGGGTGCGGCTCAGTGGTAGAGCATCTGCCTGGTAAGTAAAGTGTGACGCTGTGAGTTCAAACCCCAGTCCCACCAAAATAATAACAATAATAATAAGATGCTGAAGTCATCACTTAGAATGCTTAACCTGATGCCTGGCGCACAGTCAGCCAAGCCGTGAGGACTTCTGTGGTGAATGCATAAGCAGAATTTGGGAGGAGGCCCATTCACAGGGCCGGGGGCAGGCATAGCCCCCGGAGGATCAGCTGGGCTTGTGCAGAGCCATGGGCCCAGAGCAAGGCGGGAGAGCTAGAGAGGAGAGGCTGCCGGCAGCCAGGAGCGAGCTGAAGTTTGGGGAGTTAGGAAGGAGGGCTGAGCGATCAGACCCCCAGGGGTGGGGGCCAGAAGTCCAGAGAACTCACCCACGTGTGACCTCTGAGCAGAGCTATTACCTTTGGCTCTGTTTTAAGCCTCCTGGTCCAAGGGAGGTTCTTGGAGTAGGCCATGGTCATGGCTAATTTACAGTGGTCACTGTGGTTACTTCCCCTCCCCCACTACAGCTGCCCAGTGCTTTGGTGGGGCAGATCCCATGCCTGCCTCCAGGGTAAGCGATCAATGGCTGCCCATCAGAGGTGGTCTTTACAGAGCACTGCTCAGAATACCTTTTCTGTGAGTATGGGAAAAGTTGTTTCTTTCCTAAAAGGGAAAAGGAGTTGCCTCACACTGGTTTCTGCTAGCAGCCTTCCTTTTAGTGACTATGAAATAAGCCCTTTTAAAAAGACGGTAGAGACTGGGGAAAAAAGGTTGAGTCCTGATCAAACTGTGCCTGAAACCCACAGTACCTTGCTGTACACTCCAGTAAATCTCAAAGCTAGTTTGAGTTGGCCCGGTAAGCAGAGTAATGCCCCGCAAGGACATCTATGCATAGCCCTAGAAGCTGTGACTGTATTGGTTTACCGGGCAAAAGGGACTTTTTCAGACTAAGGCTGAAGATCTTGGTATGGGCAGATTAACCTGGATTATCTGGGAGGGTTCAATCTAATCAGGTAAGTTTTCATACTTGGAGAACCTTTCCAAACACTGTGAGTAGGGAAGATCAGGCAGAGAGATCCAGATCTGCTGGCTTTGCTGGCAGAAGAAGGGGACCACAAGCCAAGGACTGTGGATGCCTCTAGAAACAGACAGAGAAACGGCTTCTCTCACAGAAGCTCCAGAACGGAACACAGCTCCGCCCATGCCTGATTTTAGCCCCGTGAGGTGATGTTGGGCTTCTGCCCCACAGGACTGCAAGGTCATAAATCTGTGCCATTTGAAGTCACCCAGTTTGTACCACAGCAGCAGAAAGTTAAGGCAGGTTTCAGTTACTTGCAGCCCAAAGCATCCTGGTTGCCTCCTACCACGCTGGTCACCATAGCAACAGCCAGTGAGTTGCCCTTCTCCCTCAGACTCCGGTTAATCCTGCCGAATTTAATCGCCATGATAATTCTGTACTGTTGAAGCTATGTGTCCCGTTTCACAGATGAGGAAACTGAGGCCCAGAGAAGTGAAATCATAAACTAGTAAGTGGAGAGCCTGGATTCAAATCGAAGTCTGCTTTACTCCAAAGCCTGTGCACTTTTCTCCATACTTTGCTCTCTCAGGCCAGCCGGTGGGTGGAGGCGAGGTCTTCCGCACCCCCCCCAGGAAAGGAAGTGACCAAAGGGCAGTAGGGCACCTTAACCTTGAGGTCTGCCCTCCCCAACACTCTCCTCTTGTCCGTTACACTGGCAGTGCTGCCGTTTAAAGGCCACCTTCCTCATGGAAGAGGTTTCACCGCATTCGCAAACCCCAAAATACTCAGAGGATCCGGACGTCTGCCCTTCCGCATGTACACCCCGCCTGGGCGCTCTGTAAACCCCCACGGTACACGTGTCGCCTGGTGGGCCCGAGACCCAGCAGTTCCCACGAGACAGCATGTCACCACATCTGAGAGGCGAGTCCACCCCACGGCGCACAGGAGATGGGGGACGTGGGGATGTGGGGACAGCCAGGTGGCTGCTGGCTGAGCGCCCATCACACAGGGGTGGGCCGTGGGACACATGGATCACAGATCCGGCAGAGGACACTCACGGGCTCCCAAGGCGTGACCATTCTCTGTTCCCTTTTCCCTCACCCTGGCCCCACAGGCACTCGATCCTTCAGCACACTCACCAGCCCTGACTCCAAAATAAGTCTGTTATCTGTGCACTTCCTGACTTCTGCACGGCCACTTACGGTGCGTGAGCCACTGCCACCTCTCCCTGGCTGTCCCGCTGTCCATCTGCCACACAGCAGCCCAAAGAACGGCTTGTTGAATGGACAGGAGGTCTCTCTTGTACCCGTGCCAACTGTCGTCGGTGGCTCAAGACTCCTCTGTGATGTTGCCAGCTGTCACTTTCCCTTTTCCTTCCTGTCCCACCTTCCATGTCGACCTCTTTGCTGTTCTTCATGCTTGCCTCAGGGCCTTTGCACCTGCTACTCTCCCAGGCAGACATTCCTGGGGTGTGGATCCCTCTAAATTACCCCCTCTTCAGAAAACCCATCTCAGACCACACTGTCTAAAGTAGCACTCCCCGCCCTGCCACTGTCCCTGTCCCCAGTGAATCACTTCTCCACATTGTGTTTTACGTAATTCATGTGACTCTGCCCCCTGTAGAAAGTCAGGAGGATGAAGGCAGAGTTCCTGGGTTCTTTGCTCTCTGCGTCCATGGTGCCTGGAACAGTGCCGGCACACGCGGGGCTCAGAAGTACCCGTGGAACGAGGGAACTGGCTGTCAGCGGGCAGGTGGCCCGCCATTGAGAAAAGGCCACCGTGCTCAGGACGCCTGGAGATCAGTGCTGTGCTGTGGGCACTTGGTTCACTTTCCCACAACAACACTCAACTTCTGCTAAACACAACCTGCCTCTCAGCAAACCCAGCGTTTTCACTTGCTCACCCCACAGAGCTCCCGTTTTCCCCAGCGAGGGTTTGGCATCCTGGACAGGAGGTTGGAAGGGCAGCACCGATCGCAAACGCCCTGGCCAGGAAAGCTGGCCGACATGACCCGCAGCTGGGAGGCCACCGCAAACGTGGCAGAGGACAGACGCCCAGAGGGGTGGACCGCCTGCAGAACCGGGCAAAACAAAGCTCAGGCAAGGTCAATGCCCTCCTGCACTTAACTGAGGAGTGGAGCCTGCGACTGACCCGGAGGAAGCAATACGAATGTGGCAGAGACGCAGCCGAAACTGTTTGCCACCCCACATTGTGACAACCAAACCTGTCTCCTGACATTGAGAATGATCCCCTGGGGGGCAAAATCACCCTCAGTTAAGAACAATTATTGTTCATTCAAGATAAATAATTATTTCTGCCAAGCACAGTAGCTCACACCTGTATCCCAGCTATTCAGAAGAGATCAGGAGGATCATGGTTGGTTAGAGATCAGACTGGACAAAAAGTGAGAGAGACCCCATCTCAACCACTGAACTAGGAGGGAGAGGTGTCATCCCAGCTATGTAGGAGGCATAAATAGCAGGTGTGTGGTCTCAGGCAGCAAGGTCCTATTAAAAATGTAATTAGAGTAAAAATTCTTTTAATTTTTACTTTAAAAATAACTCAAATTAAATTCTTTTAATTTTCACTTTAAAAATTGGCTCAATTTTTAAATTGAGCACCTGCCTAGCAAATGCGAGGTCCAGAGTTCAAATCCCCAGTAATAATAACAAAAACTAATGCTTCTCGATACCTTGGGAAATGCTTATGATATTAAATGAACTGTGTTCCCAACTGCACTTATAATATAGAGAAAAGTTGAGACAGAAAGATACCAGGATGTAACAGTGATCTCTAGGCACTGCAGTTATTTCCTTAACTTCTTTATTTTTGCTTGCATGCAATCATTTATTCACTCAATGCATGCATGTCAGGCCTGGTTTAGGACACAGGGAGAGAGGCTGTGCCCAGGACAGAAATGCCACAAGAAGACAGGCATTATTCAGAGCTCTGCCCTCCCTGGGTGTAGCGATGCATGCCTGTAATCTCAGCCCTCGGAAGGCAGAGGTAGGAGGATCATGAGTTCAGCCTGGGCTGTGTAGCCAGGCCCTGTCTCAAACAAATAAACAAACAAACTCACAGATTTTATGTTCTGTGCAGGGACAGACATTAAACTCCTAGCTCAGAGATCCCGGCGGGAGCCATAAGGACCACAGGGCCAGGGGAGGAGGGAGGCCGGCTGGGCGTTCAGACGCCACTCGGTGAGTATTCCTTGAGTGAATGAAGAACCCACCGAGCGTTTTAAATGGGGGCTGAATTATCTGATTTCCATTTTAAGATGATGATCATTAAGATTTATTTTCAAAAAAAGATAGTGTGCATTTGTCATAAAAACTCAGACAGCATGAAGGGGACAATGCAAGGAGAGTGAAGAACTCCCGAGCCCCTGTCCAGTGGCCCCCGGGCCTGTCCACGCTGCCCCCTAAATCTACAAAAGCATTTTACGCAAGCGGACTCCAAGCAATCAGGCTGATTTGTAACCTGCTTTTTCCTGCCTTTGTAATTTTATGCTCCCTGTAAACTCTCCACGCTGGGCATATATTACTTTTATAATCCGCAACATAAAAAAAGCAAAGCCCACAAGAAATAAAGTGAAGCCCACGGATTCAGGAAGAGGGATCCCTGGCTGAGCAAGAAGGCTGCGAAGACAGGCTTTGGGGTTTGACCAGTGTGGACTCGGCTCGAGGTGACTGCACAGCGTGGGTTCAGATTTCTCGTCAGTGTGACCGGGATTTTCCTCGGCTCCTGGGATGGGGAGAGTGAAAGGGTCAGGCCGAGGTGACTCTGTCCGCTCAATCCCCTGCTTTCCAGCTTTTAAAGCTCCTACTAGGTGTAAAACTAGGATGACAATACCACGATAACTACTGCCTCTTGAGCCGGTGTTCTAAGAACTTTACGTGCCTTCACTCATTTAATTCTCTCAATATCCTGTGACATGGGCACATTCTTAGTCTCATTTTACAGATGAAGAAACTGAAGCCCAGAGAGGTTAAGCAACTTGCCTGAAGTCACACAGCTTATTAAAGCATCATGACAAATACTGAGAGGAGCAAGCAATACAACAATCTCACATCAATTCCTTCAACAAGAATTCACTGTGCTCAAAGTCCAATCCCCTTGTTGTGTTTGCCCTTGATCTAACGTCCACATATGAGGGAGAACATACGATTTTTGGTCTTTTGGGCCAGGCTAACCTCACTCAGAATGATGTTCTCCAATTCCATCCATTTACCAGCGAATGATAACATTTCGTTCTTCTTCATGGCTGCATAGAATTCCATTGTGTATAGATACCACATTTTCTTGATCCATTCGTCAGTGGTGGGGCATCTTGGCTGTTTCCATAAGTTTTGGCTCCCATGAGTCCATTTTCTCAGTCCAGCCTCAATAGTCACTCATTTATTCATTCATCCAACCGATTTTTATTGAGCACCAGGGAACCAGTGATGAACAAGACTAAGTCCCCACAGTTCAGATTGTGATCAAGAGGAAGAGAGAAGCACCAACAGAGCCAACCAGTGCAGAACGGCATTGAACATGGAAGTCAGGCTGTGGAGAAGGATGAAGCCGGGTGAGGCCTGGACAGACTGGATAGAGGCCTGGTGGGTCACAGGGAAGGACCTTGGAAAAGTGACCTGAGCGAAGGGAGGGAGCTAGTCTTGGGAACGGTGAGGAGTGTAAACCAGGCATGACGAATGGCAAACGCAAAGGCCCTGGAGCCTGGACACGCTGTCTGGACCTGAGTGAGGAGGCGGGAAGAGGTGGCAACACAACCAGGATTTGGGCACCAGATGCACCTGTGTGGCACAGGTGTACAGGCACTGAGAGCTTTAAGCAGAGGAGCCACAGATCCGGTGTCCACTTTTGAGAGCTCCCTGGACGGGTGGGTGGGGCAGGAGGACAGGACTTCAAGCCCTCTCAGTAACAGGGGCAGCGGCAGCCCTGGGATGCCCGGGAGTCAGGACTCATTCTTATACCCGCTGCAGGAAGTGAGGGGAAGGGGGAAGGCAGGACAGCTCCGGGGACCTGGCCTGAGCAGCCAGAGGGCAAGGGCCTGGAGGCCAAATCCAGCAGGAGCAGGGGCGGGAGCATGGTCCAGCTGGAGGAGCAACAGGGCTTTGCCAACCAGGAGAGATGTATAAGAAAGAATCCATAACTAAGGGACAGTAGTAGCCTGGGACAGACACTGGGACCACCAACTGCAGAGGATATGAACCACCCTGGAGGGAGTGCGGCAGAGCACAGGAGGCAGTGAAGAGTCTAGGATACTCTACCATTTGTCCCTTTGGAAAAGGAGACAGAATCCAAAAGGGAACCTCAAAAGAAAAGAGCCTGGTGTCCTAGCTCCATCGGAAACTGCTGCGAGGGCTGGGCGTAGTGGTGCATGCCTGTAATCCCAGCTACACAAGGAGACAGAGGTAGGAAGATCACCATCTTTGACCCTATCTATAAAACAAACTAAAGCAAAAATGGGTGTGTGGGCATGGCTCAAGGGGTGGATTACTTGTCCAGCAGCAGGAGGTCCTGGGTTCAAATCCCAGTACTTCTTTAAAAGAAAGAAAGAAAGAAAAAGTGCTGGGGGGAGGAGGGGACTGAGGAGCAGAATGTTGGGTGGTAGCCGCTTGATGGGCAGCATCGTCCCCCTCATCCCCAAGGCCACAGGCTCCCAATGCAGGCTCCTTCCACAGATCCACCAGCAGCCTCCGACCTCCCTACGTGCACCCAGGTCCCAGGATCCCCAGCCGGCACCTCCCACACCTGCCAGGCTCACCAGCCACAAGCCATCTTGGCCTGGCCAAGCTGACATGGGTTTGGGTGACTTCCCAAGGGCCCTGCTGCAATATCTCCACCATGCACTGACACCTAAGGTGACAGCTCTAGCCAGGAGTGTTAGGGCCCCGAGAAGAATCCACAGCCCCAACACATGGAGCCGGGCAAGTCAATGACCCTGGTCAGAAATGGACTCCCCCCCACCCCCCGCACCCCTCTCCGCTCCCCCACCCGCCACCTAGCCCACCTCTTTCTCAGGGACCTCTGTGTCACCGCCGTTCCCCGAGTCCAGTCACTCTCCTCACTGTGCCATCTCCCGCTCTCCCCGAGGACATGCAGGGGAAGGGTGACAAGCTGTAGTGAAAGATGACAATGATGAGGACAACGATGGCCACAACAAGTGGTGGCAATGATCATGGTGACATTGACGACGACGAAGAACGCAGAGCCTCCTGACCAGGTAAGTGTCTGTCCATGCCTCATCTAGCACAACTTTTTGGCTATTCTGGCCAGCAGCCACTGAGGCTGGTGTCACTAAGGGGTGGTGGCCGCCCAACTCAGAGGAACAGTAACCACACCTGCTATTTATCCGGCGCTTAGCCTGGGCCAGGTTTGGGGTCTCTGTACCTTCAGCTGCCCCTTTCCTTCCAGTCTGTCACCAACAGTAGGTGACAAACGCTCTTATTACATCCATGCCACTGGTGGGAAAAGGTTGAGCTTTAAACAAAAGAATAAAGCGTAGGTCGGATTCAAAACCGAGTCAGGAGGAGAAGCAAGCAAGAGTGCCACCTGTGTCCCCGGAGAAAGGCAGGTGAAGCTCGGTCCTGCACGTGCGGTGGGCCCACGGCCCCAGCTGTGTTGGCACCCGGTGTGAACTGCTGGGGACCCTGAGCATGTCCCCGCAGGAATGTGGCAGCCTTTGCATTCTTGTGGCATGGGGCGGAAATTTGAGGTAAAGAAAGAGGAGAAAAGAGACGGAAATAAGAGAGAGAAAGAAAAGGCAAGGAAACGCTAAAATGCCACCATCTCGCAGGCGCCAGGCTGGGCGATGGAACCGCGACAGAGCCCAGGGTTCCCGGAGCGCAGCGTCTAATTCAAACCAGACCAGAGCCGCGCCCGCCTGGAGCGCAGGCACCCAGAGCCCGGGCCGGGTGCTGCCCGCCGCGCGGCCCCTGGCACCCCCATTTCCCCCACTTCAGACATTTTAGCTTTTTTTATGTAAATGCACTTGTCGCTTCAATAGCCAACTCCACTTACATTTTGCTCATTATATTCTGAGTTTAACCCACTCCGAGGACTTTTATTTCCCTGTAGTTATCACAGAAGCAGGATAGTGTAGGGGTGCTGGAGTAAGGGGACCTGGGTTTGAATCCCAGCTTCATCAGTACTAGCTGTGGGATCTCAGGCAAGGAATTACCCTCTCTGTGCCTCAGTTTCCCATCCTTCCTTGAAAGTGGAGACAATAGTTTCTTTTTTGGCAGCATTGGGGTTTGAACTCAGGGCCTTGCGCTTTCTAGGCAGGGAGATAATGACGGTTTCTGAGGTTGTCGTCGGAATTAAATGAGATGATACCTATCTCCACTTGGCCCCGGGCCACCGTGTGTGACATCTCAGCTTTGACTGATTTAAAGTATTTTATTTCTTTGTTTAGCCAGGCATTAACTGAGCATCCCTGGCGGGTCAGGTGCGGGTAACAGAATGGTGCACATGACAAGCAGGTCCCTGCATTCGTGGCCCCCCGCCCCAGTTCCTGACAGGAAGGCAGCCCAGCAAGGGCGATCATGACACCATGTACTGCAGGTGAGGGAACGCAAGAGTACCAGGCCCAGTTGTAGTCAATCAGAAGGGGCGACACTCCAGTTGAGGCTTGAAGAACGAGTAGGCAGCAGGACTGGGTGTCCCGGGGAGAGGGAACAGAGTGTGCAAAGGCTCAGAGGCACTCATGGCAAGGTGCTCCCAGAGACCTGAGGACAGTGCTGAGAAGCTGAGCGAGAGCGACACAAGGCAGCTGATTGGGTCCTGGAAGGGGGCAGGAGCCAGCCATGATGGCCACCGTAGCCTCAAGTCCGGGTGCAGAACGTAGACCCTACCCCGAGGTTGCCTTGAGCTTCTATTTTCTGGTTCTTAAAAGCTGGGTATCTCACAGAGTTGTGGGTTCTACTTCCAGCACAGGTCAGCTGCCAGCCAAAGCGCCACACCACAATGTTGCTTAGTAAACGCTGGGTCTAGAAGATTCTGAGACTGAACGCATGACAGGCAAAGTTCTCCACGAGGTGGTTAAGAATTTGAGGATCTGAACACTGGTCAGGCGTGGTAGAGTATGTCTGTAATTCCAGCACCCGGGTAGGCCAAGGCAGGAGGAGTTCCAGTGAGACCCCGTCTCAAAAATATGAAAGAAAAAACCAAAACCTTTTTGCATTCTAGTGATAGTGTCTGCCTAGCACGCACAAGGCCCTGGTTCCAGCCCCAGCGACACTCACACACACTCACACTCACACCGACACTCACACACCCACACCCACACCTACACTCACACTCACACTCACAAACCCACACTCACACCCACACTCACACTCACACACCCACACTCACATTCACACACCCACACTCACACCCACACTCACACACCCACACTCACATTCACACACTCACACCCACACCCACACTCACACACCCACACCCACACTCACACCCACACTCACACTCACACACCCACACTCACAATCACACCCACACACTCACACTCACACCCACACTCATATCCACACACACCCACCCACACCCACATACTCACACTCACACCCACACACATTCACATCCACACTCACACTCACACACCCACACTCACACCCACACACTCACACCTACACTCACACTCACACACCAACACTTACACCCACACTCACACTCCCACACCCACACACCCACACTCACACCCACACACTCACACTCACACCCACACTCATACCCACACACACTCACACTCACCCACATTCACACCCACACCCACACCCACACCCACACTCACACCCACACCCACACCCACACTCACACCCACACACCCACACTCACACTCACACCCACACTCACACTCACACCCACACTCACACACCCACCCACCCACACACACCCACACTCACACCCACCCACATTCACACCCTCACACTCACACACCCACACTCACACCCACACCCACACTCACACCCACACACTTACACACCCACACCCACACTCACACCCACCCACATTCACACCCACACTCACACTCATACACCCACACCCACACCCACACTCACACTCACACCCACACCCACACACTCACACTCACACACCCACACCCACACTCACAATCACACCCACACCCACATTCACACACCCACACTCACACACCCACACCCACACTCACATTCACACACCCACACTCACACCCACACTCACACACCCACACTCTCACACCCACACTCTCACACCCACACTCACACCCACACTCTCACACCCACACTCACACCCACACTCTCACACCCACACTCACACACCCACACTCACACCCACTCACAACCTCACACTCTCACACCCACATGCACTCGTGCGTGCACACACATAGCACACACACACACACACACACACACACACACACACGACATTCTGCAGCCAGACTGCTTGAGTCACACCCAGCCCAGAGTGGATAAGTCGCCTCACACTTCTGAGCCTCAGTTTCCTAGATGGTACAATGGGGACGTGCTACATCTTGGATTTGAGATTGTCCCCAGAGACCCATGTGTTTGAAGGCCTGGTTGCCAGCCTATGGAGTATGGGGAGGTGGTTCAACCTCTAGGAGGGAGGGCCTAGTGGAAGGAAGATAGGTCACTGGGGGTGTGCCCTTGAAGAGGGTATTGGGACCCCAAACCCTTCCTTCCTCTCTTTGCTTCCTCACTGCTGTGAGATGAACAGGTGTGTTTCACTGTGCTCCCCCACCAGGATAATTGAAACATCTGAAGCTGAGAGCCAAAATAACCCTTTCCTCTTTTTAAGTTGATTAGCTCGAGTATTTTGTCACAGCAACAGGAGGCTGACCAGCACAGGACATTAATCCCACAATGTGTGAGGATAACCACACGTAAAGGGCCAGACAGCTCCTGTAGGATGAGAGGCACTCAGTGAAATAACGAAGCTGCCATTGTCAGAGCTTCCTCAAGGACTTAGCCACACCTCTAGTCCATTTTGCTCTGGTTATTTGGGAGACAGTGTCTCTTGAACTACTTGCCTGGTCTGGCCTCGAACCACAGCCCTCCCAATCAAAACCTCCCCCCCAATCAAAACCTCCCAGTAGCTAGGATTATAGGTGTGAGCCACCGGGGCCCAGCCACATTGGGTTTTTAAAATTATTTTTTAATCAGCAAACAAAACATTGTATCTATGGTATACTGAAGCTTTGATATGTGTGCACGTGGCGTGGTTACATCACGCTAACGAGCACACCTGTCACCTCACACACTTACTGTTTTTTGTGATGAGAACATTTAAAATCTCTCTTAGCAAATTCCAAATAGCCCCTCCTCTCTAACTGAACTTTGCCCTTCAGTCAACATCTCCAGCCCCAGCCCGGCTGCCACTGTCTACTCTGCTTCTATGAGTTTGATGTTTTTAGGTTCCACATGTAAGTTAGACCAGTGGCATTTGTCCTTCTGTGCCTCAGGCTGGTCCGTGTTGTCACTAAGGGTGGCGTTTCCTGCTTTTTAAAGGCTGAGAAGCATTGCGTCGCGCACATATACCGTCATGCCCTGGTGGACACACAGGTTAATCGCGAGTCTTGACCACTGTGAGTACACTGCAGTGTCCTCAGGATGGCAGAAGTCTGTGACACCCTCATTTCATTTCCTCTGGCTGTGTACCCAGCAGTGGGGTTGCTGGGTCATACGGTGGTTCTAGTTTTAATCTTTTGCGGAAACTCCACACTGATTTCCATCATGGGTGTCCTCATTCCCATTCCCATCAACAGTGCATAAATGTCCCATCTGCACCCTTGCCACCATGTGACCCAGGGGGAGAGAGGACATTGGTTAATGGGCACAAAAGTGTGGTTAGCTTGGAGGATTACATTCTGGTGTTCTGCACCACAGTACGGGGACTGTCGCTCCCAGCAATTTATTGTATAGTCAAATAGCTAGAAGAGAGGATGCCCCCCCACACAGAGAAGTGAGAAATGATCGCTTGGTGGACATGCTGGTTACTGTGACTTGATCATCACACACCCTGCTCCTATATGGAATCGTCACTATATCACATGACTGGGTACAATTATTATGTCAATCAAAAAATTTAAGAGCCGGACGTGGTGGTGTGACCCTATAATCCCAGCTACTTGGGAGTCACAGTCAGGAAGGTCACAAATTTGAGGCCAGCCCAGGCAAAGTTAAGGAGACTCTATAACAAAAGTTTTGGCTCAAGTGGTACTTGCCTAACATGGGCGAAACCCTGGGTCCAATCCCCAATATAGAAATTAAAGTTCAAAACTACAAACTTGAAAAACGGAGTGTGACGAAGGGGGTGAAGGAAAGCACTGGCCTCAGAGTCAGCTTCTTTGCAGCTGTGAGAGGTCACAGCCCCACTGGGAGCATGAGTTTCCCCATCTGGGAAACGGGGGCATCAGTGCCTGCCCTGCATGCCTGCCTGCAGGATGGCTAGGTGGACCAGGTGGGGCTACCTGCCTATCACAAACCTCAAGGCCCAATGTGCTAAGGGCTGCTGGGGAGAGAGAGAGCAATGATCAGATGGTGGGGGACAGAGGATGGAGGGAAAGACAGCGGCCAGTGAAAGCTGACAGCTAAAAGCAGAAACACGTGGAGAGAACACGGGGAGGGCAGATGGAAGGGACAGACTCATGGGGCAGAAGACTGGGAGGCCAGGAGTGGAGCGCTGGGGCTCAGGGGCGTCAGAACCCAAGTAGGACCGGGTTCAAGCACTTGGGCTGACCCTGGACAAAGGGGCTGGGGAGAAGAACGGCCATGGGCCTGGGCTTAGTGACCTCTTGGCTTCATGCTTTCTGGTTGGTGGAGGAGTCTGTGCTCTCTACAGAAGAAGACACTTTGATTGGCTCCTGGTGCCAGTGCCTCCTTCCCCTCCATGGTCCCTTACGAAAGCCCAGCGTCCTCTCCCCACTTCACACTGGCTTCTGTTCACAGGCCAGTGGTTCTAGAAGGTCACCTGTAGGTGGAAGCTCTTGGCCCAGGCTGTCAATGCTTCCTTTCCCTGCCTGTGAGGAAGGTGGGATTCGGGACTTAGAAGGTGGAGACTGTCCCGGTGACAAAGAGAAATGGTGGCTGTGAGAGTGCAGCCCCAGCCTCCTGCCACAGAGCAGAGGGACAGAGAATATAGATAGGGAGGCAGGGGGGCCTGAGGACTGGGGCAAGAGGGAGGCCTCCCTGCCACAGGTGATGTCAGTGCTGTCAGGATGACATGGCACAGGGGACAGTTTTAACAAATACGTGTTAAATATGGTAAAGGAAACTATTCAGATCCTGAGGCAAAGGAAAGCCATCTGGTAATTCTACCCTTGCCCAGAGTGGGCTACCAGCTGGCTCTGGGCCTCAGAGGAGAGCTGGGTTGAGATGGGCACAGGTGTGACAGAGCTGAGAGCAGGATCCGGGTCTGGGTTGGGGATGACTTTCAGTGCTGCAGCTACCGTGGATTGAGCTGAGGGTCTGGCAGGGCTGAAGCTGAGATGAACTTGGAATTGAGCTGCCATGGACAGGGCTGGGTTAGGGCAGTTGCACACTGGTACCAAGGGCCAGCCGGGGTGAGGTCCAGGAAGGCTGGGCTGGTTGCCAATGGCCACCCTGACTCAAAGCTGGTTTGGGAATGGGCTTGGGATTTGGGCAAAGGCTGGCTGAGGGCTATTGAGCCCCATGCCCTCTGGATGGAGATGCTCCATCGACCCTGCACGTAGGTCCCTCCCAGAGTCCTTCCTGCAGCCCAGAAGACCCCAGGTAAACCCAGCTGACCTGGAGCCACAGCCCGCAACACAGAGACAGGTGGGACCTACAGAGGCAGGTGGGGACCCAGAACCAGCTCACAGGTCTGCCAGCCTGGCCAGGAGAGATGGGCCTGTCATTCAGTGCCCTCTCACAAATGAAATCGATCAAGGCCTTTTTTTTTTTTTTGAGGCAGAGCCATGCTCTGGCTTCATGGGCTCCTGATTTCTGGGGACCTGGGTTGGGGGCAGGATTTCTCCTCCCAGTGCTACTGTAGCCCTAAGCTGTCATGTTAATGGAGAAAGTCAGATCTCCACCCCTTGTGGGTAGGAAGGGAGGCGCTGATGGAGCCAAGACCAGGGTCAGAATTTCTGGCCACTGGGAAGAGGGGACTCCCCATCCAGCTCTCTGTGCCAGCTGTGTACAGTGGGCGTGGATTCTGAGTCAGGTGACCCTGTTCCCACATCCTGCTGAACTTCAGTTCTGACAGCTGTGACACAGGGACAACTGCCTGAATTCAGCTGTCCAGAGGAGACGCCCAGGCACCCCGTTGCTTTCTGGCACCTATAGGGCGACTGGCTCTTTTGTCTCTGTAGAGGATGAGAGGTGGGGCTCTGGAGTCACACTGGAGTCTTGGCTTTGCCTTTATCTGTGGGGTCATGAGAAGTCTGTCCTTCTAAGCCTCAGTTCCCCCATCTATAAAGTGGGCAAATAAGATACTTCCTGTCCCATACGAATGCAGGGGTCAGAGCAGCAGCACCTGACCCCACCTAGCAAGATGACAGTAGCGAATTTACAAGAAGGATATTGGGAGCTCATAGGATCTACAGGAAACCAGAAGACCAGGCCAGCAAGTGGATAGCACACAAGGCATGATGGGGCAGGGCGGCAGTGTCCAGTGGAAGCCGCCCAGGGCACAGGTGAGTGTGGTCACAGTGATGGCCAGGGCCCTAGAGGTCCCCAAGCCTTCATGTCACTTCTCGGTGCTTAAGGTCCAATTCTGTGCCTGCCCTGCCTGTTCCTTTGGAGCGTGTGAGCGTGTGCGTGTGTGCGCGTGTGCTCGTGTGCGTGTGCGTGTGTGCGTGTGCGCGTGTGCGTGTGTAGGGGTAACATGGCCTCCCCCCGACTCTGTGCCCCCTGGGGACCCCTGGGAAGAGGCGTGGGGCCGTCACTAACGTTCATGTCGGGGTCTTGGAGAAGGATGTGAGACAACACTGACCAATGCCCCCTCCCCAGGCCTGGCATCGAGCGCCAACTCTTCAATGGCAGCCATTAGCCATGGTTGTGGCCTTGTCCAGCACCCACTCAGTCTGCAGGGAACTTGGGCTGCAGGTGGCAGATGGGGACAGAGCTGGGATCAACTCAGGAGGTACCATCTGCTTTCCAGGCAACCCAACATGAAACAAAGAGCACTGGGCCAGAGGCTGACACCCCCCTTCTTGTCCCATCTCCCCACTAACCAGCAGGGCCATCCTGACAGTGCCCAGAATGCTGAGCAAGGGCGTGAATAAATAACACACGGGAATATTATTTTCTAATCTGTAATGTGTTCTAATAAATTTCAAGTCATTTAAAAATAACTCACGTACCATAAAATTCACCCCATCTGAGTACACAGTCCAGTGGTTTTTATTTTATTCCAAGGTGTGCAACCATTCACCATCTAATTCCAGAACATCCTATCCCCTACTGTCACTCCTCATTCTTTCCATCCTTGGCCCTGGCAACTAGGAGTATCCTTTTTGTCCCTATGAATTTGCTTATTCTTGCATCTCATGTACCTGGAATCACGCAATATGTGGTCTTTTGCATGTAACCTTTACACTTAGCACAGTGTTGGCAAGTTTTGTACATATGGCAGCATACATGAATACTCTGTTCCTTTTCCTGGTCATATAATACTCCATCATGGTTGTATCACAGTTTGTTTATCCATTTACATAGGATAAACAAACTGTCTTGAGTTTACACAGGCCCAGGGCTGGCACCTCAGGTGTTCTCAGAGTCTAGAACAGAACAGGAAAAGGAGCTGCATCTGGACAGGGGAGGTGTGAACAGACTGAGGGGATCAGTCTCTGCCCCTTTTCACTCTCAAAGTGCCTGAAAATATCTCCTGGATTCTGATCATTGAGAATGATTGCTACCTACTTTTGTAATTGTCCATCTCTTCTGATTCAAACCTTAGTTACTGTGCACCCTGAGGGACTTCTGGTGATGGGCCAATGGACGGTGTTGGGCCAGGCATGGCAGAAGTGCTCTACAAATACTTGCATGAATAAGTAGATAGAGATAATGGATGGTTGGATGGGGGTGTGGGTGGATAGAAAGATGAATGGGAGGGTGGAAGCATGGATAGACTAATGGACAGATGGGAAGAAGGAAGGAAGAAAGGTGGGTGAAAAGGTGGATGGATGGGTGGATGGATGGATGGATGGATGGATGGGCGGATGGATGGATGGGTGGATGGATGGATGGATAGATGGTTGGGCAGGTGTAGGGATGGGTGGGTGGGTGGATGAATGGATGGGTAGGTGGGTGGGTAGATGGATGGGTGGATGGGTGGATGGGTGGGTGGATGGATGGATGGACGGATGGATGGGGGATGGATAGATGGATGAGTGGGCAGGTAGGTGAGTGGATAAGTGGGTGGTGTTTGGGTGTTTGGATGGGAAGATGAATGGATACATGGATGACTGAACTGATGAGTGGTGGATGGAGTTGGTGCTGCACTCTCGCCAAGGTCCTCTTCATGCATGGGAGAAAAGAAAAACTGTACTAGAGAGAAATCCTAGCATGAGGAACAAGGGCCAAACCACCTATCATTTGTGTGCTAACTCCCAAACTAAGTGGGAAGGACTGGATCTGAAATCTTTGGGATTCAGAGTTAAATGGTCTGCCTGTACTTAACATAGTAAGTGCTTACCACACATGGTTTTCCTTACTTTTCTTTTTTAACTGCAGTCCTGGAGTTTGAACGCCCCCAGCCCTTTGTGCTTTTTTAGGTTATTTTTCAGATAGTGTTGCTTTTTGCCAGGGCTAGCCTGGGACTACTCTCCTCCTACATATGCCTCCCAAGCAACTGGGATCACAGGCACATGACATCATGCTTGGCTTGTTGGTTGAGATGGGGATCTAGAACTTTTTGCCCAGGCTGACTTCAAACCGCAATCTTCCCTTTCTCTCCTCTCAAATAGCTGGGATTACAGGTGTGCACTACTGTGCTTGGCTTTAACCACACAGTTTTGAGTGGATGGTGAGTGAATGAGTAGCTTAAACAAGTGAGCAAGCCTATTCTCCACCCAATGTAAGAATTTGGGAAGTGACACCCATTTGTAAATAAGCAAAGTGACACCTGAAGTCACCCAGCTGCCCCAGGGCACAGGGTGGTGTGGAATCTCAGCCAACTGGAAATCCAGCATTCTTTGTCCCACACCAGGAACTGCTGACCTCAATGAAGAGGAGAATCTGTGCAAAGCAGATGAGTCATTTCCAGCCCTTGAGTTTTGTGTTCTCCCATTGAGGACATGGAGGTCACCATGTGTGTGCTTGGTGTTTGTTTGAAAGTGGTGTGTGTGTGCGTGTGTGTGTGTGTGTGAGAGAGAGAGAGAGAGAGAGAGAGAGAGAGAGAGACCACACAGTCTCACGAATAAAAAAGACGATATGTCTTGTCAGCCTCTTCCCCTTCCCTTGGTCCAGCTGTAACATGTCAGGTGTGCGGGCACCAGAGATAAGCTGGTTTTGACATGTCGCAGATGCCTTCCTACCTCCCAGGAAGGTTGTGACTGCCCTGTGTGACAAAGACAATGACATTCACCATCTGGGTAGCAGCTCACATTCGGGAACAACTCTGCCTGGCACACAGAGGTGCTCCACAATTGGCGGCCACTTTCATTAAACAACAGCAACCCCCACCTCCAGTCCAGGCATCCTTACCAGCTTCCAGACTTCTCAGCACTACTGGATGGGGAGTCAGGAGGTCTGTGCTCACCCCACCCCTGCCATGCCTTTCTTGTGCCACCCTGGACCTCAGTCTCCTTATCTGCAGAATGGAGATAATCCACCCTCTTCAACAGGCTGCTGGACGACAGCAAGAGGGAGAGGCTGTGAGGGTCTTGGCATGCTATAGACTAAGCAAAGGCTTGCAAACCACTGTGGGCCACTTTGTAAATAAAGTTTTATTGGAACACAGCCACATTCTCTCATGAATGTGTTATCTGGAGCTGCTTTTGTGGAATAGTTGCAACAGAAGTGATAAGGCCTGCACAGCCTGAGTTATTTACTAGACAGCTAGCTCCTGGCGTGGATCAGTTTCTCCCAGGTCTTGGCAGCACGTCTCCTTCCTCTTCCTTGAGAGCCACTCCCAGGCCTCCACAGAGGGTCTGATTCCACAGATCTGGGGTGAGGCCTGGACATCTCCTTTTCAACAAAGGGATTCTGAAGCAGGAACGTCCCTAGACCAGACTTTGAAACCAACCAGAGTAGTAGACTCAGACAGACCTGGGATCGAATACCTGCTCCACCACTTCCCATGTGTGACTGTGGGCAAGTTGCTAGAACTCTCTGAGCCTTAGAGTCCTCATCTACAACATGCGCAGGCGCAGGCATACTGATGCCCGAGAGCTACAGGGCAGATAGGATGAGATAGTTGCCACTACTAAGTGCTCAGTGGGGCCAGGTATGGAATGGGTGTCGGAAATGGACAGCCGTCTTTCCTTCCTGCACCCTAGACATTCTTCTCCAGCTCCTGGGCATGCTAGGCCTCCCCAGTCCTCCCAGAACCCTTCTAGCTTCCCCCACCCTTCAGCCCCATTGCAGACTCTGGGAGACACTGTCCCCATCTGTGCCAGAGCCCAGCTCCCCAGCAGGGAGGGGTGCCTAGCCAAGAGGCTGCATGGACAGGTCTGGCAGAGCCTGGAACTCTGCTGCTTGGACACTGCAGCCCCAACGTGGTGTTTACACATTTGCTGTCCTAATATTTGCTTTCTGTGGCCACTATTTGCCTAGGGGCTGACGTCAGATGAGGACAATCAACTCCCCACTAGTGCTTTCAAAGAGCAAGGTCAGCCCTCCCTGTCCCCTCCACGGTCCCCTCCCCTCCCTTGTGCCTGGTCTGAGTTTTCTAAACTAACCACACTCCAGGCAGCAGTGGGTGACTTAGCAAAACGTGCTGGCGGGAGACCAGGACGAAGGCGGGTTCTGGTTCCAGCCTGTCATTAACTTGGCTGGCTGACCTTGGGTCGATCAGGTCCTCTCCTGGGGCCTCAGTTGCTTCCTTTCTGCCCTGGAGCGTGGAGTACCCGATTTCTGAAGCCCCCATCCCAAACCACGACTCCATGCCTCTGAGACCACCCCAAAAAAGCCCCAGGCTGTGGGACTTCAGAGTGTACCTGGCTGTCACTCCGTCACTTCCATCCATCTCAAGTTCCGGAAGGATAGGGGAAGGCAAACAAAAAGTTCAGAAGCTAAGCCACCTTTCCCTCCTTGAGATAGAAAACAAACATGGAGAGACATTGCAAGTCCTTCACTCCAAGTGCATCTTGCATGGATGCGTTCCTCTGCCACAGCAAATAGTCTGCACCCCAAAAGGCTGTGGAGGGACCCACATCTGAGCTTCTTTCACCGGCTGCCATTGACTCCTGTGAAAGCTCGGCCAAGTGACATCAGAAGCCACTTCTGCCTAGGGTCAGCTCTGCTTCCCAGGGAAGAGGAAGGTCATGTCCAAGTCCAAGGCCAGAGAACACTGCACAATCTCAGGAAGCACTGGCCTGTGGACAGGTGCGTTGGGCACGAAGCCCACACTTCCACAGGACCCAGTGAAGGGCATACCTGAAACCTGGGCCCCAGAGGTTTGGGTCAGGTGTGCTGACCCTTCCTGCCTTGGCACAAGGTAGTGGGGCAGTGACATGGTTCAGGGCAAGTTTGTGGAGCTGGACAGAGGGGGTTCGATTCCTGTAAGACCACACAGTGGCTGGGGGACAAGGAAGTCAGGCACATCTCCGAGCCTGGGTTTTCTCAGCTGTGGGGTAGGGATGTAACACTGGGTCGTATGGGACGACGTATGGAGACGGTCTCCTGCCTAAAGTGGTCCTAAGGTCCTGGAGTCCCTTACCAAATGTTAGTCTCCTCCTTGGAAAAGGGTCATTAGAGTATCCGTCCCGGATAACAACACTAAGTACTTACTCTGGCTTAGAGATCTGAGTTCCTCAGAGCACTCGTTTCTAGTGTTCTGACATTTATGGTGCTTCTGACAGCCCCACGGGCAGACACCACTGTCTCCATTTTACAGAGATGAGGCTTAAAGAGGTGAAATGACTTGCCCGAGCTCACGATGAGCCCACACCTTGAACCCCAGGGCTTCCTTCCACTCCTGGCTGAGGCTCTGACACATCTTTTCACGGTGCAGATCCTACTTGCTCCACATGGTCCAGAGGTGCATGATCCTACTTGCTCCAGAGGGTCCAGCTGCGTCCAGAGGCGTCCCAGGTACTGACTCTAGGCCTCCCAAGTGCTCTGCAGCCCCAGTGGGAGACCAAACTGGCCCAGGCAAAGTCAGCCAGAACTGTGAACAGATGGCGCCCCCCAGTGGCCTCTGCACAGCAGCAAGGGGCACGGGCTGAACCAGGAGAAAGGGACACAGACCAGGTGCACATTCCACTCCCGCCACCTCTCATGGGTCACTGGCTTCTTGACACCTCAGATTGTCCCCTTTCCCAGGACTCTTGGATAATTACATCATTTCAGTTTGGAGAGAAACTGAAGCACCATTTAACAAACATTCTCACTACACAGACTTGACATCTCTGAACCTGTTTGTCAAGTGAATATGAGGATGGGGTGTTCAGAGTCATTGAGTCTGGAATGAAGTGAGTTCCTGGCATGTGACTTGCTTATTGAACATCAAGTTCCAAAAAAAAATCCTTTTCCTCTCTCTCTCTCTCTGATTCCCTGGCCTGTTAAGGTGGCACCATCCACGGGGCCATCCAAATTGGAGGTGGCTCAGCTCTCCCTCTTCTGTCAACTCAGCCAGCAAGGAGGTCAATCCTGACACACTGGCCCTGCCAGGCTGCTCTTCTCCATCCTCTTCATCCATTGCTCTCGGCCTAGGACGAGGTTTCAGCAAATTCCCCTCCTTGCTTCCTCCTTCCAGCCCCCACACTGCTGCTAGGGTGGTCGCCTCACCCCCTCTGCACACTTCCCTCTGAAATGTGCACCCCACAGCATGGGGTTGAAACAGCTCCACAGTGCCAGGACACCAAGATCCCCCTGACCTGGGCTCCCTCCCAGCATCCACTGTCCCACCCTCCCTTCCCCCACCAGCCCTGCTAATGCACCTGGTATCTGCCTGCCTCCCTCAGGCCTGCAGGACAGTCCCTCCCACCTGTGCCTGCCATGCTACCTGGCCAGCAGATCCAGGAGACAGGACAGAGCAACGGTTGAGAGCAAGGCCTCTGGGACCATTTTCCAAGAACTGTGGAAAATCAGCATAGCCTCTGCTGCAGCTCAATCCATGGAAGTGGTTTTTTTTTTTGGGTTTTTTTTGGTGGTATGGGGGTTTGAACTCAGAACCTCCTGCTTTCAGGGCAGGCACTCTACTACTTGAGCCACATCTCCAACCCTTTTTACTTTGGTTATTTTTGAGATAGGATTTTACATTTTTGTCCAGATTAGCCTAAACCACAATTCTCTTGCTTATGCTTGCTGGTAGCTGGGATGAAAGGGCATGCCACCACACTCAGCTACTGGTTGAGATGGGGTCTCACTAACTTGTTTTACCTGGGCTGACCTTGAACCATGATTCTCCCAATCTCCACCTCCCAAGTAGCTTGGATTACAGGCAAGAGCTGGGATTACAGGATAACCTGGCCCTGTAAATGATTCTTTTTATTATTATTCCTACAAGACTGAAAATTCCCAGAGTGAGACTCATGTCTTATTTATCATCGCATCCTCAGCAGCGAGGCTGGTAGCAGCTTACTAGAAGCTTTGAAATGGATGGTTGGGTAGATGGATGGATGGATGGATGATGTGGCTAGAGAGGAGGAAGGAAGATGTAAGAACCGCCATTTATTCAGTAATTAAGTAGTGACAGAAACATACAGAGCACTTTATAAAGTGATGTCATCTAACCTCAAGCAGGAAGATGATTCTATTTTTATTTCATGGAGGGAAGTGCCTAAGAGACATGAAGACACCTGCCAAAGTCCCATGGCGATGGCATCAGTGACAGAGCTGATCTTCAAAGTAGCTTCCGTCTGCCTGAAAACCCCAGGCAGTTCCATTTCTCCTCGTGCTGCTCCCTAAAAGGAAGAGGTCAGAGTAACAGCCGACGCCCGAAGGAACTAAAAACCAGAATTCAGGTAGCATCTGCCCAGGTTGTCAGCCGCTTCACACTTATTTAATTCTCACAAGTAGGGAGGCTATTGTCTATCATCTCCATTAAATAGATGAGGAAACTGAGGCCCGGGGAGTTTGGGGAAGTGCAGGTAGATTCAGGGCCCAGCCTGTGCGTGGGCCATTCTGCCGCACAGAGGCTACAAGTTTCTAACGAGGTCCAGAGGGCAGGCCTGGAGGGAGGAGATTTGGATCTGAATGTTCCAGGCACACAGGAGGGCAGGGAGGAGGAGGCATTGCCAGGTGTTCATTGGTAACAGCTGGGTCCTGGGTAGCCAGGGAAGGTCACCACTGTCACTCTTGATTATGGCTGCGTGACGGTACGCTATACGATTAGAATGCTTGTGGGGCATTCCAGTTTTTGGAGCACTTTCACACATATGCCTCATGTTTTCCTCCCCAAAGTCCGTGAAGCTATCAAGGTAGAGGTGACTACCATCTTGGGACGCAAATAGCCTCAAGGAATTCCCCCAATTCTCTCAGGGCAAGTTAGTAAGTGGCCTGGTACTGATTCTCACACACCCAAGGCCTATCTGAACCCACTGTGGTGTGGTACTGCGTTGTTTGGCGATTTGGTGATGGCAGAGATGGGAAAAGAAAAAGCAGAGTGCCTGGGGACAAGGGAGGAAGCACTTTGGTGGCCAGGGGAGACCCGCTGAATCCCAACCTGTGCTAGAGCCACACGCACAGCTGACAAGCCTGATGTTGCCACAAGGTGGCGCCCTTGGCTGGAAAACTGACTGCCACAAACCTGGAAGGGAACTGAGTGACCTTGGGGCTTGGGGATGGGTTGTCCCTGGACAGCAGGTGCACCTGCACTCATGGGGTTGGGTATCAGAATGATCCTTTTGAGACTCTTCAGTTAAAATCCTGGGTTTGTCCACTTAAATCCACAGACCACACAGTTGCAGGATGACTCAGGGCTCACAGTCACCCATATGCAAGTTGAGTCCTTATGAATGAATTCGCCGTGGTCCATGCTCCTGTGTGAGTTCAGGGATGTACAAGGTGTGAGGCTCAGAGCGGATCTTTCTAAAGTTCCTGATTACTTTCCAAGGACATATGCCTTCCACAGCACGTCCTCTGCATGCAAGGCTGTCCCACCAAACACAGGACACCCTGTTAAATTTGAATTCCAGATCAACAATTTACTAGCATAAGTACATTCCAAATATTACATGGAACATACTCATACCATGAAGTTATTCCTTGTTGATCTGGAATCCAAACTGATTCTGACTTGCTAAATCTGGTGGCCACTAAGGTGAGAGTCTACATCCCCACGTTATGGGAGAGGTGAAGGGTGTATCTACCCTGTTCAGCAGGGGAGCAATGGGCCTGTGATTCCAACCCAGGTCTGCCCAGCACCTCAGCCTGTACCCGAGCCTGTACCCTTACCAGACCCCTCTCCAACCAACATGACCGGCGGAGGGAAAAGGCTGAATTCCTCTGCCTTTTGGAGAGGTGGCCAGTTGGAAACTGATTCTGAGGGCATCCAATGGATACACCCTCTGTATGAGAATGCTGGAGCTGGGGCGGGGTGGGGGGAGGGCGGGTAGGTCAGTGGTAAGGCACTTGCTTGGTATGCAGGAGTCCTGGGTTCCATCCCCAGCACAACAACAAAAAAATCAATATGCTAGCTGGGCGTGGTGGCACACAGCTGTCATCCCAGTTACTCAGGAGGCTGCTAAGTCATCCAGCCAAGAAGCATCCAGCTCAGGGCTTAAGAGGTGGGCTCTGAGAACAGATTTCTGGGTAAAAGTCCCAGCTCTCTGCATGAGTAGCTCTGCGATTTTGAGTGGGTTAGTCAAGCCTTCTGTTCCTCCACTAAGAATCCCTTTAAGAATATGGGTGGATGTTTATTGCGGCACTATTCACAATAGCCAAGTTATGGAAACAGCCAAGATGCCCCAGCACTGACGAATGGATTAAGAAAATGTGGTATCTATACACAATGGAATTCTATGCAGCCATGAAGAAGAACGAAATGTTATCATTCGCTGGTAAATGGATGGAATTGGAGAACATCATTCTGAGTGAGGTTAGCCTGGCCCAAAAGACCAAAAATCGTATGTTCTCCCTCATATGTGGACATTAGATCAAGGGCAAACACAACAAGGGGATTGGACTTTGAGCACATGATAAAAGCGAGAGCACACAAGGGAGGGGTGAGGATAGGTAAGACACCTAAAAAACTAGCTAGCATTGGTTGCCCTTAACGCAGAGAAACTAAAGCAGATACCTTAAAGCAACTGAGGCCAATAGGAAAAGGGGACCAGGAACTAGAGAAAAGGTTAGATTAAAAAGAATTAACCTAGAAGGTAACACCCACACACAGGAAATCAATGTGAGTCAATGCCCTGTATAGCTATCCTTACCTCAACCAGCAAAACCCCTTGTTCCTTCCTATTATTGCTTATACTCTCTCTACAACAAAATTAGAAATAAGGGCAAAATAGTTTCTGCTGGGTATTGAGGGGGTGTGGGGAGAGGGAGGGGGTGGAGTGGGTGGTAAGGGAGGGGGTGGGGGCAGGGGGGAGAAATGACCCAAGCCTTGTATGCACATATGAATAATAAAAGAAAAAAAAAAGAATATGGGTGGAGCTGGGCCTGTAATCCTAGCTACTTGGGAGGCTGAAACTGGGAGGATCGTGGTTTGAGGCTAGCCCAAGCAAATAGTTCCCAAGAACCCCATCTCCAAAATAGCCAGAGCAAAAGTGAACTGGAGGTGCAGCTCAAGTGATAGAGCACCTGCTTTGCAAGCATGAAGCTCTGAGTTTGAACCCCTGTCCCATCAAAAAAGAAAAAAAAGAATCTGGGTGTAGTAATATCACCAAGGTCTTGGGGCTGTGAGGGTGAGTGAGGAAATACAGATAAAGCATTTGGAAAAGTGCCTTACCGGTTCTAAGTATGTAGCCTAACCCTGTACCCCAAAGGACAACACTGGAACCCAGAGGAGGACAGCCCTTGCTCGGGACCACACAGTAGACAGCGGGGCAGGTGTGGGGGGAGCTGAGCAGTCTTAATTCCAGGTCTCCCAGCTGAATTTCCAAAGAGAGAAGCCAGCATTGAATAGCAACACAGCCTGATTTCTGGTTTCCCTCATCCAGATTTGTCCCGCACCGGCAGGCGAAGGAGTCCTTCCCTCTGAGACCGCTTACAGGTCGTAAACCCTCCAGTTCTCTTTCACCAATACAATACTGAAAGTTAATTCCGCTTCTCCATAAACCTTGACTGAGGGCTTGCCACAAGCCGTGTTAGGCACGCCGGGTATGGAAGAAGATTGGCACACTGTCCCTGCCGTCACTTGGGACACCAGTATGGTTAGCACTAGGAGTGGGGGGGTTGGAGCCTAGGGAGCCTGGGAAAAGCCTTCTAGGCTAAAGGAACAGCATATGCCAAAGCCTGGAGGCCAGGCCGGGCCACAGCAAGGTGAACCCAATGCTCCCTGGGACACACCTGACCCGTGTGGGGCCGCAAGTCCCCTCCAGTGGGAAGGCCACCCCTGTGGTTAAGGAGCAGTCGGGCCAAGGGAGTTTGCATGTCACCACTGCTCACCAACACCGCTCAGCAAAACTCAGATCCATGGCACCTCCTGGGGGACTCTGTGTCAGAGTCCAGCTTGGGCTGTCCTGTGGCTGTGAATTCATCATCCACCGGGGACCTGAGCCTGGAATGGAAGCCAGGTGTCATACTGTGTCCTGAAAGTCACTAGCATAAAAGGTGGGTGCCTCCAGGACAGCGCACTATTTCATCTCAGTGCATTTGATGCAGAAGAAGAATTCTAAATGCTACCAAGCCAAAGAGCCAGGCAGCTGTGCCCTGTGAAGTCCCTGGGGCTACCACTCCTGGAGTGGAGGACTTTGCCCATCTGGTTCTGTGCTCGCTTGGATTTTCCTCTGAAGGTCATTAAAACCAAGGTCATTAGCAACACTGCATCTCTGGAAGGCCAGAGATACTTGCTGGTTATTGGCTGATATTCCTTCCAGGGTCCTAAGGGATGCTGACTTGCGAGCTGCCAGGAAGTCTGGAATGCCTGCATCCCCGAACCGCTGATGTAGCTGCTACAGTGGCCCCTCCACACCAGCACTCCCTCCTTTGACTGGGAGTCATCCCTGCACTCCCCAGGAAAGGTGGAGGTGGGTTGGAAGGGGCCCTGGGCCTTTGGTTAGTGTTTTCTAGAGTCACCTGGGTAGTTCCCACATCATCCTCACCTGCTGGACACAAATTGCAGCCACAAGCTTAAATGGTATGGGAACCATTACTTCCTGGCTCCCACCTGACCCCCAGGTCCCTGGCCTTCCAGTTCTGCAGCTATTACCTTACAAGTCTCTCTCCATCTTCCTTCTTTTCCTTTTCCTTTTTAGAAAGGATCTGACTATGTAGCCCAGACTGGCCTCAAAACTCACGATCCTTCTCCTTCAGCCTCCCGAGTGCCAGGATTACAGGCATGTGTCACCCCACCAGGCTTTTTCTGTCTACTTTCTCCACCACCCCTCTCCCACCCTGCTCTGAATCTGTATACCAGGTTGTCCTCCCAGCAGCCTCCCTATTATTGCCTGCCAGCCTGCCATTCTGTTGTAATTTGTTGTCCATCCTACAACTAGAGCAATCATGGTGTTATTAGAATATAACCAGTTTCACCGTGCAAAACCCGCCGTTCACTCATTCAGTCATTCACTTCTTCAGTGCTCCCCAATTATTTATTTAATAATGATTCATCAGTTATTTATTGGGTGCTCCCCATGTCCCAATCATTATTATAACACTAGGAATACATCAGGAACGGGTACCTGCCCTCATGCCTTTCCCTTCTAGTGCATGTATATGGAGAAATATACAAATAAGCATATGCTGTGTGTCAGGTAGTGATAAGTGCTAGGGAAGAAAATGAAGTAGTCATGGAGCTGGATAGTGACGGAGGGGACGGCCCGTCTCCACACGGTGCTGAGGTGCTGGCCTTTCTGAGGAAAACAGAGTGGGATCCCGAATGAAGGAAAAGACACAGAGTCTCACAAAAGAACGAGGTGGAAACACTTGCTTCCCCGCACATCCACACTTGTTATGAAGTTCCAGAAACAGAGAGTGAAGCGTGGACAGAAGGGTGGACAGAGGGAAACCTAGAATGCGGACAGCTCAGAAACAGACCCTTGCCCGGGTGGAGATGAGATTGTGATAACGCAGGATGGTCTTTTTTATAAATGGTGTCAGAAAATCCATCGTCTACAGGGAGCACGGTGCGTCTGCTACCGTGCCTTTCAACACACTCACAGCATCGCGTCCAAGTGGATTGCATGTCCTGATGTGAGAGGCAGAGCGATAACTCTTTTAGGAGATGACGTAGGAGGTGGTCTCACGCTGTAGTGACAGAGAAGACCTCCAGTCAGTAGCCTGCCTCCTGTGAGGTGTTGTTTTGCATCAACTCAAGTTGCCACACTCATGAACTGGGCCTTACCCAGCACACGTCCGGTGTAGCTTGGGTCTCTCTTGGGCTGTCCTGTGTCACTGCTGCCTGGGTAGGTTTTTCAAAAGTGGGTCTGGGGCCTCCCCATGGGATCACCTCTGAAATGAGTCAGGGTCTCTGGGGTGTGTGTGTGTATGTGTTTCACAAACAGAGGGCGAAGAGGTCAGTCTATGAGATCGCACTGCCTGCTCCCTGGGCAGGGAAGCCTTCACAGAAAGGATGTGTGGATGAAAGGGGAGGCACAGAGCTACTGTCATCTGCCACATGTCAACCTCTGGGCTACACACTGTCTTGGCTGTTTTGTCTAACCTGCACAACCTGGGGACTTGGTGGAGGTGTCAAGGGGGAGTAATGTCCTGCCGCTCAGTGAATGACAGCAGAGGTTTGGGAGACAGGTCTGGGTCTGAACCTTTCCATTGTCAACTTCTCTGTCTCTAACATGATGCAAAGATTCCAAGTCCTTGTGACGCCCCAGCTCTGAGCCGTTGTGGGAGGTGATTGTACGTACACCTTTGGTGTCTGTGCTGGAGAGAGGTCCTGAGTGCAGAGATGGCACAGCCTGTGAGGGTGGAGGGGACAGGTGGTGAGAGGAGCGCAGGGACTCTGCACCTGTCACCTGTGGCTGTACCCTCTGTGCCATTATAGCAGCATGTATTCGTACTTGACCAGTCACTGGCTGTGCGTTACAAGATAATCCTGTTGTCTATTTATTGCCAACAAACTGCATACTTACAGGAAAGAAATTCTGAGACACTCTCACAATACCAACTTGCTAGGACTGTTTGAGGACTGAAACATGGATGGAAGGAGATAGACTCTGTGCTTGGCACAGACTGAGCTTTTAATAAGTGTAGGCCAATTTCAGAAAGCTGAGGTCACAGTCATCACTGAACCAAAACGAAAAGTAATCAGGTATGCTCTGCCTCACTGGCTCCCAGCAGGTAGCACAGTACCTGGCCCACGGTAGGGGCTTGATAAATATTGGATGAATAAATGAACAGGCCAGGTGGAAAGATGAACAGCAAAGGAGGAAAATGCATATTAGGTTGACTATAAGAAATCGCGTGGCTCAAGTGGTAGAGTACCTGTCTACCAAGCGCGAGGCTCTGAGTTCAAACCCTGGTACCACAAGAAAAGAAAAAAATATATAGTGAGCAGAAGAAATGGAGAGGTTTTCACAGAACTCTCCAGGAAATGTCACTTACGTGCTTGGCAGGTGCTCAGTGGATGCCTCTGTGCCTCTGTGCCCACGTGGGGACAGAGAAGCGAACAGAGTGGACTTCTCACGAAGCTTATGTCCTAGTGTGAGGACACGGGTCATAAACCAGTCATCATATAAAATGATATAACGAGCGCCAGGAAGAAAAGTACAGCAGGGTCGTGGAGACGCCATTGTCAAGGGTTAAAAGCCTCTCAGAAAGATGACTTTGGGGTTGGGGCTGTCGCTCAGTGGTAGAGCACTCGCCCAGCACATGCAAGGCACTGGGCTCCATCCCCAGCACCCACCCCTCCAAAAAAAGATGACATTGCACAGAGACATGAAGGAAGCCATGTGGATATCTGAGGCGAGAGATTTGCACACTTGAAAGGAGACCAAATGCATTTCATCCCGGTACGCAGGCCTTGGTTTCAATCGACTGAAACAAAATAAAGACCCTTTGTAGCACAGACTGGAAAGTGGAACAGAAATACACTCCACATGAAAGGCCAACCTTTGCTTAATCTGGTTGTGATGTTATTGAAATTGTAAGTGCCTCCTTTATCGCAGATGGTTCAAAACCTGTCGGGAAAGAGCTGCTTTAGAAATACAATTCCAAATGAAAAACAACAAAACAAGCAAAACACCAGCAACGTTAATGGCCTCGAAAGACACAACGTGAAACTGGGAGTGCTCTGTTTGAGGAGATTGAACAGAGGCAAATGATGCGAGTGCCAAAGAGGAAAATATTCGGAAAAATCACTGCACAAACCCCATGTTCTAGTTCATGCTTCAGACTCAGTGACACTCTGCTTGGGGAACAGTCATCCATTCGTTCAAGAAATACTAGCTGACCTGGGTGTGATGGTGCACACCTGTAACCCCAGCACTCAGGAGGCCGAGGTGGGAGAATCAAGAGCTCAAGGCCCATCTGGGATGCATAAGGAGGCCCTGTAATGCCTCAAAAAATAATAAATAAGTATCATTGAGGAACCAATTATATGTAATGCTGGGGGTTTGGTGACTTGAAATATCAATCTCAGATCTATATTTAATGGGTTTAGATCTGATCCCACATGTGCTATTTGGTTTCTTATTTACTATTTTATTTATTTTAATTTCTCACTGGTGCTAGGGTTGGAACTCAGGGGCTCATGCTTGTTAGACAGGGCCTCTACCACTTGAGCCATGCCCCTATCCCTTTTTTGCTTTGGTCATTTTTGAGCTGGGGTCTCACTTTATGCTGGGGACCGGCCTGGACACGATCCTCCTATTTGTGCTTCCCTGCATAGCTGGGATGACAGGCGTGCACCACTGTGTCCAGACATTAGTTGAGATGGAGTTCAAGAGTTTTTTTCCGGGGCTGTCCTGGAACCGCAATCCTCCTGACCTCTGCCTCCTGAGTGACTAGGATAACAGGTGGGAGCCACTACTAAGCCCCGCTATTGTTTCCCTTTTTAATGTCATTTTTTCTGTTCATCTTCTATTTTCAGTCCTATTTTCCTTCACGGTGGGGATGGCTCTCAGGTACTCTGTGCACTTTACACACTCTTATGAATGCATTTACATTTTAAATGCATGTGTTTGCATTTATATAAACGACTTGTGGTGTTGGTGTCTATGTATGTTTAAGGACATAAGTGATAATGTTGCTACTCGAATCTTCTATTTAAGATCTGTTGGTGTTGATTCGTGTGGATCTAGTCCTCTTTGACTGTTGCATTGTACTCCGTCAATTACATATACTTTATTTAATAAGTTCCCTATTGAAGAACTTTAAGTTACTTTCATCTCGGTTATTGTAAACAATAAAACATCTTGAACATATCTCTTTGTGTACTTCAGCAAGAATTTCTCTGAAGTTTTTATACAAGTTGAGATTTGCAGTATAAAGTGACATGCAGCTGGGTGTGGTGGCTCACGCCTGTAATCCTAGCTACTTGGGAAGCTGAGATCGGGAAGATCACAGGCAAATAGTTCTTGAGAACCTGTCTCCAAAATAGCCAGAGCAAAATGGACTGGAGATGTGGCTCAAGTGTTAGAGCACCTGCTTTGCAAGACTGAAGCCCTGAGTTCAAACCCCAGTCCCACCAGAAAACAAAAAGTGATATGCACTTTGTCCATGTCACTAAACACCATGTCACTGAACACTGTGTCACTAAATTGCTCTCAAGTGGCTGCACCAATTTTTACTGCCCCTGCCGGTGCCTAGGGTTACATCTCCAACACATACTTGGCAGTTAGATATTATCTGTATTTTTATCTTTGGGTGTGAAGTAGTATCCACTTCTCACGTTATTCTGCATTAATCACTTCTCTGATTATTAATAAGGTGAAGCATCTCCTTATGTGTGTATTAGCCATTATGGTCTCTTCATCTGGGAATTGCTTGCTCACAGTCTTTCCACATTTTTATGTGAGCTCCCTTCCTTGATTTTTTTCCTTTTTCTGATTTGCTGTGCATTTCAGTTACTAATGTCAGTCACACATATTGAAAATAGATCCTCCCACTCTGTCAATTAACTCTCCCTATGGTGTCTCTTTGATGTATTGCTCTAGCTAGCCCCAACAACTGCTCACCTGTTCTTAGTTACAACACACACACACACACACACACACACTGATTTGTAACTGGACACAGGCTTCCCAGCATAAAGACTACATTTCTCGGTATACTTTCCATGTGTGGTCATGTGACTACATTCTGGCCAATGGGATGTAAGAAAAAGTATATGAGAAATTTGCAATCTGTGTGTGTTTGTGTACGTGTATGTGTGCACACAGGGAACTGAATCCAGAGCGCCATGTATTATAAGCATGCACTCTACCACCAAACTGTATCTCCAGCTCCTGCAGAAGATATGCTTTTATTTATTTATTTATTTATTTACTTATTTTTGGTGAAACTGGGGTTTGAATTCAGGACCCTCACCTTGAGCCACTCCACCAACCCTTTTTTATGATAGGTATTTTCAGGACAGTGTCTCTCAAACTATTTGCCCTGGCTGGCTTTGAACCACAATCCTCCTGATCTCAGCCTCCGGAGTAGCTAGGATTACAGGCGTAAGCCACCTGGCTCAGGAGATATTCCTAAAGAGAAAGAGCTCCCTCCGTTCCTCTTTCTTCCTCCTCACTTGCTGGAGCACTGGATCAAGAGGCAGGAACCATGTGCCGATGCTCAACCTGGACTGTGTCGTTTCCTCCAGCTAAGCCTACATCTAACTCACCCAAGCAAAAGCCTTTCACTTGGAAGCACTCAGATTCATCTATTTTCTTTAAGAAATTCTTAGTGATCCCAAAGTCACAGTGACCTTTTCCTACATTTTTCTTCTAATAGTTTAATAGCTTTGCTTTTTCTCATTGGGTTTTTGATCTTTCTAGAGGTGTTTTGATTTTTCTAACATGTCATGGAGGCTTCCGCTTTCACTTTCTCTACACCAGTTTCTTTCCAATTCTCCCACCGCCATTCAAAAAGAATTCATTCTTTCCTTCCTGAATTTTGAATGTCATCTTTCTTTTACAGAAGGTTCCAGTACTACACTGAACACTGGTGGGATTGAAAATAGACTCTGTGCTTTCCCTATTAATGGGAAATTACATTTTTTTTTCATTTAGAATGATGTCTTCCATAGGTTTTTCATAGAGAAATTTTATCAGGTTAAGAAACCTACTTTAATCACAAATGTTTGTCTATATCTATTGAAATCTTACACCTTTTTTCCCTTAATCTGAAACAGATTTATCTGATTTAAAATCAAATGTCTATCCCTAAAATAAGATGGGAGGTTTGCATCTGCAGTAGTAAGTAAAACTGGCCTGTGTATATAATGACCTTTCCTTATGCCATCCATATCCGGTTACAACATCAGCGTTTAACTTTATTCATGAGTTGTTTGGGATTATTTCCCTCTTCTCTTCTCTGGAACAATTTCTTAAGAGGCAGGAGCTAGCCATTCTCTTAAAGTTTGGCAGAATTTACCTCCCAAACCAACCTGGCCTGGTGAGTTTTGGTTGGTGGTGGGGATGGGAGGGAGTGGTTGGTTATCAGTCATGTTTTCACTAGTGCCTACTGCTTAATAGACACTCAACAGTTCATTACTGAATGAACTATATTCTTATAGTAATTTTGGCATTTCCTATTTTCCCAGGAAATTTATCCATTTTCTTAGATTTCCACAAAATTTTGGCATAGTTTTTATAACAATAGGAGACACTGTCAACTACCTCTCCAAAGTCATTTCTCTAGGACTCCATTTTTCTTCACTCAGCATGCTTCAGGGGAGAGTAGGGCCCGCCCAGCCTTGGAAAGCAATCAGACTCTTGAGTAGCTGGCCATAGGTGGAGCTGGTTGTTTTTGAGATAGAGTCTCATGCTTTATGCTGGGGCATGACCCACCTACTTGTGCTTCCCTACTTAGTTGGGATGACAGGCACACACCACCGTGCCCAGCCATTGGTCAAGATGGGGGTCTTTTTTTTCCCCTAGGCTGGCCTTAAACTGCAATCCTTCTGATCTCCACCTCCCAAGTAGCCAGGATTACAGGCATGAACCACTGCACTTGGCTCATCTTATTTTTAAAGTGTTGAGTAAGTAATATGCTTGCATGACTGTACTCAAAATAACAGGGGTAAACTAGGATGGGAGGAATACTTCCAGTGTTCTATAGCACAATCAGAGAACTAGGGCTGATAACAGTTAATTGAATATTTCCAGATAGTTAATAGAGAATGAATGCTCCCAATACAAAGAAATGACATGTGTTGGAGGTGACAAACATGCCAATTACCTGGTTCTAATCATTACACATTGTTTACACATACTGAAATACAAGAAAGAGAAAGCAAAATAATATTAAAACTTATGTGGGTAAGACTTTTCTCCCACCCAGGTTCCATCCACACTGTGCCATTTATTGATTTATTGCCTCTGGGCTCCAAATTCACTCTTCTTCGTGTTGCCCCATGACGCTGGAGCTGGACTACGCCTTTCTCCTCTGGCAAATGGTGTGATGCTCCTTTGTCCATAGAGGGTGCTGAGGGGAAAGGTGTCAGGTCCTGTCCTCTGGTTTCCACAGTGCAGCTGCTTCTCTGGGTACAGGAAACCCAGGGGTACACGCACTGCACACCCAGGGCTATGGCCACAGGTCTTCAACCAGCTGTGTACCACAGCCTTGGGGGAGGAGGGGGTGGCTGCTCTCAGCCTCAGAGCGGGGAGCTACTCCCACGTCTACCATCCTTCAAGTGACTCTGTCTAATGTGGCAGCCACTAGCTAGATGTGCTACTTTGATTTCATTATTAATCAAATGAAATTAAAGCTTTGATTTCTCGGTCACACTAGCTACATTTCGAGTGTCCTATGGCCTCATGGGCTAACGCCCACTGCACTGGGCAGTGCAGCTGTGGACACGCCCATCATGGCGTGTCCCTCCATCTGTTGCCTTGGAGGTCCCTCTGCTCCTCTGAGTCCAGGCACACCTCATCTTTTTGCAACTCATGGTCACTGCACGTCACGGACACTGCCTTCTTCACAAATCAAATGCTTTGCCTGGAGCAAATCATGCACCCTCTTGGTGTCTCTGTGCCACATTTGGTTATTCTCAAAATACTCCAAACTTTTCCATCATTATTGGATGTGGCATGGTGACCTGTGACCAGTGATCTTCAATATTACTATTGTGATTGCTGTTGTTCTGAACCACACCCAAAAAACACAACGCACTCAATCCGTGTGTGTGTGTGTGTGTGTGTGTGTGTGTGTGTGTGTGTGTGTGTGTGTGTTCCAACCGCTCCACTGTCCTGCCTGTCCCCATCTCTCCCCTCCTCTTCAGCCCTCCCTATTTCTTGGGACAATAATATTGAAACCAGGCCACTTAATAACCCTACAAGGGGAAGGGAAGAGCCACACACATCTCTCATGTTGAATTGCAAGCTGAAAGTGATGGAGGTTAGTGAGGAAGGCATATGGAAAGCTGACATAGCCCAAAAACAAGGCCTCTTGCACCAGCTAGACCATTTGTGATGCAAAGGAGAAATCTTGGAAACATGTTACTCCTGCAAACACACGAACGATAAGAAAGTGAAACAACCTTATTGCTGATGGAGAGAAATTTTAGTGGTCTGGATGGAGCCAACCATCCCCAACCTTCCCTAAAGTCAAAGCCTAATCCAGAGCAAGGCCCTAACTGTCTTCAGTTCTCTGAAGGCTGAGAGGGGGAGTTACAGGAGAAAATGTGAAGCTTGCAGGGTTGGTTCATGATGTTTTAGGAGAGAGGCCATCTCTCTAACACACAAGTGCAAGGTCAAGCAGCAAGTGCCCAGACAGGATTTGCAGCAGAAACCAATGAACGAGGAGACACCAAAGAGTGGACTTCTGTGTCAGCAACGCAGACTTAGACCAGGAGGAGATGCTACCTAGGACTTTCATACCTAGAGAGAAGTCAACGCCTGCCTTCAAAGCTGTGACGCACAGGCTGACTCCTCAGGGGTTAATGTGGCCAGTGACCTGAAGTTGACCCCAAGGCTCGACTACCATTCTGCAGATCCTAGGACCCTGAAGGTTCACACTGAACCTCCCCTGCCTGTGCTCTGTGAGCGGACAGCCAAGCCTGGCTGCCAGCACAGCTGCTTCCAGCATGGCTTACCAAACAAATATTGTCAGCCCACCATTGAGATCCACTGCCCAGAAAGAGATTCCTTCCCAAGTACTACTCCCCACGGACGGTGCACCTGGTCACCCAAGGGCCCTGCGGGAGATGTGCAATGAGATGAATGTTGTTTTCAGCCCTATGACACAGCATCCATTCTGCAGCTCAGGACTCAAGTCTAATGACAAAATTCAGTTTTTAAGACTATAGCTGCTGGGGGATAGTGAGTCTGTTGGTAGATCTGGGCAGAATTAAATTGAAAACCTTTGGAAAGGCTTCGCGATTCGAATGCCATAAAGACAGGCAGGATTCAGGCAAGGAGGTCAAGAACATCAACATTTTGATGTTTGGAAGAAGTGGATTCCAAACCTTGTGGGTGACGCTGAGGAACTGCCTCAGTGGAGGAGAAACTACAGATGGCATGGGAACAGCCAGCCGAGAGGAAGCTGTGCCTGACGCTGTCACTGAATTACTTCGACCTTTAATGGATGAGGAGTTAGTTGCCTCTTAGGGATGAGTAAAGTAAGTGGTTTCTGCAGATGGAATCCACTCCAGTAAAGATGCTGTGAAATGACATCAAAGGATATAAAATATGACATAAACTTGATTGATAAAGCAGCAGCAGGATTTGAGCGGATTGACTCTTATTTATTTATTTATTTATTTTGGTGGGACTGGCATTTGAACTCAGAGCTTTGTGCTTGCAAAGCAGGGGCTCTACCTCTACCACTCGAGTCACATCTTCAGTCCATTTAGCTCTGGTTATTTTCGTTATAAGGGTCTCTCACAGTATTTGCCTGGGCTGACCTGGAACCACGATCCTCCTGATCTCAGCCTCCCAAGTAGCTAGGATTATAGACATGAGACACCAGCACCTGGCTGGGCTTTTACTCTCATTTTGGAAGAAGTTTTGTTGTGGGTAAAATGCTCTCAGCCAGCATCACATGCTGCAGAGCAACCTTTTGGGAAACAAAGAGTCAATCAACGCAGCAGACATCATTGTTGTCTTATCATGAAAAACTGTAGCAGCCCACAGCCTGATGGATCAGCAGCCACCTGCACTGAAGGAGAATCTAAAAGCTCATCCTCTGGGGTGGGGTTGAGCTTGCCTAACATTGTGAGGCGTTGGGTTTGATCCTCAGCACTGCATCACTATTTTGACATAACCCTCTTGCACTCTCACTACAACACAGTAGAGTGTAAACACGACTTTTCTGTGCACTGATTTTTTTTAAGTTGTATGATTTGTTTTATTGTGATATTCCCTTTACTCTTTGGGCTGGAACTGACCTGCAGTATCTCTGAGCAATGCCTGTGGCTAATCTCCTTTATTAAGTGATAATTCTTTACACTGTACTCCTTGATGTTATACTAGCTTTATTACTGGTTAATTATTATTTGCATTCAAGTTTCCCTGTTCAGATTTCCCTGGTATCTGCTTCTTGGCTGATACACATTCAATTTATTCATGTGGATCTTTCTTTTGGGGGGAGGAGGTACTGGGGTTTGAACCTAGGGCCTCACGCTTGCTAGGGACTCACTCTACCACTTGAGCCACACTCCCAGTTCTTTTGCTTTCAGTTTGTTTTTCAGATAGGATCTCCTCCTAACTTTGCCTGGGCTGGCCTCACATGGTGATCCTCCTGCCTCTGCCTCCTGAGTATCTGGGACCACAGGTGTGTGTCACACTTTGATCCTTATACAAATATAAGTATACTTATATGTATCATGTAACTTATGTAAGTACATATTCTTATTCCTCCAACATATACTTTTTTTTTTTTTACAAAACAATAGCAAGCCACAGCCTCAGTGCAGAAGTCTGACAAACTCCTGCCACCAGGCCAAATCCAGCCAATTGTGGCCACACCCACTTGGATATTGTCTAGGTGCATTCACACTACAGCGTAAGGCAAGTTGTATGATTCCAACAGAGACTGCATGGTGGGCAAAGCTGAAAATATTTATTATCTGGCCCTTTGCAGAGAAACTTTGATTCTTGCCATTCTATATCTTGTGCTTTTAAGTTAGCATTATGCATTGAAGTGACTTCTCTATAAGAATGTTTAGAGCTTCCTCACTCCTTTTTAAAGCTATATAGTATTCCAATGTACCGATCAATCACAATCTACTTAAGCTAGTCTTTTGGTTTAAATTCCTTTTTCCCTATTTCAAGACTAATTTCAGGGAATAATCTTATCTATGGATTATTTTGCACACATGCAGTTATGAATAAAACAAATTCCCAGATGTAGAATTATTGGGTCACAGGGAGAATGAATTTTTAAGTTTTGGCATTGTTAATTTGCACAAGAGTTGTACTCATTTACCCCACCGACCAGCAATGTATGAGGTCGCCTGATTCCCATCACGCTGTCAGACTTCCAGAATTATTCCCAATTTGATAGGTGAAAAAAAGACATTTCAGGATTCTTCAAGTCTTTGTCCATTTTTCTAACTTTCAAGAGATATTTCATCTTTTTGTGACTTTCTAAAGCCCTTTATGCTTCAGTGAAAGCAATCCTTTGTAATTTGAGTTTCAAGTATATTTTCTGAGGTTGTCATTTATAGTTAGACTTTATGGTTTTTTGTTAAATTTGGTAGAATTTATCAATCCTTCCTTTTATAGTTTTTGGGATTTTGAGTCAATTAGAAAGGCCCCCACCAACTCAAGGTTATAAATAAATCTGCCCATTTTTTTCTTAGTACTTGAACACTTCTAATTTTTAACTGTAAATCTTTGATCTATTTTAGCACATCCTAGCATTAAATGTGAAGTATACATAGAATTCGTTCTTCAAATAATTACCCAGTGATCCCTAAACCATTACTTACAAAGTTTATTTTCACTCTCACACCTTTAGTGTATACTAGGAAGATCATTACAGAATGAATAAGAGAAACAAAATAAAAACTTTCATTTTTCTTATTCTTAGTTGGTCTAGACAGCAAGATGATAATATCAACAATGTATTCAATTATCTATGTTTACACCTAATACAGATGTAATACAGAATGTATTATGCGTGTATATATTATGTACGCTGGATAATGCTGAAATTAATGGCATTACTGATACAAGGGATACCAGAGATGGACTACAATTATTTTATCATTTTAAAGATACTTGTACTACCTGTGAAGCAGTTTTATTTGAAAGTGAATTTGAATCATTTATAAATGTCTATTTCAAACTCTAGGGCAACCGCCAGAAAAGCAAAGAACTATAATTGTTCTGTTTTAAAAAAAATGAGAAAGTAGAATCCTATGAAATGGTCAGGTAAAACCATGAAAGGCAGAAAGTGTGCAAGACTAAAATAAGAACAAAAGACAAGGGCTACAAACAGAAGACAGTGGCAAATATGGTAGATATCAATCCAGTTACATCAATAATTACTTTAAATGTTAATAGTCTAAAAGACACCAATTTAAAGGCAGGGATTGTCAGAGTAGGTCAAAATTGATGCCTAAATATATGCTGTCTATGTTCTTCCTCCCTTTAAATATAAAGAAAAATAGTAATTAAAAATAAAGTGTGGGCAGGTGATATAGCTCAGTGGTTAAGAGTTTGCCTAACATGCATGAGCCCCTGGGTTCAATCTCCAGTATCCCCCCCCACAAAAAGGGATGGGGCTGAAGGTACAGCTCATTTGACAGTGTGCTTGCCCAGAATGCATAAGGTCCTAAGTTTGATCCCCATCATTGCAATAAATTGAAGATAGATAGATAGATAGATAATAAAAATGAGTAAGTCCCACCATGCTAAGATGCACCAAAAGAAAACAAGAGCAGATTTTAATTACAGACAAAGCATACTGCAAAGCAAGAAAACCCAGGCATTCTGAGAGGCCAATACATAACTATAAAAGGGTTCATCCTCGCCAGGCACTGGTGGCGCACACCTGTAATCCCAGCTGCTCAGGAGGCAGAGATCAGGAGGATCAAGGTTCAAAGCCAGTCCAGGCAAACAGTTCTCAAGACCCTATCTCAAAAAAAAAAAAAAAAAAAGGCCATGGGTTCAAACCTCAGTGCTGCCAAAAAAAAAAAAAAGGCTAATTCTCCAAGAAGACATAACAATGCTCACCCTGCATGTGCTTAACAACAAATCACCAAAACTGTGTAACTACAAGGAGAAATAAATGAATCCGCTATTATAATTGGAGGCTTCAATACCTTCTATCGAAAACAGTTCCAGTAGGCAGAAAAGCAACTCAATTACCCCAACAAGCAACTGATAGAAAGAACATGTACACACATGCTTCATCCAATGACACACGGGCTTCTCAAGCTCCCACAGAGCACTCACCAAGACAGACCACATTCTGGGTCATACACACATTAACAAACTTCAAAGAACAGAAACCATACAATGCCACTCTCAGACCACAGTGGAGTTAAACTAGAGACCAATAACACAGACATAGCTGGGAAATCCCAAAATATTTATGTTATTAAGGAACACACTTCTAAATAGCACTTGGGCCAATGAAGAAATGTCAAGACAAATTTAACAATATTTTGAACTTAATGAAAATGAAAACACAGCTTATCAAAACCTGTGAAAGGTGGCAGAAGCAGTGCTCAGAAGGAAATTTATAGCACTGAAAGCATAGATTAGAAAGGGAAAAAAAAATCACCAGGCACAAGTGGCTCACACATTTAATCCTAGCTACTCAGGAGGCAGAGATCAGGAGGATCAAGGTTCAAGGCCAGTATGGGGGAAAAAGTGAGACCCTATCTTGAAAATGCTCAACACAAAAGAGAGCCGGCAGAGTGGCTCAAGTAGTACAGCACCTGCCTACCAAGAGTGAGGCCCTGAGTTCAAACCCCAGTACTGCCAAAAAAAAAAAAAAAAGGAAAGGAAAAAGATCTAATATCTATAATCTAAGCTTCTATCTTGGAAAACAACCAAAAGAAAAGCAGACTAAATTCAAGTAAGCAGAAGAAAATAAATAATAAAATCAGATCATAAGTCAATGCAATTGAGAACAGGAAGTTAAAGAAGAAATCAGTGAAACCAAACAATGTTCTTTAAAAAGAACATCTATCATCTATCTAAGCTTATTAGATAAAAAGAGAAGACAGCAACTAGAGATCCAGAAAGGTAAGAAAATGGTCATCAGGACAAATATCAAAAAATAAAGCTAGGCATATCATATTCAAACTTTAGAGAATCAAACACAGCTAAGGTTTCAAATAAACAAAAAAGTGACAGCAATAATGATACAAATATCAGAAATGAGAGAGGGGACATCACTACAGCTTCAATGGACATTAAAATGATAATGATGGAATACTATGAACAACTCTATACCCCAAATACAACCTAGATGAAACGATCAAATTTCTTGAATGATGGGCTGTCAAAACTCAGAAAAAATAGAGAATCTGAATGTCTATATCTACTAAAGACACTGAATCAAAAAAGACTCTCCAAGGTGAAGCAATGGGTCCAGATGAGCAGACTGTGAATTTTATCAAACATTTGAGGAAGAAATTATGCTAATTCTCTACAATTCCTCCAGATGAAAGAAGTAGAAGAAGACTTCCTTTTTCTTCTCAAGTTCCCATAGAACATTCACCAAGATCGATCACATTCTGGGCCATAAACACACACACATTAACAAATTTGAAAGAATAAAAACCATATGCCTGCTCTCAGGCCACAGTGATATTAAACTAGACATCAGTGACAGCCAGGCACAGTGGCTCACACCTGTGACCCCAGCTACTCCAGAGGCGGATATCAGAAGATCATGATTCAAGGCCAACCAGGCAAAAAGTTAACGAGACCTCCATCTCAACCAACAAAAATCTGGGCACGGTGGTGTGCGCCTATGGTCCCAGCTAGGCAGAAAAAAGTAAATAGAAGGATCACGGTCCAGACATAAATAAGAGACTCTATCTCAAAAATAACCAAAGCAAAAAGGACTAGAGGCAGCGTGCAGGAAGGCTCTGAGCTCAAGCCCCAGTACTATCAAAAAAAGAAAAAGTCAGTAACAAAGACAGCTGGAAAATTCTCAAACAGTTGTGATATTAAAGAACATATTCCTAAATATCACATGCATCAAAGAAGTAATTAAAAGGAAAACTTTTAAAAGACTTTGAACTGGATGAAAATGGAAACGATATATCAAAATTTGTGGGATGCATCAAAAGCAGTGTTTACGGGAAAATTTATCTCACTTAAAGCATGTATTAGAAAGGAAAAACTCTAAAATCCATAATCTAAGCTTCCACCTTGGGAAAATAAAGTAAAATAGCACTTATCCAGGTTAAGACAAAAAAAAAAAAGACACAAGGGACCAACATCAGAAATGAGAAAGGGGGCATCACTACAGATCCCATGGTCATTAAATGGACCATAAAAGAATTTGATGAACAACTCTATGCACACAAATATAATAATGTAGATGAAATGATCCAATTCCTTGGACAATGGAATCTGTCAAAACTCACACAAGAAGAAATAAATAATCTGAATAGGATGGTATCTATTAAAGAAATTGAATCAAAATCCTTTGGAGGATTCTCCAAGGTAGAAACAACTGGTTCAGATGAGTGCAATGGTGTATTCGACCAAGTATTTAAGAAAGAAATTATGCAGGTTCTTTACAATCTCTTCCAGAAGATAGAACACAAGAAATACTTCCCAATTTATTCTTTGAGGCCATCATTACCCTAATACTAAAACAGACAAAGGCATTAGAAGAAAAAGAAAACTACAGCCCAATATCTTTCATGAACATAGATGCAAACATCATCAGTGAAATCTTAGCAAGTTGAATCCAATAGCATATGAAAAGAATTATGCACCATGACCAAGTGAGATTCATCCTAGGTCTTTAAGGCTGGTTCAACACTCAAGAATCAACTAATACAATCAATCCAACATCAAAAAGTGAAAGAAAAAAAATCTTATCAATAGATGCAGAAAAAGCATTCGATGAAATTCAACCTCCATTCATGGTAGAAAAAAACCCAGCAAGATAGAAATAGAAAGGCACTTTCTCATCTTGATAGCTAACATTTTTAAGGGTAAGAAACTTGAAGCTTTTCTGCTAAGATGAAGAACAAAGCAAGGATGTTCCCTCTCATCACTGCTTTTCAGCATTGTGCTGGAAATCCTAGCCAATGCAAGTAAACAAGAAAAGGATGGGGGAACCAAATACAGACTGGGAAGAAATTTCCAAATCTGTGTTATGATCATCTGCATAAAATTATGAAAGAATTGAAAAAAAAAACCCTGCTGGACTTAACAAGTGATTATAGCAAGGTTTTACAAGACAAAGTTAATTAACTAAAGGCAATCACTTTCTTCTACTCCAGCAGTGAACAGGTAGAGTTTGAAATTATAAACACATTAACATTTATCTTAGCACATTTTCCACATTCAACAAAGTATGCCACTTTTTTTTTCAGTGTTTGCGGTTCAACCCAGAGCCCCATACATGCTAGGCAAGCATTCTACCACTGAGCTACATTCCAAGAGCTCCATTAGTTGGGAACCCATCCTTTAATACATGAGCCTTCAGGGACATTTCAGATTCAAACATAACATATACAAATAATTACCTAACTGATAAAGAAATCAAGAAGTCAGGTGCAGTGGCTCAAGTCTGTAATCCTAGCTACTTAGGAGGTGGAGATTACGGGTTGGAGGCCAGTCTGGGCAAAAAGTTCTTGATTCTTCCCTCTCAACCAATGACTGGGTGCAGTGGCACATGCCTGGCATCCCAGCTATGCAGGGAAGCACAAATAGGATCATGGTTCAGGACGGCCTGGGCATAAAGTGAGACTTTATCTCAAAAATGACTGACACAAAATGGGCTGGGGACATGGCTCAAGAATTAGAGAGAGACTGGGTGTTGGTGGCTCATACCTATAATCCTAGCTGCTCAGGAGGTAGAGATCAGGAGGATTGCAGCTCAAAGCTAGCCCAGGCAAATAGTTCACAAGACCCTATCTCAAAAATACCAATCACAAAAAGGGCTCATGCTGTAGGCCCTGAGTTCAAACCCCAATGCCACACACACACACACACACACACAAAGAGGTAAAGAGACTGCCTACCAAGCACAAGGCCCTGAGTTCAAACCACAGCACCACCCAAAACAACAACAAAATCCCATTTATGATGGGAAGAAAAATTCCTGGAATAAATTTAACTAAGGAGATGAAAGATTTGTACTGAAAACTATAAAACATTAGTGAAAGAAACTGAAGACATTTCATTATATATTTGTCTTACATGTCAAAGGACAAAATTATAACAATTAAGGCTCTTAATTGGTTTTATTTATTTGTTTGTTTATTTATTTATTTAGGCAGCACTGGGGTTTGAACTCAGGGCCTCATGCTTGCTAGGCAGGCGCTCTTACTGCTTGAGCCACTCCCTACCAGCTGTTTATTTCTGATTCTAGAATAATTGTTCCAATGGGCAAAACAGAGGAAGTTGGTTTTGTAGACAGAAAAGGACCAAAAAAAGCAGAAACAAAAAACCAAAAAGTGGATTGTTTATATAAAAGTTACTTTTCCAACTGGTTGTGTTGGTACACACCTATAATTCCAACTACTTGAGAGGCAGAGATAGGAAGATCTCAGGTTGAGGGAACCCCAGGAAAAAGTTAGCAAGAACTTACCTCACAAATGAGCTGGGCTGGTGGAACATAGCTGTGGTCCTGGCAACTTGGGAGGAAGCAGAAGGTAGGAAGATTGAAGTCTGAGGCTGGCCCAGGCAAAAGTGTTAAGACCCTATCTAAAAATCTAATAGCAAAAAGAGGGCTAGGGCTCAACTGGTCAAGTATTTTGCCTAGCAATTGTGATACCCTGAGTTCAATCCCTAGTACATCAATGAAAAAGTTACTCTCCCCAGAACCTCCTGGTCCACCTGGGACTGATGGCCACTCTTGTTAATTACTATGGCCAAGGATGATTGTTTCAAAATATCTGACGTTAAGTTTCCTCGATTTTGTCCTTAAAAACTTTGTATTGCCTTCAATCTGTTCGAATATACCCATGGTTTAGTATGGCAGGCATTTTCTACAGGGGTTCTGGCTAGTCACATGGCAATACTGTTCTCAAATAAATGCCAGTATTCTTTGGAGAATGTCCTTTTGACTTTTTTTTTTATTAAGTTGACATGGGACATGTACCATTGTGGTGTGAGGTGTTGATGGGGCAGGCTATGTATGCATATGGAAATCTCTGCATCTTCCACTCAAAATTGAATGAGTCTAAAACTGCTCTAAAAATAATCTATTAAAACTTTCTAGCTGGGAGTGGTGGTTCACCCCTGTAGTCCCAGATACTTGTAGATCCTCTAGGAGGATCACTGGAGCCCACAGCATTGGAGGCCACCTTGGGCAACATAAGACCCTGTCTCAAAAAAAGTTCTGTATCTTGATATGGTAGTGGTTACCAGGTATATTTGCTGAAACTTTGCCTCTAAGGAGTACATTTTATGGTTTGTAAATTATACCTTAATCAAGTTGATTCTGATGGAAATGAAAGACCAGGTTATATAGCTGTCTGCAGAACAGAGTAAGGAATACGAAAGGAGGCTGCAGCAGAAGGAGATGGCAGTAGTCAAGAGTAAAGGTCACAGGTCACATGGACTTGGCCGTGGAAATGGACAGTGTACACTTGGTGAGGGCAAGAGAGAGAAACGTCAAAGACAACTCCCAGGTACCTGACCTGGACAGAAGGGTGGAGAACGTGGGTAAGGCGTCTTCTCTGAGCCAAAGGCCCAAGGGGTGAATCGGACGTGACTGGAAAAGTAATGCTTTGATTTGGGAACAGATGACTACAAGGGCCTGTGAGCCATCTCAGAGGAGGAGCTGGTTCCAGCATTCTGAACATGAGTACGCCTTTGACCTTGGGGGCAGCTGAGGCAAGGGATTCATTCCCAGTTATGTCAGCAGACATGGCTCCACAGTGGACTACAGACCCCCACTGGCTCGGCCAGCACCGTTTGGCCTTTTGGCCTCCTTCCTCGAGTCTTTTGTCATCTGGGATGCATGAGCAGGCAGCTGACCTTTTGGAGGCATTTGGCAAATTCCAACAGTATCCTCATCCAAGCCCGCTATCCACTGGGCAAGAGCTGAAGCCCAAGCTTCACTTGAAATGGAGGAAAGGACAGTGAAATTCTCACACTGACAAGGCCAGAAAAGAGAAGGCCAGGGCTCAAACACCTCGCTAACAAATAAAAGGCACATGTGGAGCCTGCAGCAGACTTCACTTCCACAAATAACACCAACGCCTTGGGGAGCAGCAGAGCCATCTGACTGGGCAGCAGCTGTGCTAAAGGTGCTATTTAAAGACTCGGTTTTTGCAGACCCAGGACTCTGGGCTTAGGATTTGATTGTAAGGCAGAGAAAAGATAGCAAAACCAAACAAGGAACCAGATTTGGGGAAAAACATCAGCAGGTGGTTGGCTGTGCTGATGTGAACCCTGAGTATGTTAAATGAGCTCATTTTAATAAAATTGTGTCTATCCATCTCTCTTCAAGTAAAATTAAGTGTGTTAGTTCATGCCAAGTGCTTATAACATGCTCTCCATCTACCTACTTAGATAAACGTGAACAGAGATGGAGAAATGCCCACCTGTACCGACAGGCTGCTGCTAAGTGGTAGGATTTATAATGATTTGGTTTTCTTCTCTTCTTTGCATTTTTCTGTAATCCTTGAATTATTTACAATGAACACACTTAATTTGTAAAAAAAAAAAAAAAGGTTTAAATGGTAGACAGGCTCTGACATCAGACCTCCTGGTTTAAACCCTTAACTCCACTGTTGAGTAGCTGTGTTACTTTAAGCAAATTATTTCCGTTTTCTGAGTTTGTGTATGCTCATATAAATTGGGATAAAAATGTTACCTGCTTTGTTGAGAATTTAGTGCAATAATCTAGATGCAGAGCTAGGCATGGCACGTGGCAGAGAGCTAGGGTGAGTAACAGATGGCTTTTCTTCTTAGCAGCCAAAGTGCTGGTGCTGAGCTTTCCCCACTGCAGCCCAGGATATCTTCTGCTCACCTCGGTGTCCTTGGCATGCAGCAGTCACTCTGGAAACAGTGCACAGGGGTTGTTGGTGGTGGTAGTGGTGGTGGTGCTTAGGGTCAAATCCAGGATCTTTCACTCGTGAGGCACATGCTCTGCCACTGTCCTGCACTGGGGAGTTTAAAACTGGAGCCACCTAAGGCACCTTCCATCAGGTAGTGGTCTGAGAACATTCTTTGTTAAGGAGGAAAAGAGTGGAAAAGTCCTCAAGGTCAACTTGCTGGCAGTTGGGAAGGACATGTTACACACATGGTATTTTCCAAGCTATTGAGGCTTTCATTGGAAGAGAAGCCATGAAAAGGTCCACCCGCTGTGTCCTTAATTCTTCATGTGGTAGCCAGTCCAAAGTCAGGGCTGTTGCTTTCCATGGTCTATGCTAGTTATTTGTTTGATTTTTTGAGTCAGGGTCTTACTCTGTTACCTGTACTGTCTCAAACTTGTGGGCTCAAGCAATCCTCTTGGCTCAGCCTTCAGTGTAGCTGGAACTACAGGCAGGTACTGCAGGGCCCAGCCAAATATTTTTCCTTAACTATTTATTTGTTTTGTGATGCTGGGGCTTTCATGCTAGGCAAGTGCTCCACCACTGAGCTCCACACAACCCCCATTCCTCCTCTGCTGTTTTTTGTGAACTGTAAGCAAGTCAGTCCCACTGGAGTGTCCACTCTACGTTGAACATCCTGCATCTGAAATGCCTGGAACATTTCAGAGTGTTTTGGATTTCAGATTTTGGAATATTTTCATACACATAATGAGGTATCTTGGAGAAGGGACCCAAGTCTTAACACAAAATTCATGAATGCTTCACCGATACCTTATATAAACTGAATTTTATACAATATTTTTAGTACACCTGTGTTTGAACTGCAATCTGTCACATGAGATGTGGTATGGAATTTTCCACTGTGGCATCAGAAAGTTTCTGATCTTGGAGCGGTTTGGATTTTGAATTTTTGAATTAGTGATGCTCAATCTGTGATTTGAAACCTTAAGTAAATGACTATGGGAAATCTGCAGATATTGACCCATTGACCGTGTGAGTGTGTTGATGTGCTGGGGGTGGCATTCTCTGTTATGTCTAAAATCAGTCCTTCTGAGGACTGTTTCCTTTTCTTTTCTTTTTAAAATCAGAGTCTCACTATATAGTTTGAGGCTGGCCTCAAACTCAAGATCCTCATGCCTCAGGCTCCCAAGTGCTGGGATTTCAAGCATGCACTGTCATGCCCAGCCTTCCCCACATTTTCTAAATGTTTTATAATAAACATGTATGTCTTTTAAAATAGAAAAAAAAATTTAAGTTCTATTCTTGGGGTTAGGGTGTGGCTTGATGGTAAAGCCTTTGCCTAGCATTCATAATGCCCTGGGTTTGATCCTCAGCACTGAAAGCAATCCTATTTTTTGTCACCATGGTCCCAGGAACTCTGCATACTTGGCACTTTTCTTGTGCTTCCTCCTTTAATCCCTATAGAACGTAGAGTCTGGTTATGTTGGGGAGCTTGACACTCCTATTGAGACTCTTGAGCCTCAAGCCACCCGTATTTCCATACAGCACACTAGTAAGACTGTTTTTTTAAAAAAAATCCATTAATTCAGGGCTGGTTCCATGGCTTAAGTGGTAGAGTGCTTGTGTAACAAATGTGAGACCCTGAGCTCAATCCCCAGTGCCACCAAAAAAAAAAAATCCATTAACTGGATAAGTAATTCCAAAGCACCTACTATATGCCAAGGACTGTTGTAGGTGTTTGCTAAGTCTGGAAATCCTACACGGTGGGGCTATCACCACAGAAAAACGTGGGGATGAAGGAAGTGGGGAACAGCCATAGGTACAGCTCCAGTGACTACAAAAGTGACTGGATGTCAGCTACAGTGTCTCTGACCCGAATGTGATGGTGACCTGTGAGCATAAAGGTGAAAAATACTAACTGAGCAATAACAAGTACACTAACTGTATACCTGGTAGAATCCTCTTAATATTGGCTTGACTGTGGCAGTGAAAGCAGCTGAGTGACAATGACAGTGAAAACAATCGAAAGGCGGACAGCTGGGCACAAAGAGTGCTATACTTAACAGAATCGTTTGAAGTTTATGGTCTCTGGCAATAGTGGCATGTCCAACGGTGACAGTATGATAGGCCAGGTGACAGCAACAATGCGAGTGACAGCAATGCCAGTATTGAATTTGTGATTAAAAACGGTGATGCAGTGAGTCAGCCTGACAGTGACAGCTCTCGGAATACTGACATTGTTGATGTATTGGCCCTTTACCCCAGAGGGAGCCCGGGATTGTACTGAGATAGGGTTCTGGCGTCTGACTGGCGGTGACAGCAAAAGGCTGCCTGTGTTCACCGGCCCAGCGCCTATGGGACTTACTTTGTCTGATCTCACTTAAATCCGATGTATGAGGGTGATTTCAACGAAGAGCGCGCACAGTGTAACTAAGTCATCGAGGCTGAAAATGAGCAAAAGAAAATGCCAACAACTCTCGCTCCGGTCTCTAAATCCTAAACCACAATGCCTTCGGGCCACCATGATTAGTTGACACCCGGACTGTTAGCCTATCGCGTCCCGGCGGTGTAAGCTTCTTTACCAATGAGAGCGCGTCTTAGGGCAAATCCCCGCCTCTCACGTGAATGTGTTGTTTTGGAAAAATTAAAAGAAACATTTTGGGACTACTTCGCTGCCATTCTTCGAAACAAGCCCCTAACCCTTGAGCTGCTTCAGCACAGGGTGGCGGAACTCCAGAGGGAGGTGGGACCAAGGTCAGGGGTCAAGGACAGGCTAGCCATCCATTTGGCCCGGCGTCCCAGCCTTGCGGGAGAACCGGAATCTAACGCAGGCCACGCCCCCTCGCGAGACCACTCCCCCAGCACGTGACTGTGGCGCGCGGACTTCCGGGCCTCCGCCCTCGGTTCGTACGCCTTCCGCGCCGGCCTCAAGATGGCCGCCTTCTGGCGTCTCCGGCGCTGTTGAATGGTGAAAGCTTTATTGTTCCCTTCGGGCAGGAGTGTTCGTGTCCTCTATGACGCTGTCAATAAAGAACGGCAGTTTGAATCGGTGCTGAGCAGGTAACCATAGAAACGGGGCCGGGACTCTGCGTGGAGACCCCCTTTTGCAGATGAGGCCCGAGGGGCGTCCTAGATGCGTGGCGAGCTCCGCGGGGTTGGCCACTGCCTTCGCCTCGGGATGTGGGCCTCCTAGGGCGGCCCACGCCTGGGGTGCAGGCTCGGGCAGGAGAGGCCGCGGGGACCCGGCCTGGTTCCCCCGGGGCTGGACCAGAGGCCAGGTCTCGCTCCCTTACCCTCACGTCCCTACGCCGGTGTCGGCCAGCTACGCCCGCGGGCCAAACCCGCCCCTCCTCATCCCCCGGCCCTCTTGTTTTGTGTGCTGGGAGCTAAGAGTGGCTGTTAGGTTTTGAAATGGTTAGAGGCAGGGTGGTAAATCCTGAAGTCAAACTTGAGTGGCCCTGAGTGAAGGTGCACTGGGACTCGGCCATGTTCTTTGTTTATGTCTTGTCCGGCTGCAGGCTTGAGTAGCTGTGTGGTGGCTGCTGCATGCCTTGATGGCAAGGCCCCCAAAGCCAGAAACATGTTTTTCTAGCCCTTTACAGAAAAAGCGTGTCCACACCTGCTCTAGACCCGAGTAGACTGGGTCACTGTTGTCCCTCAGCGATTCCGCAAAGAGTGGAAAACTTAATCCTCTTGGTCTTAACCATTGCTCAAAGAAGAAGTTGGTTCTACGTTGTTGTTTTTTGTTGTTTTGTTTTGTTTTGTTTTTGAGGCCGTGGGGTTTGAAGTCAGGGCCAGGCGCTCGCTAGGCACCACCACTTGAACCAGCCCCTCCCGCCCCTAACCCTGTCTCTCCAACTTTGTGTTCCTACTTTTTTTTTTTTTTTTGTATTCCAACTTTGTAAATCTGATGTTTCAGTTTTACGAGAGAGGAAGTGAAGAGGGATTAAATTATGTAAGGGTATACTAGATTACAGATTAGCAAATTGAGCCCATGCTTGAGAAACCCCTGCTTGGTGGCGTGCATCAAATTGCTTCAGAGTTTATTCATTCAAGTTTTCACCATCTGGGAGCATTCGTTCTTTCCCTGACATTGTATCCAGATCTTGGTATGCCTTATAGAGGTTTCGTTACAGAGGTTTGACAGTGTCAAAGTGAAAATTTTCTGTCCTTGGCTTAAATCATGAAACTTTGCCCGCACCCCCTTCCTAATGTAGTAATTCTCACAGGTAGCTTCTTCACTGACTTAACAAATGATGTAAAACACCTGTGCTTACATGAATGCGTTCATTTGATATTAAATGAACACCCACTATGTGCCAGGAATGATTTAAATTCCTGGAAACATAGTGGTGTACAAGACAATGTGATTTCTGCCCTTTTTCGGAGTTTAAATTCTTCAGGGGGGTTGGACAGATGATGTAAAGGTACACAAAGATAAATTTTTTTTTTTTCTTTTTGAGACAGGCTCTTGCCATGTAACCCAGGCTGGCCTTAAACTTGAGATCCTCCTGCCTCAACCTCCTGAGTACTGGGATTACAGATTGGTGCAGCCATGCCTAGCTCACAAAGATAATTTCAAACACAGGTGTCATGGTGTCATAGTATCATAACAATAAAATTGGTAATTTGAATTTGTTGTGGAATTCATTTGTGACAGGTACTGGTGTTAAGTGCTTTCCGTGGACTATCAGTCCTCACACCAACAATATGACATGGATAGTATTACTATTACCGTTTTACAAAGAAGGAAACAGGCTCACAAAAGACTGATGTCCAAGATTACACAGTTTATGCATAAGGGAGCTGGGAGCTGAGGCTAAATGGATCACAACGTGCTGTATTATTCCATGTGTTGTCTTTCCTGCTAGCGGGAAGTCCTCAAGAGCAAAAACCACACCTTAATTTTTGTGTCCTCAGCTGCTGTGTACTTCACTGCTGTGGTAGGTTCTTTGATTACCAGGTGATTAGGAGGGCCCTGAGGCTCTGTGTTGTGGATGCTAAAACCTACTGTCAAGAGAGTTAAAAAATAATAGCTACTCAAAATTGTGGCAGCTGCTTTAAGGGAAACAAATCACTCAGCTGAGACAGACAGCTGAGTGGTCAGGGAAGACTCATCTTGAGAGGTATTTTAATTTGAAATGTGTCAAGTAACAAGGAGTCAGTCCAGCAGGAAGGGAAAAGGGAGAGAAGCCAGGAGGAGGCACTTTTCAGGAGGCTCAGAAACCATAAGGTGGGCAGGAACTTGGGGCACCAGAGGAGAAAGGAGCCAGAAGTTGTCCTGTGGTTAACAGTGCTGTGCCCAGTGCATGGCCCTGAACCAGCTTCACTATTGGTAGACCTGCTCAGTACAGTGTGGAATAGCACTTCTTGAAAGATTTGTGTTGCCCTTCAATTAAGATAAAATGCATTAATAGTTGAACTGGTGCACTGAAGCTGCCTTCCCACCTCAGCCTTGGGAGTACTGGGACTACAGGCATGACTGTGTGTACACATATTAGTACACATATTGCTGAATTCCAACTTGGAAGCTAACTACATGTGACCCCCATGCAAACTATATTTAAAGTATTAACAGAAATCTAGACGTGTGTTACAGACAAAATTGGGGATGGCATGGGTGGGTGTTTTTTCTATCTTTAGGGAGAGGGGAACAGATTTTTCTTAGTGTTTAGAGCACAACTTTTCCAACTGGAATTTAGTTTTTAAATCAAATTATACAATTGTCTCTATAGAGCATTTTCCAGCATTTTAGTGTTTTAAGCTTGAAATGGTTTGTGTTCCTCCATCAAAGGTATTTACATTTTGGTAGGAAGGGTCCTGGGGATGGAACCCAGGGTCTATAGCATGCAAAGCACGCTCTACCTCTGACTTACACTCTCAGTACCCGTGTCTGCATTTTCTTAAGGCATTCTAAGAAAATGTTGGGCCCCTAGTTAGTAGTAATTTCATGTGTTTGTGGATGATTTTGGATTTCCTCCAAAGTTTTCAAGATAACATTGCATACTTTAACAGAGTGCTGAGTGCTTTGAAAAAAGGCTTTTTGAATAGGTAAAACATCAGGTGATGTTTGGTCTGATGAGCATAAATTAGAGGCAGGGATAAATAAGGGAACGATATAGGAGCAGCAATGTCGTTTTCCTTTCAACTGTATCCAAAAACCATATTGCACATGTCATCAGAAGATACAACCCAGTCCAGCAAATGGAGCAGGGAACTGGACAAAGAGTGGCATGTTAATGCAGTGTTAAACAACAGCCTCGAATTAAATTGCTATTTTAGGTTGGGGTGGGACCTTCACATCTGAGTATTGTAGTTTTACTCTGTGATTTGGGTCTGTTGGGTTCCAGTAAAGAGTAGGTGGAAATGGTAGCTTTGAAGGATAATATGAAACTGCGGGAAGAGCCAGGGCATACCAATTTGTTTTTCAATCTATTTTATTTCAGTTCAAAGCATCAGTGCAGACAGCAGCCCAGAAAAACAAGCCGCACTTTGGCAATACTCAACTGCTTTTGGAGATTGAGGAAAACTGAGTGTAACCAAAGTGTGGATTGTTTTCTTGGACTGTGTCTGCAATGAGGCTTTGAACCAAAATAAAATAAATTGAAAAACAAATTGGTATGCCCTGTTGCCTCATACTGAGTATTTACATTACCCTTCCAGAGTACTGGCTGTGCTGGCACCCTGGGGGAAGGTGCTGACCCCTCAGCCTCTTTTAACTCTTCCACAGAGTGAGCTCTTTGATTTTCACAAGGAAATTGAATCTGGGTATTTGGTTTTCTGGATCTCCAATAGGTTGCCTTCTAAAGGCATCATCTTGATAATGTGGAGAAGCAAGCTACTAACCACACAGATGAGAGAATTAAATATTAAGGGCATTTAAATTCAGCAATGAGGTCAATTTGTGTGAACAAAGGGTACAGAATTTCATTTGCAAAGAGCATGCAGTTATGAGACTCTGACAGCCCTCACAAGGGAAAAGCAAGGAAAGAAAGTCGGCCTTCCTTGCATTTCTCTAGTATTACTTCATTCCAAGTGCTCAGGATTGTGATGCCAAGCATTTCATTTCCTTACATAAAGTAAATACCACACAGCTGAAGCACATAAACCAGGTATTGTAATCTTGGGTAAATTGTTGAATTGCAAGGGGCCCATGAATCCTTTGAAGATGCCTGCACATTTGTGTGAATGTCATTCTTCTTGGAAGAGAGCCTATCACTTTAATCATATCTCAGAGGGGTCCTTGGCCCCCTCAAAAGGTGCAGAGCCAACTTCACAGCTAACACCACCAAGCTAAGGTCATGAAACCAGTTATTTTCCACTGCTCTGTTGCCCTGACTTCAAAGTTTTGAGAGAGTCTTTTCAGGCTTTGTTTCCTGTCTAAAGTGGTCAAGCATAATTGAACATTTGCATAATACAGATGCCTACTCAGTGATGTGCTGCAGAAATGCCTTACAGAGATGATTGTCCTCACTCTACACAAGTCTGGTAAGATGTGCACGTGTTGTCTCAGCAACCTTGTTAGCAGATGCCATGTTTGTTCCTTCTTTTTAAAAATTTTGATGTATGTATTTTTGGTGTGAGGGATCAAACCTAGGGCCTTACACAGACTAAGCACCTGCTGCACCTGCTGTACCTGCATTGAGCTATATCTCCTCCACATAATGTTTTTAGTTTTTAAATTGACAAGTAGCAGTGTGTGAATTTTTAAATATGTACAGCATGATGTTTTGAATATGTATACATTGTGGAATGGTAAAACTTAATCAAATATTTAAAAAGAAGATGAAAAGCTAGTGTTTGTTTTATAGGCATCAACTTCTTGGAGATGGAGTCATTTCCTCAGATTTAGCAGTTTTGTTAAAAGGGAAAGAAGAAGGAGGAGACATATTTGAGGAAGAATAAAGAAAGATAGGATGTCTCCCATGTGTTTTCCAGAAGAGTCCTCTATGTGTGTGTAAAAGTCATGAGCTTCTATTTTGAGGCAATCTTACCTCAGAACCTAACTAATACTAGAACCTCTGAAAAAGTCAGTTTACAAATGTAATTCTGTGCCAGTCTGGAATGGGATAAAGCAATGCAGCGTGCTTTATGAAGGAAAAGGAGGCCCCAGAATGGGAGATTAGAAACAAAGAATTGTAAATGTAAGTAATAGCTTTTGAGGTTCTAAACATTGGTTATTTTAATAGGTTTATTTATTTATTTATTTATTTGGCAATACGGGGGGATTGATCCCAGGGCCTTCCACTTCTACATGCTAGGCAAGCACTCTACCATAAACTCTTAGTAATTCTCGTCATTGATCCGAAGTTTATTTTAGGTCTATGTACACAATCATGCTACCTATGAAAAATAAGTTTTGTCTCTACCTTTCCAGGAATCTTTTCCACCTTTTTTCTTTTTCTTACCTTATTGAACTGGCTATGGCTGCTACTACAGTGCAGGGCAGAAGAGGTAAGAGGAGAAATCCTTGCTTTGCTTCTAATTTCAGGAGTCATTTCCACCTTTTATTTCTTTTTTTAAAAAATAATTAATTATTTTTGGGCAGTACTGGCGTTTGGATTCAGTCTCGCACTTGCTAGGTAGGCACTCTACCACTTGAGCCACTCCTCCAGTCCTTAATAGTGTTTTTTGTTTGTTTGTGTGGTGATACAGGGGTTTGAACTCAAGGCCTCATGCTTGCTAGGCAGACAGTATACTGCTTGAGCTACTCTGCCAGCCCCTTTATAGTGTTTCGTGTTTTGCTTTAGGAAATGTAAAACAAAACAAAACAAAAAGAGCTGTATGGCTGTATGTGATCCTTTTCTGGCTTTGAGAAAATTTTGCAAAGTGTAACCTAATCCACTGGTTTTGTCTTTTTCTTGGACTTCTAAAACTTTGGCTTGACCTTGGGTCATCTTTCTTAACTGCTTTGGCTCCTTGTCTCAGTAGCTCCAGAAGACGGTGGGATCAGTGAACTTGCCATCTTTTGAATGCTCTTTGTTGGCACATATTTAGTTATGCTATAAGTCTGTTGATTTCTCCTCTCCTTTCTCTTCTTTGGTTAAAGCAACTATAATTACTTGTCCTGGATTACTGAAACAGCCTTCTACCATGTGACATCAGGTGGTTCATAGACACCCTCCAAAGTTCATCTTGTTGCATGGCCCCTCCAAAGTCCCTGTTGTTTCTCATTCTCAGCACTGCTGTGCATGCAGTTGGCAGTAAGTGCATACCTGTTGAATGGATGAACAGAGGAAGGTGAAAGTGGATGTCAGAGTGAGGGGCCTCTAAGACCTGTACTTGGAAAGGGCGGTCCTTGTCATGTACATATCATTAATTGATTAGTTCAAAGTAGTTCATTGTTCTTACCCATCCCAGAAATACCATGTTAGTAATTAAAATGATCATTTATTAAACACATGGCAAGTTCCAGGTGCCATACTAGGTGCTTTACACAATTATGTCATGTAATCCTCATAGCAACTAAGCAGTAGATACTATTACATTCCCCCCCCCCCCCCCCGCCCTTTAAAATATTTTTGCTACTTTTGCAGGCTTGGGATGGAACCAGGGCCTCATGCATGCTAGGCAAGTTCTCTAACACTGAGCACCATCCTCCAGCCATACCCCAGCCCCTATTTTAAAAATTATTAAGAAAAATTTCAAACATATTAAACTGAGAAGAGCACAATGGGCTCCCATACACATTAACTCCTTTTTACACTTAGGAAAGTATAGTGATAACAGTAAAGTCAGGTTCAGACCCCAACTCTATGTAACCCCTTTACTCATATTGTTCTTAATTTTAAGTTCCAGTTGGCCTGTGAAAAGCAGAAGCAGGGGAGACAGTGGTGAGCCCTCTTCTCACTCCAGTCATATGTTGTCCCCCTCCCTTGCCTCGTTCACTCCCAAATGCTTCCTGGCTCCTGTTTGCATACAGCCAGCCCTCTGTCTCCCTGCTTCACTGCTTCTCTATGGGCTGTGCTTGCTCTCTCTCTGGTTTTTTTGGTGCCATCAGTATTAGCTGCTTTTCAAAGGACTGCTCCCATTTTGAATACCCAGCTCCTAGCATGATGTGGTGAACATAGCAGGAGCTAATATATTTAAAGTGAGTGACAGTGAACTTGCTGCCCGTTTAGCCTGTAGGTTTGGCATGGCACTATGACTTTTAGATGTTGGTCTGAAGGCCTGGCAGTCATTAAATTTGACCATCCTAGACACAAGCTGCTCATTCAGCTCTGTTGTCAGCCGCCCTCAGTTCTAGTCAGGTTAAAACCAGAGGGAGACTTTTGAAGGTCAAAGTCCAAGACAGTAGAATAATTGGCCCCTAGAGTTCTGGGTTTTTTTTTCCTGGGCAGCAAAATGTTGAGGATGAAATTTTCCATGTCTTCCTTTGAACATTTTTGAGCAAATAATGATGGACTCCCACAGGCTGTTTCCCAGAGTTAAAGGCAGCAGAGAACTACCCTCTCTTTTGCTTTTTTTTTTTTTTTTTTGGTTGTTGTTAGCTCCTTAAGATAGTCCTTTTGTTATACTCCCTGGCAATTGATGAGGGAAAGCTAGAGATGAAAGCAATTCCTACTTGTTCAAAGACAGAGCAGGAAGCTTACAGGAGGAGGAGAGAAGGAAGCTGCTCTATGCAATATACATAGAGGAGACTGAGGCTGAGTGATCTGATTAGTACAGGAAGACGTGCTGCAAGAGGATGGGGTCTGCAGTCTTGGTGCTTCTGCTGCTTAACTACAAAGGTGTGAGAAAAGGTAGACTTCTGTGTGTTGCCAGCAACCCAAGAACAGAGTGTGCAGAGCATGTTCCCTACGTAGTGCCAGGCTGCAGGAAAGGGCATTTGGCTGAGCTCACAAAGACCTGCCGGATGCACAAGCACATTCTGTTCACTAGCAAGGCTGGGAAACTGGGCTGGGGGCATGGGTTCCCACAGCTCTTAACTCACTGTTCTCAGCTTCATGGTCTTGGAGAAGTGGGGATGGAGAAGTAGGTGCATGGTGCCTGTGTTAGTCAGCTTTCCATTACTGTAGCAAATGTCTGAGATAAATCAGTCTGTAAATAGAATATGGTTATTTTGGCTTACAGTTTCGGCGCTTTCAGCCATGATTGACCCTCTTGCTTTTGGGCCTGTGGGGAGGCAGCACATCATGGCCAGGAGCATTGGAGGAGCAAAATCAGTCACCTCATGATGGGGAGTGAGAAAGCACACACCCCTGGTCACCAGATCGCCTCCCACTAGGCCTCACCTCTTAGTTTCCACCCCCTCCCATGGGTCCATTGTGAGGAACAAGCCTTCAACACGTTGGCCTTTGGGGGCATTTGAGGATCCAAACTATAGCAGTACTTCAGATAGCAAAGGCTATCTTCCTTTCCCTTCTTCCCTCCTTCTCCTTTCTTTCCAGTGCTGTGAATTGAACCCAGGGCCTTGTGTGTGCTGAGCAAGCACTCTACCACTGAGCTACATCCCCCCACCCCAGTGCTGTGCTCTTAAAACCACTTTGCTGACTATGTATCTTTACTTTGCCTCTGACCAGAGAAAATTAAAATTATCCAGAATTTTAGTAGAGGAAAGACTGTAGTATTAAGAGCTTTACTGTATTTAAAATTGTCAGGCTTGGTCAATATGATTTAGTGGTAAAAGCTCTAGCTCTGGAGTCAGATAGTGTGAGTCTATTCATTCACTCTGCCACTCACTGACTTTGTGATTTGGGCAAGTCGTTTCCTCTCTCTAGGCTTCTACTTCCTTAGTGGAAGTTGGGACTGATAATAGTAACTATTTCACTGGTTTTGCAAATATTCTATGAGGCCACCCATGTAAACATCATGCCTAGGATGTAATAAATGCTAGATAAATAATTGCTACTATTGTTAGGTCCACGCTGGAACCCCCCAAATTGTGTTGTCTTTTCCTTTCCAGATTATCTTCTTCATTGCTTCCTACTCAGAACATACAGTTGGCATCTGTGGGTTGCTTATCTGTGGATTCAGCCAACCTTGAATTGAATATATTTGGAAAAAAAATTGCACCTTACTGAACAGGTAGAGACTTTTCCCTTGTCATTATTTTCTGAACATTACAGTATAATTGCTTTTATATTGCATTTGCCTTGTATTCGGTGTTTTAAGTAATCTAGAGATGATGTAAAGTATTTGTAAGGATACACTTAGGTTTTATACAAGTTCTTCACTGTGTTACATGAGACTTGTGTATCTGAAGACTTTGGTATCCACAGGGGTCCTGAAACCAATCTTATGTGGATGCTGAGATTAGTTGTTATGAATTTAATAAGTAAGGGACTTACTTGGTGGCAGAGCACATACACTCTGGGTTCAGTCCCTAGAAAGAATTAAGTAAATATTATAAATAAATAAATGTATCTATCTCAGGTTTCTGGTATTTCAGGGTGTTCCTGGAACCAAACAGATAACAATTTATCTAAGATTTAGGAAACAGGAAAGCCTGTTTTCTGTCATTAGTGAACTAAAAGATCTTGAAACACTTTTCCTTATCTAAGAAATCTAGAAATTGGACCAAGTATTTTAGAATTTCTTTGTGTCTCCTAATTTTCAGTGTATGAAAGGTTTTGTATGAAATCTCTCAGATTATAGCCCAGTGTTATGAGAGGCCTCATTCCCTCTACTTTCTCTCTCTTTCTTAGCTGATTTTTCAGCCAATACCAGCCATATGAAGCTAGCAGTGTGATTGTCTATGAAGTCTTCGCTTTTAAAGCCAATTATGTAACATTTGACATACATAAAGATACATATATAACTTAAAAGTGATGAAATGGAGTGAAAGAAGAATTTTGGCAGGTCTTTTGTTTGTTTTCTTGTTTTTGTTTTGGTTTGTTGAGGCAAGGTCTTGCAGTGTAGCGCAAGACTTTGAGTTTGTTCCATAGTCCAGGCTGGCCTGGAACACACGATCCTCCTACCTCAGCCTAGTGCTGAGGCTTACAGACGTGTGCCAGCACATCCAGCTTTGGATCTTTAAAATACTATAGGAACCATTCTTTATGTATATTGACTCACAATATTAAGAGTAGCTTATTATTTCTTAAAACTACCTCATATGATAAATGTTAATATTATTCCTGTTTTACATATCAGGAAACTGAGGCTCATCAAATTAAGCAGCTTGCCTTGAGTATACAGCTAGTAAGTGAGGCCAAGCTGAGATCCACACTTGGGGCTGTCTGTCTCCAACCTTTGCTGTTGAGCACACAGCCTCTGGCTCACAGAGCCTGGTGTGATGGCCTTTCATTGCCAGGACCTATTTTTACATTAGATGCAGAGCTTTGAATTTGGGATTTGGTACTATGGACTGTGTGCAGGCCAGATTTTTCCCTACTGAAGAAAAATGTGTTCTGATAATCAAGTTAGGAAAACTCGGAAGTCATCCACATTTTCAGGTCAGCGCAGAAGGCCTGTATCAGCACCAGTGGCAAAGCCAGAGGTCTTTTGTACACCTAAGATACTGGATTTGAAAGCATTGAAGTGGTGATTGCTTGTCAAGACTCTTGACTGCAGGGTGAAAAGTTGGCATTAAGGATAACACAGTCACAATCCCTCACCACTCATTAGACCAGAGTGTTGCTCAAGGGATTTTGCAGTTGAATCTATGGAGAGCAGTCTTGGTGAACTGCTGGATCAGAGCAACGTGTCCAGAAGGCACCTGAATCTTGCAGCGCCTCCTTCTTTTGTAATGGCCTGGAAAAATCGCTTGTTTCTGTGAACTAGTCAGAAGATAAGAGGACATAAGCAGTTTGTTATGCTATTTGGGTATTTTTCCCCTTCTTGTATTTTGTAGAATGCCTTAAAAGGAGAGTTTATTAAAAATTGAGAGACTCTTGAAAATTAGGTGACTAGAGTGGTTGGTACAGGCTCATCAAGAATTAGTTGCTCACTACCAGTTGGAGATTTGGAAATGAGCCTTCCCAGTGGTCTTTAGTCTTCCCTGCATCTCTGCCTTCTTGAGAGTCTGGTTGTGAGGTGTCGATGTTGATGATGGTGACTAATGGCTTTTCATTTACTTCCTGTGTGCCTGACGTGAGTTCCTGTATTCATTTGATCTTCCAGCAACCAAGTAAGAGCGGTATCAAGACTACTCCTATTTTGTAGATGAGGAAACTGAGCCTCATTATAGGTTAGATAGTTTCCCCAAGGTCATAACAGTTTGTAATTACACATTCAGGATTCACCCATGTAGTCTGATTTCAACTTCAGCCTTTAGCCACAAGACCACACTGCTGCTAGTGAAAGCTTGGGCCCCCTCTCCACAGAAATTGTGCAGTTGTATAGCACTGCATATAAACTAAAGAGCACGCAGATTCCTTGTCCTCTACCTAGTGTGTACACTGAGGTTTGAATGCCCCCCCCCATTACACTTCTAATTCCTCTCTTGTAAAGAGTGTGTATTTTACTGTGCTTGGTACATAGTAGCAGCTTAAATGTTTAGCAAGTGAACTTGTGATAGAAATGACTCTAGTTTTGAAGCCAGACAGATCTACCTAGGTTTCTATTCTTAAGTTTTCCCGTTGCAAAAATTGCGCATGTTCCAGCTGGGAGTATAACTCAGTGGTAGAGTTCTTGCCTATCATGCACAAAACCCTGAGTTCAGCCCCCAGCACTGCAAAAACAAAACAAAACATAAACAAAATAGTGCATGTTTATTACAGGAAAATTTGAAACGTGAAGAAGAAAATAAGTCCACCATAACAACAATATCTAGGGATAACCTCTGCTAGCATTGAGATACTTTTATGCAAATGTGTGTGGGCATACACACACATTTTTACATTTGATTTATGTATATATGTAGCCGCCTGTTGGTTGTTTTCCTTTTAGTATATTGACAGCGTTTTCCCCAAATTATTAAAAAAATCTTCAAATGGCTAATTTTTTTTTTTCATTCCTGGTAGTTTCTTTCCTTTTTTGGGCAGTACTAGGGTTTGAACTCAGGGCTCTTTGCTTGTTAGGCAGGTGCTTTATTGCTTGAGTCATGCCTCCAGCCCTTTCTTTTTTTCTTAAGCCCAAAACCCGAGAATTTTTTTCCAAAAATTATACAATTCACATACTATATAGTTTACTATTTTAAAGTATACAGTTAAATGACTGTAACCATCACTTCTTTCTAATTCCACAATTCCAGAACATTTTTATCACTCAAAAAAAAAGCCTGCATCTATTAGCAGGATATTTCCTCCTATATCTGTTTTCTCCTGTGGTAACGACTAATCCACTTTCCATCTCCATGGGTTTGCCTGTCTTGGACATTTCATAGAAATGGGCTCGTAGCATGTGGCCGTTTGTGTGTGTTGGTTTTCACGGACTGGTGTGTTTTGAAAGCCATCCTGTTGTGGCATGTGTAAGTGCTTACTCCTTTTAACGGCTGAGCATTATTCTACATGGATATGCATTTTTGTGCATTTATCATTTGATGGGTGTTTAGGTTGTTTCTACTTTTTGTTATGTTCAATGCCCTAGTGAGCATACTGCACGAGATTTTGTGTAGATGCACGTTTTCATTTCGAGGACTAGTATACTAAGACTGAAATTACTGGGTCATATGGGATCTGTCCTTTTATTTGTCTGGGGGGGGAGGGGTTACTGGGTTTTTGAGCTCAGGGTGTCATACTAGCTAGGTAAGTACTTTACCACTTGAGCCAGGCTTCTATGCCTTTTTACTTCAGTTATGTTTTGAATGGGGTCTCATGGCTTTGTCTGGGGCGGGCTTAGCCTGGACCTCAGTCCTCCTATTTATCCCTCCTGGGATGCCAGGCACATAACCACCATGCCCAGTTTATTTGTTGAGATGCCATGATCCTCCTGATCTCTATCTCCCAAGTAGCTGGGATTGCAGGCATGAACCACCAGTGCCTGGTTTTTGTTTTTTTTTCTTTTATCTTTTGGTATTTTGAAATAGGGTTTCACTATATAGCCTAGGCTGGCCTCAAACTCGCCATCCTTCTACCTCTGCCTCTAAGTGCTGGGATTACAGGTGGGTACCACCACAACCAGTTCTACAAATCTCATTTTTAATGACTGAGCACCCATAATTCTGTATGGCTGTAAATCACTTAAAAATTTCTTATATTCTAAGTTTTCAGGGTGTTTTTTGTTTGTTTTTTGGCAGTACTGGGGTTTGAACTCAGGGCTTCATGCTCACTAGGCAGACTCTCTGCCGCTTGAGTCACTCCTCCAGCCCTTCAGGGTTTTTGCAATACCATTAATACTTTTGTTCTGAATGCAGCGTAAGTATGCTACTACATCTCTGTATCAATAAAGTCTTAGAATGGGTCTGAAGGATGTAAACATTAAAATATTTTTATTGTCATGGGTTTCCTATTTTTATCCAATGATAATTATATAACTGATATGTAAATTTATTCTGGTTAAATAGTCACACGGTACAAGTAAAAACATATTCCTTCCTATACTCCACATTCTCATGTCTCTTCAAGCACATTTCTCTAGTTCAAGATGAGCAGACAGTGTCCAGACTATTCATCAGTTTATACTTCCGTGAGAATTATGTCCCAATGGTGTTGCTCATTCTGAATTATTAATGCAAGTAGGGGTTTTAATAATAGCACCTAACACTTTAGCATTTACTATGGACAGTCACTTTGCTAAAGCAGTTCAGATGCATTATCTTATTTCATCTTCACATCAAAACTGTTAATGATGCCGAAGTTCAGTGATTGCAGTGATTTGTCCAGGTCCCTGAATAAGCATTCAGGTTAGTCTGCTAGATGAGGAGTCCATGATCAAAAAACACTGCTTTTCAGTGAAATACTATCATGAAAAACCTTGCAGATTGAATTGCTCCAAATTGTGTAAATTTGCATTTCTTTAATTATTCATGAAGACCAACTTTTTTCTTTTATCATCTTGTTAACTTCTATTTCTTTTGTGAATTATCTGGTTTTTCTTTGTCCATTAAAAAAAATTTAAATGTCAGTGCTTTCCTTATTGATTTTTATAATCATTTTAATAGAAAGACCTCCATTGAACTTCAGTTTTCATTAGTATATTACCTTTTAAATACTATAAATGATTCCTTAAATTTTTTTCCCATTGTTGCTGAGTCACAAATCCACCTTATAGTTGCTAATTAAAGTTTCAACTACTGATAGATAGATCTTTAAATGAGAAAATATCCTCAAGCAATAAAACTGCTTTAAAATGTCTCAGGGAACATGTGATTGCAGGCTTCCCAGTCTACTGTACTTACAATTAACATTCAAAGAAAAACTGATAATATGCTGTGTGCATGCCTGTGTTCCTCCAGGCTGAAATTAAAGCCCTCCCCGCTGAGGGCATATGATGTGTAGTTAGGAGTTTGGTATTTTGGTTCAAGTACTTACTTAATGCCCAGAAACTGGGATCCTTGTTCTGCCTTGTCATTGATTAGATACCTGACTTGGGCAGGTCACTTAATTTCTTCTTTTTTAAAATGATAGGACTGACTTAAGTAGTCTGTAACAATAATTCTAGTTGCATAGTTCTCTCATTTTTATTGTCTTTTTTTTTTGAGACAGGGTCTCTCTATGCAACCTAGCCTCACCTTGAACTCTCAGTTCTCCCACCTCAGCCTCTTCAGTGCTGGGATTATAGGTGTGCACCACCACACCCAGCTTTTATTGTTCTTCTGATAAGGAATCATTTCATGTATGCTTGGTATTAATAATTTTCTCTAAATTTTAATTCAGTGACAAGTGGCCAGAAGTCAAACAGAGTAGAAAGTGAATGAAGTTCATGGGAGAAAGCATTGGGTGAGGGAACAGAGAGAAAGAGAATGAGGGTTGAGTCTGTGGCAGCCAGTGTATGGTAGATGGTGCAAAAGGAAGCTAGTTGAGAGGTGAGTTTGAAGTGAGTTGGGAGCTTTCTTGCAGTTGGGCTCCTTGAAAGAGGATCTGCTATAGATAGATGTCCTGAGCACCAAAAGAGAAGCTTATGGTTAGAGGCAACAAGATAGCACACCTCTTGTGACAAAAACTGAAAAATTAGCACATAATTAATGCTTTCAGATACCGCCTATAATTCTAGCTATTTGGGAAGTGGAGGTAGGAGGATTGCAGTGTAAGGATGGCCCTGGGCAAAAGTAAGACCTTACTTAAAAAATAAACTAAATCTAGAAAGACCTAGGGGGGCATGGCTGAAGTGGCAAAGTGTCTTCCTAGCAAGTGTGAGACCCTAAGTTCAAATCCCAGTTAATTCCCTGACCCCTGCCAAAAAAAAAGGGTAAAGTCTAGTAATGCACCTATGTCACAGGAGAGACCAGAGCCACCAAAGAATCCAGGAACTCGGTTATGGAAGAAGACAGAACATCATTGTCTGTATACATTGACCCTCAAACTACCTGCTCAGTTTGGGGGCCAGATATTTGCTTTCATGGCAGAGGTAAATATATTAGGCCTCCACTGAATGCTGGCTACATACAGAGAACTTCCTTTGTTCTTCTATGATTTCTAAAAGACTTACTGATGATAGTTGACTTTGCCACTTGAATTTTTTCACAGATAACTGCAAAAACAGGGATATTTCACATTATGAATTAATGCATTGATTTTCTGATTTGTATTTCTTCTGAGTCTAGTTAACTGTGAGACATTGAGAGGCTAGGGCCTCTATCTGCAAGGATGACAACCAGGGTAACCCAAACCAACTGGGGAAGTCTTTTGGCAGCCAGCAAGCCTGTGCCCACACAGTTCTTTCCCAGGGACCATCTCCACCCAGCTTTTAGCAGAGACCAGTAGAAGCGTGAGGTACCTCAGGCTCAGGTTTCCCTGTCAGGTCATCCAGCAGTGCATCTCCTCTGTGAAAGGAATTGGGGAACAATGGTAGTAAGCCCAGAAGTCCAATTTAGTAACTAAGAATGGGGAGACAGGCACATCTGCATTTGAGCTCTCCTCAGACTTACTGACTGTGTGTTCTTCAGCTAAATACTAGTTTCCTCTTCTGTAAAGCAGGAATAATAGAGTGTCTAGTGATGGAGATGGGAATTAAATGGGAAAGTATGTGAAATTAAATGGGAAAGGCAATTGAGAGAGTCCAATTTTTTTTGGACTGGGCCAAAAAAAAAAAAAAGTTGTTTTAATCATCCTCTGTTCACCCCTTGATGAGGGAGAGATTCCTGCCCCATTGTTTTGGGAGTGGCCAAACACATGCAACCTGCCTGCCCGTGGACAGATGAAACCAACGCAGTTTATTAGTCACCTGTCCTCATAGACTGGAGGAGGATGGTGCCACAGCAGATAGGGCCACGGAGGATTGCACTTAGGAGTGGAGTGAACAGCAAGGGGCTGTGAGGTAGCCTTAGTAGTATGAAGAGGATGAGGTGCCCCTGGTTCCTGCCAGAGGATGTGATTGGCTTGTTTAACTAATTTGGGAGGCTGGCAGGGAGCTGAAACCCACTACTCAGGGATAAGCAGGCAGGAGCTGCCCCTATCCCTTTGATAGGAAGATTGTTTGGCTTGGGGACAGTGAGCAGAGTGGGAAGGGATATTTGTGGCAGGTCCTTAAAGGCCCTCCCAATTCTATCAGAAGATGTCAAGGCAGCAAGTAATTTTGAGCTTTACATTTCAACTTGACACTGCAAAAGAGAATAATAGCCTTGCATGCTGTGTTTAATACAGCTTTCAGGGAATCTAGGTAGGAAGTTATTGAAAAGGCATAGTGTCTAGAAAGGAAACGTCACAGTAGGTCATATATACAGGCAAGAGCAAAGGTCTTTTTGTTGTTTACAGTTCCACATATGTTTATTGATTCCATACTATTCTAGGCTCTTCAAACTCTTAACCTGGTCCCAGTGGCTGCTTTCCTCTAGGTCAGGAGCAGCTTGGGATAGGGGCCTCTTGGGTCTAGTTAAATTGGCAGCTGTCAGGAAAGCCAGTCTGGCCCCAGAAGACCAGGAGGTTGCAGAGCTTTTTGCTTAAAGCCTGGCTGTAGAATCCTCCATGGTTTGTAGATTTATTCCCAGAGCCACTCTAGAGTTTGTTTTTTTTACTGGAGCCAAGGGCGGGTGCAGAAGAGAGGAGTGTGAAGATAACTTGTGACTTTTTAGAGATGAAGTTTGCTTCAAACATATTTGATAATAGTTAGATGTGAAAAATTGTGATTTGGGGATAGGCAGTGAAAGGTAGTTCTTGGCTACTTGGCAGCATTGTGTCACCTGCAGCCCATTAGAAGTGTAGAACCTCAGGCCCCACATCAGAACTTCTGGATGGGAATCTTTGACAGAGTCTCATGTGGTTCTTGTGCGCACTGAAGTTTGAAAAGCTGTTGTAGTGGAGAAAAGGGCATGAACTTGAGAGTCAGGTGGATGAGAGGATCATTTCCATTCCTCTACTGCTTTGTTATGTGCCCTTGGGTGTGTTACATAACCACTCCACTGTTGGGCCTTACTTATAAATTGGATTTAACTGTTTTGCACGGTTCTTAGTAATAACATAAGTAAAAAAGTGCTTAGAAACATGGTAAAGTACTTAATTATCAGTAACTGTTACTGGTAAGTTGATGGTAGTATTCCGGTATCGTTCAGTAGAATATGAAAAGAAAGAGTAGGGTATCATTAGGGCTAACTCTGACCTGAGGCATGAATTGTCAGTTAAGAAAAATATGGTCACTGAGTGTAGTGATACATGCCAGTCACCCAGCACTCAGGAGGTTGAGGCAGGAGGACAAGTTCAAGCGCAGTGTGGGCTACGTATGTCTTAAAAAACCAAGGACTTGAGATGTAGCTCAGTGGTAAAGTGGTGCTTGCCTAACATGGGCCAGGCCCAGGCCCAGGGTCCCTAGTACCTCAAGAGGGAAAGGGAGAAAGAAAGAAAAAGAGGAAAAATATGGTCTCCTGAGTTGATGGGACAGTGGATGTGGTTGGCTCTGTGACCAGTTCCTTCAGGGTGAGAACAGAGGTGCTTCTGGTAATAGCTGTGCTTCCTAATGACTGCTGATATCTTGGAAGGGAGAATTACTGCAAAAGTGGTAGTTGGCTAAGTCTTAGTCCAGTGAGGCCCTCTCATCATAGAGGAAAGAGCCATGGTGTGGGGATTGAGACCTAGACTTAAGTACAGACTCTGCCCTTTATTTGCCTGTGACTCTTAACTGGCACTAGCCTTATTCCTCCCCTGCAAAGAGGAGGATAAATGGGCTTATGAGCTGTAAATCCTAGTACCTAAGCAAGGTATTATTATCTTGGTATCATCCCTATGTGGTATCTATGACAGAGCTCACAGATAGCCTTCCAAATCCCCAAAGGTGCATATTATGCTTGTTTCAGCTATTTAGAATCTTCTGAGCTGGAGTTCAGCAGAGCTGTTCTGACTCCCTGGATCTCCCATTGACCATGCACTTGAGAGCATATTGCCTATTCAAGTGTTGCTCTAAATTTGGGGGATCAGAACTAAAGTAGACGAGTATTTTGGATGGAATGATATTGGCATGATGGTAACATTAGAAAGGATGACAATACATAGTATGAAAGAGACTACCGTGAACCTAAGTGCAACAGATATAAAAATCTGCATTCTTAACTCTATACATTGCTGCCTGTCAGGCACTCAGTGTAAGAAAAGATACCAAATGACAGCTGCTTTTGAACCTGAGGAATCTAGGCCTGCTGAAAGCTACAGTCACCCTTTTCTAACCTCACCAATTCTCTTTGCATTCTCAGAAATAATTGCTAGGGGTTCTCTTTTAACTTAGCTGAGTCCTTTAGATACCGTACATTTTTAAATCATCTTTTTGTGTGTAGCAAATCCTCCATTTCTTGTCTCTGAACGTGTGATCTTTTCTCTAATTATGTTGATAGTGCCTGTTACTTCAGTTGTTTGTGAGATACTGTATAGCCATGGGGTTAAGGCAGACCAGGATCATATAGCCACTCAGGACCTCAGTTTCCTCTCTTAAAAAGGAGGTTGAACTGAGGTCACTTGGTCATGAGACAAGAGTATGTAATAGACAAACTAATAAATTCCTGCTCTGTGAAAGCAGTGGAAAGGCTCTCCAAGGGTTCTTCCTTCTCTCTGGCTCTAGCAAAGCCCAGACATAGGCATACGGGTTAAGATTTTGTTCAGGAAATAGGGATTATCCCTGGTGACAATGAAGAAATACTTTAAGCAGTAAGATCTCATCCAGCCAAACCAAAAGAGAGATGCCTCAGACCATGAGGGATTCCTGTGCTCAAAAGAGAGAGGTAGAATTATTACAGAAACCAAAATTGAGGAATTGATCAAGAATTAAAATGGTCTTCACTCTTGGATATAGAAATACAGAATCCATGCAGAGGTGGGTCCTGCTTTGCTCTGCCAACCTCCAACTGGTTACTGGTAGACAGTGTGCTTAGGAGGCCTCTTCCTTCCTGGTGCTAGTCTCTTTCCTGATTTGTGTATCAGGCCCATCGCTGGTAATGCTCTGCTTAATTGTCCAGTTCCTATTTCAGAAGTTCCTTCCTCAAAAAGCAGGTGTATTTCTTCTGCTCGGTATCTTGCCTCACCCCATGCTTCATCGTACAGGGTAGCTCAGTGTCTGTCAGTACCCATGACAGCTACTTTTTGGGTGTCTTTTAACTGCCACGTGCAGTGCCACTGTGCTCCTCTGGAACTGGATTTGTGCTTTTCCCTCTGTTCGGAGTTCCTTACCTTTTCACCCTTGCCCATTGGAATCCTGTCTAATTTGCAGTTACCAGCTCCAGCCCATTCTCTTTCCTTGCCACTCACTGGGAAACATTTGTTTTTTCCCTTTTCTCCTCTCCTTCCTTTCTTCCTTCTTGTCTCTTATAGATGGGGTCCTTTTAAGAGCTCTGTTTCCAATCATACCCATGTTGGATAACTTTTAATACCAGCTCCCTGTGGGCAAGGATCTTGTTTTATGTTCCACTTGGCTACCACACAGCACCTAGCAGTGTGCTGAGGAAATGGTGGGCAATTGACCCATAAATAGTTACTGGTTGACATGTGTGTATTGCTGTCTGAAGACTTACGGGAAAATAAGTGCAGTAAGTTGGAGCATAGCAGGCCCAGTTCCCTGAGGCACAGAAAAGAGCCCCTTGCCCTCTAATGGTGGCCTTTGTTTGAGTGCCTTGCTAGGGAACTTGGCAGCAATTGTGGATTTCAGGGTATCTGTCTACTTTTTCAAAAATTCAGCAGTGCATATTGATGCTGTGAATCTTTCATGTTATTTTTTTCCCTGTTCACTTAAAGGGACTTCATGTTTCCTACCAACTGTGACTACCACTTGCTTTTTCTCTTGTGTTTCTTTGTAACTTAAAGAACCTCCAAACTTCCAAATCCTTTTTGGAAGTAGACGGGATAAAAATTTAAATAATAAATATTCTTTGTGCTCCTTTTAGAAAGCTGGCCTATTTTTCTACTTTGTGTTGAATTCCCATTTGTATTTGGGGTCATTATACAGCACTTGGTTCAACCAATTAAGTTTCTTCTAAGTATCTTTATTCTGTGTCAGTATAGTGTTTTCTTGAGGCTTTAATATTGTTCCTTTGAGGAGTATCCATCTTTCTGGTGCTTTCTTGTTGCTTAAGCATTTTTCCCATGAGACCTTTGACAATTTTCCCAAGCCTAGCAATTTCAGTAAGTGCTTAATGACATAATTTAGGTGGCTTGTGTATGTCAATCCATAGGACTTAGAGATGCAGTGTTCCGCTGTGGCATCTTACCTCTGAAAAGCACACTTTCACTGCATTCCACATAGTGCTCCATTTTCTCTTCATTTAACTTCCTTGCAAAGGGAGGGAGCGGGGCAGAAACACATAAATGTATGCTAGAGGCATTTGTGTTTCACTTGTGAGATCAGCAAAGTGTAGTTTAACTTCTGTAGTATATTTCAGTAGCTGTCAAATTACTAGTTTATTCCTTATGATTACATATATTTATAATAGAATTCTGTGATATGAAATATCTACAAAGATTATACAGTTTATTTATAGATACTTAAGTCAGATGGCTAGTTTCAAAACTGTTTAACGAAGATGATTTCACAGGTTCTCTTGGTGACAGTAACAGTAGCAAACACATATAGTGCTTACTATTGGCACTATTTTAAGTGTAAACACTCCTAACCCCTATTAGAAAACATATAGTGTGGTTTTTTAAAATTCCAAAGAGAATCTCTCTGACTTTTAACAAGAAAGTTTTATCTTTTTTTTTTAACTGTGAATACTTTTAGACTCTTTCTTTTTTTCTTTTTCTTTTCTTTTTTTTTTTTTTTTTTTTTGGTGAGACTGAGGTTTGAAAGCTTGAGTCATACCTGCAGTTCGTTTTGTTTTGGTGTTTTGGAAATAGGGTCTTACCTACTATTTGCCCAAGCTGGCCTTAATCTGCAATCCTCTCCGTCTCAGCCTCCCAAGTAGATAGGATGATAGCATGAGCCACCAGCACCCAGCATTCCCAGCCCATTTTTAAATAGTCCATGCATTTTACATATACCAGCACAATTAAAAATTATGACATAACATAGTGCAGTGATCTTTTTTTCATTCTCTTTCTTTTTGGCTTTTTTTGAGACAGTGTCTCCATAGCCTCAACTCATAATCTTCCTGCCTTGGCCTGCCTAGTGCTGGAATTACAGATGTATACTACCACGCCTGACTTTACAGTGATCTTGTGTGTTTTATTTGAAGAGTTTTGATAGATATCTATTCTTATAACCACCACCTATCACTAATGGGTGGGGAAGAACAGAGCTAGCCAAGTGATAGAGGAGAAGAGCAGGGGAGAGAGGGAGGAAGATGAGGAGTTACTATTCCCATCCAAAATAAGATGTAGAACATTTCTGTTCTCCCAGAATAATAGTTGCCTTTCACACCCACCCCTACCATTTTTTATCACAGTAAATTTTTATGACAGTAAAATTAGATTTTTATCACAGTAAATTAGATTTGTCTGTATTTGTTTCCCATAAATAAGACCACGTGGTAGGTTCTGTTTTGTGTCTGATTTCTTTCATGTAACACAATATATTTAAGATTCATTCATGTTGTTATATGTATAGTATTTTTCATTAGAAGAAAGTGCACATAGTTGCCTAAGCAGTTACACTATTTTATACTTCCAACTATATATGAAAGTCTCGTTACTCAATAGTCTCACCAACATTTGGTATTATCAGTCTTGCCAATTTTAACAAATGTGGTGTTCAGCAGTTGCTTTGCTTGCTGCTTGCTATTTTTTTCTTATGCATTATCCCTTCCTCTTGTTCATTTTCCCTCTTATAGTGATTCTCTCAGTAACAGTCTCTGAGTCTCTTAATTTAAAACTAAATCTCCCAATCTTTTATCCTCTTAAAGATACTTGGTTGATTGGCATTTCACTTAATGTTTGAAAACTGTTACAACATTTCCTCTGGCATCAGTTGTTATTAATGAGAAGAGAAGCTCCTATCAGTATACTTGTCATTCTCTTGTAAGTAATACCTTTTCTCTTGGTTTGTTTAGATTCTCGTTTTTTGTTGTTGTTTTGAAGTTTTCATTTTAAAGACTCATGTCCGTCTTTAATTTTAGAAACTTCTCAGAAATTTTGTCTTCAGATTGCTTCTCACAAATGTTGTCTCCCCTTGAGTGCCTACTAGGTAGGTTTTCAGCCTTCTCATTCTGTCTCCATGTCCCTTAACTTTGCTGTCATACTTTGTCTTTTTAACTCTCTGCTACCTTCTCTTCATAGTCACTAATTTTCTTTTTACCTGTGTCTACACTATTTAATTCATCAGTAGATGCATTTCTGTCACTACTTTTTTTAGTCCTAGAAGTTTTAAAATTCTTTTTCACATCTGCCTATACTTTTTGTATTGTTCTTTATTTAATTTACCTATTTATTAGAATGAAGCACAATTCGTGGGCAGCATTTTTATAGTAGTCTGTAATTATGGTTTTCAATTTGAGGGGTGGTATCTCTCCTGTCTCTCATGTAGTGACTTTTCTTCATGGTGACGCTACATGAGTTACTGTCTCATGTGACTTTCTGTTTTTATGGGTCTTTTTTGGGGGGAGAAGAGGGAGTAGACGCCTCCTCACTGGTGTCACTCTAGCATTTATCTACCTGAACAGGGCCCCTCTTGTTGTGTTTTTATCCCTCACATCCAATTCCTCTTCTCTTTTCCCCTATAGGCTCTGGTGGCTCTCATAACATATTAGTAAACATATTTGATGAAATGTCTGTGACTGCACGTGGAGCCTTAGTGAATGCAAAGTGTGGCTGATTATGTTTGAGTTTTTGTAAGTGGTATTATGTCTAGGTTTGTCTTGTTTGCCATTCTACTCAGTACTGAGAATTTGGTTCTATCCCTGTTTCTGCTAGAACAATAAGTTGCATCTCTTGTCTAATATGTGATATTCCATAGTGTACATCCTCCATTTCTGTTTATCTGTTCTTTTAGTGCCTCTCACCACCTTGCTATCACAAACAATGCTCCAGTGATGTTTCTGGCTATATTTCCTAATGGACCTGTGTGAGAATTTTTCTATGTTACGCACACAGGAGGATACTTCCTAGGTTACAAGGCATATATGTCCTATACATCTTACTAAATATTATCAGAGTACTTTTCTAAAACAACTATATCAATTTATATACCACCATTGATCACCTAGATTCAGATTCAGGTTCTACCACATGTTACTGTTTGACTTTGGAAAAATTATTCAACCTCTCTGGGCCTTCGTCTCCCCATTAGTAAATGGGATGATAACATTATCTGCCTCATCAGAGGAGAAAATGAGTTGACATATACAAAGTATATGAGTATACTAAGCACCAAATAAATATAACTGTTATTATTGTTGTAACAATTACCATTGTTACTTGTTACCCAGTTTTTCTGAGTTTCTCCTCTTCTCCCCATCCATCAGCCCCAATTTTTCTGAGATTTATAGGAATTTCTAGATATTAATTCCTCGATGACTTTAAACTTTGCAAATATTATCTCCCACTTGTGAATCTGTGTAAAGAGTTCTTTTTACATATATAGTCCACCCTTTCATTTTGGCGGTGTTGTTTAAGAAGTCTTTTCCTACCCTGCTTCAAAGGTCCCCTGATACTTCCTTCTGTTACCTTTTATGGATTTGCCTCTGCATTCGGGTCTTCTGCATATGGTTTGATAGTGACCCTCTTTCCTGTGTTTTTTCTTTTTCTCTGTGTAAGTCTCCTCCTTCGGATTATGACAGTATTCCAGTTTCTTCTGCTGCATACCAGAGACTAGCCCTTTGTGTTGATTTCTCAGCTTAGGACTCCTTTATGATATAGAATACAACTTTGGTTCTTACACCTCTCTGTGGCATAGGCCTACATTTTGGATTTCTTGTGGGTGCCATTTTGCCTAGTCACAGTCTAGATAATTAGCAGCTGTTGTTGTAGACCATTGAGCAGAGATGTTTTAGACTGTGTGTCATGAAGGGAAACATCAGAGGCTCTGGGCTTTCTGTAAGGATCTCAGTTCTAACCCCTCACCCTCTCTATGTGCTTGAAGCCATATTTCCAGTCTCCATGTGAGCATAATGCATCCTCCTGCAGGCCACCATGGTCTCAACTGCCACTTAACTGTTCAACCTTTGATTTTGATGTCTCTTTCACTTCAGGTATTTGGGAAGGGGGAGTTCCTTTTTTTTTTTTTTTAACTTGATTGTATATATTTTAAGGTTTTTTTGTTGTTCATCTAGAATATCTGTATGTCTGTTGTAGAAGAAAAGATCCATTTACATTAGCTTATTGTGCCATTTTGCAAAATGTTCTTTAATTAGTATTCCTATTAATTAATCTTAGCAAATTTTGAACTTTTAACATTGTCAGTTTATATTCATTGAGTAGCTCTTGCCCACCCTTGAATGCTCTTGGCCTTATATTCTCCTTTTACTTATAAATCTCCTTTTACTTATTTATTTATCATTTATCATTATTATTTATTTATCATCCCCCTTTTATTTACCGTGTTGTTAATATCTGTATACTGGTAAGACACATAATTTGGTTTGATTTTGTTTTAAACCTTGCCCTGTTGCTTATTCTTCAAAAATTATTCTATTTTCTCTTATAATTTAGTTAATAAAAATATTAAATATCTGGCCATAGAGTTCTGTAGCTAATGCTCAAAATACCTCCTTTTGCATATTGGTGGATTAATAAGAGGAAAGATGTGGATACCTCCCCCAGAAAAATTACCATAATTAAGATTTAGTTTGTTTTGAAAATGTAATTCCAGTCACTTATTCTTTAATCATAAGAATGCTTTAAAAGATCCAGTTGGGATCGAGGGGGTTTCACTCAGTGGTGGAGCACTTGCCTAGCATATACAAGACCCTGAATTCAGTCCCCAGTACTGCAAAACAGCAGTACTGATGTGCTGGTGATGGTGCTGTCTGATGTATGTCCAGGGAAGTCTTGATTGACTGCAAGTCCATAAGGCAGACCTATGAAAAAATCACATTTGAATATAATTTGGTTGTATCAGCATCTTTTCAGTAGTTTATACTGTTTGTTATTTGCAAATTGAATGCTTGTTCTGATTTTTCTCAGATATTAAGTCAATTTAATACTTTCCCGTTGCGCTTTCCTTTTTTCTAAAGATCTCGTGATAGCTTGTTTTAAAATTTCTAGATTTTTTTTTCTCTTTCCATAGCATGAGATACAAATTCAAATCCTACTGCTACTCTTACAGCAGGTCACTTAGCTTCTGGGACTGTTCATCTTTTTTTTTTAATCTTTATTTGTTTATTTTTTTTAATTTTTGTGAGGCTACTGGGGATTGAACCAGGGCCTTGTTCTTAGTAGGCAAGTGCTCTATTTGAGCCATGCCCCTGTTTATTTTATTTATTTATTTTTTCTATTTATTTATTTATTTTTAATTTTATTATTCATATGTGCATACAAGGCTTGGGTCATTTCTCCCCCCTGCCCCCACCCCCTTCCTTACCACCCACTCCACCCCCTCCCTCTCCCCCCCACCCCCTCAATACCCAGCAGAAACTATTTTGCCCTTATCTCTAATTTTGTTGTAGAGAGAGTATAAGCAATAATAGGAAGGGACAAGGGTTTTTGCTGGTTGAGATAAGGATAGCTATACAGGGCATTGACTCACATTGATTTCCTGTGCGTGGGTGTTACCTTCTAGGTTAATTCTTTTTGATCTAACCTTTTCTCTAGTTCCTGGTCCCCTTTTTCTATTGGCCTCCGTTGCTTTTAAGGTATCTGCTTTAGTTTCTCTGCGTTAAGGGCAACAAATGCTAGCTAGATTTTTAGGTGTCTTACCTATCCTCACCCCTCCCTTGTGTGCTCTCGCTTTTATCATGTCATGCCCCTGTTTACATTTTTGTAATACAGATATTAAAACAGACTGTACCCAAATAGTAGGGTTAGGTGTACTAAAATCCTCTTTGAGCAAGCTGAAAAAATTACAGACCAGCAATATCAGCTGTCACGGTGTAGGTGGAATTTGGAGTGGCTAGAACTGAAAAACATCTATATTGCTCTTTGGAAATTTTTATTTTAATTAATGAGCAGTTTCATGTACATGACAAAATTGAGCTGAAAATACAGAGTTCCCATGTTCTCTCCGATCCCCACAGTGTGCACAGATGCGCCACTGACATGCCCTCGCATTAGTACGTTTTTTACCTTACTACCTGAAGCCCATAGTTTACATCAGGGCTTGCTCTTGGCATTTTGCCCCTGTGGGTGTGACAAACGTTTAATATCATGTATCTACCCTTGTAGATGCATGCACAGTAATTTCACGTCCCTAGAAAGACACTACGCTTTGCTGTGAACTTCACCAGTACTTCTCAGACGTTTTTTGCCCTCTAAGTAAAACAGGATGACTAGAGATCTGGACTTGGATTGTAGGCCCCATACCTGCAGTCGTGTGGTTCCAAGGTGACAGCTGGATGCTTGGGATGTAGAGAACTCAGTACTGTATTGCAGAGGCTTGATCCATTTTTCCCATAGCACTGCCCAGTATCCACTGAAGACTCCCAACAGATCTAAGATTTTCACTTGATCACTTCAATTTAGCATGTTCACTTTTACTTTGCTTTTTGAGTACCGTTTGCTTTTGGGGAATCATACTGTATTTCACAAAATTCAGTACAGGGCAACGCTCAGCAGATCGCACAGTGATTTAGATGCAGCTGACAATGTGGACCAACCGAGAGCTTCTCATCAACTGAGCAGCATAAATGCATGCGGAAACTGAAATTTTTGTTTTTGAAATTTCTTTTGATATTTTTTATTTATTTTTTTTTACTGTACTTAGTCAAAATCACATGTAATAAATCCACATATAAGGCAGGCTTACTGTATTTCCTTTTCCCAGATAGGGATTCTGGTGAAATCCCAGTAGGTTAGGCTCTGATAAAATGGTTTCTCTTGAGGCTGGGCCTTGTTAAGAATAGAGTGCTCTGGTATATTTTAGAATGGCTCCTTTCCTCCTCCCCTACTGGACACACAGGAAGGAAACAAAAGGGGACATCTTCAGACAGCCACTGTGAGGACCTGTAGAGCTCTATAAGGAAAAACTCAAGAGAGTGTGGGGGCACCCCGTGATTGGATCTCCCTAGAGTTTTTACCTTGCAGAATTGGGGACACTCAGCCTCCCGCAGTTCATCAAATGCAGCTCAGGTTTTCCTAGCCTGGCCCTTGTTCATACAGAGGCTTTTACTCTGGGTTTCTGGTCATTAAGTTGTGATTCTCCATTTCTGCCTGTCACCAATTTTAGGGAGACAGACTTCCAAGCCCCTAACATGCAGGCTGGAATCCAGGTCTTGGAAATGTTTTTATTTATATTTTCATGTGTCAGTCTCAGATGTGAGAAATGTAGAAATAGTGGTGGGTGGAAAGGAAATCAGCCATAATCTCTAACAAAGCCAAGTGCTTTTATTTTTTTTAATTATGTCTTTCTACCCTTACTATGTGTTTTTCTTCATACAAGTGAGATTATACAATTTTGTCATCACCCAAACCCAAAACTGAACTAGAATTCTCCTCCCCCAAGCTCTCTTTTCTAACTTCTGGATCATCTTATTTCTTCTGGATCATCCCATCACCTACCGTACTGACTAGACCAGGAATCTGAGGGAGTTGTTTCTCTCCTTCCTTCATTTATTCAGTTCATAAATCATAACAGTTACACTTTCTAAATGGTTTTTGGCTCTTCTTGCTGATCTGTTACCACAGCTGATTGAAGCCTTCACTGATTTTCCCTGTTCCTCTGCAGTAACACTGCCTGTCTTTAGCATTATCCTCCTCAAATTTGGTAGAAATGCCACTTTTGAGTGACTTATGTTTAAAATGCATGTCTGAAAAGGTGGTTTTCCTGTGTAAAAATCTTTCAATGGCTTCTCATTGCCTTTAGAAGAAAATCCAGCCTCAAGCATGGCCTGTTTTCCTCTGTGCCCAGAACCTCTGGCTGCCTCTCTGGATTCATCTCTGACTCTCCCAATCTCCTGCTTTATATTCCAGCATCACTACACTCTTTGTAATCTCACCTCTAATCCTCTTCTCCACCACTACAGGATGCTTTCTTATCTGTGTGACTCATGCAGCCTTCCCTGACAGGAATGCCTTTTCCTCCCACCCCTTTTACCTCATCAGTGTCTGTGCATCTTTTAAGATACAGGTCAACTGTTAACCCTTACTGTAACTCCTGGACTTCCCATCCCCCAAACTAAGTGCAAATTCCTGTCATTTTTCCCTCTGGTTACTGATTCATTCTACCAGCTAACCAAAACTATTGTGTTAGGCAGAATTTTGAGTGCTGGGATACAGCAGATGGTAAAGAGCCTACCCTAGTGGAGCTTACATTTTAGTGAAGGGAGGTAGATAACAGACAGCTGAAAACACAGTATATCAGTAGGTGGTAAGTGCTGTAATGAGAAACAGAGTAAATGGTGGGTGTTTTGAGGTTCTCTAGTCTCTCTAGGAGAATGCTTTTTGGAGAAATGATCAGATTGAGTATTGATGATACAAATTGAATTGAATGTTCCTCACTCAGAAGTGCTTGGAAACCAGAAATGTTTTGGATTTTTTTTTTTTTTTGGATTTTCAAATACTCGCATATATATAATGAAAAATGTTAGAGATGTGACCCAAGTTTAAACATGAAATTCATTTGATTCATATATGCTTGACACTTCTTGACCTTTTGGCTAAGACCATCTGTAGCATCCTATATACCTATACACATAGACTGAAGGTAATTTTACAAGTATTTTTAGTGCCCTTGAGTATTGACTATCATCTGTCACATGAAGTCATATATGGAATTTTTCACTGGTGCTACCCTGTTGATGCTCAAAAACTTTTTGATTTGATTGTGGAGCCTTTGAGGTTTTGGATTTTTCACATTGGGTATGTCCAACCTGTATGGCCTTTGAGCAGAGTCCTGGCAGAAGTGAGAGAGCCAGCCAGGCAGGTACGTGAGGAAACCTTTTGGCCAAAATGTGCTTAGTACATTCCAAGTCAGAAAGGAAAGCAGTGTGCTTAGAACCGTGGGTGAGAAGCAGAGTGGTAGATGATGAGATTAGAGAGCTAATGCTAGTTGGGTCATCAAGGGCTGTGTAAGCCATTTTAAACTTTGACTTTTACTCCAGTGCTAGAAGCCAGTGGGGTTTTTGTGCAGAGGCAGAAAGCTCTGGTTGTGTGCTAAATAGATCTTTCTGTTGGGTTAAAGATAGGGTGAGATAAGGGTAGCACTAGGCAAGCGCAGCAGCATTGAGGTTAATTAGGAGATTATTGAAATAACCCAGGTAAGAGTGGGTCAGTGAAGGTAATGAGAAGTGACTGAAGTTTGAAGGTAGAGCCAACAGGATTTATGAAGGGTTGGATCTATGAGAAAAGAACAGGAGTCACAGATAATTTCCAGGGTTTTAGTTTGAACAACTAAAAGGATGAATTGCTGTGAAGTGGGAAAGATGACAGGAGAGTTTTAGAGACACAAGTTTCGGAAACCTATTAAGTTTCCAGTTGGAGATGTGGAGAGGGTGGCTGGAAGTGTACATCGAGTTCACAGAAGAGTCCTGAGCTGGAGAGGTGATGAAAAGGGCCAACAAAGGAAACTGAGGGGCATGCCAGTAAGTTGGTAGGAGAATTGGAGAACCAAGGGAAAAATTCATGATAGACAGAGGGAATTATGTCCCCTGCCCAGTGCTGTGGACAGCTTAAATTTGCTGAGGACATTGTATTTTAAGTCTGTGTTTGTATATTTGTCTCTTCCTGTTGGTTGACAACTTCTTGGGGACAAGAATGACATTTAGTAGTATAGTTACAGCTTTGAAGACAGTGAGATATAGAAGGCCATTTCATGGCTGCCTTTTCTTAGGCTGCTTCTCCCTCTAAGCTTCCGTCTGGTCTGTGAGATGGGGAGGGAACAGTGTCTTCCTCTGAGCCATTGTGAGGATCAACTGAGATCATACAAATCACTAAGCATAGTCTCTTTCCTACAGTTAAGCACATGATAATTACCATAAATATTATTATGTATACTTGAATCACTGCCCCACCCCACCCCAAATATTATGTATACTTGAATCACTCAATACACTTGCTGAGTGAACAAGTGCGTTGCCTTTTGGTGTGGTCAGCATTCATGTAGGGCCTTCATGTGTGCCTGCAAGGTTTTAACATGGTGTTGTGTGGGTCTCTCAAGGACTGATCCTCACTGGGTAGACTCTGGAAGGAGAGAGGAAGAGAAGTCCTAGGGGCAGAGTTGACTCCATGGAGCTCCCCAACTACAGCCGGCAGCTGCTGCAGCAGCTTTACACACTGTGCAAGGAGCAGCAGTTCTGTGACTGCACCATCTCCATTGGAACCATCTACTTCAGGGCTCATAAGCTTGTCCTTGCTGCCGCCAGCCTGCTTTTCAAAACCCTGCTGGACAACACGGACACCATCTCCATTGATGCCTCTGTGGTGAGCCCTGAGGAGTTTGCTCTCTTGCTAGAAATGATGTACACTGGCAAACTACCAGTGGGCAAGCACAACTTCTCCAAAATTATCTCTTTAGCTGATAGCCTGCAGATGTTTGATGTGGCTGTTAGCTGTAAAAATCTTCTGACCAGCCTTGTAAACTGCTCTGTCCAAGGGCAGGTGGTAAGAGATGTCTTGCCATCATCCTCAGAGCCAGGCAAGAAGGAATCAGAGATACCTCAAGTAGAAGTCCTTTCTTCTGAAGGTGCTGAGGAGCCCCCTTCTTCCTTGGAGGTGTCTGCCACTCCAGGGGTCCCTGAGAAGGCCAAGACTCAGGAAGCAATCCATGTGGTACCACAAGAGATGAGTGCAGCTCCTTCCACAGCCCAGGAGATTGAAGGAGGTGCTGAGACCCTAGTGGAGACTTCTTACCCAACTGAAGTTTATTCCCCCTCCCTTGCAGGACAAAGCCATAGTGAAGCAAAGGGGGCAAGCACAGAACCAGGTAACACTCACTTCATTCTATGTTTAATTTCATTTAAATTTATATTTGTCACTTACTAGGTTCAATGATCCTTATTAAATTTTTTGTTTTATTGATAAATTTATCAAAGATCACCATTAGGTAGGAAACCAAAATCTAGTGCAATACATCACTGGGGCATTCTTCTTTTAAGCTGTCTGTTTTTTTAGTGTTGAAAGTCTAGAAATGAGCTACAGAGCAGAACAGTATTGAAATAACAATATTTCACTTCTAATAATTACCCCTTATTTCCACCAGGCAGAGGGATGCATGAGAGAGAAAACTGTTCAGGAAGCTCCTGTCTTGTTCAGCACTGATATGCTAGATGGGCAGTCTGAAAGTTCTTAGACAGCTGAAACCTTGAGTCATTTCAAGTAACAAATCGCTGTTTTGTTTTATTTTGTTCTACATTCAGAGTGTGAGAAGAAACAATACCAAATGAATTTTCTTCTAGAAAATGAGAGCGTCTTCTCAGATGCACTCTTGGTTACCCAGGAGATTTTAAAGAGACTGGAGGGATGCTCAGAAATTAAAGGCCCACAGAAGGAGGTAGGTACCTCTGAGTTTCATTTGTTTCTAGCATAGTATTCTCAGGACACTATGTCAACTCCCTTATGGGGTAAAATATAAAAATGCAGACTATCTCAGGGTTTCATGTTTATCAAACTTTTTTTGTCATTTATTCCTTAAAGGACAGTTTTGCAAAAGTATTGGCAAGGTACTTTCAGAAGGAATTTATATTTTAATCACCACAAGCATTCCAGCTTCTTACCAGTTTTGATCCAGGACACTTCATCTGTTACACCCTTCCTTCCTTATTAATCAAGAATAAAAGAGGCAGAAGGTAGTCATGGATAACCCCAAATCTGAGATTTGTAACCAAAGTTACAGGTACTCAAAATGTGTGCAGAAAGGATTTAACATAAACTTAACATAGTAAACTGCATCCAGTATTTAGAAATACAGTGGCCACTTTCAGATGTAAAAACATAACGGTGTAAAAAATTTAAAAAAGAAAAAATAAATAAAATATAATATTGAATACTTATTTAGCACTCACTAAGATACGTTTAATACATTTTTATCTCAGTCCTCACAAAAATCATAGGTACTATTTTTTAGTGATGTTTTATGGGTGAGAAAATTGTGTCAAAGAGATGGTGTAATTGGCAAAGGCACAGAGCTTGTAAGACTGCAAGGCAGAATTCAAACTCAAGTATTCTGACTATTTTTTGTGTGTGGTGCTGGAGATGCAACCTAGGGCCTCACATGTGCCAGGCAAGCAAGCCTTCAACCAGTGAACATCCTCCCAGCCCCCATTCTGACCTTAGCGCTATCCCCTTACACACTGAGTTATCCTGCCTCCCAACGGGGTGAAAAATGATACATATCTCTTAAAATGTTTAGGAATCGCCTAACAAGAAATGGCCATTGGTTATCCTGCTCTGTTTCTTAGCTGACCTTTTCTGTTTTGCAGTAATGCAGTTGAGACACATACCCACCTGTGTGCTTCTGCCACCTGGTCCTGCAGGATTCTACTCCATAAACACTTTAGAGCTCCACCAGTGTCTTCTGTCTCCCAACCTGCTCTTAGTAGAGGCTTCAACAGAGTGAGGGGCGCCCCCGAGCAGGCTTGCTACCTGACTAGGGGTGGTTCTCATGTTGCTGTAAGCAATCTAGTGTTTGTGAGGGATTATTAATTTATTGAATAAATGCCTTCCACTTTGTGAGGGGTTTCCTGATTCCTAGCAGGTTACTTTTTTAAAAAAATTAAATCCAAGGTCTAGTGTTCATTTTTGCCTTCTTAACTGACAGTTGGCTACAACTGTAAATTTTTGTCTTGGGAGACAAGCTATTTATAAGGCTGGGTTAATCCTGATGATCTCTTTGGGAGGTTGGTATCTCTTGTACCAGTTATGTTGAAGGATATTATGGTTTTATGTTTTTACATTTGCGTGCTCTCTAAACTGCTCAGTGCATCATTTATATCATTTTACTCAATACCTTGATGACTTCTAGATGCATCTCTTAATTTTCTCTCTCAACGTGTCCTCTCCATTGCCTTTGGCTACAAAAAAGCAACATTATTCCTCCAATCAGCACAACACAGGCTGTTAGTAATCACCTCTGTATTTGCTTGGATTTTGTCTTATGTCTTTTTACAACACTGATGCCTAAAAGCATCTGGCACATAGCAGATGTTCAATAAATGCCCCCGCTTCGTATTCTTATTGATAGCACTTTCGAAGAGCCCTGGTTCACTGCTGGTGATCATTATTTGATAGTCTTACGTTGTTTCTTCCTTGGTTTTAGAGTAAGAGCTCTACAGATCACTTGGTGGCTGTAGTTAAAACCAATTCTGTTCTGGCCCATAATAAATATTTCAACTTCAGAAAGAAAAAGGGAAAGAATACTTTAAGAGTATAAGATTAAATTAAATATAAGGGCTGAGAATGTAGCTCAGTGGTGGAGCTCTTGCTTAGGAAGCATGAGGTCCTGGGTTTGATCCCAGCCCTACAAAAAGTTAATTAGTTATAAAGTATGTCCTCCACTTCTCTCTGTACTTTCTGTTAGATAGCTTTATAGAGGTATAGAGGACATATAGTAAACAGTACATCTTAAAGTGTACAGTCTGATAAATTTTGATATATGCCTGAAACTGTCACCATAATCAAGATGGTAAGCATATGCATTGCCCCCAAAAGTTTCTTTATGTCTTTCTGCAATCCATCCCACCTGTCCCCTTCCACTCACCCATCCCCTAGGTAATTACTGACTGGCTTTCTGTCAATTTTCTAGAGTATTATATAAAGGGAGTCAAATAGTATTCATTCTTTTTGCCTAGCTTTTATTTGTATAATTTGTTGAGATTCATCCATGTGTGTGTTCACTCCTTCTCAGCACTGAGTAGTATTCTGTTGTATGGATATATGGTTTTATTTAACCAGCTTTACCATTTACTAGCATTGTGACCTTGAACAACTTAGTCTTTATAAGTTTTAGTTTCTTCTTTTGTAAAATGGGGATGTTATCAGTATATCATAGGGTCATCATGAATTAATTAGGATTATTTGTATAAAGCTCATAGTAAGGGGATAAAGGAGGATGATAGAGGGGTGAATTCAATTATATATTGTAAGAATTTTTGTTAATGTCACAATGTACCCCCAGTGCAATAATAATATGATAATTAAAAAAAAAAAAACCTCATAGTAAAAGCCCAGACACATAGTGGGGTTCAGTAGGTAGCCAAAGCTCTCATATTAACTCAGTATTTGCAAACTCACTAGACCTCTAAACTCCTTTTCACTTAATACCTTGCCGTATCCTTCTAGTATGTGGTTGTTTACTCTGACACATGAGGTGGTTTGCTGTTACTTGAAGCTAAATGTGTATGACATGCTTTTAAATCAGTACCACCTTCGACTTGGAAGTAGCTTCCAAAACTGCAGGGGTGGTGTCTAGTATGAGGCCCTCAGTTTCTAGAACAATGTGCAATGTGTATAAAAATCACTTGGTGTGCTTGCTAAAATACATACCTCCAGAGAGTTGGATTTTGGGTTGTGGAAGAGCTTGGGAGTCTGTGTCTTTAACAAGATCCTTGTGTGTTGCTGTCTTTAGCCGGGGACCACATTTTGACAAGCACTGCTGGAGAAGTTAATGACCCACAAAACGCTTAGCTGATAGTGGCAGATGTCATAATGTCTGTGCCAGCACCTTTCAGTGTAGTGAGAGGCCATGGAAAATGAACTTAAGATTCAGTTCTTACCCTTACAGGGTCCTGACAGCGAAGTCATCCTGCCACACATGTGATAATTTCCTGGTAGGAATTGCCATAAGGCTTCAGTGAGGAGCACATTCAAGAACTACTGGCTAGGAGCAACATTATTTTAAGTTTTAGTACAACCTTAAAGATTGCGGGTTTTTTTGTTTGCTCTTCTTTTTATACATTTTTAACTATCAAGGAGCTTTGAATGTTTTTGTTGATCATCCTAACATGATTACTTATATTTAAAGTAATTGACCACTGGATGTAGGATTTTGAGGCTTGTTGCAGCTGGTGAGTGGTGTGGTGTTCTGGTTGAGACAGACTGATGTGGGATGTGCAGCTGGCCTCGACTGTGTGTAGTGAGGACATCATGAACCAGTGTCCTGGTGGCTTTGTTTCCTGAGATTCACGTTGAAGGGCAGCAAAGCCACTCTCTGAGCAATGATTGCAGCAGCATAAGAAGAGGCCCAGCTGCTTGAATTGTGTGAACAAAGCCAGAACTGATTATGGAGAGAGATCTCTGGTGCCTGGGAGAGAGAGGGTATGTCTTCTGCCACCTTGTTCTCAGCAGAACATTCCCTCCCCATTAGAAATGAGTTGTGACCCAAGAAACTTTCTGACTAAGCTCAGTACAACCTTTAGTTAAAGCCAAGCTCAGACCTATTTTTTAGTTTTTGTGCTAGAACTTTAATTGTTTTCCTTCTTTATTCCTAGCCATGTCTCTGCTTTCAATTAACTGTATATAGCAAAATGGTCTTTGCCAGAATAAGAAGTGAACTTTTTCTACTATTGATTTCTTTGCTGTTTGATTCACTTTTCACCTAAGTTCTAGAAATGTTCCCAAAGCTGAGGACCTGATAACATTTTTTTCTCCTTCAACTGTATTTCAAAGGTGAATAGGTTTCTTCTCCTGTGTGAAGGTGCTGTTATCCACTGTGTCATGACTTAAAGGCTTAGCCAGTGGTGCAGGTCTGTGTTACAGCATTGTGCTCACTGATGTGTGTGGTCACCTCAAGGGCAAATTAAGGGATTCATCTTGCAAGGCTGTGAGAGGTGAAAATCAGTCGTTCCAAATCTCTTTTCTGTTACAAAGTCTGGAAAATGTAGCCATAGATGCAAGGGCTAGAGTTGTAGGGAAAGGGAATTTCATTTGGTTGGGCAAACATTTATTGGCTACCTACTATGTAAGTCTCTGTACTAATCATCGAGACCAAGAAGAATGGTACAGACTGCCTGCACACTACCCAGTGTTCAGTGATGTTGATTCTGTTAAGTTCAGTAGAATCTTGTGTATGTGAATTCAGTTTATCCATTATTGTATCTGGGCTACTCTGCTTACTAACCCTGGGACCTTAGGAGGTTCCTTAACCTCTGCAGTGCTGCGTTAGCAGCAGTAGGAATGCTAGGACTGGTGTGAGGAGGGAAGTAGATGGCAAGCCTACACAAGATCCAGGTTGGTGTTGAGCAATTGTGGTCTGTATCAGTTTTTTTAATTTATTTTTGTTGTTGGAGATTGAATCCAGAACCTTGTGTGTGCTAAGCAGCTACACTACCCCTGAGCTACACCTCAGCCCCTATCATTATTGCCATTGCCTGGCCCTTAGCATTTAAGGGAGGGCAAATCTGAAGACAGGAGACAAAAAGAGTTAGAGAGTGTATAAATTCATTTAAAACCTGAGTTAAGGGAAAGATTAAATGGGTTTTCCCTTAACAGATGGAAAGGAAGCAATCTCATCTTTAAGTTCATTTGCCTGTATTTGACTCAGAGGTCAAGTACTTTGATTACTTGTGTGACCATGTGTTGACATGAATTTATTGAGATACCTTTAATTCCATAAAAATCAAAGGAGTTGGCCTTTTGACAAAATTTATTTTGGTTCAGCTCTTAGAGTTCTGTTGCATGGTAGCAAAATGTCATAATATGTAATACCCTTCTGTTTAGGCAGAGACACTGTTTCAAAAAAAGGACTTACTCCACTGCAGAGCCCCAGTGAGCTTGGAGTAACAACTATAGTACTGGCTCTGGTGTGGATCCCTAGTAGGTTCTGGAAGAAAAAGCAAGGCTGTCCAGGCAGCTGACTATTCCTTCTGGCCCTTTCTTCAGTCCACCCCTGCTTATCTTCCCAGATGGTCACCTTAGCATCACTGCTGAGCAGTGAAGTTAACAAATGTTTTAATTTCACTGCTGAGTAGTTCTGCAGAGGGAGAGACAGCAGAGAAGATAATGAGAAGTGCGTCTGAAGCCACGGTGGTGAAAGCTTCTCTTACCCTGGCTCAGACAATCGTGCCAGACACACTGGACACAGAAAAGGTGGGATTGGGATAGTCAAGAGAGCTTTAGGTGAAAAATAAAAGAGAACAACCTGGCCCAGGATAGAATAAGGCGCTGTATCAGTTAAGATACACAAAAAAAAGGAAGGAAGGAAAGGTAAAACAGAAAGAAATAGGTTTACTAAGGGTATTAGCAGTGAGTGGGTCTGTATTGGTTATCTGTTGTTGTGTAATACATTACTTTGAGATTCAGCTTAAAGTCATAACATTTACTGCTTCATGGTTTCTGTGGGTCAGAAAGGCAGACGGAGTTTGGCTAAGCCTCTGACTTGAGTCTTATAAGGCTGCAGTCAGGATGTCACCCATGGCTCGGCCATACAAGACTCTTTGGGGGATATGTTCTAAGCTCACTCTCATGGCTATTGGCAGTTTCCAAAAGGTCCATTTTCAGCATGCTCACTAAGTGTGGATTGAAGATACCCGTTCCTTGCCACGTGATCCTCTCCTTAGGGCAGCTTGTAGCATGACAGCTTGCATCTCCCAGAGCAAGCACAGAGAAAGAGAAAGAAACACGTATGCATCCTCGCTCACACTCATGTGCACGTACACTAGGCAGAAGTCATAGTAACCTAGTCTCAAAAGGAACATCCAATTACTTTTGCCATATTCTCCTTCTTAGAAAAAAGTCATGAATTTCAGCCCACGGGTATGGATACCTGGAAGCAGGAAGCATTGGGAGCCATTTTGCAGACTGTCTACCTCTGGGTCCCTAGTGTTGACAGTGAAAGGTGTTCTGAGGCACTGAAAGGCCAGCCAACAAAAGCATGGAAAGTTGAATTAGTTTGACCAAAGGGGATTAAGCATTCAACTGGTATCATTATTTTTAAAATAAAAGATGAGTTACCTTAGGTTCAGGGAAGTGATTTATGCCAGTGAAATCTTAGTGTAGATTATTAAACTGTGTTTTATCCAGGCTTACTTTTAGAGGTGACCAAAAATCATAGGAAACTTTTTTTGAAAGGTTAACATAAAAAACACACCCAGAACCACCAAATAAACAACCACATTTATAACTATAAACACAAAATTCAGTTTTGGTTATCTGTTTTTTTCCAAATAAATTAATTTGCTAAAATAGAAATATTAAAACTACCTTCCTGTTGGCCTTTCTCTCATTTATGGAGATGTCCTATCCAACCAAAGAAAGGAATGCTAGTTCTGTTTATTTTACCACTAGGCTAGTTGATATTTTACTGCAGGTCTGGAATACTCAAGATGCTGAGTTTGGTTTTCTGTATGGCCTGAGACATCTGGAGTCTCAGGCATATCTAGCAGAAACTATGGCTCTAGACTGAAACAGAGAGCTTGGGATGAGAGCCCATTTGCAGGTTACCTGCCCAGTGGCAACAGTTAAAGCTGGTATAAGAGAGCTTTCAGATGAAGGAAGACAACAGAGGATTAACAGGAGACTGAGGGAGAAGAGTGGTGGGTTTGAGGCCAGCCTGTGCTGCACAGGGAGACCCTGTCTCCCAAAATAAAATAGTAAGGGTTTAGACTAGTCTTGGGTCATGATTGTGGTTATGGATTTGGAAGAATAATCAGTGAGGAGCACTGGAAAGTGGAGTCAGAAAGGCTAGTTCTCACCCATAGTATTTCAGTGTCACTTAAGTCAGGGGAAAACTGGGACAGAGGCAGTAGTAATGCCAGAAGCCTCCAGAAGGTCAGGTGACAAGGCCAGAGGCAAGGCTAGCTGTGGGAGTGCTGGTTGTGGAAGAAACTGAAGCCCCTTCAGATTGGAAGCAGCCATTAACATGGGATAATTAATATGTGAATCATGTTCTTCTGACAGCTGGCACCTATAAGCCAACACGTTGTTATCCTTATTACCAAATATATCTAAAAGTAATAAGGCTCGTGTTTTTCTAAATGGTCCATCATTCATGATGTGAATGACTTAAAGCATTTTTTTTCCTAACTTGTGAGGTTTTAATTGCATTCTCAAATAATGAAATGACAGTTCATTCAATTTGAAATTCAGATATCCTTGCCTAAGAAATATTCAGAATGTCATAAGATTCGGAAAGGTATTAGGTAGAAGTGCAGTGAATTTGTTAAAATTCACTGAACACCTACTATGTGCTAGGCCATGCTAGTTGCTAAGGGGTCAGAGCCCTAGAAAACTTGATCCCTGACTTCAGGAAGTCTAGTGTGAGAAATAGATAAACCAGAATTAGAGTGTAGTGTGACAGGACAGAAGTAAGAGCCCCAGAGAGGAAGTAGGGCCTGTCCTGAGCCTGTCCTGAGCCAGGCTAGAGGGAGGAATCAGGTCCTCCACAGGTTGGGCTTGGGGCTCACTAGACACAGGGTTTGCTGCTGTGCAAGTGCAGTGAGGAAGGGGCTACTGCTTGCCACATGTGGTCAGGTGGCCGGCTAACCTCTGGGCACTTTTGTTGCACAGATCATCTTGGAATGTCTCAAGGGTGATGGAGGGCATTCAGCATTCCAGAGGCTCCTGAATAAAGTACGAGATGAGAGCCTGGATGTGCAGGCTGCTGTGTCCCTACTGAGGCTGTGCCAGAATTCTCCTACAGCAAAAGTGTCTCTATTCACCCAAGAGCAGGAGGGCATGGCACCTGTACAGCCAAAAGGTAGGTGGGGATGGGCACCCTGGTCATCTGAAGGAGCAAGTTTTGACGTCCCATCCAATGATCTTTGGTGGCTTTCACACAGATTCTACATGTCGTTCCAGAAGCTGCGTGTTAAACATACACAAGCTGAACAGGAGGCTACATTTCTGTCCCTAGTTAACTAAGCTGGTACCCTGACAGATTGGAGATTACCACCAGTGTCCTCCTGCCTTTCAAAAAGCTGCATGTCCAAAGCAGTGCTGCAAGTGCCCAGGGTGACTGGTTTGCTGACAGCACTTAAAGTCTGAAGCTTCTCTCATTTGGATTAGGTAGAAAGCAATGGCCTTGCCAACCGGAAGTTAACCTCTGGCTGGCTCTGAAGCTTTGTGTTTCAACAGATAAATGAAACATTTTTCCTTTCATAGAGTTTAAACAGAATAATAAAGTATTTTTCTCTGTAAAAGTGATTCTGCATTCAGGTGCACAGAATAAGCTGAGAATCACTTTACTATTCTGTTAGATCTCTCTCTACAAACCATGCTGTCATTTTCTTCAAATTGACTAGCTTCTCTTGTGTGTCTCTAATTCTTTCTCCCCCAGGGAGCACAGAGGAGGGAAAGACCTTGTCTGTTCTGTTACTGGAACACAAAGAGGACCTGATACAGTGTGTAACACAGCTGAGACCTATTGTGGAGTTCCTGGAAACAGCCAAGGAGGAATTCCTGCCTGGCTCTGAGAAAAGGGTAACTGTGTCAAGAATCTCCTCCCTCTGCTGAATTGCTGTAGCACTTGTTTAAAAAACCTCTTCTGTGGCACATAGCAGGTTTTGCCTTACAGTATTTTTATACCTACTGCATAGTAATCACTCCAAGTTCAGATTCTTGTTTCATGCCCCTTTGTATTTCGTGTTGCAGCTTAGTGAAGGCTGTGCACATTGTAGCCGTACAGCCAGTGTTTGGATAGGTAGATGGATAATAAACACATGCCATTCCTGCCCTGACTCAGTGGCTTTTACTACAAACAGCTGTATGAAGGGTTAAAATGTTAAGACACATTTGTAATTATGATTACACTTTTCTTTTTGCAGATATGGTACTTATTTAATATGAAGAAGATAAGCAAAAAGGAAAAAAATCAGTGTCACCACTCAGAGAACCCTTGCTAACCATTTAGAACATGTTCTTTCATTTTCATTTGAGTCATCCTTGAGTGGGTTATATGCAATACATGGCATTCTAATTCAGTTGTTTATTTAACATGTTAATAAGTTTCTATACCTATTATGTGGATTTTGGAAGCTGAATTACATTCTAATGGACATGCCATAATTTATTAATTCTTTATTCTTGGGCATTTGTTCCCAATTTTTTGCTGTTACAAATGATGTTGCAAAGGAGATCCCTGCAGGCAAAGCTTTTTATTCTTGTGAATATTATTTCCTTAGAGTCATTTCTAAGAAGTAGAATTTGGGAAGAAAGACTGTAAAATGTTCAAGTGTTTAGTGTATGTTACCAAATTACCCTTCCTTCAGTAAGGTCATACCAATTTACTCTCCCACCAGCCAGCTGCTAAAATCCTCATAAAACTGCTGGTATGACTTCTCAGGGCATCTAGATAACTGTATTTGTTGGTGTTATTGATTTCAGCTTTGTGCTAAAAATACGTCTATATCTATAAGGAGGGAAGAACTGGGATGGAAAACTTCTGTGGCATCAGTTCGTAAAACTGTGGGAAGTGTCTTAAATGTCCATGGAAGAAGAAATGTAGAAACCACTAGTGTAATGCTGAGCACCGGATTCACAGTGAGGACTAGATCCTAGATTTTATTTTTCTCAGAGATCTTATATTGCACAGACAGGCAGGCAGATAGATAAATGGGAACAACCCTTTAATCTCAAAATTATATTTTACTTATTAATTATGTTTTAAATTTTTTTAAGCTCTTTGAATTTCTTAGGGAAAGATAATATTAACAAAAAGAATAACCCTATTTTTCTTCTGAGATTTCAGATTAAGTATAATTTCAGGCACTGATTTTAAGTAAGTTTCTTATAACTCTAGAAGTATTTGATTCCCTTTTCAGTGATTTCATTCGATTACTTATCCCAAGCTTTTCCTTATTAGATAGACTGAATGTGTTGTTTGAACTGTTCGATTATCTTGGTAAAATGGCACTTGGAGATAGAGCCCAAACCCAGACTCATTCTCTGCCACAAGATGGACCGCACTGTCATTTTCTTCTGTCACTTTCGGTTTACTTGACAGATAAGACTGGATCAGAAGAACCTAAATTAGTTATAAGTCACAAACACACTTCTTAAGCTTGGGGTTCTACCAGAGCTGTGCTAAGCAGTGTAGAAGTGAATACTGATGGACCAGCCTCAGTGTTGTGATACCATGTGGAATGTCTGCACAGACCTTTTGAGAACTTTGTTCTTTTATGAAATTATGCCTGTCGTGGATATTGTGGCCTTATCCATAAATACCTTTGGGTTCTTTTCATAACTGAAGAGGAATGTCTTTACTTCAGGACATAAGAATAGTAACTATTACAGGTGCCATTTTATTTATCATTTACTGTGTGCCAAGCAATGTGCTGAAGACCTTTTAAATACTACTGAAGTTTACCCTCCCAGCAGCTGTATGAGGCTAGGGATAGACACCATCTTCCTTTTAAAAGAGGAGCTAGGGAAGGTAAGCAGCTCACACAAAAAGCGCTGTTGCAGCTAGTAATGGGACCCTGGCTTCTCTCAAGCACATTCTCTTCACCACTGTGCATGCTGCTCCCCACTGATAGCAACACACTGTGGTTGCTTAAAGAGGACATGAGTCCTGTCCTAGGAGTGATAAACGCTCTATAAACAGTAGTCTCCTTTTATAGAATCCTAGCAACTGTGCTAGAGTTGGTATGGTTATCTTTCTGCAAATGAGGAGAAGAAGGGTCAAAGAATTAAGTAACTTGCCTAAAGTCACAACCAATAAATTTTAGGGCTGGGATACAAACTAGAGCTGCCCATACCTACTCTTAATAGTGTGTGGCTGCCTCATTATGTATTAGATTATTGCTTAGGAAATAAGATTATTTTTTTGAGATCGGGTCTCACTCTGTAGCCCAGACTCTCTTTGAACTCTTGATCTTCCTGCCTCAGCCTCCTGAGTATTACACCTATAGTACATCTGGGATTACAGGTGTGTACCACCATGCCTGACCCAAGCTCTTAAATATTAAATTATGATTTATTTAGTAGAAATTTACTGCATATTAGACCTTAAACCAAAAGAATGACTATGTTGTATACTGACAAAGAATATGACAACTTGATTTATTCAGATATATATATTTTTATATAAAAGCTAAATTTAAATTTATTTAAAGCTAAATTCATTAATTTAAAATGGAAGTTAATTTGATAATGGCAGACTTTGACTTATCTGCTTGACTTTCTCCTGAGAACTGGATTTTCCCAAAGAAAAGTTCACATGTCAGTTACAGTTATTGTGACTCATGGATTACATATATTTAAATAATCCCCTGCTTTATCAGTTCTGTAAGAGTCATGTTATGCATATTGTGTGGTGGTCTATTAAGAAATAGCTCTATTATAACAGGAAATCTCTGTCACCCTCTTTTACTTTTCAGTTGTCTTTTTTTTGGTGGGGGGTGGGACTGGGTTTGAACTCAGGGCTTAGCACTTGCAAAGCAGACACTCTACTGCTTGAGTCATGCCATCAGTCCCCTGTGACCTTTTGACTCAGAAAATTCTTCCACACAGCAAAGGAGAACAAGGGAGTGAAATTGTTGAGTTGTGACTGGAACTGATGTGTGACTATTGAGAGTGAGATGAATGGATAATAAAGACTTCAGAAGACTAATCCAGAAAAATACTTTTATTTTGGAGTTAACAGACAGTAAATTATTTGAGTATTCAAATTACTATGTAAATAAAAGGAATAAAATAATAGGATTTCTCTGAAAATTATAACCTGTACCAATATAATGAATTTTACCAAGCAGATCAAAAACAATTTAATTGTGTAAATTAATTGCCAGTCTCTATTTCTCAGTCTTACTGTTGGAACAAGCTAAATCTAAAGAATCAGGTTAGATACAAGCTATTTGCTCTGTCATATAGGCCAGGTGTAAGAAGGTTTTCCAAAAAAATACATGTTATTGGAAGCAAAGACTATACATAGGGTTGCAGTTAAGAAAGATTTTTGTAGAGCTATTTGTTTGAAGAATGTTTTGGATTTTTACTGAAACAGTAAGAAAGGGACTATGACAAAAGTAGTGCTAGAGACCAACTGGGGAGGACTTGGAGATAGGAAATTTTGTAATGCCATCTTGTTGGGGTTTCCAGTGGTGTGTCAGATAAACTTTAACTGCCAGTAACTGGTGTCTGGTTGATTGCATGCCCTTACAGGTGATTCTGAATTGCTGTGAGTGTGGAACACCCAAGGAGACAATAGAAAATTTGTTGCATAAGATAACTGAAGAGAAGACCCTGACAGCTAAGAGCTTGGTAAAACTCCTCCAGGGTGTGAAAACAACATTTCCAAACTTGGGCCTTCTGCTGGAGAATTTGCAGAAATTAGCTGATTGGTCCAGTGCCACAGGTATTGATTTATTGTTGATTCTGGACTGGAACTACTCCTTAGTAGTTCCAGGGTATAAAATACCCTTTTGGCTCCATATTGGGGAGATAAGATAATTTTTTAAATGCCCTTGCAAAACAGTGACAGTTATCACAAATCAATGATCTCAAAATTTCTCGAGTAAAAATCTGAAATCTAATGACTCTAAACTATTAAGCTCCTTTCTAGGGTTCCCATAGTCTAAGATTTATTTAATTGATGATTCTCCCAAGGTTATCCAGGATCACCCATGGAACGAAGCACTCCCACAGCTCAGCATTCTGATGAGCTGTGTGAACGAATGTGAGGAGCAAAAGTCAAATCTTGATTGCCTACTCCCACCCAACTGCTGTTTGCTTCCATCAGTCCCCAGGTCACCTTTGGTGATCCTCAACTGGGGGAAATGAGCCCATAGCCATTCCTTAAAAACTCAACTGGAGCCAATTTTCCCCTCTCCCAGAGCATGGGGGACTGAGGTGGCTTTTAGAAACAGGATGTTTGGGAAATGGAGGAACATAACAAAAATAAAGAGGAAAACAGTCCAAAGCATTATCACTCAAGTATACTTTGATGTATTTTATCATTTTATGACCTCCCCCATTTAGCAGTATAACAACAGTCTTCCCCATATTTCAGAAAACCTCCCCATAATCTTGTTTTTTGAAGCTTGAGTAGTTTTCCATCAAAGGATATATACAATGTTACTTAAGCTCTTATTTCAGGGTAGATGTGAAGACTGTTTGCTTTAGTATCACAGTGACCTAGCTTCACAGCCTGATTTTACCATTTTGTAGCTGTGTGACACTGAACAAGCAACCTACCCTTTCTGAACCTCGTTTTCTCTATTGAATGGTATAAGAATGGTGCGTATGACATTTTTGTCACTATTATAAATAATACTTACAAAACATTTAATACATAACCTAACACATACATAACAGGCATCCAGTAAATGTTAGTTATTATCTTATTCATCATCACAGATTACATGGTGGCGGTGGTCTTTGTACTTAGTTCTTTTGCCTTCAGGTAATTATTTAGGGTTAGGTTTTCAGAAATGGATTTATTAGGTCAACAAAGGAGAATAAAAAATTTAAATATCCGCAAAGCCAAGGGAAATGCCTGATTATTTGAGTTTTTTTTAATTTTCAAGGAAATATGTTTTCTTAAAGAGAGTACCTAACAGATGGGCTCTGGGGGCATCTAAGCTAGTTCTTGGTCAGCTTCACGGGGGCATTTTGACTCGTGGCTGCTTGTATTTTGGATTACTACATGGATCCTTTGCCTCCGGCTTCACAAGTAACACCCCTTGAATCTGTACATCTGAATTTCTTGCAAGTACAGCCTTCTCATTACCCCCCTGTTGAGCAGCCGCTAGTTTCTACCACCAGGCACTGACTTTCATTGTGTTAGTGGTTTTATGACCCCAAAGCACCAAGTGATTAAGTGTAAACCAGAGGAGATCTGAACACGTGTGAGGCTCCAGGCAGGCAGCCCTTGTTCTGATTTCCCTCCCTCTCTCACCTGTATGTCCCTGGCTGTCTAAGGAGAAGCCTGGGGAAAGGGGTGTTGCAGCAAACATTATTGTTGTGCTCATATCCTTACAGTGCAACCAAGCCCTGAGGATTATGGGACTGAGCTGTTGCGGCGGTATCATGAAAACCTGTCAGAGATTTTCACAGACAATCAGGTGTTACTAAAGGTGATCTCACATGTGAAGAGTTTAGCCCCTGGAGAAAAAGAGGTAAGAGTGGGAGGCAGAGAGGACAATAAGGAGAAATGTGGACACATACACACATACATGTATACATTTACATTTTCTGTAAATATAGACTGCTGTGTTGAGAAATGCTAGTAGAAAAGGAGAAATAGAAGATAAGTCATTTTCTAAGGCAGAGTACCAAGTAGAATAGTCGTAATTTCTATGGTAAGAAGTAAAAGGCATTCAACAGGAGAAATGAAGGATTTTATCATGTGTAAGAATTCTCTCAATAGCTGGTCATGGTGAAATCTCAGCACTTAGGAGGCTAAGGCAGGAGGATCATGAGTTCTAGGCCAGCCTGGGCTACATAGAGAGAACCTGTCTCAAGTGAACAAATTGATTAATTTTACATGTATGTATGCTGGAGGTCAAACCCAGGGCCTCATGTATGCTAACCAACCATACCACTGAGCTCCATCTTCCGTCCCCACAAAATAGATTTGAAAATAAAAAAGAGGGTTGAGAGGCATGGCTCAAGTGGTAGAGGGCCTGCCTAGCAAGTGCAAGGCCCCGAGTTCAAACCCCAGAACTGCCACGAAAATATCAAAAAAAGAAAAAAGAAAGAAATCTTCTAGGATGAGAGAGGTGAAGCATGTTGAAAAAACTCCCCAGAAAACAAGAACAAGCAAATCCCAAAACAAATAGAAGGAGAGAAATAATAAAAATAAGAGCTGAAATCAACGAAATAGAAACCAAAAAAACCATACAAAGAATTAATGAAACAAAAAGTTGGTTCTTTGAAAAAATAAACAAGATCAATAGACCCCTGGCAAACCTGACTAAAATGAGGAGAGAAAAAACCCAAATTAGTAGAATTAGGAATGAAAAAGGGGAGATAACAACAAACACCATGGAAGTCCAGGAAATCATCAGAGACTACTTTGAGAACCTATATTCAAATAAATTTGAAAATCTAAAAGAAATGGACAGATTTCTAGATACATATGATCATCCAAAACTGAACCAAGAGGAAAGTAATCACCTGAATAGACCTATAACACAAAATGAAATTGAAGCAGCAATCAAGAGTCTCCCCAAAAAGAAAAGTCCAGGACCTGATGGATTCTCTGCTGAATTCTATCAGACCTTTAAAGAAGAACTGATACCAACCCTCCTTAAACTGTTCCATGAAATAGAAAGGGAAGGAAAACTGCCAAACACATTTTATGAAGCCAGTATTACACTTATCCCAAAACCAGGCAAAGACACCTCCAAAAAGGAGAACTATAGGCCAATCTCCTTAATGAACATTGATGCAAAAATCCTCAACAAAATAGTGGCAAATCGAATTCAGCAACACATCAAAAAGATTATTCACCACGACCAGGTAGGCTTCATCCCAGGGATGCAGGGGTGGTTCAACATACGAAAATCAATAAACGTAATAAACCACATTAACAGAAGCAAAGACAAAAACCACTTGATCATCTCAATAGATGCAGAAAAAGCCTTTGATAAGATCCAACATCATTTCATGATAAAAGCTCTAAGAAAACTAGGAATAGAAGGAAAGTTCCTCAACATTATAAAAGCTATATATGACAAACCTACAGCCGGCATTATACTTAACGGAGAAAAATTAAAACCATTCCCTCTAAAATCAGGAACCAGACAAGGATGCCCACTATCTCCACTCCTATTCAACATAGTACTGGAATTCCTAGCCAGAGCAATTAGGCAAGAAGAAGGAATAAAAGGAATACAAATAGGTAAAGAAACTGTCAAAATATCCCTATTTGTAGACGACATGATCCTATACCTTAAAGACCCAAAAAACTCTACTCAGAAGCTTCTAGACATCATCAATAGCTATAGCAAGGTAGCAGGATATAAAATCAACATAGAAAAATCATTAGCATTTCTATACACTAACAATGAGCAAACGGAAAAAGAATGTATGAAAACAATTCCATTTACAATAGCCTCAAAAAAAATCAAATACCTAGGTGTAAACCTAACAAAAGATGTGAAAGACCTCTACAAGGAAAACTATACACTTCTGAAGAAAGAGATTGAGGAAGACTATAGAAAGTGGAGAGATCTCCCATGCTCATGGATTGGTAGAATCAACATAGTAAAAATGTCGATACTCCCCAAAGTAATCTACATGTTTAATGCAATTCCCATCAAAATTCCAATGACATTCATTAAAGAGATTGAAAAATCTACTGTGAAATTTATATGGAAACACAAGAGGCCACGAATAGCCAAGGCAATACTCAGTCAAAAGAACAATGCAGGAGGTATCACAATACCTGACTTCAAACTATATTACAAAGCAATAACAATAAAAACAGCATGGTACTGGCACAAAAACAGACATGAAGACCAATGGAACAGAATAGAGGATCCAGATATGAAGCCACACAACTATGAGCAACTTATCTTTGACAAAGGAGCTAAAAATATACGATGGAGAAATAGCAGCCTCTTCAACAAAAACTGCTGGGAAAACTGGTTAGCAGTCTGCAAAAAACTGAAACTAGATCCATGTATATCACCCTATACCAAGATTAACTCAAAATGGATCAAGGATCTTAATATCAGACCCCAAACTCTTAAGTTGATACAAGAAAGAATAGGAAATACTCTGGAGTTAGTAGGTATAGGTAAGAACTTTCTCAATGAAACCCCAGCAGCACAGCAACTAAGAGATAGCATAGATAAATGGGACCTCATAAAACTAAAAAGCTTCTGTTCATCAAAAGAAATGGTCTCTAAACTGAAGAGAACACCCACAGAGTGGGAGAAAATATTTGCCAATTATACATCAGACAAAGGACTGATAACCAGAATATACAGGGAACTTAAAAAACTAAATTCTCCCAAAACTAATGAACCAATAAAGAAATGGGCATGTGAACTAAACAGAACTTTCTCAAAAGAAGAAATTCAAATGGCCAGAAAACACATGAAAAAATGCTCACCATCTCTAGCAATAAAGGAAATGCAAATTAAAACCACACTAAGATTCCACCTCACCCCTGTTAGAATAGCCATCATCAGCAACACCACCACCAACAGGTGTTGGCGAGGATGCGGGGAAAAAGGAACCCTCTTACACTGTTGGTGGGAATGTAGACTAGTACAACCACTCTGGAAAAAAATTTGGAGGCTACTTAAAAAGCTGGACATCGATCTACCATTTGATCCAGCAATACCACTCTTGGGGATATACCCAAAAGACTGTTACTCCAGAGGCACCTGCACATCCATGTTTATTGCGGCACTATTCACAATAGCCAAGTTATGGAAACAGCCAAGATGCCCCAGCACAGACGAATGGATTAAGAAAATGTGGTATCTATACACAATGGAATTCTATGCAGCCATGAAGAAGAACGAAATGTTATCATTCGCTGGTAAATGAATGGAACTGGAGAACATCATTCTGAGTGAGGTTAGCCTGGCCCAAAAGACCAAAAATCGTATGTTCTCCCTCATATGTGGACATTAGATCAAGAGCAAACACAACAAGGGGATTGGACTATGAGCACATGATAAACACGAGAGCACACAAGGGAGGGGTGAGGATAGGTAAGACACCTAAAAAACTAGCTAGCATTTGTTGCCCTTAATGCAGAGAAACTAAAGCAGATACCTTAAAAGCAACTGAGGCCAATAGGAAAAGGGGACCAGGTACTAGAGAAAAGGTTAGATCAAAAAGAATTAACCTAGAAGGTAACACCCACGCACAGGAAATCAATGTGAGTCAATGCCCTGTATAGCTATCCTTATCTCAACCAGCAAAACCCCTTGTTCCTTCCTATTAATGCTTATACTCTCTCTACAACAAAATTAGAGATAAGGGCAAAATAGTTTCTGCTGGGTATTGAGGGGGGGGAGCGGGAGGGGGTGGAGTGGGTGGTAAGGGAGGGGGTGGGGGCAGGGGGGAGAAATGAACCAAGCCTTGTATGCACATATGAATAATAAAAGAAAAAAAAAAAAAAAAAAAAAACTCCCCAGAAATACATTCACTCTGCAGCTAATCTGGGGAGAGAGTGTCTCTTACGTGCCATGTATGTGCTGCACCTTGAAGGTTATGGAGAAGCTTGTCAAACAAGACTCTGGCTCCAGTGGTTTTACTGCCCTGATGTCAGCAGTTCTAGAAAAGCAGACTCTCTCTGCAACAGCCATTTGGCAGCTGCTCCTGGCAGCTCAGGAAACGAAGACCTGCCCATTGAACCTGCTTCTGGAAGAAATAGGAAGGGAGCCCAGCACCAGTGCTTTCTTCCGGGCAGGTAAGTTGCTTGCCCTCTGCGGTGTTTTTGCACCACTAGAAACAACTGTTGACCCTCCCAGGAAGTAGAAGGAGCTCTCTTACAGTAGCATCCACGTCCCTACCCTTAGGAATGAGGACAGGTAAATTCTCCTGTTCTCCTGAGCAGTAGGGTGACCATAGATAGCTCTAACACACTGTGCTTCAGAAAGGCTGGAAGAAAGAATTTTGAGTGTGTTTAGAGAGTTGGTAAATGTTTGAGGAGATGGATGTGCTTATTCTGACTTGAACATTGCACACATGTGCACCTGGTACCCCATAAATATATACAATTTTTAGTCTTAATTTTAAAAAAGCAAGGACTGACAATTTTGTTCAGGGACATAGGTGTTTGTAAATCTTTTTGAAACACAAAATATGCAGTAATTATTCTGAGCTTATATTTGTTATTATACTCTGACTACAGTGCTGTTTGCCATTTTCTTCACTCCTGGCCCTGGAGGAGACATATGAAATGTGTTCTCTTTATGAAGAGTTTTGAGTTGAGAGGTGAAGGGGAAAATGGTACTTACAGTTTGAGTTTACAGTCTCCCTCTCTTTCAGTGTCTGCCCCAGAAAGCACTGTCCTAGAAGCAGTCCTGAAACACAGCACGTTGATCACAGAGGCCATCCAGCAGAAGATTGTGCTCCAACACTTCTCGGACGAGGAAGAGCATGTGGCCAAGACTGTGAAAGAGGTGCGGGGCAATAAAAGCAATCAAATGGGGAGAATTTGGCAGGGTGATGCCTAGGACTATCTTCTTTCCTCAAGGAGGAGCCTCCTCTGCAGGGTCCCTGCTCTGCCTCACACTAGGCTGAGCTCTTCATACCACCTTTGCTCTTTTACTCCTCCCAACTCCAGGCAGCAGGTGATGCTATCACATTGTACAGAGAAAGGAGCTTAAGCTCCACACCGTTAAGTTACACACCTAGGATGCTCCAACAAGTAAGGGGTGAAGCCAGATGCACAACTCAACCCTGCGCTGACTCCGGTTGTGTAAGCCTAGAAACATCTCAAGGGAAACCACAATTATCTCTAATGTGTTCTAAGAAACAAATTCTCTCAAATGAAGGAAAGTTGATCTTACTACATTTTCTATTCTGGCTTCTTGAAAGAGCCAAGACAAACACAGAACGAACAAAGCTCTTGCCCATATAGGGTAGCAAGTATTGCCAACTCATTTTCTGTGAAGCTTCTCACAGTGTGGCCAGAAGAGCCAGGTGTGGATTTGGATGGGATTTGTAGCTGTTCAGCCCAGGATCATGTTCATCTTGAGCAGGGAAGAATAATAAAGGAACATTAAAATACAGATACACCTGTAATGTCCTTTTGATCCAGATGGACAGAAGGACAGGTGTCTGACTGTCCACACTGGTGACAGCCTGACCTCAGTCTGTCTCTCAGACAGGTGTTTCCAGAGGCAAGACTCATATGCCCGCCTCTCTCTAGTGTACCACATATTTCAGAGCTGGACCTTCTACAGTTGCTCATTTTAGCCTCACTAATTGTCTCATGCCTGCCTCCAGGGACATCAAGTTTATTTAAATAGACTTGAAAAGAGCAGAAATAAAATATCTTCCCAAATGAAAGTCCATGTGGCCATCTGTTGATAGTTTTGCTTTATTTTCTGTGTGCTGAGACTCTGCCAGAGCTCTAACATTCTGAAAAAGGATGGCTTTGAAATAATTTTCTTGGTCTCTTTAAAGCCCCTATTTGAACCTGCTTTAAAACGCTGAGTCTCTTTATGAAAGAAAACGATGTTTAAAAGGGTGCATCTAAGTTTCTAAAAATAAGAAGCCACTGATCATGCAGAATTATTCCCAGACCTTGAGACAATTATATATTATGAAAAATTACCCAGATTTTATTGACAGAAACACTAGCCACCAAATCCTATAGCTCTTCAGGTTTTTTGTGTTAGGATATAGAAAATCTCTTTGGTAGATGCATGGTTGCGAGAAGGTAATTCTTACAGAAAACAAAGATGTACCACCATCTCTGTACTTGCACATTTATCTTGATAAGTGCTCCTTTTTTTTTTTTTTTTTTTTTTGGTTAATTTTTCTGTCCTTTGGCAGATAGGACTCCACGTGTATCATGAGGAAGAAAATAAAGTACTTATAGATGGAGCTAGGGCTCCTGGAATTCACTTGTTTTTTAGCTAGAAAAGCGTGGACAAAATCTGCTGATACTGACCCTGCCCCTTTGTCTTATGCTGTTCATTTAGATTCTGAGCATTTCCTCTGAGACAGCCAGCCCTGAAGCTTCCCTGAGAGCAATGCTGAGCAGAGCTATGGAAAAGTCAGTCTCTGCCATTGAAATCTGTCGCCTCCTGTGCAGTATCCACAGATCTTTCCCCAGCCTGCAACCAGTCATGCAGGAGTTGGCATACATTGGTAAGCAATGTTGGGCCCAGGATCTTTCTTTATTGAGGAAAAGTAATAGTGGTTCATATAAGAGGGTACTGTACCTCAAGCTATTTGTTCCTTGAGTGTAATTTCAATACCTAATACAGCCAGAGGACACAGATGTGACATGATGCCATCTGTGTCTAGTGGGAGTAAAAATGGCACTGTTACTACTTCAGAGTTCTTTGAGAATCCCTGGTGGTTTTCAGCCTTCTTTAAGAGTGTGTTAGAAAAGTTATACAGCAAAGTAGAAACAGACTTCTTCAGAGCCATGCGTTTCTCTCCTATGCAGGTTTCCTTACTAAGGAGAATGGAGACAAGGAAAAGTGGAAGATGAGTGATAAATTTCACCTTGAAGCCAACAACAAAGAAAATGAGAAGGCAGCCAAGGCAGCTGGAGAAGACTGCCAGCCTATAGAACCAAACGAGCAGGGAGAGACTGGTTCCCTGCCAGAGCAAAAAGAGAAAGACCCTTCTGCCTCCCCAGACTCTGCCAAGAAGAGCTTCATCTGTAAGGCCTGTGACAAGAGCTTCCATTTCTACTGTCGCCTAAAGGTGCACATGAAGCGCTGCCGGGTGGCCAAGAGCAAACAGGTGCAGTGTAAGGACTGCAATGAGACCAAGGACTCTAAGAAGGATCTGGAGAAGCATCAACTGGAGGCCCACGGTGCAGGGGGAGAGCCTGATGTCCCCAAGAAGAAGAAGAAGAGGCTTCCAGTGACATGCGACCTCTGTGGAAGAGAGTTTGCCCATGCCTCAGGTACATTCAAGAAGTGAAGTCATGTAGGATAATCATTGCAGATATTATAGCTTGGGTTCCAGCCTGGTTGTTTGCCATGAGGGGTGTGACTGGGCCTAGAAGATAGAGCAGGTCCTTACAGAGGCAGATGATATTTTGAGAAGAGCATGGACTCTATGAAATTGGTCCCCTGATACCGCTTACTCTTTTGCATTGTTAGGAAATTTGAAGATAGCAGAGCTGAACACCTAGCACAGTGCCTATAATAGAATTAGCACACAGTAATATACAGCTGTAATTCATAACAACAACCAGTTATTTAACACTTGGTTCATAGGTTTCCATGTACCACTTCTTGATAACAAACAAGAGTCATGGAAACCATGGGATATATAGTCCCAAGTTGTTTTCCTTTGTCCCCGTGTTGGGTAAATCTAGTGAAGCATAAAAGCAAACTTTGTTTCCCTTTTCTGAGTGGCTTGTCCTATTTAAGAGAGAGAAAGGGGATGAGGAAAGATCACTTTATGCCTGCTTCAGCTAGGAGTGAGCCGAGGTGACTTTGGACATGCAGGTTAGTGGGCACATGAATGCGGTGACATGCAAGGCATAAGCAAGCATGGCTGGCCTCATGTAGTTCACACGTTGCCTCCTCTTGAACCTGGCCTGAGACTGCACTTAGGCATCCCTTACTGGACTCCTAAAGCTGACTGCCATGTCTCTTCTGGTCCTGGGCACACTTACAGGCATGCAGTATCACAAGCTGACGGAGCACTTTGATGAGAAGCCTTTCTCCTGTGAGGAATGTGGGGCAAAGTTTGCAGCCAACTCTACTCTGAAGAACCACCTCCGCCTACATACTGGGGACCGCCCATTCATGTGCAAGCACTGCCTCATGACCTTCACACAGGCCTCAGCCCTGGCCTACCACACCAAGAAGAAGCACTCTGAAGGTGAGGTGGACTCTGTGTTCTGTCTCCTGCAGACTTTCCTAGGGGAGCTGCCTCAACCCATTCCACATCAGACATGATAGATCTCTCGGGAAATTCCAGCACATGAAGGACCAAGGACCCATCTGCAGAGGCATGTCAGAGGCTGGCTGGCATGGTGTTAGCACTTTGTACTACAGAATTTCCATAAGGCCAGGAATTGCTTGAGCTTCGATGTGTAGTTTAAGCATGAAGCCATCAGAGAGTTTTGAGCAGCAGGGTGATACGGGCTCTGACTCATGCTCTAAAAATGTACTCTGGACGATGTGCTGTTCTGGGGCAAAAGCATAGACAGCCATGGTGGGAGGCCGTTGTAGTCCTTCAGTGAAGAGGCAGTGAGTTTTCAACTAGAGTTAGGTTAGTGGGGAATAGAAAAATGTCCATGTTTGCAGATAAAATTTTGAAAGTGGAGGTAACAGAACTCCTACTGAATTAAATGTGGAATGTGAGGGAGAAGGGAATTCTGGATGGCTTTGGGGTTTGGGATGTGAGAACTGCGGGAGTAATGCTGCCATGTTCTAGGTTTGGGGACAGTAGTGTGTCAGGGCCAGAGCATCAGGAGTGCTGTTTTGGATGGATGTGGTCAGTTTGAGGCACCCAGTGCAGCTCTGAGTGGAGCTGTACAAAGAACAGGAGGGAGTTGGGCATGAAGTCGAGTTCAGGGGAAAGCCAGAAGTAGCACTTAGCAGGTGGTGCTGAGATAAGATCCTCTAGAAGGTAACATAGAGAAGGTCAGGAACCAAGCCCCCCAATCTCAGTCATTGAGGGAAGAAACTTTTTTCCTAACAAAATCTTATTTTAAAGTCCAATAAGTAAAAAATGAAAACCAGATTGCCTGCTCTAATTGTAGTGGCCTAGGGTCAGGGAGGGTGACCTTCCTGATGGCTACTTGCTCTCCCAGCCCTCAAGGAAGCTGGGAGTCTCAGCTAAGCTGGTCTAGCTTTTCTTACAAATGCCAGTGCTCCAGGCTTGCTCTTTACCCGTCTTCCTAACAGTCTCTTCGTTAAGTTCTTGTTTGCATGAGAAAATGAAGAAACCAAGGTATGGGTAGTGACTTTATAGCAAGTCACTGGAAGAAGGTTTTCACTCTTTCCTGAAAGCACATGCTTTGTGTGTGGTTGGAAACCCACACTGTTTTTTAAAAAGATCTGTTTTTTAAAAAGATCTAAACACACACATTTCTGGGTAGGAGGATGTATGTGCTCTCTAGAAGTGCAATGAGCTCTTTCTCCTGTGGGAGTCTGATAAACAGGTGGATTCTCTTGCATAATGAGAACTCTGTCCCTATTCCTCTGTCCAACCGTCCTTGCCCAGTATGTTACAGATTGCCTGAGGTTTTAATGTCATCTCCCAAATGACATTTCCTTGGTGCCTTAGAATTTGATTTTGTCTGTAAAAATGAGGTAAATGCTTAGGGCTCGGTCTCACAAGCTCATGTGTGTGCAGGGAAGATGTACGCGTGCCAGTACTGTGATGCTGTGTTTGCCCAGTCCATTGAACTGTCCCGCCACGTGAGGACCCACACTGGGGACAAGCCATACGTCTGCAGGGACTGTGGCAAGGGCTTCCGGCAAGCCAATGGCCTCTCCATTCACCTGCACACCTTTCACAGTACGTACTGGGATCGTGGATGTCAGACACTTCAGGCCAGGCTTGGCACTGAAGGTGCAAATTAACAGTCACTTCACGAGAGCTGGGCCCATTCAATACCTACCCTCCATCCCCTGCTCTTCTGCAAAACCCACAGTCCCTCCTTCCTGTTTCAAGAAGAATCCCATTCTAGCATATCATTTCTCTCTATCCGGGCTTTTCTTTTTCTTTTCTTTAGCCAACATCACACTATTTGGCTAGCACAAACATATTATGTTTGAAGAAGTCTCTCACTAGCGGACTCACAGAGCACAGTGATGATTCCATTAATCCACTGAGCTTCCATTCCACCTCCTCCTCCACACTCAACTAATAATTCAAGTCAGCCTTTCCCAGAGGAGCAAGACTGACCCTTCCTGAGTTAGTAGCATCTATGCTATAGGTGAGCCTAGCATGTTCCCTTCAAAACCTTCTTCCCATGTGCCATTGTATTTCACTCAGTTATTAAGGTCTGACCCCACCTTCCTCTCTTTCCACTAGAACCGATACAAACAAATATACACACTTTTATTCAACACACACACAAAGCAAAAAGAAATGCTGTATCATTTGACTGGTTGCATTTCCTTCAGCCTTCCTTGTTGCAGCTAGAGTGTAGTTAACACAGCATGGCAAGAGAGTGAGAGCTTGGACTTGAATCTTGACCCTGACACTTTTCTAGAGACCTTAAATTTCTTTACCTTGCTAAGTCTCTTAAGCCCCTTCCAAACTAGTGCAAATAATAATGCCACCACCTTGGATTGTTGTAAGAATTAAATGAGACATCACATGTAAAGCATGAAGTTCCATGCCTGACACATAGAAATGCTCCATAAATGCCAGATAATGCTATTATTGCTGATAAGCACACCCCTGTCAGGCACCATCTGTCACCATCAGAGTGTCTCTTTTGTGTACCAGGCACTTTACATACCCTTCTTCCCCTCTCCTCTCCCCACCCTTCTTCCCTTGTACCAGTTTCTGGCTATTGGCAAATAGCATCTCACTACATGTGGCCTTGTAAACATATCCACATTTGTGTCCATCAGGGACTTTACCAGAGCTCCTAGTGCCCAACATGTGGCTGGATACTGGGCATGCAGGAGGAATACAAAGTGTGGTCCTTTTCCCCCAAGGAGTTGTAAAATTATCCAAAAAAAAACATTTAAAGTAGACTTCTGGATGAGTGGAATTTGGCTTGGATCCAGTGCCACAATTTTAATGTCTTCTTGACCTCTTGAAATGACATTCTGCTTTAGTCTTCTTTTCCCAGTTGTATTACACAAGAATCAGGAAAGGGGAAGACTTAAATTTGAGAACCCAAAATATGCCCTAGAGGACATCACCCATGCAGCTGCAGCATCCTGTCCCACTCCAGGCTGTGTGCTCGTCTGCTTCTTAGGGCCATATCATTGTTCATGGAGACCTCACTGGGGTGTTCTAAAAGACTGTGAACCTGGGAGTTCAAGAGCTAGTGATACCTAAGGCTGCTGCAGGTCTGAGTCAGTGCACACCTAACATTGGCTTGGGGGCAAAGGAGTTTACTGTTAAAACCTTTTGCTTTCTGTTTTATTAAGAAAAAGCAAGTTTTCTGCCATCCGGATGGGAGATGTGTTCTTCATCGGTGCTAGTTGTTATTTTTGAGATCCCACTAAGGAATTGGCATGTCCAATTAAGGATGTGGCTCTGAGCTTGGGCTCAGATACGCCCTTGGGTAAGGTACTAATTTAGTTCCCGAAACCTTGACTTTCCTAATCTGTAAAATAAGAATGGCAGTAGAACCAACAAACAGGACCGTTGGAGGGATTAAGGGAGTGTACATAGAGCGCTTCACACATGCCTGCCATAGAGCATTCATTAAGCATCAACTGTACAAAGGTTTCACTGTTGAATCTCAAGGGGAGATCAAGGAAGCACTCCTACTGCTGATGACAAAAGAAACAGTGATGCTCTGGGGAGTGTATTAGAAATCTACGAGGAAGTAGAAAACGCAAACACCTCTGTATACCGGCAAAGTGAGCAAGAGTAATTCTGGAAAGTAGAATAGAATTTAACATTAAGACATGAAATGAGAAACTGAGATGAGCCATTTGATGCTGCAGAGTTGGTTAATCCAGAAAGCTCAGAGGTAAAGGTAGGAGTGAGCAGGGGATTGCTGCACTGACTGACCATGCACAAAATCTAAATGAAGTCTTAATCTTGCTGTAACAGCAACCAGCATTTCACTGACTGCTTGCCTGTGGTGTTTTTTCTCTCTGCCTATTCCTCCCATGGATGCCCCCTCCTGGAACCAGACATAGAAGATCCTTATGATTGCAAGAAATGTAGGATGAGTTTCCCTACTCTACAGGATCACCGGAAGCACATTCATGAGGTGCATTCCAAGGAGTATCACCCGTGCCCGACCTGCGGGAAGATCTTCAGTGCCCCCTCCATGCTGGAGCGGCACATGGTGACACACGTTGGAGGGAAGCCCTTCAGCTGTGGGATCTGCAACAAGGCCTACCAGGTGACTTCAGGGGCCACTGGGAGCTTTTCCCTTACCTTTGCCTCATTCTGCATTTGGCTTCCCTCGTTCTATGTTTGTGACTTTCAGATTGTCCCAGCTCATCTCCAGGATGTGACAGTTTGACTCAGTCTCATGAAGAATGTGATGTGGGTGTAGCTCATTGGAAGAGCATGTACTTAGCATGTATGAGGCCCTAGGTCCCTTCCCCAGCACTGTAAAGAAAAGGGGGAAAAAAAAAATATATATATATATACACACACACACACACACACTATATATATATATAAAATATGGACAGAGCTTGTAATTGGGTTTCTTTGCAAAGATCTGGTCAGAGTGATGCAGTGGAAGAGCTCTACTTAAAGCATGAAGTTCTTACACCTTTTAAATTTCAGTCTTGTCATGAACAACTGATGCTCTTTTCTTCTTGGATGCTCCCATTCTGTAAAACCTACTTACCCCATGTATTGAGGGACATGAGAATGACCCAGAATTACTTAGTTGAGCACAATTCTCATTTAGTTGGTTTTTAAGTTCCAGAGAAGGGCTCTGTGCTTTCAAGATAGAATTTGGTGTGCAATCAAAGTGAAACCCCATATAGGTCTAAAAAGAAACCACATCTGTCAGAAACTGGTCTCAGAGAAAAGAATCGTCCTTGCTCACATCTGTAAGGCAGAAGTTTAGACAGAGCAGCAGAGCACATTAGACATGGAGGGCTGACTTTGTGCCAGGCCTCATGCTGTGACATTAGTATGACAACTGAGTAAGCCTGGGCATGAACCCTGGGAGACCAAGGAAAGCTAAAGAATGTTCCTGTACTCTCTGTATCCAGGGAAAGAGGGATACTTGCTCCAGTAGCCCAAGGGCTCCTACTTCAGCAGGTACTGCACCACACCCCTGGGCTCTGGGAAGCAATGAGATATGGCTCAGTGTGAAGATTAGCTGTGCATCAGGAGGCCAGGGTGTCATTGGTCCCACTATTTACTCATCATATGACCCTGGGAAAGTCAGTTAGCCCCTCTGGGCCTCAGCCTCTGCCTCTTTGGGAAGATCCTAACACCCCTTTGTGAGATTGTTGTGAAGAGTGAGAACTTACGGAGGACCAGCTGAACCCTGCTATAATAGCCCCTCTATGAATTCACAGTTGCCTGTTCTCACTAACACCAGTCTCTCATGTCCACACTCAGGTGACAGGCTCTCAAGGTGTGATTCTAGATCCATGAGCTTGTCACAGAACATTCTCTGTCTTTCATGAGAATCTCATGAGTCCTCTAGCTTGCTGGAACTTTCTAAGATTTAACACTTGCTAAATTGCTTGCAGCAATTATCTGGTTTGTGGTACCACAATCGAACCCACCACCCAGACGTGTTTGCAGCTCAGAACCATCGATCATCCAAGTTCTCATCCCTCCAGTGCAGCTCCTGTGACAAAACCTTTTCCAGTACCATCGAACACAAGGCACACATCAAAGCAGAGCATGCAGGTGAAGTTGGTGCCCAGAGGGTGAGCTGGCACATGGGATAGGCTTAATGGTCTAGCACCTGGCTTCTGTCCAGAGATGGTGGCTCCCAGTGCTTCAGCGTAATGTGCTGTGGTGGCCACCTCTGCTGTGCGCAGCACACCTGAAGGACTCCATTCCCACACTTCAGTAGCTTGAGTGGCAGCAATTCTCAAACCTGGAAGCCTACAGCATTGTAAGCTCCTACATCTCCCAAGCGAGACTCAGTTTCAGCACATGGGAAGGGTGTCAGTGGATGTCAGTAGGACCCAGGTAGAAATTCTGACTTCAGCATTTACCAGCTAAGTCTTGGTGTGTGACGTCTCTTTTCTGAATCTGTTTTTTTCTCTTGAGAATGGGAATTATTAACACCTACCTTGCAGGTAAATTGAGAATAATCACAACTGTCAGTTGCAAAGCACTTCCTGTATGCAGGGCACCAGCCACACACACTGTATAGTTTGCCATTTAATTCTGACAACCCTCTTTGTGTCCAGACAGTCTGGACCAAGTCCATGCTCTTTATCACTAGCGTGCACGAGTCTCCCCAGGTACAAGCACTTGGTGGATATGTTGTGGAGTATGAGTCCTTACACATCCCAGCTCCCTCACCCTCCAGCCTCAGAAGAGCCATCCTTTTTCCTTTCTCACTACATTTTTCCTTTTACACTTACAGATCTGAAGTTCCATGAGTGTGACCAGTGTAAAGAGCTTTTCCCCACGCCAGCTCTGCTACAGGTTCACATCAAATGTCAGCATTCAGGTCAGAGCCCCTTCTGCACACCCCTGAGCACAACTGCCTGAGTGTGAGTCTTGTCCCCACCACTCACAGCTACTCATCCCAGGCTAAGTCCCTTAACTGACTTGTACCTCAGTTTCTTTATCTGAAAGAGGAGAGCAATTGTAGTACCCAACTTCATGAGATGTCACCTGTGAGCATCCCTCAAGTGTTAACCGTGATTGTCAATGTTATTTCATCAAATTAAAAATGCCACTTATATGATGTACCATTTTAAATGAACCATTTAGAAAGGAAAGTACTACCAATTAGACAATGTTTCTTATCAGAGTTTATAGGTTATTCTCAGTGCTATTTTAGTCTTAATTTGACTTAGATTTTCATCATGTCACGTACTCTTCTGTGCATACACAAGAAAGAAAACATCAGGAATAAATCAAGGAAGGGAAGAATTTGGCCTCATGGGACCTTTCAAGCCCAACTGTCTATGGGCTTGTTTTCCCACAGCTTACTCTGCCATGGCCTCATGAACATTATGTAAAACTAGGCTTCCTTTAGGGATTGGAGTATGGGTTAAGTGGTAGAGTGCCTGCCTAGCAAGCATAGAGTCCTGGGTTCAAATCCAAGTACCACACACACACACACACACACACACCCACACACACCACACCACTATATTTCCTTTGATTCCTGGTTTGTGACTGCAGCTAACCCTTCAGCATTTACCTCCTCCCTCCAGGATTATTTGGTCCCTGTGAGTTAAAGGTGTGTACCATGCTGTCTTAGGGCTATTCTTCCAAGCTGTGGGTTCATGTTCTACAAGCCTTGATTTCTTGCATGGCCATTGAAAATTGTGTCTGACTGCCATCTGGTCCACAGCAGTCAGAGGGAGGCACCATTGATCCTATTCAGAGATCTTAAAATGTACTCCTTAAAATTCTTAAAACTGACGAAATATAGTATTGTCAGCATCATTGTCTACTATTGAAGAATGATGGACTTCAGCAGAAGCAGATTCAGTCTAAATTGAATGCTAATGAAACTATAGTTTGAGGGTCCTTCACTTGTAGGGGACCCTTCCAAGGCTCTGCATCTGCTTCTGCATTTGCTGTTTTATAAGGAGATCCTTTCAAATCCTACAAGCTTCAGGCCCCATGAAACCTGGCTTTGCCTCTTCACCTCAGTCCTCACTGTTCCTCTCACCTCCCCTGCTCTGGTGAGCAACTCAGCCCATCTATTCTGCCTCCCCCTCCTACAGGGTCGCAGCCATTCAGGTGCTTGTACTGTGCAGCTACTTTCCGTTTTCCTGGAGCCCTGCAGCACCACGTCACCACAGAGCACTTCAAGCAGTCAGAGAGCACCTTCCCCTGTGAGCTCTGTGGGGAGCTCTTCACCTCCCAGGTTCAGCTTGACAGCCACTTGGAGTCTGAGCACCCAAAGTTGACGGGCACTGAGGCCCAGACAGCTGCTTCACAGGTGGTACAGGTGATTCTGGGGCCATTAAGTACATAGAGTGCAAACACAGGGTTCCTGGAGCCTCTTTGGAGGCACTTGTGTCCCACCAGCCAGTCTTGCTCTATGGGACTCTTAAAGGGACCATTAAGTGACGTCTTAATGGTCTTAGGGTCTCTGGGCCTCTGACCAAACAGATCAGAAAGTTCTAATCTTCTGGTGGTACCTAGATAAGAGGGAGCTTGAAACAAGAATTTCCAAAAGTGGAATGGCCTTGGTTTATCTTCCCAATTCACACATTTCCCACCTCTGAGAAGCACTGTGGGGTGTGATAAGAGTCACAGGAAACCTTGGAGAAGGGCTGAGCTCTGTTGCACAGAGACCACCGGCAGGTGAAGCCTGTGGACAGCTCCTTTGTGCCACGTGCAGCACATGCTTGCCTATGCCTGGGTCTCTAACCTCACCTGGTGAAAAGTCCACCTCCTCTTGATGTTTGAAGGCCAACCTTGGGCCGGTGAAGTGGCTCAAGTGGTAAGAGCACCTGCTTAGCAAGCTTGAGGTCCTAAGTTCAAACCCAGTGCCGCCAAAAAACAAAGTGAAATGAAGGCCAACCTTGATCCTACCTCTTTGTTTCCCTGGTCCTTCAGAGAGGGTGGGCAGAAAAGGAAAAGAAACTGAGTTCTACTGCTGTTAGTGATTTATGAAAATGCTAAAGAGGAGCTATAAATTGATGGAGGCTTCATCTGCTAGACTGGTCCACTGTCCAGTCTTGTAGCTGAGTCAGTTGTAAGCCACTCATGTTTTGTGGCCTCTGGGGAACAGAGGGCAGGTCAGGTGGGCAGGACTCCAGATGCTCCTGGTGGAACACCAGCCAGAGTCATACTCTGCTGTCTAAAGATTTTTAGAAATTAGGGTTCTTGGTAAGGTCACCTTTGTGGGGGATGAAACAGCTTAATTCTAAGAAAGGAAAAGAGTTTGGAAACTATCAAGCTAGACCACTGTTGATTGAAAGCCAAAGTCGATCTCACTGTGGAGCACAGAGCAGTGCTGAGCTTGGCCTCCTCATCTGTGCCTGCTCTCCGCTCTTGACTGGTTCTCAGGAGCCAGGTGGCTATGCCCTTTGGGGCATACTGGTTTAGAGATACCAAGGGCATCAAGCTGTCCTGGGGTCCACAGGTCAGAAGCCTCCACTTGGAGGCTCAGCAGGAACCTCTCTGGTCTAGGTGTGCCTAGCCACAAAATAGTACTTGGAGCTGAGAAGGCCATCTTGGGCAGATGATGCAAGCATGGGAGGGGTATTTGTGGCCTGTAGAGGAGACAAGCCACTAACCAGCCTGCCCCTCCAGCCACTGAGCCGAATGGATGAGGTGGTAGAAACCACGGTCCTGTCACTTTCTTCCAACTGAATTCTGCAGTCATGCAACCTCCAAGGAGGCTTTCAGCCCCAGAAAGGTCCACAGATACCACCTTGGCAGCCCTAGGCTTCTTGTAAGTCATTCTTATTTCTATATCTCAGGCTGAGACCCACCATCTCTAGTGGGTTTTCTCTCAAATGGCTCTCACTTCTGCAGTGTCATCCTGGAGATAAGAAATCCCAGTGTGAGAAACTGAGCCCATGTTCACTGGTGTGTAATCATAGAGTCTGTGTGCCCTGAGATGACGCACTGTGTGAAATTATAGCAATTTAGTTCACAGAGTTATTTAAATTGTTCACCTGCCTTCTCTTTTGCATCACTGGTGTGTTAGACTTGCCTCTTCCCATTAGGCACAAGTAATTGCTCTCCTCAGGTGAAAACATAAATATCATCATTATAGCATGAGGTAGAAGACATGTAAATTCTGGGGAGTTCATTGTGGACACTGCCCAAAGCAGCTTCTGGTCTTTCCCTTTCAGGTAATCCAGACTCCAGAGCCAGCGGCCCCCACTGAGCAGGTGATCACTTTGGAGGAGTCCCAGCTTGCTAACTCACAGGTCTTTGTGACATTGCCAGATTCTCAAACATCTCAAACCAGCTCTGAGCTTGTAGCAGTGACTGTGGAGGATTTGCTGGATGGCACCGTCACCCTGATCTGTGGTGAGGCCAAGTGAATGGCTGCTCATCTGGTTGGGCACCTGCATTGCACCAGAGAGAAATCTCAGCACCAATCCCAGCGGTCTCACTTGGAAAACAGACAGAAAGACAGCGAGACTCTATTGTTATAGAACCCATAGTGTCTGAGTCATTGTCAACACCATCGTCCCTCCCACAGGCTGGGCTCAGGCCCGGGACACTGCCCCACCCCAGGGAAGTCTAGTTCTGAAAGAGCAGTGGGATGGAGGCTGGTGAACAGGCTGGCCAGGAAGGTGTAAGGTGCCAGCAGTTCTTAGCAGGCAGGAAGGCAGTTAGCTGTGCATCTGGGCCTGCAGAGGGGGGCTACAAATACTGTCAGTGCCTCAGCCATTGCAAAATGAGAGACAAGCACAGCAGAGCCTCTGGGTACCCCAGCCTTGAACACATTCTTCTTCTTTACTTCTATAATCACCCCAAACCCCACCCTGCCACCTCAGGTCCCCTTGCATCCAGTGGCAGTGCCCACTAGTGCGGCAGTAGGAAGGTAGCAGTATTAATAATGCAGGAAGCCCTCATTTTCATTCCTGGTCCCACCTGATCGATAGAGTCAACCCTCCCCAAATTACAGCCTTTGGAGTGTTTCTGACAGGGGGAAGCATTTCATGTGGGGCTGTCAGCTGCGAAGACACACTCTGCTTTCCTAGGGTGTTCTTCATGGCACTTCTTTCTTGACAGTTGAAAGCTGGTTCCCATAGCTCCTTCCCATGTTCTCCTCATCCCCTTTCGTTAATCAAAGGCTAAACCTTCTCCCAAACCTAGAGGCCTCTCTCTGGCTTCCTCTTGAGTGTGTGATGTTGCTAATGAACCAGCATGGGCAGGTTCTTCTTGGGAGATGGCCCCTGGCTCTGCTCCTGCCACCAGCCCATGTTTTTTGTGCTTGGCCTACTGTCAGCATTCCCAGACTGCATACTCACTGCAGGTCAGGGAGCTTTCTGAGTCTGAATTTCACAGGCTTTTTATCTTTAGTTCCTAAAATATAATCTGGTAATTAATGGCTTGTGGAATCCATATGAAGTGCAATTAGATGGCTGTAGGTTCCTGCTGCTTAAAGAGAATGAGTAGCGTTTATCTTCTTTCCTGGGTGCCCAAAGGTTGAAGTGGGCCAGTGCAGTGTTTACACAATAGGCAGGGCTCCCTGCCACTGCAGGCGACTTAATTCCCTACCAGATTTGGTTGCTCAATCTCGTGCCACCCAAAGATAAGCCTACCTTTCTTTCTAAGCACATCTCCCAGGACCATGTACAGAGGTGGCGTCAAATCTGGTCTGCTGCCAGCCAGGCAAATGGTGCCCCTGCTAAAAGAGCAGAGGGCAGAACCCCAACACTGACCAGTTGGTTTAAGGGCTAGCCATTGACATTGACTTTGTGCAGGCAGCCCTGTGACCGTTTCCACAGGTGGATTCTGGCTCTGGCCAGCCCACTCTAAACATGTAACCCTAAGCCCCTGGTCCTATCTTCATTTTGATAGGTAAATCACATGAGCTTGTCAGCTCAGGGAACTTCCCATCCTGGTGGTCTTGGTTTGGTTTTGTTTTGCTTTTTGCTGTGTTTCCCAGGTTGCCCTAAAATTTGTGATTCTCCTGCCTTAGCCTCCCAGGTGCTGGGGTTATAGGCATGCACCATCACACCCAACCAGAATGGTCTTCCCATTCTGAAGTAAATTAAGTTTTTAAAGGCAAGTCAGCCTCAGAAGCCACTGACCAGAAGATGGTGCTCAAACCTTAAGACTTCGCCTCCCTGGGAAGACCTCACTGTTTATACCACAGTTGTTCTTATCTTAAGATTTCTCAGTCTGTGGCTGGCAGAGACTAAAGGGAGATCTTAGCCTGAAAGTGGCAAATGGCCTGACTCTCTTTAGCACCAGATAAAACCCACTGAAAGACAGTGGAGTGGCAGTGCTTCCAGGCCTCGCTGCCAAGACCAGCAGGCAAGAATGGGTTGCCTCAAACTCATGGGGTAGAGTTAGTAACTGCAGTGTCACAAAAACTTCTTCCTGCCAAAAAAAAACGCTGAAGAGAAAATGCCTTTTAAAGTTTCCTGAATTAAAAACTCTTGAGTTTTAAACCCAAGTATCAGCACTAAAAAACCCTGAATTAGGTTTTCTTCTTCAGAGTCACTAGACCGAAGCTAGCTGTGCTGAGATCAGTGGTGAAGACAGACTTGTTTCCAGGCCTGTCAGATGCGTTCCTCCCAAGCATACTGTCAGGAGGACAAACCCAGGGCTGGTTCTCATCAGAAGCACAGGGAGGCCATCCTAAATCTGGTGTCTGCTCTGAGCTGACTGAGATCTTAGCTACTTTCTAGAGAACATTTTATTGTAGAAAAATTTCAGTTCTACCACTTCTGCCCACAAGGCCTGAACCACTTCATGAAGGGCATTCTTAACCGGTCTCCTTACCTCATGGCCCTGGGCAGAACTCTGGGGCTTTCACAGTGGAATACACGATGTACTTAGTGGGGTGCCAGGTCTTCTCTGTTCCTAGAGCTTATAATCAGCTGGTAAGGAGGGAAAGACAGATTCTTAACAGTGTCTGATTCTACCAGGATGACGGGGTCAGTTAGGGAGCAAGATTGGCCCATTGCAGGTAAGTAGGCAGCAAGTCGATTGAAGAACATGGATTACTTAAGTAGAGGAGACTCTTACTGTCTGAATGCATGAGTGGAACCTGGACCAGAGGGGTCACAGTGTGGCAGAGACAGATTTTTTTTTTTTTTTTTTTTGTCTTGCTTAGTTTATAAAGCTTGTCTTACTCTCCAAAGCCCTGTGTTTGAGAAACTTGGGGCCTAGCAAGTACCGAATCTGTGTTGTGACCACTGGGCCTGCCTGGGGTACAGGTACCTCTGAGGTAGTCTCTGGCTCACTCCTGCCCACGGGAAACCCTGTAGCCTCATCCTCAGGCTAGAGCCCTGGTAATCAGGCCTGAAGGATGAAGAGGAACAGATAAATGGTGAGTGAGGAGACCGGGTCTCCTCTCTATTTGTGAGCCCAATCAGAATAGAGGGGAAAGGTGAGAGGGGACCCTGAGAAGATCCTCTCTCATCCCTGGAGCTGATGATATATGGTGAGAAGTATATGCCTTTGAATTTCATGTGCCTGAGAACCTGTATTGACTAAGAGACGAAAGAAACCACCGGTCTTATGTAGAGTGAACAGGTAGTCTTAGGGAAACGAGCACTATTTCTAGCCCCATCTTAAATTGGGGCTAAGAATGGAGAAGATGCTTTAATTAGCCCTTAGTCCCAAAGGAGGGACTCAGCAACTGAGCTGTGTTCTGCTTGGCCCAGTGGATTCCAAGGATATTTGGGAGGTGTGAAGAAAACAGGAATAAAAGACTTGGTGTTGAAGGGAGTATTGGGCAGGCTCACTGTTTTGTTGCCATGGAAACAAATGTTGGGGCTTGTAGGACTTAGGCCAAAAACTCAGAAGCACAGCTGAAACTCAGAAACTTGCTACACTCTTGGCCTGGTCTATAAGGAAGAGAGTAGCTGTCCATTCTTTGGGGACTACATTGTGAGGAATCATTTCCTAAGTTAACTGTAGATTGCTCCAAATTGTGGAGGTGTCTGTGGTTTCTCTTAGCAAGGCCTGTCACACCCAGGGTCGGGACAGGCAGACCCATGTGATGCTGTATAAATGGGATTGTAAGCTGTTAACGTCCAGTACACACTAATGTGTGTGAATAAATACACACTTGAAAAGATTGTGCTCTGTGACTTTTAGCTGGACTGTGGTGTTGCAGACCCATGTTTTCCTTGGCACCAGGAGCTGTCAGTGCTACCAGAGTATAGGTCCCTTGTCCACTGAGACATTTGGATTTCTGTCCACTTTGCTCTGGACAGTGAACTCAGTGGGTGCTTAGTAAATCTTACCTGCTGCTGGAGACAGGAGGATTCGCTGTTCTAAGGGGAAGAGGAGCCGCACCCTGTATTCTTGAACACACTTCCCCAACAGTGGCACCCTCATCCCATCCACACCTCTCTGTCCCTTGCATGTCTGCAGCCTTGCCCACTGTGCTGACATTTGGACAGGTTTCCCAGGGTGGCTGGAGTCCTGAGCCATGGAAGTCTTACTTGCCCAGCATTCCTGTTCCCCTACACTCTGAGGCTACCCCAGCCACCCGCTGCACAGTTGAAACCATGGGGAGGCAGTGGTGTAGTCTGTACCTTTTTCCTTCCTCAACTTCAAAAGTTTGGATTCTGAGTGCCTTGAGGACAGGGGAATCACTTTGCTGTCTTGGTTTCCCTGGCAGTAGGGAGTACCGTGTTGGACATGTAGAAGGACCAGCAGTTGGGGTCAAGCAGCAGTCCTTGTTTGTCCTTTCTCCACTCCAGAAGAGCCTGCTTCCTCAGTTACCTGCTAGACTAGCAGAACATCCTCTTTTCTTTGTCCTTTGAGGAGAGATTATCAGAAGACCCAGAGCAGCTAGTGGCTGGAGCTCCCCAGCCACTCTGATCAAACACCATTCCTGCCGCTCCTCTTGCTCAGGGCCCCCAGCACAGGCCAGAGACAGCTGATCAAACACATCCAGACAAGGTCGGCCAAGGGACTCACGGTCCCTTCCAGCAGGCATATCATAGCCCTGCCAGCAGGAGGGTCTGATTAAAAAAAATGGGGAGGGGCCTACAGGACCAAGCAGCCTTTCCCTCCATTGAAGGTGGAAGTCCCTGTTCTGCACAGGGTCCAGACGGAGCTGGCTTTCCAGAAGGACAGCACGAGAGCTGCTTCAGCGACCAGGGGCTGCCGCTGAGGAGAAGGGTGTCTGTGTGCTGCTGTGACATGTGGGGGAGAGAGTTGTCACATAAGGTGCTGGTGGGTTTGGAAACATGGAATCATTAGATTGTCACAGAGTGACTTAAGATCCTTTATCAGTAACTGTGACCCTGTCAAGGACAAAGACTGCTTTGTTCTTGTAAGCATACACACGCTCATGCATGCATACATGCACCCAGGCAGTAGCCTGGCACATCAGACATCCAGCTGCACAGGTCTGTCAGTCCTGGTGTCCTGGGAGTCCAAAGGCCCCTGTTATGTGCTTAGTTCCCTGCCAGATGAAGTGGTGGGTGGAGGATCAGGTTCCCACGCCTGGGGACTTAATCGTAGTAAGCTGGGCAAGCACTATATACAAGAAACAAATTCCAGAGCCCCAAGCCACTCTGGACTGAAGACCAGAGGCTCATGGCATCTACAAATGTCTTTGGGGAAGTGATTGCTGTTTTTTACCTTGATGTTCTGGCAGTTGACAGTTGCTGTTGGCTAGTGCTTACCACACATTGGACCCTGTACTAAGACCTTTATGAAGTCCTTATTCCATAAAATCATGGCATCAATGCTGAAATGGCAATAATTGTTAGAATCCCTGGAAGGCTGGTGAGGAAACCAGCGTCAGAGCGGTGAAATCACCATGGTTCTTGAGAGCGCTGCTGGGACAGGAGCCAGATCTTAAACACTGTGCTGTATGAAGCATTTCTTTCTTAGCACCTAATCAGCTGGGAAAAGTCACTTATTCATGCTTCCATTCCCTGAACAGCTTTGTCACACCTGGCCTGCTGTCACAGCTCCAGGCCAGTCTCCCTACCTGCTCGCTCCGTTTCTCCCCCGCCCTGACTCCCCACCCCCATGCCGTCCACCCCGCCTGAGACAGCTAGTGAGACCTAACACTGCTTTCATCGGCTGGAAAGGTGACCTCCTGGCCTTGCCTTGTTCTGGAACTAGTGGTCCAGGGACCTGTCGCTGTTTTGGAGCACTGATCCCCCTTGCAGCTTCACCAGGCCTCAGTCAACACCTGCCAGCATGGTCAAGGCTCCCTTGGAATGCAAAACAGCCACAGGTCCCACCAGGACTCCATATGATCCTAGCATAGCATATGGCACGCACTCCCTGCCCCGGAAGTTCCAGGACACATCATAGCTTCTCAGACTTCCCCATCTTTCCCATCCTGAGCTCCTAAAGGAGAAAAAGGTTTTCCAGAATAGCAACCATTTTACTGAAGAGCATCATGTCAGAAGGCAATGTAAAACGCAGTGGATCAGAGCCCAGCTATGGAGTTGCTCCCACCCAGGTTCAGATTCCTGCTCTGTCCCCTATCGGATGTGTCACTTTGGGCCTGTTAACTCTTCTTTATTTTGATGGCTTTGTCTGCATAACAGAGGTGATGCAAACTCTTAAGGCAATCACAGAGATGAAAAGTAACTCTTAGAAGGCCCTGGCATGTGGAAAGTGCTCAGGGACAGTGATACTATCATGTTCCAGGAGACCCAAGGCTCCAGGTGGACCCTTCTCCACTGCAGAACCCCCTCCCCAACAGATGCTTCTGATGCTTGGGTGAGGTGGGCTTCTGTGAGGAAGAAGATGAAAAACAGGCTGGACTGTGAGTGTCTGGAAGGCAGGACTGGTCCCAGCCATCTGTCTCTCCGCACCTCCCTAGTGCCAGGCACATGGCTGGTGCCCAGGAGAGGTCTGTCATAGACATAGGGAGCAGCAGAACCAGTAGCAGAGGTATTGGACAAACACCTCAGGCCAGTGCTCTTGGTGCTGCCCCCCCTAGATACAGCAGAGCCTACTTGTTGCTGCCCAGGCTCCTGCCACAGCAGAACAGTTTGACCTATCCCCATGGTGTTCCTGTGACTGTCCCAAACAGGAGAAGCCTCTTCCAGGGAAGCAGGGTACCAGGCAGGTGGGGCACAGAAAGAAAAGGTGGCTGCCTTCACTTTTGAGTGGATGGGACATTGTGCCTCACTCTCCAGCAGCACTCAGCCATTTTCATGTTTGGTTTTTGGTTTGGGGTTTTTTTTTGTTGGTTTTTTTGTTGTTGTTGTTGGTACTGGGGTTTGAACTCAGGGCCTCACACTTGTTAGGCAGGTGCCCTACCACTTGAGCTATGCCTCCATCCCTTTTTTGCTTTAGTTATTTTTCAGGTGGGGTCTTGCATTTTTGCCTGAGGCTGGCCTTGGACCGCAATCCTACCTATAGCCTCCATGTAGCTGGGATGACAGGTGTGTGCCACCATGCTAGCTTATTGATTGAGATGGGGGGGTCTCTCTTAACGTTTTGCTCAGTCTGGCCTTGAACTCTGGTCCTACCAATGTTTGCCTCTGAGTTTCTGGGATGAGTTACTGTGCCTGGCTGATTATTTCTTTTGATCCTTATAATAGCATGAAAGTTAGGGGAGGTATCTATTTCATCCCCTTTTACAGTAAACGGATTCAGACAGGGCAAGATCTCAGCCTTGCAGGTCCTCAGCTAGTAAGGGGTGGACTTGGAGTTCACCTTCCCTGACAGCAGATATAGGCTCTCCCTACCCCACCATGCTGTCCCTCATGCCCTGCTCCCCAGAACAGACTTGTGACCACTGCTGATTCTGCAGCCAGGCTCTGAGCTGGAAGACTTGCCTTATTACACCAATGAGGAGAATGGGGTTTCAGGGAAGTTCCTCATTCAGGCAGCCAAGAGCAGTCAGAAGAACGAAGAACTGGGCCCAGCGTTACACCCACTTCAAGGAGCAGTTCATCTCAGGCCAGGTGAGGGAGGGCACACAGCATGGCCCTAGAGCAGCAGCAGGGATAGCATGGGACATGGAAGCTGCCATTTGTTTGCCTCTGCCCTGGGTCAAGCCACCTGCACCATCCCTAGCACAGTCCCCCATCCAAGGTTCAGGTCACCAGATCAGCAGTGTCCAGTAGGACTGTGGTGATAGACACAGTTTGCTTTGTCATCCAGTGTTTGGGAGACACTAGTCACACCTGGCTGTTGAACACCTGTGTAACGGAGGAACCGAAACTTTGACTTTCACGTCAATGGCCTCATGCAGGTGTGGCTGTCATTAGACGCCAGAGAACTGGATGAGGGGAGCACCCAGCTCTTCAGGTTCTAAACCCTGTGAGGTTTCCTTTGGTGCTGAGGCTTGAGAAGCAAGGCACTTGAACGAGGCCAACATGGGCTGTAAGGTTCAGAAGACTCCATGCCATTCAGTAAGGGCTCCTACAGTCAGTCCATCTCCACTCTGCCCTCCCCATCTTTGTCCTTGTCATTGTGCACACTGCTCATTGAGCACCTGTTACCCACAGACAGTGTGTCAGGGCTCTCCCTCCATCTTGGCTGTTCCTGACACTGCCTATGCATATGCAGTGGTGACACTCTTGTTCCCACCACAGAGAGCAAGTGGACACTCAGAAAGGAAGGTGGTGAGATTTGCTCAAGGTCACTCAGCTTTTGCTTGAGAGGTCACAGTGGCATGAATACAAAATGTCCTATTCTTGCTCCTGTTTCTCACTGGCTTCAGGCCTGAACTAAAAGGAAATGAGAAGTTTCCTCAGTGGCAGCCAGGAGGTCCTCATTGCCTTCAAGAAAGTGCCATGCCACCGAGCCTGCTGTCTGCACACAAGCTGTGTCCACACACAGCGCCAGCCGGTCAAGCTCGCAGCCCTCAGGATGCAGCCTCACCTGCTTATCTGTGGCTTCCTGACAACTGTTGTAGAAAGGTCTTGCCTCAGGTAAACACACTTTTAAAGAATATCATAACCTTTTTCTGTTTCGGTTTGTTTTTTTGTTTTTTTTTTTTTTGAAGTGAGGTCTCACTGTGTTGCCCAGGCTATCCCTGAATTCCTGGGCTCAAATAATTCTCTTCCCTCAGCCTCCCGAGAAGCTGGGATGACAGCGCTGGCATATGCTATAATCTTAAATGCAATTTTTGTCTCATCTTGGAACTAACAAGATTTGTGGCAATATGCCAGCACATGTATAATGGAAGTCATGGGAAAACTAAATTCACTGTCACTCATAAGCTGTGTGACCTTGGACATTTTCCCAATTCCACCCCTGCTCCCTGCAAGTGGACTGGAAAACCTGGAAGAGCCCTTCTCCAATATGGCACAGCGGTGAATTCAGAATTCTGGGTCTGACACTGCCACTTTGACGTCAGCGTGTGACTTGTCTCTGGGCTGCTCATCTGTAATGGGGCCTCGGGCACAGTGCTGTGAGGACTCAGAGAGATCTAGCAGAAGAAGAGTCCAGCTCAGGGCTGTCTGTCCTGTGGCACGTGCATAGTGAAGGCCCCAGTATGTTTTTTGCTGCATGAGGGTGGCTCAGCAACCCCGAGGCCCAACTGGAAAGATGGTGGAGCAACTCCCTGTCCTGGTGGATAACATGCCTTCCTTGGGCTGAGGCGTGGGCACGGGGATGGAGAGCGGCTCCAGAGAGGGTCTCAGTGACAGCCTGGCCCTCCCCTTTACTGGGAGAAGGGCCTTGAGTCGAGGCTGTGCTTCTGGCACAGCTGGGAGGAGCTAACAGGTACAAGCACCTAGCATCTAGGCCTGGAAGGGGAAGCTTCCCAGAGCTGGGAAGGGCCTGGCCCAGGAGAGTGAGGTATGAGGACAGTGACTCTGCCCAGCTGCTGCAGGAGGAGGCTGTGATTCATAGTCTGGACTCTGGTGCCTAAGGGTAGAGTCTACAGGCCCTGGTTCAAGGGCTGAGAGTTCCAACGGCCAAATGACGACCCTATTACTGCCTGGTCCCGGGCTCTCAGCAAGCTTCCAGTCTCCCAGAGTCTTATTTCCTTATCTGTGAAACAGGAGGATGGGGTACTTGGAGCATAAGGCAAGACCCTTGCAGCCTGTCGTGTGGTTCTGCAGAGAGGGACTTGGTGGTGCTTGCCATTGACTCCCCACTGCAGAAAGGCCAGCCATTGCATGACAAGGCTGTGCTTCGTGGACTGCACTCTGGCACCCATGGGGAGACAGAGAGGAAGGGTCTGTGAGTAGCTCCTCTAAACACCTTCCAAGGCTGTGTGGCCTCAGCACCAGTGCAACAGGCAGCCTGGAGACAGTCTGGACACCGAGTCTTTTCCAAGTCACTCCTGACTAGGTGACCTGGGCTCGGGGGTGGCTTGCTCAGCCCATCACTCAGGAGGACTCAGGTAGAGTCCTCTGGATCCCATACTCACATCTCCTGATCAGAACCTTTCCTACAGCCTTTCTAGGGACTCAGACCTACGTGGCCAGAGGGGTGGGAGTCAATGCTTCAGGCTTCCCCAGCCAAGTGCACACTCCCAGGTTCCCCCCTGCCTCCTGGCCACAGCCACCATCCCCCACCAACCTTTCCCACCCAGCTTCTCCCTGCCCTCCAAAGTCCAGCCCAGTGCCTAACCTCCAGACAGCCACCTGTCACTTAGCCAATGGTAGCGTCCTCCCAACTCTATAACACCTCAAACAACCCATAGACAGTATTGAGCACGTGTTCACTTATGCCTGTGCTTTGCTTTGTTTTTTACCTTTTTTGTGGTAAAATATACATAGCACAAAATCTACCAAGCCATTTTAAGTGTAAAGTTCAGTGATCTTAAGTGCACTCACATGGTTGGGCAACCGTCACCACCATCCATCTCTGGAGCCCTTTCACCATCCCACATTGAAGCTCATGCCCCTTCAACATTTTCCTCACCCCCCAAAAGAAGCCTCATATCTGTCCCCCACTGGCCTTCCACTGCCCCTCGCCCAGGCCCTGACAACCGCTTTTCTACTCTGTCTCTGTGAACTTGCCAATCTAGTATCTTTTATAAGAGGAGTTATGTAGTATTTAAGGTGGGCAAGTGAAGGGGCAAAAGAACAAAACCTAAGACTTCCTAAGACAGGCACTATTCCCTGCCACATCCCTCTTACACATCCCCAAACTAGAATTCATTCCACAAGGATTTGTGGAGCACTTGATGGCTAGACAGTGTTCTTGCCACTGGAGACACCACAATGAACAGAACACATGACAGCCTCTGCTCTCAGGTTAGTAGAGGAGATAAAGAAAGTAAGGTCCTAGTGTGCTAGATAATGGTGAGTACCAGAGAGAGAAATTTAAAAAGGGACTCACATAAGAAATGTCAGGCAATATTGCCATTTTAGATAGTGTCTCAATCTGTTTTCTACTGTTACAACAGAATACCTGAGCCTGGGTTCTTTATAAAGAAATGAGATTTATTTAACATGCAGTTTTCAGGCAGCCTCATCTGTGTGGCCTCTGGTAAGGGCCCCCATGGTGGATATGCAGAAAGGGAACCAGCCACATGCAGAAAGGGACAAGCCCACAGAGTGGCCTCCGTTTATGAAAACTGGCTCTCTTGAGTACTGACTCTCTCCATGAGATCAGTATTAATCCCTTCCAAAGACCTAATTCTCTTCCATTACACCCCACCTCATGGGATGCCCTCCCTCCATCCTGCCACACTGGGGATGAAGCTTCCAGCACGTGATCATTTAGAAGACACTCCAAACCATGGCAGACAGTGTAGCCAGGAAAGACCTCACTGATTAAATGACATGGGGAAAGACCTGATAGCTTTGAGGGAGAGACCACAGGAATGTTTCGGGAGACCAGCAACAACAGCCAGCGCAAGAGTCCTGAGGCAGAAACATGTGGGCTGTTTGAGAGATACCGCAGTGACCAGTGTGTCTAGAACAGTGTGGGGAAGGGGGAGGCTCACAGAAGATGAAGCTAGAGAAGTAAGCAGGGCTCAGATTATGAAGGACTTTCTGGGTCATTTTACAGATGAGGCCAGTGGAGGATTTTTGAGCACAGGTGCTGAGGCTGCTGTGCAGAGAATAAAGATAAAGGAACTGGCTGGGTGCTGGGGAGTTCCTTAAGGGGCAACTGCAGTATCTCATGGCAGCAGAGTTTCATAAAAATGAAAATGAGGCTGCAACCAAAAGGAATTGGAGTGACTTGTTTGTTGGCAAGTGAAGAAAATGAGGGCTTGGCCCAGTGTGGCGATGAATGGGGAGAGAGCCAGTGGGATTCACTGACCATCTGACATGGGATTTGAGGGAAAAGAGAGAGGATCCAAGGGTGGCTCCCCAGGGTTTGGCACTGCGGTGGGAGAGACTTGAGAAGGCAGGTTCTAGGGGGAAGATAAGGAGTGCAGTGGGTGTGGTGTGTGGACTTTGAGATGTGTCTGTCAAGTGCCTACGTAGGGACCATGTGCCTGGAGTCCAGTGTAAAAGCCCAGCCTGGCCAGTGTTCCCCTTCTGTCTCCTGAGTCCCAGATGACACCTGGCATCCCAGAACCTCCCCACAGAGACCCCAGATGCAGCTCAGAGTTCACCCCTCAGCATGGGGAAGAGGCTAGATGATGTCTGCCTGCCACATGACTGTCTATCCATCCAACATGTCCTGAACATCTAACTGCCTCGGATAGCCACTGGGATTCAGGAGCGAGTAAGGCTTGGCCTGACCTCTTCCCTCCGTAGGGTCTCATTCTGGTCACAGATTCTCTAACCTCTTCCTCTGACTTCTGTCCACCCCCCCACCCCAATAATCCCATCTCCTCTGACCTCAGTTTCCCCATCGGTGAACGACTTTGGAGCAGGAAATGGTTTTTTTCTTAATTTTTTAATTTTTTTATTATTCATATGTGCATACAAGGCTTGGGTCATTTCTCCCCCCTGCCCCCACTCCCTCCCTTACCACCCACTCCACCCCCTCCCTCTCTCCCCCACCCCCTCGATACCCGGCAGAAACTATTTTTCCCTTATTTCTAATTTTGTTATAGAGAGAGTATAAGCCATAATAGGAAGGAACAAGGGTTTTTGCTGGTTGAGATAAGGATAGCTATACAGGGCATTGACTCACATTGATTTCCTGTGCGTGTGTGTTACCTTCTAGGTTAATTCTTTTTGATCTAACCTTTTCTCTAGTTCCTGGTCCCCTTTTCCTATTGGCCTCCGTTGCTTTTAAGGTACCTGCTTTAGTTTCTCTGTGTTGAGGGCAACAAATGCTAGCTAATTTTTTAAGTGTCTTACCTATCTTCATATCTCCCTTGTGTGCTCTCGCTTTTATCTTGTGATCAAAGTTCAATCCCCTTGTTGTGTTTGCCCTTGATCTAATGTCCGCATATGAGGGAGAACATACAATTTTTGGTCTTTTGGGCCAGGCTAACCTCACTCAGAATGATGTTCTCCAATCCCATCCATTTACCAGCGAATGATAACTTTTCGTTCTTCTTCATGGCTGCATAAAATTCCATTGTCTATAGATACCACATTTTCTCGATCCATTCGTCAGTAGTGGGGCATCTTGGCTGTTTCCATAACTTGGCTATTGTGAATAGTGCCGCAATAAACATGGATGTGCAGGTGCCTCTGGAGTAACCTGTGTCACAGTCTTTTGGGTATATCCCCAGGAGTGGTATTGGAGCAGGAAGTCTTTAAATGCCCCTCTAACTCAGCCCTCCCACAACCTCCTGAGGCCACCTTGCCCACCTTCATCCTCCTCTGAGCAGGGGAGGATTCTGTGTCAGCTCCCTGCTCCCAGAACACCTGTCTGACCAGCAAATATGCCCTGACACCAATTTTGCCATCTGCATGTTCCATGGAGAAGTGATTAACTGTGGGGAAGCAATTAAGCCAGCCTAGCTTGTGCAGTTTGCAGTGCACAGGACTCGAGTGGCTTGGCTTAAGGCATGCATCCTCACGGGGGCAATGGTTAGCTATTGGGGGTGAAAAATCTTGCTCTTTTTTACTTATAACGCACAGTACATCCATAGCTATGCAGTCTATCTGTAGTATTTTCATAAGGAGAGAAAGTGTCTTGGGGACTAATACCAAAGAAAAGGGTGAGAAAACCCAGGGCAAGGGAAGGAAGACAGGGTCAGGCTTGAGACCACACACAGTAACAAGGCACAGTCCTGGTGCTGGGGGCAAAGGTGACCAAGCACAGAAACACTGCCCTTAAGAATCCCACAGTCTAGTGAGAGACACCCAATGGCCAGGGACAGGGGAGAGGAACAGTGGAGCAAGGGTAGCATCAGGAAGGCTCCAGAGTCAGTGGGCTGCAACAGGTGAACCGAGAGCTGGGGGGAGTGAAGGAGGGGAAGGGCATAGGCTGTTTCATTCAGGTGGGTGGGGTACAGAGTGGGGAGAGGCTCGCCCCAACTCTGGATAACGCCTTGCCAGTATAGCATGCTGGGACCCCCACCCCATCAGAGCTCCATCCTTCCGTGGATGGTGTGCCGTCGGTGCAGCCTGATTAAATGAAGAAATTCTAGACCAGGTGCCAAAGTAACTGAGTGTGAGTCCTGCTGTGTCCCTGGTGTGCTGAGTGTGCTTGGACAGGCACCTCTATTTCTTTACCTGGCTGGGGAGGCACACGAAAGCCATATGTCACAGCCTATCAGTACACAAGCTCACTCACTCACCCTGCGATGAGGGGATTCTACCTCATTTTATAAGGGGTGTGGGGAGACTGAGACCCAGAGAAGTCAGTCATTTGGCCAATGTCACACAGGAAGTAAGTGGGGAGGCAGGATTTGAGGCCAAAGTCTGGAAGCAGAAACAGAATGAGAAGATCGGCAGGGGTGGGTTTAGAGAACCCAGAGCACACAGGCCCAAAACACTCAGCTTTTCCTGGGTGGCCTGGGCTGTCTGCCTGACAGCCACAATGTCTTGCTCTCTGGGGCTGTTTATAAGCCAATCACGTGCTAAGAGATGGGCTCGAGCAGCTAGGGGCCCTGGAGACCCAAGGTGGAAAGGGAAGACCCAGGGGGCCTCGAGCTGTCTTCACAGGCGATCACCTGTCAGAGGGGTCTGCTTAGAGTACAGGTCTGATGGCACCCTGGGCTGCTCCAGCTCCTGCTACACGGGTGAAGTCCTGGAGGCTTAGTGGGCCAGCTCAGCACTCTGAGCCTTGACCTCTGCCAGCCTCCCAGCCACATGGCTCCATCACCACCTCACCCTTAGCTCAGTTTATCACAACACTGGCACCTCCCCCTCCCCCTGTCTCCCAGCACTGCATCCCGCTTCTGTAGCCTCTGCCAGTGCTCCACATGAGGAAGGTCACCCACATCCTTCCCAAACGCTTCTGGCCTCAGTGCCCCTTTTCCAGAAAGGCCTCCTCTGTGTTCTCTCCTGGGCTGTGGGCTACGCTTTCTCTCCCACTCCCTTCTCACCTGGCCAAGTGACAGTCTGCCCAGAAGACTTAGAGCCTATGACACCAAGATCTCAGCTCCCAGCCTGGTGGAGTCCTGTGTAGCCTTGAAGTTATGTTCAGCCAAGAAGTCTTCCCGCCGCCCAGCCTGGGAGGAGAAGGCAGGAGGGAGACAGGTGCTGTCCTCTTAGAACCTGGTTCCATTTGGGAGGGGAAAATACAGATTTGACTCGGAGTTAACTGCACTGGGTGCTGGGCTAAGTGGTTTTACATGCATCTTCTCATTTTACCCTCCCAAGAGTCCTGGGAAATGTGTGACATTCTTACCTTGATTTTTACAGAGGAGGAAATTGAGGCTCGGGGATGGAAGTAACTTTTTTTTCTTGCTTCTAGATCCCTCCTCTTTCATTTGGCCTTCCTTTCCTGTGCATGTGTGTGCACATGCATGTGAGAGTGTATGTTTGTGCAAGTGTGTGTGTATGTGTGTGTGTGTAGAGTGGAGCTCACATCAGTCTTGGCAATGGGCATTACAGCTGCTGCAAAGCTGCCTGGTTTGTGAGTCGGGGCAGCAAGTCAGGACCAGTTTGGGGCAGGACTGCCGTACTGGGAGACACAGGAACTTCACCCTTCACCTTGGTAGCAGTTGTAGGTCAGGGTAGGAAGGGAGGAGGCTGGGAGGCAGAGCTTTCTTCCCCTCAGCCCACCCAGTGCCCTGAGCCTGGGCCACTCCAGGCCCTCTGGATCTGGCCACTCTTGGGCCCTCTGGGGCCCAGATCCTACCCCCTTGGGCCTGGCACTGAGCAGGAGTGCCTTACTTCTCCTTTGCGCCCTGCTGTCCCTTGTCCCCCTCTGCCTGCACCCCTGGCCTTGGGCTCTCAGTACTTCCCTGTCTAACTGGGTCTCTATTCTCCCTCAGTCTAGTTTGTGCTCTCTCTCTCTCTCTCTCTCCCCCTCCTTCTCGCTCTCTCTCTCTCTCTCTCTCTCTCTCTCTCTCTCTCCTCTACTTTCTCCTCTAGATCTTCTTACCCCCGCCCCTTTCTCTGCTGCTCTCTGTTTTTCTGTCCCCCCGAGGCCCCCTAGTCTCTCTCTCTCTCTCTGTCTCTGCTCCCAAGTCCCCTCCCTCCCCTCCTGCAGCCATTCCTCCCTGTCTCTTGTTTATCCCTCTCCTTCCCAAGCTTCAATGGAGCTGGGCCCCTCTCTTCCTTGGGAAGGTGGGCGGCAGCAGCCAGCAAGAAGCCCTCTGGATGACAGCCGAGCCCAAGCATCCCTTGGAGCTGTCACTGAGGAAATCACACACCAGCGCCTGAAATTCAAAGTAGAGTTTTGCTGAAGCCACTGAACTCGTGGAATACTATCTTTGAAGTGGCTAGAAAGCTGCTCATTGCTCTCAACCAAGCCCCTGGGAGCAGAAGCTCCAGACAGGGTCACATCCTAGGACCAGGTGGGGGCCCTCCCCCTGACCACAGCCACCCGGGTCACCACTGGGGGCTCTGGCAAAGCAGGCTCCTGGGCCAGCCACCAGCCTTATTATGGCACAGTCTGATTGCCCCTCAGGCCCCACACCTCTCCCCAGAGGATCACAAACCTCCCACTTGGAAGGAAAGCAATGAGAGACAGGAAGGCACCCTCATCTGACAGCCTCTGGCCCTGGGATTGAGAACTGAGTGAGGGTTCTGAGGACAGATCTGGGCTTCTGAGACCTTGTTCCTCTGCTGCTATGTGATGAGGACCCCTGACCTTACCTCTGTAGGCTTCCTCTGCAGACCAGGATAGCAGTGTTTACTTATAGACTGTGGCGAGAGTCCAATGAATTATTCCAGAAACATCACCTGAACCACTGTTCAGTTAACACAGGATCACAATCACAAAACTGCATCCAGTCTCCAGTCACAATGATCGTAGCTGATCCTTCTGCACCAGACATTGTCTTAAGGGCTGTGTTTATCCTCAGAACAGCCCTAAGAGGAGACTACTCTTATTATCCCCATTTTATGGATGAGTAAAATGGGGCTGAAAAGTTAAGACCCTTGTTCACACTCCTCCCCCACCATCTGTCTGCACCACCATCATCTCCAGACACTCCACCAGGGTCCCCAGACCCAGGCATGGCATTGAGTTCTGTCCTGAGCCTGTGATTTGCCATTTGTGCCCTTTAATTTCCACCGGCAAAATCCACTGAGCCTCTTTCTGGGCTCCTGACCCTATGCCAGTCCCTTCTAACTGAGCCGTTTTCTGCACAGGCTGTCATCATGCACCTGTCCCTTCCAGCCAGGTATACCTGCTTGTCCCCCATTACCTGTCTTCCCACCTGACTGACTTTGTCTGATTTGGAAAGTCCTCTGGGATTTGGTCTCATTACAGCTACCACCAAGCCCAGATAAAGGGACAGTTTTCTGTTCAGGAACTTCAAAATAAAAGTCTTTGACATCTTGCTTCCCATCATCTGTGACAGATGACCCCTGGAAAGGGCAAATGTAACCAGCCCAAAATGGAAAGGCTGAGCCCTGTGGCCCTTGCTGCATGTTCAGAAAAGGCACCCAGCAGGGAATGGTGGGCACATGCCTGCCATTAAAGGGATGTCCCCAGATAAGCTTGTGACTCCGTTGGTGATACCCACTGGGACCGGGCCATTTTCACTGGGCTCTCCAGGACAGGGAGCCCCACAGAGAGGCCATGGCCCTAGAAATAGCCACACATGGCAGCCAGGAGGACACCAGAGTCCAGAGGTAGGGACTTTGTGGGAAGCAGGGATACAAGCCAGAAGCTGCCAACCTTGAGCTGCCCTTGGGTCAGTCACTCAGCAGGCCATCTGAATCCTCACCGCTGGTCAGACAGAGCCTCAGGGAAGATACCACCCAGCCTTGTCAAGCTCCCATGTGTCTGTCTCCAGGAGAAAGATGCAGCACCCAGCACGGTCAGGCCACTAGGCTCAATTCTGTGGTGATAGCCATTTAGGAGGCTGGGATAGCCCTGAGGACATACCTGACTCAGGTGGCAAAGCAGGGAAGGTTTTTTGGGTTTTGTTTTTTTGAGACAGGGCTTTGCTAAGTAGCCCAGGCTGGCCTTGTTCACAAGATCCTCCTATCACCACCTCCCAAATGCTGGGTTACAAGTGTGGCCAACTCACCAGGCTCTAGGAGGCTTCTAGGGACCCGAGGCACAAGTGTTTGGAAGCTGAGTTCAGCAGGCAGGGGTCAAGGCGAGGAGAGGAGAGGAGAGCAACAGCGGAGGGAGCCAGAGAGGCCACAGCAGGGTTGGCCATGCTGAACATGGGGTAGGAGTGGTGGGAGCCTCAGCTGGAGGAAGCAGAGTGTCAGAGCCAGGGCTGTCCTGGCAGGGAACAGCACCTGTGAGGGGCTCCTGAGTGCATCCTGAAGCTTATAACAGGGTTTTCCTATGATCCTTGTGCCTGGTACTTTGTGCTCAGAAATGATGGTCATGGGGAAGCACCCTGAGTGCCCCACAGGGACCATTCACATCCCTAGACAGGTTTCAGAGGCCACTGGATTTCAGACAAACCCACAGAATGCCCAAGGCAGGCAGGACAGAGCCTTTTCAGAAAGGGAAACTGATGCCAAGGGAGGGCACGCCCGTGTGCCTTGGCCACACAGGAGTCAAAGGCAAGCCAAGAACTCAGAGCCTGGATCCCTTATTTAGGGCTTGAGACAACCAGTGGGAACTTAGATGAGCCATGAGGGTCTCAGGAATTTTTCTTGATGATCAGTGCACCTGATTGTGTTTAGCCAGTACGTCTCTTCTGGTGCCTGAGTGCGGGGCACTGGGCTGCGTGTTCTGAGGCTGGGCTGGGGGATGGGATATTAAACAGTGTGTGATCCACATCAAAGCCTTTCAGAAGGATCCCAGGGGCAATCGGGATGGACAAGGACTACATAAATACAGAATGTGATCTGGAAGAGGGAGAGCCACAAGGGACACAGAGTGTGGAAAAGGGTCTGGGTCCTCTCTCCAGACACCCATTCTTTAAGGTATGACCCCTACCCGTCTGCACAGCCCACTGAGCCTGTGTGAGTGTGCATGTGTGCACAGCCTGGATGTGCACATGTGTCAAGCAGGCACGGCTACAAATGCCCCAGGTGTATTTCTGGGCCGTTAAAGCTCCATGTTTAATGGCTGGAGCCACAGCGGTCACGGCTGTCACTGGGGATTTCACGGGCTCGTTTACATCTTTAGCATCCTCCTTCCCTGACAACTTTATCATCACTAGCCCCCGGCCCCTCAGCCTGGTGGGGAGGAGGTGGGGCCAGAGCACTGAGGTCCCAATGGAGTTTCCAAGCTTGAGTGGGGGGACAGCAGTCAGAGCCAGCCAAGCCCAGGCTGAAGGCCAGTGTGGGGCCTCAGCTGGCTCCAGGGTCAGGGACATTTTTCCGCAGGCCACTGTGACACAGAGTCAGTGAGCTGCAGGCTGGGTGGGGCCAAGAGGCTGGAGAAGCAAGGAGATGAGGATTCAGGACAAGATCCAGAGCCAGTAGGTCACAGTTGGGCAGTCAGGGGTTACATGAGTCAGCTGGGGACCCAGGAGTGAGGTCAGAACACCAGAGAGGAGGGGCTGTGGGTTCCTGGCTGCATAGGGCAGAATACAGCCCTGCTAAGTCCCAGGAAACTACTCAGACTGTCAGGGGCAGTGGAGTGGGGGTCTTCTGGGGAGGCTGCTCTCAGGCTGATCTCACTGAACAGGGCTGGCATCCAGACAAACCGGGAATGGCCTTCAGGAAGCTAGGGGATGAGGGTGTGATATGTGGAGAGAATGCTGGGTAAACTAGGATCCTTGAGTTCCCTGCTCACATGATTCATCACTCCCATCTTCAGCCCCCAGCCCCCAGCCCCCATTCCCTCCTTTATTTAGGGGGCAACTGTGGTTTGGTGGGTGAGATAGACGAGCAGGTATTACCACCCTGGGCAGAATTCGAAAACGTGGGCAAAGCATATGGCCATTGGGAGGCATTCAAGTTACTGGAGCACCCAACCTGACTGTTCAGGGAAGGACGTGATGTCCAAGCTGAGACCTGTGGTCCATAGGAGGTGGCAGGGTGAGAAGAGGTAGCAAGAAGGAGCAGTAGCAGGTGAAGGGAGGGAGTCCAGCAAAAGCAGCCACACAGGCTGGCTCAGAGCCGAACCTAGAGGCGTGAGATGCACTGCCACAGATGCCTAGGCTCCTTGCCCCAGCCAGGCTGCAGGCAAGTGGCATTGCTGCAGTGATAAGCAGGGTCCTGCTTTAAGAAAGTCACCATAGATGAGGACAGAAGGACTGTAGGTGGGGTTCCAAGGCAGGGAGGCCACCCAGACTGTGGTCAGGAGAGAGGGAGGGATGGATCTGATAGGTGGCTCTGAGCTGGGAGAAGCCTGGTGAGAGGTGAGACCTAGTGCTCATGAGAGGAGGCATCAGGGGATCAGCCCCTGCCCAGAGGCCACAAGTTGGCAGGTAAGCCCTGCTGTCTCCATCTCACACCCCTCCACAGCCTGAAGTGGGGGCTGTCATTGGCAGCCCCAGGAAGCATCCCTGTCAAGATGTGCCAATGGACCTGTCACCACAGTGCCATCCCCCCAGCCAGCTCTTCCCCAGGTAATCTGCTTTCACCAGGACACTTTCACTGTCCTCCAGCCCCGCCCCAGTCCCCAGCTCCAGATTCAGCCAGGGAGGGTGGTACAGGGGCAGAGCTGCCTTTCATCAAATCAAATGACCTTGGGCCAGCCAGGAACAGCTTGGCTGGCATTCGGCCAGCCCAGGCACAGGGGCTCTGGCTGGGCCCCCAGCACTGGGCACTGAGCACTGGGCTCTGCAGTGGAGGTGGGCTGGTCTCTCACCCCTCCTCCACTCACATCCCAGGGAGTAAATCTGTGTCTGGGACAAATCCAAATTAAACTGGACTCTCAGAACTCCATCTAGGGGACCCCTGCGCCGCTAATACTTCTTTATCTTACAAATTTCACTCTGTCTCACCCAAGAAAGCTACCCCAGTGAGTCCTCTGGCCCAGGGGACATACATAAGTCAGAGAGTCACATCTCAGGGCATCCATTTCCGGGCTGGGTGATCTTAGGTTGCTCTGCCCCTCTGAGCCTCTAAGGACCCTAACATAAACAGAATGAGACCCCTGAGGTCAGTGCTGAGGGGCACTGAACAGTGCTCAGCCACAGTGAGCACTCTCAAATGACATCCCCTCCAGTCGTGTACCTCCACGTGCCCTGCTGGGGGTCAGGATAATGCATGGCCACCAGCATGGTCTGGCATGGGGGCCACAGCTTCCTCCAAGCCACACTGCTGTGGCACTGGCCTGGGTAGCAGGGGCCTGGGAGGGCAGCAACAGAGGGCGGGAGTGGGGTCTCGGCACTGGCCATGACTCTGGTTCTGCAATGAAAGGTGAGTGCAGGTCTTCCGAGCTGCCTAGCTTTCTGTTCCATTCGATTGTAGGCATTACCAGAGCCCCTCCTTAACTGAGCCTTGCTCTAGAGAGGTTTTACCACACCCAACTCATACCCACACCCCACAGCCCCCACAGCAAGTCACCAGGCACTCGCTTGCTGGCCCTCTCTCTCTTTGTCTCACACACACACACACACACACACAGAGACAGAGTCTCTCTCTCACACACACACATACACAGTCTCTCTCTCTCTCTCTCTCTCCCATTCTCTATCTCTGGAAACCACCGAAAACTCAGAGCTACCTCCGCTGTCAGATGTGGGGTGGGATCATCTCCCAACAAGGCAGGATGATGGGGAGGTTATTTTTTAATAAGAGAGATTAATGCTCCTCTTTCTGATAATGAGCGGTGGCCAGCTTCTTCTTGCTGCCAGAGGGAGGTTTGGGGCTAGGCGGGGGAGGTGTGCAGAGGACAGTGACACACTGCCAGGCATCCAGCTAATCTTCACAGGCCTAAAGGGCAGGTGGCAGTGTCCCCGCTTTACAGATGGGGCTGAGACTCAGAGAGATGAAGTGATCCCCCAAAGCCTCACAGTACACAGTAAGGGCCAGGTCTAGGATTTGAACCGGGTTTGACTCCAGAGCACATGCTCTTTGCTGCCTCCCAAAAAATCTGGAGCCTCTCTCTACTGCTGCCACTCTCTACTGCTTCGCTCAGCCAGGGCCCTGCTCTGCGCCACACCCAGCTAGGAAGTCAAGCGCAGCTCTGGCCCTTGCAGTTGGCACAGCCTCCTGGCCCTGTTCCCTGGGGTTGCCTGGCAGGCAGTGGCATCTCCTCAGGGCCATGAGCCCCTCTTGTCCCCGCCCGTAAAGAAGGTTAAAGGCTGGGGATAGTTAGCAATTCCCCCCCCTCACTTTGTAACCCACAAATCCATCACCTGGGACCAATGTGGCGTCAGGGCTCTCTTCCCTCCCTGGCCAACCCCACCCCTGGTCTGGGACTTGTGAACTTCTCAGTGCTTCCTCCCTCTGTCTATTCCCAGCAGTCTCCTGGCTAAGTGCTCAGGCTTTGAAGCCAGGCAGATCTGTGTCTGCCATTTAACAGCTGTGACATCTTGGACAAGTCATGTCACCCCTCCCCCACCTGATTCTCATTTATAGAGATAATGTAGATAAGAATAGAAGTCACTTCAAAGGGTTGTTATTAAGATTAATAAGAAGAGTGCCTGTTCTGTCATGTCATCCTGGATGTGGAAAGTCCTCAGTGGCTTCCCCCCGGGTTGAGCATCACCCTGAGAGGGAGCGTGGTTTCTGTGAAGTCACTTGGTGGTTTCTGTGAAGGGCACTTGGTGGCAAAGAGAACCCAGCTGCAGTTGCATGTGTGGGCCAGGCCTCAGAGGGAGCCACAGCCAAAGCAGCCAGTACTTACAGGGGGGTGGCCCCATGCCCTGTGTTGAGGATCTGGGGACCGGCCAGATCAGAGGCAGTGCCTGCCCAGGTGCAGGTGGTGTTGGACAAGACTCCAGTAGAAAGCTGCAGCTGGGTAGTCTGCCTGTGGATTCCCCTCAGCCCCCGCCCCATGCAGAGGTTGGATCCAGGCTGATGGGGAGGGGCTGCTTGAGAAAGTACAGCAAGGGAGAGGCAGGGTCCAGGCCACTGGACAGGGCCAGCAGGTGGGGTTGAGGATATGGGTCAAGAGCAGCTGCAGCACTGGAAGGATCTCATCAAGAGGGGAGGGGAAGAGACCCATGACCTCAGGCACTCAGTGATGGCCCTTCTGGCTGCAGGGTAGAGAGTGGCTGCAGAGGCCCACAGAGTATATCCAGAGGCCAATGATGAGACACTGAAGTTGCCCCCAGGGCAGGGGTGAGAGATGATGGGGACTGGTGGCAGCAGAGATGGAGATGAGGCTGGTGGTGCAGATGTGCTCCAGACATGTCCTTGTGGTCTAACCCACGGAGTGTGGCATGAGCAGTCCTGGAGGTGCAGTCAAGAAAGAAATGCAGTTCAGGTCCCTAACTTGTGCGGCTGGGGGACCTGGTGTGTCTGTCTGCCAGAGGCTTGTGGGGTGGGTGCCAGAGGCTGTGATGAAGTGTGGGGGGATTGCAGGTGAGTAGAGGAGGGTGGGGGTAGGGAACTGGAAAAACCTATGAGAGCAGGCAAGTCCTTCAAGTTTGGAGGGAGCGAAGAGGGGGGAGGGAGAAGGCCATAGGCCAGAGGAATGAAGGATCCAGGAGCTTTGGTTTGTTTTTTTAGAACAGGAAAGACTTGACCTTGAGGGACAGAACAGCCCAGGCTCATCCCCACCCAGGTGTCTTTGTACTGCACTCTACTGCTTGTCAGTGGTTCCAAATGGTAGAAGTGATTGACTGTGTGTAAACAGGAGGAAGCAATTAGTCTGTGCATGCCCAGCCATTAACGAGCCTCTTATGTATTTATAACAATACCTCTCTTTCCCCCAACCCAAGAAAAAATATCCTGAGAACAGCCAAGAAGACGCAGAAGAGTCCTCCGAGCAGCCTCAACCAGAAACACTGAGCCCACAATCTTTGCTCACTTGGAACCCATTGATTTCCTGCTTCACATATAATTCTAATCAGCACTAATTTTTTTCCAAGTCCACAATACATTAGAACCAGTAATTTAGGTGACAGTTGGAAACTGTTTCCCTACAGCGGAGAGAAGAACCTAAGAAGGAAATCAAGAGTGGCTAGAGTCACTCGGTGAAGGGACAAATAAGTCTACCCATCTCCGTGTCCCTGGCGGCACCTTTGCCTTAGACTGTCCACAGCAGTGGCTTTGACTACCTCATCTCTGGGTCCTTTCTGCACTGAGACAAGTATTATTAATGACTCTGAGACACAAGGAAGGGTTAAATTGCATTCAGCATTTGTGCTTAAAAGGACTTTAAAAATATATATTTTTAAATTGTAAATTTGATTTTAAGTTTTGGTGCCTACAGTTTCTGCAGTATTTCCTTATGTGGGAGGGGACTTGTTACTTGCTTATTTATCTGCTTCCCTGTGGACCGACGCTCCAAGAGGACACTGTGGGTCATTGTGGTTCCCTCGCTTAGGTCAGCAACTGGCACAGGCAGGAGGGTCCAACATACATTTGCTGAATTACTGACTTGATTAATAAATTAATGCTATATACCAGGCAACATTCTGCCAACAAATGTATTCTTACATTTATTTTCATTATATATTCTCACATTTATTTTCACTATTTCATTTTACTTTTTAATGTGATATTGGAAAAAAATACACACTGTATTTCTGTCTTTGATGCTTCTGCCCGGATGCTAGAGGTGGAGGATGAAGCTCGAAAACTGTGCCCGTGTCTGGGTGAGTCTGCTGTGGGGCATAAACCACTTCCTCCATGCTGCTGAGAGCTGCCTGCCCTTCAGCCCTCAGCATCTCAAGGGCAAGGTCACACCTTGTTACCTGGGAACCCAGCACTGCCCAGTGGAGGGCTAGTGTCACAGCTTCCTTGTGCCCATTGCAACTCCAGTTGTGTTAGGCAAGGCATATTACAGGTGGGAAACTGAGGCCTGAATCGAGGAGGAGACATGGTCTCATATCAGGAACCCAGGCTCTTCCATGGCTCTCCCCCTGGCTCCATCCTCCACATCCACACCTGGAGTAAAGAGAGATTGGTATGTACATGTGAGGTGTGTCCTGTCCCCTCCAGCCTCTCACAGGTAGATCAGGCCAGCAATGAGAGGTGGACCGGGGCTTCTCTGTGGGAGTCTAGTTCAGGCCCTACTCTGAGTGAGGTGGGGGAGGAGATAACAAGATGGGGGGGATAGGGTGGCTCCAGGAAGGGTGGGGATTTAGCCTCTGGCTGATGACTCCATCCCCCCACATTCACGTACACACCATCTTCTGCCAGTGTCTACAGTGATGCACCTTGGGGATGGGGGGCTGCTCAGCCCAAGCCCCTCCCTTAAAAGACTAATAATAAAGTAACACTGTTCAGTCCGTCAGCCCCTCCAGCCCACTGCCACCCTCTCTCCTCATTTGTACAGTTGGGGAAACTGAGGCCCAAAAAGGTGAGAGGATATCCCTTCGGTAGGCTGACATGTGAAGCTTGTCTGATGTCCCCTGTGACTTCTCATCCCACTCTTAGCAGGGACCTTGGAGAGGGGAGGGACTGGCTCAGAGACTGCCCTACCTGGCCAGGTCCCCTGTCCAGCCCATCCTGGTCGCCTGCTCTGTGTATCAAAGTCCCCCTGTTCTGAGGTGAGAGGGTGAGAGCTGCTTGGATCACCCCTCAAAGAGTTCCCACTGAGTCCCTTGGTGGATCCAGTCAGCACACCTGAACAGCAAGCCAGAAATCAAGCAGTAATCCAGAGACCCAGGAATAAGAGCTGGTGGAGCAGTTCAAGTAGTAGAGTGCCTGTCTAGCATGCATGAGGCTCTGAGTTCAAACTCCAGTGTCACAAAAATAAATAAATAAATATTTTAAAAAGGGAGAGAGACAGACCCCAGGAATGGCTGCCAGCAATGTCTGCCAGGTATCTTGGGCCAGTGAGGTGGGGGCCTCTTGGACATCAGTTCCTCAGTCACTCGGTCATTCAACAAACATTCCTGGTATACCTGTTGTATACCAAGAGGACCCAGCCAGGACCCTGCTATGTGCTCTGCGCTCCCACAATTTGGAATCCAGTCAGCAAGAGGGGACAAAACATAGCTGCCACTCCCAGAGCTCTCATCCTCAGCCTCACCCCCCAGACCTCTCACCCCCAAGTCACTGGTCCTCCCAGCCTCACTGCGCTGTCTTACAGTGGGTAAAAGCCCCACACTGTAGGGATTCAGTGAGAGAAGGAGTGTAGGGTCCAGCTAGAAGGTGTTCAGCAAATAACAGTGCTAGGTGATGCTGCCCTGGGGCTATTCTTGACCCTCCCAATACCCTGTGGCTGCTTAGCTGCTCAGGAAAGGATGCAAGGTGCCAGCCAGCCAAGGGCAGGAATGTGTAGGATAGGTCTAGAAGCTTCTTCCTCCCCTCTGACACACAGGACAGCAGAGGGGAGGGGCAAGAGAAGGCACATCTGGGAGTTCCACAGGGGCAGGGGACAACTGAGCTGCTCTCCAAGTCCTTCCAGGATCCCAGCTTGGAATGCACACTGTCTTCAGTTTCCTCCCCTGCACCTGGGGATGCAGATCACACCCCTAGCACAGCCTCCTCACCAGCAAGCTGGGACTGAGACCTGGAGCAGTCTTCTGTGTTTTTCTGCCCATGCCCCACGCCCAGGGTGATTTTCCAGCCTTTCTGGGGCTCCTCTATGTGTGAGAGTCCTGGGATGGCACCACCCCACTGTGGTGCTGCCAGAGTGCTTGAGTTAGCTGCTAACTATAAAAGTCAGGAGATAGCACACAAAAAATTCCAGATAGACAAATACTGTTGAAAATGCAGGGAAAATTGGCCTCCCGTGGCCATTGGTGCTACGGGCTGGAGTTGGCACCATTCCAGTCAGTGCCACAAGGTGCCTGCCCGTCCCACGTGGGCATTTGAGTTTGCCACTCTGGGCCAGTTGAATCTGCTCCTCACCCTCCCCACCCCTTCAAGCATCCTGAACGTTCTCAGTTAGTACCTGCTTGGATGCCTCTGGTTGATAGGAGGCTCCCTACATTTTTGAGGCACTTCAGTTCCAGATGCTGGAAAGGGCTTCTCTTTGGAGCCGCAGTCCCCGTTTCTGCAACAGAGAAAGGTGCAGAGGAAAGAAAAGGGCCGTGGAGCCAGGATCCGGTCTGGCCCCCTCTTAGTGTTTTAACCAACTGTGTGACCTAAGTTAACCTGATGGCCTTTGTGGGTGTCACTTTCCATACCTGCTCCTACCCCGCAGGGTTGTTGGGGCTTTAACTAGAGCAGGTGTGCAAAGCACCTAAAGCAAGTTGGATCCACAGTGTGTGCTCTCCAAGTGGCGGTGATCACTAGATGTGTCCTCCAGCCTTGGTATGTGTGTGGGGTCTCCCACTTTCCCCAGATTAGCCCAAAGGGAAGGCAGAAGACAAAACAATGTGTTGTACAGGTCAGGAGCCGGAGGGCACCACCTCAGGGCAGCCTGCAAGAGACTATAGGTGTTCTGGCTGCTTGTCTTCCCCATGCACACTGGGCTCCAAGGCAGTAGCTCCACCCTGGGAAGGGTCCCTATACCCCTCTCTTCCCCGGCATAGCTGCATCTTCCCAGGATGACACCCCTATTCTAGGGATGGTCAGAATAGGGAAAAGCAAAGACTAATTCTCACCACCACTGCAGGACACCTGCCATTGGTGGCCTCTTGGCTGTGTGACTGGCAGTTTGGTATGCCTTTCATTTTGTTCTCACGACAGCCCTGGAACATAGAGACTGTGATCCCTGCTTTGCAAATGCGGAAGGTGAGGTTCAGAGAGGCTAAGAAACTTACCCAAGCCCACACAACCAGGATTTCCACCCAGTCTGTCTGGTTCCTGAGCCTGTAGTCATCCCACTTCTACCTGAAACGCAGTCCTTGGCAGGGGACCCAGAGAGATTAAAAAAAAAAAACCTAAAAGTGCCGCTGAGTTTGCCTCTGAGGAGTAGTGTGCGTGCATCCGCTGTCACCTTGTCAGGCACGCTGTGTCTGAGGGTCGTGCATGTGAGTGTGCTGGGTGTCTTGGCTCCCGTCCCGCGAGGGCCTGTGTGTCCCCGTGTAGCGGGGCGTCCTGCCTGGCTTCGTGCGCGCGCGCGGTGGCCGAGTCCACGTGGGGACCGCGGACGCGAGGCCGCGCCGCCCCCCAGGTGCGAGCAGTGATCACCGCGAGCGTGCGCACGTGCGGCGGCGGTGGCCGCGGGCCGGTGGCCGCGGTGTGGGCTCCGTGTCCCTCCCCTCCCCGCCTCGGTGCTGATTGGCTCGGCGCCGTGACGGGCCGGCCCCTGCCCGGGGCGGCGGCGGCGGCGGCGGCGGGCGCGGGTGCCCGCGTGTGGCTGTGTGCCGCGTGTGCGCCGGGGTGTGCGCCCGGCCGGGGTGCGGGAGACGAGGGAGCGCGCCACGCGCGGCCGCCGCGGCCGAGCCCGAGGGTGCGCGGCGCCCGCCCGGTCATGGCCCCCGCCCGGGGCCACCTGCCCCCCGCGCTCTGGGTCTTCACGGCCGCGGCGGCGGCCACCTGCGTGTCCGCGGCGCGCGGCGAAGGTGAGCGGCGGCGGCGGGGCGGGGGTGGCGAGGGGCCGGGGCGCGGCGACCCTGCCTGCGGCTCAACTTCCTTGGCCTCGACCCTGAGCTCCAAAGCGCCAGGAGCCCTCGGCCTGCCGGCATGGGTGGCACCGTAGCAGAAGTGTGGGTTAAGGGACAGGGCGACAGGGATGGGAACCCGCGGCTCGAGATGAGGGACGGAGGCACAGGGGGCTGGGAGACAGGAAGATAGGACAAGGGGACCGTGCTGAGGGTTGTGGAGCTGGGGACAGAGACTGAAGATCGGATATGGGGGAGAGGACTGGACAGAAGACTAGAGAAGAGCTTCGGAGAAGAGAGGAGGCAGGCATCTGAGAGAGAGCAGGGGACAGGGATGGGGACAGAGGACAGAAGAGAGTGGCAGGCACTGGGAGACAGACACAAGAATGGGGAACAGGTTCAGAGGACTGAAGAGGGCTGAAGATGGCATGGAGAGACAGGGCCAAGAACTGAGAACCTGGGGCCAGTGAACAAGACAGGGCTTTGGGAGACACAGGAATGAGGGGATCTTGGGAGTGGGGTGGAGGCTTGGGGGCCCTAGGCTGGCCAGGAGGAAGAAGACAGGACCACACTGGAGTAGTATCACCTGGAGGAGAGATGGCTTTTCATGGGCAGGAGGAGAGGCCTTGGAATAGGGGCTGGTGAGGACAGGGCCGGGAGGACGATGAAAAACTGGAGCAGGCAGGCCCTGGAGTGCAGGGTCTTGTCTGGGTCAAAGCCAGGATGGCCCAGTCACTCAGGGGGACAGGGAGAGGTGGGAAGAGTGAGGCAGGGGGTAGGAGATGGACTGAGTCATGGGGACCAAAAGAGTCTGGGAGGTGACTTTTCATGGGAGGAGGGAAAAGGAGACGTGAGAGAGGCACTGGGGCTTCCTACCCTTCTCCGCTCCCCCTGACACTCCAGGCCCAGTCCAGGTGCTGCCAGGCCCTGCTCCCTACCCCATCCTCTGGCCTGCACCCCTTGGCTGTCCCTGTGTGCAGAGGGCTAGAACTGTTGTCCAGGGCCAGAGCTGAGTTCTTACAGACAGGGTGGACTTCATTGCACAGGAGTTCCCGAGCCAGGGCTGCTCTTCTACTGGCAGAGCCCACAGAGCTGCCCCTCACACTGAACATGGCGATCTCCCCCTCCCCACGCTCACCAAGACTCACACAGACAGACCCAGGCCAGTAAGACTTGCAAACATGGACAGCCCCCACCCCATCCAGTCATATACACAGTAAGGCAGCCGAAGTGTGCAGTCATACCCATGAACCATCCACATGACATATGTGTCACAGAACATATATAAGGAGACTCTCAAACTTGCAATCACGGTCACTGAAATGCCTGTGCACAGACAGGTAAAAATCTTACTCCCCAAGGAATCTGGGGCCAGCAGGAAGTAGGGCCACTGCAGGGTGGCTGAGGTAGCTGGGATGGCAGGTAGGCAGAGTGGAACTGTCCAGATAGGCAGTGAAGAGCACAGTTCCAGGAATACCGAGAGAGACAGGGCAGGGCTAGCTGCCTAGGGATGAGAGAAGGGTTGGGGCCTAAGGGGTCTGGGACCCTCAGAGCTGTGGCTTTAGAAGACAGTTTTCCCAGGGTTGAGATATAGTGGCGGGGTGGGGGAGGACCTAGCAGGTTCTGAGGAAGCCCTCAGCAAGGCTCTTGTAGTTGGGTGTGCACCCCAACCCTTGCTTCAGTTTTCTGAAAAGGAACTGGCACCTTCTAGAATTGCAGGCTGTGAGTCCCAAAGCCTTTGGGGAGGGGTTTTTCCCAGGCTTGCATGCTGAGGACAGGCCTGGACCAGGATGAGGGATGTGTGGGCAGCAGAGGGACCACAGCTGGGGATGGGGCAAGTCTGGAAGGAGCCAGGCAGCAAGGCAGCCCAAGCCAGAGTGTGGCCAACACAACAGTGTCTAGCCAGGCACAAGTCAAGACAGCTACAGAATGAAGACCTTGACCTGTGTGCCAGGTTGGGACCTCCAGGAGGTCCTTTCCAGTATTGTCCCTGGGTTGGTGCAGAATGAGATCCAGCTAGGGAGATGGCTGGAACTGAGGGAGGAGGCTCTGGGGTCCAGCAGAGGTCACAGTGCTCAGCTTGGCCACGTGCCCACTGCTCACAGTGGCTCTACTGGGGCAACCATGAGCTGGGATGGGTCCTGTACCTGCCAAGTTCCTCCAAGCCCCTCCAAGCTCAAGGCCTTTTATCCCTCTCTGGGATGGACTATCCAACTCTGTGGGATGGTTTCCAAGGCATTCGTGTCCTGGCTCACATCTCCTGGCCACCCCAAATTCTCCAGCCTCACCATCACGCGCTGTGTCCTCGGGGAATGTAAATCAATTTAAGTATTAGTCTCAGCGAAATGGAATGGGGGAAGGTGACACGCTGGAGAAAAAAGGGGATCGCATAATGCCTTCCACTGTCAAACGGGAGCAGCGGAGGAATTAACTGTGCAGCTCACACCCTAGAGGGACCCATACGGTCAGCAAGTCTAGGAGGGCTGCTGTGGGTCTTTCAGATGAGGACACTGAGGCCAGAGGGGTTCTGTATTGAAGGGCCCCCAAGAGACCATGGAGTCCAGATCTCCCATTTTGGGGAGACGGGCTTGGAGAGGGGAATTGACTCCATGGCTGGCAGTGTAAGAGGCAGGAGAGAGGCTGGCTGTGGTAACCAGGCCTTTGCCAGGCAGGCTTAATACTGAAATTCCATCCAGCCCTGATCAAACCTGTGGGCCTGGGGCTTCCCTTGAGAGGTGGAGATGGGCCAGAAGGAGGGAAGGGGAGGGGAGGTAGAGATTAGGATCTAGAAGGAATTGGAACAAACAGCCCTGGAATCCTCTACCCCTTTCTGCATCCAATAGAATCGACTTTTGACTTATCTGTGGATTATCTGAGCCCCTGGCTGGCTGATGGGGAATCCGCCACAAATGTGGTGGGGTTCCTGGAGGAGGGAAGAGCCCAGAGGTGGCCCTGAAGCTGGGGTATTCCCCAGGGGAATCCTCAGCAGTGGACTCATGAGAGTTGCCCCGAGGTAGGGGCAGTGTAAGTGGGGCCCATTACATGCAGGGAGAAGGGACCCTCTGCCTGAGACCCACACCTGGGATGCCGGGAAGCCCATAGGTGTCCTTTCCCTCCCCTCTCTCCAAATGGGGTGCCTCTGGTCTGGGGGAAACTGCAGTGCGGCCCCCTCCCCCTCCCACCAGCCAGCAGGAGGAGAGAGCTTGCCTGACCCAGTTTTCTCTTCATTGCCTGAGAGAGGGAGGGAGGTGGGAAGCCTTCTCTCTGCCTGTGCCCCTGGCGTGGGGCTGGCTCGCGGAGGGGGGATCCCATGGTGAACATTTGCTCCGTCCCCTGAGTCCACCTGGCCCCTGGGGACCCAGGGAGGAACACAGAGCCCCTCTCCCTGGTTCTGCCAGTCCCCTCTCCAGCCAGCATCTGGGGCCTCTGACTATGGGGTGGGAGGGTGAGAGCAAGAAGAAATTTAGCAGATAAGAGCATCCTCACTCCCTCCGGTTCGTGAGGGCACTTGTATCCATCACTGAGGGCCAGGCTCAGAGCTATGCAAATTTCAGGCAGCAGGACACCCCCCCTTCCTGAAGGAAAGTTCCGGGAGGACCTGGCTTCAGTCCTCTGTGACCTGCACAGGCCTGCTTGCTGGGGTAGTGGGGAGTCTGTGCTTGTTGGCTGGGAGAGGAGGTTCATGGAAGAGGGAGAAATGGAAGCTGTGGGACTCCAGAGCCAAAATCCCTCTCATCTACCTGTCACTAGAAAGATCAAAAGGAAGCAGAGGCCCAGAGAGATGGAGGAACTTACCCAAGGACACTCAGCAATAGAGACAGCTGGGATTGGAGTTGACTTCTGAACAGTTTAGCACATCTTCATCTGCATAAGTGAGTGGGTGGGCACAGGGGACATGGGGAGAGACACAATTTAGAAAAAGGAAAGTGACATTGGTAGATCTAGCTTTGGATCAGGCACCGGCCCTAGGCTTTACAGATGGCTTAACACTCAAACATGTTACTAACCCATTTCACAGATGAAAAAGATTGAGGTTTCAGAGACGTGAAGGTCAGTTGCTAATGAGTGGCTTATCTCTGCATTGAGACAACAGCCCAGGACTGCCTGACTTCAGAGGAGGGCTTCTTGCCTTGTAGTTGAAGTTGTACAGGGTCCCCTGGGCACAGGGCCTGACTTAGAATGGACTTGCCTTTTGGACAGTGCTCCTTCTCCATGGGGCATTTCCCAGAGGTGCTGCTTCTTGGGCCCAGCCTGGCGGGGTATTGGTACTGTGTGTAGTGCCGTGTGCAGGTGGCCTGTATGTCAGCCTGGCCTGTGACACCTTGAGGTCCCAGACAAGTTCCCAAATGTCTCTGAGACTCACATCTTTCATCCTCTGGGGCTATTGGGAGGCTCCCAGATGAGGCAACTAACATTCCCCTTGCTGAGCTCTGCACACAGTAGGTGCACACTAGGCAACATGTCTCTTTGAAATTCCTCTGTGTCACTAATCAGAGGACTTGCAGATGCCAGGCACCATGGGGGGACATAGAGGACCATAAAGCAGGGCCTGTCCTTGGATGGGCAGTGTGACCCCACAGAATAATATATGACTGCCACCATATTCCCTAAGTGAGATAGGGGCAAAGTCATCCTCACCAAGCCCTTCGACCATCATTCCCATTCTACAGAGGAAGAAACTGAGGCTCAGGGAGGGGAAGGGACTTGGCTAGCAACATGCAGCTCTTAAGTGGCAGAACTGGGATTTGGACCCAGGTGGGAACATTTGGACTGAGTCCTGAAGGATGGGGGAACCAGGAACAACTGAGGTGGGTGGGGAACTGGGAATGGTCAGTGGAGCTGGCTTCTGAGGGGAAGAGGGTCACAGCGGCCTGACGTCTTCCTCCCTCCTGTCTTTCAGTGAACCTGCTGGACACATCAACTATCCACGGGGACTGGGGCTGGCTCACATACCCAGCTCATGGGGTAAGTGATGGAGTCACAGCTTCCCTCTGTGAGCTAAAAGGCTGCAGTTCAGAGTTTTAGCATCAGACAGATAAAAGAAAGCAGAAGCTCAGAGAGGTAAAGGAATTTACCCAAGCTACATAGCAGTGGGAGACAAGTGGCTGGCTTAACAGTTTAGTGCACTTGAACCCTTGGAATTTTAGAACTAATTCTGGTGCTGGACTCCTGATTCATTTCTGAGGTCCTGATTTGGGGATCCTCACATGCGTGCCCTGAGCCTGTGGATTTGCAACCTACCAAAGCCGGGTCAAGGACATGGCAACAGGGCCCCCACGAGGCCTTCCTCCCATCAGGCTTGGCCCCCTCCCTCCGCCTATCAGATCCTCATGAGGACCTGCTGAGCCTGGGAGCCCTGTGTGTTGCTGTCTGCTCTCAGAACCATCTGGGGCTTCCTGACCCCTCTGAGGCCAGGCTCCCAGGCCCCATCTGGTGGCCCTGGACCCAGCCAGTCAGGTCTATATGGCCTATGTGCTCACAGGGACGCCCCTCCCATCTTCCTGGGTAGGGAGCCTTGGTGATAAGGTGCATGGCCCACGCGCTCTGCTTCTCTTTTCCAAATCCCGTGGGCTCCAGCAGCAGAGTAAAGGTGAGCTGTTAACCTGGCAAGGTCTGGCGCTGACATCCATGAGCTGGGGGCCTTGGGTCACCACCTCACCTCCCTGGGTCTCAGGTTTTCTGTAGAAGGGAATGGGCGTGTGATGACCTCCTAGGTCCACTGTGGAGGGGGTGGGGGCTGTGCCTTCCCCAGCGTGAGGCCTCAGTAGACGTAGGCTTTTATTAGGATTAACTTTATAGTGTGTATTGTGTCACTATCTCACACAAGGCTCCTCCCACTGATGTGCTCAGAAACTCACACGCACACACCCTGTTGTCCCAGCACAGACGTGAGCACCTGGTGCACACAGACTTCTTCACGAACACTCTCAGCTTTCATGGCTCTGGGGAAGGGGACAGGAATACAATGGTAATGCTGATAGTGACTCCAGGAGTTCACATGTATGACAAGTCTTTCTTGTCCTCGGGGTAGGGTTTTCACGGGGATCTTTTGTGGTCTGTGGCTGGAGGAGAGGACAGAGCCCTGCCCCTCTCCCTCCGGGCTCTCAGTGAGCTGGGCTGCAGTCATCTGTCCAGAGCATCACACTCTGGGAGCTGGTGGCATAGACCCCCGAGGACCCCAGCATTCTAGGCCATCACAACCCAGTGCTGCAGCCTGAGGACAGAGGGTGGGTCCTTGGGGTACCTACTGCTCTGGGAGACGATGCCCCTTGGCATGGCTGCCCACACATGGGTGAGCATGGGTGTGGAAGAGCCTGTGACAGAGGCCGACCCATGGGGGCTCAGGTCTCAAAGCCTGGTTCATATTCACTGCCCAGTTGCTGACTGAGTTGCCATCCGTCTGGGTTCCAGCAGCTAGGATGGGGCACACCTGGCCCCAGATTGGCTTTGGATGTCTCTGTCCCCCTCAGTGCATAGGACTTGGTGTTTAGGGTAATAGGGAGTCAACAGGGTATTGAACACGTGGGGAACATGGCTGGACTGGTGTTAGGGTCACTCGCACTGGGACGATGGAAGGTCCTTTTGTTCTCAGGACAGGAAAATACAGCTCAGTGTCCTCTCGTTTGGCTTGGGATTTAGAACAAATAATCACAACGTATGTCCACATTGCTTTGCACAGTTCACAGCTGTGATCTTGTTTCACCCCACAACCAAGCCTTTGAGGTAGAAAGAGCCCATGCCACACATGAGGCTGCTGAAACTCAGAACAGTGAGAAAAGAAGTGACAGGTTCCTGGCGATGGTGAGCTGGGACTTGAACTGGGGTCTCTCTGGGCCTACAGCCTGCATGGAGTCCCTACATCACCTTATTAATGCACGAGGTGTGACCCAGTCTGCCCTCATTGTCAGGGGCAGATGATCCCATGCTGTCTGCTAATTCTGGGACCAGCTCTGCCCTGGAGCCTGCGGCTCCCCAGTGAGGAAAGAAGAGGAGTGTGATGTCTGGCCCCAAACTCTAGCCCTGAGCTCGGGCCAGGCTGGCAGGTGGAACACGCAGCCCCTATCCAGGGGCTCCTGTTTAATAACTTTTCAGTGTTCTCCTGCCCAGCAGGAGGGGAACCTTTAGAGGTGATCCTTGAGTTCTGCCTGCCCTGATTCTGGAATCTGCTCAGCATCCTCATACAGAGGCCGCCCAGGCGTCTTCAGCATCAAGAAGCTACCGGCTTGTCAGGCATTGTACAGCCCCAGGGGCAAGGCTGCTCGGCCTCCTCTTACAGAGGTGATTCTGCCAGGTCACTTTCCCGGCCTCATCCTAACATGGGACGATCATAGATCCTCTCCGTGCAGCTGTTGTCAATGACAGATGCATGAAAAAGACCTTGGACCCATGAGAATCTAGAGGCTCCAAGATTAAGCTACTCTGCTAAGGCTGGGGGAGGTCTGGGCCATGACTAGACAGGCCGCATCCCTCCTTCTGCTCCTGGGGACCTCTACCCACTGGGACATCCTGCACCTTACACAGAGAATGAACAGCTACAGTGGGCCATGCTGCTTTAGTGAGGGCACACGTTTGATCCACAGCCTCACCATTCCCTGGAGTACATGGAAGAAGCGGGCAGTTGTGACCCCATTTCACAAGGCTCAGAGAGGAGCACAATGTACCCAGGGCCACACAGCTGGTTTGCTGCATCCTGCTCCAGGATGAGGACAGGGTTGGAGGGCAGTGTGTGGAGGTCAGTGCCCGGGTGGGATGGCATCGAGTGTGGATGGGGTGCCCCAGATGGAGACAGGGCTGATCTGCACTTGCACCAAGGCTTCCAGGAACCTGGCCGCTCCAGGCGTCTGAGCAGCTGCCGGGCTGGCAGGGGTGGGAGAGGCTGTTGGCACGAGTAGAGCGACAGAGCAGGGTCAGATCAAGCTGATGAATTCATCCAGGACCCTGGCAGGAAATAGACAGGGAGCAGCTGGCAGGCTCTTTGGTGTTCCATTAATTGTGACAATGATTTTAACCCCAGATGTGGTGCAGTGCTGCCTAGAGCTCTGGCTGCAGGAGGGGGTGTGAGGCAGGGATCCTTCTTGAGGTTGTGGGACAGGAAGCTGTGCTCCCTGGGGCCCCCCTGGTCAAGGACCTCTCCCACTGGGTCTGGAAGTGGACAGGTGGACTGGGGACATGCTGTCAGCATGTTTGCACCCCATTCCTCGAGTGTCTTCCTGTGCCAGGCCTGAGCACAGCCCTCTGCAGCATGTTCTCACTGCATCCTTGCTCACAGAGGTGGGTGATAGGGGTGGCGACCACATGGCTGGCAGGAATGAGGCTCGATGGAGGGCTTGTGCTGGGCAGGAAAGGACTTAGGGTGCCCATGGCCCCCGCTCTACTGCCTGGGGCGCAGATTCTCAGAGCATCACGAGGAGTGGTCTGCAAGTCCCGCCCCCCCCACACCTCCTCTAAGCAGTAGGATCTTTACTCCAGGACAGCTGCACATGGAGTCCCACAGAGAAGGTCATAGTGTGGCATCTGTGACAGGGCCCAACCTAGCCCTTTCCTCAGCCCAGCTGCTCCTCAGGGCCCTCTGGACTCAGTGTATACTCCTGGCCAGACAGTAATGGCACCTGGGATCTGGGGTTCTTTCCTCCTTGCCTGTGTACAAGGTCCTTGCTTCACCCAGGGCCAGACTGGCCAGGAAACGTACAGATGCCACATCCAGGAGGGCGGGGAGGCGCTGAGAGTCTCACCCACCTGATTCCTAGCTCCCTTAGGTAGGTTGCCCTGCACCACCTCACTGGGGGAGTGGGGCAGGGAGGATTTCTGGCATTTTTCATTTTTCTGTTGTTGTCATGCTAGAGATGAAACCCAGGGCTTCCAGCATAGCAAGCAGGCACTCTGCCATCAAGCTACACCACCAGCACTATTCTTTCTTATTGTGGTAAAATACATGTCATGGAAAATATGTTGTCATCTTAACGGTTTTGGTGCTCAGGGTCATGTACATTGACGGTGCTGTGTGACCATCACTCCCATCCATCTCCAGAACTCTTGTCTTGTAAAAGCCAAAATTCTGCACCCATTAAACAGCTCTGCAGTCAGCCCTCCCCACCGCCTACAGCAGCCACCATTCTATTCTGTCTCTGTGACTGGACGAAGCAGGAGCCGTAGATAAATGGATTTGTGTGATGTTTGGCGTTTTGTTACTGGTTTATTTCATTTAGTATGATGTCTTTGGCTAATTCATGTTGCAACATGATTCTGTATGTATCCGGATCTCGTTCTTTTTAAGATAGAACAGTATGCCAGGCCGTTGTATGTCTGTCCTACCTTTGGTTTGTCCACGCATCTGTTGATGAACACATTTTAGCTATTGTGGGGTTTTTGGTTGTTTGCTGTGCTGGGGATCAAACCCAGCACTCTGCGCCATGCTGCGATCCTAGTCACACTTTTTAGCTCTCATGAAACGTGCTGCGTGAGCACGAGTGTGCAAATATCTCTTCAAGACCTGCTCTCCTTTCTCCGGGGTGTGCACTCAGAATTGCTGGATCCCACGGTAAGCCTATTTTTGATTTTTTGAGGAACCACCATACTGGTTTCCGCAGTGGCTGCACACTCTGCTGTCCACCAGCAGCACACAAGGGGCCCGCTTTCTTCACGTTCTTGCCAACAGGTGTTATTTTCAGTTTGGGGTTTAGGAAAAATATAATAGTCATCCTAATAGGCGTGAAGTGTTCCTCATTGTGTTTTGGTTTCTATTTCCCCAGTGATTAGCAAAGTTAACCAGTTTTTGGGGTTTTGTTTTGTTTGTTTTTGTTTTTGGTGTGCTATTTGGCCACCTGTATGTCTTCTTTTGAAAAACATCTAATCCAAGTGGGTTGCTCATTTTTTAACTGGATTGTTTGCTTTTTGTTGTTAAGTTGTGGTTCTCCTTTATATGTGATTAGCAAATATTTTCTCCTACTTCCTGGGCTGCCTTTCCACTCTGCAGAAAGTGCCTGGTCCATTTCCCAATCATTCTTGCCCGGCCACGGCCAGTACGGAAGCAACTGCTCTCAACTTTCCAGCATCTGGGACTTGAATGAGTCGGACCCAGGCCAGGCCAGGAGTTTCAGCCTTGGGTGAGGGCAGGGGGCCCTTAAGAATGACAGGTCAGGGCCAGGCATGGTGGCTCTACACCTTTAACCCTAGCTATGAGGAAGGCATAGGTAAGAGATGTCTGTCTGAGGCTGGCTCCAGGCCAAAAAAAAAAAACCCCACAAACCAAGAACCACAAGGCCCTATCTGAAAAATAACTAAAACAAAAAGGGCTGGGGATGTGGTTCACATGACAGAGCACCTGCCTAGCGAACAAGTCTTTCAGTTTAATCCCTACCAAAAACCCCATAAAAAGCAACAATAAAAAAACATGGCAGTACAGAAAGAGTCCATCAGGCAGTCACTCAGCAAGCACTGCATAGGAGGGGCTGCTGAAGGATTTGAGGCGGGGGCTCAACACTGTGCCACATGGTCTGGTTCCTGGTTAAAAGGACCCCTGTGGCAGCAATTTCCCCAGATCAAATCTGGGAAGGATGGGCAAAGGGAACTCAGAGAGGTCTGAGTTCCAGGGCCTTTCACTCTGTAGATGTGACCTACAGATCACATCTGTAGATGTGGCCTGAGCCTCTGTTTCCTCTTTGTACCAAGTCACTGCTTCCGGAGGTAAGGTCCCTCTGTGTGTTATCTGCAGGTGCCTGACCTCTGGCAGCTGTGACCATCCACGGGAAGGTCAAGTCACAGCAGTGTGGGCTGCTGTGGGGTTGGCTGGAGAGGGTGAGGTCCCACCTGTGCTGCAGCGGGCTGTGCTCTCTCTGCCCACAGTGGGACTCCATCAGTGAGGTGGACGAGGCCTTCCAGCCCATCCACACGTACCAGGTATGTAGTGTCATGAGTCCCAACCAGAACAACTGGCTGCGGACCAGCTGGGTGCCCCGCGACGGCGCCCGCCGGGTCTACGCCGAGATCAAGTTCACCCTGCGGGACTGCAACAGCATGCGGGGCGTGCTGGGCACCTGCAAGGAGACCTTCAACCTCTACTACCTGGAGTCGGACCGCGACCTGGGCGCCAGCACGCAGGAAAGCCAGTTCCTCAAGATCGACACCATCGCGGCGGACGAGAGCTTCACCGGCGCCGACCTGGGCGTGCGGAGGCTCAAGCTGAACACGGAGGTGCGCGGCGTGGGGCCGCTCAGCAAGCGCGGCTTCTACCTGGCCTTCCAGGACATCGGCGCCTGCCTCGCCATCCTGTCTCTCCGCATCTACTACAAGAAATGCCCCGCCATGGTGCGCAATCTGGCGGCCTTCTCGGAAGCAGTGACCGGGGCCGACTCGTCCTCGTTGGTGGAGGTGCGGGGCCAGTGCGTGCGCCACTCGGAGGAGCGGGACACGCCCAAGATGTACTGCAGCGCGGAGGGCGAGTGGCTGGTGCCCATCGGCAAGTGCGTGTGCAGCGCGGGCTTCGAGGAGCGGCGGGATGCCTGTGTGGGTGAGCGCGCCTCGAGGGTGGGCGGGGCGGGGCGGCAGGGGGCGTGGTCGGGGCGGGGCTGCAGGGTGGGTGGAGCGTCCGCCAGTGCGCACAGCACCTGGGAGGAGGGCTTAGAGTGAGCACCTGGATGCGTGTTGGGGAGAGGTGTGGACACAGGTGGTGGACACCTGTCCAGGGGCACAGGTAAGGACACCAGTGTGACCAGGTATGCTGCCTAAGCCAGGGACCAATACTACAGGCTAATTAACTCATTTAATCCCCACCACCCTCGTATGAAAGAGGAACTGTTGTTATCCTGGTTTTATAGATGAAGACTGGACAGCACAGAGAGGTGAAGCGACTTGCCCAAAGTCACACAGGTAGGAAGTGGCAAAGCTATTATGTGAACCCTGAAGTCTGGCTCCAGAGTCCATGCTGGATATTAGTAAGCCTTCAACCTGTGGAGTGGAGGGTGGAACTGGGGCCCCGAGGTGAAGTGAAGGCAGGCAGGGGCACCCAGGGAAGACAGTCTAGGCTGTTGTCACTGGGCTCCAGACCCAGACTGCCTGTCCTCAGGGCAGTTTGTCCAGGGGCCTGAAGGAGACAACAGCAAGGTCCTATGGAGGACAGCTGAGCACCTGTGTGTACTGATACTAAGAACAAGTGCGTGCATGGGGAGGCCCAGACCCCAGGCTGTGTGCTGCGTGTGGTCAGCAGACCTGTGTGGGGGTTGTGTGGCCAGGCATCCCGAGAGCTCTGGGGGCAGATAGCTGGTGCACAGCGGGTGCTGGGTTCAGACTAGCTTCCCTCTGCCCTCCCTGGATCCCCAGAGGCTGGAAACATGGCCACACAGCCACCAGGGCACAGTGAAGTCTGGCTGTTGAGACCATAGGTTCCCCCAGGCTGCTGAAGTGCTGGGGAGTGGATGGTCCTGTGCAGAGATCAGAGAGGCCAGAGCCTGTTTCCAGACACCCTCTGTGAAACTGGGGCTGTGTCCCTGTCAACCTCTTAGCCTTTTGTTATGAGCACACAGCACCTGTGGCCTGGGGGCCACAGAAAGAGGTTGGAACCTTCAGTTCCTCTCAGCACCCCCATCCCCCCCCCACACTCTGTGCTAACAGGACAGAGCAGGGCATGTAGGCTGATGACTTCAGGTGACACGCAGACAGTTCTGAGTCCTGGGTATTGTCTTGGCCAGAGCTTTTTGGGGCCAAGTCTTCTAGCCACCAGGCCTTCCAGCCCTTCCCTGAGGCTCGATGGCTTCCTTCCACCCCCAACTGTCAGGTGTCCAGGCCACTGCCCCTCGTGGCTCCCATCACAGATATCCGGCACTTCTCAGCTTGCTGGTGGGCAGCACTAACCACAGCGTCCTCGTTGTCTTCACAGCCAACAAGGACACATCCCACAGTGCTGCTTTGCCCAGTGTAGTGAGGCAGGTATTGCATGGCCGTCCTGTAGTAGGGGAAACTGAGATGGAGGTCATGTCACCTGTTCAGGCCTCCCTGTTGGTGAGAGGTGGAGCTGGGCCTCAAAGTCAGTTCTGTATTGCTCCAGCAGGGTGGAAGTTTTTGATCTGAACCAGGCCACCCCTGGCATCTTTCTTTCCTGGTAGAGCTTAGGGTACCTTGGTGATAGATTTTCCACTGTTTGCCCTTTGTGGCTCTTACACAGTAGGTGCCTTTGAGCATCTGTGTGTTTCAGGCACCAGGGATACCAGGGGTTTGGGAAAGAAGTTCCTGCCTTTGGGAAGTTCACCAAACTGACAACATCCCCTTCGGTGAGGTGTTATATCTCCAGTTTACAGATGAGACAAACTGAGGCTCTCAATGTAAGTAGCAGAGTCTGATTCCAGGCTGCCTGGCTTCAAAGCCTAGGTCTCTTGCTGTATTCGCAAAGCCCTCTTCATAGCCCACTGCCCTCTTCCTTGGGTCATAGTCAGGTGGCTAGTGACAGGTACGGCACAGGCCATAACGCCAGACAGGTTGGCTAGTGCACACTTAACTCAGGTCAGCCTCAGTTCCCAGTGTAAACACACTGGTCATTTTTTGCACGTGCACGGAGACATGCTGGCTTGTGGGAAGGACTTAGAGGTCTCAGGAAATGCTTGGTTTTCTTGGTTTGGCAGAGGGGGTAACAAGGCTCAGAGGAGGAATGGGTCTCAGCCCAGGGCACACAGCACATTGAGGACAGGGCTCTTGGTGGGAACTCTGAGGCCTGAGCGGCAGGACCTCCTGAGTCTGAAGAGACCAAGGCCAGGCCGATTGCCTCTTGCTGCTGGCCCATTAATAAAAAATAATAGAGAAACGGCAAAGCAGGGTTAGGGAATTGCAGTGTAATTTTGAGTTTCACATTTAAATCATAATACAACATAATTACGCTAGATGCAGGATAATTACAGGTTTTATAAAAAAATATTAAGTCCTAGTGCACTGCAGGCAGAGAGATCTCGAAAGAGATGCTGGTTTGAAGTCGTATAGGAAGAGACATTCTCAGCCCTGCTGGTGGCCTTCTGTGACTGTCTGTGTCACGCCATTTGGAAGGAGCAGCACAGGTCCCAATCTCTGATCTTCACAAATGGGACCAGCCCCAGCATCTGTGCTGGTGTCCCCATCCTTGTCCCGTGAGAAGCTCTTCTGCCCCCTGGCACCCCAGTGCCTCCTCGATGGGCAGCCTAAGGGGGGTGGATTTGGCCCAGAAGGAGTGGGAGCAGCATGGAACCCTTCCTGGCCCCTTGCTGTGGCCACTAGGGAGTTGAGGACCAAGTGCCTTTGTTCCTGCTGGCTGGTTCTCTGTGAGCAGATCGTCTAAAGGAAGGGCTGGAGAGGTGCCTGGCTTGTCTGGCCCTGAGCCCCTTCCTTCTAGAGATGGAAGAAGAGGTCTGGAGCCTGGGGCCTGCAAGGCTGGGCACAACATGGTCTTCTCCCACCTCAGGCTTCCTGTCCCGTCCTGTCTCACAGTAAAGCCCAGGAGGAGAGGGCCCCTGCCAGGTTGCATGGCTCTTTAGAGGCCTTGTAAAGACTGCATTCAGCCTCAGAGTATAATCCATGTGAAAATGACAGTACCACATGGAGCTGATCCAGTTTACCAGCGAATGATGGTGGCCCAGAGAGGTAAAGTGACTGGCCCAGGAACACACAGCAAAGAGTGGGGGATAATATCTCAAATCCCTTTGCTGTCTAGTTCCTGACCCAGTGGCCTCCCCACAGACTCCAGGCTGCTCTCCTCCCCTCCCCCAACTCCTCCAGAAAGTGGGGGGAGGCTTCTCCACATCGTCCCATGGATCTGTAGCTGAAGCCCCAGTTACCGTCCTTCCTGTCACCTGGACGAAGTCTATAAATCACCCTCTGTGGCCCTAATCATCTTTCTATAAATATCAAAGTCTCATTTCAGAGGGGGAGCATGAACAACGAGCTCTTTTGCCTTCCTGACTGTGTTTAAAATCTGATTTAGAATTAATTTCCTTTGGTCGTCCACTGGCGGACACCTTATTTGTCAAATTTTAAGCTCTTTGCAGGAGGGAGCAGAGAGGTGGCCGGGGCCACAGGCGGCCTGGGCAAGGTGCCCTCGGCAGGGGCAGGAGCCCCTCCTGGCCCACAGCCCAGTGCCTAGGCACACGCAGACTCCAGAAGCACCCTGGGTGGCTGGGCAAGGCCAGGCCCTGCCCAGAGCGACTCCATCTGTCTTAGCCACTAATTCCCAGCCCAGCCTCCAGGCCTCCAGGCTCCCTGAGGCCTGGTGATTAGTATTCTTATTAAAGACTTTTTTATTTTCATTGCATGGATTAATCTGGCCTTGACACGTTATAGCCATATGGGTATTAGCTGAGTGTAGGAACCACCAACTGGTGAGTGACAGGACGTCGCAGCCACCTCTGAGCTCAGGGTGGGGTGGAGAGGCAGGGTGGGGAGAGGCCACGACTCTGAAGGTTCCCAGCCTGGCTTTGCATCCCTGCTCGGCTAGGCCCCCAGGACAGGCTGCTGATGCTCCTCTGGCCCTGCTCCTCTTCTGTCAAACAGTTGTACTGGGTTGGGGTAGGGCTCAGTGACAGAGTTCTTGCTGAGCATGCGCAAAGCCCTGGGTTCCATCCGCAGCTCTGCCTAAAAAAATTTTCTTTAAAAGCCACTTGTACCGATGCTGACTGCATTGAGTTGTACCCGTCCAAGGCAGGCGCTGGCCTGGCCTCAGCTGACGTCTTTGATCATGTAAGCCTCTCTCTAGCCTGCAAGGCTGTTACTGCCATCATCCCCACAATGTGTCACTTAGCTCAGGTGACAGGGATAAGTGAGAAAGGAACACAGACAGGCTAGGCTGTCCCCTAGTTTCTACTCCCATCTGTTCAGGACAGGATGAACTCTTAACCCAGGAATTGCAGAGATGGCTGTCCTCTTGTGCTTCCTGTGTGCCTTGTGTCATGCCTGGATGTCACCACAGGTCTGCTTGCTGTCCCTCTGTGCTCTGAAAGCTCTGTGAGAACAGGGCCAGTCCTCTGATCTGATCTTGGGTCCCTAGGAGATGTGGGCGAAGGGATGGGTAAGGGAGAGAACAGGCATGTGGTCACCGGGGGTCGCTGACCACAGCACATTTGCCGATGGTGTATGCACAGAACCCTCTGCGGATGGTGCCACCTCACCAGCACCCGGCTCAGAAGGAGCCTGTGCCCCAAGACTGGCCTCCGGGGGGCTTTTGGGAAGAGGAGAAGCCACTGTTTGCCCACTAGGAGCCACAACTCTGCACTCAGGCCTGAGCCTCAGGGTCTCTTGGAATGGGGGCATGCTTCCAAACGGAGGTGTATTGTCCCCAGCTGCTAAGCCCCTTGTAGCTGAGTCTCTGAAGCTACTTAGAGGCTGTCGTTTCTCTGATTCCAGGTTTTCTCTCGAGTCTGTGGAATTTTAGACATTAACCTGGTTTTAGCAGGTTATACTATATTATTATAATTATTATAATAAAAAGACAGGAAGTGCTCTGGAATGATGTTTTTAAATAAACTTCTCTGGAGCACAGAATTTTCCGGAATGGCGTTTAGTGCAGAGAGAGCCACAGTGAGCTCCTGGCTGGCCCTGTGGCAAAGGACTTCAATTCCAAGGACAGCTGGGACCTGCTGGCAGGGTAGTTTTGGGTCTGCTGAACCCCTGGGATCTCTCTCTGTCCACAGCAGGTAACAGTGGAACATGCTGAGTTTGGAAACTCCTCCAAGTGTTACTCAGTGTCTGCTCTGACCAGCCCTGTGCCAAGTGCCGGGGACCAGCCCAGCCCTATTCCCAGGAATGTGCTCACAAGGACCTCCCAGGCCAGGTGGAGGGTCAGACGTGCAGATAAGCATGTACAGCCACAGTGTCCCAGGTGGCAAGATGGAGCAGAGACTGCAGAAGCAAGGGAGACCCAGTGTGTGTATGTGTGTGTATTGTGGAGAGGTTCAGGAAGCCTGCAACAAAAGGACAGTTGAAATGAATCTTGAAGGAGATCTTCAACAGGCAGATGAAGGAGAAAAGGCATCCTAAGAAGAAGGCACCGCATGTGCAAAGGCCCTGAGGCAGGATGCAGCCTGCCACTCTGGGGAAGGTCACAGGTTTAGCTTGACCTGGGAATGAGAGGTAAAAGAGGCTGTTGGTAGGTTTTGGTCTGGTATGGCAAGTGTTGGCTGCTAGGTTCTCTTGTTTTGGCCATGAGGAAGCCTCTGAGGAGTTGAACAGGCAGTGACAGAGTGAGGTGTGCATTCCCCTCAACCTGGATTATTTCCATTCCCTGCAGGGCTGACTTGTTCTTACCCTTCAAGCCACAACTCCAATATCCCCTTTCTGGGCAGGGGGCCCCTCCTGCCATTCACTGTCTACACCTCATCCTCCTGTGTCCTCCTGACATGCCAGCCCCCGGAGGACAGGGCTGTGTGGCTCCCTGTGAACTGGCTGGCCAGTTCACCTGCAGCTGCCTTCTCCTCTGCAGCCTGTGAGCTGGGCTTCTACAAGTCAGCCCCGGGGGACCAGCTGTGCACCCGCTGCCCTCCCCACAGCCACTCGGCAGCTCCAGCCGCCCAGGCCTGCCACTGTGACCTCAGCTACTACCGAGCGGCCCTGGACCCACCATCCTCAGCCTGCACCCGTGAGTACCACCCAGACCCCACACCCCTGCTGGGTCTCACCTAGCTCAGGAGCCGGTTCTATGGGAGAGGAGAGAGAGGGCAGGTGGTTTTGTTGGTCCAGGGGCCAGTCAGAAGTGGGGGCAAATCTGACTCCTCAACAGTGGCCTTGACCTCTCTGAACTCCCAGTCTCTTGTCCTGAGTCTCCTGCTCCCTCTCTCTTTGATCCTCCCAGAATCTCTCTTCCCTCCAGAGGGTACATGTGTGCTGGACTCCCCCCTTCCCAGCAGGAGCAGCTTTGGTCATCTTCTGAGCTGGCAGTGATGCCAATGTCCTGGGGCAGGGTAGGCAAGCAGGGATGTTCACTTATGGAGTGAGGGTGAGAATTAGAGCAACTTCCCTCCCCCCATCTTCCTAGCTGGGCCAGTTGGAGTTGCCTCACATGTACACGTGTGTATGTCTGATTCTGTGTGTGCCCTGGGGTGCTGCAGGAAGGGGACAGCTCTGTGTCTGCAGCTGCTCCTACAGATGTTGGCATGGCGTTTGTAGGACTGAGGTGAGTGTGCAATGTGCAGTTGTGCTCATGCATATAAAGGATTCTTAGTGTGTGTGTGTGTGTGTGTGTGAGAGAGAGAGAGAGAGAGAGAGAGAGAGACAGGGAGCCTGAGAGCACTCATAAGCTTGAACACGAGTGTCTTGCGAGCTTAGTGTGTGCGTGCCCGGCCCTCCAGGTAACCATGTGCCTGGAGAGGGTGTGGGTGTGTGTGGGCATGGCCTGTGTCCCTGAGGGGCTCCAGAGATTCTGGCACCTGTGCCTACAGGGCTCTGTGACTGTCTTGGCACTGCCGATGTGGCTCCTTTCACCTTGCCTCACCCTGTTCACACTCTGCCCCAGCTTGGGGCCATAGCCTGCTTATCTCCCTCCACCCCATTTGCCAATCCTGGTTCTTGCAATGGGGCAGGAGACTAGCCTGGTCCTGATCCCTTCTCCCCTCCCTTGCCCACTACTGCCCAGCCCCAAGCCCCCACACAGGCAGGTAAGGGCTTGGGTGTATTCACACTCATCTGTGTCACCCATACACAGCCCTAAGTACCATCCCTGTGTGGGATAATGACTGTGTCAGGGTTACAGGTGTGGGCTCCTTGGGCAAGGTGAGCTCAGCTCTCAGTCATGGGCCCCTGCACACAGCTGACTGGACCTGGCTTCTTTCCAAACCCACAATTCAGGGCCTTAAGCCACTTGGATCCCAAGCCATGAAAGGCTGGGCTCTGGTGTACCACACCTTCCACTTACAGCTCTCTTTCTGACTGAGTCTGGGATTCTGAGATCCTGCAGGTTTAGTTTTTAAAGACCCAAGATTTCCTGCTGGCATTCTGAGTCTTGGGGTCCCTACAGCCCCCTACAACCTCTATGGTCACTCCAGGCCCACACATCCCTCTATCTGCCCAGCCACCCTCTTTCTCTAAAGTCTTTGTGCTGCCCAGACCGGGGCCCCCATGCCAGGGGTGAGGGAGGGGCTGCTTGGCACAGAGCCATAGGGAGCCATGGCAGATGAGGGGAGCCCTTGGTGGGCTTCCTGGGCTCCACTTGACTCCTTAATGAGTGCTTCGTGGCATTTCACATTGACTGTACAACAGGGGACTAAGGGGTGGAGGTGGGGTATGAATGACTGGGCGCCTCACCCATAGAGTGGCTGCTGCAGGCCCCAGGCCTTTGTCACCTCCCGCCTGCTCTGGTGGAAACTTTGGGAGGCACCACTGAATCCCTGCAGTCCTCTTGGTGTGGGAGCTGGGCTCCTGCATCCACACCCTGGCTCTGAGCCTCCAGGCTGATGCCCCTGCCCTAGGGGAGCCCCCAGAGTATGACATAGACGTGCCCTCATCCTAAGGAGCCCCAGGATCATGAGGGAGCCCTCCCCTTAGAAGACCCCCTGGTCTCCCTTATGGTGGGGAGACTGCACCAGCCCAAATAAACACCCTCCCCCATCTGTCATCCTCTGCCTGCAGGGCCTCCCTCAGCACCCGTGAACCTCATCTCCAGTGTGAATGGGACATCCGTGACCCTGGAGTGGGCCCCTCCCCTGGACCCAGGTGGTCGCAGTGACATCACCTACAACGCCGTGTGCCGCCGCTGCCCCTGGGCCCTGAGCCACTGCGAGGCGTGTGGCAGCGGCACCCGCTTTGTGCCTCAGCAGACGAGCCTGGCGCAGGCCAGCCTCCTGGTGGCCAACCTGCTGGCCCACATGAACTACTCCTTTTGGATTGAGGCCGTCAACGGCGTATCCCACCTGAGCCCTGAGCCTCGCCGTGCTGCCGTCGTCAACATCACCACGAACCAGGCAGGTAGGCAAGGTGCCCTGGCCCCCAGCCACCCCGGCTTCGAGCACCACTGTGGCCCTCAGTGGGCCACGGACAAGCAGCTGCCACTCTTGGCCCTGCCCTCCCCACCAGGACCCGGAGCAGGGGCAGAACAGACTCTGTATACGGGAGGAATCCAGAAAGCAGAGGCAGGCTGTGCCATCGTAAGCCGGGTCCCAGCACTCGCTCTGCCTGCATCCCTTTGCCCGGTTCTGTGGGAAGATAGCCCGGCCTTAAGTACTGTTCTGAGACTTGGGAGAGGACTGAAAGCGCGTAGCCCAGCACCTGGCCCATGGCACCTGTGCATTAGGATCATCAAAAATAAAGCCACTTTGATGGCTTGCTGCTGCCACCTCTGGGGTGGGTTTGGCTGCTCTGTTCTGACCACGGCCATTTCTGTTTCTAGCTAGTCATTAGGCTCAGTTCAGCCCCGCAAAGGTCTTTCTTTCCAGTCTGGTGGGTCCTGCCTGTCAGACATAACCCAAGAGCCACCCAGGGCACTTCCTCGTTAACAGTCACCCTCAAGTGTGTCCAGGATCACCACACAGGTCTGGCCCAGAGAACCCTATTCCCACTTGGTCACAAAGGAAGAGGCAGGCCCAGTGACACCCACATAGGAAGTGACATTGGGACTCAAACTCAGGTCTGTTGCTCCCAAATGCAGCAGCCTCCCACCCTGAATCCAGGGCCTGGCTCTCTGTGACAACCCAGTGTCATCTTCCCAAGAACCTCCCCCCACATCCAGCTGATGCAGAGCGCACTCGTACACATCACAGTGCAAAACACTGATCCAGGGGCTCAGAGCCCCTCCCTACCACCTGTCCACGGGGCTACAGAGGCAGGTGCTGGCCATCCCGGGGTTGAGGGATGAGCAGAGGCCCCAGCGTGCCCATCATCCAAGGAAAACTTAAACTCCTGGAACCCATGCTCCCTTCAGCCGCTGGCCTCTTTCTCTTCTCATAAGAGCCCCTGCAGGGCCATGTGGGCTGCACCTGCCATACCTCCTCCTGCAGAGGCCTCCCTTCACCTCCCCACACTCTGCACCCCCAGCATGTGCATTGATGCTCCTCCCTATTCTGTCCCCCTTGGGACACTTTCTTCTCACTTCCTGTCTCTGCAGTCCTCATTCTCCATCTACCTGGCTTACCTGTCCTCCACTTGCAAGCCCACCTCCTCTAAGCAGCCTGCGAAGGTTGGAGTCCCCAGGCATGTCCCACACCCCCTTCTCTCTTCTGGTGTCCAGGACCCTCTCTGCTGGGTGACCTTGTTCCTACCCAGGGCTTTGAGTTCCACCTTCAGACAGACAGCCCCCAATGATTCATCTGTACAGATCTGTCCCTGGGATCTGACAGAAACCCTGCTCCCTCCGGACGTCCCCATCTTAGGACGTGGTGCCACCATTCATCAAGATACTCCAGCCCCAAACCCAAGTTACCACCCACGACTCTCGCATGCCACAGCCACCCATCTGCCAGTCCCACTGGGTCTCCCTGCACAACGAAAGTCCCTCTGGCCCGTCACAGGAGCTGCCCCCCCCTTGCACAGTGAATGTCGGCACTCTACAGCCCTGGCAGGCCTTGGAAAGAGAGAGATCATGTGGCACAAAAGTTCTTAGATGGCGCTGGCCAGGACACACACAGCTCAGGCCCCCTCGGTCACATGGCCCACATGGCTTTGCCCTACCTGCCCACCTCCCCAGCACATCTGTCCCCTCCAGCCTGGTTCAATCCTGACGGCCTTTGGTTTCTGTCCTTGAGCACTGAGCCCTTCCCTGCTTCTCCAGAGACACGCACATTCCATGGTGGGTCCTTCCATCAGTGCAATTGTTATCCTCGCAGGGGCCACCCTGAGGGTCCAGCTGAGCCTTCTTGGTTTCCCCACAACCCTCTTATGAGGTCCTCTTCCCACCACTCCTGAGTGTACTGTTCGGCTTTTTATCTCCTGCCTGTCCCTGTACAAGACCAGAAACTCCTCGAGGGATGTCCTGATCACTTCAGTGTCCCCTGAGCTGCATCCCCAGTATGTGGTACCCACTCAGGAAGTCTTAGAGGTAGTCAAGTGGAAGCCCACAGCTTAGGGATAGAGGCCTCAGGCAGACCCCCTGCCCTCTATCCTCCCTTTGCCTCTTCTCCTTGGGCCCCTCCTCTTGGGAGCCCTCCTGGACGATGCCCCTTTCCCCCTGAACCCTGTCACTCTGTCTGCCACACTCCCACAGCTCTTCCTGCCAGGGCTGTGTGCATTGCTCACATCCAGGGATCTCTTCTAATCCTCAATTCTTCCCTTTGCCAGTGTGGAGACTGAGGCTCAGAGATAGCAAATGACTTAACCAGTATCCCTGTTATTGAGGGAGGGGCCTAGTATGAACCCACTCTTGATTCCCAGGCTGAAGGGGTTGCCCTGTTCCATACCCTTCCAACAGGACTGTACAGCATTTATTGGTACCTACTGTATACAATCCCTGCCTTCAGGGAGTTCCTAGGCATGCTGGGGAAACAGGACACCTGGACACAAGGGAAGAACTGGCTCGTTGGGGCAGGTGGGGGCCTAGGGAGTGTGGGACAGAGATGAGCAGAGGAGGCAAGGCCTGGAAGCTGGAGGGGTGGAGAGGGGCTGCAGCCTGTCTGGTTCTTTCTGTTGGCCTTGGCTGACTCTATGTGACACCTTCTGGCAGATTCTCCTCAGAAAGAGGAGATGCAGGAAGGAGGAGGGAAGGAGGGGTGCAGGGGTGCCTACTCAGTGTGACTGGGAGAATCCTGAGATCAGATGGATCCCTCCCATCAAGGTCCAGAGCTATCCCAGCCAGGACTCCTGCCCGGGCTGAGGGCATTCCTTCCATCTCCCTTCCATCTTTCCATCTTTCTTTCCTCCTTCCTCACACACTCCTGAGCACCTGCTGCACCCAGGCCCCAGCGGGGATAGGGATCCCAGAGCAGTCAGTCCTGTCCAGGTCCAACCCACCCCACATCCCAGGCCAGAGCCAGGTTGGGCTGACTGGGAAGGCCGCCCAGGGGGAGAGGGAGACTAAACTGCTGGCTGTCCTGGGGCTGGGGTGGGACAGTGAGCAGACTGAGTGCAGGCCCAAGCAGGGTCCAGACAGGGCCTGGGGAAGGGCTGGGGTAGAGGCTGACCAGGGCGCAGCCACTGCCTGATGGCTGACGCGTGTCCGCTCCAGCCCCGTCCCAGGTGGTGGTGATCCGTCAGGAGCGGGCCGGGCAGACCAGCGTGTCACTGCTGTGGCAGGAGCCCGAGCAGCCCAACGGCATCATCCTGGAGTATGAGGTCAAGTACTATGAGAAGGTGCGGGGTGGTGGCGGGCGGGCAGTGGGCTCGGGAGCACTGGGGCCTCGCTGATCTCCTGTCCCCTGGCCAGGACAAGGAGATGCAGAGCTACTCCACCCTGAAGGCCGTCACCACCCGCGCCACTGTGTCAGGCCTCAAGCCCGGGACGCGCTACGTGTTCCAGGTCCGAGCCCGCACCTCAGCTGGCTGTGGCCGCTTCAGCCAGGCCATGGAGGTGGAAACAGGGAAACCCCGTGAGTGCAGGGAGCCGGAGGGTCAGGGTGCCGGGCCAGGGAGGTGCAGGGCCCTGGAGGATAAGGAGGGAGTCTGGGGGGCTGAACTGTGTCCTCATTGTCCCTCCAAGTGGGGCTGCCAGGACATTTTTACAGGTGGAAACTGAGGCTAGAGAAGTAAAGATTCTTGCCCAAGGCCACAGCGTCAGTGAGAGCTCCCAGAGTCGAGTCTCGTGAGTTGGTGCTCTCCACAGCCCCAGTTTACAGATGCCACAGAGCAGTACAACTCCTTCATCCCATTTATAATGTGGCCTCAAGTAGGTTCCTTGAGTTCCCTGAGTCTCAGTTTTCTCATCTAAAGTATCAGAAATACTAGGGTCTCCCTGGAAGGCGAGGAGTTCATAGGGCTCTCCTGCATGCCCAGCTTTCAGCACACTGTATTTTGGTGCTGTGAGAGTAACAGACAGGACAGGTGTTTGGGGCTCATCTCTATTTGGTTAAGAGAGGCAAAGTGACTGTCCCTAGTTTGCACAGCCCCACAAAGCAGCAGCTCTTGCATTGGGAAGCTGGGTAGCAGGGCCTCAAAGGGAAGCCTAGTGGATTGGGGATGGGAACAAGGACTGAGGAGGCTGCCTGGTAGCCCACAGGGCCCAGGGGTAAGAGCAGGATGCCACACTGGTCTCCCCTACAGGACCCCGCTATGACACTCGGACCATCGTCTGGATCTGCCTGACGCTCATCACGGGCCTAGTTGTGCTTTTGCTCCTGCTCATCTGCAAGAGGAGGTAGGTGGTATGGCTCTGGCCACCCCAACCATTCCTGTCAGTGCTGTGCCTCCCACCTGCCCTCAGCCCCACTAAGCTGAAGCTCCCCGTGTGCCCTGGGCTGGCTCACCTACCAACACAGAATTTCATTTAATCCCTATGACATGCCAGTCAGGTAGAGTTCAGTCTCATTTTGCAGCCAAGTAAGTACATGAAGACCAGAGAAATTAAGCTACTTGCCTAAGTCACACAGCTGATGGGCACGAACCCAGGCCTGCCACACGAGAGCCCCTGCTCTCAGTGAGTCTCCCCTCTCCCACTCTGTTCTAGAAGAAGGTGGAGGTGGGATACTGCTCAGGTTCCCAGACAGTGAGAATGAGACGAGCCATCCGACAGATGGGAAAACTGAGGCTGGGAAGAGAAGGGGCTGGCTGAGGTCACACAGCGGACATCAGAAGACTCATCCCACCCCCCACCCGGCGCAGTTCCCTGTGAATTGGGGCTCTGCTGGCTGGCTGGACTTGAGGGCACTTTGTAGATTGTTAATGGCTTTGTAACTGTCACAGCTGCCATAGTTCAGCTGGGTTGTGAGCCTGAGGATGGTGACTTCCCAAGGGCAGGAGCTGGCCTGCCAGGGGAAGGGGAGAGGGTGGAGGGAGCCCTTACGCATCCCCTGAAAGGCATCTGGGCTGATGTTGGGGCTGACCTGGCCCAGCAGAGCAGTGACTGTCCACTGGCCTCTGCAGACACTGTGGCTACAGCAAGGCCTTCCAGGACTCCGATGAAGAGAAGATGCACTATCAGAATGGGCAGGGTGAGTGGGGGCCCAGGCCTGGGACCAGGAGGCAGGTGCAGAGGGATCCAGCACAGGGCTGAGGTAGCCCAGGTAAGAAGGGCCAGGTGCCTACAGGAAAGGCCAAGGCCCCAGAGACAGATGCCAAGTGTTCCGGAGCTGCGCCCAAAGGTCCAGTGCATTCCCAGTACCCAGCTCACAGACCCCTGGGGATACTCGGAGACCCTCTCACCAGGGGAACAGATGTGCACACTCACACGCAGGTTGCCCATGATTTCAAGGGGTTTGTGTGCTCTTGGACAAAGACCCCTATACAGGGAGAGTTTCAGGATCCTACAGAGATCCCGGGGAACAAGGCAGATGGGCAGGTGCCCACTCACATCCATCCCTGACCCATGGCACTGGGCTGAAGGCAGTCTTAGAATCCTTCTTAACACAATCTTCCAGGCAACCGCTTGCACACATCGGTGCTATGGTGAAAGCTTTGTTTGTTTGAGACCATGTTCCCACCCCAGAACAATTTAGAAACATCTCAAAGACTAGAAGTGACCCCAGAAACAATAGGCGTGCTCAGAACTTGCTGGAGACTCAGACCCCAGACCTACTTCACAGAGCTGACTTGGCAAGCACTGGTGGGGCACCGACTTCTTGCTACCAGATCCAGAAATTCCCCCAGACACCACTCATTCACCCCTGGGAATGCTGGGAGTCGAGCTTCCTCCTGGATCCCACTGAATCCTTCTCCCCACTCCTCAGCACCCCCACCAGTCTTCCTGCCCCTGCACCACCCCCCGGGGAAGCTCCCGGAGCCCCAGCTCTGTGCAGAGCCCCACACCTACGAGGAGCCAGGCCGGGCTGGCCGCGGCCTTACCCGAGAGATCGAGGCCTCCAGAATCCACATTGAGAAGATCATTGGCTCCGGTAAGCCTCGAGGGGCTGGACTGTGAGGGTGGGGTTGTCATGGAGGGGCACCTGGAAGGGACCAGCGGAGAGGGAGAGAGGGACTGAAGGGCCAGGCACTCGGTGTGTGAGGCTGGGGGAGACTGGAGCAGGAGTGGGAGCAGGGGCCCACTGCCCTCCCCTGCCTGCCCCTCCCGGGGTCTACAGGGGAGTCTGGAGAAGTCTGCTACGGGCGGCTGCGGGTGCCAGGGCAGCGGGACATACCTGTGGCCATCAAGGCCCTCAAAGCCGGGTACACAGAAAGGCAGCGCCAAGACTTTCTAAGTGAAGCGTCCATCATGGGACAGTTCGACCACCCCAATATCATCCGTCTCGAGGGTGTTGTTACCCGAGGTAGGTGCCAGGCAAGGACTCTGCAGGACCCCTCCTACCCAGATAGCATCCATTCCTTGAGCTACCCCGCCCTGACCCTTGGCTCAGGTTCCAGGATGGTTCTAGGGTGCCCAGTGCCCATCACCCCAGAGGGGCCTCTAGGCTACCAGGGACCTTCAGTGCTTGCCCAGCTCCTGGGGTCTCTGATCAGCAGCCCTACCTCCCACCAAGTGCCACTGTCTCCCCCTTTCCCATCCAGGTCGCCTGGCAATGATTGTGACCGAGTACATGGAGAATGGCTCTCTGGATGCCTTCCTAAGGGTGTGTGTCCATCCCGCTGCCTGCACAGGACAAGGGGAGGGGTCAGTCCAGGTGTTGGGAGGTGATACAAAGCCTCTAGCCCACCCCTAGCTTGAACTGTGCATCCCTGGGGAAGGGGTGGCAGGTACCAGGGGGAATCTTAAACTGCCTTTTAGTCCCTACTGTGAAAGTCCCACTGCTCCCTGGGCCTGTGCTGCCCTCCCCCAGGCTAAGGGTATCTCTTTGGAGGTCCCATGCCACCTACACCACCAGCTGCGAGAAGTGGCTAGATTCCCACCCTCTACTGCCATGTACTTCCGGGTGCTGTCGGGCACAGGGTTTAACAGTTCTCCTGCAAAATGGGTGAACAGCCATGGCCCATCCACCTCAGAGGATCACTGTGAGTGACCAGGGGGCCCAGGGGAAACCTTGAGTTTCAAGGCTTCCTAAGCAGCAGGGAGCTTTGCCCACCGCAAAGAGCCATGAGCGCTGTCATTGTTCTCATGCCTCAAGCCAGGCACCTCGCTCGGCCTTGCCTGACGCCCCCGCCATGCCACACTATATCCCTCTGCAGACTCACGACGGACAGTTCACCATCTTGCAGCTGGTGGCCATGCTCAGAGGCGTGGGCGCCGGCATGCGGTACCTCGCGGACCTGGGCTACATTCACCGTGACCTGGCCGCCCGCAACGTCCTGGTAGATGGCCACCTGGTGTGCAAGGTGTCAGACTTCGGGCTCTCAAGGGCGCTGGAGGATGACCCCGACGCTGCCTATACCACTGCTGTGCGTCGCCTACACCCTTTCCGAGGGCAGGTGGCATGGGTGGGGCCTTGGACTAGGGCCATGGTCCTCCCACATGAAGCTAGATGAGGTTGGCAGCTCAGAGCTGCCTCTAACCTGGGCAAGTTCTGTCTCCCACCTCCTCCAGGAAATGGGCACAACCGTGCTGCCTGTCCTCCATCCCCTCGTGCCTTGGGGAGACACTGACCAGTCTTGACTGTCACTCTCTAGGTGGTCACATCTTTGAAACACACACAGACTCCACATCTGTCTCTCATGTTTGTCTAAAAGCCAGCTGTGTTCCAGTGTGTTCCATGGTGTTTGGGGCTGTGCTGGAGGTCCTTGGGGCTGCCTTAAAAGCTGAGCCGCAGGGGCTCCTCTTCCGCTGGGCCTGTGAGTCAGGTTTCCTATGAAGGATTTTATGACAAAATCTGTAAGGAGGAGGAGGAAGGAAAGGAGGAGGAGAAGGAGTTAGAAAGGAACCAAGCTTGTTCCCTGTGCTGGTTCAGGCGCTAACCTGTTGACTCATTTACTGAGCATCCGCCTCATGCTAGGCTCTGCACTGTTTCATCCTGCTTCACAGCGGCTGTGAAAGTCCCCCATCCCCCAGGACAGGTGCTCTTGGAAGGTGGCAGCTGTGTCTCCTCCACTGGACTGGAAAACAGGACCTCACAGTTCAGCTCCCTGACCCGGGTTAGGGAAGAAGCCAGAGCCCAGCCTCTCAACACTTCTGTGTCTGTCACAGGGAGGGAAGATCCCTGTCCGCTGGACAGCACCCGAGGCCATTGCCTTCCGGACCTTCTCCTCAGCCAGTGACGTGTGGAGCTTCGGGGTAGTCATGTGGGAGGTGCTGGCCTATGGGGAGCGGCCCTACTGGAACATGACCAACCGGGATGTGAGTGCGAGCCTGGCTGGGCAGAGGCGCTGTGAGGCTTGGGAGGGAGGCACCGCCTGAACTCAGCACTGTGCCTGCAGGTCATCAGCTCGGTGGAGGAGGGGTACCGGCTGCCCGCACCCATGGGCTGCCCCCGCGCCCTGCACCAGCTCATGCTCGACTGTTGGCACAAGGACCGGGCCCAGCGGCCTCGCTTCTCCCACATCGTCAGTGTCCTGGATGCACTGATCAACAGCCCGGAGAACCTCAGAGCCACAGCCACTGTGGGCAGGTACCAGGCACCCACCAGTACTGGGCCTTTAGGCCCAGTATTGCCCATACATGGCACTACTCTGTCCTGAACCCTGGAGGCCCAGTATTGCCCATACATGGCACTACTCTGTCCTGAACCCACTGCTGAGCCTGGATAGAGGCTGAGGTGGCCAATGCTGGAGTCCCCTAAGAAGGCCGAAGCCCAGGCAGGCCACTAACTGAGACCTGTGTCCCTAGGTGCCCACCGCCTGCCTTCGCCAGGAGTTGCTTTGACCTCCGCGGGGGCGGGGGTGGGGGTGGAGGTCTCACCGTGGGGGACTGGCTGGACTCTATCCGGATGGGCCGGTACCGAGACCACTTTGCTGCTGGTGGTTACTCTTCCCTGGGCATGGTGCTGCGTATGAACGCTCAGTGAGTGAGGGGTGTGCCGTGGTCCCCAGAGGGCAGGGGAAGAGGGCAGGGAGCTGGAAGTGGGGCCCAGTTAAGGGGGCAGTTCCAGGGATAGGCATAGTGTGCTATCTTCCCAGCTCCCAGCCTTATTAGCGTCTTACTTCCCTTACAGGGATGTGCGTGCCCTGGGCATCACCCTCATGGGCCACCAGAAGAAGATCCTGGGCAGCATACAGACCATGAGGGCCCAGATGACCAGCACCCAGGGACCTCACAGGCACCTCTGACCCACGACTGTGGGGCACAGGCCTCTCTGGCCCTGGTCACTCCAGCTGTCAGAGGATCTGCAGGCACATCCAGCGGTCAGGGCAGCTCCAAGCCTCTGCCTGTCCTTGCTGGCTGCCTTCCTCTCAGGCACCAGGGGGCCTATAGTTATAGGACCCATAGTTACAGGAGTCTGGTACCTGAGAAGGGGCCTTTGGTGCTGAGTGGCCAGGATACCTGCCTCCCTCAGCACGTAGGGCTTTCTGTCATCCAGAGTCTGGGGTCGCAAAGCCAGAGTCCAAGAGAGACATCACTCCCCTGACTTTGTGTGTGTGCATGTGTGTGTGTGTGTGCGAGTACGTGTTCTCACAAGGTCATGGCACCCGTGCAAACAATGTATGATCACGTGTGTCTCCCTAGTCAGGTCCCAGCACAGATGTGCACAAGTCTGTGCTTGTCTGTTAACACTGAGGCCACATATATGTGACCATGAATGACTGGTCATGAATGAGGAGGAATGAGATGTGAGCAGAGAACTCGGTGTGACACTGCTCAGGTCCCAGCACCCACAGAGACTGGGCAGAGACTCATACCCATTGCCCCCATGCCTGGAGGCTGGAGCCCCAACCACTTCTGAACTGCACCAGCGCCAGACCCACCCCATCCTGCCTGGGTGAGCCCACCCTTGGCTGTATCTCAGGTCCTGGTCTCCCTCCTGCTGGGGAGCCACCTGCAGCCGCCCCCCAACTCCCCCTGCTGCTCAACAGGAAAACAGGGTTCCCCTGCCAGTCCTTCTGGTCACCTTTCATAGGCATCACAGCAGAGCACCTGAGACGCCCTCAGTTGGACTTGGCTGCCTGGCCAGGGCCAGGGGCCATCGGCTCCCCTCTGTCTCTGATGCCTCCCTCCACAGCCCAGGTCTCCTCACTGGGAGGCCTCTTGCCAACCTCTCACCACTGCCCAGGCCCACCCTGCCCAGAATCAGGGAGTGTCAGGTCCCAGTGTCCCAGCCCCAGGTTCATCCCATCCCTTCCAGTACCATGAGGAGACTGAGGCCTGGAGAGGGGTTATGCCTCGTCCAAGGTCACAGGACAACAAAGTTTCAGAGTCAGGGCCTCCTTTCTCCCAGCCACTCTCTTCCCCCATACTAATAACTGGGGTTGGAGGGGCTGGGAAGCGCCTCCCTTCAGACAACCCTGCCCCCTTACGGCCCTCCAGGGTATGTAAATATCTTTTTGTATCATGTTAGAATATTTTTCCTCACTCCTGACAATGCAAAAATGGTCTTTAAGCACATAAAAAGCACCCAGGGTGAGAAAGCCCCATCTCAGGGGAGGCAGAGGCCCAAGGAACCCCATCGGGGACCCCCTGCCCACCCAGAGAGAGAGGCCAGCCCAGCTCCCCACCTGTTCAGCCCTTCCCCACAGCCAGCACAGCTACCCCGCGGAGACACCAGCACTGAGCCCCTCCCTCCTGCAATAATTTGGGGCTCCTGCCCCTCCGAGGTGCCGCGGCCAGCTCTCACACTTCTATATATTACTATATAGCCGAGCTGCTCATCCTTCCTATGGAAGTGGGAAACATGGTCAGGACACGAGCCGGGGAGGACCCTGTCTTCATCCTCAAACTCCACTCGGTTTCTGGGCTCAGAATCCTCTGAGCACAGGGGCCTGGCCCCCCAAGTGTGGGTCCCCCTCTGGGTCTCAGGAGCCTCTCTGTGACCCCCATCCCGAGTCTGGAACTTCCCCCAATGACAATAAATTCTGCCTCATCTTTGCCTGTGTCCCCATTTTTTCCATCCCTCCTTGGTAGGGAAGGAGACACAGCTGTGCTTCTCACTTATCGTTCCCTTCCAGCTTCTCATCCATCCCAGGAGACAGCAACAGGGCACCCATGTTACCCAGATTAGCCTGACTCCAAAGCCCAAGCTCTGCTGGGACCTCCCCATCCCCCCCTTCCCCAACTGGGTTCTGTCTCCCAAAGTGCAAGTAGGGCTTAACACCCAGCACACTGCCTTTCAGCTGGACAGTGTTGAGCTCAGCTAGAGAAAAGACACCTTCTGATGGAGAAGTACATGAGGAAAGAACAGCATACAGGACCATGGAGCCCAGAAGGGACAACAGGGTGTGACCATCTCCCATACATAGTCACAGACTGCTGAAGACCCAGCTCCCCTCTGGGGCAGAGGGTGCAGTGGCCCAAGCCAGGGTGGTGGCATCAAAGCCTGGGCAGGAGACAGAGGCAGAACAGAACCTTACTGTCCATTTGAGCTAAAGGCTCAGATGTTTGAGGGTGATGTCTCTGCAGTCAGAGAGATGAACAAGTAGGCCATCACAGCAGAATACAAACCTGCGTGGACAGGCCAAGGTCCCATGTGGCAGAAGACCCACATAAAGACAGAGTTGTCGGAGTTCAAGCCTGCTGTGTCTCCCGAAAGGCCAAACTCAGCTCCAGGTCTCTCACCAAGACACCAGCTGTTCCCTAGAAGGAAAAGCTTACGATGGCTTCCTCTTCCCTTAAAAACCAGCCATCAGGTCATCAGGCCAGACGCTGGTGGCTCATGCCTGTAATTGTAGCTACTTGGGAGGCAGCCATCAGGAGGATAATGGTTCAAAGTTATCTCAAAAAAAAAAAAAAAAACCACAAAAAGGGCTGGTGGAGGGGCTCAAGTGGTAGAGCACCTACTTAACAAGAGTGAGGCCCTGAGTTCAAACCCCAGTGCCACACACACCCACACAAAAACCAGTCATCAGACCTTATTGAACTCCTACTATGTGCTGTGCACACTGGGATAGAAAGCCCTGATCTTTAGCAGCTCAGGGACTAGGTGGGGTGACACAGTGCACAGCATCCAGGAAATGAGGTGCACAGAAGGGTTAGGAAGGTCAGAGAGCTGGACAGCCAGACTGTCACCCAGATCCACTAGTTGGACATGAGAGATGAGAAGGGTTTGGTGGTTCATTTTCTAGTGTGGAATGCTGAGAGAGGAAGAATGCAGAAGAGAAGCCAGCCATGTGCCTGGATGGGGAGGCTCACCAGGGCAAAGCTGGCTGTTCCCCACCCAGGTTAATCTGCACATTTCACTTCCAATCAAAATCACACCAGGGTTTTCCTTGTAATTCAACAAGGTCATCCCAAAATGTATATAGAATTATAAAGATCCCAGAATACCCTGGGAAATTTTGAAGGAGAGGGCGAGGAGGAAGAGAGATCAGTCATTACGAAGCTCAAGTAAGATAGCTTGATTTGGTCCCAGCAATACTAACAGGTAAAAGGAACAAAAACAAAAGGATGCCTTAGAGCAGGTCCAAATACATGAGAGCTTGCACATGACAAAGGAGAAAATAGGGTCGAGTTAGTGGGTGATGTAAGGACAATCCAATATCCCACGAGGAAAGGTAAAATGGCACCACTGCTCACACCACTCAACAAAACACGTTCCAAGCTGAAGTCTTAAATGTAAAAAGAAAGTAAAACTTTTAAAAGGAAACAGGAAAATCACATTATGATCTTAGAGTAGGAAATAAAGAGACACAGCAAAATGATAAAGGAAAACAATGATTGCACTTATTTTATTAAAATCAAGACTTCATGATAAAAGTGGATGGCTGGCTGGGTGGTGTGGCACACAACTATAATCTCAGCACTCGGGAGGCTGAGAGGCAGGAGGATAGAGAGTTTGAGGCCAGCCTGGGCTGCATAACAATATCTTGTCTAAAAAAGAAATTTTTTTTAAAGTCACAGACTGAAAATATTTGCCGCCTGTATAACCAAGAGAGAATTCACTTCCAAAACAATTTTTCAAAAGTGTCTAAAGACCATTCCCCTACCCAGCACAATTAAAACAAAATCTCTAAAGACTCGGGGGGTTAGTCCTACGTAGAGCAATTGCCTAGATGCACGAGCTCCCGCACTCAATCTCCAGCACCGAAAAAATCGAAGGAAAAAACCCTTAAAGAATCAATTTACCAAAATATCCCAAAGCAATAGAAAAATGGGCCAGATATGAAACAGACAGATAACAGAGGAAGAAATATGAATGGCCAATGAAAACCTAAAAATAGTTCTCAACTAGTAAACATGGAAATGCAAATTACAACAAGGAAACAGCACCAATCTGATCAGCAAAATTAGTCTACAATGCTAGTATTGATGATTGATTGATGAGGGTAGGGGAATAGCAACGCTTATTAAGTGTTGCTGGGAATGCAACTTGACACAGTACTTTGGAAACGCTTAGTAAATTTTAAGATGAGTAAGTGTGCAACCCAGCCAACTCCACCACTACCGTGTGTCTGCCTTGGGTTTGGGTCCCCACATAGGAACTGCGACCTGGATTCTTTCACCTACCAGTGATTCACTGGGGGACAGCTCTCAGATGAAAGGCAGCAAGGACACAGGTCAGGAGAGAGTGCTAAGTAGTGACTTCCACTGGAGATTAGCGTCCATCAGTTGCCATGGGGAGCGCTGGAGTATTAGCAACTCCAGATTGACCCGCCTAGGCGAGGAAGCCAATATTTCACACCCCATGTTAGCCACTCACTTGCTATGGCCGACCCACTAAGGATAGGAATTTCCCAAGACGGAGCGGCTCCAAGTCCTCAGCAGCCAGCACTCACAGCAGCTGGGGGTGGATCTGCCGCAGACCAAAGACACCTGGGTGGCACCCAGGTGTTTCCCACAGCGCTCTACAGAAACCCTCTCACGTGCAAAAGGACCCGTGTCAGGATATTCTTGTACTTTAGTATATAGAAAAGCAAGAAAACCCAACTGCCTCTCAGCGTGAAAATTAACTGCTTTTTTGTAAGTCCAATGACATGATCCAGCACAGTTAGAATGAGCACCTACGTCAACATGTGTCACGGTGAGTCTCCCAAAGTAATATGGAGTGAAAACCAAATGGCAGAGGCATATGCACAGTGTGCACCACTTATGTCATTCTTAAAAGCAGTTGATATGGTAGGTGTCCAGGTTTTGAACGCATAGCTGGTAGGGGTAGTACGAAACGTGGGACAGGTAAACCCCAGCTGTAGTTATCATACTTCATTGATTTTTCTTTTTAAGAAGATAGAACTCTGAATCAAATAGGGCAAAATTTGCTGAATTTTGATGATGGGCACATATATGCCGATGGAATTATGTTCTGTATGTTGAAATGTTCTATGATTAAAAGAAAATGTTTAAAACCCATAAGGAAGTCAGGGGCAGGTGGGAACTCTCTACTTCCCACTCAGTTCTTCTGGGAGTTAAAATTGCTCTAAAAAATAGATTCTTTTTTTAATTCCACAAGGGAGGGTTCTGAGGGCTGTCCCCAGGCAAAGCCCGGTCTCAGGAAAGATGAGGCACTAGCTGGGTGGGACGGTAGTGCTGCGCTGTCCAGGGTCCTGGAGCCCGCGGTGGGTGTTGGTTGTGCTCCTTGGATGAGCAGGTCTGAACAGCAATGGGAGGGCACATCGGTGTGCTGTGACACCCTCTCCCCAGACACCCGCAAAACCTCCTCACTGCTCTCCCTGCTCCCCTCGTCCCTGACATCCCTCCTCCATGTGCAACCAAAGAGGTCTTCGTAAAAGCAAAAACCCGAGTCATGCTGTCCCCAATTGCAGCCCTACAAAGGCATCCATCAGGTTACAATGACATCTAAGTTCCTTGCCTGCCCCACGACTCCCCCACCTCACACACCGTCTGCTCCCTCCTGCCATCCTGTCCCCATAGATGCCTGTCTGTTATTGTTTGGACCTGCCAGGGCTTCCCATTCCCTCTTTCCTCTGCCCACAGTGTTCTTCCACAGCTGTGAAAAGCGTCCTGCCAAGTCACAACCTCTCACGTCCCCCGATGGTATTGCATTTGCTGCGCTTCCCACAGATGGAAGTTAACACTCTCATGTGCTTATTTACTTGTTTACTTTTTGCCTCACCATCCAGTACATGCTAAAAAACCAGGTACTGCACCTACTTTCCTTAATGCTTTAACCCCAGCAGGTAGCAAAACAGACTTGTTGAATGAATAAATGTTTTCTGGGCACCTCTTCTATGACATACCCTGTGCTTCAGTCTGTGGATTCCAGAATAAGTAAAATAATCCAGATACTCACAAGTGGGCCTGGTGGTTCACACCTGTAATCCCAGCTCTTACTCAAGAGGCTAAGGCAAGAGGACTGTGAGTTCAAGGCCAGCAGCAAAACAACAACAGCCAAAAAAAGACCCTGGCAGGCTGGAGAACACAGAGAAGCCAAATCACAGAATCCAAATGTTGGAATAATCAATCCCCTTTGCTCTTATCATAGAATTAGAGGATTCTAATTTGATCATTCTCCACCCCTCCTTGTCTCTTAACTAAAGTAACCTGCCTTGCACAGAGAGGGACGCAGTATCGGAGGCTCTGTCTGTGTCTGGTCCCAGGTCACCTATCATTTAAAAGAAGTCCCCCAAAGCAGCTTTGGGCCTCTCCTACCTCATGGTTCTTGGGTCCATTTCCAAGGTAACATCAGCTGAATGACAGCAAATTTCCCAAGGAAGAAGTTTGAGAAGACAGAGGAAAGCCTCAGACTTAGGACACTGTCCCCTTTCATCAGTGTCTAATTGTCCCCCTTAGCTCGACATCTCTTTGGAGCAAACATTGCCCTCTTTGAATAGAAACCCCTGGAAGAACGGCCCCCAGGCCTCAGGGTGGGAAAAACTGGCCCCACCCTCCCACCCCGCCAGGAACATGGCTGGGAGTTGGAGCCCGGAAAAAGACGTCCAAGTCCCCAAACAAACCTTTCTGGTCAGGCCCACTCATCTCTGGCTTTATCTCCTGCCCTTACTCCCAGCAGGCCCACAGGGGCACCCTGGCCCTGAGGAAACCCTGCAGGCTGCTCAGAACTCTCAGTCCCTCCGTGGCTGGGCCATGTGTGCATTTCCACTGGAGGAAATGTCCCCTCCCTGCCAACTCCACTCACACTTCAGATCCCCACCTCTGCTACCCCTCCTCTCAATAGGGGATCCCCCTTCTCCAAGATCCCATGTACCCAGGGCTTCCCCAGTGACGCACTTAAACTGCACGGTGGTAGATCTGGAACCTTCACTGTGGATGGATAAAGGCCAGAACCATCCCTATTTAGCCAGAGGCTCCCCCATGCCTTGTCCAGTGCTGGCTTGTGGTAAGAATTCGGTGTGATAAATGCACCAGCAAATAACCTTCACAGGGGTCCCAGGAATCTGCCCTGCCGAGGAGCCAGTTTCCTTATCCTTCCCTTCTGTGTGACCTTGAGGTTGTCATCTGTCACCCTTGGAACCTTATTTCATCATCTGTGTGGGGTCACTATGTATACCTACCTCACTGACTGGTCATGAGGATTAAAGGATAATATGAAGCAAAGATGCAGGGGATAGTGGCTGCTGTTTGTCACAGCTGCACAAGGAGGTGGCAGGTGAATGAAAGAGCTATTGGCAAATGTGGGTGAGGCTTTAGGAACAGAAGGGGGTGGGCAGCTCCCCCAGCAGCCCCTGCCATCACTTCAATCTCCTATTCCACCTGGCCCAGGGCTGGCCACCTCTCCTACTCTGTCCCCATGGCCAGGCACCTCACTAGGACCCCTCCATCTCCCCCATGCAGTGTGCAGGGTGGCTGGGGAAGGGTCAGCGACTGGCATGAAATTCACAGTCCTTGGAGGGTCTGCATTTCCATGTCTCCCGTGTTGGGGCTGCTGGAAGGTGATGAATAAAAGATGAGGCTGGAGAGCTCCTGTGGCTTTAAGCAGTGTGATGAGCATTTAGAGTGGGGGAGATTACTGCAAGAGCTTCTCCCTGAATACCAAAAATGTAAAATAAACCACAAAGCCACCTTCCTGCTTGGAGGTGGTGGAGTCCAAGGGATGAAGGGGCCTGGGGACCTTGGCAGGAGAGGGGGAGGGACAGGGGTACAAACTCAAGGGAAGGAAGCCAGGGGAAACCAGCAGGACAAGTTCAAGTGCAGGCATGGCAAGGTGACCCACAGACCTGGGAGGGTGAAGGGAGGGGAGCCGGGTGCAGCCTCCTTCCCGGTACTGACGTTCTCTTTGGATGCTAAAAGTAATTATAACCCCACCACCCACACACAGTGTGAGGGGGCTGTGGGGGGACGGCTGCCTGCATGGTACCTGATGGGAGCCTGGCCAGTGGCTCGACGTTATTAATAACGAGCTGTCCTGCTCACTGCAGCTTGTCTGTGCCAGACAAGGTGCCAAGTGCTCTCCGTGCATGTGCTTTCAGCCCTCACATTGACCTGCCGAGAATACTGCTTTTCACCAGTAAGGAAACTGAGGCTGGGAGGTTATGCGACCTGCTCCATGTTACACAGCTGGTGAGTGGTGAACCAGGATTCAAACCCAGATCGGCCTGGCTTCCTAAGAAACAGGGAACGGCCCTGTGGCTGAGGTGGAGGGTAAGCACGTGGGCCCTGACCGAAGCTCAGGAGGCACCCAGCCAGCTCTGCCTGAACCCGTCTCCCAGTTCCTTCTGGGGAGAAGTGTCCCAGGCCACTTGCCAAAGGGATGAGTGATGGTTAGGGGAAGGGGAGCCACTGCCAGTGATTTGCACTGAGATGTGAAGAGGTGGCTGCGAGAGGCTGTGTATGCATTTTTGTGCCTATGGTAGCATGTGGCTGTGTGAAAGGGTCTGTGTGTATGCACGTGTGTCTATGCATGTGTCCACGTGACATGACTGTATGGACAAGTATGTGCCGTGATAGCAATGGAGGCTGAGGCTGGTGAATGGGGGTGGTTGTGTGTGTGGAACTTAGGGGCTCAGATACACAAAGTACACAAATGGGGTGTGTGTACGATTGGTGCGGGTATCGTGTTGCATATATGATTTTGCGTGTGCGGGTTGTGTGCGTGTGCCTCCATTCTGTGTGACATGGCCAGTGTGAGACTGAGCATGTGAGTGGCGTGCCTGTGCACAGGGCGTGTGTGTGTGTGCATGCACGTGTGCACACCAAGCTGAGATCATCTCTGATTCCCTCCTCTCCCACTCTATCCCCAATGACAGTTTTATGCCTGTTGAGATGCTAAGAAGAGGAATCACTTGGTCCCAGTTCCAGACTCCTCGTGGAGATGTCCTGCACGTGACGTGCCCACCACAGATGCTCAGTGGAACCTCAGAGGCCTGCTTAACTTCTGCATGTGGTTCTCCCCTGAAACGATGCCAGTGTCCCGCCCAGGTCAAGCAGATGCTTCTGGCTCTATCCTCAAGCCTCGGGAGAGTTACGTATCATGTACACCATATATGATACAGCACAGTGCAATCCAGTGTAACCTTTCTCCCCTTTTCACAGCTGAGGAAACTGAGGCTCAGACAAGTTAACACCTTGCCTCCAGCTTAAGTTCACATTGTGTCCCCCAAGTCCCCTACATTCCTGGGCTTCTTGCCTCGTTAATTCCCCTGACTCTTGTCCCGGCTGAAACCAAGACAATCACTCATTATCCACTTCCATCCTGTGACCAGACACCTTGACCTGCCAGCCCGTGAGTCACCAACTCTCCACTTCTCCTCCAAGGCTGCCTCCACCCTCTGCAGAACCTCAGACCCAGCAGGACACTTGCATATGCACAGCCCCGGCTGACCTGGAGCTGTCCTCGGTGCTGAAGTCAATTGTGCAGGCATCTGTCTCCAGGCTCTGGGCTGTGAACACCGCTCCCAGGAAGTCCCCAGGCCAGGGCGCTGGGTTTTCAGGAGCAGAGAGTCCCAGGCAAGAAATGTGGGGTTTCCGCCATGTCTGCTCCTGGTCTTGCCTCACCTTCAACTGAGCACCTCCTTCAAAGCTTCTGGGTTCAGGGAGAGGCTGATGCAGTCCACCTGGCTCAGGAGGCGAAAAAACAGGCCTTTGTATGTGTCTGCAGGGATAGCCCGGTGGAGGAGTCTGGGAGCAGTGACATGAGCGGATCACAGCAAGACCCGGCAAGAACATGAGAGTCCCTTCAATCCTTCCGTCTTCTTCAGGAAGAACTCAGGCTAGTTCTTCCCTATGCCAAATGGTGGAGGCCTCTGGTTTCAGCTGAATCAAGAAAACCCCTCCCCCAGTCTTTGTGTCTCAGTGAAGGGCCTTTTTGCCTCAGGAGGAGATGAGCTTTCTAACAGTGAAGGCAAAACGTCCCCTTTCTATGGTCCTCTCGACAGCAGCCCAGACCTTAAGCATTTACTGAACACCTCCTACATGCCAACCACAACCCACAGGCATACATAGCATTGGCTCCAGGTTACAGATGAGGAAACCAAAGCTCAGAAAACAGGATTGACTTGTTCAGGGTCACACAGCTGGTGCTGGAATCACACAGGCCTATCTGACTCCAAACCTGAGCTGCTAGCTCAGTGCTAAAAAAAATTCCTGTGGCAATCCAGAAGAGGTAGAATTCCTGCCCCTTTCCTATGTCCCCCACAGCTTTCGCTAAGTTCCCTCCCTTTTCCCCTTTCCCTTGGGCTGAGTTTTAAGGAAGAAATAAATGAAAAATGATAGATGAGGCTCCAAGCCCAGGGTGTTAGGCCTGATCCAGTTAGCACCAATGTTTCCTCCATGAGAGATGGGACAGTGCTTCTCACCTGCAGCAGCCCAGGATGGTCGAAGCTGACTCCCTAAATCACCAAGGCCACCTGCCTGCTGGCTCTGTAGATTCTCTGACCCACTCACCCCACCATCCGCCACCCCTGCCCAACCCCAGCCTTCAGAAGCCCCACTAAGCTTGGACTCCATCTCTAAGATGGCAGAAAGAGTCCAGTTTTAGAACCGGGCTGGAGCCTGGGTGCTGGCTCTGCCTCTCACTACTTTGGAAGCTACCTCAGACGTGGTTTCCCTTCTCGCTTCTGGGATCATAGGAATGATGCCTGTCTCTTGATGAGAGCTAAGTGTCCAGGGCTCAGAGCTGGGCTCACCACCTCCTCTTGGCCAGCAGTGACAAATGGCAACTCATTACCCCAACAATGGCCACTGCATCCACCACTATTGTAGGCTTCACAAACGGAAGCTTTTCTTATTGGAGTTCCAATGGCTCTCAACCCAAAAGAGAAAGGGGTGGAAATCAAGGCGGTTGCATTTTAGGCCTTGTTCATTCCTTAAGAAAGCCCCCCAAGTCTCCCACCAGTCTGGTTGGCAGCTGGAGTACAAGCAAGAGAGTTCCACAGATCACAGCTCCAACTACTGAAGGTTCACCCCACCTGAGAGCCAGATGGGAGACCCCCTAAAGCTGGGTGGTGCAGTTCATACTCAAGGAATGGAAGGATTCTTGTAGTGAACCCGGGGTCCAGTCCAGCCTCGCCCACTGTGGTGGAACAGAGCACTGGTGGGCTTCCCATGAGGAAAGTATGCTGCCTGCCCCTGGTGCCGAGAGGCCTGACCCATGGCCTTCCCCTCGGAGCCCCAGTCATCTGCTCTGTAACAGAGGGACAGTAACAGAATCTACCTGGCCAAGACTTCCCGACCCCTCAGTTCCCTTAGCTGGGTCTGAGCCCCCGCAGATGATCCACAGGAGAGCAGGCGTGCCCTGCACCCCATCTGGAACTGACTTCAGCCGCAGCTCCAGCCTCTCTGCCTTGCGTGCCAGATGCTGCCTGTGCTGAGAGGGTGAGAAGGAGGAGGGGAAGAGGCAGGGAGGCCTGAGGCCCAGGGGACCTCCCTCACGCGAGGAGCTTAGACACGCAGTGTAAAGACGACCCTTCTCCTCTCACTGAGCCCATCCAGGGGGTGGGAGGCAGGAGCTGCAGTGGCTGCCCCCAACTGCAGCCTCGCTCCCTGACACCTGTCAGTCGGCCCATCCATCCGTCCTCTCCATGGACAGACTGGCTGCCTGCCTGTTCCTTGACCTGCCTCTGGGACTGTCATTGTGTGTAGCTGTCTGCCCAAGGCTGTTGGTCTGCCTGTGTGTTGTCAGGCTTCTTGCAGGTCAGTCTGGTTGTCCTTGTGTCTGCCAGCTTCTCTCTCTGCTAGTCTTCCTCTGCCCATTAAATCTGTCTGTCTGTCCTCTCAGTAGTCAGGTTGGCTGCCACTGTCAGTCCACCTGTATTCTGTCCTCATATCCGTTATTCTGGCTGTTGTGCGACACTTCTATGATTGGTCAGACTGACAGTTCAGCTCTCTTCCAATTGGTTTGTCTGTCCTTCCAGCAGTCAATCAGTCCAATTGGTGTTTGTCCATCCAGCAGTCAATCAGTCCTGTCTTCTTATCTTTCTGGCTGTCCTCTACCTCTTCACCTATCTCTCTCTCCCTGCTTCCTCTCTTGTTATTCCCCTAACCCCGTCATTTCTCTCCATGTGAGGAACGAGGCCTGCCTCTCCAGGCTGAGGACCAGTGAGGCCGCCCAGGCAGCCCCCCAGCCCCAGCCCTCCCATCCCGGCCTCCATGGCACTGCCTCTCTCTTTTGCCAGCCCCATCCTCCTCTCTCCAGCCCCAGAACGTGAGAGAACGACTTAGCTAAACATATTTGGGGAAGATGAGGTTCAAATTAATGGTGAAAATGAGGTTTTATGATTCCATTTCAGCTTTATTCCTCGGCTGATTTTCCCCCGGTACCACTGAGCAGCAATTGAGAACGGCTGTCCTCTGCCGTATTTATGGTAATGTGGGTTAATGGCTAAGTTCGAGGAGCTCAGTTAGCAAATCCATGGACAAGGGGGTGGGCTGGGCTGCTCTCACCAAGTCCAGCCGTCCAGTCGCCACAGGGAGACACATACAAAGCGCCAGCCGCTCTTCTCCCTCGCTTGCTGCCTGGCTCAGAACTGGTGCTCAGGGAGCACTGTGTGCCTTTGCTCCCTGTACCCATCACAGTGCCCGGCACAGAGGGAAGTCTCAATCTTTGTTTGACACTCAGCACAGGGTTCATGGCAGGTATCTCTAAACACTGGATAAATTGGTTAATCATTTGGTCCCCAGTGCCAGGCACAGAACCTGGAACAGAGGACGCACTTAATGTTCCCTGAAGAAATCGACACACCCTCAATGCACTGAACCTAGCATGAGGTTGCCACGTGGTAAATGCTGGACATGTGTTTGTTGACTGACTGACTGACTGACAATGAATGCTCTGGTTTCCTCCAGCTGTGAGACTGTCCAGATTCAAAGAATCTCACATGGTGACTGAGATGAACAAGATTTCAAGGAGGAGGTCTTTGTCTTCAGGAGCTAGGTTCTGGAGAAAGTGTACAGAACTCCTGCCTCCACTCAGGGCAGACTTCAAGCAGCCCTTTCCGGGTTTGTAGTTTTGAGATTTGCTGGGCTGGGCATCCAGGCTGAGTAGAAGTGCTGCAGGTGGCACCACTTGTCCTCTGTTAGCTGCCCAACCCTGGTTCCCAGAGGGAAGGGAGCTGGGCAGAGAGGAACTCCATTCTCCCAGGGTCTTCCCAAGACTGGTCTCACTGGATACTTGCCTCCTTGCGATGCACATTTTGCAAATGTGAAGCCCAGAGACGGGAATGTCTTACTCTAGGTCACACAGCAAGTTGGTGGTAGAATCAGGATTAGAAGCAGGTCTTCTGTGTTCTTTCCTCTATTTCCTGCTGCTGCCCAACCCCATGCTTTGTCCTCACTGGGCCTCTGACTTCCCAAACCCTCCCTGCCAGGGACCCATCCCTGCTCCGCCAGAACGTCAGCTCTGAGAGGATCCTGTCTCTTTGTGTCTGTCTTCCCGGTGCCTGGAACTGGTCTGGCTAATTACAGTGAGTGTGCACTAAAATTTGTTGACTAGGAGAGTGAATGAATGAACCCCATACCCACCCGCAAGGGCCAGAGTGGGACCATATTCCTAGCATTTCCCACGCAGCTTGTTCTGAACCTCGGTGTCATGCCCTGGCACCCCGAGGCTTCCCCAGAGCCCTGTGGGGAAAGCACCCAGCCTACTCCTGTCAGGTGGAGAGCCCTGGTCTAGAGAGGCCACTTGTCCTGCCCCAGGCCTCACTGTGAGCAAGGGAGGGAGCCAGAGCCCGATTCCAACCCAGCTCCTTCTGCCTCTGAGCCCACAGGGCCCCGCCCACCTGCCTACCACCAAATGACAGCTCCCCAGCCCCAGGCAGTTGACCCAAGCAACCAGCAGGGTCACCTCCCCTGCTGGAGCCACCACTGTGACAGGGAGAGGGAGAAAGGCCCTGCCCAGGGGGAGTGAGGCCAGGCCTGGGGTGCCTCCTGCTCACTTGCCTGCTGGAGCTCGTCAGTGTCAGCCGTGGCCTCTCAGTGACATGAGGTTGACACTCTGCACACAGCTTGGCAGGCTCTGTTTCTCTCACAGGAAGGGGATCTGGTGGGAGGGGGTGTGGCGTGAGATGCTACGTGACAGCTGGTCCTGGGCGACCAGCCCATGTGCCCTCCTCCTCCAAGAGGCGATGAAGGCAACAGACAGGGTGGGCCCCACACTGAAGGCTTGTGAGGACAGCTGCCAGTGTTCTGGGGATGCACACCAGGTACTTCACATGCAGCCAGTCTTCTCCCTTCACAGCTGCACCTGAGTGTGGCCCATTGTACAGTTAGGGAAACTGAGACTTGCAGACATGAAGTCAATTGGCTACCGTCCCACAAACAGAATGGCAGCTGTAGGACCAAATTCTGTTTGACTCCAGAACTCTCACCATTAAAGTCCACTCTTAAGGGACTTGAAAAATGTAAGTCCCAGCCACCAGGTGCCATGGCTCACATCTGTGATCCCAACTGCTCAGGAGCTGGAAATTGAGAGAATTGCAGTTAGAACCTGGCCTATGCAAAAAGTTAATGAGACTCCATCTCAGGCAATAAGCCAGGCATAGTGGTGTGTGTCTGTGATCCCAGCTATGCTGGAGCCCATAGGTAGGAAGATGACAGCATGAGGCTAGCCTAGGGCAAAAAGCACAAGACACTATCTGAAAAATAACTAAAGCAACAAGGGTTGGAGCATGACTCAAGTCGTGGAGCACCTGCTTAGCAAGCATGAAGCCCTGAGTTCAAATCCCTGGCCCCTGATTTCTGGAAACTTCCTCCATAACCTAATGAGACGGGAGGAAAAGCCCCTGAGACAGACTCAGAAATCCGGCTTCTACCATGGCTCCTGGGCAAGTTGCTTAACCCCTCTGATTCTGAGCTGTGTCCTTACATGGAGATTTTGTACCTCTAAATGGCTGATCCCCCCCTCTGATTTTCGAGGCTATGGGTGGCTTTCCTACTTCAAAGATGGCAGGGGGACAAGTTTGTGGAATGAGGCAGAACCAGCAGAACCCTCATCTTTCATGGAGACCTGATGACCAGAGAGACAAGTAGCTTGCCAAGGTCACACAGCCCATCAGCATCCTTGAAAGGACTCCCAGTCCAGGGCCTTCCGTGTGCCACGGCCACAACTATGAAGATGTTAAAAAAGAAAAAAACATTCAGAGCTTTACCTTTGGCCCATGTTTTGAGTCTTTTTCACTTTCTTTCTTTATTCATTTTTCTTTGAAGTGAAATCACACATTTGGGCTTCTTAGAAACTCCTTTTTTGTCCTTTTAAACAAAAACTAAGCAAACTTGGTCTAGAAGACCCTGAAGACAGAAATGGCATCTCAGCTTCCTCCCGTCACTCCCCCAGAGACCTGGTGGCTGTCTCCCGGAGTCCCCAGCAGCTAGCACCATCATGGAAAGGCCCGGCAGGGGGAATTGCCGGACCAGCTGCTGCATAAACAGTAAGAGACTTCAGACAGACTGGAAAATGAGGCACCACTTCAAACATTCAATGACAGGTGGCAATGGTGGTGGGAGTGCAGAGGTGGCCTCCCCTGACGACCAGTGGAGAGCAGGAGGCTGGACCACTGCTGTGTTCTCACTGAGAAGCTGGCAGACAGAAGGACGGTGTCGCCTCCCTCATCAGGAAGAAAGAAACTGTTACAATATTTGTCAACTTGAGAGTGCCAGGGGCTTCCGGCCTCCATGAGCCTGCTGGGGGGGAAACGGGACATGGAACAAGAGCCCAAGGTTGGGGATAAACGGCCTGACCTCTCCCAAAGCGAGGCTTTACCCACAGGGCTGAGGGCCCTGGATGGGGCTGGGCATTGGGAGCCCAGGGTGACCCTGCCCATTGTGAAAGGTGCAGTAGGGCCCAGCCCACCCTCCAAGCCCCTGCTGTGCATGGGGCACAAGGCACCTGGGGACAGACAGTTCCTCCCCCATTACTGACGGAATCACTGGGCTTGCTGGCCCAAGGGGAGCATCAGGAAGCCCCTGTAGAAAGAATGGGGTGGAACAAAGGTGTTGAAGTGTGTGCATGAATGTGTGTGTGCACATGTGTGCCCGTGTCCTTAAGCAGCACCTGTTCCATGTCACACCTGGCCAGGAGGACTCCTGGATTCACTTGTTCCCTTCACACCATCTCACTCCTTTTCATCCACACCTCCTCTGTCTTCCCTCTGTCCCTCCTGCAGAAGGAAGATGGAGTGAGACAACCCAATCCCAGACCTGACCCATCACTCCAGCCTGCATCTCCTAGAGCAAAGGGCCACAATTCTGTAAGTCTCAGCTTCCCTGCCTGTGACCCTGCCTGTGACATGGGACATGTCACTGGCCTGTCTGGTGAGGTGGAGATGTAAAACTTGAAGCTCACACCTGACAAGGGGAGCCCCCATCCTACACGGTCCTTCCCTGTTCTCCATCCTCTCCTCTCTCTTTTCTCAGGTCCTTCCCTCTCCTCTGTGTGCCTCTGCTCCCCATCTATAAAGTGGGTGTGCTCTAGCTCTCTAAGGCCGGTGGGGAAGATTTGGAGAGTCCTGTCTGAGCAGGGGCTGTGGGTCCATCACTGTCTGGCCACAAGCTCCCCATCTCCTGAACCCCTGATGCATCTGCTGTAGGTGCTCACGACCGATGTGGAGGGTCCTGTCTTCTGTGTTCAACTGTTGACACTAATGTGCAGCAGGATGGCTTCTTACACACTCATATACTCAGGAAAGCACCAGCCATGTCAAAAGGCAGCTCATTCCTAGCACCCAGATCCCCCTCCCGCTGCTGCAGAGGCCAGGTAGGCTACGTGGGGGAGGCAGGGAGTGGGGGGAGGGTACCCAAGGTAGAGATGGCAGCAGAGATTGCATAGGGTGGGAATAGAGGGATATTGCTGGCTGTCAGCGGAGCCCCTGAACCTGGGGTCTCAGGGGACCCCTTTTCTAGAGCCTCCTGCTGCTGGAGGAAGACTCAAGCCCCGTGGCTCTTGATCACGCGTGTCTGGGGTTCTGGCTGGGCCAGCTCTGCATTGCTGGGATGTGCGCAGCTGCCGCCCAGCCCTTTGATGTGACAGAGATGGAGACACACACATGCCCGACAATTAATTAATTGTGACTTTCACTGCACAGCGGCCGCTTGCTATTGATCTCCTCCCGTCTGGAGTGAGAGACAATTAGGAGGGAGCACAGCCGCACAGCTAATTACGCGCAGAACGAGAGCCATATCTTTCAATTTATTAAACTTTCATCACCACAGTAACCTGCTCGCCCCTCCTGGTGAGATCCGACGGGGGGAGTCCCCGTAGAGCAGCGCCCCCAGTCAGCCCCTCACAGATGCCGGAAGTCGCACCCCTCTCCTACTGCCAAGTTGGACCCCCACCCTGTGCACGCCTGGGCTCTGGGGACTAGAGCTTAGCCAGAGGGCCACTGCATCACCAAACCAGCCCCCACGGAAGACTGGACAGGAGACAAAATGTGAGGAGGCTTCCATGCATGCTGGACAATGTCCACGCTGAGCTGCAAAGGCTCATGGAGCCCAGTGGGCCAGTCCTCTGCCTACAGGCAGAGCCAGGAAGTCCTAGATCCATTGGTTCAAAACCCAACAGAGCCTGCTGGGATTTTTATTCCCTGCTCTTACTCAGTGCCTACAGGCACCACAGCGCTTCCACTTCACAGATGTGGAAACTGGGGCTCAGAGAGGTCTGGCTATTTGCTCAAGGCCACACAGCAGTACACGCTAAAGGCTAGACTCTGATCTCTGAGTCTCTTGGTGTATGGCGGGAAAAGAGTGGTGTCACTTCTGGCACCTGTTATTTTACCTGTAATCTCAAGGTAATGAACCACCTTGCAGGGACATCGAGAAAACTTAGATTTAAAAAGTCCACAAAACCTGTTGGCCATGCATGGACTCAAAGACTGACCATTGCCATCAGTGCTGGTGACGCCGAGGACATGAGCCACAGAGGAAGCAGGGATTCCCCAGCCAGCTCTCCCTACCTTGCATCATCTAAGTGCAGGATGGCTCCACTTCCTGCCAGGAGGATCCCTGGGCAAGTCACCTGCCAGTAGGACAATGACACCCTTAGCTTTGCTTTGTTGGTGGATGATCCTCAAGAGCATCAGTCAAGAGTCACCTCCCCAGGTCCAGTTCCTGTCAGAGAGGAAGACACTAACGCCCAGGAAAGAAGGGATGAGGCTGGGGCAGCCCAGGCCAAGCCATACCTAAAACGGGGTCTCCAGGCTCCCAAGCCTGCCCTCTTCCTGTGCCTGGCAGAAGTAGTGACCCTGATCTGGCTCCACAGGTGTCCTGGGGCCTGCATCTGTCATCCCAGGTTGACTTCAGAGTCCAGATCACCAACCTTTGTTCCCCCTCCCCAACTGCCAGGGTCCACACAGCCTCCAGAAGCCTTGGCAGCCAGGTTCTTGCAGGGGGCTTGGTGGGTGTGGGAGATGGTTCATCCCAGCAGCGCGTGCCCCAGCAATGGCAGCCTCCACCCAGCTCTCCCAGTCACTGCCTGCTTGCCTGCAACCAAGGAATGTGAGGGTTTCCCAAGATGGCCGCTGGGAAGTCCCTCTCCCGGGAAAAAGCTAGCTGAGCCAAGGGCCTCTGGCCTAGGGTTCCCCCATGTGGCCTCATCCTAAGTCCCACACTAATGCCAGTAACAGCCATGGTGCTGCACCTGGCTGTGGGGGAAGGGTGATGGGCCCTCACAAGATATGGACACTTGCTTACTTTGAAGCCATGGTCCCTCTGCTTTCTTGTCCTTCTCAGTCAATGTGGCAGAGGTTCCCTGAACACACACTATATGGTTCTTGAATACGTAATATCTGGTATTCCACGAGTACTTACTATGTGTTTGGCTGGCACTGTTCTAGGCATTACCCTGTTGGCTCCATTAGCCCTCATCACAGTCGTGTGAGGTGGCTTTCTTACTGTGCCCATTCCACAGATGGATACACAGAGGTGCAGTGACTCGCCTGACTCTCATAGTCAGGGAGAGGCAGGGCAGCATTTAAACTCAGGCTGTCTGGGATGCTTCTCTGGCAGGTGACTGCCATAGCTGGTAGCAAGCTTCAGGAAGCCAGGTCACCTCTAACTCACTGCACTCACACAAGTGGCCAAGTTTGGTCTCTTAAACTGGGCACATTCTGAAGGAAGGGCTCTCATTTGTGCCTTTCTGCAAGAGGAGCTAACATCAACAGTATTCCAAAGGAAATTGCCAGTTCTGGAAGAAGGATAGGAGAAACCAGACACAGGTCAAAGGTTAAAATAATCAAAGGCCTAAGTGAGGGACAGACAGAGGGTCAGGGGCTCTAGAGGCAGGAGGGGGCCTCCAGGTGGAAGTAGAGGCTTCCTGGAGGGATGGCACAGTCGGGATGAACAAAGGTACAGAACCATTAACAGTAAGATGGCCTGCAGGCTGGTGGGATCTGGCTCCCCCCTTGTGTGGACCCTCAACCTGTGGATCTTGGCATAGCTCTCCAGAGGCCTGCAAGGAGGTGAAGTAGTGGGGTCTCATGAAAGTAGGGACTTTGTATACCTATGTTCATGGCAGCACTATTCACAATAGCCCAAAGGTGGATACACCCACAGTGAATGAATGGATAAATAAAACGTGTACACTGCTGGGCACAGCAGCTCATGCCTATAATCCTAGCTACTTGGGAAGCTAAGATCAGGAGGATGAGGGTTCGAGGTCAGCCTGAAAAAAAAGTTCTTGAGACCCCATCTCAGTTGACAACTGGTATAGGGGCACACGTCTGTCATCCCAAGCTACATAGGAGACTGAAATGAGGAGGGTCATTCTTACCAGCCAGCCCAGGGGGAACAAGTTTGTGAGATCCATCTCAATGAAAAAATTTGGTGTGGTGGTGCACATCTGTCATCCCAGCGATGGCAAGAAGCACTAAATTCCTATTCAGTAATCTTCCTGGATTATGGTTATTAATTAATAATTATTATTAATTATAAATTATAATATTGATATTTATTGGGTTATTAATTCCTAGATTATTAATCTTCCTAGATTATGGTCCAGGCTGGTCCCCACAGGTCCCAGCCAAAAGCGAGACAGACCCTATATCCAAAATAACCAGATTAAAAAAAAGGCTGGAGGCGTGTCTCAAGTGGTAGAAAGCCTGCCTAGCAAAGGTGAGGCCCTGAGTTCAAAGTCCAGTACTGCCCCCAAATTTTTAAATGTTTACCTACAATGGAACATTACTCTACCCTAAAAAAGAAGGAAGTTCCAGCATATGTTACGATATGGATGAACCTTGACGACATCATACTAAGTGAAATAAGCCAGTCACAAACAGACAAATAGCATATGATTTCACTGATAAGAGCTACTGAGCAGTCAGATTCATAGGCAGAAAGTAGAACAGTGCTTACCAGGGGCTGGGGGGATGGGACACTATGGCTTAATGGGTACAGAATTTCAGTATGGAATGGTGACAGTGTTCCAGAGGTGAACAGTGGTGATGGTTCAGAATAATGTGAATCTCCTCCTCCTCCTCCTCCTCCTCTTCTTCCTCCCTCTCTGGCAGGGTCTCACTACATAGCTCAGGCTGGCACTGAACTTACGATCCTCCTGTCCAGAGCTGGGATTATAGGTATGAACTACCACACCCAGCTGAGAATCTTCTTAATATCACTGAATTGTACACTTAAAATAGTTGCAGCAGTAATTTTATTACATATCTAAACCCACAATAAAAAATAGTATAGTTGGAGACATCAAAAGAGTGGGAGATGTGGCCAGGCCAGAAGCAGTGAGATTCAAGGCCTGAAGACACAAGCTGTGACCCAAACAGCACAGTGAGCCCAGGCTATGACCCAGCCTGGCCCAGCCACCAGCCAAGCCCAGTCAGCTCCCTTCTGTGTGGTTTCAAGCAAGTCCCACCTCCCTGGGGAGCCCCAATTTACTGTCTTTGAAATGGTGGTGACACTAGTCATTTCCATTCTCTCAGGGATGTTGCCAGTGCCCAATTACAGCTGTTTGTTCAGCACTTAGTACATGTCAGGCACTGAGTAAAGCACTTTGCACAAATTAACCCATTCAAACTCATAACAGCCCCATGAGAGTGGATTTTCACCGTCCCATCTCACAGATGAGAAAACCAAGGCTCGAAGTAGAGAACTGGGATGCAGACCTGGGTCGTGATGGGGGCCGATGAGCACCCAGAAGGTGAGTTGTTGCTGCCTCCTCCTCTGAGAAGTCTCCCAAGATCCTTGCTCTGGGGTGATGCTGGTCTGACCTGTCCCTAATTTCTGGGTCTCTGGTGCCCTGTCCTGCTCAGACCAGGAGTTATTTCTCTTGTCTGCCTCCCCCAGTAAGGACCAGGAAGCTGGAGAGGTGGGCTGGATATTTTTCATTTCAGAATTCTGATTGCTTAGAACCGATGAAAGCCTGGGCCGTGGAGGACAGCGCCAGCCTGTGTCAGCACCCTGGACAGCTCAGCTGGTCCCAGCTAGGGCTGGTGCCCTCTGCAGGGTTCAGTGAGAATGTTGCCAAAGACAGCAACAGTCCTGATAGTGAAGAGGGGGAGGAGGGTGGTTAAGACCATGCAGACAACGTCAATGTCAACGTACTGACCATTCTGTGTTGGGCTCATATCAGTCAGGATGAGCTAAGTCACGTGACTTAGTAACACCTCAGTGGCTTAACGCCATGAAGGAAGGTTTACTCACCACCCTGCAAGACTTGTTAAGGGTCCCCATGGCTCATCAGGACACTTGTCCTCCATGCAGGCAGTCAGAGAGGCAGACCACTCAGGTGCTGTGGAGGGGCTGCACCAGCAATGTCACCTCTGCCCGGTGTCACTGCACAGCACTGGTCTAGAACTGCCCCCTGCAGTGCTGGGCGGGGATGTGCAGGACCTCTCAGCATCTCTAGACTCCATGTGACAAACAGTTCTCATTTCATATCTCATTTCACGAAGGGCAGCACACACACTCCTGGGAGGGTCTGTAGAGTAGAGGTCAAGGCCTTGGACTCAGATGTCTGATCCGGGTTCAAATAACAGCTCCACTGCCAGGCAAGTGATGTCCTGGCTCTGCAGGCAGTGAGCACTGGGAGAAAGGTGGTGGGCAGAGCTGGGTAACTGCTTTGCACAAACGACGCTAGTGTGATAATTACACGCTAATCTCCCCTAGGGCCCGACATCTGATTTGCAATTGTTTCGTGGTGGTGAGATGTATGAACAGCAAGGGGCACAGAACTTAAGCATACCATTTGATGAATTTCTGACAAATGCATACACCCTAGTAACCAACACCCCAGCTAAGATGTGAAGTATTTCGTTACCCCAGAAAATTGCCTCCAGGCCCCTTTCCCTGTACCCCATCCCAGAACTTCAAAGGAGACCCAGGCTGAGGGCAATACCTACCCGAAGAGAGATGACTGCAAGGGTGGAATTCCCCAGGGCCTGGACTAGAACAGGGTGAGTGGCAAGCCTCACCTCTAACCCAGGCCACCTCTAACTCAGGGCACTAGCTCCATTTACAGTGCACATAAAAGGTGCAAGGTTTTAAGGAGGCACAGGCTCGCTATCAGGGATGACACCCTTTCACCATCCTGACAATTGGTGCCTCCTTAAATTTTATGCCCTGGGAAACTCACCTCTTTACCCTAGTCCAAGTGCAGAATTCCAGGCTGGGCAGTGGACAGGGTGGAGCTGGGAGCAGTAGGGCCATTCCCAAAGCTTTCAAAGCTGGGGCTTGGACTTGGATTGGTAGCACATGTCCCTGAGGCTCAAGAAGGTGAAATGCTTGCCCGAGGTCACCCAAGTGAGGAGGTGGCATTTTGACTTGGAGCCTTATTTCTCCCTCTCCCTCCTCAGTGCATCATAGGAGGATGGCAGGTGTGCTGCAGACTCAGAAGATGAGCCCCACCCCTCCTCCTACTCTGACCTGTCAGCCCTCCTAGACCTGAGGGACTGAGCTCCCCCAACAGCCACCCTAATACCAGAACCTGTCCCTCCACACCAGCCAGCGCTCCGGCTCTGACAGTCCTTCCCAGCAGCAGCGGGACTCGTTTGCATACTACAGTTCATTTGCATACTACTTAGGAAAAGCCTTCGCTTTCCCCACCTGCAGCAAACTCCAGGCTGATTAGTTCTCCCCACATTGGAGAGTTAATTACTCTCCCGCATAGACCCGGTGTTTATTTGTAATCAGCAGAGGGCTGGGAGGAGGGGGAGGAAGCAGAGCAGCTGTCATTAGCCCGAATTCCAGAGTGGCTCTGCGGTGCAAAAATGAGAGCAAGCCCTCACATCACATCCCAAGTCCCGCACTCAAGCCCGGGCTCTGCCCCATGCACACCCTGTGACCCTGGAACATGCCGTGGACTGGGGGAAAGGGCACAGTTTGATTAGACCTGGGGTTGAGGGAGTGTTGGACAAAGATCCACAGATAGCTGCTGGCAGGTCAGAGATGGAGACTCAGAGAGCATCACAAGGACCCGGGGAAGGATGCCATCTGGGACCACCTCAGGACGGGGCCAGTGGGCAGGGCCCTGGCCCCTGAGATTGGAGTTCTGCTGTGTGACACAGGTAACTGACCACCTTCTCTGAGCCAGTTAATTGGGGATGACAACAGTAGCACCCCCTTCCTCCAACCGACTCATAGGAAAATCTCATGAAAAATGTAATTCTCTACTTAGATGCAGGAAATACATCCAAATTCCAAGACTGCAAATGGCTTTACCTCTGGGAGATTTAGTGGCCTTCCCTCCCTTCTACCCACCCCTGATAAACCTGGCCTGGCCTCCTCCATTAAGGCATCTCTCGCACCTCAATTGCCTTCTCCCCACTTGTCAAATGCTAACTGGTCATAAGATCCAGATGGGCCCAGTCAACATGCCAAGGTTGGCAAGACACTTAGTCACTGTCAGAGTCCCACAAGGGGACTGGGCTACCTGCCTCAGTCTCCCAGCACAGAGATTCCAATGCAGCAGGTAGGGACAGCTCAAAGGTTCACTCTTAGTTGGCTCCCCCAGGTGACTGCTCCATGGGAGTCACTGCTTTGTTTCAACTCCCCTCTACAGATGGAGAGACTAAGGCCTAGGGGGTGTTTGGCCCAAGGACACCCAACAAGTTGGGAATAGTATACAAGTCCACTGCCTCCATCCACAATGGCCTCTCCTGATAAAGAATGTGGGGGCAAGTCCTCAGTTTCTCCATCTTTGAAAATGAACCAAAATACTGCCCTCCAAGGACGCTGAGTAAATTCAGTGAGAAGACCTACATAAAATGCCTGGCACAGGGAGGGGGATTTTCAGTGAAGCTGGCAGATACCCTCAGAGTCTATACCTGTTCTCGGATCTCCTGCCTCCCCTTCCACTTCCTGGGTTGCTGTTCTAGACCTTGGTCGTAGGGTACCAGTGGCACATCTTCAGAAGGATGACTGTATGTGACTGAAAGATCACCATTTACTGTGGCCTGAGCGAGTCCCTTACCCTCTCTGAGCCTCAGTTACCTGCTCCAGGAAGGGGACTCTGTCAGAGCACCAGCCTGCTGGAGTTTGATGACAAAATGAGACAGTGCTTTATGCACCTAGTAGGAAGCCCAGCATGCAGTAGGCTCGCCTGGGAGGGCTGATGGCATCCTGCAGGTGCATGGGGATTGCCACTTCTGCTTCTCCATCCTGCAGAGGCGATGCTCACCTCACGAAGAGACTGGACACGGTGAAATTTCAGGCACCATGACAGGCAGATGAGGGGCTTCTTCTGTCTGCTCTCCTGGGACCCTCAGGCCTGTGAGGAGTCTATATGTGCACCCCAAGGAGGCTGGCATCCTCCCAACCTTCTGAGTGCCCCATTTTCAGGCTGTAGGATCCTGCAGCCCCCAGGAGCCAGAGGACAGCCCTCGAAAGGTGGAGGAGCGTCCTCCTGTTGGCTCCCACAGCCGGCTTTGTTTGTTCTCCAAACTCTCTCCTAGTCCTCCTAATCACTTACAGCTCTCTGCCTGTTCACCTAGGGTCTTCTAGCTGGGTGTGCTGTGGGGACCTCTCCTGGGAGGCATACCTGGCCCCTCCTAGGACTGACTGATGCCTTTCTGGGCATCCAGGACACTGGCCTCCAGCAGGGTCAAAGGATGGGTCAGGAGACTTTATTCTTCTTACATTCCTTCAGCCTCCCCTAAAGAAATCACTTTTGTCTTGTTTTAGCTTTTTTGTTTGTTTGTTTTTCAGTGCTGAAATTTGAACTTAGGGTCTCGATCTTGCTAGGAGGTGCTCTACCTTGAGCCATGCTTCCAGAATTTTCTGCTTTAGTTATTTTTCAGAGAGGGTCTCACACTGTACACCCCCCACCCCTGCCAGCCTCAGACTGTGATCCTCCTACCTATAGCCTCCCACCTACCAGGGATTACAGGTGTGAGCCTCCACTCTCAGTTTGTTTTATCTTCTTTTTACATTTCCTTTTCCAAACTAATCAAAGGTCACCATGCACTGGCCCTCTAAGTGGGAAGTGGGGGAAGGAGGGACTTTTGTTTTCACTACGTGCCACCATATGCCACAGATAGGCCATGCTGCCCTCTGGAGGCCTCAGAGGACTTGGTGCCCACCTGCTCAGGTCCATTATCACTCTTGGCTTATAACAAAAGGGACACAGATGCTGACCTTGAACCCATGCTGCCTGCCACACTGCCTCTGTCTCCATGACAAATGGCTGTTTACTGGGCCCCCCATTCCAAGATGCATTTTTATCAGCCAAGGGAAACAAGGAATGCACGCTGGAGACCTTGGCAGGCTCTCTTGGGGTGGCTTCCCATGCTGGGTCCCCCAGTACTTGTCTGATATTGGAGGGAGTGGAAGAAAGACCCAGAGGAGGAGGAGGAGAAGGACTAAGCAAGGAAGACAGGACTGAGTCAATCGCCATAATAAAAGGCAGAGGGGAGAGAAGAAAGGGAGAAAAGGTGGCTTAGGCTGAGGGTCCAGAGATTTTGGGGGGACAGAGCGCTGAAGAGAGAGCTCTGTGGGGAGAGAGAGAGGCAGGCAGGTGTAAGCGCTTCCCCTTTTGTGGAGTAAACACCACAGCAGAGTTGAGCTCTTCTGTGCACAGGGCTGGGTGGACAGAGGACTTGTTCAAGAATGTTCTTAGCAGTGTATTCCTCACAGTCACACAGCTATCGATGAGAGAGTGGATGGACTTGCCAAATCAAGTGTGATGGACCCGTGCAATGGGGAGCAGTGGGCAGTGACCGCCAAGCTGACACCAGCGACAGCTATATTCATCAGAAGAAGCCAGACACAAAAGCACAGGATTCTATCATCCTGAGGTTCAAGAGCAGGCAGAGAGAGCCACAGTGATGGAAAGCAGAGCACTGTACTTCGTGGTTGAAGAAGCTCTGTAGATCCGGGGAACTCGAGGCCCCTTGCTAGGGTGGGTGGAGGTGACAGAGGTATGCACACACAGAACAGGGCACCGATGATCACGCATCTTACTGTGTGCAAAGTATGCCTCAATTTTGTTTTGTGAAGAAAAAGAAGAAATGGAAGACACTCAGACCACCTGACTTTGCCCAATAAGATTCTCAAAGAAAGACCTAGAAATAGCAGTTTAAATAAGGGAAAGGGTTTTGTCAGACAGTCTAGGCTCTCTGGGGGAGCCCTGCTGTCCCCAGGTCTGCCTCAGCTCCTGTGACCCCTTCCTGGTCTAAACACCTCACACTGAGTATCATTCCAGTCTTCAAAGACTCAGTTCCTTTGTGTGTGTGGTGGCGGGGGGGAATGGGGGGTTTTGGTTAATATTAGACAACTGGTTCTCAACTGAATAAGAAATCCGTTCTAATATCAAAACCCAAAGTGATGGCAGTGAAATGAAGCTATGGTCTAATGTGGCACTTTCCACAGATTTTTTTTCCCAGCATTATTATTTTTTTCTCCCAGTGCTGGCGATGGAACACAGAGCCTGTGCATGCTGGGCAAGTGCTCTACCACTGAGCTACGCCCCAGCCCCGCAGTGGTAATAGTGACCAAATACAATCATCACCAATGCCCTGGCTTTGGAACCTAACCCTTGATTGAGATGTGACCCCACGGTAAAGAATTGCAACAAATTAAAAGTCACTTTTAGGTTATTCCTTTGACTCCCAAGCCTGGACCTCGTGGATCATGACCTTGTGAGCCTCCGTTTAGGAGATCCCTCTCATCCCCACATCTCCTGCCTCCCCTCTAGGAGTCTGAGCTCTGGAGAAATGGAAGGAAGTGCCCACCCCCATCCTGTCCTCCCGAAGGTGTCCCTGTTGTGACATTCACTGAACTATTGCTGACACACTTGCTTTTCACACTAATACATGTGTGTCAGTATTGATGCTTCTGTTTCTTGGGAGGCATTTATACTCTTGCAACAGCCTGATAAGTAAAATCATCCAGCACTTGGAAATAAGGCAAATAGATAACGGTGTCCTTTCAAAGTCAAGTTCGAACCCTCCAAAGGGTCATCTGACACTCTAGGGGAATGTCACTTTTCTTGACTTACTATTTACTATCGATTAAGGCCCAGACTCTGAAGATAGCTTGTAGCTGGTAGAAAACAGATAAGTTGCAAATTATTTTTGTCTAGCAGAGATGCAAATGATATCTTTCCAATAGAGAAGGTGACGCCAACTTTATGATTTTATTGCCCTTTAGAATGTTAACCAGTTTTTTATTTAGCTTAGCAATCTTATGACTATTCCAGAATCTCTTTCTACTGTTTTTACCGAATCTCTCTCTTCTCTCTCCGTGCATAGGTATATGTCATTTTGGGTTTTTTCATTTCCTTCATTGAACTAGCATTGCTGGTTCCTTCACCAATAAGCTAAAAAAAAGTTAACTGGTTTTTTTTTTTTTGAGAAAGAGTCTTATGATGTAGCCCAGGCTGGTCTCAAACATGGAATCCTCTTGCCGCATGCAATAGCCTCCCAAGTAGCTAGGTTTGCAGGCATGCACCATGCCCAGTGATGTGTTCTTATTCTATAGCTATTTCTATAAAAATTACATTTCACATTTTGAAAATTATACTTTAAGGAGTTTTCTATAGTATCTGATTTTCCCTCATGCCCTTTCTGTGTGACCTCAGACAATTCTTTTTGCCTCTGATCCTTAGTTTCTGCATTAGTAGAATGGGGTTGATACTTCAGTCTGACATCCTGTCTTTAGCTCCTCTTGCAGGGAAGCGAGGCTCACATGATACAAAGAAGATGCCTCCTGGAAGGGATGTCAGGCCATTTGGGGCCAACTCCCTGCCTCCCACCTACTCCCTTGTCTTGGTAGGTGGAGAAATCGAGGTTCAGAGAAGTGAGGCAACTTACCCAAGGTCACACAGGTATCCGTCACAATGGTGACTTTTCTTCAATGTGGCATTTGACAGCACAAACTTCCAGGTAAATTCATAGAATCCCTCAGTAGCCCAAGGAGGAGACTGTGTATCATTTCTACTTTACAGATGAGAAGACTGAGGACCAGAGAAGGGATTTGGCTTTCCCAAGCCCAAAGTCACACAGCGAGTGTTGTGTGACCCTACTTACTTCCTGTGTCCTGGGGAAGAAAAGAGGGACTGGCAGGATGCCCTCTGGCTCCACCCTTCAACCAAAGCCACCCATTGGTGTCTGTTTGACATATGTTGGATGCCACATGAGCTCAAAGTGGAAAAGGAATCCTGAAAAGTTTGAAAACCCTGGCTTCCACCTCTCACATACACCTGCCTTCCCTTTCTCCTCTCTCCTCCTCCTTCCTCTGGCAAAAACAAAACACACATTGCTCATGGGCAGATGCAGAAACTATGGTCCACCCAGGCCTGAACACACCAATCTCCAGTCTAGGTGAGACAGAGTCACTCAATGTAAAGAGAAGGACTCTCGGGGTCCCAGCAGGCAATGGGGAAGTGCTGGCAGGAAATGAGTGGCCCATCGGTGAGGTGAGTAAGGCCAGAAGATCCATTCAAACACTCACAGCAGTGGTCTCTAGCTGGTGCAGTTCAGTGTAGCAGCTTTATATATAGGTATAGTTTTTTTTGGTTTTTTTTCTTTTGCAGTGCTAGGGATAGAATTTAGGGCCTCACATATGCCAGGCAAGCGTTCTAGCCACACCCCCAGTCCTGTTGCTGTTTTTAAAATATTGATAAAAACTCATGGTCTTGTTCACCAGGTGCCGTGTTAATGTATGTGTCATTAAAATGTTGTGAGAGTTAGAATCTGCTGTCCCCGTTTACAGATGAGGAAACTGTGGGCTTAGGCAGTGGAGTAACTTCCTGAAGACCGGCCAGGAGGAAGCAGGTCTCAGGACTGATGGCTGTGCTGCTTTCGCCTCCCACATACTGTTCTTCCTTCTTCGTTTTTTCCAAGCTTCTGGCAATCAATTTGTGCTGCTTTCACAATTATGAGAAAGACCCACAAGTTACAGATTTTTAACAGATCCCTTCCGCTTCTCTGTACCGCCCCCCCAGCCCCCGGACTCTCCCACTGCCCCTTCCTTGCAGTCGCCCAGCCCTACAAGCAGCTGTGGCTGCGGTGGGACGTCCCATGTCCCAGTCTTGCTGAGGTTTGCTCAAAATTTTCCCGGCTAGCTTCTGGCCTGGTGATATTCAGGGGCAGGTCTGGAGAAGGGGAAGAGGAAGTGGGAAGGAATGCGAAACTTGGCCTGGGCCCGGCAATGCTCCTGCTGGCGTCCCATGGGCCAAGGGCAGGAGCTGGCAGTTGGAGTTGGCAACCAGAGGCAGGTGAGACCAGGCCTGAGAGGAGGGGCTGCTAGGCTGTGGTGGGGGGGGCAGGCAGGGGCTGGATACCTAGGCAGGCTGGGAGGGAGAGTGCTATCAGCTCACTGTGCTGGCACAGGATTGGGGGACACTCATCCAAGACTCAAAGTAGGTGAATGGAGGGACCCTAACCCCTCGGAGCAGAGCTTAGGGAAGGGTGGGAGGTGTTCCTGGGTCTTGGGCCCCCAAACACAAGAAGCTGGGAGAAGGCTAGGAGAGCCAGAGCCCAGCAGTGGGGCCCAGGAGAAGGGGCAGTGGGCGACAGCTGGCTGGCAGTTCTCTGGTGGATGCTGAAAGGAGCTGAGCTGCAGAGGAGTCAGCAGATGTGTTTGTGATTCCTGTGTGCACACAGCTCCGCCATCTGGGGAAGAGTGTGTTAATTAAATATGGAATAGACGCTCAATAAATATTTGTTCAATGAAATCGATCATCCGTGGGAGTGTATGACTGTGTGTGTCCAGAGGAGGCCGGGAGGGGGTCTATTTGGGTATCAGTCTGTGTGTCCAGGAGTGCAGCCATGCTGTACATGGGTGAAGGCCATGTGTGTGGTATGTGACTACAGGTGTGCTCAGAGCAGGTTCTTCTGATGGCACACAGTCCCTGAGTGTGTGTGTACTAGGGATGGACACACATAGGTCACTGTGTGTCTGGGACTCCAGTGTGTGAACTGGGTATGCGTGGCTATACCATATCCAGTCTGCCCAGGCTCCATATGTCCCTACAGTGACGTCATGGAGGCCCCCTGGGTATGGCTGGTGGCCTGTGTGCTGGCTGTGTCCCTGACCTCCACAGTAACCGAGGATGTGTGCCGAGCACCCAACGGAAAGGACGGGGCCCCAGGAAAACCTGGGCGACCAGGGCGGCCAGGCCTCAAGGGGGAGCGAGGGGAGCCAGGTAAGTGCTCTCCCCTTGACTGGTGGTGGGACGGGGAGATAGGGGAACAGGAGTCCACAGAGCTCCATAGGAAGGCCCCTTCCTCAGCCCCAAGGCTGAGGGCCCTGGCCTTCTCTCTGACCTCCCCGCAGGGCTCTCCATGTCCCCCTTCCTGCCCACATCGTCTTGGGGCTCCAGCCACACAGACTCACACTAATTTGCCTCCAGGTGTCCACAAGAGGTCCAGAAGGAAGGGGCCAGTGGCCTGGAAGGGCAGTAGAGTAGCCAGAGTAGCCTATGTTTCTGAAAACCTGAGCTCTCCCAAGTACCTGTTTACACTTCTTTCCATTTTATAGATGAAGCACATGCTCAGAGAGGTCTAGATACTTTCCCAAGGCCACACAGCCAGTCAGAATTAGTGTCTTAAAAGCCTGGGCATTCCCTGCCCTCCACCTCACAACTCCCTGGGACCCCAGCCCTCTCCCTGAGGACTGGCAGACCCTAGATCTCCCACCCTCATGGGCTTTCTCCCCACAGGCAGCCCTGGCATCCGCACTGGTATCCGAGGCCTTAAAGGAGACCAGGGGGAGCCAGGGCCTCCTGGAAGACCTGGCAACATGGGCTTCCCAGGGCCCAGTGGCCCCCTGGGGGCCCGTGGCGTCCCAGGATTGAAGGGCATCAAGGGAAACCCAGGAAACATTAGGGACCAGCCACGACCGGCCTTCTCTGCCATTCGGCGGAACCCTCCGACGGGTGGCAACACAGTCATCTTCGACACAGTCATTACCAACCAGGAAGGCCCGTACCAGAACCACTCCGGCCGCTTCCTCTGCGCTGTGCCCGGGTACTACTACTTCACCTTCCAGGTGGTCTCCAAGTGGGACATCTGCCTTTTCATCATGTCCTCCTCCCGGGGCCAGACACGGCGCATCGTGGGCTTCTGTGACAACAACAGCAAGGGGCTTTTCCAAGTGGTGTCAGGGGGCACAGCGCTCCAACTACAAAGAGGAGACCAGGTCTGGATCGAGAAAGACCCCGTGAAGGGCCGCATTTACCAGGGCCCTGAGGTCGACAGCATCTTCAGTGGCTTCCTCATCTTCCCCTCCACCTGAGCCAGGGGAACGCCCACCCCACCCTGGCCTCCTCCCCGTCCTGCTGTGGGGCCCCCAGTCACTCCCCTCCTCTCTGGCTGTGTGCTCTGCTCTGTAAAGGGGGAACCGCTGCTTTAGCCATCGCCAGGAGGCTGGCGAGAGCCGGAGGACTGGCACCCTCTGCACACTGTAAGGCCTTTCTTAGTGCCCTTCCCCAAATAAATGGAGTGGACATCCAAGCCTGAGTCTGTGGGCCTGGGGGCAACAGCAACTCTGGGCATTGGGCCTGAGGCCTAAGGTGACCGTGGCTGAGCAGTGGCTTCAGCGTTTACATGGTGTGTTTAGTGGGGGCTGGGACCCCATCTGCCAGGTCAAATCCAGAGCCCATCACTCGTCAGCTGTCTTTCACGTGCAATGTGACTTCTGCGCCGTCAGTTTCCTTATCTGCAAAGTGGGACCTTCTGCACGAGACTGTAAGAGGATTAAATGACCTAATGTATGATGGTGACAGACCAGGGCCTGGCTCAGGGTAAGGGCTGTGAAGGTTTAACTATATTCTATTTCACTTAACCTTGATAAGCAAGCTCCAAGGTGGGTGCTACGACCCTGCTTCATAGAAGGACTGAGGCTGTGGCAGGGGACGTAAAGCCCCAGGTCGGCATCCCAGGGGAGGAACTGGGATTGAATATCAGGCTTGCCACTGCCCACACCTGTGTGTGTGATCTCCACTCTCCCCAGCCTCCCCAGCTGCACTGGACAAATCACAGAGGTGCTTCTCCTATCTGGGCAGGAAGCCGGGGGCAGGAGTCAGAGAGGGGAAGCAACATGTCCAAGGGTGCCCAGCAGACCTCCCTGAAGCTAGGAATTGAGCCCTGGGCCTCCACCCTGGCAGGTATGGAGGGGCTGCTGCCAGCCGCCTGCTGGGCATCCACTGGTTCTGGGGACCAGGAGATCTTGGATGGTCAAGTCATGCCCAGGGTCCCTCTTGTCCATCTCAGAACTGCTCAGAAATGACAAGACCCACCATGTGCTTCCTATGTGTACAATGAGGAGGCCAGGAGCTCAAGCTCCCTGTGTCCTTTCTCAAAGGAAGCTACTTTTATTTTGTGCCACACACAGTGTGGGTGCACACATACATATACCACACATGGACACACAGACCACTCACACACACACATGCACATACACCCACACATACACAACTTGAAATACATATACAGACCACTGAGCCCCTCCCACCCTGACATGCACAACTCTTACAAATCCCATGTTCTCTCCCACACCAATTCCCTGCAAGCTCACACGCCCATGAGGCCATCCTGAGATTCAGGGACTATCCCCCCACCCACTATCTAACACGAATGGTCTTGGAGTCCTCATGGTCCACAACCCTGTCTGGCCACCTCTGACATGCATGCCCCAGACTCTGTCCCTGACCCTTCCTCCAATAGCCTTTGAAGTCAAGAGGAAGTGAGGGGTCCCAGGTAGAGCACAGACCCTCTGTAGCCTCGGATCATTGCTGGATCCTTCAGCTGCCTTTCATGGTCAGCTCTGCCACAGTCCACTATGCACCGGGCATTCCATAACCACCAGTGAATTAAATCCCAGCAAAATAGATGGGGACCATGAAACTCAGTGAGAGGAGGCATCTGCCAAGATCCACTGCTAGAAAGTGACAGAGCCTAGATATGAGCCAGGTCTGCCAGACCCCAAAGCAGAGGGCTCCTGTCAATGCAATGGGCCTTGAGGAAAATGTCAGGGTGGAGTCCCCTACGTGGCAGGAAAGGCCAGACTAAGCAATAGGGGATTTGTGGAGTGCCTGACTGCCTCTTACCCTAAATTCTACCCAGCCCCACCCTCTTCACCCCAGAGAGTTTCTGGACCATCTAGAAGGGGAAGAGCCTGTGCTGAGCTGCGCCAGGTGGGCGGGGCAGAGAGGGAGGCTGAGTGTGGGCTGAGGCTGCCACCTGCTGGACGCGCCAGGCCCAGGTGCAGAGGAGGCAAGGCCAGAAGATGGGAGTGGAAGCCCTGACTCCCTAGGTTGCCTCCATCGTGCAGAGTCCACCATTTCTGCTCCTTCTGGCCCTCCACTCATCGAGGACTTCCAGGGGCAACTGCATCCAGGTCCTTGGCCTTGCCCCACACTCTGCATCCCTGTACCTCAGTGTGAGGGACAGACAGGGAGGCCCTGAGGTCACTCAGTAAGGCAGGGCAGGACTGAGCACAGGGTGCATGTTATGCATGGAGTCCATGCTGTGCCCTGTTCGGAAGCTGTGGGAAGTCCCTTCAGCGGGGGACTGCTACCCAGGGAGGTGAAACCACTATCAAGTCCAGGTGGTAGGAACCCACTACTGCCCAATGTCTCCTTCATCCCTAAAATCACGTATGTGTGGAAGCAGGGGCTGACCCCAGCCAGAGCCCCTCCCCATCACAGGCTCCACAACCAGAATTGAGGAGGGGCAGGTGGAGCTGTCAGAGAAGGTGAGACTGTCAAGGGAGACATGGTGTCCAGCAAAGGAACAGGCACTGGCACCCAGAGTCTGGGCCCCCTGTATATAGAGGGTGGACTGAGGCCCAGAGGGCCAGTAGTGGTGCCAGAGGTCTTCTGGACAGGAAATAGCTAGCCAGAAGAAGTGGAGGCTGCTGACACTGTGGCCAGGGCAAAGTCAGTCTGTCCTGGGTGTCCACCCCCGAGTGTAGCAACTGGGTAATCACAACGATGTTTCTAGAATAAGTCCTGCTGCTTGAAAAGTCCATGCAAGGCTTGTTTCTGGGGATAGCGAAGCGCATCGGTCAGAGCAAGTCTTTGGACTCTAAAAGACCATTCAGTGTGTGACCTAAGGCAAGAGCTTATACCTCCCTGGGCCTCAGTTTCCTCATTTGTAAAGTTTCTCTTAGGAAAGTTGTGAAACGACAGATCCTCAGACACAAGCAATTCTGGGGACTCTGTGCCCTGGCTCTGCCCACTCCCACGTGCACACACATGCAGGCACACACCCCAAACCAGATTCCAGGGCTGCAGACAGTTCCTCCTTTCAGACACACAAGACCCAAGCCAAAGCAGGGAGGGTGGACGGGGGTGTCGTTGTGGTCACCCTGGCTCAGAACCCAAGAGAAAGTGTCAAGTCAGGGAAAATCAGGGGAAAGGGGATGTGGGATGGAGAGCGGTGGGGGAGGGGAAAGGGGTGCCCAGCCGTGCTCCAGGCAGTCCTTGCTCTGTGCACTCTGACACTGTGTCCTGCCTGGGAGAGGGACACAGAGCCAGAGACATTTCTGTGACCAAGCCGGAAGCCCTCCACCCCCAGGTGAGGCCAGGACCCTGCCCAGGTGAGAACCAATAGCAATTTTCCCTGGCCACCCTCCTGCACCGTGGCACCAGGGCAGCTTGGTTCACAAGAAGGAGGTTCCCACTCCTTGCCAGGGCCTGGGCTTTAGAAGAAGCCATAGGTCCCATCCATTACGGGGTCCCCAGGATGAAGGGCTGGGGCCCAAGGTAGGCTCCCAAGGCAGAGGAGAGGAGGAGAAGGGAGGAGCTGGGCTCTAGCTTTGCCATATATCTATCCTTCCCCAGGATGGACAGCTGCTGGCCCTGCCGTGGACTCCTCCTGCTGCTGCTCCTGCTGGCTCTACCACTTGGGGGCCAGGCCAACACAAGCTGCTACGGGATCCCAGGGATGCCAGGTCTGCCTGGGGCCCCTGGAAAAGATGGGCATGATGGGCTGCCAGGGCCCAAGGGCGAGCCAGGTGAGTCTGCTGTTGGACTGGGGAGTGGGGGGCAGGGCAGTCCATTGACCCTGGGGATAGGGTCAATGGCTTGGAAGCAAGCAATGCAGAGCCCCTCTCTCATGGCAGCCCTAGCTCCTCTGTCCTCAGAGCCCAGGCTTCAGGCCTCCCCAAAGTTGACCTGACCTTTTACCTCAATGTATCATAGGAAGAGAATAAGAGTCCCTGTCTCAGCAGGTGGCAGGGAGGCTCACAGAGGATAATACAGCAACATACTTTGGCAAACTTTAAAATCTTGCTACATACACTCCACTAAGCATGCTGCCATGTGGCCACCTGGGGAAGGTGCTCCATCTATGAACACATCTGATGCACTGATCACCAGGGTTACAGCCCTCTGTGACAACATGCACAAGTTACTTAACATCACAGTGCCTCAGTTTCCTCATCTGTAGAACAGGAAGATAGTAGTGTCTGCTTCTCAGGGTACCATGATCAGCTTGCAGATAAAACAGTACTGAGTGTCTGGCCAGTACTGTCAAGTGGAGTCCCTTGCTGTCATTGTCTTGGTCAGAGATCTGTGCTCTCCTCCCTCCCAGGATGCTGGTAAGTAGAGGAATGGGGAGGGGAACCAGGACCCCAGTACAGAATATTCTGCTGGAGGTACATGACTGTCCCAGCGTGGGAAAGGGCTGCAGTTTGCAGTGGGCAGCTGGTGTTGAGGCCAGAGTGGAGGCCAGGTGTGATGTCACCTGTCCGTGAGTGAGAGTGCATCCCTGGGAGGGTGAGCCCAGCTGGAGCAGGCCTGGGTGAGACTGGGCAGAGCTGGGAGGGCAGAGGCAGGTGGAAGGAGGCTAGCAGAAAGAAGTAAGGTCTTAGGAATTTCACTACCATCATCTTCCCTCCTGACTAGAGAGTCAAATTTGACCAACATTTCAGAAGGGATTTTCCAAGTCAGCATGAGCCAAATGAGGCCCCAGGTCTGGCATTTTGGGGAATCCTGTACCTGATGGCTTCCTCCAGCCACCTCACCACTCAGGCTGGCTGAGTGCAAATGTTGGACCTCTGTGTGCCAGGCACATTTCCAAATGCTCTATAGCTATTCGCTGACCAGAGTAGAGAGATGCAACTGTCAGCTCTATTTTCCAGACGACAAAACTGAGGCCAAAATCCTTCAGAAAAGTGATTTTCTCCCACTTTGCAAATGTCAACACTGAGGTACAGAAAGATTGAGCAACTTGCCCAAAGTCACACAGTGGAAGCCTGTCCAGCTTCAGAGTCCACACCTTTAACCACCGCCCTCAGCTGCCTCTCAGCCCCACTGCTGCTTCCTCTCCCCTTCCCAATCCATTGCTTGAAGGTGGAGGCCAGAGGAGATGTGGCCCTGCTGAGCATTACTGAGCTCCACTGAGGCGTCACCAGGACCTGACACTACTGGACGCCTCCTTCCACGTGCCTGGCCTGGGCTCAGACTTTATGCACCTCTGCCCACTCCATTTCTGCAGCACCCCGGGGTGGTGGAGGCTGCTCTGTTCTGCCTTCTTTCAACTGAGCAAACAGAGGCCCCGGAAGGGGAGTCCACCTGCCCAGGGCCACACAGCCTAAAGCCCAGATCTGCTGGGTCCTGATTCCCTATTCCTAACCCTGGGTCTAAAAGGCCCACAAGCCATAGAAGGTCTCTCACAGAGGGGATCTACACATACCTAGCCTTATGGGGCCTGGCAGGGGTGGTCAAGGAGGGCTTCCTGGAAGAAGAGATGAGTCGGACCTCAAAAGATGGATAGAGGCTGGACAAGGAGAGAAGAATCTCATGGAGGCTCAGATTTCCAGAGGCTAGAACAGAACCAGACCCTCTGGGATTCAGCCAAACTTGAGTCCCACTGCCCCTCATCCTGGCCAGGTGGCCTTGGGCAAGACTCTGGCCTCAGTTTCCTTATCTGTACCATGAGTGAAGTTGAACAGGGCATGCAATCTCAAGGGCTAGTGTGGCTGGGGTAGCTGGCAAGAACAGCCCCTCATGAGGATGGCTTCTATTCAGCTCCATGCAGGGGTTTCCTGTGCTGACGCTGGCTGGGGGCCATGGTGAGGAGCAAACCTGGGCTGTGCATCAGGCTGCACAGTAGGAAATATTGTGGGTCTTCTTTAAGAAAAAGGATACAAAATGACAGATATGCAGATTGCAGAGGTGGCAACAGTAACACAAATCTATACATGTGACACCCACGCCCTGAACAAGCTCTGGGAATTGAGCAAATATCAGTTTCCCAGTTCTGATAGTGTACTTTATTTATGCAAGAGGTGACATTGCAGATAACTAGGTGAAAGGTACATGGGCACTCTCTGTCCTTTCTTTTCCTCCAATTTTCTATGACTCCATAGTTATTTCAAAAGAAAAGCTTAAAAACATTACAGCTACAAAATTAAGCAAATGGCCTTGAGCAGCTGATGGAGTTCCCAGGGATCAGTGTCCCTCACTGATCTTCTGGTTTTCACCTCAACCCTTCAAAAACAACAAACAAATAAAAACTGACCAAACAAACATATGAACAAACAATAAAAACAAATAAATAAACAAGAAAGAGATCCAGGATTTTTAGGTGAGTTCTGAATTTGTTGATGTTGGGCTCTGATCTAAAAGTTGAAAACCCTGTGCAGACCTAATGGAAGGTGCCATGCTGACCCTGGGCTGACAGTCCCTCCTCTGACATTCTGAGGTCACACACTGCCCTGGCATCTTCTGGTACTGTCTGGTCCTACTCTTTTCATCACAAATGTGGAAACTGAGGCCAAGAGATAGGGAAGCCAGGGGGCAAGTTGTGCTCCCCTGTGGACAGTCCATCTAGGAAGTACATTCTAGAGAACAAACACTGAAGGACACTCCCTGATCCCTCTTCTCTGTCACCATCACTTCCTGTCTGTTTGATCTCTCACCAGGAATCCCAGCCATCCCAGGAACTCAAGGACCCAAAGGTCAGAAGGGAGAGCCTGGCACACCTGGCCATCATGGGAAAAATGGCCCCATGGGAGCCTCTGGGATGCCAGGGGATCCTGGTCCCAAGGGGCCTCCTGGGGAGCCAGGCGAGGAGGGCAGATACAAGCAGAAACAGCAGTCGGTGTTCACCGTCACTCGGCAGACCTCCGTGTACCCAGCAGCCAACAGTCTGGTCAAGTTCAACTCGGTCATTACCAACCCGCAGGGGGATTACGACACAAGCACAGGCAAGTTCACCTGCAAAGTGCCTGGCTTCTACTACTTTGTCTACCACACATCACAGACGGCCAACCTGTGTGTGCATCTGTACCACAGTGGCACCAAAGTGACCACCTTCTGCGACCACATGTCTAACAGCAAGCAGGTCAGCTCAGGCGGTGTGCTGTTGCACCTGCAGGTGGGTGAGGAGGTGTGGCTGTTTGTCAATGACTACAATGGGATGGTAGGTATGGAGAACTCTGACAGTGTCTTCTCCGGCTTCCTGCTCTTCCCTGACTAGAGCGGCTGCCCGGCTCCCTCCACTTCTCAAATCCTTGCCTAGACCATTCTCAACACCTAATGGACTCCTTCTCCAGGAAGCCCACCTGATTCCCAGCCCAATCAGTCCTCTTCCTCCTCTGAGCTCCCTTGGGGGCCACTGCTTGTACCATTCCTTTAATACATAAGCAAACTGTCATTTGTTTTTTCAGGTCTTGGAAGAGGCAGGGAGATAAATGAATAAATAATTAGATTGATAAATATGCATGACCCAGATTCCTCACTGGCTATGCCTTGAACTTGGCATATATGGCTTTGCATCTGCTGCAGCTGTCTGTGGCTCTGAACTCAGGGCATCTGTGTGGTGCTCAGTGCAGCTTGGCTGCCAGCGTTGACACCTTCAGTGCCCTTCAGCCTGGTAGGATGTTTAAGTGTGGGTACAGGCTGCCAGAAGTCCTCAAGGAGACCTGCTGTCATCTGGGGTGAGGGAGGATGGAAGAGACACTGCTGTCAGTAAAGGTGCCCGGGGTTCCTAGGCGAACAAGAGGGAGTTTGAATTTCCAGGCCTATGCTGAATTTTGGGAGAACTTGGCTCAGGTAAGCCAAGCACTGGTAAAGCCAAAATATTCAATGAGTTCATGCTGAATGAATGAGTGACTGGGAGTGAATTTATGCCTAATTAGTGCCTAATGCTGGGCAGGTAGTTCATGCCTGTAATCCGAGCACTCACAAGGCTGAGGCAAGAGGATAATGAGTTTGAGACCAGCCTGGGCCACATAGGAAGACCCTGCCTCAAAAACAAAAACAAACAAAAGTGAATGCCTAAGTGGGTAAGCGAATAACTAAAAGCAGCATACATGAAGGAATGAGCAAATAAATCAGCAGCTAACATTTACTGAGCAGTTCCTATGCACCGAGCACTGTGCTAAGAGCTTCACACACGTTAACTCATTTAATATTCACCACCGTGCTCTGAGATGAGTGTGAGTGGGATAGAGAGAGAATTGCCCCCCAGATGTCTGACTCACCCGAATAACTCACAGACACCGGGGGTCTCACAAGCCACCAAGTTTAGGCTGTGAGTTTCAGGGCGGGGCCCACCCGCCACGACACTCAGAGGACCAGGAGGCCTGCTGTTGAATATTCAGGTGTAAAGGGATCAAAAATGCAACAGATCCAGGCCTCAGAGCCCAGTGAGACTCCAGGTTTGCAGGCCTGGAATGATCCACGAGGCCTGAGGAGCTCATGGAGGGACCAGTCACTAATGACAGTGGCTCTGGTGAGCTCTGCAACCAACTGCATCCGCTTTGGCCCCTTTCAGAGGAAAGGGGCCATTTCACATTTCCATGACTTCATTGTGCTGTCCGTTGTCATGTAGAGTCCTGCCCATTCACACACCTCACCTGTCTACTGTCCACTGTCAGGATGCCTCATAAAGATCACCACCTCTGGGTACCCTTCTCTGATTGCCCCCCATCACCCCACAGCTCCTTCCACAGGCTTAGATCACAAACTCATGACTCTCTTGAGCTGTTTCTCAGGTCTGGTGGAGAATAAAATTAATCTACAGACTTATTTAACACAAAGCATATGAACAAACAAAACCAGCTTTCTGGACACAAGGTGGTAATACAAAGGTTTGGAGAAGACGGAGCTATGCCTGTGTGAGCAGACTGCAGGTGAATTCTCATGCACGTGGTCCACAGACTGGCTCTTGCACCCTTGTCAACTCACAGGACATGGGAACCTTGAGCTGAGGGTCCCTTTGATGCATGCTTTGCACATACGATGAGCTCAGGAAGCATGTGAGATGGGAATGAAGAGGAGAGAGAAAGTCATGCATGCGGGAAGGACAGGAGGCAGGAGCCCAGGAGCCCCTCCTGGTTCACCGCATCAGGGCACCTCAGCAGGGCCAGTCCCAGCTGGGTCACTGGCCACAGCATTCACAGCTGTCACCCCATCAACCACTTAGCAGTTCACAAGAGCAAGGCCTCAAGTGATACATCTTCCTCATTTCTCCTTTGTTTAAAAAATCATATGCCGTTTACACAGGCTGCAGTGTCAGATCAGAAACTTGTACTTTGGAAACAACCATCTTCGTGCCATTTTTAGTTTCCATAATTGTTTCCTTGTTGTCCTCTCTTCCTCAGGAAACGCCAGCTTGTCTGCTGCCCTGAGGGGGGCAGGGGAGAAGGGTGGGGTAGGGCAGGCTGCAGAGAGAGACTCCCTGCTCCACCCTGCAGGGGGCCTTTCCGGGAGATGGGGAGGGAGGGGGCGGGGCGGGGGATGGGAGCTGAGGGACCTGGATTTCATTTTCCATGCTGTAGGGGTCAAACTCTATCAGGAAGCGAGTCAGCACTTCTATGGGTTCAGAGACCAGCTGGTTTCTGCTCAGGGACCAAGGCCCAGGGGCCCCTCAGTTCCCAGTCCCCAAGTCCAGGCCTCCCCCTACCCAGGCATGGCTCCTTTGTCCCCAGGCTCCACAGATTATCATTTCTCCATGTAAGCAACACTGTTCCCATGCATCCTCTGATCCTGGAAAAGCAGGGTTGCCTCCCTACCCCATCCCACCAACCGGCTCCAGGAGACGGCCACCCATAGCTCAGACTTGGATACAAGGACACCTACGCCAGACCTCTGCCCGAGGACACATGGTGGGAAAAAGGCAGAGCAGATGTTTAAACTTGGGAGCCATGTCTCCACTCCCTCTCTGCTTTTCCAGTTCTTAGTCTTGCTGCATTTACCCAAGTTCAAGCCCACCTTTCCTATTGCCATCAGCCACCCAAGAATCATAGGCCCAGGCTCACATGGCTTTGGGAACCTCAGATGAACGCCAGAACCTGCAATCCCCACGCCTTTCTCCATTTTTTGGGATCCACTGTGTGCTCCTTCTTGCCCAGTGGTTCTACAGCTGGCTGAGCCAGAGACCTTCGGGTTCTTTCAAATTCGTCTTTTCCTTCACTGTCACCCTGAGCAGTTAACGCCTGCATTTATAAATCTGACAATTTTCCTTCTCCAAGCCCAGAGCCAAGGGGCCCCAGCTCCTGTTAATCCCCCCCCCCCACCCCGCAGTGAGCAGCTTTTCCCAAGCAACTGGGCTCCTGAGCAGGCATCACATAGCCTGAAATGCAGCTACAGTATGATGATGGCCGGTCCTGGCTCCCGGGGTGCCTGGCTTCCAGTCCTGCATCTGCCCTTCATGCACAGTGTGAGCTTTTTTGGGACACTGATCATAGAAACATTAGATGTTTAACATCGGTCTCCCCCACAAGCTCTGCAGAGACAGGCACCACGGCTTAGAACTCTCGCTCGGTCCTTAGCAGACAGAGGCTAACAAGAAATCCTTGTTGAATGATGGCTCACCCTCCCCCCACCCTGGACCTCAGTTTCCCTGTACATAAAACAAGGGGAGATGGGCCCGTGACCACCAAGCTCCACTCTAGCCCTAACTTAGTGTAATTTTAGGATGAGCAAGCAACAGGCCTCTGCCTGTGACTATTATTGTCACCAGCTCCAAGCATGCTGGGTATAAATAAATGATGAATATATTTAAAATTCATTATTAGATTATTTTCTGAAAACAGGGAAAGTGCAGAGGTGCAGAACAGAACGGGAATGGAGCAGAAGAGAGGAGCCCAGAAAGGGGAAGCCTGGGACACGGAGTGACATGAACAATGAGCACACACCCTTCCTCCCCACCCCTTTTCCCTACCCATTATCCCCTAGTGGCCTGTGAGAACGACAAGCAGGTATAATTACAGTCCCATTAGACATAGGAGAAAATTGGGGCTCCCCTGGGCTCCCTCAGCTGAGGACATTTAGTCAGCAAGTGGCAGAGCCAGAGTAAGAATCAGGGTCTCTGACTCTCAATGCAGCACAGGCACAGGGCTAGCCACATCGTCATCCTCCGTCGAGGAACACAGGTCCCTGAGAAAGATCACGAGAGCACTGGCAGGCAAGCCAACCCCCCAGGACAGCCTGTTCTCCCCACAGCTGCTGAGTCTGCAAAACCAAACTGGCCACCTGCCATCCATTTACAGGAATCTCCCCCAACCCCCAGGGGGGTGGCAGAAATGGGATCTGAAACTGCCTGAAGACAGCAGGATGGGGAGACAGTGGGATGACGGAGAGGCCAGCCAGCCCGCTGGGCCCACGGGAAGGGACCAGTAGGGTGTGGCCCTTCCCGCCCCAGGGGGAACAGAACTTCCGCTTTGGACAGAGAACAGCAGACTCCCAGCTCCTGGTCCCACTGCTGCCCAGCCCAGCGGTATCACAGGACACCACGTCCCCAGGTGAGGATGGGGCTCAGAGCCTGGGGTGGAGCAATGTGGTGGACTGTGGTGACTCCCAAGGTGCAGGCTTGCATCCCCTGCACTGGAATTAGGGTCTAAGGGTGAGCTGGGGAGTCTGCAGTAACCCTAGACCCAGGGATGGGTGAGCAGCCTCCCTGGAGCCTCTGGCATAAGGGCTTTGGGGCCACAGAGACTTGAGCTGAGTCCCACTTCTGCCTCTTATATGCTGGTCATGTCAGACAAGTTACCTAACCTCTCTGTGCTCAAGACTCCTCTAGGGAGAACAAAGCCTTTCAGAGGTGCAGCAAAGCCCTAAAGGAGACCAAGTTCAGTGCACTCTTGGCTCCAAACATGTTAGTGAGCCCGAGGCAAAAGAGGGCTTGATAACCCAGGTCCCTCCACACAGCCCTGCGGTTCCCAGCACCTGGTCTCTCTTGTTTTGAGTCAGCTGAGAAGCTCGACAGCCTTTGATGTGCAGGTGGACCTGTGGCTCGCTGCTTGTTAGTCCTGGACCAATTCACCATTCTTGGGGTGAAGAAAATGTTTTGGAACTAGACAGAGGTTGGACACCACTGCAAATGCATGAGACATGCTAAAATGTTCGCTTTAACTGGTTCATTTATGTAATCTGAATGCTGCCTGAGGTTTAAAAAGAGAAAAAGAACAGGTGACGGGTTGGGCTAGATGGACTAAGGGCCTTTTCCTTAGAAGAGTTAATGCCATGGGATGCTGGCCAGCCTGACCTGCTCCAAACAGCCCACAGCCTTCTTCCTGGTTCCCCAGGATTAAGGAGGGGCCACCCTGCCCTCCCACCAGAGCCACAGTCCACCAAGGAACCCGAGAATATTCTGCCAGCAGAGATGGCAGAGACATTGACTCCATTCCTTACTACATGTCCCCTAGCAAGTGGCCTGGCCTCCCTGAACCTCAGTGTCCTCTTTGGTATACAAATAATGGCTTCTACCACACAGCCACATTGAAGGATGGTGAGTGGCTGCTGCCTATACACACCCTGAATTCAGAAGAACTGGTGAACGAGGACACGTGGAACAGAATCCAGCATTCATATCGGCCTCTGCCCCTTGCAAGCTCACCTTCACTCACTTGACCCCCCACTCCCCTCGGGCCACACCAGCCTCCCTTGTTGAACCTCAGCCTTCTAACTACTGTCCTACCTCAGGGCCTTCATCCCACCATTGCTCCCTCCTGGAACATTCATGCCTCAGCTCTTTCTGAACCTTCAGGTCTCAGCCTAAACATCACTGTCCCCTGTGGACACCTTCCTGGTGGAAGAACTTCCCTCCCAAAACTAGCCAACCCCAGCCCAGTCCCAATCTCTGGGTACCCTTTCCCATCTTCCATTGCACCAATTATAGACTTCAACTATTTGTATCTACTTGCATGTTTATTGTCTTTTTCCTGAGGGCTGGGAACCTCAAGGGGTCTTGGTCATCACTGTATCCCCAGGACTTGTGTGTCTGGTGGAAGGGAGGCAATCTGTGCACATGTGAATGGATGGGGGATGGATGGATGGATGGAAAGGTGGAAGGAAGGAAGGAAGGGAGACGAATGCATGAATGGATAGATGGATGAATAGATAAATGGATGAACAGATGGACAAAGAGATGGATTAATGAGTGCCAGGAGTCATCATGGTAGTAACATGCCACATCTTCTGTCCTGCAGGAGGCAGCTGAGACAGTTCCGTGATGAAGACCCAGTGGGGTGACATCTCAGTGCTGCTGCCACTGCTCCTGAGTCTACTCCAGGCCTCCTGGGCACAGAGCAGCTGCACTGGGCCCCCAGCCATCCCTGGCATCCCAGGCATCCCTGGGTTACCTGGCTCTGATGGGCAACCTGGGACACTGGGTATAAAGGGAGAGAAAGGTACTGCATGCTTTGGGAACACACCAGGGTTACTGACCAAGGCCTCATCTCCTGCCTCCTGAGGCCCAGTTGCCTGCCTTGGAGATTGCAAAAGCACTTGCAAATATAGTAACCTTGCCAGGAGGGAGTTCTAATTGCCATTTTACAGACAGCAACAATGATGTCAAGCAAATATCCTGAGCTCCTTAAGAAAGCCCAGTGAACATTGAGGCTTAGACCAGACAGGGAACCTCCCCCATTCCAACCAGGTAGACAGAGAACACCGGGTAGCCACATAGTCCCAGGCTTGACTTGACCTGCAGGGTGATTGGCTTCACCCCTCTGGATCACTATTTCCTCATCTGTGAAATAGAGATAATAGTTCTTTCGTGAAATTGTCATGGGGTCCAATGAGACTCCTCTCTGTGATAACCCCTCTGCAACACACAGTTTCTTCATTTACCTGGGGTTTGGTGCAGCCCCTCTTCCCCCATAATCCCACTGGATCCTTACAAGTCCATTTCACAGACGAGGAAGCAGAGCCTCAGAGGATGTGACTAGTGTCAAGGTGACACCACTAATAATGACAGATGTCACTAAGAAGCACACCTGTCTGCAGAGCCCACGTTCTCAGACACAGCCCTCTGCTGCTCTGTGGAAAACAGTTTTTATCTGTGGTGTGCAATCCAAGGGTAGTGGCTGTCTAGAATGGCAAGTAAGGATTCTGCTGTGACTGGTTAAAGATGTCTACTGCGGGCGTGGGAGTGGGGAGGGGCAACCCATGTGCGTGAGCTCATTATCCCTACCTAGGCTTAAGGCGGAAAAGGGTGCTGTGTGTGTCAGAGACGAGGCCAGGGCCAGAGCCTTGCTGGGGGTGGACACACGGCTCCCTTCCCCATGGGTCTCACTCACCATTACCATCATGTACATCAGAGTCAGAAAGCTGGGCTGGAAGGAAACTGTGGTCCTCTCTGACATCCCCTCATTTTTACAGTTAGGAAGAGAGACATGAACCTGCCCAAGGTCCCCACCCAAAGGTTTTCCTTTGTCTCCATGGCTTCCAGTCTCCTCATTTCTCTTACCTCGGTTCTTCTAGGACTTCCAGGGCTAGCTGGAGACCATGGTGAATTTGGAGAAAAAGGGGACCCTGGGATTCCCGGAAACCCAGGAAAAGTTGGCCCTAAAGGCCCCGTTGGCCCTAAAGGTTCCCCAGGGCCCCCTGGACTCTCAGGTCCCAAGGGTGAATCGGGAGACTACAAAGCCACACAGAAAATAGCCTTCTCTGCCATGAGGAACACAAACATTCCCCTCAGACAGAACCAGGCCATCCGCTTCGAAAGCATCATCACCAATGAGAACAACAACTACGAACCACGCAGCGGCAAGTTCACCTGCAGGGTGCCCGGCCTCTACTACTTCACCTACCATGCCAGCTCCCGGGGGAACCTGTGCGTGATCCTCGTCCGCGGCCGCGACCGCATGCAGAAGGTGGTCACCTTCTGTGACTACACCCAGAACACCTTCCAGGTCACCACGGGCAGTGTGGTGCTCAAGCTGGAGCAGGGGGAGATGGTCTTCCTGCAGGCCACCGACAAGAACTCCCTTCTGGGCATCGAGGGCGCCAACAGCATCTTCTCTGGATTCCTGCTGTTCCCGGATGTAGAGGCGTGAGCCACTGGGTGGAATCACACCCATTCACCGCCACCCTGCGCCTCCCCTGCCTCAACACTCCCTTCATCCCTGACACCACCTCTTGCCTGGCCAACGCATGGAGCACAGCTCTGGGAATGTTTTGAATTACTGAGCAAATAAACTCCTCAAGGCCAAGCAACAAGTCTAGTTCAACTCTGGGTCCCAGCGACTGGCACATGGTAGGGGTTCCACAATGATGGTTGAAGGAATGACTGAGTAATGAATGAATGGATGGATGAACGAATGAATGACCTCTGAAACCTACAGGTGACTGGAACTGTGGGAGGTGGCTTGGGAATAGGTACTACACTCCTCCAAGAACTATTAGACCTTGTCTTCAGCTCAGTAATCCTCCTTGGAGACAGGCTGTCTCACACCCAGCTTACAGAGAGGGAAACTGAGGACCAAAGGCATGAAGGGATTGTCAACAATCCCGCAGCAGAGCTGGGATTCAAGGGCAGATCCACCCACCCATGACCTGGGACAGCATCGAAGGCAACATGTCTACCTCAGCCCCTAGAGGGGCTTTGCATTACAACTTCATATTGCCACTCAGAGATCAAGGGGTCATCCTCCAGTCTTAACTGACCTTGGATAAGGAACCTTCCCCCCACCCTATCTCCCCATCTAGGCTGGATCCATATCCTCCTCATCTCTGGACCCCACTTAGAACTGGTGCTGGCCACGATGGCTCAAGCCTGTAATCTTAGCTACTCAGGAGGCAGAAATTGGGAGGAATATGTTTCGAGGAAAACCAGGGCAAAAAGTTTGAGAGAACCCCCACCTCAACCAATGACTGGGCATGGTGATGCATGCCTGTCATCCCAGCTATGCAGGAAGCACAAATAGGAGGATCTCTGTCCAGGCTAGCCCAGGCATAAAACAAGACCCTATCTCAAAAATAACCAACATAGCTGGGTGCTGGTGGCTCATGTAAATCCTAGCTACTCAGAAGGCAGAGATCAGGAGGATCATGGTTTGAAGCCAGCCCAGGCAAATAGTTCATGAGACTCTAAAAATACTTAACACAAAAAAGGACTGGCGGGTGGCTCAAGCAGTAGAGTGCCTGCCTAACAAGCATAAGGCTGTGAGTTCAAACTCCAGTACTGCCCCCCCCAAAAAATAATAACCAACACAGAAAGAGCTGGTGGTGTGGTTCAAGTGGTAGAGCAACTGCCTAGCATGAAACCCTGATTTCAACTCCCTGTACCTGGTGCCTGATTGGTTGAGACCACTGGACTAGGAGTCCCAGCCCTGCACCTGCTCTCTAAGCGCCTCCTTACTAGTTCCACCCATCAAGTCCCTCCACCAATCCTGTTTTGAAGTGTGAGGGATTTAAAGCATTCTGGCCTCTCGTAAGGCCCCAGCACCGGTCCAGCCACCTGTTTGGCTGGTCATATCTCAGGATGCTATTCATGGGGTACAGCTTCTGCCCTATCTTCTGAGCCTCAGGCTTGGGCTTGGTGACCTGCCCCAATCTTGAACCTGATATCGTTTCTCCAGGAGTGAGATATTTCGTCCTACTGCTCAAGCTTTTCAATACAAATTGTCTGCTCACCCTTTGAACTTAAAACAGTAATGATAATAATAACCATGACTGAGTTACTGTGCTCTGTAGTGTTCTGGGTATATTAGCTTATTTAATCCCCAACACAAGCCCTAGAAGGTACCTAATTATGTCCCCACTTTATAGCTAAGGAATCTGGCACTCAGAGAGTGCAAGCGATTTGCCCGGAGCCACACAACTGGTGGGTGCTCAGCTTAGCTCTCGCTAAACTGAAGATGTTCACCTCCACCTCCTTGGGATTCCTTGTACAACTCCCCCTCTCGCCACCCCGGCAGTCCCCTAGCCTTTCCCTAGATGTTATTGACAGGAGTCCCTGCAGATGGGTCCACCTGAGCAGCAAATGGGCTGGCTGCTGGTGTTGGGCACATGCAGAACACCCCACCTCATTGCAAGGACACCTCTCCAACCCTCTGCCTGTCAGCCCTAGCCCTGCCTCCTGGCCTCACCTAGACCCCAATCGAGACTCACAACACTGCCCTTTTTGTGCCCTCCCACTAGCTTCCAGACCTGGCAGAAATCCCGGGCTAATGGTGGCCTGGATATGCCTGGCCCAATCAACAAGGGCCAAGGAAGACAGGGCTGGGACCACCTGGCAAGGGTTCCCTCCATGTAGTCAAGATGAGCCCAGCAAATGGCAGGCCCATCCAGCAGTTCTGATCCTAGTGAACACGGGAATGACCAGGAGGGCTGCTGGAACCTGCATTCACAGCAGTGCCCTGGAGATGCACCATTGGGGCCCTCACCTTAGCAATCAGGCGCTCCTGCTGTTGCTTCCGCCTGCCACTTCCCAACCCCAGTGCCCAGTCTTGACCTCTCCACCTTCATCCCCCATTGGTCCTGACTGACAGGCCTTCCCAGTGATCCACGCACGGTGCTTTGAGCCAGTTTGGGAGCAGAAAGGAGGGACGAGGGCAAAGATGAAGGGAGGTGGGGCTTCACACACAGAATGATCCCTGCTCTTCCAGTGCATGGCTCCAAGTGCTTTGTGACACCCCACGTGACTGTCACAGTTATCTTCCCCTTTTACAGATGTGAACACAGAGACCCAGAAGTTAGGTGACTTGCCTGACATCCACAACAGGTAACTTATTGCACTGGGATCAAAGCAGTTTGATGCTTTCTGAGGACTGGCAGGAGCCCCAGGGGCCATGCTGGCCAGCTGAGGGCACTGGGTCGTGGATCAGATAGACTCAAGTTCAAATCCTGCCTGGGTTCCTCACCAACTATGACTATAGCTGCGTGACTGCCCTCTGGTCTCCCATCTTACCTCCTAATGAATAAATGATGTGGTGATGATGTCCTGGTACGTAACCTTGATTGTTTTCTTGGACTAAATTCCTAGAAGTGCCCTCTTGAGAGGGGCTTTGAAATGTGTTTCCACAGAGCACTGTGAAGGCTAAGTATCCAGACCAGCTCCAGGCTTACTGCCACTGGGGGATAGTAGACACCAGAAGAAGGACAGTCTGAAGGACAGGGTCAGGTGGCACCTAGGAGGTCCTCCCTCCTTCCTCTCCTCTCCCCTAGCCCTGTCCACTCTCTTGATGGGCTGTGAGCTTCCAGGGTGGGGCTGTGAGTTAGTTTCGAAGAACCAAGTTACTTAAGCCAGTGTCCCTCGAGGGTGGTCCCAGCCAGCATCACCAAGGAACTTGTTAGAAATACAGGCTCTCTGGCCCCACCCAGACGTGCTAAAGCAGGAAACCCAGGAAGGGGCCAGCAGCTGTTTTAACAGGCTTTTGAGAAGTGCCACGCTGAGGATTCAGGTGTAGCTCTGTGATAGAATATTCACCTCGTGGAAGGCCCTGGGTTCCACTGCCAGCATGGTGAAACTAAAACAAAACAACAAAAACCACAAAAAAACAGAAGAAAACAAAAAAACTTGCCGGGGTTGCCAATTTTTTTTTTCTGCAAAGTAATCTTAGCTATTCAGGAGGCAGAGATAAGGAGAATCACAGTTTGAGGGCAACCCAGGCAAAAATTAGTGAGACCCCATTGCAACCATGAAGCCAAGTATGAAGGCTTAAAGCTGTCATCCCGCTACACAGGAGGCATAGGTAGGAGGATTATAGTGAAAGGCTGGCCCTGGGCAAAAACATGAGACCCTATCTGAAAAATAATTAAGGCAAAAAAGAACTGAAGGCCTGGCTCAAGTGGTAGAGCACCTGCCTAGCAAGCTTGAGGCTCTGAGTTCAAACCCCAGTACTGCTCTCCAACGCCCAAGCAAAAAAAAAAAAAAAGAAATACTGGGTTTTGCAAGCCATAGAATCTCTGTTGCAACTACTCCAGTCTTTTTTATAGCATAAAAACAATCATAAAAAGTAGGCAGCCAGCTCTCCATACCCACAAGTTCTGTATTCTCGAATTTTTATTTAAAAAAATCTGCATCTGTGCTGAACAAGTACAGACTTTTGCATCCTGCCGTTACTCCCTGTTTATGCGGCATTTCCACGGCATTGGGTATTCCAGGTAACCTCAGGATGATGTACCTGTGCCATTTCATGCAGGGACTTGAGCACCCATGGATTCTGCTGTCCGCAGGGGTCCTGGACCTCATCCCTTGGGGCCCGAAGGATGACTGTAGAAATAAATGAGCACGGCTACATTCCCGTACATCTTTATGGGCACTGAAATTTGAATTTTACATCATTTTTATGTGCTACCAAATGTTTTTCTTTTGAATTTTGTCACCCATTTAAAAATGTGAAGCCCACTCTCAGCTAGCAGGCTGCACATACACATGTGCACGTGTACATACACACATGCGTGCACACACATGACACACACAGACACACAGAGCTCCAGGCAGTTTGTTGTCATGCTGTGGACCTGGCTCCTGGGCCAATGCTCATCCCGCTGGCCAGTCTGCCACATCCCAACCCGGGTCATGGACAGAAAAACTCACTGAGCCTCGGTGCCTTCCTGTGAAATGGGTGTCGCAATCTCTGCCATGTATAGTCTCAGACACTGGGTCTCTGACTATAGTGAGAAACACAATACTCTGCAGACCTACTGGTCTGTCCCCTCCCACCTAGAGGTCCTGATTCCGGAAGACTCAGCCTAGGAGACTGCACTTTTCTCAAAAGCCCCGGTAGCTCCAATGCAGGTGATCCCTCCCCCTCCAGACAGCTGAGTATATGGTCAGGAAGAGCAGTAGAACCATCTGCTCCCCCTGGGAGTCCAGTGGTTACCTGGAACAAGGAAAGAGCACGGACTTTCTGCCCATCGACACCTCTATGAGAGGAGAAATGCAGCATGGAAGGGGAAGAAGCCAGAAGGACCATGGGCTCAGACAGGCTGGGTTCAAATCCCACCTCTGCTACTTTCAAGACGTGTGCCTTTGGGCTAATTACTTAGCTTTTCTGGATTACAGCTTCCTTATCTGTAACATGGGAATGACAGTATACCCACCCCAGAAAGCTGACAAGGGTCACAGGGGGTTCTGTGTGCAAAGCCCTTGCCACACAGAAAAGTCCCCCCACAAGTATTAGCTGTGGGTTGCTGTGGAAATTGGGGTGCTGTGATAATGCACAAAAATCACCTGGGAAGCTGGTTGTGCTGGTGCTGCCTGTAATCCCAGCACTCAAGAGGCTGAGGCAGGAGGATTCAAAGTTTGAGGCCAGCCTGGGATACATAGCAAGACCCTGCCTCAAAAACAAAGAAATCTCCTGGGCTCTTGCTACAGTGCAGATTCTAACTCCATGGGCTGGGCTGGGCTGAGTGGGTGCTTCCCTAACAAGCTGCTGAGGACAGGAGGCACTGAGTAGGAGCCTCTGCCAGGGGCACAGGCTAGGGACAGCAGCTCAGCCTTTGATCTGTGGGAAATGCAGTTCTCTCATCTGTGCACCATGACCAGCAGCTCAGAACTGGTGGACAGTGAGCACTCGGTGATCAGCCCAGGGCTGGCATTGCTGCTGTGATGGTCACTGGGGTCATTGATGGCCTGGTGAGCAAGATCAAGGGCAGGGAAAGAACAGAACTGATGGTGGACTGTCCATTTCCCTGATGCTGGGTGCCAAGGCCTCTCCTCTGCCTCTCCTCCACATCTTTGCCTTTCTGGTCTCTTATGACAACATGGCCCTGCCTTCACCCCACTGCCCACAACACACACACACTCACTCATTTCCCAGCAAGCTTTGAGCTGAGTTTATTTTGCACGCATCCAGGAGACATTCTCATATACAATCCTGCTGGTCAGGCACAGGAGAAAAGGGGGTGCTTGTTCAAGCAATCCAGCAGGGCCTACCAAGGGAGGGACACCCTCAGGGAGGAAATCTGGCATAGCAGAAGGTCCCCCTAGATAGGAAGTCAAGAGCTCCCAGCTCTAAGCTGGTCTTGAGACCTGACTTACTGTGTGACCTCACAAAAATTCCTAGCCCTCTCTGAGCCTGACTGTCCCACACAAGGAGGGAGGTGTACCAGATCAACTGCATTAGGCTCACCTGTGAGCTTGGGGGCAAAAACAGATTCTCAGGCCCCCTCTAGCCATTGGTTAGGAACTAGGGGACTTGCTGCCTAGTGACAGATTTGGGGATGTGTAGGGGATCTGGAGCCTCTCCCCCATGGCCTCATTCAAAAGCAAGGAAACTGAGGCTTATCCCCACAGTGCAACAAACAGCGGAGGCCTGAGAACCAGACTGAGTGCCCAGGTGTTCAGGCAGCTTGGCTTCCTGGGAGCCTCCATCCTCACTCCCATGCCGTCTCTCTGCCTCCTGTACTGTGGTCCTTGTTCTCACAGAGTCTTCTCAACCCTGCTACCTCATCATATTCCTCCCTCGAGCTGCCTCACAGCATCCGTGGACAGGAGAATGCAAACAAGCCAGCAGCAGAAAGAAGGCGAAGGAAGCAAAGTCCAGGGCATCCAGAGCCTGCCAGGTGTCGGGCACTGTGCCCGGGGCCTTGGCCTTCTCACAAGAGCCTCTTTCTGTCTCTAGAAAGAAATACCTGAGATAGTTAAATTTCTAAGAGAAAAGGTTTGTTTGGGCTCATGGTTTTGGGGGCTCCAATCTGTGATTAGGTAGGCCTCTGGTGAGGATGCTGGTGACAATGGTGGTGAGAATATGGCAGAGCTGCCCCACTTAACATCAAAGGCCAGGGAACAAAAAGAGAGAGGAGAAGACCGGGTCCCACAATTTGCAATGACTAAGGACCTCTCAGAAGGCCACGCCTCCCAAAGGCTCCACTGCCTCCCCGAAGCACCACCCTAGAACCAAGCTTTTCACACAGGGACCTAGGGGACATTCAAGGTCCAAGTGACCCCAAGTCCCACCAAGTTCATGTCAGTTTTGGCACGCTCCAGCGGGTGACCTTGGACAACTCAGTCGCCTCAACTGTGGTCTTTTGCTGCAAGATGGAGCTACATTGGCTTATCTCAGCATGTGCTAACCGAGCTGGCATTCAATAAAACTCCTGTGTGGCACACAGTAGGCACACAATACAGAGAGGCTGTTGTAAAGAACCCCACAGCATACTGGACGCAGTTCTCAGCAAATGTTAGCGTCCTTATCTGTGGAACGAGATCATGAGGCTTAGATGCCTGGGTCATGTTTCCTTCTGCCCTCCTGCCTGGGTTTCGGCCATCCTGGCACCAGCTGGGTTTGTGGAGGGGCACGTGGGCTGCAGCTCTGGTTCAGAGTCAGCACCTCCCCCTGGGCAGCGGTGCCTGCATGCACAGGTATCCACGGGAGGACAGCTGGGCCCTCGTTAACAAGGTGTCTGCAGGCGTTGTTTGGAATATGTCAGCTAATGTGATTAAAGACAGGACATAAATGTCAGCCTCGCCAGGACCTGGCCCCAGCTGGTTTCCAGAGAAGGAGACCTGAAAATATGTCTTCATTCCTTCTTCTTTTACAGCTCAAGCCACTGATGGCTTGCTCAGGAGAGTCATGGTGGTGGAAGACTGGGCAGGACCTGCCAGCAGTGGGGAGGCTTGGGGTGTGGGGTTAGGGTGGAAAAGAGATAACAGAGTTTTCCAGTATGTCCCTAGGCAGGCTGGGTAAATGTGTGACCTGGGGTCACTTTCCCCTCAGAGGTTCAGTTTTCTCATCTATACAATGGGGAACAATAAAACATATATAGGCCCATGCTCATCCATTGGGCTACTCAAGAGGCAGAGGTAGGAAGATCGTGGTCCAAGGCCAGCCCCAGCAAAAAGCAAGCAAGAGAGAGAGAAATATCGCATTTGTAGGGTAGTGTCAAGTACACACCAGGAAAACCAAAAGATGCCCAAACACTGTGGGTACAAAGATATTTTGTGGATGTCTCTTCTATAAAGTCACTAGGGAGAGTATCATGAAAGAGTACAGGTCCCAGAGTTCCTGGCTTACGGTGTGACCCAATTAAGTGACTTCCCCCAACATTCAGTTTCCTCTTCCATAAAGTAGGGGCTTGCCCTGTCCTGGCTGGGCTCTTCCTTCTGGACCCTGTGATGAGGCCCAACCTAGCAGCTGGGGTCTCTGTTGGCTGCCGCAGTGGACGGGACCCAAAGTGCTCAGACTGTGGGGCTCCTGGACCTGCTTTGACCCTTGCCCCCACCCTGGTTGGCTAAGGATCCAAGACCTGGTTCCCCCATCCCTGGAACTCCACATCCCTGTGGAATGGATAGGCCCACAGAGGCAGCCTGGCTAAAAGAAGAAGCACTGAGCCAAAGCTCCAATCCTGGCCTGAGCGTCCACTTGTGGGGTGGCTTCAGGAACCACCTGTCCCCCCTCAAACCTGTTTCCCAAATCTCTGTAAAAACGAAGCCAGACCGGATGATCTCTGGTCACCTAGCTGAGGTACATCCAAGTAAAAACAGTGGTTGGAACTGGGATAGGGAAAAAGAAGGCTTAATCTGCTAGGATTAGCACAGGGACAGATCCCCAGCAGAGAGGCCCCTGATGCTGTTGAGGTCCTCCAAATAAGCCCAGAGCATGGAGCAAGCTCCCCACACTCCAGCCTAAGCCCCAGGTGAAGGCAGCATGGGGCGGCCAGGGATGGGTTTCTTCTTCTTTTTTTTTTTTTTTGGTGGGACTGGGGTTTGAGGTCACTACCTTCAACCTGTCTTTGACTCATCTGATCATGGAAGTTAAGCAGGCCTGGCTAGTACCTGGATGAACACAAATAGCTTCTTAATCTCAGAACAGGAGACTGGGCTGCAGCATTGACCAAGCTCCTCCTTCATTCCGGACTCTGTTCTGAACGCTGTGTGTGTCTGAGCTCAGTTCACTGCTATGAAGTAGGCATATTATTATACCCATTTCACAGGTGTGGAAGCCTGTGTGCAGGAGGTTAAATAATGGCCAAGCAGAGCTGGGACGAGGACAAAGCCACTCTCTTGAAGACCAATGACAGAGAGCACCTGGCTCCATGTTCCTATCTTTAGAGAATGATTGTCACTGTGCATAGCCTCTTGTAAAGAGGAAGGCATTTGTTACTCACCTTTCACGGGTGAGGAGCCAAAGCCCAGATATAAAGCATCTGCCCCTGTCACAGGGCTGCAATGAAGCTGAGCTGGGATTCTAATGGGCCCCAGGCTGGACAGCAGCTCTCCCCAAAAACCCTGAGTGGGGGCTGAAGCAGCTTCGAAGAGAAGGGAACTCAGCTATGGGTGTGTGACATGGGAGGAGGCCTCAGGACCCCTCTCAGGATGGAGAAGATGGTCCAGGGCACAGCTGGATGGGAGACACTCAGGAAGGGCCCTTGTGAGCTTCGCTGGCATCAGCCCTGTCCCTAACAGCAGCTGTGTCCCAGGCACTAGGAAGTGCTCTGTATTCATCAGTGAATTCTGACCTGTGTTTCACATGCTATTGCTGTCATTCTTGCTTTAGAGATAAGGAAACCGAGGCACAGACAGATGGAGTCACTAGCCCAAGGTCACACATGTGCAGGAGTCAAACTCAGGTCCCTGGGCGTGCAAGGCAGGGCGTTTCCCATGGCTGCCCTTTCTCTCTCAGGTTCAAAGTGCTCGAGCCATCTAAACTGTGCAGCTCAGTATCCATGCCCCTTCCCCATTCCCTGCCAGGACCCCCCTGACTTGTCCCTGTCAGCCCCATCCTCACTCCGGCATCATGAGGACCAGACCAGCTCCTTGCCCCAGGCAGCCGATGGTTCTCTGCTCAGTGGTTCTTGCTCCAGATATTAAATTACTCATAAAATATTCGACTAGTCCCCAGAGCAGAGGCCTCCTCCTCCCTGAGTCCACCGCTCCCCTCCCAACATAAGGTCAAACTCTTTCTTGGAGGGGGCCCCGGAAAATGAGTCAGTCTTGGTGGAGGTCCGGAAGCCCCTTAAGAAGGAGACTCTGGTGGGGTTAGGATTTCCCAGGGAAGAAACTGCAATTCCCATTTGGGTCCCCCAGGCTGGGCTTGAGCTGAAAACTGTATCCCCAAATTCCAATGTCCGCAGTCTGAAGAGCCCAGAGCTGCTGATTGCCCTAACCCCTCAGGATAAGGGCCAAGGGTGACCTGGAATAGGTTCCCATTGTCTGAGGGGCAGTGGTCTCTCCTCTCCTCCTCTAGCCCTCCCTTGGTTGCCATGGCAACCACAGTGGGGGGTGGGAGGCTGGACTGTTTGCTCCTGGCCAGGCTACCCAGCATGCTTTGCTTTCACCCAGTGTTCTCCCTCGCTGCCCCCAGGCAGGCAGGGGGTGGGGTAGATCCTGCCCTTTTACCAGTCAGAGAAGGTCCACGTCCAGGGTCATCATCTCCAGTCCCCTACCTTCAAGCAGGTTTTCCTGTAGAGCCCCCAGGATGGAGGTTTCACAGAGAATGGTGGGGAAGTGTCTCTCTCCAGCCCCCTGGAGCTAATGAAGTCAGTTAAACCCTGGGATTAGAAGGTCGGGTCATGGGTACAGCCCATGCTTGCAGAGTGACATCCCACCCTGAGCTCACACCAGCTGTTTCAAAAATGCCTAGTGCTGGTCGTCTAGGAGACTGGCGGGAGTCTGGACCGGGCCTTGCAACCCAGTGCCCACAGCCACTGATCCTCAGTGCTTGCGTCCTGCAGCCCGGGCATTGCGAGTTTTGTGTCCTTTCCATCCAATCAAGGGAGGACACATTTTCATCAAAGTGGTGGCTATAAGAGAAAGCCCTTATCACCCTGGCTAGGGCTTCACAAAGTTGAAAGGAACTGGGTTTGGCCTTTGTTATGGCTCCTCTTAGAGTGCACTGCCACCAGGTGGCGGTAGTCACTGCCCAAGCATGAGTTTCCCCGTGGTGCCTGCAGAAGATCATCCCTCCCCTTACATCAATGACCTATACATTGCCGTGGGTTTTTTTTTTTGAGGTAGGGTTTCACTATGTTGCCCAGGCTGATCTCGAACTCTTAATTTTCCAGCCTCAGCCTCCCGAATATTGGGATTTCAAGCATGAGCCACCATGATTTTTATTAGAGTCGTCCCCTCTCATTTCTGGTTTCGCTTCCAGTTGTTGCAGTACCCATGGTCAACCATGGTTTGAAAATATTAATATTTTCTTGACTCTTTCAAGAGCTAGTGGCTGGCAATGTAGCTCAGTGGCAGAGTGCACTGGGTTCAATCCCCAGCACGAGAGAGAGAGAGAGAGAGAGAGAGAGAGAGGAAGACTGAGAGAGAGAGAGAAAGAGAGACAGACCATATTCACAGAACCTTATAAAAGTATATTGTCATAATTATTCTATTTTATTACTTATTATTAATCTCTTACTCTGTCTAATTTATAAATTAAACTTTATCATAGGTGTGTATGTGTAGCAAAAACCCATAGTCTATGTAGGGTTCTGTATGATCCACATTTTCAGTCATCCCCTGGGGGTCTTGGACCATATGGACTATACAGGATTTTATAGTAACCAAAGTGAAGCAACCCCTAAACAAACTCTAATTTGGGTGGTATAGCCTAGCACATAGCACAGACTCCAGAGCCAGACTGTCTGAGTTCAAATCCTGGCTTGGTTGTTCACTATCTGTATGACTTTGGAGGAGTTACTTACTCTTTCTGTGCCTGTTTCTTTATCTACAAATTGGATGTGATAGAAAATATCTCCTCCAGAGGGTTGTTTTGAGAACTTCATGCGTTAATGTAGCGGAAGTGCTCAGAACAGTGCTGGCACATTGCATTAAAGCTTTTTAAAAATGCCCATTATCAATATTTAAAGATGGTGCATGAGAGCAAAGTTCCAAAAATAATTTGTATTCTTAGCTTCACAGACATCTCTTTCTCTACGTGTTCTTTTATCTGGTGCTTCTAATCTGGTGCTTGTTTTAGGGCTACACTGCCAGACACCCATAATCTGCCCAGATGCCTTCCCCACCTCCCCCGCCCACATCCAACTCATGTTCTAATGCTTCCTCCTCTAGGTGTCTGTGAGATCCGTCCCCTGCCCTATACATGCATTGTCAACCTGATCTCACTCCTGATAGCTGCAACTGCCCCCTGCCCTTTGTCCAGTTGCCCTCTGACTCAATCTCATCACTGCAACCACAGTGATTTTTCTAAAATAAAAATGCTCCCCTGCTCAGATGCCCTCCATGGCTCCCTAGTGCCTCCAGAATAAAGTCCAGGCTCTTTAGCTTGACCCCTCTCCCCAGGATCTCTGTCCAAGCCTCATTTCCTCCCCTCTTCTGATGAACTGCTAAGCTCCTGCCCTGGCCTCCTCTTTGCAGGGCCTCCATTGCCTCAGGCACTCTCGGTTCTGTAGCCAGTGCTAGCTGTTTCCCCTGTCCGCACCTCTCCCTCCTTCCCCTGCCTGCCAACTCCTGTCTTTCAACCTCAAGATTCTGTTCTGTTTCTCTGCCCACTCCCCTGAGAAGCAAGCCTGACCCCTCTGCAGCCTCCAGAAAGGGTGCAGACCCCTCTGGGCATGCTCTGAGCCCCCGCAGGCCAGAAAGGGCCTGTCTTGATCTGTCTGTATCCCTAGAGATTGTCCACACACATGGCAGGCCCTACAGAATCTCCGGGGCATGGATCCAGGTTGTTCTTTCTGCCACTTGGCCTGGAATGTTCTCTTCTCTGTATGTCTTCTCTGTTCCACTTATCCTTCTAGGCCTGGCTCACCTCCTCCAGGAGCCTTCAGTAACCCCCCCTCCCACCCCTCCACCCCGCTCTATTTTAGCCCCCTGTGGGCTGTCACTTTTTCCCCAAGAGGCAAGTGCAACAGGCATGAACTTGACCCCTGTAACCCCACAGCTATATCCCCAGGCCCCAGAACAGTGCCAGCACATATCCACAGCTCAGGAACTGTGTCCTAGGAAAGCACAAATGACCAGTCTTATGGTCAAGAGCAAGTGTCCTCAACCAGGGTGATTTTGTCCCCACCAAGAGGATATTTAACAGTGTCTGATGACACTTTTTTTGGTCACAGCTGTTCGGGGTGTTACTGAGATCTAGGGGTAGAGGCCAAGCTCATGGGAATGCACGGGAAGTCACCCAGAACCAGGAGCCACTGTCACTGGGGCTGAGGCTGAGAAGGGTAAGCTGCATGCAGATCTGCCCCCTCCCAGTGCAGAGGCCCCAGGGCAGAACTTGATCTTATTTTTCTTTGTGTCCCCTAACCCCCAGCCCCACCCCAGCAGAGTGTCAGTTGTATTTTTGATAAGCTCATGGGTGAAGTGGATTTTGCCTCTCCCTCACCCAGATCCCTCTTCCTTGGAGCTTGACCTCAACCCTGCTGTCAAATGCCCCTATCCTATGTGGCTGTGGCTCTCCCACTTCAGCTTGCTGACTTTCAACAACAGGAAGAGGGCCACATCTCCAAGAAGGAAGTGAGTTTTGCTCGGTGTAGGGTCCCTGGGATTGAGTTCTGGCCGCCCACAAACTTGCTGTGTGACATGGCTTAAGCCCAGTCCCTCTCTGGGCTTTGGGCACTCCTTGAGATAAGTAAGGGCATATGGGACCTCTTTAGACCTGTACCAGCTAGCAGACTGCCTCAGGGTCCCTACTCCTTCCTTCTAGATGCTCTCTACCTTCCTGTGTCTGTCCTCCCCCTACCCCCGCCAGCCTGGGTGCTCCAAGCCCTGAGTGTCCTGCTCACCAGGGTACTGATGCTGTCAGCTGTGACCCCTGCGCCCCCAGAAGCGGCCAAACAAACGGCCTTTGTGGTCTGGGCGCTGGCGGCCCCCTGGGAGCAGCACAAAGGGTGGGAAGAAAGGCCGCCAATCCTCTTAGGACCTCCGCTGCCTCGCCTTTCCCACTGTGGCCCATCTGCTCCAGGGGAGCCCGGCAGAGCCTTGCAGGCCCCACTGCCTAAAGCAAGCAAAAGCTGCCCTGGAATGAAAGACAGGCCTGGACTGCCCAGATCCCCACGGCAAACATAGGCCTGGCCCGGGGCCTGGGAGGGGGCAGGGCTGATCCCTGGGGGGAGACCACGTTAAAAGGGCCGCCCAGCAGAGAGACCCAGGGCTAATCCTGGCCTGCCCCTTGCCTTCCCTTCCCACAGCCCTGTGAGGAGGGAGGGGCTGGGATCAAAGTTCCCCTCTGTGCCAGGCACACAGTGGGGCCCCCATCAGCACCCCAGCTCTTCCTTGCAGCACTGTTTTACAAGTCACTTGCTCAAGGTCACCCAGCTGCACTCTAAGCAGCAGAGCTGTGATCCCAGCTGGATCTCAACTCATCCATGGATGTAACTGCAGTTTGCTGAGTTTCTCCAGGCCAGTGGTTCTAGAACCATTTCTGTTTTTCGCTGCAAACCTCTCAATGGGGAAACTGAGGCTGGTGGGCAGAAGATGATGCCCCAGGTCACAGATGGGAGAAAGTCTTGGTCGTACTACACCCCGGCATCCTGGTCTCAGCCTGTGTCATTCAGTGTGCAACCTGGCTGGAGGTCCTCGGTTGACTTCCTCCATTGTAAAGTGGGGATCTGAGAAGACCGTAGTTCTAAGATTTGATGGGATGGTTGATCAAAGATTTTTGCTCCAGGCCTGGCATACAGAAGGCGTCCAATAATGATAGCCTGTTGGTATTAAAGAGTGCAGAGCAGGATGGATCCCAGAGCAGGAAAAGATGAAAAGGAAGCATTTCCGCCATTCATGGCTGGCTCCAAACACTCACTTTTTCCATGGTTGGGATCTGTCTGACAGTGAGGAACGAGCCCAGCTAGGGAATGAGGAGGAGGCAGCAGCAGCTGGGGCCCAGGCTGAATCCCTTCCAGGGAGGGGACTGGGGACCAGCTGCCCCTCCCACCCACAGGAGGCGCAGAGCCCGGGAGCCGTGGGATCCAGAGCATCAGAGTCCAATGCTGCCTCCTACACATGCGTGTGCACTATCACAGTGCATGCACACACACACAAATGCTCACACACAGGCACACGCACACACACTCCCAGTGCACACACACCGGGCCCCAACTTCAACCATTTTACACATTCAAAACCTGAGGTCCAGGACAGGGCCTGTGACTCGCTGAAGATGCCCAGTCTCCTGAGTGGCCCAGGCTTCCAGTCATCCTCTCTCTTCCCTCTGGTCCTGAATCCCACTAGCCTTTCTCTATGCCCTGCTCCCCTAGGAGTCACATGGGAGACAAGGATGGAGCAAGGTAGCAGTATTGTTAAGCTACTAAGCCACTCTGCTGCCTCCATCCCCCCAGATCTGGAAATGGTTCTCTCTTCCATCTTTCCTCTCTCCCTCCTTCTGTCCTTCCCTTCTTCTCCCATCTCCCACCACCACCACCACACACACACACACACACACACACACACACACACACACACACACACACCCCTGGTCTCTCTGTTTCTCTATCTCCTTTCTCTCTGTGTGTCTTTTAGTCTCTCACACTCCCCGTCTCTCCTTAGCCCTCCCCACTCTGGCCTCACCTTTTCCCTAGGAAAACCTGGCTGGCTTTGAGCCTGTCCTGTCCCCTCTGCATAGCAGAGACACTACTGGTGCTTCTCTGCTGACCTAGTCCTGCCTTGGGGATCAGGGGACATTCAGTGCAGGAACAATTTGGGGCCTTCCCTAGCTTTGTTGCCAACCCTAGGCAATGCCTTCCTTCTCCCGCCCTCCCCTCCTCTGTGTTTGAAATGCATCGGCATCACGACCCCCACGAACTGTCTGTCCCCTAGAACCAGGTCCCTGAGAGGTTCAAGTTCTATAAGAACTTGGTTAATCTCTGAAAATGTCCCTTCTCCAAATCCCAGTACCTGACCTCCTGCCCAAAGCTCTCAGGCTGTCCACCTCCCAGGGCAGAGCAGGCCAGGGGGTCCCCATTCTGGTTTACCATAAGATGTCACCAACTGGCCACAGCATTTCCAGTAACCTTGGCCTTGGGGGTTACAGTAGTAAGCAAGACCAGGGTTCAAGCAACCTGGGTTCAGAGCTCTCTGTCCCACACTGGGTTTGGAGTGTGGGACAAGTTACCTCTCTTGGCTTCATGGTTCCTCATCAGTGAACAGGAGATAATTGCTGATTTGTCTTTGAAATTTAAGAAGGGGAAGTTTCAAAAGGACCTGGGGTTTTTGAAAGGTGACAGTTCCCTGAATGTATGGACCTGCTAATTTACAGACAATGGAGTGCCTTCTGTTTAAGACTCTTCAGATTCCTGACGAAACTGAGGCTGGGAAGAGGGAGGCACCTACCATGGGTCCGGCCTTGGCTGGCAGCACTGCCCAGACCAGTTCCAGCCTGACCCTCAGCAGTTCCTGGGTGCCAAAGTCAGCCATGTGCAGAGGGAGATCAAAGCTTGTTTCCTCCATCACAAACAGAAGGCTCAATAAAGCACGGTCTGGCGTGGCAGGACAGCCAGGGAGAGCCACGTGCACACAGAAGGGAGCCCAGTACAGATGGTGTGTGCCCATGAGCAAGGGAGCCACTCAGGGGATGGGGACCTCAGCGAGGGCCTCCTGCAGGAGAACTGGGCTCCACCAGCCTCCCAGGGAAGATGTCACCAAGTACAGCTGACTCCAGGTACCATTTACTGAGCACCTACTGTGTTCCAGGTTCTCAGTCACTGTGTGAGAGGTTGGGACTGCTGTCCTCATTTTCCAGAAGAGGACGCTGGGAGGTAAGGGACCTGCCGGAGTGATGCCATACAGACAGAAAGAACCACACTGAAGCCAGGCCTGGGGTCCCCACACTCCAAGCCTGTCGCCACTGGGTCCTACTGCCTCTGAAGGGATGGTAAGAGCCAGTGTGTGTAACAAATGAGAAGGGGGCAGGGCAGGGTCTGTCACCAGAGCAGCTTGTCAAAATCAGAATGTGTGGGAAGCAGGTAGAGGAACCCAAAGGGACCCAACTGGAGGGGTGTGGGGAGGCCAGCCTAAGACAGACTTTTCGAGAACATCCAGCCGAAGGGCTCATGCTTTCACCTACTCTCTGACTCAACCAAACACTTCATAAATATCTAGTATGCAACAGGTACTATCCCAGACACCAGGGATACAGCGGTGACAGTAACAGAGGGTGCCTGGCCTCTTGGAGCTGATCCCTTGGGGAAAAGGATGGGGAACAAGTACAGAAATAAATAAGACCATTTATCATTTCAGATGACACACTAGTCTGCTAGAGCAGCCACCACAAAGCAGCACAGACCAGGTCTTGAGACAACAGACATTGATTGTGTCACAGTTCTGAAGCCCAGAAGTATGAGACCAAAGGGTGGCAAGGCCAACCTTCCTCTGAAGGCCCAGGAAAGCCTCCACTGTCTGCTGGTTCCTGGGAAAGCAAGGTCTACCTCTGCCTCTGTCTCCTCATGATCTCTCTCCCAGGTTCCCTCTTCTTCTTAGACAGACTTGCCCCATTTTACAGAAGAGTAAACTAAGCCCCAGAAAAGTAAATAACTCACCCAAGGTCAGTTACCCAGTGAGGGAGCAAAGAGCCATGACAAGTGTGACTGACCCCTGAGTGCTAGGCAAACACCGGCTTTGCACTGCATCCACCTCGGCTCTGTAAGCCCTGAGGGGATGACCCTCACCTGCTCGGATCCAGCCCCATCTCCTGACTGTACCCTTCAGTTTCCTTTGGGGACTTCCTGTCCCCACTGACTGATAGGCCTGGCCAATTGACATACTCCATTCTCCTCTGACCACAATGACTGATTCAAAAGCAGGCTCATGTCAGGCAAGAGTTGTCTAACCAGAAATTTTATGGTGAAGCCCACTTGTGCCTGGGCTTCTCTGTAGAAAAAGTTGTTGACACCTGGGAAGAGACTGCTTGAGAATGAAGCCCTTCGAGAGGACAACAGGCTGGAGCTGGATAGCTGAGGACATTACTGGAGGACCTGGATGCAGCTGTGCCTGCAGTCCTCTCTGGATCCTTTCAGAGACACTCATCTGGCCAGTTTGGTGTCCTGACTTACTCTATTTTTCTTATCTGGAGAACTCTGAGAAGGCTCGTACTATGTCCCTGGTGTGTGTGTGGTGGGGGCGGGGGGCTCACACTCTGCAATGCACTGTCTGTTTCAAGCCTCTGAGCTCCTTTGGAAGGGACACCATGCCTCCTTCATTCATTGGTCCAACAAAATGGCTGAGTGCCCTCCACTAAGCCCGGGGCTCTGTGCTGTGTGGTGGGAGAGGGACAGGTTTCCCCCACAGCTTCACATCTACCTAGAAAGACCAACAGGAGGTGGCACTTACAACCACGCGTGGCTTGGAGATAAGGAAGGATGGGCCGTGGACATGCAGGAATCAAAGGGCGAGGCCATGGAGTGTTGCTGGGAAGAGGGACACAGGACTGGACTTCCAGACAGAATGTGCAAAGGCCCAGAGACACATGAACCTTTCATGAAAGTAAAAGAAATTCCAATGGCCTGGATCACAGAGGGTGGGTGAGGCAGGCAGCAGGGCCAAACGGGGCCAAGGAGTTTGGATTTCCTCCTGCAGGCCTTGGGTGGCCACTGAGGACTGTGAGCAGGGGAGGGGGTTATAGAGAGAGACCACCTTAGCTCCAAGCCTGCGGCAGGGCCAGGCAGCAGGCAGGGGGTGGCCTGGACAGTGGGGTGGCCAAGGGTGGAGAGCAGCAGAGTGGCAGAAGCTAGTGATTGTTTAGAAGGAGCAATGTAGGAAGGGAAGGGCCCTGGACAATGCCAGGTGTCTCTCTTTAGCAGGCGGGCAGGGGTGGGGTGACCTTAGTGTAGGCATGCTTAGTGTGAGGAGGGAAATACAGATGCATCCCTTTGCACTTTCTGGGACTGGACCGTCCTGCCTGCTCTATAGCCTTCTTGCTCTCCTCAGCCCCTGCCCACTCTGTGCCAACCACAGGACACTTGGCACTCTCTGAAGAAGCCAGTCTCTCCCTCCCTGTCCTCCTGTTGGATTTGCCCCCACCATTTCCTCTGCTTGATGCTCTATGCCTGGCTCATTTTTGTGCTACCTGGCACCATCTCCAGGAAGCTTTCCTGATGTTCCCCAGCTGGGAAAGTGCTGCCTCAGAGCCACTGCCATATTGCTTTCCCGCTCTGTGGCACTCTTAAGTCAAGTGTGTGGGGCATCACACTTTGCCTGTGTTCAAACCCTACCCCCATTTCCCAGTTGTGTGACCCTAAGAGACTTACCTAACCTCTCTTGTCCTCATTCTTCATCCCTGAGGCTTCACATGGGGACAACAGTAGCTCTTATCTCTTGAATCTGTCACAAGACCTGAATTCACTTTCCTAAGGAGCTGGGCCTGGCACCTGGAAGTGTCCACAATCAACTTTTATTATGGCCTCCTTACCCTTCCCTCCCAGGAACCCTGGAGGCTGTTTATGAACCAGGCTCCTGCCTGGTTCCTCCCCAGGACGTAGCGTGGGGCTGGCACAGGGGCAGAGCTTTCTTACAACCCCAATCAACCAGAAGAGCCGTCAGTGCAGCGTCTGAGCACAGGGTAGGGCCAGGGTCAGGCCCATGGCTGGATGCTGGGAAGGCCCACGTTGGAGTCATCTGGTAAAGTATCTGGGCTGTCACAACGGGCAAAGATTCAAAGACGGGGAGAGGCCATCTGGCCCCTCCCTCACTAAGGCTGCTGAAGATGCTCCTGGCCAGAAACCCCATCCTTGCCTGAGCACTTCAGGTACCCAGGACCCCCCAGCTCTGAGGCCTCCCACCCACTTCTCCTTCCATGTCCTCAGTTCCCCTCAGGGCTGAGCCCTGGCCAGGCCTCTCCCCAGAACTGGCAGGAATCTCGCAGTGTTGGCTCAGCCACCTGGGAGGAGACAGACCCATGTCCTCCCACAGGGCTCCTGCCCAGCTGGTTGGCATGTCCCAGGGCCTGCCCCCACCCATTCCCCCAGAGGACCTTCCCTTGGGGTCCTGACAGCTCTGTCCTCAGGCATACACTGTCTCCTCTCCTTGGACCAGGGCCGTCTCTGGGCACTGCATGTGGGAGTCCACAGATGCTTCCAAACATAAGTTCTCACCTCCTCCCCACAGCTGCTCCTCCATCGCAGCTCTGCTCTGGCACCCAGACACCCAAGAGGAGCCCTACGCTGCTCCCACCCCCGGTCACCAGTTCTCCTCCTTCCGCAGCTCTCCCCCTGCTCCCCGGCTCTCAGCTCCCCTCTCCAGCCTCCCTGCCTTCTGGACTCCTCTTCATCCAATTTGTCTTCCTCAGAGGGTGCCCAGGGATCCCCCAGTCCCCTTTGGGACATTTCCAAAGCCACTTTTTTTCATAATAATAAGCCAGACTTAAAGGAGATCTGAAAAAAAAAAAAAACGTAAAACACTGCCACTCTGTCCACGCAATAATTTTGGAAAAAACAATTATCTTTCATAAAAAGATATGATTTATTTTAACACATAATAGGTTTATTATTATTTTGAAGTGAATAAATATGTTTACACTTCCTCTGCCTTAATTTCTAATACAAGTAAATATTGCATTAATGCATTGTATCAATAATTCATATAAATGAAGGTTCTTTGGAGTCCTTCCTCAAAATAGTTTGAAAACTAGGGTTGGGGACAGCTCAGTGGAAGTGCACCTGCCTAGCCTGCACAAGGCCCTGTGTTCCATTCCCAGCTCCACAAAACATGTAATAATGATGATTTGAAGACTGGATTGAAGACTGACACCAACAAGCTTGAGAACTGCTGTTCTAGAATTGATGACCACACACATAGGCTGTGAGGACAGGACAGGGCCCAGTGCTTGTGAGCAAGGAATTAATAATGCCCCCTCACCTGCCCAAGCCCTTTAGTGACTCCTCACTGCCAACTGGGATGAGTCACACCCTGGGCCTTTTTTATTGTGTAGGGGTGGGGTGGACTGGAACTCAGAGCTTCACACTTGCAAAGCAGGTGCTCTACCACTTGAGCCACACCTCCTGTCTGTTTTGCTCTGATTATTTTGGAGATGGAATCTCATGAACTATTTACCCTGGCTGGTCTTGAATCAAGATCCTCCCGATCTCAGCCTCCCAAGTAGCTATGATGACAGGTGTGAGCTGCTGGCACCCAGCTAAATGTTTCACACTTCAATAGGAAGTGTGCTTTTCTTTTCTTTCTTTCTTTCTTTTTTGTAGCACTGGGGTTTGAACTTAGGGCCTCATGCTTGCTAGGCTGGTGCTCTACCACCTGAGCCCCCTCCTCCAGTAGATTGGGTCTTGCTAACTGTGTTGGGGATGGCCTCAAACTGTGATCTTCCTGATCTCCGCCTCTCAAGTAGCTAGGATCATAGGTGTGAGCCACCACACTCAGTTCTGTGGCCCTTTGGGAATTCCCCAACCATCCTGATCTCCAGATCTCTACCTAGGCTGTCCATCCTTGTCCTTCTTCATCTGACTGCCACCAACTCTTCCAGATGAGAGACAGGCATCAGTTCTTCAGAAGCCTGCCCCATGTCCCATCTGGGCCAGCCGCCTCCCTCCCATTGTCCCCCCAACCCCACCCCATCCCCCCACTGCTCTGCCAAAGCTCCGAGAGCACCTGTCCTCTACACAAATGCCCTGGGTGGTGAATTTCCCCAGCAAACTCCAGCTCCCCGCTCATCTCTGCAATTCACCATGGCATGGAGCCCAGCTCAGAGCAGGTGCTCAGTGCATTTGTGAGCTGGGTGGATGGACAACGGGGGAGCAGCCTCTCTATATGGAAGCAGCTGTCCCATCGAAGGTGAGGAGGGCTGCGGAGTTTGCCTGAACTTGAAGTGGTCCATCCAGGTTGAGCCACTTGAACTCTCGGGGCGTTGATTTACTTACTTGCGAGATGGGTTGATGAGGATTCCTCCTTCCTGCTTCACAGGAGTGTTTTGCAGACGGCAAAGTGAGTGTACACGCCAGGTGTTCATTATGTCTGTTAGTGCAGGGAAGGGGCTGGGAGGTGGCAGGCATAGCCAGTCTTGACTCATAACCCCGTATCTCCCTCTGTCAACTCAAGGGAAACATCCTCACCTAGGCATCAGAAAACCTGGCCCCCGTTCAGCTCCTCACCCAGTGCTGGCAAGATAAAGACCGGCATGGACCGGCTCCTGATTTCTGGGTAATCGACCAATAAGCATCAGGAAATCATGTCTAACATCCACAAAAGAAATACAGCTTAAGGCTTGGGCTGTAGATCAGTAATAGGGTGTTTGCCTAGCATGCATGAGGCCCTAGGTTGGATTCCGAGCACTGAAAAAGTGAAAAGAAGGAAGGGAGGAGGAAGAGAGGGAGGGAGGGAGGAAGGGAGGAAGGAAGGAAGGAAACAATGATGAACTAAAAAGTGGTAATACCCAATGTTGGCAGGCATGAGGTGAGACTAGCAGTCTTGATGGTTTTGATGACAGCGTTGATCAATACTGTCAAATTCTGAAGCCAAAGTCTTTCAAAGGTGATATGTAGGGGCCAGGTTGTAGCTCAGTGGCTCAGCACCACAAAAAATAAAAGAGAAGGGTAGGTGCAGTGGCTCAAGCCTTTCATCCTGGATACTTGGGAGGCAGAGATCAGGAGGATCAAGTCCAGCCAAGGCAAAAAGGTCTCATGACCCCATCTCAACCAATAGCTGGGCACAGGGCCGCACACCTGTCACCCCAGCTATGTGGGGAAGCACAAATAGGAGGGCTGTGGTCCAGGCGTAAAGCAAGGTCCTACCTCAAAACCATCAACACATTAGCCAGAGGCCACTGGAGGCTACGATCAGGAGGATCAAGGTTTGAGGCCAGCCCAGGGAATAGTTTGTGAGACCTCATCTCCAAAACAACCACAGCAAAATTTACTGGAGGAGAGGCTCAAGTGGTAAGAGTGCCTGCTTTGCAAGCATGAAGCCCTGAGTTCAAACCCCAGTCCCACCAAAATAAAATAAAACAACACAACAAAAAAAAGTAGAGTGCCTGCCTAGCAAGTATGTGACCTTGAGTTCTAATCCCAGTACCACAAAAAAAAAGAAAGAAAAAACAAAGCAAAATAAACATGGTATGTATATCCTTTGACCTAGAGACTGCACACCTCTTAGATTTAATTCTAAGGAAATAATTTTTAAAAATTGACTATAGGGATGTTGTTTATTGTGTCTGTGGGGAGGGTGAGAGAGAGAAAGGGAAAGAGGGAGGGGGAGGGGGAAAAGAGAGGGGAGAGGGAGAAAGAAAAGAAGAAAGAGGAGGAGGAGGTGGAGAAGAAGGAGAAGGAGAAGGAGAAGAAGAAGAAGAAAAAGAAATGTCTGAGCAAAGGACAGACATGGAGAACATTCATGACATTGTCAAGTGGAAAGATGAGGCTGTAAACAGCACAGACAGCATGTTCCTGTTCATGTGGTTTGGAGTATGTATGAAAGAAAACAGGTGAGATATCACCCAATGTGCTTTGTCATCAGGTGCTGGGACCCTGGGTGTTTCATGATAAACATGTCTTATCTGTGAAATAAGAGAAGAAATAAAGTCAAGTCCCCTCTAGCTCTCAGTTCTGGAATGTGGGGCCCCTTGGTGTCATTCTCATTGACATCCACTCACCCATTCAGGCTGGAGTGAGTCATGGAAACTGGGCATGACTGTCAACTACAAGGAAGGTGGGTTTTTTGGGGGGTGGTGCATGAACCTGTGGCCAGGATGCAGACTGTGGAAGTAGCCAGTGTGTGTCATTCATGAGAGGGCCCATCTGTGACTGCAGAGACAGGAAACCAGGTGTCAGAGAGACAAAGGAGTCCTTGGTGCATGAAATGGGCCTTGGAGCAAAGTCCCTGGGAGGGCTGCTGCCAGACAGACAGACAGCTCCATTGGGGAAATCCCAATGACCAGAGCATCCTGGGTGTCGTGGCTGTTCCAATCACTTGATGCTTCATACACTGGGGAAAACTAAGGCCTGGAAACAAGTCAGAAACTCCTCTAGACCTACTTGGGTCAGAGGGGCCCTGTTCTAGGCTCTATATTGAGAGCAGAATTTGGGAGCAGAATTTCTCAACTATCCATGGTCAAAGACCATGTTGCCTTTTAAATTTCCAGTCTATTGTAGACTGATAACCTTCATAAAAGACAAAAAGAATGCATTCATAGTGTGATACTCAGTTTTCTGTCACGGTGACAAAATATACCTGAGATAAACAACTTATTAGGTGGAAAATTTTGTTTTGGCTCATGGTTTCAGAGGTTCCAGTTTATGTTCTATTTGTTCCATTGCTATTGGGCCCATGGTGAGGCAACACATCATGGCAGGAGCATGTGGCAGTGAGCATGAGCTGCTCACCTCATAGCAGCCAGGAAGTGAAGAGAGGAAGGAGCTAGGGTCCCACAATCCCCTTCAAGGTCACCCCTCCCCCTCCAAAGACCTGACTTCCTTCCTCTAGGCCCCACCTCTTAAAGATTCCACAGCCTCCCAATAGTACCACAGGCCTGGGACCAAGCTTTCAACACATGGACCTCGTGGGGACACTCATCTAAACTTGTAGCCAAGTTCAGGGAAACGGAGAGTGGAGTGGAGAGCCCAAGGAGAGGGGAGTTATTGTTTAAAGGGTACAGGGTTTCCATTTTGTAAAATGAAAAGTCCTGGAGATCCATCTTCCCATCTTGTGAATATACTTAATCCTACCGAACAGTACACTGAAAAACAGTGACGATGGTAAAGTTTGTGTTATGTGGTTTTTTAAACCACAATGAGGAAAAATGTACCTGCAGTGATATAAATGCCAATAACCAATGTGTCGTTTTGAAATGACACTCAATGCTTCGTAAAGCAACGGTACTAAAATTACAGGAAATGGGAGAAGCATATTACATCTGTCTTAGAACATTTCATAAACTAATTACTGAAAAGTGAACTACTAGAAAAAGAAAAAAAAGCCCCTGAGCCTGAAGGTAGCAGCTATGCTGTTACCATGGACATTTTAAAACACTTATTCTTGATTTCTGGGCAGCTCACACGCCAGCCCCAGCCACAGACCACACATGAAGAGCACAGAGACACACATCACAGACACACGCAATTTATTAAAGAACACATGGTGCCTTGGTCACATGGCACCACACACCCTGTCACCCTCAACATCCACTCCCATGACTGACGCTGCTCGGGCCCCAGGAGGAAGAAGGGAGATGCTTTTCCTCTGTTCTTGTCCTCAACACAATGACTGCATCCAAGTGACATAGTGGCTTGTGGGCTGTGGCTGCTGACTGTGCACGTGGACGCTGCCCTGGGACACAGGAAGTCTCTGAGCAGGCAAGAAAACCCTTTGCTGTTAGGTAAGAAAAAAGAGTAATGAACTTGTTAAACCCTTCCTCTTAGAAAGCACAAATGCAGTGAACTCCCAGGTGTCCTGAGCCTCTATTTTCTTGTTTCTCTCCTTTAATTGTGGTTCCAGGAAAGGATATGTGATCCACACAGCTTGGATAGGACAGCTGAGGAACATTTTGCGACACTGAATAAGTCACATTACTCTTGAATTTGTATGTCTGTGGGTCTGCATGTAACATGCTTAAAGCGTGATATCAATTACAGACATGGCTGTTAGGTTAGATCTTACTTAGGCAGACAGGAAAAAAAATCAAGAACTACATGATAGGAACAACAGACACAGTTTGTAATGTCCCCCACAATCATAATTTGTCACGGGCGGCCCCACTGCAGTGCTTACGCTTGCCATGTGAAATTCGCGGCTCATTTCCTCATCTAAATATTGCTTTAAGAATTTTATTGACAAGTTGTTACCACATCCTCTGCAGAGCATTTCCAAGTTGAAATTAATTAAAAACTATCTAAGAAATACAGTGATTGGAGAAACATTGTCTCATTTCACATTACTACAAACAGAACAGAAATGAGGGAGAAATCTTATCACGCACAATTCTGATTTTGCTGAAATAAAGGTAAGAAAAACTTGAGAGACTGTATATATGATCACTTAGGGGGTGTGGCTGGCTGGTAGAGTGCCTGCCTAGCATAGGCAGGGCTCTAGCTGTGTTCACCACACCACAAAATGTTATGGATCATGTATGCTTTTATTTTGATTCATTCAACTATCAACAAGCCATCAAGAAACAACCCAGCCAGAGTCGTGCACGGCTCATGCCTGTAATCCCAGCTACTTAAGAGGCAGAGATCAGGAGGATCACAGTTCAAAGCCAGCCCTGGGCAAATAGTTCACAAGATCCGATCTCAAAAATACCTAACACATACACAAAAAAAGGGCTGGTGGAGTGGCTCAAGGTGTAGGCCTTGAGTTCAAGCCCCAGTACCACAAAAAAAAAAAAAGACCACCCAGCAGGTGGTGCCAGCTGGTGGCTCACTTAGGAGGCAGAGATTAGGAGGATTGCAATTGGAAATCAGCCCAGGCAAATAGTTTTTGAAACCCTATCTCAAAAAATCCTTCACAAAAAAGGGCTGGCATAGTGGTTCAAGTGGGAAGAGCACCTGTCTAGCAAGCATGAAGCCCAGAGTTCAAACCCCAGTGCTGCCAAAAACAAAAATAGGAGAGAGACTACCCGGACTATTATAGTAATAATGAGGTTCAGGTGTTTGATACATTGCTGACTTTTGGTCATCTAAAGTCCACAGTGTTTTACATATTTTATATTTTGTTATAACAAAAGTATTCTTGCCATATTATATTTAATCACTAGTTAGTCAGAGTTATAACTTTTAACTATTCCAGGCAGGAGAATAGGAAACTCCATTTGTATCTTGCCCAGGCTCTACAAATGCTTGAATGAATTTGGCCAAGGACCACGCATGATCCAAATGCCTCATCTCTTATTCAAACATGCATTTAATGAGCCCATGGGTTGGGAATTAGGTCAAGATGTATGGCTCCCTGTCATTGGGAGGACACAGCTCACAGTACAGCCAGATAGTTTTACATTCAGCCATCGGAGCACCAAGGGGTAGCATAGTAGAGTGACGGCACACATACTAGCTTTCGATTCAAATGGGCCGGGCCCAAGGTCTTGGGTCCGCCATATCTTTACGTAAGGACCTTAGGCAAGTCTTTCCTCTTTGAGCCTCCGTTTTCTCCTCTGTAAGATGGGAACAATAACAACACCTACGTGGTCATGAGAACTAAATGAAATGGCAGGCATGTTTTAGTTAGGTAAGACGGTGCCCTGGTATTTAGCGGTAAAGACAACAAGTGTATATTACTCATGGTTTCCGCAGGTCAGAAGCTCAGCAGTGACTTCGCTGTGTGGCTCTGGGTCAGGGTCTCTCAGGAGGTTATGGTCAGAAGCTCAGCAGGAGCTTTGTCACCCAGGGTTACCTGGCACTGGTACGACCACTCCCCAGGTGACCCACTTACATAGCTGCGGGCAGGAGGCCTTTGTCCCACCTCCAACGTGTGCCTGAGTGTCCTGGAGGCATGGTAGAGCTTGAGCTATTAAGGACAGTGAGAGGACAAGGCCACTGAGCTCCTGAAGCTGGCTCCGGATCAGAGTCTTCCACTCTTGTCCACTCGTGAGAAGCAGGGCCCCAAGCCCAGCCCATCCTCCAGGGGAGGAAACTAGGCACTGTCTCCTGCAGGAAGAAGGATCTAAGAACTGGGGGAATGTGGTAAAGCTCCTGCACATGAGGGTAGTGTGAGCTTAGTGCTCAGCAGAGAATCAGGGCCCCTGAAAGTGCATAATTACTTCCTGTGTGTGTTTCACTTTGCAAGTTAACAAGGTGCTTCGCGCCCTTTCTGTATTTAATAGTCATCAGAATCCTGTGGTGTAGCCAGGTGCTAGTGGCTCACGTCTGTAATCCTAGCTATTCAGGAGGCATTGATCAGGAGGATTGCAGGTCAAAGCGAGCCTGGGCAAAAATAGTTCAAGAGACCTTATGTCAAAAAAAAAAAAAAAATCACAAAAAAAGGGCTGGTGGAGTGGCTCAAGGTATAGGTCCTGAGTTCAAACCCTAGTACTGCAAAAAAAAAAAGAAAAGAATCTTGTGGTGTCATTATAGACAGTCCCTGACTGTTGCCGTGAAAGCAACAGGCATACAGTAGAACTTACTTTGGATTTTGAGTTTAGATTTTTTCCAGGCTCCCAGTGTCCAGGGGATACTGATGCTCTGTAGTGTGCTGGAGGCTAAGCCCAGGCAGTGGAGAAAAAAGCCTCCTGGTCACAGCTCAGGTCACCCTATGTGTTTCTGACTTACTGTGCTTCCTATGATGGGAAAGGAGTTCCATCCTAAGGCAAAAAGCATCTGTATTTCCATTTTACAGGGGAGGAAACTGAAGCTCAGAGGGAAGTGACTTACCCAGAATCACACAGACACTTGGTGGCAGAGCTAGGGTTGGGACATCGTCAGCCTGAAGGACAGCAGCCAGCTAGGTTGCTTCTGGCATTGCTTCTCCATGGGGAATGTCCTAAAGCACCTGGGGTATCCTTAGGGACTCCTGAGATGCTGCAGAAATCTGGCAGCCCTGTGCCCAGACCATCTCCCTCCTCAGGAGCAGAGGGCAGGACAGGATGTCAGGGGTCCCAAGAGATGCAAGAGGGTGGGACAAGACAGGATGCAGCTGCTCAGGGAGACCAATTCAGGCGTGAAGTGCTGATGTGTAAAGGGGCGATGATTCCTGCAAGTCATCATAGTCATCATAGTCGGGGTTTCCCACAGGGCGACAGGGAGGTTGGGTGAGCTGGGGTGGGGTGGCACAGGCCAGTGGTCAACTTGAAGAGGCCCCTATACACAGCACCTCCTGTGGGGGCTTGGAGTGAGGCTCAGTGGGGTCCAACCCTGATGCCACCACCTCCTAGCTGTGTGCCCTGGGGCAATCCCTGCACCGCTCTGATTCTCCCTGTCCACCGCTACATTGCAGGCAGCCAGATCCACCAAACCCATCCTTGTACCCCAGGTACAATCGCACTTATGCTGTGGTGCACATTTGTCTTTGTAAGGCAGAAAATCATAACTGTCCAGGGCTGTCCCAATGTAAATTAGTAAAAATGAAATAAAGTAAAAAATGCACTTGTTCAAGCGCACTGGTTGTGTTTCAAGTTCTCAATAGCTACATACATATGACTCAGAGACGGAACTGCTGGACAGTGCAGAGGGGTCATTTTCGTTGCAGGAAGTTGTACTGGTCAGCCTGGCCTAGCTCTGGATTGTCCAATAGGAACACAGGCAAGCAGACTGGGGGCATGGCTCAGTGGGGCGTTTGCCTAATAGAGAGACCCTAGGTTTCATCCCCAGCAAAGGAAGCAGGAGGGAGGGAGGTGGGAAGGAAGGAAGGAAGATACAGCAAGCCACAAGTGGAATTTAAGTTTTTCCAGTAGCCACATTAGAAAAAGCAAAAGGAAACAGGTGAAATTAACTCTAAAGGTACACACTATATTTAATCCACTATGTCCCTAATATTATTTCATCATTTTGCCAAGTTAAAAAAATGCATGGGCTATCTTACATTTTTTTCCCTCTTACTAAATTTTTGAAATCTGGTGGGTATATTTATGGTACATCTCAGTTCAGGTTAGTACATTTCAAGGGCTCAATCGTTCCATGAGGCCAGTGGCCACCATATAGAATAACACAGCTAGTGACTGTTAAGAAGACAAACAGACTGAGCCTAAAGCCTATAGCATGCCACAGGGGATTCTGGGTAAGTGCTACCTTTTTGGTTGGTTATTGTTGTTTTGTGGTGCTGGGGATTAAACCCGAGCCTCACATATGCTAGGCAAGTGTGCTACCAATGAGCACACCCCCAGCTCCGATAAGGGCCTGTGATAGTCAAACTATTCGTTGGTGTGACCAAAAAATACCAAAGATGCTAATTGTCAGGAGAAAAGTTTTATTTTAGCTCACAGTTTCACGTTCAGAAATTCTTTCATTTTTAAAATTTTTTTGTGGTACTGGGGTTTGAACTCAGGGCCTCACCCTAATCAATAGATTCATTCGTTGATTAGCTCAGAGCCCTCAGGATCCAATCCCCTGTCAATGAGTGGACCCGCTAGCTGGGCACCAAGCCTTTCGGGGGATACTTCATGTCCAAACCATAACAAGGTCTGACTGCCCCAGCAGACTGCGCGATCTTAAAGGGCAGGGACCAGGGTCTGCTCCCCTCTGCCTCTCCCTGCCTCCTCTTGCTTCTAGACAGTCCCTCTTCTGCCCCTTGCACTTGACCTGAAGCTGCCCCTTCTGTCTGGGCTTTTGTGGTCAGACAGGTGTTAAGTCGGTCAGCAGTCAGTGTTGGCGCCTGCCCCCACCCTCAGGGTCTATCCCAGAGCCCATGACTCAGACTCAGCAAACATTTTCAGCCCATGAGGCATCGAGTTGTTTAGAAATAAATTCCCCTCTGATGGGGGAAGGGAGGGAAGAAAGCTCTGAGCTGGGAGACAGGAAACCTTCTAGTGACAACTCCAATCTGCTGCCTTGGGTGGGCTTCTTTCCCTCTCTGGGCCTCTGTTTCTCATCTGTAAAATGGATGAGTCCAGTCTGGTGGGTGTGGGATCTTTGCAGCTGGCAACAAGGATCCTCCTGTCATAGGTGCTTATCCACACAATGGCTAGGTTTGTCCTGTGCCTCGATTACAGGCTCATGGTGAGCTGCTATGAACTCACTCAACGCAGAGCCCACAATGGTTCCTGCTCCTGCTGGAGGGCCTCTGGAAGTGTGGTGAAAGTGTGGCTGTAACATTAGTTTTTGCTGCTATTCCATCCTGTCGGCTCTCTGTATCCATGGCCTCAGTGCCGTGGATTCAATCCATCTTGGACCAAACATATTTGGAAAAAAATTGCATCTGTACTGAACGCGTACAATTTTTTCTTGTCATTATTCCCTGAATAGTACCATGTAATAATACATGGCGTTTACATTGTATTGCCTATTGCAAGTCATCCAGAGATAATTTCAAGAATACAGGAGGAGATTCGTAGGTTATATGCAAACACTATGGGATTTTAGAGACGGGATCTGAGCAGCCAAAGATTTTTATATCCTCAGGGGTTCTAGAACCAACCCCCTCCCCCAGACACCAGGGATGACTGTATATAAAATTTGCTTTTCTATTATTTATACTAATACTGTAATTATAATGCTCCATGAACTATTCTTACAGTCATTTCTCGTGAAGGAAGAGGAAGAAGAGGCACTTGGCACCTGGGAGGGGAGTCCCAGATATTTGCAGGATTTTAACACCTTGACCTTCACATGGACTCTGTGAGCATTGCCTTCCACATTTTCCTAATGAGGAGACTGAGGCTTGGAGGGGTGAAACCACTCACTTGAGGTCACACAGCCAACAAGTGGTAGAGCAGGATTCAAACCCAGTTCTGATTCCCAAGCTGTCATGTGGAAAAGAAGCAAACCCCACATCTCATGGCTGGGCTCCCTTCAGGTGACCACTAGACTCCCCACCACCACACTAGGAAAATGAGAAGCTATAGCCCCAGGCTGGACCTGTTAAGCCAGGGCCTCTCAGCTGCCTTCCCCATGTCCTGGACTCAAGGGAGCCTTGGTGGCTGCAAGCTGGACAGGCTCTCGTGGCAGCCAGAACAACCAGGCGCTCAGAAATCTCTGTCCACAGCCTCATTTGCATAATCCCCACAATCCAATGCAGACCCAGCTTCCCTTTGTGATATTAATTAAGTGGAGGAGAATATTGTGGGCAAGGAGAATTGGCTCCTGGCTTTCCACCATTGTCCCCTCATGTCACCTCTATTGCCTCACCCCTCCTGAATTGATCATGGGAGTGTCACAGAGTTGGAATTCAGGAACAAAAGGTTGGAACCCCCACCCAGGTCCCCCCATTCCTGGGGTGCCCAGCGATTGCCTGGGCATCTCCAGCCTCCAGAGGAAGGCCGGCCCTCCTCAGAGACCAGGGATCACTGGGTGCTAAATGTTTGAATGTGCGATAAAACATACCATTTGCATTTAAAAATTAATCCTAGAGGAAAATAATAGACTATTAGTTAATAAATGGAATTGAAAAGCTGGCTGCTTTCCAGATCCATTTCGGAGAGTCACAGCGCTGAGCTCTGCCCAGCATTCCAGACAGTCCTAGAAAACCCGCCTTGTCTCCTTGGACTCCCCTTGGGCTCCCTGTCCGAGACTCATAGTTGGAAGTCTGAGGCCACCTGCCAATTCCTCTCCATAACCTGGAGACTGTCTTGCCACTGTGGCCCACTGACTTACTGTGTGACCTTGAGTAAGTCACTTTCCTTCTCTAAGACTCAGTTTTTTTATTTCTAACATGATGGGTGAAGTGGATGCCAGGCTTTTGTGAGTCTAAGGATTCTGAAGTTCTGTCGTGGTCGATGTCAGGCACTTGTATTGAAGATTTGGGGGCACAGTCAACAAATGTGCCTCAACACATTTGGGGACCACTTCCAGGGAACAGAGCTTGTCCAGGTCATCTTCAGAGGCTGAGACACTTGGCCCCACTCCCCTCATCTCAGATCCACTCCTGGACCCCACCTGCCTGCTCCTGTTAGGGAGCAGAGATGGGGAAGCACCAGAGAGCTGAGTTCTAGTTCTGGCCCTGTCCGACCCATCATAAGCCCCTGAGCAGGGCTGCTCCCCTGACCACGAGATCCCATGTCACAGGAATTTGAACACATGTCACAGGAATTTGAACACACAGGAGCCTTGAATAGCAGGAAGGCTTGTTTCACATCAAGCTGACTGGCTGGCTTCATAATCCAAGTTTCTCCCATGAGGCCCAGACAGCGGCAGGGAGCTGGAGGTGGGACCCAGAGTATGACCTCTGAGAGAAGAAAGACATGGGAGCCTCAGGAAAGCAAAGAATTTGGGGAAACTTTTGGAAAATGCTCAGTGTGGCCCTTGGCAGCTGCTGTTATTAGCATTATCTCAATGTTTAGAGAGACCTCAGGTTCTGGATCATCACCACCCTGCCCAGGCCTCCCGAGGCTTGTTCTGGGTTCCCCTAAGTCTTTTTATTTTGGGAGGAGGGGGGTGGAACTGGGGCTTGAACTCAGGGCCTACACCTTGAGCCACTCCACCAACCCATTTTTGTAATGGAGTTTTCTGAGATAGGATCTCTCAAACTATTTTCCTGGTCTGACTTTGAATTGTGATCCTCCTGATCTCTGCCCCCTGAGTAGCTAGAATTATAGGTATGAGCCACCAGCGCCCAGCTTCCCCCAAGTCTTAATCACATAATAGAGAATCCTGGCTTTTGATTGCTGTGTGTGTCCTTCCAAAACCTCCTGAGTCAATTTCTTAAAATCCAGAGAATGGTCTCAGCTCATGGGGCACCACCTCCTGGGAGCCTGCTTGCTTGTCATCATCCCCTCTCCTCTCCATCCTCTATCCATACAACCACCAATCTGTTCATCCATTCACCCATGCATTCGTCCATTCATACATTCATACATACATAAATACATACATCCTCCCTTCACCCATCCTCCATCTGTCTGTCCATCCATCTACCCATCTGTCCATCCTCCCATCCACCCATCCATCCATCATCCATCCACTCACCCATTTGACAATTACTTTCAGAGCACCTCTTCTGTGCTTGGTCCTGTTTAAGTTGAACCAACTGTAATCTTTGTCCTTCTGCCCCACTTGTGCCAGAACATTCCTAGACACCAAGCTACACTTGGGTCTATGATATCTCATGTGCCAGTGTCCTAAAAGAATGGTACTTGTGCTGTGCCCATCTGTGTATTTCTCCAACCCCAGTGCACAGTCTACATGAGTCTTTGGGTGACTTTCCCGACTGTTTGCATCTCCACACCCAGCTCCCCCACCCTGCTGCACCTCTGTTTGCCAGGCACCCATCCAAACAGCCCTTTCAATCTCCCAAAGAGAGGCAGATTAGGGAACAGGAGCCAGGTAACAGCCATAAAACCTTGCTCTCCTGTAGGGCGCAAAGATCAAAGCCTTCTGTGTCAGGCCACATGAGCAATTGTAACAACCTTTCACCTGGGTATGGCACCTCACAGTTTACAGAGGCAGTCCCCATCTCTGGCTCCTTTCATCTTCCCACAGGGCCTCTGCCACAAGGAAACCAAGACTCAAGGAATCACAATAACCATGCAAAAAATAAGTGGCTGAATTGGGATTTGAACTCGGGTTCCTAACATTAAATCCAGTACCTTTTCAACTACATTACAAGCACAGGCTCAGATAGGCCTGAACCTGAGGGTCAGGAGGCTGGGCTCCTCACCCAGCATTCCTGGGTCTGCTGAATATGGCTGTAACCAAGTTATTTCCTCTTGCATTCCAGTTTCCTCTGCAGTAATGTGGGGAGGGTCCGCAGGCTCACAAGATTGTGGTGAGGATCAAAGCAGATGCTGATGGGGATGGGCTGTAGAGACACGCTGCCTGCTGCAAACCAGACAGCACCCAACTTCACGAGGACCCTGGCTCTGAGCGAGACGATCCAGGCTATGCAGGTGCCAGAAGGAGGTGAAGTTTTTGGTTCGCAGTTGTAATTCCCATGGTTCACAGATGCTGGGCCTTTTACTACCTGTTTCCAGGGCCGAGCAGGTTCTTTCTACTGGGAAAGACATTTCAATCACTAATAGCAAACCTTAACTCAGTACCCACGTGCTGGGCCTTTCACCAGACTAGGGAGATCCAGAGGTGAACAAGGTGCAGCCTCTCCAGGGAAGTTTCCCATGTCAGGGGTGTGAGCTAACAGGGAGGGAAACTAACATTTCACAGGTACTCTCTTGGGGCAGGCATTTTGACTGTCAGCTCTTCTGTAGTCATAAGAAACCTGTAAGGATCAAGCCCATTACAGAAAACCTGAAAGCTGGGCATGGTGGCATATGCCTGCAATCCCAGCACTCAGGAGGAGAAGGCAGGAGGATCATGAGTTTGAGGCCAGTTTGAGCTACTATCAGGATTCTATCTTAAAAAAGAAGAAGGAGGAGGAGGAGAAGAAGGAGGAGGAGGAGGAGGAGAAAAAGGAGGAGGAGGAGAAGAAGGAAGAGGAGGAGTAGAAGAAGAAGGAGGAGAAGGAGAAAAAGGAGGAGAAGGAGGAGGAGGAGAAGGAGGAGGAGGAGAAGGAGGAGGAGGAGAAGGAGGAGGAGGAGAAGGAGGAGGAGGAGGAGAAAAAGGAGGAGGAGGAGGAGAAGGAGGAGGAGGAGGAAGAGGAGGAAGAGGAGGAGAAAAAGAAGGAGGAGGAGAAGAAGGAGGAGGAGGAGGAGGAGAAAAAGGAGGAGGAGGAGGAGAAGGAGGAGGAGGAGGAGAAGGAGGAGGAGGAGGAGAAGGAGGAGGAGGAGGAGAAAAAGGAGGAGAAGAAGGAGGAGGAGGAGAAGAAGAAGGAGGAGGAGAAGAAGGAGGAGGAGGAGGAGAAAGAGGAGGAGGAGAAAAAGGAGGAGGAGAAGAAGAAGGAGGAGGAGGAGAAAAAGGAGGAGAAGAAGAAGAAGGAGGAGGAGGAGAAGGAGGAGGAAGAAGAGGAGGAGGAAGAAGAGGAGGAGGAAGAAGAGGAGGAGGAAGAAGAGGAGGAGGAAGAGGAGGAGAAAAAGGAGGAGAAGAAGAAGGAGGAGGAGGAGAAGAAGGAGGAGGAGGAGGAGAAGGAGGAGGAGGAGGAAGAAGAGGAGGAGGAGGAGAAGAAGAAGGAGGAGAAGAAAGAGGAGGAAGAAGAGGAGGAGGAAGAGGAGGAGGAGGAGAAAAAGGAGGAGGAGGAGGAAAAAGAAACAAAGAAACTGAGGCTTAAGGAAGTTAAGTGCCCTCTTTGTTCAGGGTCACATGGGGTCTCCACACATCCCTCCCCTCACTCCAAAGCTTTCCAGTCTTCAGGGCTGCTTTGGAAGAAAAAGGTGAGGGAGGTGTGCGCCATCAGCACGCTGGAGGAGGCGGCATGTGACGGTTCTGAGCATGGCCTTCCAGTACCCTAGAGGATGGAGGATGTAGCAGAGGATGAAGCTGAGGACGAGAAGAACTCAGAGGTGGGAAGATGAGGAATGAGCCCCGAGCCACGAGGCCAAGAGTTTGGCTGGAGCAGAGGGTGGGCAGTGGAGTCTGCATTGGGAGCCTGGGGAGAGCCACCTTGAATGCCAGGCAACAGGGAGCCAGTGAAGACTTTATCAGGAAAGTGGCTCAATCAGAGACTTGGGTGGTCAGGAAAACCTTCCAGTGGCTTGAGGGTTAAGACCAGAGAAGGGGAGGGAGAGGACAGTGTCAAATGAGACCCAGGCCTGAAGTTTGCGCTCAGTTTCCTTCTGACTGCAAAGCAGTGAAACACTGAGCATGTGCTGTGGACGAGGCCCAGAGCTAAGCACTTCGTGTTTTGTCGCATTTCAGGACAGGCAGTATTGTTAGTCTATGTCACAGATGAGAAAACTGAGACACAGAAAAGCTGACTAGCTCATGGACACGGGACTCCATAGAGGTGGAGTTGGAGTTCAGCAGTCTTACTCTCAAAGCCTGGACCCCTCAGAAGGCGAGCAAGATGGAAGTCTCAGAATGGAGACCCAGGTGAGCCCCACCTGAGAAGGCTGCTCCCTGAGTGGGTGGGGGGTCAGAGGTCAGAAGTGCACACTAGAAGCTGGGTTGGTTCACTGCTGTAATCCCAGCACTTCGGAGACTGAATCAGGAGGAGCTAAAATTCAAGGCCAGCCTGGGATACACAGTGAGACCCTGTTTCCCCAAAATAAAAAGTGGACTCCCAGGGCCCAGCACCTCCTGCTGCCCACCGCTTCCACTCAGTGCTCCTGGACAGCGCATTAACATCCAGGGCCACCAGGTGGCAGTAGAGAGACGGCCCGCTCAGAGCACCAGCCCAGTGTCCTCCAGCTCACAAAGACCCAGGGTTGGCGTCCAAACAGAGTGGCTTTCAGAGGACCCTCTCCTCCTGGTCGCTCCGCTCCACGTTCTGTCTGTGCTCAGAAGGGCATCCACAGCAGAGCTGGGTTTTCAGGTGCCTAAAGTGAAACTGGGAAGCACCGAGAGTTGCTGACTTTAAGCCCTCCAGGTCCCTGGAGTAGTATACAGCCATTAGCAATGACCGCTCACTAGAATGCTCACGCCACCATGCCAGGTGTAAAAAATGCTGTGTGCAAAATGCTGTGTGCAAAATATATGTGCCTAGAAAAATGTCTGGAAGGAAACGGCACTTAGGCTGGGGAAGTGCTGAGTGGCTTCTGTTCTCCTTCTTAACTCTTCTGTATCGTCTTTATTTTTCACAATGAGCATGCTTTGCTTTTATCATAAGTAGAAAAAAGTTTTCTGAAGAGGAGGAGGACAAATACTAGCTGTCAAGATGAATTGCTTTTTTAAATGTCACTTCCTCCAGGAAGCCTTCCCCCTTTCTCCTCCTCCCCTGCCTGGGGGTTGGGGTTTCATTACCTCCATTGAAGAGTGCTTTCCACTCCATAGGATAATCACTGCTGTAACTGGCTACATTTAAGCCATCCAATATGGTTGTCACCTGTCACATATGGCTACTGAGCATTTGAAATATAGCTGATACAAACAAATGCAGACATATAAAATACTCACCAGCTTTCAATGATTTAGTATGGAAAAAAAACTATGAAATAGTTTACTAATTGCATGTCGAAACAATATTTTGGATATATCGTGTTAAGTAAATATATTAAAATTAACTCCACCTGTTTCATTTTATTTTTTTAGAGTGTGGGGCTGGGGATGTAACCCAGCCTTGCAAATTGCTAAGACCTAAGACCCACGCCCTACCATTGAGCCTCACCTCCAGCCCTCCTCTTATCTTTTTGATGTGACTACCAGAAAATTTAAAATTACATATGGGCTTGTGTTGTATTTCCTTGGGCAGTCCTGCTCATGAGTTTTCATGAGAGAAGATGGGTACTGGCTCCCAGCTTCCAGCTCAGGCCCAGAGAGGGAAAGGGCGCTGTATGAGGTCACATAGCAAACAGGTGTTAGGAACTTGAGTGGAGTCTCAGGTCCCCTGGCACTGGCTTGTAATGTGGTCTGACCCACAACTGGCCAGCTTCTCTATCAGTTCTGTATCTGAGGTAGAGACAATTGGGAGAGGAGCAGGGATTGCCAGAAGGCTTCTCCCAGGAGGTTCCTGCCTCAGGAACTTTGCACAGACTCTTCATTGTCATATACCCTCCCCGCAAAGGCTCCCCCCAGCTTCTGGCTAGAGTAGCCCCTCCCCTCAGCCAGTCATTGCCAGCTCCCTGTTTTATTGTCTTCCTAGCATTTATCTTGTCTCTAGGTAAGTGTCCCTATAGCAGAATATAGGCTCCCTGAAGGGGATAATGGGGAAGGGCTGCTGTTATCCAGCAGGTCCATACCTGTGTCCCTGCCTCCCCAGTGTCTGGCATGCAGGAGATGCCCAACTACTGTTTGTCAATCAAATTTCATTGAAAGAGACACAGACAAGTTAGGTCACTGAAGCGTCCTCAGCTGCACCAAAATCCAACAAAATGTGCCGCAGGTCCTTAGACAAATACTTTCCAGTCTCTGGGTCCTTGCTTCCCCATCTGAAAACGGGTGCTCCCTCAGCCGCCACTGCCACTGCGGGGCTGTCTGGCTTGCAGGGTAGACTGGTTGCATTAGCACTAGTGGAGTTGATGGGTGTGAATGCTGCTTTGTAAACTGTTAAAGCGTGATTGCAAATGCGAGGAGCTGTTGTCATTAGACAAATGAAGCCTCAGGCCGCTGCTTCCTCTGCAAGGAGGGGAGTGGGTCAGATGCTCTCCTGCCAGGGGAGGGTCTTTGTTTCCTGCCCTGCCTGCAGGTAGTTCACCTACTGCCAGGGCAATATGCAAATAACATGCAAATCAGAGACATTCAAACAATCAGAGGGACTAACAAGGGACCCACATTGCAGGGTGCGGCTAATCAGCTTTGGGAAACACCATAAACCAATGGGTGGGTCCCAGAAGGGTGAGACCAATGTCAGTTGAAGCTGGGGGGCGGGGGAAGGCGGAACCGGGTTTAAGAGCTGGGAACATAGCAGGTGGAGGGCACAGCTTGGGCCAAGGTGTGGCTGAAGGTAGCTGCCAAGAGACCAGAGAGGAAGGGCTTGGGCAGCAGGCAAATCCCAGTCACCCTATAGGATCCCAAATGGGAAGGAAAATGTTTAGGAAGAAAGGAGTGGGGAAGAAGGGGGACTTTATTTTATCTTTATCACAATGTTTATGTTTAGCCAGGTAAAGGCCTAGGACTGCTGTCTAATTATGTAACCTACAGTAGATGTTGATTAATTGAATCTCCAAGTTCTATGTGCCCATGAAAGGCATAAGTGGATCAGCACAAGGGTTGGACAGACAGGGCTTGAACCCTAGCTCCAACTTTTTATGTGACCTTGAAAAAATGACTTTCTGGTCCTCAGTTTCACCATCTGAAACCCTCACAAGATTGAGAGGACTATAAGGGGATAATGTATAAATGAAACTGAGCCTAGTGCCCAGCTCCAGGTCCTCCATGAATGTGCTCCGCTGTTCTTTGAGTCAAAGAGGGAGATAGCCACCCAGCTAAAGGCTCCTGTGGATAGAAACAAAGCTAAAGAGCTGAATCTGTGACGGGCACCAGTGGTTCACGCCTGTAATCCCAGCTACTCAGGAGGCAAAGAGCAGGAGGATTGCAGTTCAAAGCCAGCCCAGGCAAATAGTTCATAAGACCCTGTCTTAAAAAAAACTCATCACCAAAAAAGGGCTGGTGGAGTGGCACAAAGTGTAGGCTCTGAGTTCAAATCCCAATACAGCAAAAAAAAAAAAAAGAGCTAAATCTGCCCAGCACATAATAGGTGCTCAATAACATTTCTTGGATTGGGAAGGGGCCAGTGCCTGGATGCCTTGGGGTTGGTACTACAAGCACCATTGCTTGGAGCTGCTTTGCCCAGGAGAGGGAGTCCTGCCCCAAGGTGGGACCCCAAACTCATGGTCTCCAAATTCTGAATCTCCTGGAAGGTCTGAGAAGCAAGAACTGAAAATAAAACCCAGTTCCCACCCCACTCAACAGATTTTTTTTTTTTTTTGGTGGGACTGGGGTTTGAACACAGGGCTTCACACTTGCAAAGCAGGCACTCTACCACTTGAGCCACTCCTACAGTCCATTTTACTCTAGTATTTTGGAGATGAGGTCTTTCAAACTATTTGCTCAGGCTGGCCCCCAACCTCAATTCTCCCAATTTCAGCTCTCAAGTAGCTAGGATTACAGGTGTGAGCCACGCACCTGGCAGACCCAATGGTGAGAAGTCTGTAGACCTGAGGGGGGACCTCCCTGTTCCCATCTGCCCTTGCTCTGTCTCCTTCACATCCTTTAAGGCCCACCTCCTCCTGATGGCCTCCTAGGGTAACACCTATTTCCAATGGACTCTTGGAGCTTCAAAAGATGGCCTACTTTTCCAGGTCTCAGATGGGGTCTCAGAGTCTGTCGTGCCATTAGGTGGGCCCGGAAAGAAAGGGATTGTTGGGACATTTTGCTAGTTTGTGGGACAAAGAGACAGAAGTCTGGGTGGCACAGACTTCAGTGGCTTATCTCTCATTGGGCTCTTCCACTCCCCCTCCATACACACACAACCCCCCACACACCCCACTAGCTCCTGTTATCTGTACATCAGGAGTGGGACTCCCAAAGGCCAGGGGCCCTGCCTGGGTGGTTCCCACGGGTCCCTGAAGCCGGTCTACCACCCGGCCTCAGCAGAGCCTGTTAATGGTGATGGTGATGAAGGCTGTCAGAGCAGGGCTCTGCCCACAGAAATGGAACAAGGGGTTGTGTCCTCCCTGAAGGGACAGCCATGCACAAAACCTTGCTGCACGGACAGGCCCATTCCACAGTGAGGTTGGGTAGAAGCTGTCCCTAGATACCCCCTCCCCCCCATCTCCTCTCTGCCCCTCTGTGCTCAGACTGCAGGAGAACAAAATCGACAGAGGAGAAATACAATGTACAGATAGAAGGGTCTGCGGGGAGGGGCTCGAGGGCTCGCTCTTAATAACAAGCAAGGAGGGGAGGCCTGGGGTCTGCTGCCAGGGCCCGGCGCCCCTGCCACAGTGAACCCCCCAGGCCGGCACATTAGCGCCAAGGCCGGCTTTCCTAGTCGGAGGCCCCAGCCCCAGCCCCAGCCTCAGCGCCTGGGAAAGCCGCCTGTTTTGTTCCCAGCTTCCCCCTCTTTTTCTTTCTTTCTTCTTTTTTTTTTTCTTCTTCTCATTCATTGCAGTTCGGTCCCTTTCGAAGCCGCAGGGACCCGGGTGGCAGGGCTGAGGCGAGGGGGTGGCACTCCTGGCCCTGACAGGTAGGGCCAACCCCCGCTTTGGGTAGCCCCTTCCCCCGCCCTCCCCCCGGGTCCCCTCTCCCTGCTCCTGTCAGCCGCGCCAGACGCTCTCCGGCTTTGCAGCATTCAATAAAAATTGAGAAACATTTGGGCTGAAATCGCTGCTTTATCTGGAGGAGCCACAGCGCCGGGAGAGACCACTGCTGCGCGGGGGGGACCAGGGGTCCTGGCAACCCGGGTGGCGCAGGGTCGCCACACCCCAGAATCATCGCTGTCCCCCGGGGGGGCCCTCGGTCTCGGGGGCGCGGCGCTCGGGGCGGCGCGCGGCCGGCGGGGGCGCGGGGCGCGCGCGGGGGGCGGCGGCCGGGCTGGGCTCCCCCCACGCCCGCGGCTCAGGTGGGCCGTACCCAGGCGCTGGCGGAGCCCGGGTCCCGGTTCTGCCCGGGCTGGATGGCTCATTCTGCTGGCTGCGCGGTGGCGGCGGCTGTGTGTGTGCCGCGCCTCGCCGCTCCCCCCCGGCCCCCCGAGCCCGGGGCGCGCGCTCCCGCCCGGGCCCCGCGGCGCCGCGGCCCGAGGCGTCGGGAAGCGCAGCCATGGCCCTGCGGAGGCTGGGGGCCGCGCTGCTGCTGCTGCCGCTGCTCGCCGCCGTGGAAGGTGAGCGGGCGATGGGGGCGGACGATGGGGGTGGGGAGCGGCCGGCCCGCACGGCGCCCCCTCCGCCCGCGGCCGCAAAGTTTGCCCGGGGGCTCGCGCCGGGCGCAGGTGGCCGCGGGGAGGTGTGTCCGGCGGCACCGGGAGGCGCGGGCCCGGCGGGCGCCCGGGGAGCGGCGGGCGCTGATTGACTGTGCCAGGAGGAGGCGAAGGGACCATCTTGCCGAGGCTTTGTAGCCAGCCCGGCGAGCGCCGCCCAGGGCCCGGGGCTGCCCACGCGCGCTCGCTGCCCCCGGCCCCGCAGCCCCATACGCCGGCCTGGCCTTGCTCCGCACCGGCTTGGAGGGGCGCGGGCCAGGGGGCCCGGCGCGCAGTCGGAGCTGGAAAGTTTGGCAGGGAGCAGAGGGAGGGAGGCATCGCGGCTGGCCGGGGTGGGGGCTCTCGGCCCGCGCCCCCCCGGGATGGGGCCCGGCGTCCCGGAGAGCGGCGACTAGCAGAGTGGAAGTGAGCGCGCCAGTCCCCGTGCGGGTGCTTGCCCATCACACGCGGCGTACAAAGGGGTCCCCTCCCCGGGAGGACTGCGCGGGGGATGGGACCGTGGGCATCTCCCCGCAGCGCGGGGTCCCTGGGCACCCCCCGCCGGCCACCGCCCCGCAGGCGGCAGAGCTCAGCGTGGCGGCTGGAGCCCCGGGAACTCTCCAGCTGCCGTCAGGGCCGGACCAGATGCTCTTGCCATGTGTTGGCCTTGGCCGGGGTCGCTGGGCCCTCTCTCCGTGGCCTCGTGTGTTGGTAACACCGACCCCCAGGGAGGCAAGGAGAGGCTGCCCGGGTCTCCCCTCCTAGCTTGCTCTGGAGGGAAAGTTGTTAGTGGGGTCTGGGTGTGTCCATCAGGAATGGCCGAGCTGGTTGGGCAAGAGCTGAACAGAAATAATGGTTCTCATGTGGACTGCGCTTTACAGTTTTCAAGCCGCTTTACAGTTTATGAAGTACTTTGCACTCTACACAGCTCTTTGGTTTACAACGTGCTGCACGGTTGACGAGGTACTTTAAGCCTTACAAAGTGCTTTCCCGCCCACAATGGTGTTGAATCCTTCCGGATAAGTATTCCAAGAAAGCCAGGAGGCGATGATTCTTACTCCAGTTTAACAAATAGGGAAACTGAGGCTTAGAAAAACCCAGTGTTTCACCCATAGCCATTGGGTGCTAAAAAATAGAACCTGGGTCTGAGGTATTTGAAGCCAGGACTCACTTTGCTGGGTTTTCTTGAACCCAAACAGGGTGACTCCTTCCAGGATTCTGCACCTGGGCCACTGAGAGTGGTGAGAAGCCCCTTCTCCTCTTGAAACATTAAAAACCCTGATCAGACCAGGCATAGGGGCTGCAGCCTCTGGGGATGGCTTGATGGGGGACCCATTGTGATAACTTTAGTTTCTCTCTCAGTCATGAGCGCTTAAGTGACCGCGATCGGGGGGGTGGGGGTGTCCCTGGATGGCAGCTACAGATTCTGGCACAGAGGTGGCTATCCTCCGGCTCCTGGAGGATTTGGTGGCTGCCTGTGGTTTCCCAGAGTGGGGTAGCTGGGGCACTGAGGGTGCCACGGGCCAGGGTGTGGAGGGCAGCCCTGGGGCCCGGCTGCAGGCGGGAACTCCCTGGAATATGGCTGAGGTACCACGGTACTCTGGCTTTGGGGAAATGACTCATGTGCTGGCCCACTATACGCTGGGATGTTTACAGTATTATGGGGAGCTTGGCATAAATATTGCTATTTAGGTTGCAGTCAGGGAAAGAAAATTGGCCTCTCTCGAGTTGGAAGAGGCCTGGGTGTGTTTTTAATTACCGCGGGGTAGATGGAAGGGACATGTCTGTCCAGCCGTGGCCCTGGCAGGGGGTGGTTGGAGTCTGGAGGGCTGTAGCCTGACTGGACACAGGGCTGGTTGGTGACTGATGTCACAGGAGGGCATGGCACTTGAACTGGCACTTGAGGGCTGGATGGTGAAAGACTCCACAGGAGAGTGGGAGGAGGGCTTCAGTGGGTACCTCAGACTTGCTTTAGGCTCTTCCTTGGAGTCCTGGCCAATAAGGAAACTTAGTCCATCAGGGTTAATACAGAGTTGGGTGCATGGATGGCGAGTGGAATGCAGTGGAAATCAGGGGTCTGCTTCTAATTTACTGTGGGAGCTTAGGTCAGTTCCCTTCCCTGTAGGGCCTCAGTTTCCCTGGGTGTGACACAGTCTAGTTAATGTCTTGGGATTCCATCATATACCCTGCTTCCTCTCTCTGAGCCTCATTTTCTTCATCTGTCACATGAGGGTGATCATGGTGCCTGGCCCACCTGTCTGATTGGGGTGTTTATGAGGCCAGACCGTGGAGGGGAAAGGGCCCCATGAAAGAATTGGGTATGACCTTTGTGGAGGGGAAGATGGGGGTGGGCAATGCTGCCCACAGCACATCCAGGGGATATCTGGGTCCTCCTGGAGGCAGCCAGTCAGTGGGAATAGAAGGGAGGAGGAGAAGTTCTGTGGCTCCAGCACCCAGAGGTATAGGACCACCACTCCTTGCCTTCCCTTCTTTCCATTTCCCTTTCTACTCATCGGCTTTTCAGCTCATAACAGGGCTGGCATGAGCATTAAGGCCTTAGGAAATCACCAGCTCCAGCCTGTAGAATGTTCAAGCATAGAGGGTGTGTGTGTGTGTGTGTGTGTGTGTGTGTGTGTGTGTGTGTGTGTGTGTATTGGGAAGGGGGCTCCTGGTTAGAAAAGTAAGCTTATTATCTCCCCCAAAACATGAGACCCCTCCAAGAAAAACAGAAACAGCACAGAACATCTGGAGTTGAGGCTCAGAGAGCGATGGAGGAGCCCAGGGGGCACATCCAACAGAAGAGGGGGACGGTGGCAGAGACACCACTGGATGGAATTCAAAGGTTGAAGGCTCAAGAAAATCGGTCTCCTCCTCACATTTCTGCATTTGCTCTCCAAATATTTATGGAGCTTCCTCTCTGGCTGGTGTGGTGCTGGACCCTGGGGCCGGCAGGGAGATGGGACAGGCTGACAGGGAAAACAGTTGGCAAGATCAAATGTGAGAAGTGTGTCCCAGAGTGCTGCCAGCAGGACGTTGTGAACCCTGGGGCAACAGTTTGGGAAGGAGAAGAGCCATTTCCTCTTTGGTGGCTTGTGCTTTGCCTCATTTTCTCACTCCCCGTTTTCCCTGCAATGAACTTTCTTAGCTACTCAGCCTGTGAACAACCTGTGTATGCTCTTGAGTTGGGGAGGGTGAGTTTGGGAGCACAGGGATGAGAATGTTACCTGGAAAAGGAAGCAACATATAGAAAGACATGGGAACACCCCCTTGGGTGGGCACCGGGAGCAGCAGTGGGAGTGACACTGAGAATGAAGGTAGGTCAGGTCCTGAAGGGCTAGGATAGAAGGCTAAAGAGTTTGGATTTGATGCTGATGACAGTGGGGAGCCATTGAAGGTCCTAAAGCCATTGAGTAACCTGGGCAAATTTATGTTTGGAAACATCACTGACTTACAGCATATGGGAATGTTCAGATGAGCCAGATCTGGTCCTGCACGGTTGGGATAAGGCCAGCTTCTCTGTCCTGTGTGAGACTGTGAGTTCTCTGAGGGCAAGGACCACTCTGACCCATTTTTGTATCCACAGTTGGGGTCATATTGCTCAGAGGTTCAGATGCTACCTTCCCAGAGGCCCTCCCTGAATATCTCATCTAAAACAGACTCAGTTTTGTGACTTTGTATCCTTCTAGCTCTGTTCTGCTTCATAACACCCATTGCCACCTGAAAAGGTATCAGAGAAGCATTGGCTTCCTTGTTTCCTGTCTGCCTGGTCCCCTAAACTGTCAAGTCCAAGAAAGAAGACTTTTTTAGCTGCCATGTTTGCTAGGGTATGCCAGGGCCTAGAACTGTGCCCAGCCATGTGGGAGCTCAGTGACCAGGACATAGCTAAGCAACGTGGAATGATTGGAGTGTTCAGTGAGTGAAAGAGTGGATATGGTGCATAGGCTTCCAGAATGATAGGGATGGGGGAAAGGGAAATCAAGGGCATGTCCCTGGAGGGAGACACTGAGGTTGTCTGAGGCAGGGTGGTAGGAAAGTGAGGGTAACAATAGGGCAGCTCAGCCACAGCAAAGGCCCAGTGGGCCTGCCACAGCCACATAGAGGTTGATGAGAGCCTTTCTGACAGGGCTGGGGGAGCTGGCCTCTCCCCTCTAGCCCTGGTCCCTGATGTCCTGCCCCAGCCCTCTTGGGCCTGCCTCTTAGGCATCACCTGATGGGCCCCGGCAACCTTTGGTGGGATTAGTTGGAGCCCGTTTCCCTTCCGTGTTTGTTTCTTCTGCTTCTCATTTCAGATGAAGCAGCTTTCATGTATCATGGTAGCCAGGAAACCAGGGCTTGCTTCAAAACCCAGTGCTGTAGAATTCAAAAGCAAGTTGACCTGCTCCTTCCTTCTCCTGCCATCCACGCCTGCTCAGGTTCTGGGTGAGAGAAGGATGCTGGCAGTGGTGGGGAACCTAGCTGCTGACTGTACATGGGTGGGGTGGAAAAAGGCATAGCCTTCCAGCACACGCTTGGGTTCAAATCCCAGCACTGCATGCTGTGTGCTTGGGCAAGGACTTCAGACACCCTGGACATATCTTCTTGAGTTCCCTGGGATACCACAGAACTGTCAAGTGCCCAGGTGCCATGCCATGCACGTGAAGAGCTGTCTTGGCCCTTCTGAGGTCCCTGTCCTTGGAGCATGGGTGTGGCCAATGATAGCTGGGTCTCCATGTGCCACTGTTTGGCATTGGGGTTGTCTGAGCAACAGTCAGGACTCAGTGTCCCCCTCCTGCCACACAGGAGCCTTGTGCTTCTCCATCCCTGGGCTGACACCCTCATGTGAGTGGGCTCAGATTCTCCTCAGTTTCCCTCTCCAGAACCCCCGGGGGATAGTCCCAGGTTCAGACCAGGGAATTTCCACTGAGTCCCACACCCCAGGTCTGTAATCACCCTAAGATCACCATAGAATCCTAGCTGTTAGGGAAGCTTTCCTGGGGAGAGGGGCCTTAGCTTTTACACACCAGGGTGGCTATTCCCCTGCCTATGGAGTTCCATTAGCCCCCTTCAGCCCTCCCCCCCATTCTGCTGTGGCCCCAGTTCCTCTCAGGTTGTCCTGCTTGGCGCCTCTGGCCCCCTTCATCAAGGTGCTGTATGAGTGCCAAGGAGGAGACAGATTTCCTGATCATGTTTACCAGGCCCTCAGCTAGCAGCTATCTACCAAGGCTCACCTATGTCAGCCCAAAGCCCAACCCCTGCACACAGAAAGGCCCCCATGGGAAGAGGTGGATGGCAAGGTCTGTTGACCGGAGGGTTGTACTGAGCAAGGCAGGATCCTGGTCTCCCACTGAGGCCAAGGGAGTGCAAATCAGGGCTGGTTTCCTGGCCGAGTGAACCAAGCAGCACCTCCCACTCAGGTCCAGTCCAGTCCAGTGCCCTAGCCTGCTTGTTCTGGTTAGTTGGTGATTGGGTAGATGGGGGATGAGATCGCGGAATCTGTATTTTAAACACACTCTGCAGGTCTCCCCAGTGGCCTAGGATAAAACCCAGGACTCCTGGGAGAGGAGGAAGACTCTCAGCCGGAAACTGGGAAAGACTGAAATGAAGTGAAATCAATCAGGGCCTGTGCCCACCTCCCTGGTGGCTGCCTGCGGCTGCTGAATTAAAAGAAGCTTGGCTGGGGGAGGATGGGAAGGAAAGAATGTTTGCACAGCTCCCAGGGGTGGGGCGGCCGTTGGCGCGGCACCTGGAGGCTTCCTGATCGGGATTGGGATCAGTGCAGCCAGTCTGATAAGGCTGCCTTGAAAGCGTTTTTAGGGCCTTTTAAATCAGCTATCCTCCGGAAGGTGGGGGAGGGGACACCTGCCTCCTCAGTGTCACCTGGGGCTTGCCCAGGCCATAAGGCCATGCTTGGTGAGTTTCCTGGAGCCACCTGCCATCCTGCTGCAGCTCTTGGGAGTAGGGGTGCCCTCTAGGGGAGTCATTGCCTAGTCTGTGGCCTTGAGTGAGTGGTCCTCTCTGAACCTTGATCTTTTCATCTGTAAAGTGGAGATGGGGCCTGTAGGAAGCTCACTGTGAGGATTGAGGTCCTGCGTACAGGTCTGTACCAACAGAGCAACCTGGCATTCAGCTGGGCCCAGCTTCATTAGTTATGGCTATGAGATGCGAGCCTCCCTCTCACATCTCCTTAGCTTAGCTCTGGCTTCTTTCCCTCCTGTTCCATAAGCAGCATACCACGAACGAGAGCAGACTCTCCCTTACTGTGTTTCCTGTGGCTTATTACTTCACTTCTCTGAGCTTTGGTTCCCTCATCACTAAAATGAGGTGATAAGGGCTCTTAGCTCTTGAGATGGTTTTTGGGGATGGATGTGCTGTCTGAGGAAGACCAGGCTTAGTATTGCCTCAGGCATGATGAGCTTGATGAATTTTTACTGCTTCCCAGCTGCTCCTCTACTGGGAAACTGGGCTCAGTGGGCTCAGAGTGGGTGAATTAGCTGCCATTTCACTGGGTCTTCTCTGTCTCCAACTCTGTCCAGCAAAAATCCCCACCCTCACCCAGGGAAAAACTCAGTCTTGCACTGCAGGGGGAGAGGACCTCAGCCTGCCTCTGTGAGCTTCCCGCAAAGGCTCAGGATCCTTTCTGGCCATGCCCTGTTTTTTTGTCCCAGTGCCTGCCGGGCGCTGACTTCCATGTCCCAATCATGACAGTGGACACTACCACATGCATGGTCTATGTTGACTAGCAGCCCCACAGGTGGTTGTGGTCATACCCACTATATAGAGGAGGGAAACGAAGCTCAGACAGTCTGGCTCCAGGACCTCCAGGGAGTGGCGAGGCAGGGAGTCAAACCCAGGTCCAGGTGACTCTGAAGCCCATGCTTCTCACTGCAGCCTCTTCCTGAATGTGCTCAGAGGCAGGCTTGGCTCTGGCGAGGGTCTCTGAGGCACTCATCCAGCCCATGACTCCATCGGCATCCCGAGATAATGTGAACGGGAGGGTTCTGGAACTCACAAACCTGCCATGAAAATGCAGTCTCTGTCATACTGGTCAGAATAATGTTGCTGTAACTTAGACAAATCGGGTGTTGACTCATCATAGTGAGGGGTGTCTCTGCAGAGAATGGGACACTGAGCAGTCACCGGCCATTCAGAGCTTGTGTTTCCAGATACATTAGCTTCTCGGTTTCTCAGCAACTCTGTAAGTGGGCAGGAATCATGGGGCCCATTGTAGAAGTGGGGAAACTGAGTCCTGGGGAATAATACAACTGCCCAAAGTCTAGTGTCTGGACCAAGCTTAAAAGGCCAAGGCCAGTTCAGCTAGACCAGAGATCAGCATTCTTCTTTGAGTTCTTAGCCAACCTATGGGAATCAAGAGATTTTTAACAGAAAAATTCTGTTTCTGGCTTCTCTGCAGTCAGCAATCTGGCTTCACTGGGCCACATTCCCACATGGCCACACTTGGCTGGAGTCGAATAGCAGCTGCCTCCGTCCACAGACAGCCTGTGAGCACTGGGCTCCACTGTGAGCACCAGCTGACGTCACATGCTGGGTTTGCCCCTGGCTTTCCGTGTGACCTGGAGTAAATTGCTAAGAGTCTTCCTGGCCTTAGCTGCCTCTTCAATGAAATGGGGTGGCAGTGTAGGTGTTAGGGGCAGTGTAGGTGTTAGAGGCCCTTTGGCTCCAGGATTCAGTGCCCAGTGCTGGGCCCCAGGGGAGGAGAGAGCTACAGAAAGTACATCTGTTATTTACTGCTGGGTAACAAGCTGCCCCAGACATGCCAGCTTAAAGCACCGCTGACCTGCTTCTGCAGGTGGCAGCTCAGCTGGACATTGGCTCTGCTGCATGTGGTATCAGCCAGGACCCCTCCTGGGGCTGTACTTAGCTACATAAGCCTGGAAGTTCCACCTGGGCCCAGGTGCATCTTCATGGCTCTGGTGGGAACAGCTGGGAGGCTGGGTCCCCTCACTCCTTATCTCTTGTCTGTCACTGGTCTAGACTGAGCTGCTTTTTATGGTGGTCAGAGAGGACAAAATAGAATGGCAACAATTCTTTTTTTCTGTTTTTTCCCCTCTCTCTTTTTTGTGGTGCTGGGGCTGGAACCCAAGGCCTCCCACATGCTAGGCAAATGCTCTGCCACTGAGCCACCCTCCAGCCCATGCAAAACCTCATGGTGGCTAGGTGCTAATGTCACATAACATGACCCCTGCAGCAATCTGTCCGTCAAAGCAAGTCACAAAGCCAGCTCAGATTTGTGGCAGGCTTCCTCTTCAGATCCAAGGGACAGGAAAATATAGGGACTTCATTTTCTGTTCATTCCCTAAAAGAGAAGCCCCCTTTCTTTTCAGGGGATTACCACATAAAGTTTAATTTCAATAACTGGCCACACAATGCTCCCCTGACACACACACACGTCTTGGAGGTGGTGTGCAGAGCTCAGTCCCCCCCTGCCACTGCCACTTCATTACTGTGCCCATCTGCATGTGCTCTTTGCCAACCTGTGGTCCAAACTTAGCTCCAGACGCTCTTCTGGAAACGGCTTTGTGTTAGCTGTGGGGGGAGTTGTTGACCACTGTATTGGAAAATAGTCTTCTCTGTGGAGTTTATCGTCCAGTCCAGGGATGAGGTGACAGGCAGCCAGAGGCTCACCCCTACCTCTGTGCCCTCCCAATCCATCCTGTACCTTCTTTCCCGGCATTGCCTTCCCTGGGAGAGGGCAGGGGCTGTCCGCTTTGCCTTTGTGTCCCATACCCAGCACCCAGCCTAATTCCTGATAGCCATGGGATAGGTATTTGTGCAACGAGGAACCCTCCAGAATAAGAAATGGCAGCCAGAGGCATTGACGTTCAAGACCTGGTATGGGACTTGAAGCCAGAGAAAGAGGCCTTGGACTGGAATTTGGAGAAACCTGGAGCAGGTGGCTTCATTCCTCTGGGCCTCATCAGTAAATTGTGGACCATAAGCCAGGGGCAATGGCTAATGGCTGTAATCCCAGCTAGGTGGGAGGCCCAGGCAAAAACACGAGACCATATCTGAACAATTACTAAAGCAAGGACTGTGTGGGCATGGCTCAAGTGGTAGAGCACCTGCCTAGCAGACTCCAGAGTTCAAGCCCCAGAACCATCAAAAACCCCAAAACAACATTAAGAATCATAATTTCAGCCACCTTAGAAGGTTGTGCCAAGGAGCAACTGTGTTCTTCACCTAACCATAAAAGAACCTGCAAAGGTGTAACCATGGTTGTCATTGTCATCATGCCAGGGGCTGTCACAGGAAGAGGGAAAGTTCTAGTGCACTGGAGCACAGGGAGATGTGTGCACATAGTGACGTGGGTAGGTGGAGACACTGAGCTCTGAGGATCACCTCTAGAGACAAGGCAGGGGCAGCAGTACCTGGGCAATGCAAAATTGGATTTCTTTTTTTTTTTTTGCAGTACTGGGGTTTGAACTCAGGCCTACACCTTGAACCATTCCACCAGCCCTTTTTTGTGGTGGATTTTTTCAAGTTAGGGTCTTGTGAACTCTTTGCCTGAGCTGGCTTTGAACTGTGATCCTCCTGATCTCTGCCTCCTGAGTCGCTAGGATTACAGGCATGAGCCACCAGTGCCTGGCAGCAAAGCTGGATTTTATGTTGTCAAATTGCTGACGAAACAGGACTTCTGTTTGCTGCCTGAACAAGAAATCAAGTCCAATGTCATGCATTTGCAAGAGTCCTGGTTGGAGACCCCAGACCCCTGAACTTGCCTGACTGGTGACAGAGTGTGGGTGTCTGGGTGCTAGATGGACAATGGTACCCCAGGAAAAGCTATGTATCCTGTCTAAAGAAATCAGGTACCCACTCCTGACCTGGCCTTTCTCTAGAAATCGGGGCCCAGTTTTGCAGGAGCTCCTGATTTGCAAAGTTTTGATGTTTAGAGGAAAACTGTTTTTATTGTTTTTGGTTTTTTGTTTTGGTGGTGCTGGGGCTTGAACTCAGGACCTCACACTTACTAGGCAGACACTGTACTACTGGAACCACCCCATAAGCCCTTTTTGTGTTGGTGATTTTTGAGACGGGGCTCCTGAACTATTTGCCCAGGCTCGCCTTGAATGCAAGCAATCCTCCTAATCTCTGCCTTCTCAAGCTAGGATTATAGATGTAAACCACAGGCACCTGGCTAAAGTTGATTTTTGAATGTTCACTCATTTATTCTAGAATAAATAGTTTGGCCAAACCAAATTATGTTTGCCAGCTGGATTTGGCTCCGGAGCTGGCAGTTTTGAGGCCCTGGTTTAGGGAAGTATATAGTGAGGGTATTGTAGAGATAGGGAAGTTGAGATTCAGAGAACTGTGCAGATCGACCCGAGGTTTGTTGCTGATGGGCAGTAGGGGTGCTAAGCATGCCTCAGCCTTGAAGTTGGGAAGAATCTTTTCCTCTTTCTTGCACCATCTGTTTCCCACCATCCAGTGCAGACCAGGATGGTGAGCTCCACCTTGCAGGCATCCGGCGTGTGTGAAGGCTGAGCAGGTCTTCTTGGATTTCTTCTTTGTGGGGACAAAGTCTGTGGAATAAGACCACCTGGTCTCAGCAGAACTGTGCTGGGCTGGACCTCTGGCTCTGATACTTAAAACAGCATGACCTTGGTGTTTTAACTTCCCTCGCGGAGCCTTAGTTTCTTCAACTGTAAGTGAGGTTAAGAAAGGCTTTGTGGAAGAGGTGGCTTCTAAGAAATTCTCAGAGCACAGTCAGGTGAAGAGGTGGTAAGGCAGGCATTCCCTGCCATGGGACCAGAATGTGTGCATGTGACACGTACTGGGGGGCCGGAGGGAGTCCTGTGTGACTGTGAGGGGGACATGCCAAGCACTGGGGCGGGGTGCAAGCTGCCTGGCCCCAGCAGGGAGAGAGCGTGGGGTCAACATTCTCATTATGGGGACGACATATGTCCACAGCACCAACTTGTCACTTGGCCCGAGTCCATGGGAAGCCGGAAGGACAAAAAGCATCTGAATGTGTAAGTGGGGAAAGCGGCTTAGCGCACCGTGGGATGTGTCCTGCCTGAATAGGGCTTCTCCACCTCTCGCAGGGAGCCAGGGCCTGGGAACGGCCTTGGCCAGAGCCCACAGGGCCCTCATGGACCCCACGAAAGGCTGGGGCCCGGGGAGTCTGTTCAAGTCAGGGCCCTGGCTGGGACATCCTCTTGCTTGTCCCCATCAGCATCAGCTGTCACTCCCCACAGCCTCAGATGGCAGCTCCTGCAGCTCTGAACAGTCAAAGGGCTTGTGAGCTGCCAAGCAGCCTCCAGCTCTGGGTGCCCCTGGCTGGCCCGGAAGTGCTGCCGTGCTGCAGAACTGGGGATGTCCCCGGACTGGCCCCTTCTGGAGCTGCAGGGGTGATGGGCCTGGGACCAGGAGATGGGGGGAGGGGAACAGACTGGTCTTTAAAGATAGGCAGAGCTGCGTTCCAATTCTGGCTTTTCCACTCGCCAGCTGGGTCACCTGTGGTAAGTCATTTCAGCCTTGGTTTTTCATCTGTGTAATACGTGTAACATCCCCTCCCCCATGGTGCTGTTTGGGAAATAAAAGAGCTGGTGTGTGAGAAAAGCAAATGTTTTACTAAGCCCTGCTCAGCCAGTTTCTCAGCTGTTCAATGAGAATAACAATAGCAGTAATAAGGTAATGAGAACAGAAGCAACTTTTTTTTTCAGTGCTGGGGATTGAACTTGAACCTAGGGCTTCACGGATACTAGACAAACACTCTACCACTGAGCTATGCTCCCAGCCCCATAACTAACATTTTCTGAAAACTAAGTTGCTAAAGACTGGGCACTAACTAAAGTTTGGGTATCATTAGAACTCGCATCCCATAGATTAACAAAGTTAAGGCTTTGAGAAGGTAACCAATTTTCCATGGTCATTTGACCCAGTAATGGAACTGGGATCCAAGCTCATTGACTCCAAGATAGATGGAAAAAGAACCAATTTCTCCATTTCTTTTCAATATTTCAAACATTCAGAAAAGTTAGAAAAGTTGAAGGTACAGTAAAATAAATCACACTCAACCATTGTGAGCATTTTTCTCACATTCTATGTACGTGTGTGTGGATATGCATGTGTGTATTTTTTTCTAAACATTTGAACATAAATTGCAGACATAGACAGGAGCTAACATTCTCTGGAAATTGACTAAGACCCACTGTTTTAGATCACCATTCCTGTCACCCAGTGGGACATGAGCATTGGCGGGGGGGTGGGCTGGGGAGAAATGATGCAGCTTACTGGGTACCTCACCTATATTCTCTCACTGAAGATAAGGGCTGTTTGTTGTTTCTTCATTGTCAGAACAGGGAAAAGAGCTGGGCATGGTGGCACATACTTGTAATCTCAGCACTAGGGAGGTAGAGGTAGGAGGATCACAAGTTCTCAGCCAGCCTAGGCTACAGGATGAGACCCTGTCTCAAAAACAAAAACAACAACAGAAAACAAAACAAAAAAACCAAAGAAGAAGGAAAAGAAAGGCTCGAAGTTTCTGTAACTTGTAGCCGAAGGTGAAGTGGGGATTATACCCTGGTCTGCTTCACAGCAAAGCCTGTCCCACAGAATTTTAGGAGTTGATTTTTTGTCCCCTGAGTTTACCTGTATTGTAGCCACCTGAACACAAGACAGGGCCACAGGTAACAGTGCCTCACCCAGGTGCAGTGGGACATGACCCTTTCTCTCAGGGAAGCAAGAAGGAATTAGAGTCTGATGGATGTAGAAAAGAGGGCTGCTCACGGCCCACAGCCAGCCAAGTACTTATGAGGATTCAGGCCTTTGGAGTTCTTCCTTTTTTGGTGGCACTGGGATTTGAACTTGGGGCCTCGCGCTTACTAAGCAGGCACTCTACCACTTGAGCCACTCCACCAGCCCTGTTTTGTATTGGGTTTTGTTCCCCCCCACACCCACCCCGAGATAGGGTCTTGTGAACTATTTGCCAGGGCTGCCTTTGAACTGCGATCCTCCTGATCTCTGCCTCCTGAGTAGCTAAGATTACAGGCATGAGTCACCAGCGCCTGGCTGGACTTTTTCTTTTCTGTTGTGCTGGGGATGGAACTCAGGGCCTTCTACAATGCTTAGAAAGCACTATACCACTAGTTACAGCCCTTTCCACTCTTTTTTTTTTTTTTAATGCCTTTGGACTTCCAGAACTGATACACTGTTCCATGTTGCATCCATCTCCTCTGAGCTGACCTTGAGCAGCTCCTCCCATTTGAGGCCCCACCTCTCTCACGTGCCCCTCCTCCTTCTGCCCTTGGCAGCCCTTGTGTCCTTGATGGTACCTTGCATAGACCTCTTTTGTATTACTCAGGTTAGACCATAATGCATACTGGATCGACATGTTGAATTTCCTCCCAACCACACTGGGAACCCCCAACCATGATTGGATGAGCATCCAAGCCATTGATGGACAGGTGGTTGATGGTTTGACGGATGGGTGGCTGGATAGGCAGAAGATGAGTGCATGAACAGTTACATGGATTGGATGGCTGGCTGGCTGGATGATGGTTAGGTTGATGGATGGATGGTAGAAGGATGGATGGATGATGGGCAGATAGGTAGATGGATGGATGGAGTGATGGATAATGGCAGGATGTCTTCATGTTTTGGATTGGTGGGTGGATAAATGAATGGAAGAATGAACAAACTCCCAAACCCAGAGTGCTCTTCTCCCCTCAAATTCTCTCTCATATCTGTACTGTGACATTTTCTTATTCTCCACTGTCTGGCCCTGGAAAGAGCTGGCAAACAGTACTCTCCTGAGTTTGGAAAAAAATCTTCTGAGCCATTCACTGTGGATTTGCCAAAGTGTCTGCACTGGGGAGTTCCAGAGAAGTTGGCCCCCAAAGTGAATTTCTGTAAAGTAAATCCTATTTTTCTGCCGACTTGGCTCATACTCTTAGAGATGGGTTCCTACTGTCAGGGGCTGGTGCTCTCCGAGGTGGGTGACAGGTGGGGGAAAAGCTGGGGCTGTCCTGGGCATTGGCTGCCCCAAGCTTCTCCTCGCTCCACCTTGAGTGCAGACTGATGCTGGCCAGCAGAATGGGAGTGTGGAGGGAGCCAGGGGGAGACGCCACAGCAGGGGACAGATTTAGCATCTGGTCCCAGAAGCCTCTGCTGCGGGGGGATGCTGTGCTGCTGGGCTGTGGGTTAGTGCATTCAGTCTCCTGGGCTCTGCTTCTGTTCATCTCTCTATAATCCTAATCCCCTCTCTCCTTCATCCATCCTTCCATTCATCTGTCCACCCATTTAGCACTCATCATTGAAAGCTTCTGTGACACTAGGGGACCTGGAGAGAAGCAAAACAGAATTGGCACTGAGCTGTCAGAGTTAAATCCCAGCAGAGGTGATGGGCAGAGTCTCCTTCCTCTCCTCGATCCCTTCTTTTCCTTCTCCTCCTTTTCTGTCTCTGTGCCATGATTGTTCTCGTCAGCACCGCAGCCCCTTCCCCGCTCAGTGCGGGGCACCTCCTCAATAACCCTGACCGCAGTCATTGCCTCACTTTGCAGGATTAGAAGTGTCCTCTGACCCAAGGTCACACTCTTTAACACAGGTTGATCATCTTTTATCTAAAAATTTGAAATCTGAAATGCTCTAAACTCCAAAAGTTTTTGAGCACCAGATGCTCAAGTGAGGGTTCCACACCTGAGCTTATGTGACAGGTCACAGTCAACATGCAGGGGCACTAAAATCATTACATAAAATGACCTTCAGGCCGTGCGTATGAGCTGTGTATGAAACAGAAATGAATTCCATGTTTGGACTTGGGTCCATCCCCAACGTACCTCATTATGTACATGCAAATATCCCGAAATTTTAAAAACTCCAAAATGCAAAACACTTCTGGTCCCAGGCATTTAGGATAAGGGAGCCTCAGCCTGTGTGTGAGATGCTCGGGTGTGAGATGGAGTGTGTCGTGTATAGATGGGAAGTGTCTCCAACTGTATGTGTTGATGGGAGTGGAGGGTGTTCTTAGCAGAAGGAACAGCCTGGGCCGAGGCCTAGAGGCCGGAAAGCGGCTGGTTTGTAGGTAAAAGTGCATGAGGGAAAGAACGGGAGATGGAGCTGGCAGAGGAGGTGCGAGCCAGAGAGAGGCCCTTGAGCAACAAGCTAGGGTAAAAGATGTGCAGAGCAAGAAAGGGTTCAAGAGGATGGTCGTAGAGGCTGGAAGGGCTGCACAAGCCTCCGTACACACCCACACCCTGGGTGCAGGCTACTTCTGCCCAGCCAGCTGCTCCAGCAGTGGGATAGACCAAGATGGACCAGGGCAGGAGGGACCATGGCAGAAGGGACAAGTCAGGGTGGATGCCCCCTCCTCAGCCAAAGCCCTCCAGCTCTCAGCAGCTCCTCTGGACCCTGTCCCTCCCTGCCCACATCATTCCTTGGTGCCATGGAAAGGTCCCGGTCACCTTGCTGGATCCAGCTCTCCCACAGAGCCCAGACAATCCAAGCTGCACCACAAGGGCCATCCCATCATGTCAAAACTGGACACGTGGGGAAACTGACGACCAGAAAGGGATGGCAGACTGGCTGTAATCACACAAAGCCAGTGGCAGGGCTGGAACTTGGGGTGGGTCCATGACCACTAAAACTCTTTCCAAGGGGCACAAGATGTTTAATGGTGGCTCCTTTTCTACTTGTAGAGACTTGGGCTTATTATGTAACATCTTCCTCTGGCCCTTCTGAGAGTGAGTGGTTTGAAAGCAACTAATGGGCAGTTAAAATTATTTAACTATGCTGAGCCTCAGTTTACCATGCTATAAAATGGCATAATAACAAAGCAAACATTAAGTCATCATTTTTCTCTCTGTAAGAATGTAAGCTTTGTCAGGAGTGGTGATGTACACCTGTACTCTGCACCTGAAAGAAAGGCAGAAGCAGGAGGATCGAGAGTTTGAGGACAGCCTGGACTACATAACAAGATCCTGTCTCAAAAACAAAAACAAAAACCAGCAGGGACATTTGTCTGTTTTACTTGCAAGTACCCAGAAGCACGGTGCTTTGGACATAGTAGGTGTTCAGTGAACAGCAGTGAGTGATTTAAGGAATGAGTGGATGAGTGAGTGAGTAACTACATGAATGAGTAAGTGAATGCATGAGTGATTGAATGAATGAGTGAGTGAGTTGAGTGAATGAAAGAGTGAATGAGTGAGTGAGTGAGCTGGTGAATGAGTGAGACAGAGAGCGAGTAGCAAATGAATTAGTGAATGAGAGAGTGAGTGAATGTACAAGTCAGTGGATGAGTGAGTGAGACAGGGTGAGTAGTAAATGAATGAGTGAGTGAGTGAGCAAGCAAGTGGGTGAGGAGCACCCATCATTTCTGGGCTCCTTACGACACGCTGGGCACTGCACAAATGCATCATACACAGAATCCTGTCGAGTCCCTGTGGGGTTTCGTTGAGTTCCCACAGGTCTGACTGTCCCCACTCTGCAGATGAGGTGCAGCCTCCATGAGGCTGCCTGCCACTGGCCTGCGGTCACCCCTCCCTGGGCAAGGGAACTAGGATTGGATCCATGCTCCGTGAGACCCAGTAGATTGGTGTGGAGCCATGGACACCTCTGGGACCTGGACAGTGTACCTTGTCCTGTTTGTCCCATTGCCCTTCTTGGGGCCTCAGTTTTCCCATCTGGAAAGCTGCAGGCTGGACTTGACCTTCTCAGGTATATCTCACCCTAGGGGCCCTGCTCACAGCTGACAACTCTAAGGCCAGCTGTCCTGACCAATCGGGACAAGACCTCTGAGGCCCCGCCCCATCTGTGGTAGAGGGATCCTGAGTTGTCATGACTGACATGACAGTCTGCTGTCCCTGGGCTGGGGCAGGGGGGCATCTCCTCTGCTCTTGGTGGTGGCCATCCCAAGGTGCGAGGCTCCAGATGCACGCGGTGGGCCAGGCTGCTGTTCTGCCTGCGATGCTGTGCAGACAAACAAACACAGCTGTGTTTATTCCAGAAATTACACATCCTGATAATCTGCTTGCTTGGGGTAATGCCTCCCAGTTAGGATCACAGGGGGAGCCGCACTGAGGGGCCTGAAATTCTAGGCTGGTTTTAATTCTCTGTGACAACTGTACTGTTGGCAGACCTTGGTCGGCCAGCAAGCACCCAGACAGCATTGGAATGCTCAGTCCTGAGGGCCATGAGCATCTCACCTGGTCATGAGATTGTGTGCAGAGATGACCTTTGCCTTGAAGTCTCTCAAGGGAGACTGGAGCCTGACACCTCACACCATAGTCACCCTGGGACACAGCGACACGGGGACCTGTATCAGGGAATGTGACCCAGGATTGGACTTTGAATCTAGTCATGCTGTCTCTCTAAATCATTTCCATGGCTTCCTGTTGCTTTGGGGATTAAGATCCACCCTTCCAGGGCCCAAAGGCCTCCATGGTCTGGCTACTGCTCGTGCTGCCTCCTCTGCATCCCCCACGCCAATCTCTCAGTTCCAGCTGCCCGGATCACTCAGATCCTCAGAGTCTCTAGACATCTCACACCACAGAGCTTTTGCACTGGCTGCCCCTGCAGCTGGAATGCTGTTCTTGTGCCACCTGGATAACTCTCACCTACCTTCTACCTTTTCAGGGGAGTCTCCCCCAAGCCCTAGTAACTCCATGTACACACAGATCTATAGCATTTGTCAAAGTCACAATTGAAAAATAATTAGTGTGTGTCTCTGAACAGCTTTCTCTCCCTTCCTCTCTGTACACTACAAACTCCCCAAAGGCAGGGACCATGGGTTGAATTGCTTTGTCACTAGATTCCCCAGGCCTAGCAGAAGCCTGACTCCCATAGTAGGTGTTCAGTTAATATATATTGGTGAGAAGAGCGAGTCAGCAAATGCACGGTTCTCTAGTTCCCCTCTAGATGAAAGACGGATACACTTCTGTTTGTTCTTCTGGGTGACAGTTGGCAGAGAGCTGTGACATCCGTCATCTCCCTTTAATTGAACAGAGTGGTATTGAAGTCTGCAGGGGCTTGGCACAGGGCCAGACCCCAGGGCGGAGGGTGTGGGAGCCGAGGTGAACCATGCATCTTGGGCCTGGCCTGCAGGAGTTCGCGCTGGCTGCACACAGCCCCCTGGGAAGAAGGGCCAGGCCACTGGGAATGTTCTCCTGACTGACTGAAGAGCTGCTGGTGCTCTCAGGGAGGGAAAGTGATGTGGCGAGGCCACACAGCTCATAAGTGGGGGACAGATGTACATTCAGACCTGGTGGCCCTTCCTTTGCTTCTCACTGATACTCTGATGGGAGGTGCCAGGTCTCTGGAGCCTCTTGCCAGCCGTGTGACTGTGGGCAAGGTTCAGGGGGCAGCATGACTGTCCTGCCCATTTAGCTTTCCTTCTCCTTTGTAGGACCAATGACAGGTGTCCAATGAGTAGGTGAACTTAAGGAGAGGAAGGCCCCCTGGGGAAGAGGGGTCTGAATGAGCGAGAGAGGGAGGGAGGAAATCTTGTGAATATGGGAGAGGGTGACAGACAGAGGGACAGTCTGTGCAAATGCCCTGTGGCAGATGACATGGAGGAGGGGCAGGACTCTGGTTTCACCTTGAGTGATGGGAGTGGTGGAGGCTTTGAGGAAGGGGCAGGATCTGACCACTGTGAGGGGACAGGCTGAGGTGGGGACAGGGATGAGGTGGGAGATGGGAGGAGCCTCTGCAGATTCCAGAGGTTGGTGCTGGCCCAGCAGGCAATGGTGGGAACCTGTCAGCAATGACCACAATTCTGCTTCCTGACTCTGCACACAGCGTAGGAGGTGTGTGTTTGGTGGGGGAGGTGACATTGTGCCTTACATTTCTTTTTGCCCTAGTCTGTCACCATCCCCACCCACCCAGGCGTCTGTGTTGGCATCTGCGGTGTGGAAGCATTTGTCTTCTGATTTGTAACATAAATTAATAATTTACGGACACACCAATGTCCTGGCAGCCGTCGTGGTGCCTCCAGCGCATACTGGACCAGCCAGGGAGGAGTAAAAGGCAAGGAAGAGCTGGGTCTGGACCAGGCACCCCATCAAAACTCATGGTGACATTGCACAAGTCCTTCCTTCTTAGTGTGGGGCTGTATTGGAGGACTCTGCAGTAACTCCCCCCCCGCCCCCCCACACAGCTGATCCACATCCTGGGACAGCTCAAGCCAAGTGTGGCTGCATGTTGACCTCACCTCTTGGAGCGCAGTTTTCCAGTCTGCAAAGTGTAGTGCACAGCGTCAGTAAATGACTATCACTAGGAGGGCAGACGCCCGTGCCCCCATCTGTCTAGTCCACACCTGCAGAATTGCCTGCTCCTTGGGTTGAGCAGGCCTAGAGTTGCCAGCCACTCCTGGGGTCTCAGGACTCACAGAGCCTGGGCAGGACCTGCTCCAGGAGGCAGCATGCTCTAGGGGAAGGGACTGTAAGAGGCTGTGTGACCTCAGGCTGCCAGCACACCCTCTCTGAACTGCAGGGTTGATGCATGTCCTTCACTGAGCAGAGGGGATAATAAGTGGATCTGCCTCTCAGAGCTGTGAAGATAAAATGAGAACCCTCTTGAAGGGCTCAGAGGGTGGGGCTCGGTGAGTCTGGCTCCCTTCTGCCCAGATGTGTGGGCCAGTAACCTCCCAGGGTGGGCACCAAGAGTTGCGGGGGCCTGGGAAAGGTGAGGGGGCTGGGGAAAGTGGTGGGTGGGAAGCGCGAAGAGGGGGGCTGGGAAAGGGTGTGGGGGGCCAGAGAGCTGAGCAACAGTACTCTCTGAAGTTTTGAGAAAACCTTTCTCCCATCTTCATATAATTAAGAGTATTTTTAAAATGCCTTGTTGAAATAAAAATAGTCCATTTCCATATGACCTCATTTCATTCCACGCCCCCCCAGTGTGTACACACTCGCACACACACGCATACAGTCTGTAAAGCTGCCTTTTGTGATTCCCCTTGGAGAGTGCTTACTTTTGCATAGCAAGTAAATATTTTGGGTACCCCCCCTTCATTTTCTTCAGGGGGGCTTTGTTTATACTCTTTGTCTCAGTTGCTCCTCCTTCCATTCCAGAAGGGGCATCACTGTGCCCTGCAGCTTGGCCATAAGACTATGTTGCCCTCATCTTTGTACCAGCAGTATCTAGATCAGGACCTGGCACGTCTATCATACACAGCTGCAGGTAGGACCCATCACACAGCTATGGAGACTGAGGCTGACAGAGGTGGGAGGACTTGCCCGAATAGGGTTTTCCTGAGCTTCAGCCCCAGGACTGTCCAGATTCTCTGGACGCTCCTCTCCTCCACTGCCTTTCTGCTCAGCTCCTGTGTTTTCAGACGGGAAGATCAAGACCAAAGAGAATAAAGGACTTGTGCAATGTCACAGAGCGAGGAGTTGTGACATGACTCACCAAATCATTGTATAATAAAACGTTAGTGTTTGTGTTGGTATTAAAGCATGGGCTTGTGAAGTAGGCTCGCCTGATGGTGATGACGTGTGTATTCTGTGGCTTTGTTTCATGCTAACTGCGCTGGCTTGTGGAGTCTGCACTGGGGCAGCCGGGTTTCTATCTCTGGCTAAGACACAGGAAAACTGAAGGGCTGGGCTGCGGCTCAGTGGTAGAGCACTTGGCCAGCATACACCAGGCCCTGGGTTTCATCCCTAGCACACACATACACACATGGGAGTTTCTGGTTTAGTAAACATTCAAACCAGATGTGTTGAGCCCTCCTGCAATCCCAGCACTCAGGAGGTGAGGCAGGAGGGTCTTGAGTCAAGACCAGCCTGGGATACAAAAAGGAGGAGACTGAATCTCTATAACTTGCCTAAGATCACACAGCCCATAAGTGTCAGAACCAGAGTTCAAACTCCTAGCCCTCTGACACCAAAGTCCAGCTCATGCCTCTTGCATCAGGCTGGTGTGATCTGGGGGCCTCTGGGCCAAGCATTGATCCCAGGACTCCAGACTCTTGGCCTCCTGGCTTCCAAAAACAGATGCACAGCCAGCAGGCCTCCTCCATGAGGGAAAGGGCGGGGATTGAGTAGGGGAGTAGGACAGAGCTGCCCAGGCCCCCCACGCAGAGGCCACCCAGGGTGGGGCAGGGGGCTTGAGGCGCTCAGGCCTCTGTGAGGGGCTCTGGGTAGCCACCCTGTGGCTCTGACTGCCACATGGGTGCAGTCCCCTCCCCTCCTGCCCAGCTCCATGGTCTCCACTGAGCCTCAAAATTTTTTTTATGGGACAGGCAGGACAGGGCTCCCCAGACTCCAGGGAGAAAAACTGAGGCCCAGAGATGTGTCCATCCCAAGAGAGAGGGGATGTTCTTTTATTATGGTTTTTGACTTCTTTTGGGTCAAGAGAGCCTTGACAAGCCTCCAAAGCTGTGACTGTCCTCTCCCAGAGAGCTGGAGACGCACACGCGCGTGCACACACTTCTGCCTATGACCTCAGGGGACTCCAGGGTTTCAAAGTTGCTCTGTGTGTTGCGCTCATCGCTGCTCCTGACAGCATGGGTGTAGGGGGCTCCGGTGTTTGGTGTACATTATTTCCTAACACACAGGGTGAGGAGCCGAGGCCCCCCAGCTCCCACAGCACGGCCTTCACTGAAGCCACCCAGCAGGGATGTAAACTGGCCCTGCCACTCTGGAGGCTCTACTCCTAGAGCATCCCCAGGGCTGTTGTGGGACCCTGGCTCTGAGGGGATTCAGAATCCCCTATCGGTTTCCGACTTGGGGAAAGGCATACTGTTCCGTCAGGTCTGGGAGCAGGGAGAGTCATTGAAGAGGTTTTCTAGTCCCTGGGGATCTCTGGCATGCCGCTTCCTCTCCCTCTTCCTAGCGGTATGGTTTGAGCCCCCTCTCTGCATATGATAGAAGATCTGCAGTTTCAGCCCCATTTGCCTTAAATTATAGCAGTTTATCTCCTCCCAAGTCGTCCCTCTTGTGCCAGGCCAGCCTATGATGCTCCCTGGGTGTGCAGGACTCTTTGGAAATGAGGGAGAGGCTGGAGGGTGATGAGGTCACTGGACCTAGGGCAGAGCCTCTGCTAGTGTAGACCACACTGAGCCACTTCTATGCTGTGTGACTTTCGATGGGCCCTTTCCCTCTCTGAGCTTCAGTTACCCATCTGTACAATATAATACAGAAAGGTGCGAGGCACCATAACTGCATGAAGGAAATTCTGGAAAAAGATAAAATATGAGTTAGACCAGCTCAGTGGTGTGGAGTGAGTGCTTTGCATTGCATGAGATTCTGGGTTCCATCCCCAACACTGAACAAAAAAAAGATAGTTGGTGATCCTCGTTGCCACAGTGGGGGTGGGGAGGATGCCTTGCAGCAGAGGCTGGTTGGGCTTAGATAAGGAGGGAGGTTGGACAAGGAGCAGGCAGGCTGGGCTGTGGGAACATTTGGGGTGAGGAGGCCTCTCGTACTTGGCTGTTGTGGAGAGTGGGGCCCAGGATGACCCCAGAGGCACAAAGCTTCTCCCTTTTACCATCCCTCCCAAATTTTCCTGGAGCCCAGACAGAGAGTCCATGCAGCTCCCTCTCAGTGCATAAGCAGGAACTCTGACTCTGTGTAGCTGTCCCCCAGAGGCCACCTTGGTCACCATGATCCCTGGGGGCTGGGAAGGCATCTGGGAGCCTCGAGCCCAGGCTGCAGTCTGGTTCACGTGGTCTCAGGAGGAGCCCTGCACCACTGAGCAGCCCCCCTGCCCCCCGCCTGGGCCCTGACCCTGTGGCAGGGTCACCATGAATGAAGATACTGTCAGGACACTGGGCCCAACCTGAGCTGGGGCTTTCTCAGAGAGAAGCTTTTCTTCCCAGGACTGGGGAACAGAGGCTGGGGCCACCTGCCTTGAGGATAGTGGCTCTTCCAGCCACAGAGACCAGGGCTCCGCCTTAGGAGCTGGGGAAGGGGCACTGGGTGCTGATGGGCCAGGATAGCCAAGCCATCACTTTGGCAGTGGTAGCTCCTAAGTGGAAGATACAGCCATGGACTCGGGGCTTCCGCGAAGGGCCCTAGGAGTTTGAGAGTTCAGCCAGGCCTCAGTTTTCCCCATCTGCCTTGTCACATCAAGAGAGATTCCCAGGACCAGAGCCATCTGTGCCTCTTCTCCCCAGCCATCCCCACCACACCTGCCCCTCCCTTCCCCTCCCCTCATCCCTGCAGCCATCCCCTGCACTCAGGCCTCACCCTTTCTCTCCTGCACCACCTCAGTGACCTGGGACCCCACAGAGCAGCACACTCCCCAGCACCTTGCTGTCAAACATCAAGTCAAGCTCCACCTGCCCCCCTCCCCAGGGACCTGGCCCCTGATGACTTCTCTGCTGTCCTTGTCATTCTCATCCACAAAACCTGGGCTTCTTCATGCATACAGCTCCATGCCCCAACCTTTGTCCAGTCCCAGCTGCTACAGAGAATGCATGCCCTTCTCTTACTTTTCTGTCTAGCAAACTCCTACTCATCATTCAAGGCCCAACTCAAATGTCCACTCCTTGCTATATATCCTGTTCTGTACCTTCCCTTGGCCCTTTGTTCACAGATCTTTTATAGACAACCTTAGAACACCAAGGTGTGACTAGCTCTGTCCACATTTGGCCTCTTCCACCAGATTGCAATGTAGAGACTTTCTTCTTCTTCATCCCTGGGTCCTGAGTGCCTAGCACAGGGCCTGTTCCCAGCAGGCTCCCGTCTGTGTTTTATGAATGAGGGATGAATGAATGTACTATCTGCCCCTAAAAATAGCTTCCTCCTCTCTCCCAGAGGCTTTTACAACTCAGCGTGCCTGACAGCCCCTCAGACCTTGGAAGTAGGAGGAGCGATCACTGTTCAGATGCGTGTAGCACTCCATAGAGCCAGAAGGCTGCAGTTGAGGCCCACGCGGAATTCGGTGGCTCTCATGGTGACCAGCCTTGCAGAAGGCTCAGAGTCCATGACCTACTCAGAGCAGAAACCTAGTAAACCCATTGACAGGTGGAAAAAAACACCGACTTGTTCAGAGACAGGATTCTCCCCCTTGGGGTGATGGAGCCTAGGGTTGTATGTCTCCCCCCACTTTGGGGACAGCTTGTGTAGAAGCAAAGGTAGCTTTGTGCACACAGGAGCCTGGCGTCAAGTTTCCCTTCCTTTGCTTCCTCTGTCCTTCCCTTTCCTGTTCCTGCATATGACTGGCTCTGCTCATGTCCATGACAATGGCCTTTCCAAGGTCAGGAGACCCCAAGTGTTCTTGGTCCCCAAATCTTCAAACACTGTAGTCATGACGAGGGTCACAGAGTGATGGTCCCCAGCTCCGAGTATGCGTGGGCAGAAGGTACCGGCTGAACTTGCTCCTGCTCATTTCACACAGCTTCCTGACCTGCCCTCGTGGTGGGTCTGCGTTGTCCCCATGCTGAGGTAACCTCTCGGCAGTCACCCCTCCAGGGAGGGGCAAAGCCAGACTCTGATCCAGGGTGAGCTCCTGTGCCTCCCTGTCCCGGCCCACACCGCCCCGCCAGCTGCTCAGTCATTCACTAAGTCATTCATTCATGGCCACTTCGGCGGGGGGGAATGCTGCCACTACCCCCCGCGCTCCTTTACTCATTCCTTAGTTGTACGCTGAGGCCCTACTGTGTGCTGGGACTCTGCTGCAGAGGCTTCAGGGAGGCGAGGCTTGAAGAAGCCTTGAGGTTGGTGTCAGCAGAGAGCAGGGTGATCCTAAGACACCATGGGGGATTTCCCATAGTGGGTACAGAGCCCCCATGTCCTCCATAGGTCGGACCTGGGGGTCTGGCATGTGACAGATGGCACTGCTTGGCTCAGTAGTGAGCAAGTGTATTCTTGGGTTCTGGCTGGCAGCATGAGCCATGCTTCTGGTCTTAGTTCTTCCATGCCCCTAGACCTTCATTCATCCTCCAGCTGCTCACTTGTCTGTCTCGCAAACTCCTACTCATCCTAGAGTGCCCTCCCTGAGTTCATTTCTGAAAGGGGCTCATGGGACCCAGGTTCTTCCACAGCTCACCTGTGCAAAGGACCTGGCATTGGAGACACACATACCAACCACGCTGGGCATGCTGGCATCGCAGGCAGGTGTCCCTAGGGCCAAGCTGCCCTGCACAGCAGCCCTGGAGCTGGGGAAGAGAGAGCCCCCCAGCTCCCCCTGCCCAAGCCCGCCCAGCCTGGACTCCGTCTCTGAATTGCTGAGTGATTCATAGCCTGATGCTGCAGAAAGTCGTCCGGGCTGGGAAGGGCTGCCTGGGGTTTGTGGTTTTGAACACAGAGAAGAATTCCCTTACCGGCTCAGGGTAGGATAACTTACTTGTTGAGAGAGACATTTTCACAAAATAAATCCTTAGAGAAACCAGGCGCTGAGGCCGGGAGGCCCGGCAAGGGATTATCTAAATAAACCCTGGTTTTGAAGCTTCAGGTCCCAACGATTTCCCCCAGCCTTTGCCTGTTTCCTTGTGCTCAGCTCAAGTCCCCGGCGACCCTGAGATCTTCTTCCGATGGTGCCAGGTCAGGCAGATCGTAATGTCCCCAGTATTTGGGGTTTAGATCATTCTCTTTTGGGGGGAGTGGGTGTCTAGTCATCTGTCTTTTGTTGTCATTGTTTTGAAAAGTTTATTATTCACATTTTGCTTGGGATGCTCCGTTCTTCTGTGGGACTGGCTTGCCTGTGGCAGGGTGCTGAACAGTCCAGGCTTAGTTCATGAAGTGCTAGCACCCCCCACCCCCCCCACCATAGTCACTGCACCCCACAGTCCTTAGGGGTCAGACTCAAGGCCCTGGGCTCCTGCAGGCTTTTGAGCTGGGGACAGCACTGTGCTCAGGCTTTTTTTGTCATTATAACAACCCAACTTCCCTACTTGTTTCCAAGTGCCCCAGTGGGGGCACCGGGCCCAGGGCAGCCTCCCTCCGCCCCACCTTTGCTGGCTGTTCCCTTGCCTGGAACTCCTTTCCCACCCTGCCTGCTACTCCAAGCCCCGCCCTCCTGCTGTCCTGGTCACACCCTCCTGACATAGAGTAGGCAGAAGGCTGGCCCCTCCACCCTCAGTGATGTGGGTGGCCTTGGACTGTCTTTCACTCTCCAAGTCTCATGTTCTCATCAGTAAAGTGGGGCCAGAGCAGAACCTTCTCGGGTGATGGGCAGGACACGCGATGATCTTAACCTGGTCCCTGCTGTAGACACTAGGCAGCGTGGGCCACCCCTAGGGGCCAAGACTGTCTCCTTGGAGGCCGGGCTTGCATTTGTGCCTCTCTCCTCAGCACCTCCAGCCCCCTGTGGTGGAGGAGGGGCAGGCCTACCCCCTCAAGCTCCGCCCCCCCGCCCCCAGCAGCTGGCTGCAGCCTTGCTCTGCCAAAGGGGAAAGTGCTGTGCAGACCAGTGAGGCTGGCTTTGCAGCAGGCCTATCCACCGAGGCCATCTGCACGCCCTGCTCCGAGATCTGTCCCCCTAATGGACACCTCCACATCACCCTCCACTTTGTTATCCTCCTCCTGAGTAAACGCCTTTAGGCTGCCTCCTGCAGGCCGCCTCCCTGGAGCCGGCTGTTTTCCCTCCCATGGACACCTGGTTGCCCTCCTCCAGCCCCAGCCCCCAGACTCCCTCTTATCTAAATCCAGAGCCCTCCTGTCTCCCCTCTGAGAGATAAGGGTCCCAAAGATCACTGCAGATGCAGCTCAGAGTACCTCCGGCACATAGTAGGCACTTAGCCTACCATGGACAGCTGGCCTGCAAATGCGGAAAGTGATAAGCAGGTTCTTAGTGGCGGGGGAGGGGACTCTCGCCTACCCAGCAAGCCAACTGCATCAGTTGGCTGGGTGCGGTAACAAGGCAAGAGCCAGGAGAGTAGTCCACCTACGAGGCTGGCACAGGCTGTGTCATGCACCGAGCCCTGGCCTTCACTCCTGGCTCTGCAGTGGGCTCTGCATCCTTCCTGTCTCAGAGCCGGGAAATCGAGGCTCAGCGTGGCTCAGGCACCCTGCCTCCCAGGGAAGCACCAAATGAGGACTTGAACAAGGTCTGTGTCTCCCAGGGCTCATGAATGTAGTCAGCACCCCTCATACAGGTGGGAAAACTGAGGCTCGTTGAGAAGAGCGTGTTCAAGTCCCCCTCAGTGAGTGGGTGGGCAGGGTCCAGGCCAGAGCCTGCTTCAGGTGTCTCTCATAGGACCCTGTCCATGGCATCCTCCTGGTCCTTAGAGCCCAGTGGCTGTGTTGACCCTGTACAGTTGGTGTGGTTGGCTGCTCTGGCTAATATAGAAGCCCAGACAAAGCAGGTTGGGGACAGACAGCCCGTTCTGCATGCAGGGTGGGCCCCGTCACCAGTCGGGAGAAATGGCAGGAATGTCAGTGGAAGGGTGAGGGGGCAGAGGTGGGAGCCAGAGGTCTGCCCAGGGTTCCAAACTCCTGGCCTCTCCCAGAGCAGAAGGAAAGTGGAGTTTATGACTGCCTAGTCCGGGTGCTTTGATGTTGTCGTTCTGGGCAGAGAAATTCAGCCCCCAGGCTTGTCCAGCGTTCCTGTGTTGTGTGCTGTCTGGGGAAGCCTGGGACTCAGAACTACATTTGCCATTAATGGTCACAACCCAGGGCCCCAGCACCTTCCTTTACACCTGATCCCCAACACCCGCCCTGTGACGCCAGCCGGGTACACTGTGTCTCGCTGAACTGCACTTTCTTCCTCTGTGAAGCGGGTGCTCCCCATGGCTTCAGAAGGACTTAGCACTCCCAGGGCTCTGAGCACAGTGCCCAGCACAGAAGGCTGCCCCACCATCCCCACAAATGGCCATCATCTGCTTCAGGACAGGAGGATGCTGGCTCTGTCAAGCCTGATCTGGGATCCAGGGCAGCAAGTTACAGGGCTGAATTGACCTAAACCTCCAAATTACAACCTGGGAGTTCTGGCAAAGGCCTTATAATTGACTTGTGAGTTTGTTTCCAGTGGAAGTCACTCGACAGTACTAAAATGAGTCAAATCACATTTCGTTATCAACCAGTCACCTTTATGCAAAATAATAAAGTCACCCTAAATTATATTGGCCTAAGAATAAGGTTGGGGCAAGGATGTGAATAAAATCCTAACACCTTGGGGAAACAGTTTTCCCATTTCTCATAGAGCTAAACCTGTGCCCACCCTTCCCTGGTATTAACGACCTCAAGGCAGTCCTTGAGCCTCTGCGGTGCAATTGGTTAGTGCTTTTGGCTGTTAACCAAAAAGGTTGGTGGTTCACGCCCATCCGGGGACACATGGCGTAACTTTCAATCCTTCCTGCCCACTGTGTGAAAATGTCTCCTAGCTCATTAAAGACCTCCAGGAAGTGAGCACACATGGCCACCAAAAGACAGGAATGTCCCTGCAGCTTTGCTCAGAACAGCCCCAAACTGGAAATACTCCAGATGTTTATAACCATGGTACCTTTGCAGATGAAATAGTATACAGCAATAATAAAGAACCATCTGCCATATCTATCATGCTCAGAGAAAGCCGTTCACCAAGGAATCCTTGCCACAGGGTTTTGTTCATAGGACTTCAAAACCAGGCTTTGTGGGAATGTGCGTTTGACAAATTCATCAGTCGCTCACTCCCCTGTGAGGTTGGTATCTTACTGTATATCAGTCACAGCTCAATTAAAAACTAACTCTAAGGGCTGTCAGAGTGACTCAAGTGGGAGAGTGCCTGCGTAGCAAGCATGAGGCCCCGAGTTCAAATCCAGTACCAGCAACAACAACAACAACAAAAACCCTGGAAACAACATCCCTGCCCATTTTCTACTAGTTTGGCTTTGGGCAAGTGAGTTCCCCTCTCTGAGCCTCAGTTTCCTCACCTCTAAGGAGGGTGAGCGATCCCTGCATCGCAGGGATGGAGGCAGTATAATGAGGATGAGCTGACCTGTGTGGGGCCAGCAGGGGGGGGGCGGGGGGGGGCTTTGTGGGCTTTGCCCCTGGCTGGGCCTGGGAGGGAGCGGCCTGGTTGGCCATGTGAGCCTGGTGTGCCTTTCCTCTAGGACAGACAGACAGACACTCATCTGGTTTCTCTGGCAGGCTCCAGCTTATCTTTCAAAGCCTGTCTCCCTACCCCTCTACACTGGGCTGCAAAGTGGGGAAATGGCAGGATGGGATTTGAACTTCCCAGCGCATGCTGGGAAAGGCCTCCAGCCACACAGGGATCAGCTGTGTGATTGAGTACCTGTTCTGGGGCAGAGCTGTGCCAGGGGCCAGGTGCAGTGTGGATGCTGGCCCTCATAGCCCCAGAGTCTGGGGACAGATCAGTCAGTCACCAAAGAACCTCTCAGATCCGGGACAGCTGCTCCAAGACGTTGTGAGGGAGGCTCTTGTCAGGGAGTCAGGGAAGACATCCTGGAGGAAGTGGCATGTGTAGGGCTCTGGCTTAAAGGGAGGGGAGGTACATCAAGTCAGGGAGCGGCTCAGGCAGAGGCCCAGCAGGAGCGAGGCTGGGGCCGAAGGGCCACAGGGGAGAGGGTGGGATGAAGCTAGTCAGGCCGATGGCCCACTCAGGCCCCAACCCGATGTGTCCACACTCCAGCAACAAGAGCTGCCTGGGGTTTTCTGCTGTGGGGGCTGAGGTGGTGAAACCTGCCTTTTGCAGAGATCACATGCTCTGCGATGGGACACCGCTGTGGCCCGTGCATTGCACTCATCCCTCTGGACACGGCGGGGGGTCTCACCCTGCCCTGCAAGAGGGAGAAGTCCTCAGGAAGGCGCTCAGTGTTTTCTCAGTGATCTTCCCGCAGGGAGGAGGGGAAGAGCTGGGATGCACTGGCTGGTCCAGGCCCGGGCCACAGCCTCCCACTGTGTCCTTCTGACTGCAGTGGCCTGAGGTGTAAATCCCTCCACTTCCCTGCCGTGCTGGAAGGGGGATGGAACCCGCTCTGCCTCTCTCCATTTGGATGATAGAGAATGCAGTGAGAAATGACCAGAGCAGAGTTCCTCAGTCCAGGCATCTTGCCTCATGCAAGGCGAAATTGAGGTCCAGAGAGGGGATTGGCCGGCCCCAGATCACACAGCAAGTCAGAGGCAGGGCTGGAATTGAAACACAGGTTTCAGTGTCAGCTGCTTTGAACCGGAAACCCAGGCAGACCTGGGAGAAGAGTCTGTGCCCGGTCGTCAGTCCCTGGCTGGGGCCTGAGCAAGGCCAGCTCTGTCTGCCCATCGTGGCCACAGTGGCTGTGGCCTGCAGACGGGGCCAGGCCAGGCTAATTGTGTTAAGCACTTTCACTGAGTTATGCCATTGAATCCCAGGTGGAGAAATGGTTTGCCCAAGGTCAGACTCCAGTCAAGGTCTAGTGAGTCTAGGCAGAGCAGGCGGGGGCAGGCAGGGCCAGGGACTCCCTGTCACCCTCTTAGAGCAAAGTGAGAGGGACTCGAGCCCCTCCACATCCCAGCTGCCAGAGCCTTGTGAGGGGCAGGGGCCTACCCTGAGGTGACTCACCCACTCATGTCACCTTGGTGTGGCCTGTGAGCTGCCATAGCCAGACTACCAGTCATCAGGGACCTCTGCCAGCAGGGTGGCCCTCGGAGAGCAGACCCTCAGGATTCCCGCCACGGGGGAGCTCATGGGTGACCTATCAGCACCTGAATGACTCGCTTTGTTGTGTGGGTGACATGAGTCTGGAACCTGTCATGCATGGAGCTGAACCAGTCTGCTGAAGGAAAAGGACAATGGGACCATGGGGTTGGGTGGCTGCCAGTTGGCCCACAGGAGCTGTGTAAACTTGGGCAAGTCTCTTCACCTCTCTGTGTCAATGAAGACAGTCACACCCACCTGCAGGTTGTGCAAAGCCAATGAAAAACCCCATGTAAACAGCCTGGAGAAATACCATGATGGTTAAAGACCAGAATGACTAAAGCCAGATTTCCTAGTCCAAATCCTGGCTTGCCACTTAGGCAAATTATTTAATCCTTTCTTGTCTCAGTGTCCCCATCTACAAAACAGAGCAAGTAATCTTACCTATTTTACAGTGTTACTAAAGTGTTTCCACACATAAAGTTTTTAATGTCTGGTGCAGATTAAGTCCTCAATAAATTTGACTGTTGCTCTTACTTCTTTTCATCATCCCATATCAGTTTGTTTCCCTTCTCACCTTGGCTGCTGGGAAACTCAAAGAAAAAGTCTTGTTTCCTTATTAGGTTCATGAAAGAGCTCTCTTTCTCTTACCCTGTCTTGGTGCTCTTTTTGTATAAATTTGATTCAAATTTCCAGATTTTATATTTACATTATAACATTTCCTTTAATTTTCTCTAGAAATAGCAGAATATGTAGTATTTTAAGGAAACCAATAGGGCGGACTGCTCACATCGTGGGCCCTCTTGTCGGGCACTCCTGCCGTCAGGGCCACTCGCTCATTCCTTTGTGCGTCACAGCTTTGCTATGTACCAGCACACAGTGGTGCCCTGGAGGAAAGAGGAGTGGAGGGCAGGGACTGGGTGTGCATTTCTTCTAGAAGCTTCTGCAAGCCCCAACACACGCACTGCTGGGCCCAGGGCCTGGCACGTCATGAAGTCTGGAAGCAAATTGGGGTTCAGAGCGAGGTGCTCAATTCTGCGAGGGACAACAGCGAGTCGTCTAATGTCACAGAATCCCTGTGACAGCTCCCACTGAGGACGGTTGTCCATCCTGGGCCCTCTGTGAGGGTGGGGAAGGACACTGGCGGTCCACGGTCCCGGGTGGAGAGAGGAGGACAGTCCTCCTCCCTGTCCACAGGGTGGCCTCTGCCTGAGCCACGCACACATTCATTTGCTCGTTCAGCCGGGCCTCAAGCACGGCCCAGACCCTGCACGGGGACAATAGGGACTGAGATGAGCTGGTCCCTCCTTCACAGACCCACAGACGGACAGGCAGAGGGTGAGCCGAAGACAATGCTGGGACTCTTGCAATGGTCGCACGCAAGATGGATGGTTTGACAAGGCCCTTTCCCTCAAAGTTTGAGTTTATTTATAAAAACAGCAACTGTCACGACTTACTGCAGGCATACTGTGTGTCACAGTCATAGTTACAAAGCCTTGACCCCATTACCTCACTGCCCTCCGAGGCTGGCGGGTACTAGCCCTTGAGGAGCTGGAACAGAGCAGGACGCGACTTGCCCAAGCTCACACAGCTCACAAAGCCCCAGGAGTGGAATTTGAAGTCCAGAGTCCTCCCGAGATCCTTATCATCAGAAGAACTCCAGCAAGCACTGCCCCTCCACGCAGAGATGCGGAGCAGGACAGTTCACGTTGGGACTGAGCAAGGAAAGCCAGGGCAAGTGGGGACGGGGACGGGGCAGGGCTGTCTGGGTGTCCTTGCTTTGCCCTTTCCTCCTCCTGGAGTCCTGGGTCACAGAGCCAGACTTCAGACGTGCTCTGTGCATGTTTGCCAAGGTGTCGGGCAGAGCGGGCCCAGGGAACAGGGAAGTGGCACTAAATCACGCCGAATGACACAGTGAGAAACTGGTTACTCAGGAGCGAAGCGTCTCCAGCACCTCTCTGACAGCCCTAATCGCCCTTTTCATTGGGAAAAGCAGGCCTCAGGCTCAGACCCGCCAGGGAGCCCACATGCCAGGGCAGCCTCTGGTTTGCGTGGTGCTTAGCTCGGTTTGTGCACTGTACTTTCACAAAGCACAGACTACACTTTCTAAGAGGTTTACAAATGCCACCTTATTAGGACTTAGCTGATAAGCATCCTACAGATGAGTAAGCTGAGGCACAGAGAGGTGAGGGAGCTCACCTAAGGTCACACAGCTAAGGAGTATTAGGGCACAGGTTCTAAACCCAGGCAGCTGACTCCAGAACCTGGGCTTTTAGTCACCGCTCCAAAAGTGCCTCAGGTTATAGGAATTAGTGCCGGATTTTTTTTCTAGTAACCTGATTTTTTCCTTCATTAATGAATTTACTTCAGTAAAAATAGGTGAGTCGATTTAAAAGTAAAGTATAGCTCAAGTGGTGACATAGATACGGCCAAAGGCCTAGCAATCGTTCAGGAATCAC